>NC_139555.1:4849930-6049930 GCF_965112155.1 Podarcis liolepis
TGAGGTGAGTGGGGCTGAGAGACTTCACAGAAGTGTGACTGGCCCAAGGTCACCCAGCAGCTGCATGTGGAGGAGCGGAGACACGAACCCGGTTTCCCAGATTACGTGACTACCGCTCTTAACCACTACACCACACTGGCAGTTGTGTATCGGGAAGTTTTTTATTGCTTGATGCTTGGTTGTGTTTTTATATTATTTGGAAGCCACGGCTGAGTGGCTGGGGCAACCCAGTCAGATGTGCGAGGTATAAATAATTTTTATTCTTATTCCAACATCGGAAGGCCCAGAGGTATCCCATCCCTGTTTCACACCTTCATGTGAATGTTGAATTGACATTCAGCAAGTCAATTCACATAAACTCCTCCTCCCATCAATATTGACTGGTTAGTATGGGAGCAATTCCCAGTTTGTACAAAGAGCCTTTAAAAACATGTTTTCATTTGTCTCCTGCCCTCCTCCCCCAGTTTCCTATTCACACATACAATTTGGATTTAAGTGACCATAGAAGTAAATACCGCAGCTTTTAATGGGACAAGTATTTCATTAATGGGGACGCGGGTGGCGCTGTGGGTAAAAGCCTCAGCACCTAGGGCTTGCCGATCGAAAGGTTGGCGGTTTGAATCCCCGTGGCGGGGTGAGCTCCCGTTGCTCGGTCCCAGCGCCTGCCAACCTAGCAGTTCAAAAGCACCCCCGGTGCAAGTAGATAAATAGGGACCGCTTACTGGCGGGAAGGTAAACAGTGTTTCCGTGTGCTGCGCTGGCTCACCAGATGCAGCTTTGTCACGCTGGCCACGTGACCTGGAAGTGTCTGTGGACAGCGCTGGCCCCCGGCCTCTTAAGTGAGATGGGCGCACAACCCTAGAGTCTGTCAAGACTGGCCCGTACGGGCAGGGGTACCTTTACCTTTATTTCATTAATGAATATAGGTACCTTACTGTGTTAATGTACTGGGTGAGTCCTCACAGTGAAGGTGTTGTGTTGCTGTCCACTATTGAATGTGTTTTGCATCCTTTACTCATTCATTGCCCAGGTGTATGTGGTTTCTGACATAATAGTTTCATAGAGTGTTCAGGAGTGCTTAAGGATCCCAGCCGAATGCCTGTATCAGGTTACGGAACTAATAGCTATCATTGTTGAGGATGCTGTCAGAAACAAGGCATCCATCTTCTGATCTTCCCAGCTGAATAGAAGGTGACAGAGAGAACTCCTGCTTCCTGTAACAAGCATGTAGATTAGAACCTAATTAACATCCTTCTATGATCTTTGCCAAGTGTAAATGGCTCTCCCAGGCTAGATCAATGACCTCTTTGCCAGTAGCAATGGACCATCAAATTCAGAGCCCCTCCTTTTGTGTACTGCTTAGCTAATCCGCCGGCTACCTAGAGCCCTGGCACCTAGAGTTTCTTGTTTGTTAAGAGCTGTAATTCTGTTACTTGTGAGTTCCCAGTGGAAATTATTTTGGGGTCTTTGAAATGTAAATCTTTAATTTCTGCTGGGCACCCCAGATCTGCAAAGAAACTACAGCAATAGCATTCAGCAACCATAAAGTGCTTTTGAGCATTCAGAGCTATTCATATATTCACTGTCTCAGTTCTTTAAAGGCTGATATTAATATCATCTCCAAATTGTTAGGTGAAGGGCAGAAGCCAAGTGAATGGTGAATTGCCAATGTTTGCTTACCTAGTGAGTTCATTGCCTTGAAGTCAGGTGAGATTTCTCAAATCACCACACTGCTCATAGTCATTTATTTATTTAAGGCATTTTTATCCTGCTTAATCATTCTCGTTCCTAAGAAGAGTCCATAAAAAGAAACCAGGCTTAGAATAAAACAATAAAAGCTTAGCTTTTCCTGCTCCTCACAGATGTTTCCCACTTTTCCTGTTGCCACCAAATCACCCTTTGGGGGCAGGTGTAGTAGCCTTGGTGAACGCCACTTGCAGACTCTGCCCTGCTCTGTAGCATCTCCACAGGGACATGTGCCTTCAACAATTGTTAAATCCTTGCAAAGAATTCTCAACTAGTGGTATTCAAAGGCAAGGAGCAAAGTGTGGTGTAGTGGTTAAGAGCGGTAGTCACGTAATCTGGGGAACTGGGTTTGCTTCCCCGCTCCTCCACATGCAGCTGCTGGGTGACCTTGGGCCAGTCACACTTCTGTGAAGTCTCTCAGCCCCACTCACCTCACAGAGTGTTTGTTGTGGGGGAGGAAGGGAAAAGGAGAATGTTAGCTGCTTTGAGACTCCTGAAGGGGAGTGAAAGGCGGGATATCAAATCCAATCCAAATGGAATTCATCCAGAAAAATGGGAAGTTGGTATGGATTGGACTTAGGGTCTCATTGCTAACGAAGAAATGGATCTGGACAAATGACTCTCTTTTAAAAGAGACAGTGTTTCCAGCAATGCAACCTGAGGAAGGCAGCTGCGGTGCAATAGTAGAGAATTGGATCGATTTCGAGATGTGCAGCATAAACCTTAACTGGATTTGTCAAAAGGAATCTGTACTCATTTGAGTATCTTCAGGTGTACCCATTCATAATTTGCTGCATACTCCTGTTTAGACATCTTTTTTTACAAACTGAAAAACCTCAAGGCCTTCTTGGTGGCTGCTCCCAGACTTGGAACTCCCTCTCTGGAAAAGTCAGAGTGGCTCCCTCCTTGTTGTCCTTCTGTGTCACAGGTTAATGAAACTGGCAGGAGAAGACTTTCTGGTTCCTACAGGCTTTGGGGGAACTGACTGTTTTTGAGAAAGGGCTAGTGCTGTGCTGTTTTTATTGGAATTATTTGTATGGTTTTAATAGATTTATATAGGTATATATGTAGCTTTAATTCTACATAGTTGTTGTAATCATCATCATCATACATGTTTAATTGTTTTTAATGGTTGTTTTTCTTCTGTCTTTTTAGCTTTTCTTATTTTTCTCGGTAAGCTGCCTTGAGTCCCTGTTAAGGAAAAAGGCGGGGTATAAATAAATATATAACAACAAAAGCCTGCTGGAATAAAGACAGTGTTTGTTGTGTGCCTGAAGCTTGGGAAGGAGGGAATCCGTCTCATTGGTACCCCAGCCCCTCGCCCAGACTCCTACAAAAAGTTTGACTCATGTCTTTCTAGTTGCGCTGGTCTTTGGCTTGTCTCTTACAGTGCCAGAGGTAATTGATTGCATACATGCACCACCCTGGCCTGAGTGCAACTGAAGGATGGCAAAAGCCCAGTTTCCCATCTGTTTGGGTAAAATTGAATCTTAACTGCAAAATGGCAACTCTTCTCACTGTACTTGTTTATAGACCTCCCCCCCAAAAATTATCCCTGAATTTATGGGAAAGTAATATCTGGGATGTAGCAATGTCTGAGCATCTCACCAGACAAAACGAATAGAGAAACCTTCCAAGAATCATGGATGTTAAGTATGTTAATGACAAAAATCAAGACATTCTTATAAATAAAGTAATATGTTTGAATGTTGAATGTGTATGTCTAGAAACAATGGATAAAACAAACACCATTCGATGTACGGCTGGATCAGTGTTTCGTGGTTATTGTATTTGTTTGTTTAAAAACCAATAATTTGTTGTTGTTATTGTTGTTGTTAATATTTTTTTGTACCCCACCCATCGGACTGGGTTGCCCCAGCCACTGTGGGTGGCTTCCAACAGAATATAAAAAAAAACACAACAGATGAATTAAGAGGCTCAATGCTATCGCTTGTGAATTGAATCCAGACAAATGATATTTGTTAGCTGCCTTACCAATGCCAAGATATCTGTGTTCTCAACAACTGTTTTATGATACCACTGTTAATTAGGTACTTACCATATTACTGTCTATACTTTTCCGCATTTCATTTCCCTTTGACCTCACTCTTCCCGGCTCCCCCGCTCCTAACCATGTGCCTGTATCAGGGTAACGCTTCAGCTTCATGCGTCAGATAAAGTGAACTGTAATCCACAAAAGCTAATGCAGTCATGAATTCGTTAGACTTTAAGGTTCCACAACACTGCTTGTTATTCTTCTACAAAGGTAACCCAGGGTTTGTGCCCTAGCTTTAGTGAACGCATTGCCACCAAGAAAAGTTTAGTTTCAGCAAAGTTTGCGATCTTGATGCTTTATTTTCTTAGCCTATGTGAGAGTCCTTGTGCTGTAGAAGTAAAACAAAAGGGACAAAGAGATCTTGCAAACATAGTAATTACCTTGTTTGTGTCTTACAATGAGAGGCCAATGGCAGTGAAATACCCAAGCATAGAGATATATTTACACTTCACTTATTTTCAGTACTCCTGTATGTAACCTGTGACCCTTGTAGGAGAATAGAGGTGATCAAGTGAGAGTGTGAGTGAGAACTCTTCAGTTTTGCCCTGCTTTCATCACAGCCCTGTGGCACATGCGACTCCGCTGGTGAGTTGTATAGCTGCATGCTGCACAGGCTTCTTTCTTTGCACTGTGCATGCCCTGCACAAGCTATGCGTTGTGTTGTACTGGTGTGTGTTAGTTTTGTGTCCAGATGGTTGCAAGCCACAAAGTGCAACATTTGGAGTAGTCCCTTTATGGACTTATTAGGAGCTAATAAACTGCACATTACAAGCTTTTGAAATATACAGCTTGTGCACCTGAGCTGTGTCTTGTTATGTTTGGCACCATTCAGATATGTGCTGCATAGTCATCCATTTTGTGTGTGTGAAAGAGAGAGAGAGAGCGTGTCTATGTATGTGAATAGTACATATGCATGCAGAGTATTATTTTTTTTTTTTAGGTGGTAGGGAGTTTGATTCCTACAAATTATGTGGCTGTGTGTTGTGAAGTTGCGCACTCTGCGGCACAGTGTGTTAGGGTCCCCTATGGCATGCTTTCCTGCTTCACACCATGTGCCCCCATGTCCCCCCTTGGCTCCCTGCGGCTTCCCACAGCCTGTTCCCCCTGCAGGGTGAGCGCTGATGATACTGGCACCTTTTCAGTTCGGAAAGTGATGAAAAATCAAACATGGAAATGAAGGCGCCTGTGTTTGCAGATCAAAGGGCCCGAATTTACCTTTTGCTTCACTTGATCTTCAAACCCAGCCTGAATCAAAGCTGCCCAAGGGGAGCCAGCAGACAGGGCTCATATGGGGAGCAGGGGGTGGGGGGGGGGGAGAAGACGAGGGTGGAGAGAGAAATCCCTGTCTACATTTGCTTCATAAAAAGGGGAGTTTTGGAAGTTTATCAAACTCATACCACTTCCACCCAGGCACTGCGTCTGCTCCTCCAGGCCCTGAGCACTCGGTGCTGGTGAGACCACCTGCCAAGCCCCCAAGGCCATTAGCTTTCTATTGATGGTTTGTACTGCGATCTACGATACCACCAGTGGTATCACCACCATTACGCTGTTGCCAAACGAGCAAAGGGAAAAGCCATATTCCCACCATCACTCCATTGAAAACAATCACACACTTATGTATACACACCTTTTCTGCTGGGGCCACTCCATGCTCTCCCCAAACCTTCTGGAATCCAGGGAACTCAAGCCCCACTAAAGTGCCAGAACTGCTAACTTAAACCATTTAAGGGTTTTTTTTTGGGGGGGGGGGAGGCCTGAAAGTGGGCAAGGCAAAGAAAGCAAGACTTGTGCAGCCTCCCCCACCAAGTTGCTTGCCTCCTCTTTTTTTGGCTACTGGTGGTGGGCCCCAGCCAAGTCTGAAAAGTTGGGAGACTTGTGGCTTTGCAGTGTTGAAGCTGGTTCATGCAAGCCTGCCAATCACTTGAAAAGTCCAGCAGCAAGCGAAATATCACAGGTGGGAATGGGTGGGAGCCCCACTTTACCCAGTGGCATTGACTTCTCTATGGGGCTGCACTTTGAGTAGCATAGAGGATGAGGCTCCTGCTGTATATTTTAGTAATGGTCTAGAGCAGGGGTAGGCAACCTAAGGCCCGTGGGCCGGATGTGGCCCAATCACCTTCTCAATCCGGCCCACGGACGCTCCGGGAATCAGCGTGTTTTTACAGGAGTAGAATGTGTCCTTTTATTTAAAATGCATCTCTGGGTTATTTGTGGGGCCTGCCTGGTATTTTTACATGAGCAGAATGTGTGCTTTTATTTAAAATGCATCTCTGGGTTATTTGTGGGGCATAGGAATTTGTTCATCCCCCCCAAAAAAATTATAGTCCAGCCCCCCCCCCCCCACGGTCTGAGGGACGGTGGACTGGCCCACAGCTGAAAAAGGTTGCTGACCCCTGGTCTAGAGCAGTGGTTTTCAACCAGTGTGCCGTGGCACCCTGGGATGCCTTGAATAATTTTCAGGGGTGCCGCGGGCAACTCTGGCCTCTGTCCCTCTTTCCTTCCCTCCCTCCTCTGATGCCCTCTCCCATCTCTGCCTCTCAAAGGCTTGCACAGCTGTTTGTTGCTGCAGCCCCGGCTACAAGCTCCACAAGGGAATGGTGCCTCTGGGACTCCCAAGGAGATGGGAGAGAGAGGAGGCTGTGGGGTCCTCTCTGCAAGGGAGGGTGTTCGAAAAAGGGTGAGAGGCTGCCAGCTCTGCAGGCAAGGGGTGACATAACTGGGCTCCTGAGCCCCTAGGGGTGCCGCAGAAAGAATGTAGTTGGTTAAAGAAGCCGTGGACTCAAAAAGGCTGAACACCTCTGGTCTAGAGGCAGGAGTTTTAATGCTACATTTTGTCATGTAAGAACACCACAGGAGGTGACGAAATGGTGTACCTGCTGGCTGCCCAAATATCCTTCTGCTAAGGAACAAGATCCCTGTCCTTTGGCACTTGCCACTGCATTAAGGTGTTGCCTTTCTCTGTATCTGAAAATTAGGTGTTTTGTTTGCTTGATATAAAATTCTCTGTACCCTGATAGGCCTGCACGCATCTCCCGCATCAGAGAGTTGGTGCCCAGAAAAATGCTGTGGCTAATTGATGTCAGTGGCACGCTGTCTCCTGCAGGGGGTGCTGCAACCCAGCTCTCAGGAGGCTTTGTTCACAGGGCAGCTTCGATGGAGGTGGCGCAGTTCGCTCTCTGGGATTGCAGCACGCACAGAATGATGCTCCTCTTATAACGTGCATGGCTAAGAACCCGAAAGCGATGCTGGACTTGGATGAAATTGCTGAGAGGAGTGATGGGATCAGCTTGGGAGATTTTACTAATGGAGTGAAATTAGGACCAGATAAATCATTTGCTATACTTAACAATAGCATTCTCTACAATACGCATAGAGAATGCATACATTCAGATATATGCATTATCTGTCGAGCTGTTGGTTTTTTAAAAAAAGTTTAATTTTGGTATGCAACAACAGCAGCAAGAATACTTATTGCAAAGTATTGGAAGACACAAGATCTACCCACCTTGGAAGAATGGCAGATGAAGGTGATTGACTACATGGAATTGGCAGAAATGACTGGCAGAATCTGAGACCAGGGAGAAGAGTTGGTGAAAGAAGACTGGAAGAAATTTAAAACTACTTACGGAAACATTGTAAAATTAATGAATGTTAGAAGGATGTTGGATAGAAACTAAGCGGTTTCCAGCTGTAATGCTTTAAGAGATATGAAAAAAAAGAGGTTTTACAAATGGGTAAAAGTTTAATGGTAAGGATTTTCTGAACTAACAAATCGAACTGGAATACAAAGAAGGGAGGTATGAGGAGGTCCGAGGAAATAAGTGTATGGAAGTTATGTTATTGAAAATTAATGTGTGTTTTTAACTGTTTTTTATTTTGTATGTTTATTTTTCTTTTTTTGTTATATCTTAAAAACTTTCAATAAATATCTTTAAAAAATAAAAAAAGTTTTATTTTGTAAACCACTCTAGTATTTTTTTATAAAGAGCAATACGGTATATAATTTGAATCAATAATTCAGTGAGTGAATAAATAATCTCAGTAATGGACTACTGGGAGGCCATGGGCTGCTTATCATCTGCCTTTTGCTGCTCAGTGGGTAGAGCATGAGATTCTTAATCTAAGGGTTGTGGGTTCGAGCCCCATGTTGGGCAAAGGATTCCTGCAATGAAGGGGGGTGGACTAGATGACCCTTGTGGTCCCTTCCAATTCTACAATTCTATTATTCTATTATTCCTTTCGACAACCTTGTAAGGTCGGACTGCTTATCATTATCTGTGTATTACTGGGAATGTGGGAAGACAGATACTCGCTTAATGGTGTGGTAGCAGCTCAGCTGAGATTTGAAGTGTGGATTCTTTCATGGCTCTTAATCAAAGCACTAAGTTTGTTGTTTGTAGTACAGTGGTACCTCAGGGTACATACACTTCAGGTTACAGACTCCGCTAACCCAGAAATAGTACCTTAGGTTAAGAACTTTGCTTCAGGATGAGAACAGAAATTGTGCAGCAGCAGCGGGAGGCCCCATTGGCTAAAGTGGTACCTCAGGTTAAGAACAATTTCAGGTTAAGAACGGACCTCCGGAACGATTAAGTTCTTAACCCAAGGTACCACTGTATGTCTTTCTTTCATAGAGCTCACAGTGGTGTTTTTAGCCTCACAATAACCCTGAGCAGTAGGCTCAGCAATAGTTTGTGGGATGTAGACATGATGCATACAAACCATTATCAATCTGTACTTTTCATTTGAGTGCTAAAACATTATTTCTGCTTCTCAGATGTCTTTGCGTATCACCCTTTTCCAAGATCATAACTGAAGAAGTGGAATATTCAGCAAACTCTCTCTTTTTTTGCAGCTGCTGTAACCCCTCTTGTTCACAGGATATAGATTCTGGAGAAAGAGAAATAATGTTTTCAAGCTTGAATGAACAGGACAAATGGACAATGAAATACTTATGGTAATATTTCATAATTTTTGTGTGCAGCAGCCTAGGTTACGTATATATGGTAGGTTAGGCAGCCCATGCTGAATGGAAGCCTTGCTGAAGTGTAATTATCTGACAGTGACAGTGACAGTGACCCTTTGGCACTGGCAACAGGTAGCTTTTCCTCCCCTTCAAAAGTTCCTCCTATTTCAGAATTGGAGGCCTGACAGCTCTGATTGGCTGTGGGGGCAAAAGGAGGGAGAGGCGCCCAGCTCAATTCAAGCCATCATCTGGCACTGGATATTTTTATATACAAGGCACAAAGTGAGTAGAAGCCAATTCCCCTTACTTTGTTGTTGTTGTTGTTGTTGTTGTTGTTGTTGTTGTTGTTTAGTCGTTTAGCCGTGTCCGACTCTTCGTGACCCCATGGACACGCCAGGCACTCCTGTCTTCCACTGCCTCCCGCCCTTTGGTCAAACTCATGCTGGTAGCTTCGAGAACACTGTCCAACCATCTCGTCCTCTGTCGTCCCCTTCTCCTTGTGCCCTCCATCTTTCCCAACATCAGGGTCTTCTCCAGGGAGTTCTCTCTTCTCATGAGGTGGCCAAAGTATTGGAGCCTCAGCTTCACGATCTGTCCTTCCAGTGAGCACTCAGGGCTGATTTCCTTCAGAATGGAGAGGTTTGATCTTCTTGCAGTCCATGGGACTCTCAAGAGTCTCCTCCAGCACCAGAATTCAAAAGCATCAATTCTTCGGCAATCAGCCTTCTTTATGGTCCAGCTCTCACTTCCATACATCACTACTGGGAAAACCATAGCTTTAACTATACGGACCTTTGTTGGCAAGGTGATGTCTCTGCTTTTTAAGACGCTGTCTAGGTTTGTCATTGCTTTTCTCCCAAGAAGCAGGCGTCTTTTAATTTCGTGGCTGCTGTCACCATCTGCAGTGATCATGGAGCCCAAGAAAGTAAAATCTCTCACTGCCTCCATTTCTTCCCCTTCTATTTGCCAGAAGGTGATGGGACCAGTTCCCCTTACTAGTTTCCCCTCTTTAATGCAATATAAACCAGTTGATATGACCTTCATATATAGGAGTGTTCATCTGAGATTGTCCAATTCAACATCCTAAGACTTAATTGTCACACGACAAACGGTTGTTTACTGTTGCATCTGAATGTGCATACCACTGATGAACCAGTTATGGCTGTTGCTCTGTTTAAAGAAGCTGTTGTGCCTTGGAGGTGGCAGATGTGAGTGAATTTAGGAATATGGCTGCTGAGCAGATGGAAAACAAAAGCAGGAAAAAGCAGCAGTAAACCACGGTTTGCCTGCTGTATGTTGGCAAGGTCAAGCCATAATGTCTGTTTGATGCTTGAAATGAACTACTCTAATCATAGGAAGTAAGATGTTGTTGGTGAAAGCAGTCACGAAATTAAAAGACGACTGCTCCTTGGGAGAAAGGCGATGGCAAACCTAGACAGCATCTTAAAAAGTAGAGACATCACCTTGCCAACAAAGGTCTGTATAGTTAAAGCCATGGTTTTCCCAGTAGTGATGGATGGAAGTGAGAGCTGGACCATAAAGAAGGCTGATCGCCGAAGAATTGATGCTTTTGAATTATGGTGCTGGAGGAGACTCTTGAGAGTCCCATGGACTGCAAGAAGATCAAACCTCTCCATTCTGTAGGAAATCAGCCCTGAGTGCTCACTGGAAGGACAGATCGTGAAGCTGAGGCTCCAAGACTTTGGCCACCTCATGAGAAGAGAAGACTCCCTGGAAAAGACCCTGATGTTGGGAAAGATGGAGGGCACAAGGAGAAGGGGACGACAGAGGACGAGATGGTTGGACAGTGTTCTCGAAGCCACAAACATGAGTCTGACCAAACTGCGGGAGGCAGTGGAAGACATGAGTGCCTGGCGTGCTCTGGTCCAGGGGGTCACGAAGAGTCGGACACAACTAAACGACTAAACAACAACAAGGTGTTGTTCCTGTTCCTTCCCTTGGTTTGTGTGACTAAATATGGGCTTTTCTGTTGTGATGGTGATGGTGGCACAGGGGCATGGCTCACTTCCTACCCTGGCAATTTCTCCCTTTTGGAATTTCATGCTTAAGTTTCTTTTAGGAGTCAAAATCCAAATTACTCTATCAGATGCAGGATAATCTCCCCCTAAAAGAACAAAACCAAACCCACCTTGAGGCCGGTCTCCTGGTTCTCCTTGCTGGCAAACTCAAATGCTTGAATATTCATGGAGGGAAAAAGAAGGCAACCAGGAACTGCAGCTGTAAATCTTTTGATGTGGCCAAGGGGAAGAGCTCAGAACTACCTGGGGTCTTGTAGGAAATGTGGACAGTCTTCTGTCCTTGAGAAAGGCTATTCAGTAGCACACATGTGACCTTTCCCCAGTGTGAGTAACCCTCCCTGGCTGCTGCTGTGCTTACTGTTGCAACAAAGCTTGTAAATTGACTTGACCGTGACAAGTACAAATCTCCCAAGCAGATTCAAGACTTGGGACACCTAATGTATAAGACAGCCTGCAGAACTTGGGACCCTCTTGGTGGCTCTCCTCTGCACACATTCCAGCTTGTCAATATCCTTCTTAAATTGTGGTGCCCAGAACGACACAGGACTTGAGTCAACTTCTGATCAAGGCAGAATACTTCCCTTGATCAGGACACTAGACTTCTGTTGACGCAGCTTAGAATAGCATTAGCTTTTCTTTGCTGCTGCATCACACTGTTGGCTCATATTAAGTTTGTGGTCCACTAAGGGACCTAGATCCTTGTCACATGTACTACTGGCAATCTAGGTGTTCCCCATCATATTTGTTCATCTGGTTCTTCCTGCCTAAGTGCAGAACCTGACATTTGTCCCTACTGAAAATCATTTTGTTAGTTTGGGCCTAGTTCTCCAATCTATTAAGGTCATATTGAATCCTGATTTTGTCTGCTGTGGCATTAGCTACCCCTCCCAGTTTAGTGTCATCTGCAAATTTGATGATCATCCTCTCAATTCCTTCATCCAAGTCGTTTATAAAGAGCTTTGGCCTGCCTGACATTCACCCTGCAACTATTGGCTTCTTCCTTTGTGATTTTTCCTTTCTTCCATTTCTTATACAGTCTGGTTCTGGGAGGCGGGAGGCAAGACACAGAGATGAGTCAGGCTGGTGAAGAGTCGCAGGTATCCCCCCCTCCTGCTGTGACAGGCTTCCCCCCCACCCTCCATAACTAGAAAAGGAGAAAGGGACTGAAACAGGTGGAGCAGCAACAGGCTGTCTGCAGCAGGGGTCAGCAACCTTTTTCAGTCATGGGCCGGTCCACTGTCCCTCAGACCTTGGGTGGGAGCGGACTATATTTGTGTGTGTGTGTGTGAAATGAACGAATTCCTATGCCCCACAAATAACCCAGAGATGCATTTTAAATAAAAGGACACATTCTACTCATGTAAAAACATGCTGATTCCTGGGCCAGACTGAGAAGGCGATTGGGCCACAACTGGCCCACGGGCCTTAGGTTGCCTACCCCTGCAGGCGCACAGTCTCTTATTGCTTGGAAAAAGCCCTGGAGAGGAAGATGCATAGAGGGCTGGGATCTTTCAGTCTCGGCAACTGAGTTCACAGAGTAAGACCTACAGGGAATGAGCTGCTGTGCTTATTAGGCTAGACACCCAGCCAAGTCTGTGAAGATAGGTTTGGGGTTTTTGCTAATAAAGTGTTTCTAACTTTGGATGGTGGGATTTACTGGCTAGCTTGCTCTGTGACAACAGGCATGTACTTCACCTCTCCCCTGCTTCAGACATTGCTGGTCCTCCTCTCCCATCATCCCTGCTGCCCATGGACCCTGCTGGCCGGAGATGTTGGGAGTTAGAATCCAACAGCATCTTGGCTGCTCTTGCTATAGTAGATTCTCTGCTCTCTCTGCCATCCTGTTTCCCTAATGGAGGCGGGGGGGGGGGGAGAGATGCTAATAAAACTAATGTGAATAACAAAACAATGGTAAGCAAAGGGGGGGGGATCAGAAACAGGAGACTTGGATGGCTGACAACCACATACTGGGCAAGAACCGCAGGGAATGGATCTTGGCACCAGGTCTCCTTTGTGAAATTCCCCATGGCATCCCTGTTGTTTCTTTTGGAAGACAAAATGCTGAACGGAGTGGCCCGCTAGTCTAATCCAGCAGGGCAGTTTTTTAATCTTCTGGTGAGCTCTTTGTTTTTTTCTTTTCGCAAATATGTTTTTATTGTGCACGTTAAGCAGATTTGGGGACAGGGTGGCTCCAGTTAGGTCCTAGTGCAGGAGGACAAGAATCCCTCAGAATTTGTATCAAAGTTGCTCCTCGCTTAAGAGTACCAGTGATCCTGTTTCCGTCAGCTGGGCTGTCAAGAAATATTTGGTGATGAGCTGACCTCTGATTGACAGGCCTGTTATATGTACATATATGTGTACTTATATGTACATAGAAGTGTGTATATTGTGTGGAAAAAGGGGTCATGGCTCACTTTCCCTGCTTTGCTGAGCAACCACTGAGGCAGGAAATCCTTGCCTGGGATAGCTGAGATAGAAGCAGCTGAGGGGAACGGGCCAACTGAAGAGTCAAGCTAGCAATGAAGAGCAAAGAGGGATTGTTGCTGAGGTTTCTGGGAAATCCAGGTCAAGGGGTAACGGGTGGTAAACACTTTACTTGACAAAAGATACTGAGTGCCTTCAGCTCCACTTTCCCTGAAGGCTGACGTTCCCCTTCTGTGTGATAGGTTGCTGACTTTTCTGCCAGCCTCTGTGCTTCTGCCCTTTACCTGCAGCAATGTGCAGGTGATAATGCTCACCTCCTTTGCTGATGTGAAGAGCTTCATCCACTGTTAAAGGCCACAGCTACAGAACTAAAATATCTGCAGCTGCAGCACATTGGAGTTAGCAGCATAACCTTTTTATTGAGCATTCATGCTGATTTGGTTGCGGGGCTTTTGTTCATCCTGCACTTTTCAATGCCCTTTCCTGTCACTTTCCTTACAGCAGAAAGTCCCCTTTAAAAGAAAAGGAAAGCAGAGCACTTCCATCTACTTTAATTGTGCCTGATGCTTTTGAATTATGGTGCTGGAGGAGACTCTTGAGAGTTCCATGGACTGCAAGAAGATCAAACCTCTCCATTCTGAAGGAAATCAGCCCTGAGTGCTCACTGGAAGGACAGATCCTGAAGCTGAGGCTCCAATACTTTGGCCACCTCTTGAGAAGAGAAGACTCCCTGGAAAAGACCCTGATGTTGGGAAAGATGGAGGGCACAAGGAGAAGGGGACGACAGAGGACGAGATGGTTGGACAGTGATCTCGAAGCTACCAGTATGAGTTTGACCAAACTGGGAGGCAGTGGAAGACAGAAGTGCCTGGCATGCTCTGGTCCATGGGGTCACAAAGAGTTGGACATGACTAAATGACTCAACAACAACAACAATTTAATTTAATTAATCTAATTTAATTAATGCCTAAAATTACAAGATGTGTTTGATTCCCTCGTGCAAAATACTGACAGTGTGGAGACAGTCATAGAGTAAGTGACAGAAAGGAGAAGGACTTATGGGAAGAGCCAGATCAACTCTGGGAAAAGCCCAGAGCTGCAGAAGCAAGCAGTCCATCCTTACAGCCTGCTAATCACATGCCACGACCCAGCAGGTATCTAGAGCAGCCTTTCCCCAGCCTGGCATCTTCCAGATGTTGTTGGACTCCCATCAGTCCTATCCAGTATGGCCAGTGGGCAGGCAGGGTAGAACTTGTGTCAGCCACAACATCTGGAGAGCAGGATGCTGGAGAAGACTGAAGGCTCATCCACACTTCCGCTTGCCTCTGGGAAAGCCCATTGTCTACCGCTGAACTGCAACAAACTTCAACTGGGTTTTCTCCAGATGGACGTTTGCTCTGATTTAGTGCTAAAGAGCAGGATTTCCAGGGGAAAGCATGGGACCAGTGGGAAACTGCTTGGACCCCTGCTTTCTATGCATGGGACAAGTAGAAGTGTGGACAAGCCCTGACTCTAGAGACAGGCATAGAATTTTTTTGTACCAGAAACAAAAATTCAAAATAACATGAATTCAACAGTGTAAATAAGTTTTGTTGGATGCAGTAATGGAATACTGAATGGTATAGTTTTTGTAAAATATGCAGGGATTTATGATTTGTAAAATGAACCATGGAAAGAGAAGAAGGGAAGTCACTGGTATCTTAAGGATGTAAAATGAGTATTTTAAATTGTAAAACAGAAATCTCTCTCTCTCTCTCTCTCTCTCTCTCTCTCTCTCTCTCTCTCTCAAAATGACACACCCAGCCACACATAAATGACACCAGCTTTTAATTTTTTTCTCAGAACAGCTAAGCATTCTGTTTATGAACTTTTGCATGAATTTTCCTACTTCTGCACATTTTTGCAAGCAATTTCCCTGAATGTAATATGCTTTGGTACAATGACAGTTCTCTTTCTCAAGCTCTGGGAGGAAGACCTTTCATTGCCTACAGACAGCCACCCAATCTTAAACAACTCCTAACCCACAATAATACTACAACCAGACTTAACACGGACACTGGCACCAGAGCCTGCAATAAACCCAGATGCCAACTTTGCTGCCACATACACCCGGACAACACCATTACTGGCCCCAACAACATCACACATACCATCTCGGGACTATTTAATTGCTCATCGTCTAACATTGTGTATGCCATCAAATGCCAACAGTGTCCTTCAGCTCTATATTGGACAAACAGGCCAAACCTTACGCCAAAGAATAAACGGACATAAATCTGACATCAAGAATCACAAAACAGAGAAACCAGTAGGAGAACACTTCAATCTCCCAGGACATTCTATACAAGATCTCAAAGTAGCTGTTTTACTACAAAGGAATTTCAGAAATAGACTGGAAAGAGAAGCTGCTGAATTGCAACTCATTACCAAACTTAAAACCATGGAGAGACCTGGTCTTAACAGAGACATTGGATTCTTATCTCATTATACATGACTAAGCCATTTTTCACCTTCTCACCCCTTGCCTTTTCCTGTAAGACCTATTACAGTCGTTAAGAGTCGTCAACAGGCTCATCTCAGCTATCTGCGAATCACCCATTCCCACCACCCTTCTGAGTAATACCCCTCCCCACCTTCTCACTATATAGAAGGATCTGGCAACTTCTGTTTCAGTGTATCTGAAGAAGTGTGCATGCACACGAAAGCTCATACCAAGAACTAACTTAGTTGGTCTTTAAGGTGCTACTGGAAGGAATTTTTTTATTATGCTTTGGTATGTTATATTTACTAATATCTGCTGCTTTCATTTTATATAGACATTTTTGTACATATCATTTGGTTGGAGAACAGCATTACAAAATTTGGAGCAGTGTGGATTTTGAAAAATAGCTGTGTTTTGGTTCACATACTGTTCCAGGGAGTGTGAACCAGAGACTTCCATGTTAACATGTTCCCTATCCCTAGGTGGGAGGGAGGGGAATTAAATGCAAAAAGAGCAAACAGTTATTACTACCTGAATGCAAAATAATTACAGTAATTAACATGGCAGAATTAGGGGAACATCCTGGCTTTGGTGTGCTAATTAACACATGTAGTGCAATTAAAAAAAAGGAAGATTGATTTGCTGATGACAATTCTTCTGATGACTGTGCTACGGGAGCAATTTAGCCTGTACTGCAACACACTTAGCATAACAGTTAATCCAGCCCTGGCCATGTCTAAAGATCCTTTTCATTGCACAGGCTACTTTCTGCTTCTCGCCCTCTCCTCCTTTTCCATCTTGCTGCTTTTCAGCTGAAGAGCTCTTGTGACGCAGTAACCAGTTCCAGCAAGGGCTTCAAGGGCCACTTTGGTTGGGGGTGCTCAGGCCATCAATTTGCTCCTCTGTTCGCTGGGATTGCTTTACCCGAGCAGGTAAAGCATATAAGCAGGTAAACACATATCAAGGCAGCGGTTTTAAAGGTGCACGATTCTTCATCCACTGTAAGAATGGCTTTGCCCCATTGATAAAAATAAGTAAACTCAAAATAAACAAATTGATTGTCGTGCCAAGGATTTGATTCTGTCTGGCAGTGATCTCCTAGTAGTGCATGCTACTTTTTGGGTGGCTAAAAGGTTCCCCTCTGCCTGGCAGACTGAGCAGGGCTTGGGGAGCGTTTTGTACAGTCAGAGAACTGTAGAGTTGGAAGCAAACCTGAGGATCTTCTAGTCCAACTCCTTGCAATGCCAGAACATGCAGCTGTCCCTTACAGGGATCGAACTTGCAACCTTAGCATTTACACTCTTGTGGGCATGCCTTATTTCTGTACTATTTGCACCTATTTTAAGACCAGGTGTGCATAATTATCCCCCCCCCAATGTGTTTGTGTCCAATGAAGTCACAGAGGGATATCACAGAGTTGCTCTCGGTTTGGCTTCCTGCAATGCCAGGGCTTGTGCCGCTGCAACAGCAATGGGAGGGAAGTTGTTAAACGGAAATAATAAAATGGAAATAACTGTACATAGGCTTTGTTTCCCCACAATGGGTGATCAAAGGCCCACAGGCAACACCCGGCCCTCCGCACCTCTCCCTCTCCTGCTCTGGAACATCAGGAAATGGGAGGAGTGGTTGCAGTGTACTTGGAGCTGGGGGCCACCAGTGCACTGCATGGAACCGCTCTCTGCATTGAGCTATGGGAGCCTTTCTCCATGGGCAGCACGTGGTGCTTTATGGAGTGGCAGGGAAATGGAATTCAGTGGCCCTGGCCACCGATAAGCCATATGCCAATATAGTGGTACTTCTGGATGCGAACGGGATCCGTTCTGGAGCCCCCTTCGCATCCTGAAGCGAATGCAACCCGCGTCTGCGCGGGTCACGATTCGCCACTTCCGCACATGCACGTGACGTCATTTTGAGCGTCTGTGCATGCGCGAGCAGCGAAACCCGGAAGTAACATGTTCCGTTACTTCTGGGTTGCCACGGAGCGCAACCCGAAAACGCTCAACCTGAAGCTACTTCAACCCAAGGTATGACTGTAGCTGCTAGCTGACAGGAGCAGGCCAGAAGAGCAATTTCAACACAGAACAATTTGGTGCTAACTCTTTATTAGCAAAAACAGGATCTGCACAGGAGCGTCAGGCCTAATGAGCGCAGCAACTCATCCCCAGTAGGTCCCTGAGAAGCAGTTGCTGAGGCTGAATGTCCCTGCCTATCCACAGCTGCCTAAGCCCCCTCCTCTCCAGGGTTTGTTCCAAGCAATCGGAGACTGAGTCTGTATGTCACCAATCTCTCCTCCACCCTTTTCATGTCTCTTCTGGTTCTGGGAGACAAGGAGGGAGGGGGAGCCCATCACAGCAAAAGGGGAGACCTCTCTGCCTCTTCACCAGTTGGATTCATCTCTGCCTCATGGCCACCCTCCTCTTCAGCTTCAGCTTCAGCTTCTGCCTCTGATTCTGGACTCTCTGCCACAGACTCCCCCTGCTCACTAAGCTCTGTTACCTCTTCGGCTTCCGACACCTCCTCTTCCCAGTCTTCTCCCTGTGACCACTCATTGCCATCTTCCTGGGCTCTGAGCCTTCTTCCCCTAACTCAGGGGTCTGCAACCCGCGGCTCCGGAGCCGCATGTGGCTCTTTTACACCTTTGCCGCAGCTCTGGGGTGGATACTAGCTAGGGGAGGAGGCGCATTGTGCGCCCCGACACTCCCCACTGTGGCGGGCGCTGTACTGGCTGTGACGTCACATGGGGGCGGTGCGTGCGTTAGTCACGCACCGTCCCAACGTCACCTTCCCACCCGCCCGCCCGCTACATTGTAAGTGGCATGTACGCTGGTCACTGCATTGAAAGGGGGCATGTACGCTGGTCACTGTTTTGAAGGGGAGTGAAGAATACACACACACAAAAAGGTAACTTGTTAATTTAACGTTTATTTCTATGATGAGGAGTAATTCTGAGGGATCAAACAAAGAAATAATAAAAAAGCGAGAAAAAAGTTATTTTTATAATGACGAGTTTTGCGGCTCCCAGTTTTTTTCCCCTTCGGAAACGGGTCCAAGTGGCTCTTTTTGTCTTAAAGGTTGCAGACCCCTGCCCTAACTGGTTCCTCTCACCATTCCTCTGTGTCCAGCCTGTCTGTGACACTAGCCTCAGGCGGTGGATTGAATGGTAGCAGAATCAGTTGATGGGGTGACAGGGACCAATTTCAAAAGAAAGAAATTGGTTGCCAAATCTCCATTCCCTATGGCAGGTGGCAGACCCAGGGCTGTAAGCCACAAAGAGAACTAAGGTTACGTGGAAGGGGCAGGTTACATGTTTGAAGCGGCGGTGTAGAGGTTAGAGCAGAGTTTCCCAAACCTGGGTTTCCCAACTGTTTTTGGACTACAACCATGAAGAACAGCGATCAGGGATGATGGGAACTGTCGTTCAAAACAGCTGGAGAGCATTTGGCTGGGACCTGGGGAAGCCTTTTGCGTCAGTCATTACAAATGGAAAGCTTAAAACTGGACTGGCGAACCTGCGGCCCTCCAGAGATAGATGCGATGTGACATTTCTGTGATGAAAATAGAGATGTTCTATTTAATAATAATAATAATAATAATAATAATAATAATAATAATAATACCCAACCCATAATAATTATACCTCACCCATCTGACTGGGTTGCCCCAGGCACTCTGGGCAGCTTCCAACATATAAAAACACATTAAAAAACTTCCTTATGCACAACTGCCTTCAGGTGTCTTCTCAAGGTTGTATAGTTACTTACCGAACTTTTCGCTCTATAACGCACCCGACCATGACACGCACGTAGTTTCTAGAGGAGGAAAATCCGTAGGCATGCCACCCGTAGGCATTCCCTCCATAACACGCACAGACATTTCCCCTTACTTTTTAGGAGGAAAAAAGTGAGTGTTATGGTGCAAAAAATACGGTATCTCCTTGGCTTGGGGGGTTGGAAAGCTCCATACCCTTCAACATTTCTCTGATGAAAATAGGGACGTCCTGAGGAAAATCAGGATGGCTTCTTTAAATCCAGAACTGTCCCTGGAAAATAGGGACACTTGGACGGCCTGTTGATGGACTTCAACTCCCATTATTATTTACCCATGGCTGTTGGGAGTTGTAGTCCTGCAACATCGACAGATGTGAGAAGAGCCTTCTGGCCCACTTAGGCCAGCATCCTGTTCTCACAGCGACTGACCACCAGCAGGACCAGAGCACAGGAGCCCTCCCATGGACAGATAGCCTTCTCCTCCACAAATTCATTGAATCCTCTTCCTGTGGGAGCGAGTGGGGGCCACAGATTCCCCACCCCCATTATAGATTAAGAAATAGAATATGGAATTGTTCAGTTGGAAGGGACCCTGAGGGTCATCTGTCCCAACCTTCTGCAGTGCAGGAACCTCAACTGCAGCATCCATGACAGATGGCCAAGTACCTTCTAACACATAACTTACACTAGCATGTGTCAAGGCTTCCTGTTTTCCTAATAACTTCCTATTAATAGTTTTCTTTTGATTGAGCCATAGAAGAACCATAACCCTCAGAACATGGGAGGTTCCCCCCTTTCCCTCCCCACCCACCCTTTCCACTACCCATTTCTGGAGGGTTCTTTTAACCTCCTTGCAAAGGGTCTTCATCAGGAGCCCTGGCTTTGCCCCAGCTCTGTTGCTATTTATATCGGCTATCTGGCTGTCCCATTGGACATTTTTGACAAATGGCCTTGCCTTATGACTTTCAGGCTATTGTAAGGAAAGATAGGCAGGCAGCTGCTTGCTTGTCGAAGGGTGTTTAACAAGCGAGGTGGTGGGGGAGTGTGACAATGAGGGGTCAAGAGGCCAGGGAGGGGCTGCAGAGCGGAGAAAGGCTTACGTGCTGAGACTGGACTCAGGGGCACTGAGCGGAGGCCCGGATGGGCTGCCCAGGAGGAGAGGACAGGATGGATCTGCCACTTACTTCCCACCTCGTCCCTCTCCATCCCATAGCTGGCAAGCGCTCCTTGGCCGCAGTCTCCAGCGGCTGGCAACAGAAGAGTTCTTTTGAACTGATTAAAGAGCCCATTGTGTCTGTTTTGGGGGTTAAGTTTCTCCAAATGGAATCTGAGCTTACCAGGAAAAGAAGAAAAAAAAAACAGTGATAGTTGTGGGCCAAGGCAGCAAACTCCCAGCACAGAAAGGGCTTCTCTGCTCTAACCATTAAGCACAATTATTTATTTCCATCAGCACTGGCACATGGTTGATCACATGCAGTCAAGGGGCCACATACAGCCACCAGGGATTCCAGGAGGGCCTCGTCTTTTGTCTCTTAGAAATCAGTTAATGCTGCACCATAACTTTAAAGCACATGGCTTCACCCAAAGAACCCTGGGAGCTGTAGTTCGCTCCTCACAGAGCCACAGTTCCCAGCACCGTGATTCTTTCAGGGGAAGGCTTGCATTTTAAATGTGCTTTAAAAGTATGGCAGGTGTGGCGCTCCAGTTCACTTTAACATAATGGAAAAAAAGGAGGAAAAAGCCACTTGCACTTCACGGGGAAAAGCCACTTGCAGAAAAATACATTTCAGAAGACTCCTGAAGGTTTTAAAAAGGCAAAAGTCAGTGTGTGTGTGTGTGTGTATGTTAAATGGAAGCTGTGCTGTAGCAGAGCGGTGCCAAGAGACGTCCAAACAGTAATTGGGTTTGCATGGAGTGAATGTGAGACAAACAGTATGAGGGTGTCTCTGCCTCTGTCCACCCTATGGAAAGGAACTACTCTCGGTAGACTAGGGAAATGATGCCCTAATAGGAGCCGACTTCTAGGGGCCAAGGTCCCTTCGCGCCCCCCAATAAAATATTTGAGGGGGCTGGCCGCCCCAAAATTGATAGGCATTGCAATTTAAATGGTGTGGGTGTGCCCTGTCATGTGCTTGATTCTGCGGGGCTGGGCTTACCTGCCCCCCAATATTTTATTCTTGTTGGCACCGTGATGGCCCTCCAGATGTCATTATCTGGCAGGACTTTGGGGAGGAGCAAGAGGATCCCAGCAAGGGGTGCAGCTGAGACTGGGTCACATAGGGCCAAGCTGGGGATGGGGAAGGAGAGGTTGGTGTAGGTAGTACTTGCAGGGGGACAGAGGATGACGAGGGGTCAGTGACCAGTGCACAGGAAACCAAGCAACAGGACCCCTCTCCAGAACCAGAGAGGCCCCTCTCCCCATGAACACGGGGAGTCCTGAGATATAGGGAACAGTGGGCGGGCGCTCCAGGAAGCGGGGCAGGTTCTGCGGCCCAGTTCACAAGCGGGCCAGGTGGGGAAGGAGGCATGTGATTCCTCAGCTGAGCAGGTGAGAGTCACAGGCCTTATCAAGGCCAGATGCTGCAATCAGCAGGCACAGTGTCAGAAGGCAGCAGGGCTGAGGGGCTGTGTCTGCTCAACTGCCCACATTGAGGAACCTCGTTTTGGACACTCCTGGACCTCCATGAGTTTTACTTTGGGCATGACTCTGGACTGCATCCTGACTTCCGACTGGGATTGACCCTGAACCTCATTTCCTGACGTTCTGCCTTCGACTTTGGATCTCAGACTGTGGACTTTGTGGATGCTTATCAACCCTCGGATTTTGGACTTGGTCTTGGCACACTGTTGGGCTGCCAGGTAGGTCAGGGGATCAGGACATCAGGTGTTCCTGGACTACAACTCCCATCATCCCTGACCACTGACAAGTTGAGGCTGACAAGATTTGCATTTGTACATCTGGAGGAACATGGGTGTCTCAACCCTGCAGTAGAAGGAAGACCAAAGATCTTTTGGGGCTAACCTCAGAGCTGGCCCAGACGTGCTTGTTCATCCCTTGACAGTGGCAGCGTCAGGGGGCCGTGATCAGGGGACGTGTTGCAAGAAGGCGTCATAGATCTGCCCCACCGTCAGACAGCCCTTCTGTAGCTAACGCAACTCTGGCCAGTGATTCAGACCACACATTCCGCTGCCAGCCATCAAGTGCTAAATAATAATCGAGTGATGTCCTTGCATGTGATAATCAGCCCTCGCCTGACCGTACATATACCTAACACCGTTTCCCCTTTGTTCTCATAAATGCAACATCAACATGCTGTCCATTTCTCAATGTGTTTCTCAGGGGGGCTGTGAGGTTGAACCTACCAGGCCGACGCAGCGCGACACTCCCCTAGGAACCACCGCAGCCTATTCTGGCCTCTGCGTCGCGTGTTTGGGCCAGCTTCCTGCCCTCGGACAATGGCCCTGGGAGGGGGAATGAAGACGACACCCAGGTCCAGGCCCAGCACTCCACACCCCACGGCGGTCACCCTGGCAGGCTGCGAGCTGCCAGCTGGCCAAGAGCCAAGGCTAATCCTCGGAGGCCCATCCAAAAACACAGGAACCCATCCGGGAGTGATCCTCCCCGCAAAACAATGAGAGACCGAGGGGGAGCTCCCTGCGGTGGGATTCGGGACTCAGGCTGACAGGACGTGCCGAGCCAGCAGGCCAGGCAGCCAGCCGCCGAGATAAGACGCCACTGGGAACAATAGAAGGAATTGGGAAGGCTGCAGGCTGGGGCAAGCACCACCCAGACTTTGAAGAATGAGCCTTCTTGGCGCTGGAAGCTAAGTGGCCGAAGCAGGCTGGGGCTGGAGATTTGCTAGTGGCAAAGGAAGGTGGCAGTGGCGTGGCCACGGAAGCTGGCCACACCTGGGCAGCTGCACAGAGCAGCACTTTTGCAGGAGCATTGCTGGGGGGTGCGGAAGCAGCGCTTGGAGAACCAAGCTGCACTGGGGACATAGAAACTTAGAAAGCTGGGTATGTCTAGCATAATGACTGGTGGAGTCTCCCCAGGTGTTGCTGTCTCCAGCTGTGGAGGTCAGCATAGTTGTCATGGCTAGTAGCCGTCCATAGGCCTCTCCTCCATGAATTGGTTTTAAAGCCATCCAAGATGCTGCCCATCGTTGCCTCCTGGGGACGCAGGATGGAGATGCCGGGGACTGAACCCGGGACCTGCATGCAAAGCAGATGCTAGTTGAACTTCAGGCTGGGGAAGCAGCCCATGCTTCTCTGCTATTAGGTGAAGAATGGAAACACACACAGTTGTGCAGTACAGTAGGGCAAGAACTGAGACTGTGGCTGTGTGCACATTGTACCTTTAAATCGCATTTGAAGCACATTTGTTTCCTCAGAGAATTGTGAGCATGTCAGTTTCAACAGCTTACAAAGTAAGTAAAGTGAGGTATGAGTGAAGCGGTGCCAGGAGTATTCGTGGGACTGCGCCCGACTCATTTCAGATCAGCTTCTGGGGTGGGCAGGGGGACTTGCCGAGAGGGGCAACATTAAAACCAGGAGCAGGGCACCTGGCAGTTGGTGGGTGACATGCATTAGTTGAGGAACAAAATGCACGTGTGTTTTGGGCTGCAGACTGGAGAGAGGTGCCAGTGTGGACTGGGTGCACCTCCAATCCCATTCCAACAGTTCATTCCTCTGCTGTGGATAAATGTGGGGAAATAATACTAGTGCTGAGAGAGGCAACAAGCAGGAGATGCTTGGTTTAGTACTTAGAGGCTAGGAGTGTATCTTCCATGATTCCTCCCCCCGCCCTTCTACCATCACCATGTCCCCTAAAAGAGCCTTGTAGGGAAGGCTTGAGCTTGGGAGAGGGGGGGTGGCGCCATTGGCTGGCGCCGTTTAGCTGTTCTGTCTGCTCCCCTGCTTGTCTCCTGCTGGACCCCAGCAGCTTACCAGTGCTGTGTGCCCTCAGCTTGCACCCAAGCAAATAATAGTTTCTGTGTTTGGTGTAGTGGAGCTAAGAGAGAAAGCTGGAGGGGGGGCGGGGAGAGAAGCAGAAAACCTGGAGTCAGAGCCTGTGCTGAGTTGGGACTATGGGCTGCCCAAAAAAAGCATTTATTTTGATAGCAGCTCTTGGCCCAAGATGCTGTTTCAGCGAGAAGGTTCTGTTTATAGAAAAGGATTTTGCTCCGGTGCAGGTTACGCAAAGGCCAGGCTATCCTGCAGGAGACAAAACAAGTCTGTAAGGGTAAATGTGGGGACTCAGGTTAAACATGCTGCCAAGGGAGTTTGGTCTCTACGAAAAAAGAAGAGGGAAAAGAGCCACCGTTTGTTTTTGTTATAATAGAGCATGTTTGAAATCACTTATCATGAGTTACATACCCCCTCCATTCATTTTGGCCACCCTGTAGTACTCACAGCTCAAGCGTGGTAAAGAGGAGGTTTATTTCTACTCTGGGACGTAGGAAGATACCTGATATTGAAGTCAGACCACTGGTCCATGTGGCTTAGGGTTGTCTCCTCTGATTGGCAGTGGCTTTCTGGAGTTTCAGAGAGGGAATCTTTTCTGGCCTTGTTTGAAAATGCCAGGAGTCAAACCTGGGACCTTCTGCATTCAAGGCAGACGCTCTGCTCCTGAGCTCAGACCCTTCCCTGATGGGGCAGGGGAGAGTTGCACTCTTGGTTCTGTGATTGTGAATTAGGAATTGGGGGCGCAAGCTCAAATATCCTTTTATGCCAGGGCTGGGAACCTCCAGCCCATGGGACAATTTTGGCCCGCCAGGGGGTCCAAGTTAGCCCAGGAGGCCTGTTCCTGCAAACCATGCTCATCTGTTAAACAACAGGTGTCAATGGGGGTTCATTCACACTTCCAAGCTTTCTAAGTCTCAGCGCTTTCACCCATGCCCTGCTCCCTTCCTAGGAAAAACCCGCTCTTTCGTGCTAAATTGGAGCAAACGTCAATCCAGAGAAAACCCAAATTGTCATTTGCTCTTATTGAACACTAAAGAGCAGTTTTCTCCAGGTGAGGCGGGGTGGGGGAAGTAGTGGGAGAAGAGGAAGTGTTGATAAACCCAGAGTGATGTCAGCTGATGGACCAGGAGGGAAGGTTAAATTCTGCTAGGTTCTGCTTTGCCGGCACATTCCCCGTGCAAAACACGCTGGCAAAGCAGACACTTGCAGCCAGCAGATTGAACTCTCTGCTCACCAGTTGAGAGTAGACCCCACTCCCCACATTTCTGTTACTTTACTGTGCATTCATTCTGATTCATTTGTGGGGCACTTTCATCCTGCATTCTTCTTGATTTCTGGGTGTTTATACATCTTCCAATTAATTTGTTTGTTCATCCCACACCTTTCAGTGCCTTTCCCTGTCACTTTCCTAACTGCAAAAAGTCTGGGTTTTAAAAACTGGATTTGTTAGGATCATTGAATTGTAGAGTTGGAATGGACGCCAAGGGTCATCTAGTCCAACCCCTGCCGTGCAGGAATCTCACCTAAATCATACATGACCAATGGCCATTGAACTTCTGCTTAAAAACCTTCAAGGAAGGAGAGTCCACAACCTCCTGGGGGAGACTGTTCCGCTGTCAAACAGCTCTTACTGTCAGAAAGTTCTTCCTGATGTTTAGCCAGAATCTCCTTTCCTGCAACTTGAAGTCCCTGGTTCGAGTCCTACTCTCCAGTGCAGGAGAAAACAAGCTTGCTCCATCTTCCATGTGCAGGCCCTTAAGATATTTGAAGATGCCTATCATATCTCCTCTCAGAAGAGTGAGCATTAACCCCCAAATCTTCCTTTCTAAGAAGTAGGATTTGGCAGCCAGCTAGTGAGGACTTGTGCTTTTCCAGGAATAGTCAGTGTGGTGCCCTTCAGGTACTTTTGGACTATGACTACTCCCAGCAGCCATAGCCAGCGTTCAGGGCTGATGCTAGAGCAGCAGAGTAGTTTAATCCACCTTAGGTATACACACCTGAGTTTCTCAGCATGCGCTTGCATCCATCCAAGGTGCCGGAGCCTTGCACTCCTTTTCACCTGGCCATCCTGCAGGGAGCTTTTGGTTGTGCCACCCCCACAGGTGAGTGGACCTCAGCAGGTGCCTAGCTTTGCCACCCCAATGCCAGTTCTGATTTGAAGTAGGTGAAAGTACATTCTTAGACAGAGTTGCTTCCTATTATTTTATAGCATGGTTATGTGCATATTTTGGAAAATGGGATCATTTCTTACAAGAATTTAGTTGCAAACTGCTGCCCAAAATGCCACCAGCTCTCCCAGCTCACTGAGCCCGGTTACCTCTTCAGCTTCCGACACCTTCTCCCCCCAGTCTCTCCCCCCCCCCCCAGTCTCATTGTCCCACCACCACTCCCTGGCCTTGGTGATTCTGCAGCTGGTCCCTTCCACCATTCCTCTGCGTCCAACCAGTCTGTGACAACCAGTCTTAGCATGGTGCTAAGACACCCCGTGTCTCCACCAATGTCTCTCAATGTGTACCATTAAGGGGAGGGCTTCCTCCTAGATTGCCCCCAGCAGCAACAAGCATTTCCCAACCATGAACTGCTTCAGCAGCTGCCATTGCCTCCAGCCCAGCACTCTGTCTGCTGCATTGGCTTGCCAGGTGTCCCAAAGAAGTTCGTGAGCACAGAACGTCCCTGTCTGAGGCCATGCCCAGGACCCAACAATCTTCTGCATGCTACCTCTGCTCTTGCCTGCTCCTATCTTAACACCAGTCATTGATGAATCTACATTCCTTGAATTTATCTCATCCTTTGGAAAAGCCACGTGCTAGGCCTTATCGCAACATCCTATAGCGATGGATTCCATGGGTTAATTGTGTATTGTGAAGGAATACTTCCTTTGGTCTGTCCAGCTGACCTCTGTTGAGAGCTAGTACAGGGCAGATGCGCAGAGAGGATGATGGACTTGGACTGGGTGGGGTGACTTGGGCTGAAATCTCTGCTCACTGGGTGTCCTTGGGCAAACCTCTGTCCCTCCAAGACACTTCACAGGTTAGTTGTGGAGATAAAATGGAACAGTATGTTCTACGTATGTTCTTGTAGGAAGGGCAGGATGCAAACATGATACATACATAAAATACTGCTAATCGCTTCAGTTGGATGACGCTGAATTTGCAGAGAGAATCATCTCTCTCCATTCATGCCCTGTGATTATACTCTGTCAAGACCTACCTAGAAGCGACATGAGAGATCCCATCCTTGTTGGTTCTTCTATTTTGCATGAATGCTGCTATGTCGGTTCTTGGTTTGGATCTGAGCTGCGGTGGTCATGGAGTGTCTCTTGGGGGTTCAAAGGGACCTGGGCTACTTTCAGCTTTTGAGGCCCCAAGGTATAACAAAAAAATTAAAATGACGACACACAAAAACAAGCAGAGGCATTTTAAATTATTTAATATGACAAAAATCTGTATCAGTGCCCAAAATTGGGAGGGGGCAGATGGATTCAACTAGCCTGTTCCATGAATGGAATCCGGAGCAAGGTGCAATGGGACTTCCCTCTCTCATCCCCCCACTTGCACTCTGCACCTCAGCAAATCTGCCCTGGAGGGTTGGGAGAATCCCTGAGGATCAATCTCCTTAGTGCTACGTTGAAGCCCACCCCATGTCTTTCCCCTAACCACCTCTTACGTGCTGAAACTTGCAGGCCACATTTTTGTCTGGTGCACCTAAAAACAAAACTTATCAGATGCCAAAAAACAAACAAGTGTCTACGTCTGAGACCCCCTTTGAGCTTGTGGCTCCGGCCAAATCCCTCTGCCCACAAGTAAGTGGCCTGGGTGTGATAGTTTTCCCAATGCTGTTTCCTTGATTTCAATCCCTGCTATCCAAAACTACTTGTAGCCAAAGGGGTAGGGAAGTCAGGGACAGTCTGGTGCCTA
The DNA here is from genome assembly GCF_965112155.1 of Podarcis liolepis. Lineage (NCBI taxonomy): Eukaryota > Metazoa > Chordata > Lepidosauria > Squamata > Lacertidae > Podarcis > Podarcis liolepis. The sequence goes on from NC_139555.1 coordinate 4,878,293, forward strand.
GCTTTGCCCCTCTTCACAGCTAATTGCAGCTTCAAGTAATGACTTAGATTTCGTTTAGGTCTATGGTATGAAATTATTACCATTTTTTGATACTCCTTTCTTGATCCTCTGTTGTATGAAGGGACATAGTTTTCAAACGGGCCTTAGCTTGTTTTGTTTTTTCTTCTCTTTCACCCCCCCCCCCCACTAAAACAGACAGACAGACAAACAACCCATGGTCCACTTAGGAACAGGAGCTCATGCTGGAAAACCAAGGGAAATGGAAAGATAACAAAGGACAGTTTACTATATTGTTCCAACTAGGGAAGCGTCTGGTAATCAGGGATGTCTAAGGGGGTGGGAAAGCTGTCCTCATGCATGACTCAGAGGGCACCTAGAGCCTTGGTGCCCTGCACCTGACCCTTAGCACCCTGAGCTTCCGCCCCCTTCCTGCCCCGACCCACCTTCTGCTTCCCAGAGGGAGGAGAATCCCAGCTCCCCAAGCCTTGCAATTGGCCAGAGAAGTCAAGCCCAGCCAGGGATAAAAGGTGACTGTGAGCATCCTGCCTGCTTGCCTGCAGCCCATGTCAACATGAGCAACCTGGCCTTGTACCGCGGCATCTACACTGAGGAGCGCTTCCAGCAGCTTTATGGGACTCCCCCAGAGCCAGAGGGCAGCCTGGCAGGGATGCTGAAGGGCAAGCTGGCCCAGGGGTGCCGCTGCTCCAGGGCTGCAGCCTTGCACTTGCTCCGAAGCAGGCTTCCCATTGCAAGCTGGCTGCCCAGGTACCAGCCTAGGAAGTGGCTCCTGGGGGACGTGGTGGCAGGGCTGACTGTGGGCATTGTGCACATCCCACAAGGTGAGTTTGTGTGTGAGAGAGCGTGTGTAGGGAATGCTGCTGAACTGAACGTCCGTGGTGATCCTGGAAGAAATAGCACAGCAGAGGCTGGAGTGAAGCCTCTTCCTTTTCTGCACAGAAGTTTGTTGCAGAACATACGGCGGTGGTGGGCATTCTTCCCTTCCAGAAGTATCCAAGGAGATGGGGCGGTGGTAGAGATGAGTCGCTTTGGGAGGGGGCAAACCTGGGCACCATCATCCTTTCTCCTTTCTCTATCATCTCCCCTTCCCCATGAAAGTCTCCAAGGATTTCTGATCTTTACTGGTGTGGATCCTCCTCCTTCTCCTCTCAAGTCCTACCTAATTTCTTCTCCTCACCTGCAAGATCTTCAAAGATCCTTCACCCTGGAGGTTCTGCTTGCTGACTTGATGCCCCTGCTCTCTATGCAACTGTTAAGTGTTTCTGTTTCCCAAGCTATCCCTAAACCTTCCAGGGGATTTACTCTCAGTGCCCCTTATATTTTGGTCTGCTCCCTTGCACACACACCACAAGAGTACTGACCTCTTATCCACTTCCTCAAGCCCTCTCCCCGGTTCACATACTTTAAAAAAAATCTGTGACCAGCTTTGCATCTTCCTTGTTCGAACAACAAGTCTTTTGTTTTCTGGTTTTAGTCTGGGATTTCTAAGGCTGCGCAGTCCTGCGCACACTTACCTGGGGAGTGAGCCCCATCCACTGGAGCTGGCTCCGAAGTAAACACGCAAGGGTGGGGGGCTGGCAGCCTGTCTTGCTTCAGGAGCTGTTTCTCACTAATCTCTGAAGCTGTGGCTGTGTGGTGGAATGGCAGGGGGGTGGGAGTCAACTGCTGGATGTCTTTCCGCCCTGGAGGCCCCAGGTTGGACTCATGCCCTGCCTGTCCTTGTTAAGGTGGCGCTTCCCTTTCCTCCAGCGGCAGCCCAGGCGTAAGCAGCTGGGGTTAATGGAGCATGCATCAAGGGGTTTCTGGTCAGGGCTGTTCCTCCTACAGATTTGGACAGTGGAAAAGAAGGAAGGTAGAAAGAGCATTGGAGGGAATGATTTCAAAAATGTAGATTTGTTGGACAGCCTATTTTCTTGCTGAGAGGTGGCATTTTCAAAATTCTATTCCTTCTGAAAATTAATTCTGAGGGGTGGCTGTGTTTGTGTCAAGACCCTGACAACAAAGCAGTCACGTGTCACCTTAAAGACTTGGCAGACTTATTGTACAGTAGTGCAAAGCTTTTGTGGATTGGAGCCCAGCTCATCAGAGGGATGACATCCTGACATGCTTGTCACTCATGCTGCTGACTAGGAAAGTGAATCCTAGTGCATGAACCCTGTTGAGCATTCATCCCGACTGAGCATTCATCCCGATTTGTTTGCAAGGGGGTCAGACGATGTTGTGCCATAGCATGGGTTTTCACACACTTTCCAGTTGTTCCTTATTGCAAAAAGTCTGCTCCTTTGGGGGAGTGGGCTTGTTGCACAAAATTTCCTAATCAACTGTAATTGTGCAGCCTGAGTGGCATTCCCCCCAGAATTCCTAATTTCATAAATGCTCTGGTGGCAGTGTGAGATATGGGATGTTTCTGGACTGGATTTTCGGGTGGGATACAATCCCATGCTGGCAAATTCAGGTTTGCACAAGTAAAGTTGATTGGTGAGAAAATACACTGGAAACAAATCAGAATGGATGCTGATGTCATCTAATCTCCTGCAGACAAATCAGGATAAAAGCTCAGTAAACAGACCACCTGAAAGGGTGCGTTCCCACATCCTTCCTGCAAAATACTGACAGTCTGGAGGTGCTCTGAGAGGGAGGGTGGGGTTTACATGTTAGTGAGGCAGACACACTTCACATGTGCTCAAAGAGAGCTGGACTCTGGGTTCCAACAAAGCCCTGAGAGGGCCCCTGGCCCTTTCAAGGATACCATCCCACTAATTCTGGGGGAGATCCTACATTACTTAAATAGCATCATTACCACATCCATGTGGCTACCATCTTCTCCGCTCCAGTAAGGAGGGGAGGAGCAGGAGCATATGGCACAATCACTTCCCATTGTCAGTTCTAGTGGCTCTTAGGCACCAGTGACATTGTCAGTCCTTCGGCAGGGGAAGCGGGGCCTACCAGTTACAGGTTGTGCTTCCGAAAGTTAGAACTCTTGTCCCAGCCGCTTGTTTACACTTGGCCTCCCAGCCGGTGGGGATTTTGTATAGCTCGTTCTGTTTGTTCTTCCTGCAGGAATGGCCTTTGCTCTGCTCACCTCAGTAGCACCAGTCTATGGGCTCTACACTTCATTCTTCCCTGCCCTGCTGTACATGCTGTTTGGTACGGGGCGCCATGTGTCCACAGGTAAGTGTGCTGCATGGCTGAGTCAGGATGCAGTCGCCATAGACGGGCACCTGGGGCACTGCTCTTGGGCTCCATGACTTAACGTCCTCCGGGCAGATCTATTATTATTATTATTGTGATTTATTTATATAATTTATGAGCCCTGACCCTACGAACTATCTTGAAGTGATTTCACAATACAGTAAATATATATATATATCCATACAGTAAAAAGTTAAAGCAATTGCATATATAAAAACAAATTGAAACCTAGTTCAGATAACATTTGAGATAAAGCCTTGTTGAAAGAGGAAACGCAGACACAGAAAAGGCAACTAAGATTACAGTTATATCTGCACCAGTATACTACTACTGATACTACTACTATAATGGATTATATACAATGTTAGTCATACTCAGAGTAGGCCCATTCAAATTAATGGACACAGCTAAACTAGGCCCATTCATTCCAATGGGTCTGCTCTGAGCAGAACTTTGCTAAATATAATTAAATGTGCTTCAGATCTGGCACCTTTTTAAAGAAGTGGCTAAGCAAAATAAGGAGAGGAAGAAGGCTAAGGACAGGATAACTCGAGGAAATAATTTCTGCCCTGTCTGATTTCTCTCTCTGTATGAAAATGTGCATCTGTGCGCTATAATATATTACACACACAACAAACCCAAACATGCCAGTTTCCAAGATCCTGTCACACAATGCAGTGGTTATGCAGATGAAGAGAGGGCCAGCCCTGCTTCTTAACCAACTGGGGCTGCCAGGGCAGTTTAGGCCCACCAGGGTGGCATCCCTGAAGGCAACGTTTTACTGTCTCCGCTCCGATATAAGTGAATGGTCACTATTCATTTTTGCAAAGGAAAATAATGTGCTGCCTTTGGAGATCTTGTGGTAGTGAGGACAAAACTTCACCCTTGATTCTTGGACCAGTCCTCTCACACATCAATCCTGTAGAGCAGCTTTCATCAACTTGCCCTCCGGATATACAATTCCTTTTCATCACACATGCACACACTTCCAGGCTACCTCTTATGATAGTGGCTGCATTGCTTGCTCATAATAGTGGTAGTACATTTAAACTGGGCACATTTATAAATATGAATTTATAAATAATGAATTTCAAATGTTCCAGATATATACCCATATTTCCCAGTCTATAAGACGCCCCTAATTTTGGGGGACTCGGATTTAAGAAAATGGGGGGGGGGGTCTATCCATGTATAAGACGCCCCCAAATTTTGGACACTGTTTTTAGGGGGGGAAACCTAGTCTTATACATGGAAAATACGGTATATTCTGCAACATTTGAAATGTAAGAATACCCCTCAAGCTGTGTTTGCTCTTAAAGCTCACATACTGGTGCATTGGACTGAAAATTGAGTTTGACTCTACTAGCATGCCACGTGGGTGTGGGGGGGGGGGAGATCCTTCCACTGCCATAAAGCTTACTGTGTGGTCTTTGTCATTGTTTGTCAGCCTATTCTGTTCCACCCATCAAGACCCATAGGCTGCAAATGGAGATTTTTCAGCTTTCTGAATGTAGAGAGAGATCCAGTGTATTGTTCAGGCGGAAAGTAGGACTGGGTGGCATTGCTGCCACCAGGATCATGAATGAATGTCACAATGCCATGTAACCGAGGTCGCTATTTTTGGGTGGGATTCCGTTACATACTGGCAGTTATAACTGATTTGGAAGTACTGTATATTTGCAACAAACTTGCTTCCACAAAAGAGCAGGCAATGGGAAATGCACTGTGATAACACTTGCTTTGATGCAATGGCATCTAACTGCCCCATGAACAAATCAGAATGAATGCTCACTAAATAGCCAATGTTGTCCAACTTCCCTGCAAACAAATCAGAATGAATGCTGAATAAACAGGACACCTGGAAGCACCCCCAGAATACTGTTGAGGGGAAAATAGGAGTGGGTGGTACTGAGTGCCATGGTGTCATTGTCGCCCAGGATGGGACATGCAGAGATTTCATTCGTTCCTCTCTTCCTGCTCTCCAAAGGCACCTTTGCTGTGGTCAGTCTGATGACGGGCTCCGTGGTGGAGCGCTTGGTTCCTGAGCCCCTGCAGTCCAATGGCACCATCCCTGCAGAAGCAGCTTTGCTGGAGGCGCAGCGCATTGGTGTGGCGGCCGCTATGGCCTTCCTTGTAGGGCTGCTCATGGTGAGTCAAAGGGAGATGCTGGGGCAAAAGGGCTCCTTTGGGAAGGCTGAGCACATCACAAAGGGGCCAGAGCCTTGGAGCAGTGCTATGGCTGTCGTCCTGGGAGGATTCTTGGGCTGCCCTTAGGAAAATAAGAAGGGCTGATAAACTAGGGGTTTATGAACATGGAGGCTTCGGCCTTAGCTATAGAACCATAGAATTGTAGAGGTGGAAGGGACCCCGAGGGTCATCCAGTCCAACCCCCTGCAGTGCAGGAACCCTTTGCCCAATATGGGGCTCAAACCCACAATCCTGAGATTAACAGTCTCCTGCTCTCCTGACTGAGCTATCCCAGCTCTCTTGGCTAATAGCTATTCTTATATCTCTCCTCCAGCAAGCTCACTTGATCCCCCCCCCCAAAAAAACCCTTTAAAATCCTTTTTAAAAATCCAGTATTTGTCTAATCCCTTTGAAGCGCCATCTGCTCTAAAGTCCATCACCACCTCTTGTGGCAATGAATGCCATGCTAATTGTTTATTGTGCTGAGAACAATTTTCTTTTGTCTGTGTTGTGCTCCTGATGGCACCATGTTATATGGCCTCTGGAAAGCTTACTTGGCAGCTCCTCTGGCTTTTGAGATTTTGGTAGGCCTAGCCCACACATCTTCTGGCATACTTCCACAATGATAAGGACTAGAAACTTGCTTTCTTAAAAGAATGAAAGCTGAGGAGGCTCGCTTCTGCACCCAGCACCACAATCTGTGTTTTTTCTGCCTGTCTCAGGAGACACACAATTCACGCAGCTACTGCTGCCACCTTCCCCTCTTCCCCAGACAGGGATGTTTACGCTTCACCTGGGCTTCCTTTCCACCTACCTCTCGGAGCCTGTCGTCAAGGCCTTTACCTGTGGTGCTGCTTTGCACGTGGTCGTGTCTCAGCTCCAGAGCCTCCTGGGCTTGCCATTACCACGTCCCGCTGGCTGCTTCGCCATCTTCAAGGTATGTGGATCCACATTCAGGGGGTGGGGGGTGCAGACGTCTCTGCTTATGAAGCCACCAGAAATGTAAATGCAGGAATTCTCATTCCTATGCAATCCATAAGATATTTTGTTCCCCTGAGCTAATATGAGTGTCCTTGTTTTCTTCACTGCTTCTCTCTCTCACTCCATGGTGCTTTCACTAGTTTGAGTGGGGCAAATGGGGCCACCAACCTTAGCCTGGCTTCAGGCAGCCCCTCACTTACCTGCCTTCTTGCAACCATTCTAGAGTGTGTCACTGGTTGCCAGTTTAGTTCCAGTGCTGCCCTTGCAGAGGGAGGAGAAGACTGGGGACAAAGCTAGAATTAGTTGACTTATGGTTGGCCACTGTGAGGACAGAATGCTGGACTAGAGGGACAATTGGTCTCATGAGGTGACCAGGCAGCAGAATCCACAGGGCTAGCAGATCCCAATATAGATATTTATTCCCCGCTTTTTCTGATGTAGATCTTCCCTCACCTCTTCTTCCCTGGTGGGGAGACAGGCATTGTTTCGTGGTTCACCTCAGGGGCCAAAATATCTTGGGCCAGCCCTGAATTTGACCTACATTCTTATGGCTTTGTCACTGTCTCTGGCTCCACCTGCTGTTGGTCTTCCTGCCACTGGCCCTGCCAATTCCACTGCACACCGGCCACCCCCTGGTTTGCTGAAACAGGCTGCCGATGAGTTTTGATAGCTGCTAGAAGGTTCCAATAAGCCTAGCTGCTTCCTCCTCCCAGGCTGCTAAAAGCATTCCAGTCCACCCCTCGGACGGAAGACCTGGCTGCCCTTTGTGAATGCCACGCCAGATGTCCGTGTTTCTGCATTTCCCCCTAGACACTGGCATCTGTTGCGGAAGCCTTGCCCTTAACCAACACAGCGGAACTGCTCATCTCAGGCTTCTGCTTGGCTGTGTTGGTGCCCATCAAAGAGATCAACAACCGCTACAGGAGTCGGCTGTGGGTCCCCATCCCGGGAGAGATCATCATGGTACGTTTGAAGTCTTCTTCGTCAAGGCTGTCTTTTGTCATACAGACAGCTGGTGACTCCCTGCAAAGGAAAGTCACATTTTAACACTTACAAAGAATGTAAATTCAGCTAATTTGCTCATACTTCCTTTGTGTATTTCTTCTTCCAAGTCTGAGGTCATCAAAAGATTTGGATGGGTGGGTAGAGCAGGGATGAAGAGTGGTGAAGAATAAAGTGTAGATGAGGCAAGGAAAGGCATGGATGCTGAAGATAGGTGGGGGGGGGAGATATATAATTGTGGCGGGGGGGCAGGAGCTGAGCAGGGCACTGTGGATGAAGGGCTAAATTAGATCTGTCATTAAATGCATATTTTAATTCAACATGCACATTTTTAAAAAGAAAATACAAATAGCAGTCAATGGAAGAAGTGATTGATAATTATTCAGATTGTAGCCAGTGAGTTCAAATCTTTCATTCTATTCTGTGGTGCTGAAGAAAATACTTCTTCATAGTGATTATATGCTTTGGGAGAAAATTTCCATCAGGATCACAGCAGAAGAGGATAGGCTTAAACAGGCCTGCCCCACCTGCTGCAATCCATGGTAATTATCCCCACCCCAGCTGTAGATATTTGAATTTAAGCAAACAAAGCAAAATATGTAGGAAGATGCTCTTTAGCATCCTGTCTAGTTTTGCCCTAATTCTGTGGCCCTTGGAATGACTGTTCAGATTCATTTTTATACTTTTGGTGGTCATTGCCAGTGTATTCAAAAGCTTTTTTCACAGCCATGAGGGCTAAAAACTTGGTTTTTAATTGACAGACAGAGGAGATTTTCACAGTGCATCATTCTGTCGGACAGTAGTTGTCTTGCAATAAATAAGGAACCACACAGAGTCAAAATGCAGAGTCAAAGATTCACAGAAAAGGCAGAAAACTTTACTGAGGCAAACAAACAAACTTTATTAAAGCACTGTGCAAGCGAAAGTGAGCAAAGTAAGAGAGAGAGCGCAGCACGCTGAGCACAAGTATTTATCTCTCCTGGCTCAGCGTAACCTTTACGTAGTCAAAACAATATTTGCATAAGAAGTGAACCTGCTAGAATTTTCCAGCACTTTCCTGCTTCTGCTCTCAAAGACCTTAGTCACTATGACACATTCTGATATTAAATACGGTACCATGTTACTTGCTTGTGCAACACATGTGAGTTACAAAATATGCAAAACCTGGGCCAATGTAGTTCAGTCAAATAGCTAAAAAGGGATTTCAGCATACATGTTCCAAACTGGCCTGACCTCCTGTTTTCTTACCTGTACCAGGATAATAATCCCATGACTAGTCCTGCTCCGCTTGGTATAGAAAATCCCCCCTTGCTAATTCACTCAGACCTTAATTCTTGCAATATTTGGAGACTTTTGACCAACGTGAGATGTCCCTTCACAGTGAAGTATATCTGAAATACATGAGGACACACTTTGTGGAGATTTAATATTTGGAACACCTAGCGGGACAGCGGCTATATCAGAAGTTCTTAAAGGCAAATGAGGAGGTTGTTTTTAAAAGCCACACAGCTTACAGGGCTTTAGTCTGACCCTGAGTCTGTTTGTCATTTTTTGTCAGGTACTGCTGGCTACTGGGATCTGTTTTGCTTCCTCCCTAAACACTCACTATAAGGTGCAGGTTGTTGGACACCTCCCGGCAGGGTAAGACCCCCTTTCTCTCTCTCTCTGTCCTCCCCATTCTCTATGCCGGCTGAGGGTCAAGTCACCGCTGCCCTGTTGGCATGGCAGCAGAAGTGCGGCTTCCAAACTCGGCCTGACCCTGGTTGTTGGGGAAGGGCAGGGCATGGTCTCTGTCCCCGGGGCACACAGTGACTCCCATTCCCCCATTCTTTCATGCAGGTTCCCACAGCCCCAGCTCCCAGCCCTGCATCTGCTGCCCCAAGTCCTGGGTGACACGGTGGCCCTCACTTTTGTGGCCTACGCCATCTCGGTGTCATTGGCCATGATCTACGCTGAGAAGCACCACTATGTCATTGACCCCAACCAGGTGTGTGTCCAGCCTGGAGAGCTCAGGGTCCCCTCAGGGTGGGGAGGCAGAACCTGGACACATTCAGTCATGGGTACTGTTCCCTTTGCTTGCCAAGCCGCCAGGCTCCCTAGCGCCTCCTATTGCATGGAAACAGAGTGCTGGGTTAGATGGGCCTTTGGGTCTGATCCAGAAGGGGCCTTCTTGTGTTCCTGTGACCCTCCAGCTTAAAAACTGTCTTTGTTTGTAGTGGAGACTCAGCTTGAGAGTTCTTCATTTCTTGCTGGAGGCCAGGGATAATGAACCCCTGGTAGTCCAGCTGAACCACAGCACCTATCATCCCTGACCATTGACTGTGCTGATAGGAGTAGGAGACCCAACAACATTTGGGGAGCCACTGCTTCCCCATCCCTGCTCTGGATACACCCGCCCACCCCTTGCTTCAAGTTCAGCCGGCTAAGACCCTGCTCTCACTTTGCCTTCCTCTGCCCTCCTACAGGAACTGCTGGCTCATGGCCTCTCAAACCTGGTCTCCTCCCTGTTCACCTGTTTCCCCAGTTCAGCCACGCTGGCTACAACCAACATCTTGGAAAGTGCTGGTGGACGCACACAGGTATAAGGCTGATGTTTCGGAAGCGCTTTGGAGAGAGGTGGAGAACCTGCTCTCCTCTGGATGTTGTCTGGACTCCAGCTCCCATCATCTCTGACCATTGGCCATGCTGGTTAGGGCAGATGGAAGTTCACCAGCATCTAGAGGGTCACAGGCTCCCCATCCTTGGGCTACAAATGGCCTTTCTTACCACCATGCCACTACATTTACATTTGTTGCTTGGAAATGGCAGGGAGCAAAGAGCTGGCTGCTCTAGAAAGAAAAGTGGAAGGCAAGACTGTTTCCAGCAACAGTGGGAAGGAGAGGGTTAGCCCAGTCGCTGGTTCCAAAGCATTGTCAGCCACAGTGGTCCATTGGGATGAAAGCGCCTTTTCCTGATAGGGCTCCTTTGTCTTTTATAACTACACAGCAAGCAGTTAAATGAGACTTTTCCAGAATAAATAATAATAACATACGCGCCAACATTTCTCCGATGAAAATAGGGACGTCCTATTCAATGATGATGATGATGATGAAGATAACTACTTTATTATTTATACCCCACCAATTTGACTGGGCAACTTCCAATGTATATAAAAAGATAATAAAATATTAAACATTTTTTTTAAAAAACTTCCTTATATAGAGCTGTCTTCAGATGTCTTCTAAAAGTTTTATAGTTTCTTATCTCCTGGGCTTGGGGATTGCATAACTCCATACCCTCCAACATTTCTCCGATGAAAACAGGGACATCCTAAGGAAAAGCAGAACATTCTGGGATCAAATCAGAAACCAGGACGGCTTCTGCAAATCCAGGACTGTCCCTGGAAAATAGGGACACTTTGAGGGTCTGTAATAATTAACAAATGTATTTTGTGAGCTGGAGGTTTAAACTAGGATAAAGTGTGCATAAAAATGTATAAATTAGTGAAAATGGTGTATGAAATGCAATATATAAGGGGATATTGTGTTGCAAAATTGTGTGTATTAGGCAAAATTGCATACAAAATCATGTATATCAGAAGACATCACATGAAAATTTTGGTGAATTTTCATGAGGACATTTTTTTAAAAAAAAAATGCAAACAGGTATGGAAATGTAGAGAACTGAACTTAAATGGGGAATTCCTATTCATTATACTCATGTATCCAAGGCTCACCTGGGTAGCTGGAGGTCCACTCTTTAGAGTGCTCATCATTATGGGGAACACAGGTGTTTATTTGGTACCACTGCTATACTAAGGCAGGACAATGTCCCTTGGTTGCCAGTGGACTTCAAAGTCCCTTCCGTTATCTTGGCTGCAACTAACCAGCCTTCCTTGCCCACAGCTCTCTGGCCTCTTCACCAGCGCTGTTGTCCTGGTGGTCTTGCTATGGATTGGACCTCTCTTCTACTACTTACCCAAGGTGAGCTAGTTGATACTATGTGTTGTGGGGAGGATAGGGGTTTATTCAAAGGGTAGCTCATTATGCTCAGCCAATCCTGATACAAAATTAAATCATGTGCTCTAGGCATCATTGATATATCTTGGTACCATATTTTACACAAATTTTGGGTCCCCTGGGCATCTTCATTTACTTGCTCTTAGCACAAAGGCTTGACTCACATGCCATATATTATAAGCACATCTCCCATCAAAGAATCTGGGGAACTGTATTTAAAGGGTGCTGGGAATTGTAGTTCTATGAGAGGTAAACTACATTTCCCCGCTGTATTGTTTTGTTTGGTGTTCAGAAGAGACATGCTTTAAACATACGGTGTGTGCAGTCATACACTCTTGCTGCACATTTAGTTTCCATGCCAGCTGTTCAGCCTGGAATTTACCTCCTTAGTTTTTATAGAGAATCAGGTGGCTATAAGTTATTGTTGCCAACCCATTTCTTCCCACTGATCTCTGCAAAATGGTAATGTACACTTGCAGCACCCAGCCTGCCCAATGTGTACTAAGAGCATGCTATGGAAGCTGTTCAACGCTATTTGGCCTGTACAGTAGACACTTGGGTTGCAAACGTGATCCGTGCAGGATGCACGTTTGAAATCTGCAGCGTTCGCAACCCGCTGCGGCGCATCTGCACACACGGGGGTTGCGATTGAGCGCTTCTGCACATGTGCAAAGCGCGATTCAGCGCTCCTGTGCATGCACGACCGCCGAAACCCGGAAGTAACCCATTCTGGTACTTCCGGGTTTCGGTGTGGCTGTAACCTGAAAGAAACGCAACCTGAAGCGTCTGTAACCCGAGGTATGACTATAATGAGGAGCTTCTTCCCTGCAGCCTCTGCCTCCTGTTCAGTGTGACTGCTCCTTAATTGTTTTATCAGTTCTTGGTGAGCTAAAACTATCAATTCTTGGTGAGCTAGCACTATTTCACAATAAAACATAAGAAAGGAAACATAAGATAGGAAACTGGTAATTAAAGCTCCCCCCCCCCCCCAGTGAAGGGAACAGGAATTAGAGCTTTATTTTTTAAACAGTCAAATGTTATGTAAATGTCATTAATTAAATTATTATATATACTGAAGGACCAATTAAGGAGGTCAGCAGTGCTGCATCCCTGCTGAACAGCAAGGAGGCCCAGGGTAGGAGGAGAAAGCTTCTAATGAAAGTTGTAAGGGGGCTTTACTGAACTGAATTTTAATTCTGTTTTGAACTAATCACAGAAAAACAGTGCCTCCATGGTGCTCAAGAGCCGCGGTATGGAAGTAGGACAGTATGTTAAAGAGACCCCTCATTCCACACCTCTTTTCTCTCTCATGTCTAGGCTGTCCTGGCCTGCATCAATGTCACCAGCCTTCGGCAGATGTTTCTGCAGTTCCAGGACCTGCCCGAGCTGTGGAGAATCAGCCCCATTGACTTCGTAAGCCATGACAGCATCTGAGAATGGACCAGTTTCTAATCTAGCAGTTGGAAATTAAGAACTGAACATGTTCCTCCCCTATCAAAAATGTTTACATTGCTACCAGGCTTTTGCAATTGGAGTGGATAGGTCCACAGTTTTCAGTAATGGTCTATAGTAGGGATGAAGAATCTTTTTTTCTCCCCCACCCATATTTAGTTGAACTACAACTCCCATCATCCCTGACCATTGGTCATACAGACTGGGGCTGATGGGAGTTGGAGTCCAGCAACATCTGGAGGGCCACAGGTTAGTCACCCCTGTCATATTGGCAGAGTCTGTGTCCCCCATCATGCCAAACAGCCATGGCACTGGGGAGCTTAATCTGAAGGCCATATGAGCCTGTCTGTTACCTTGCACAGTGAACTGGTGTGAAACTATCTTGTGAAAGGGTCCAGTCCTTAGCCATTGTAACTCCAGTTTTCTGAGATGTCCTCCTGGCCTACTGTAATAGTTCCTTGCATTAGGCCAGTTTCCACCTGGACTTCACCAAGCCTGCCAGAAGTGTGTGCTTATGTGAATCAGACCTGAGTCAGCAGAGGACAGGAGGAAAGGCTGAGCCAGTGAAGGACTGAGCAGCAGGAGTTCCACGCTAAGTGACAAAGCTGGTAGTCAAAGCCGAGCAGTGCTGGTTGCGCCTCAGATCTGTCACCTCAGGTGTTCAGCTGCTCTCCTCTCAGGATTCCTTGTGATTCTATCCCACCCTTTCTCATCCATTGCAGACGTTGTGGGTGGTCACATGGCTTTCTGTCGTCGTGCTCAACGTGGACCTTGGCTTGGCGGTGGGGGTTGTGTTCTCCATGATGACTGTTGTTTGCCGCACACAGAGGTATTTGCTTGCCTTCCTCTGCTTTCTCCTCTTGTCGAATGTTAGATCACGCCCAGCTGCTAGGATTAGGTCCCCTAGCTGGGATTGTGGGGGGAGCCTGCAAGGCTATAAGATTAGGGGGAGGAGCTTCTCTCTGCTGAGGGCTGCATTGCCAGTGGTGGGCAGAGTAGAGACCTAACAAGGCAGAGTCTGCAGCACTGAAAGGTTTCATACCATTCCTTCCCCCTCACTTGCTACCCCATCTCTCCCTCTCCACATCTCTCTGCTGGGGGCCATGTGGAATTAAAGACGGGGAAGGGCTACGGCTCAGTGATAGGGCATCTTCTTTGCATGCAAAAGGTCCCAGATTCAGTCCTCAGCATCTTCCGGAAGGACAGGGAAAGACTTCCTATCTGACACCCTGGAGAGCTTCTGCAAGCCATTGTAGGCCAGGATGAGGAGCCTGAGATCCGCCAGATGTTGCTGAACTACAACTCCCATCATCCCTTGCCATCTGCAGCTGATAGGAACTGCAGTTCGTCCACATCTGAAGTGCCTGAGATTCCTCGCCCATAGTGTAGACCCTTCTGAGCTAGTGTTGTCCCTCCCAGAAACTGGAGCAGTACTAGCGCGGAGGGGGAACTTCAAGGTGGGCTTCTGCCATGTGGCCTGAGGCTCCTCACATTACCCTGGTGGTGCACGACTGAGCCGTGTCACAGCAGCTCCCATGCAGCAAAGGTCCCACAAGAAGGAGCCTGTGCTGGGGGCTGAGAAGGAGCCTATGGTTGCCTATAACCTTCCGCCTCCAACCATGTTTGCTGTATGTTGGGGGAGCTGTGTCCAGATGATTGCCCCTTTGCCCTTCATGTCGCTTTGTCATTCTTACAGGGCTGAGTGCTCAGTTCTGGGCAGGGCAGGGGACACAGAGATCTACAAGCCTGTCAAGTACAACAGCAAGGTAAGAGTCATAAGGATTAAGAGGGAGGAAACAAACATAAGTCTGAAGTTGCAGCCCCAAAGCACCCACTGCAGGGAGCCTGAATCTCAGCATTGAGATTGGTGGGGCGACTCCAGTGCAAGGGTGCCCAATCCACACCAGTTGAACACACACATGCTAATCTCTTGATAGGCTATTTATAGCACAGGTGGGGCACCTGTGTCTCTCCAGAGGCAGCAGAACTGCAACTCCTCTCATCCCTGAGCATAGGCCATGCTGGCTTGGGGTGAAGGGAGCTGAAGTCCAGCAATATCAGAAGGCTTCCCACCCAAGCTTTTGAAGGATCAGAACCTGCGGGTGGGTGTGAAGTGAGGACTCATCCCACTGCTTCCCCCCTGGAAAACCTGATTACTGTTAAATCAAAACAAACGTCACTCATTTATTCCGCAGACTGAATTCAGCAGTAAACAGCAGATTTTCCCGGGGAAAGTGATGGGACAAATGAAAGCTCCGGACAAGTGGGAAACCTCCTGGACCCATGGTTTCTAGGCACAGGACAAGCAGAAGTGTGTGGCGAGTTCTGAGTTTTCAGTGTTCTAGAATGGAAATTAGCCACACTGCAGAAGATGGCAATTATCCCAGGAGGATGTGGAAGGTAGCAAATGTGGCAGATGTTCCTAGGAGACGGTGCAAGCCTCACTGTACTCAAGGGGGCCTGCCTTGGAGGTGAGATGCGTAGGGATGTAGTGGCAACTTAGGCTGTCATTCAAACCCCGCTACCTGTGTGTAAGCCCCGTTGAATTCAGTAGGACTTACTTCTGAGTAGGCGGGGTTAGGTCTGTGGTTTAATAAGGATCAGAAATATTTATTACAACCATTTGTGCCCCACTTTTCACCTTTTTCGGGGAACAAATCCTTCCTAGGATTAAACAATATTAAAATACATTTTTAAAACACACTATGAACATTATCAACATATAAAAAGCCACCAGGATACCTCCCACAACTAGTGTTCAAATGAATGGGCCTGTGGCAAGGTAGTCCTGCTGTAGCAGCCCCTGGTGCCTTCTTTGCCTGGTTCCCTCTTTCTACGGGGATCCTTCCCAGAGTTTGTGGTCAATCACTCTGGTGGGTGGTGGGGTCACTGGCGCAGGCAAGGTGGCACCAAAATTCAGCACCCACCCCCTGCCTCTTGCCTTCCATTCTACATCATTCCTGGTGAGAGGGGCATGGCTTGGGCAGAGACCATGGAGGCTCCATGCCCTAATTTCACCTCTGCTGTTGCTTGTCTGAATGGAGGTGTGCCTATCCATGTGGGTGTATAAATCTCTGTTTGCCTTACATTGCCTTTGTCCACAAAGGAAGGCAGCCCTTGGGCTGAAAGAGGTTCATCACCTCTGCTTCAGCCAAAAATTTGAAAGATGATGGGGTTCGTATATTCATTTTAGGATGGGGTTAATTTTATTAACTTGGCCACCCTAGCCAGGCACAATGATGCATCTGTTCCCCATTTATCCACCCATCCCTGCTTCTTAGTGCTTTGAGATCCCAGGTGTGAAGATTATAAGCTACCAGGCTCCCATCTACTATGGGAACCGCAGCTTCTTCCGCGACACTCTGAGCCAACTTGTGGGACTCAACCAAGAAGGGGAGAAGCACGAGGACCAAGCTCCAGGCATCGAGCTCAAGATGGACATCAGCACTGTGGTAATGTGGCAACCCAGGGTGGGAGGGGGGCAGAAAAGATGGAGGGAAGTAGAGTGGAAAATTGGGAGTGGAATTCAGAATTAGCCAAGAATTAGTGCCTAAGCTTGCTTGCATTTTTCCTCTTCCTTTTGTGTAGAGACTGGTCAACTGTGAGCCTGAAGGCAGGGACATCTTCTCACTGATATTCATAAGCCACTCTGGGAATGCTTTCTCAGCTGAAGAGCAGGATAAAAAGATTAGTCATAAATAACAGAATCAAGTTAACACAATTCTTGCTAGTCAGAGTGGGAGCCAATGGAGTTGGCCTCCATCCGTCTTGGGAGATAGTGGAGTGGTGTGCCTTTGGGGGAGAACTCAGACTGTTGTAAGGCTGCAGCACCTGCTGTGGCTGTGGAGACTGATACAGGACAAACATGTTTTGTTGCAGCTGGGGCAGATGAAGGCGTCCATTGATGTGGCTGCAAATGCACCATGGCGTTTCTTCTCTCTGCGCTTCTCTCAGCAGTCATTCCTCTTCTGGCCACTGCTATATCTCCATGACTTGTCTCCAGGCACTGTGGTCATCTGCAAGGGATTCCCACAGGATGGGGGTTGATGTTGCCAGCCTTCATGCCACGTTTGCAGACATCTTTGTAACCCAGAGTTGTCCGCCAACAGGCCTAGTGCCGGAAGCCAGCTCCCTGTAGAGCACATCCTTGGAAGACAATTCTGTACTAGATACAGACCATTTGATTCAGTAGAAACAAAGAACTAAGCAAGGCCTACTGAGCCACGGACCAAACAAGGTTTTGCTCTAAAGCAGAGGTTTTAAAATAAATATAAATTAAATGAACAAACCCAAGGCTGGAGATGTTTTCACTTTGTCTGGAGTTTAAATTCTTCTCACCTAAGTGGAGATTAACTGCTGTTTTTCTTCCTAGGAGAGCAATGTCTCTGTCCTGGACAAAAAGCCTGGCTCAGGTAAGCAAAGGGCAGTTGCCTTCCAGTTCCTGGTAAATCTTGCTTAGTCAACATGCATTTTGAACTCTGCTGCTTAACTGCCCCTTTCCTGTATTCTGCTGAGAATACTGAATGAGTGTGTGTGAAAGAGACTTGCCAGGAGTGTTTTTTCCTATGGAAGGACCGAGTTCCATTCACTTCTGGTACTCAGAACAAGTTCCTGGGTTCAGAATTCATTAGTGCTCTCTCTCTCTCTCTCTGTGTGTGTGTGTGTGTGTGTGTGTGTGTGTGTGTGTGTTGCACTTGGTTCTGAATAGTGGATCTTGGCGTTCTTGTAAAAATCAAATTACTTCTTGTAAGCCTTCAATCTTCCCACCTTTGAGCAAAGTGCTGGGTGTCATGTTTAGCTACCCTAGGCTGGTGTGACAGGAGTTGATAGGCAGGTTTTCTTCTGTGAACATAGAAAGATGCTTTACACTGAGTCAAACCACTTTACACTGAGTCAAACCATCTGACTCAGTATTGTCTACACTGATTGTCCGCTGCTCTCCAAAGTATCAGATAGTAGTTTCTTTTCAGCCCGACTGGGAGATGCCAGAGGACTGAACATGTTGGGCTGGGCTGAAGAAAACAGTTGTGATCGTGCAGCTGCAACAGTTTCCCATATGGAAAATGAGATTTATGTTTCCCCTGTGAAAACTGGTTGGAGATGGGAATGCTTCTGAGCATGTGCAGAGCGGCAAATGGCAAATTGTCACTGATGCTGCTGGGCTCTGCCTGTTGGATTCATTGCAGATTGTGGTCTGTCTACTTTGCTCTTCCAGGCGCGGCAGTGCAGGCTGTCATTCTTGACTGCAGTGGAGTGTCCTTTGTGGACGCAGCTGGAGCCCATCTACTTATTCAGGTACAAAAGGACACATATGTATGCATACAAGTCATGAAGTGGCGCACTTGCCATCAAAAAGTCTGGGTGCTGAGACTATCTGGAAGCCAAGCTCCCAGTCTAGATTGCCTGCCTTGTTTTATTTATTTCACTTGTATTCTGCTCTTCCTCCAAATAGCTCAGGGCTTAACCTGACTGAATGTTAAGTGCATTTTTTGCATTTAATGTGCAGGGTGTTTTATTGTTTTAAATGCAAACAGCATCCACCCAGGTAGTGGAGCTGTTATAATGTGGGCTAAAGAGGGAGCAACATAACCTTTCTGGCAATCCCTCCTAGTTGCATTAGGAGGAAATTATTCCATTAGTGCCAAGTCCAGTTTGACTCTTAGAGTAAGTTTCATCTGGCTGCCATGTGACTTCCCACTTAGGAAATCTTTAGAAAATTCAGGAAATGGACTGCTGCCTGAGCATAGGCGTAGTCAGGATTTATGTTGGGGGGATAGAACGAAGATATCTGTAATGCAATTGGTCAGTTAGTTAAGTATTTATTTATTTATTTACTTGATCAGCTGCCCCCCTGCACCCACTAAGCCATGTGCCTCAAGCAAAGGGCAAGGTGGTTCCCCACCTCTATCCTCATTCCTTGTACAGGAGTCAACCAGGCTGATAGTTCAAACTTACTGCAACATTGATGATGGAATAATATCCTCTACTCTGTCCAAGGGTAACAGGCTAGCTTAGGCAGCACAAGGTGGGTAAAAAGGCACATACAGCTCTGCCAACCAACATGTTGCCACTACTCTTTGCCTGTCAGCATTTGCTGCCTGAGGCAGCTGCCTCACTCTGCCTAATAGTAGGGCTGGCTCTGATCTGATCAATTTGTCAGCCAATGTTGTTGGGACCACAATTCTCAGTCGGTTCAAGCACAACCCTTGTTTAAGTTAGATCTTTAAACTTACAGGTAGGTGAACAAACTGTGAGCAGCGGTGTCCCTAAGGATCTGTATTGAGTCCAGTTATTATTTATGTAACTTACCAATGAACAATTTGGAGTCAAGATTTTCCATAATGGAATCAAAAACAGTAACACAGACATGATAGATCCCAAAATGTATTACAGAAATAGTTCCCCTGCCCCCCCCCCCAGTTGTGCAAATATCAGTAGCAAATTAGAAGATCACAGCATAACACAAGGGACCTAGCTATAATCACCGAGGAAGCTTGTGGTTAAAAGGCAATGTTTGCAATTCTCTAGTAATGGCTTCCTGTGTCTTGCAGGTGTGTGTAGAATGCCAAAAGGCAGGCATGCAGATACATTTGGCTTCCTGTAATGGTAAGTGAAATTAAAGGTGCCACCAGACCTCTTTATTCCCCCATTGATTTCCCGTTGGTTGTTTTTAAAGTGAAGTTGCACGTATATAAAGAAAGAATGTGTGCTATGTTCTGTTCTGACGTATCTTAATATTGCATGGTTGTTATAATATAGAAATATTAAAATCAATATATTTAAAAGGCAGATTGTCCCAATGCACACATTACCCAGAAGCAAGCCTGGGATTGCCACCAGCTGTATACTCAAGCAGGGAGCGGCCGATTGCAACCCCTGGAAAGTATTCTGAGATGTGCATCTGGTGTACTTTCTGTTTTCTGTAGGAGTCCTTCCGCTGTCTCTTTCTCGATCAGCCACTTCAGCCTGCATGACTGAGGGCCAAACTAGAGGAGGCAACAGAGATTTGTGATTGGGTCTCCTGTTTTCGTTTCTCTACATTTTTGTAAAAAGCAGCAATGGGGGTACCCAATCCCCATCAAAAACATAGTATGGTAGTAGCGCTCCCTATAGGAGCAAATGACATTGGGGGGGTTGTTGGGGGAAAAGTGCAGGGGAAATGGCCATTCCTGGCGCTGTAATTCTGCTCTGAATAGCTATGGGAAGGGACGAGCTTTTACAGAGCTGCAATTCATAGAAACGTAGAACTGTAGAGTTGGAAGGGACTGGGGATCATCTAGTCCAACCCTCTGCAATGTAGGGATATGCAGCTGTCCCATACGGGGATCGAACGTGCAACCTTGACATTATCAGCACCTCCATTCCTAGCACCATAACAAATCACCATTGCCAGAATAACTTAGGGGAAGCCACAGTTTAAAGGTTTGGTGTGGATGTGGCCATAGTTAGGCCCAAGACCCAAAGATCAGAAGTGCATGCTCCCCTCTTGACTTGCCACTGAATATGTGAACTGACTCAGTTGAGGAAGCCTTGCATACAAAATGAGAGGTAAATCCTGTTTGCAGTGGTTTTGAGGGGTGGTGTCTTCCTCACACATGCAGGTCACCCCTCGAGGAACATGCGCCTGTAGAATCAGACCTCACCAAATATCCATTTATTTCCTCCTTTCCATTTAGCCGGTGTTTTACAGACCTTGAGGTCCTGTGGCCTTCTCCATCATCTTCCCCCACAGCAGATTTTTGTCACTGTTCACGATGCGGTTTCCTTCCTTCAGCAGACTATGGTAAGAGGCTGAGGGTGCAGACAGACAATAGGCGAGCCTTTGCTCTTGCTGGTTGCAGTCCTGGCCCCTCTGGAACCAGCTTTGCAGCCCTGGGGAGGAGAGGGCCTTACTTGGGAAATAGCTCCGTTTTCCCCAACAGCAATTGTGGGGTCATGGCTGTACCCATTGAGACTGAAAGTATAAATGCTTATCATTGAAATATTCCCAAGGGAAAAAGCTTTTTCTCAATGTCCAGCCTAGCCTTCTCTCTGGCATGGCCATTTTCTATGTGCAGGGATATTATTTTTCTATGGGGGAGCATTCCATCAATTGAACCCCCACCTAAATGGACTAATCCAGACACAGATTCACCACTTCAGCTGCCAGGTGAAGGAACTGGGCCTTCCCCTGTGGGCTTCAATGGAGGTTTATTGTGGAATCAGTGCTGTCCACATATGCAAGTTTCCCACACTATCCACATGGCCTTCCCATCATCAATACCTGTACTGTTTTTAAACATTTAATCTGGATTTTTCTCTGACTGCAGGAAATTTGTTAAGTAACAATAACCCATTATAAATCTACAGTCACCACTGGTGTGGAAGCCCATCAATGAATTCCCTGCAATAAAAATGTGTGCAGGGTGATGTTGGGGTGGGGTCTCTATTGCCATACACCTGCAGCTATTTGCTCCTCACCTGAGCACAACCTACCCACTTTCTTTCCAGTGGCCAAAATGATATTTGTTTGCCTATTTTCAACCATTTTCATGAAGGCATGTTGGAATTTCAACAACCCAGTTTACAGCAGCTATTCTCAAGATCCCCCAAAAAGATCTCATGGTGTGGGGGGATTACCTGGGAGTCTGTATCATCAGGCATTTAAAAATTACTGTTTCACACAGAGAGGTCTTAGGTAAGACCTCTTTATTAGAGTATCAGTATCGCTAAAATGTCACTATTGTGCAAGGCATGGGTAATAATTTTTAAAAACCCACCAAACTGGAAATGGGGCCCAACCACCTCATCCCCCAAACACAAACCTCCATTGTGAAACATAGTAACTAAGGGACGGGAATACTTGCTTGTGCACATTTTGTACCTTTTTTTTTTTTAAAGTACACATGCGAAGTATCTGAAAAGGTAGTGAAGCATTGGGGGGGGGGGCAGAACCAGCAGTGCAGGAACCTTTCTTCAGTGAGTGCCCATGCGTGTGGGCAGGAAGCAATGGAACACTTATGAAAAGTAGAAGAAAAACTTCAGAAGTGCGGCAACCACAAAATGAAAAAACAACAGCCCACGTCTCAGCTACCCACTTAGTAGATATTGCACCAATACAGATTGCATGCCCTTTTCAGGGGAAAATGGCTTTGGCTGGTTGACAGCTTGCTTTTCGTTTTGCAAACTATTTGTTACGAGGTACCTCTTGTAGTAACGTTTAAAAAGTGAGAGTTCTTTCTGGTCCCCATGCAATTCCACATCTGGGCTCTGTGTCTGTGGGGAGCTGGAGCTGGAGCCTGTAACAGGAGCAGCCAAGAGGGGTCCTCCAGCTGTTGCTGGACTACATAGTTCCTGACAGTGGGACATTCTAGAAACGATGCCTTATGAGGAACGGCTAAGGGAGCTGGGCATGTTTAGCCTGGAGAAGAGGAGGTTAAGGGGTGATATGATAGCCATGTTCAAATATATAAAAGGATGTTACATAGAGGAGGGAGAAAGGTTGTTTTCTGCTGCTCCAGAGAAGCGGACACGGAGCAATGGATCCAAACTACAAGAAAGAAGATTCCACCCTAAACATTAGGAAGAACTTCCTGACAGTAAGAGCTGTTTGGCAGTGGAATTTGCTGCCAAGGAGTGTGGTGGAGTCTCCTACTTTGGAGGTCTTTAAGCAGAGGCTTGACAACCATATGTCAGGAGTGCTCTGATGGTGTTTCCTGCTTGGCAGGGGGTTGGACTCGATGGCCCTTGTGGTCTCTTCCAACTCTATGATTCTATGATTCTGGTAGTGGGTGATAGGAGCTGTAGTCCACATCAGGACAGCACACTGGCTATCCCCGTTCTACAGAAATAGCAAGGGAGCTGGTGGTGGTTCTTCCATTCCTAAAGAGCATACACTGAGAAGTGTGTGGGTGCCTTCCCATTCCAGTCTCTTTCAATCCATGCGTTACAGGAGGGAGAAGAACAGCCTCTATAAAGTCTGCTGCTCACTGCTTCACAATACCATTGATACAGCATGTTTAAGGTGTCCAAGGCACGTGACATACATTATCCCAATCCTTTCTGCAGCCATCATGCACCTATATTGCAGATAGGGGCTACGGCAGAGAGACTAGTGAGCAAGGGTGGCTGGGAGAGCCCTGTTACACAGTATACAGCTTCATGCAGAATTCTTTCTTTTTTTCTTTCCCTGCTCAGGAAAGTATGGAGATGAAGGACCCAACCATCTGGGTGTAACTGCCTCTGTATCAAATCAACCCATGCGTACCAGGACAAGGACTAGCTGAGATCACAGAAATGCTAGAGGCAGCTGGCTGCCTCGGAAACCAACAAGGCCCTGTCTGCTATAATGGAGGGCTGTCCTATCAGGAATGGACAGAGAGACAGAAGAGAAAGGAGGCAGCAGGACAAGACAGAAGCTCCTTCTCTTGCCAAGACCTCTTTGGCCAGTTGTGGTCTGTATTCATCTACCACCACACTAAAGGAGGGTTTGATTTGCACTCAATCCTATTCAATCTCCATCTCTTCTGGGCCCTTGTCAAAAAGTTTCGATACACCAACAACCAGAGATAAAAAAATTTGTTGAAAAAACCAACACAAAAAACCTTTATTCCCTTCCCCAAATTGTTTCCTTTATACAGGAAAAAAAACGTTTGAAGTAATCACAGGTAAAGTCATTGCCAACAGTAAAAGGGACAGGAAGCTCGTAAGATGAAAGGAAAGGAGCAGCCGCAAAAGAGCAGGTGGCGTCCAGCTATGTTTTACTCAAGAGTACACCCATGGAAATTAATGGACCTAACTTCATCATGTTCTTTAACTTCAGTGAGTCTGCTCTGAGCAAAAGTGAGTGGACTTCTACTCAATGTGAGTGAAAGGGCTGTGCAGCCTGGAATGAGAGGTCTCATTATAGCTGCAGCAGCCCCCACGGCTGGATGCAAACAGGACAGGAGGATGGGGAGGTTGGAAGATTGGAAGATATTATTTCATGCAAAGGCTAACACACACACCCCGCTGCTGCTGCCACCGCCACCACTGAAGAACTTGCTTGCCAAATCTACAGCTAGCCACCCTAAAGACTGATAAACTGCCTTTCCCTCCTCATGTGGTTGGGCAGTAAGGCAACACTGCAGGGCTGTTGGGAGAAAGTCAGAAATGGGGATGATGTTCACCTCCTGGGCAGCCTCTCTCAATCAGGAGGGGTTCTGCTTTTAGTTTTAATTCTCCTTCACATCAGTATAGTTGACTCTTCAGCCTAGTATCATGATCTGAATTCATACCATGTGTACCAAACTAAGCATTTGCTTGTTTAGGCTGAATTAGGAACAGGCTGTAAGCTTTCCAGTAATAGTTCCAAATCAATATGTCAACATTTTGAAGATAACTCTTGCTGTATCTGAGAGTGTTGTGGGGTGGGAGAATGTGTAGGGGTTGAATCACTGCCCAATTTAATAAATAAATAAATAAAGTGGCATGACAGCAAGAGAGAGAACCCATCTTATTTACATATCAATATGTATGCTAAAACTAAAGAGGCTTCACCTGCCCTACTTTACATAGGGAGAGCAGTGAAAGATTCAATGCCTTACCTTTTAGCATGTGATTCTGCTGAATGGATAAACAGAGATGAGAGACTTGCTTCTGAGTTAACAGTTGTGCTGTAAGTCCAACTACGCTCAACAGGGCTTACTTCATTTTTGAATGGGACTTCAGCAGCCTCTGTTACAGCCAACTGACCAATCTAGCAAATGCCTTATTTGAGACCCAGTGCTATATTTGAATCTTTTTGAAACTGTGATCTAGCAACTCAGACATAATGCATCATCCTGGAACAAGAAGCAACCCTATAAAAAGCAAGAGTGTTAGGCTGGAGGGGGAAGGTAGGTAGAAGGAAAAAACTAAGCATCAATTCTTTACCTACTGAGGCCATTGCTTATCTGATGGTTGTGGCAGAAAAACACAAGAACACTCTCAGGAAAGCAACATGTTCCCCCTTCTGAAGAAGAGACATTTGCTCTGGGTCTATTGACATGACCAGAGGGAACCTTTAGGTCATGGAGAGAGAGAGAGAGAGAGAGAGAGAGAGAGTTTGGAGGAAGGGGGCGCTATGGTAGTACAACAAATATATTTGAACTTCGCAGCTAAAGGGCAGTGATCATCAATCCTGCTCCAACCACATTGACTCTTGCAATTTCCATCTCTGTCCCCTCAGCATCACTCTCTCCCTGCTGCAGAAGTGCTTCAGTGCCTAGAGCTGATTGGCTAGTGCTACGATTGCCTCTCTGTCTCAACACCTCTGCAGTCAGTTGCAGATGAGCACTTTGTAGCCAGGCTGCCAGGAAGGAGTGCACATCATATGGGGGTTGGGGTGGGGAAAGCGTGTCATATAACAGAGTGGTCTTAATGGCGGCTGCTTACTTGCTGTAGGACCAATCCCATGCATTGGACTTAAATATGCAGGAGAAACTAAACCCAGCCCTGCTTCATAAGCATTTCACACCCCCAAAAACAAACAGCAGCTGTAGGAAGAACAGTAATACCAATTACGCAGTTGGGACCAAGAAGGCAAAAGGGTTCAGGGATATGGGGGGGGGGGAGACATGTCAAATGGATTTTGTTTGAAATAAAAACATTGCAGTTTTGTTGTACACAAGTCTGCCTTCTTCAGCATATAAAAATCCTGCCACATTAGAAAATCAGCTCCCAGCTCCCCCCCCTACTGTCTATGAACACAGGCCACTTCTTCTGCAGGAGTGGACAAACCTGAACTTGTCTGGAGTTTTGAGTGTGCTGTTTTATGACCCCTGCTGTCCTCCTTTTCTGTTGCTTTGCAGCAATTTATACCTCAAAGCTTCCCCCTGGTGGCTGCTTTCCATCACTGTAGTCTTTGGCACTTCAAAATGTCCCAGGATGGCACCAGCTTGAGGATGCGTGAGGGAAAGGAATTGGGAAGAAGGGAGCACAGATGTAAAGACTTGGCACAAAAAGTTGTGGCACTGGATAAAGTATTGTGTCTGTGTGTGGCGAGATGCAGGGGGCAGCCCAGAAAAAATTGTGGTTGCTTCCAACTAGGAAAGAAAGAAAGTTAACTTCCAGCGCTCTCAAGTATCACACCCCATCCAAGATTCTCCAGTTCAGAGACATAACAGGGCGAAACAAACACAGGAACAGGTCACATCCTCCTGACCACTAAGGCTCAGAATCAAGCAATAGCACAGTCTCTCCATCCTGCTAGAAAAGACATTTTTTCTTTTTTTAAAAAAGTGGTCATGGCTGCCCATTTCCCAAACTGCTCTTTAAGCCTGAGGCTGCTGAGGCCACCCTGAGTTCTGGGGGTTTGGCTAGCTGACAGACAAGGCCATTTGCCTGGGGCTCTGGCCAATTGCCAGAGCAGGCTGCCTGAGATTGGTAAACCCAATTGCCTGAGGACAAAGCCAGTTGTCAGGGGTGAAGCTAAACTCATTAGCACCAGAGACTAGTTGCCGGTCATGCATTTGAAACGGTTCTTGAAGTAAAAGAAGCTCTGTTTGGTGGTCAGGCTGTTGTCACTTGAGTTGGGATAGCGGAATTTGGCATACTGCTTCTCACTGTCTGTCTTTAGCCATGGCAGCTTAAGCTTTGAGGCGTGGTCCACCACCACATCGGAACAGGAACCGACATGCAGAATACCCAGGCCATCAATAAAGAATTCTGGAGAGAGAGAGAGAGAGAAAGGAGGAGGAGGATTAGCACGGTCTTCTGGATTTTAGCCAGGAAGCCCTCATGCGGCCAAAAAACCAGCTTAGTCCAGATATGGTCACTGGTCCTAAATTATGCTCCAAGCACCCACCGCACTCACAAGGGGTCCCAAGCACATCACTTGACTTGTACACTGCATACAGTTTTCCCCCGCTGCCTTGTACAAAAGTGCCACCCCTAGAGTTAAGCCAATGCTCCTTGCCTACACATGCTAAGCACCCTTGAACTGTGCCAGCATGACTCACCGAGGTGGGCAACACGACTGAGGCGAGGGTCAAAGCCAACCTGCAGAACCTTCTCGGTGTGTGCCAGGAAGAAGTTGATCACACCATCAGTAACCACACAGTCAGGAAAACCTTCAATGACGTGATGGTAACCCTGGCGGATGTGCAGACAATCTCCATCTTCACCACCAGCTTGCACGCTGATCTGCTGGCGGTATGTGGTGGTGTAGCTGGTGATCTCTCGCACTGCTCCACCCACCTGCCAGGCACAAGAGAGGACATTTGGGATGGATGCAGAGATGGGACAGAGTTTGGGTCAAACATACAAGGGACAGACTCTATTGGCACAGACGTGTGGATTTACGCAAGAATTGGCCTTGAGGGTCTCAGACCAAATGCTGTCTCCAATAGCAGCCAGCCAGCCTGCTTCCCAGAGGTGCAAAAATGGCAACCAAAATTATCAAGGGGTAGAGCAGTTTCCCCATGGTCCTCCTCAAGACCATAGAAACAATTGTGCTGGATCAGACCAAATGCCCATGCAGTCCATCATCCTCTTCTCAACCAGATGCTATGGAAAGCCCACAAGCAAGACAGGAGCACAGCAGCACTCTCCCCACTAGGCTTCTCCAGAAACCAGTTTCCAGAGGCATACTGCCTCCAATGCGGGAAGATCAGTAAACACACAAATGATTTAAAACACCTGAAAATAACTAAAAACAATTCTTATACAGATGCCGACTGGGAAAGATCTATACTTAAAAAGCTTGTTGAAAATAGGAGCCAATTTCAGCCTAATTTAGACTAGGTTCCTTCCTTACTGGCTCTCCCTACAAGCCTGATTTGGACTTCAGAATGTGACATGTCCCCAGCCCTGCTGCTGTCCCCACAGATCCCTTCAAGTGTCGTGGCTGTCAAGGGGCCCCATTGCGAGCATCTTTCTCCAATTCTAGAAGCTGCATTTTGCTCCCATATTGTATAATAGGTATTAGAAGGCTTGGCTGGAGAGATGTCAGTCCGTCTCTTCAGACCAAGGATGGAGAACCTGTGGCCTTTCAGATGCTCCTGGATGCCCACTCTTATTATCCTGCTGGAACAGCTGATAGGAACAACATTTGGAGGGCCACATGTTTGACACCCATGCTTCAGATGAAAGAAATGGGGAACAGGAAAAGCAATTACAGGAAAGGCACTCACCAGATCCAGGGTAGTTTTCTCAAGGACATCTACCAGCTTCTCCACTTTGGTGCGATGTGTGAAGATGAAATCATCATCCACCCACAGAACATATTTTGTGGTCACTTGGGAAATGGCAAGGTTTCTGCCGGCAAACCAGCCCTAGAAAAGGAGGGAAAGTTCTGCAAGCACTGTTCACAACACTGCTAATGTCATTCCCCTTGCCCCAAAGTGAAACATAGCCATCTTGCTTTGCCATGAAGCATCTTACCATTTAATATCATGAGCTCAATCACTGGGCACCATGCTTCTCCTTGGGCTCCAGGAACCCAAGTGTTGCTTCTCCCTCCCTAGACCCCTGGCTAGTAAATAGTTTTTCATTCTACATTGGCAACTAGGGGGTCAGGTGGTTCCCTACAGAGTCCCAGATGAGACTTGTAGGTCTCCAGTTGCTGATCCCCATACTGTTCTCTACCAACTTTCTCCAGCCTGGGGTTACCTCAGCATTGTGGCCTTATTCAGCCACTACTCCACTCCAGTCACCATGTACCATGAATACAATACTGCATATTCTTGTATTCCATATTCTAGTAATTCACATTGCTACCCCAATGCTGTAATCATTAATGTGGACTAGGCTCACGTACAAGAATACATTTAAACTCTTTACCCATCCTGATTGTTAGTGTAGATACAGTTAATGTGCGATGAGGAGTTAACTGAACTGGTGAGAGGATTCCCACTCATCCCCCATCATGAATTCTGGAACACAGAAAAGTGAAATTCCCCAAGGGAAAGTGACAGTGGAGTTTTCCCTTCTTAGTAGGTGACAATTAGCCCCATTCCACCCCCATCTCTACTTCAGGAGCCTGGCCCCAGAGCTGGTTGCCCTTAGATAGCACATCCCAATGGAACCCAGCAGAGATTCAGAAATGTGCCTGAGCCTTCCGACAGCTAGTCTCCACACCTTGCCAAAGGGCATAAAGTACTGTTCAATGTGGGGTCCCTGCACATGTTCAGGGGTCTCGCTGTCATCAGCAATGATGATGGTCACGGTGGGATAAAACTTGCGGATGCTGCTGATCAGTGTTCGCAGCTTGTCATAGCGCAAAAAGGTCTTCGTTGCTATGGTGACCAGGGCACTGATGTCGTATTCTGCAGAGGAAACACAACACAGGAGAGGTTGGAAAGGTTCTGCTGAGGGATGGCTCAGAGGGAGTGGCTTGAGAAGCCTTGGGCAGAAATTTCCAATGTTGAGATTAAAAAAACAACAACTCATCCAGCAGCTATCTGCTCATTTAGAGGACTTCTATATTGCCTTATAGCAATGCTTCCAGGTTGGTTTCCAAGGAAGAAGGCACCAAAAAGAAAGATAGAAATGAAACAGCGAGGGCACCAGGTGAACCACTCAGGAGAGAGAATTCTACAAGGGCGGCACCACAGCTGAACAAGCACCATGGTATCCAACTCTGTTGCAGTGGGTTCTTGGGCTACTAGAGAGCAAGAGATACCTTGAAAAGACATGCTCCTAAACACAATGCTTACTATGAACCAGGATTACTATAAACTAGTTTATAGGGACGCGGGTGGCGCTGTGGGTAAAACCTCAGTGCCTAGGACTTGCCGATTGCATGGTTGGCGGTTCGAATCCCCGCGGCGGGGTGAGCTCCCGTCGTTCGGTCCCAGCTCCTGCCCACCTAGCAGTTCGAAAGCACCCTTAAGTGCAAGTAGATAAATAGGTACCGCTTTATAGCGGGAAGGTAAACGGCGTTTCCGTGTGCTGCTCTGGTGCCAGTTCGCCAGAGCAGCTTCGTCACGCTGGCCACGTGACCCGGAAGTGTCTGCGGACAGCGCTGGCTCCCGGCTTCTAGAGTGAGATGAGCGCACAACCCTAGAGTCTGTCAAGACTGGCCCGTACGTTTACGTTTACCTTTAGTTACATGACTCCTGAGCATGGTTACCGCTGCTCTAAGCTGTTGCGCCCTTATGTTGCTATAGCACACAAATGGGGGTGGCATGCAGCCCTGTGCAGGGCTTCATCTGAGCTCTCCCCTCAAGGCCCGTGGTGAAAATCAGAACTTAATCCTGGACCAATTTGAGACCAAAAAAGACGAGAGAATCTCTAAGGATGTGATGAGGACAAAGACTGGGGTGGGGTAGAGTGTTGGGGAAAGGAAAGACTCTTACTTCTGATCATCCAAGTCTGAAGTTGGACACAGCAGATGGGCTCGAAGGCCAGGCCTTCCCTTGGAACATTTGTGTGCTAGACACCTCATGTGTAGTACTCACCGCCACTTGCTCCTCTACTGGAGGGTCCTGGATTGTAGAGCTTGGGCGTAGGCGCATGGCGGATGCGGATGATGAAAGATGCATGGTGCTCATCGGTAGAAAACTGCACTGGAAAACAGAGGAAGGAGCAGAACACCAGTCTAGAGCTGTAAGCACTTGAAAACGATGCTAAAAGCACTGGACGTGTTTCTGGCCTGGGAGCTCTGGTGCAGTAAGCTAATTTTAGACTGAGCTTAATGTTCTTTAGATGATAATGTGCATTACTCCAAAATGTGGCAAGCTAGCCCTGCTGCACTTGAGGGGCTCTTCTGAGTGGGACTCTAGACTTCAAAACTCTCTGCTACAAAGGCCTTTTCTGTGTGAATCACTGGCTGTGGGCTGATATTCCTCTACCATTCACACACACACACACACACACACACACACACACACACACACACAGTACGAACTGGTACATTCTAAGGACCAAGAGTTTGAGCTGGCCAGACCCAGATTTTAAAAATCTCACCTCAGCGATGACCTTGGTGGCTGCCTTTATCCAAACCACTGTCTCTCCTCAGCACTCACCCTTCAACTATAATATGGGGATAACAGTTTAGGTCTGAAGTTTCTGTTGACAGGAGCAGCCTGTGAGTGGAGTTCTGTTCACATTATGCTCCCATCAGCAGAAAGGGGGAAAGGTGTGTTTTGCTGATCTCCCCTTTCCTCTGAAGCCCTTCTACATACTGAAAATCTGCTCTGGAAGTTTGGGGAATCTGGAGAACCAAAGGCTCCCGGATCCCTGCTATAGATACTTACCTGGGAGTGAGTCCCATTGAATTTAGCCAGACATCTAAATAGACATAGATAATGCCTAGGAGTGTGTTCTAAGCCAGGGCCTGGCAAACCTCAGGCTTGCAAAATCTACTTCGCCTTTTGACTGGAACTTTGAGGTCCACCAGGCAGAGCCAGGTGCAAAATATCAGCCATCCATGAGAAGACGCTTACGCAGATTCCAGCTTGCACAGTTTACTAATTTCCACAGTTGTCAGCCTAGCAAAATCACACATCCCCTGTAGCAATCTGGCAATATCTTTCAGAAACATGGCATTTCTTCATTTTTTTAATAGCATCCTTCCTTGAGCTACTATCCTGCCCTATCCCTGGGGCCACAGGGTATTATACTATTAAACAGAACAAAAACAAAAAATAAAATGAATTTTAATTACCCCCCCCCCCAAACATACACTACTTACGTAACTACAGCCCCCAAATGCCTGGTCAAACTGAAAGGCATTGCATTGCCTAAAATTGTATATTTTATTGTTGTAACCCGCCCTAGGAACATATGGCAAAGAACAGGTAAGAAATCTAATCATATCAATAAATGCATACACTAGGCAATTTTTGAGAGAGGGGAAGGCAGAATTCCAATCACAGCAACAACAGTCTCTACGCTCCCCTCCATGTATTCAGAGCACTTCACCATAGAACTGCCACAACAGGAACAGAGCTGGAAGAGACCCCCAGGGTCTTCCAGTCCAATAGGATAATGCCTCACAAGCAACTTAACCTTTTGCACATTTGCCACATTTGCAAGCAATTGTGAGAACACCTGCTTGCACCTGACATGCCGACCTTCACCTTTATCTGTCCTTGTCCCCTCAAGGGCCCACAATCCTTACTTGGGGGGGGAGTGGGAACACTAGCAGCAGGAGCAGTGGGAACTGGCATTATAGTGCCATCTTTTTTGCAACCCCAAGTTCTCCCCTTGGTGAAAATGAACATTCAGCTTGAGAGCTCCTTCACCCACCCTACTTGTCCCTGCAACCACAGGTACGTTGTTGGATCCTTGGGAAGAAGGTGGGGGTGATGAGTACTCAGTGTCTGAATTACGAGTGTAACTCTGAGGTTACGAGTGTGGCCAGGCTCAACTCCCAGGTATCTGCAAGGAGTCTGCTTCTTACAGCATCCCAATTATTTCTCCTATATAGCAGACAGAAGGACTGGGTCTGAGGGAGTCACCTAATAGCAGAGGCACAACTTGGAGACTAGTTAGCTCTTAGCTCACATTCTTAGCGCCCATTTTAGACAATAGCTCAAAGGATGTATCTGATACATCCTGTCAAAAAATAGGCCTACCACAAAGTCTTTGTTCATGTCCCCACAATTGTTTCCATTTTGTTCATTTTTTTCTCATTTGTGCTGCCTTGTGACAAGATTTCCTTGGTTCTGTGCTGTGCCATCCTGTGCCTTTCCCCCTGTTCTCTGCAATGACACCCCAGTGCTTTCAAATGCAATGAATGCCCCTTCTGTACCCACCTGTATCTGCTGTGTTGGGATGGAAGAGTGTGTTGGTGTAGGTGACAAACTGCATTTGCCGATTGAGGTTGTCCAGTTGGGATCCTGACATGATGAGTTGCATGCCCCCCTCCCCTTCCACTTTGACCCCTTCCACTTCTGCAGCCACATCGAAAGTGCCCATAGTAGCTGTCAAGTTGACCTGTCAAAGGGAAAAAAGCAGGGTCAAGAATGAAGGAAGCCAGCTTGTGCCTTTCCAACAGGGATGGGAAACAGAGATGGCCCTCTATCTTGCTTAGACTACAATTCCCATTACTCCTAGCCACCGGCCAAGCTGGCTGGGGCTGATGCAGTCTAGGGCTGTCATATACCTGGGATTTCCTGGACACATCCGGTTTTGGGGGACCAGCATTTGGGTGGATTTTTGCATTTTGGATTAAATGTCCAGGTTGGGGGGTGTTGTTTTTTATTTTTTTTATTTTTATTTTTTGTGGAGCACGCCCATGTTCAGAAGGCACTGTGCCCAGGAACAGAAGGCAGGCATCGGGTGGCCTGGAGCAGCCTGCTGGGGGTCGTGCTAGGCCTGGTGTTGTTCCTGACCGCACTAGGCCCCGCGCTGGTCCCGGCAGTTGCCTGGCCTTGTGTGACCTTGTCGGGGCCGCTCAGCCTCCCATTGTGAGCAGGAGGTCAAAGACAGCAAAGAGAGGGGAGGGAAGAAGGGGGGAGCAGGCAGGAGAGGAAGGGGTTAGCGGCAGGGAGAGGCAAGCAAGGGAGATGCAGACTGGTGAGGGGTGCCCCGATGGTGGTGGGGTGTCTGGGTTTTTGATCCCTGGAATATGGCTACCCTAATGGAGTCCCCAAACATCTAGAGGGTCACAGGTCCCCCCCCCCAGCTTTAGGATCTCTCTGGTAAAATGGTGTGCTGGGAACAGAATGGAAAACTTTATAGGATGTTCCATGAATCAAAATCTAACGAGACCGGTTTATACAGCATATTTTCTGCAGAGTACAAATTTGGTTACATGCAAATAAATTATAGGTACACAGAGCAATCCTAGATAATTTGCAAGAACCTGCCGCAAGGTTTGGTTTTTTCAATCAAGATAAGCACGGTTCTCTTGGTGGTCACACCCAGTAGTTGCTGTGACACATGATCAAATTTGCAGATGACACCAAACTGGGAGGGGTGGCTAACACCCCAGAGGACAGGATCACACTTCAAAACGACCTTGACAGATTAGAGAACTGGGCAAAAACAAACAAGATGAATTTTAACAGGGAGAAATGTAAAGTATTGCACTTGGGCAAAAAAAATGAGAGGCACAAATACAAGATGGGTGACACCTGGCTTGAGAGCAGTACATGTGGGACTTCCGGGTTGGCGCGATCTGGGAATGGCGGATTCCCTCCGAGCTCCGGAGGGAATCGGCTCAGCGGTGGATGGGTCTTTGCCGTGCCGGCGACACGGGGACCCTTAAAAACCGCAGGCGCGGAAGCCTGCGGACTGAAGACTCGGCGGGTGCCTTAAGCGCCCCCCCTGATTCGCAATGAGCCTTTTTAAAGGCTACGGAGGGGATACGGGGGACGGCGCGGCACTGAGAGTCGATCGCTACCGCCGCTGAGCGAAGCCGCGAGCCATAACTGGAGAGCGCTGACTTCCTTCCTTGAAATTTGGACTGGAAAAAGAACCCGTGAGTAATTTGGAACTGAACTTTAAAAATCTTCTACTTTTTGAATTCGAGACGACCGGGGGGGTGTGCCAAAAGGAAGTCCCCACCCCCCCCCTTGCAGACGATCCAGAGCAAGGACATAAGAGCTAAGCTGGAGCGCCTACCCTGTAAAGGGTGAGTTCTAAAAAGACAGTAACTTCCAAGATTTGGAAAGGCAAATTTGAGCAGGAGAGTGGAGTGTTGGAAGAGTCTTTGTTTTGTGGTAAACAACCCTCCCTCCCGGGCCCGGGAGCGATCTGCTTTGGAGCCTGTATAGAGGAGCAGAATTTGACAGCTGTCAAAGCTGTCAAATGGACTGTTAATAGTGAAAAAATTGCTATTTAAGACCTCTCCGGATTAAAAGGAGTTACAATTGAACTAAAATTGTGGGAAACAAAGAAACAATAACAGGACAGAGGATTGTTGGAGAAAAGATCACTTAGTAACCAGATTCCCTCTAGGGGGAATTCTGTGGAATTACAATGGCTGTGGGTGGAAAGATACTGAGAGAAATTGAAAGGATGTTCTCACTGGTGGGAGCCTTACAGGAGCAGACTACAGCTATGAGTAAACAATTGATGACCTTGGATTTGGAAACAAGTAGTCCTGCTGAATGTAATGAGGACCTGAGTGAGAAAGAACCCACAGCTGAATCCGAAATAATAAACAAAGAAGAGGAGAAGACAAAACACGAAAGAGAACAAGTTATGTGGGAAAATACTAACCAGAAGCCGACATCAGGAGAACACAAGCAAGGAGACTATTGGATTAAATTTATTTTAAGCCTACGAAAGATACAGAAGACGAAAGTGGAGGCCCTGGGAGGTTATGGAATTCAGGAATTTGAAATAAAGAAGTACAATTGGGGCCTCCACATAGACTTTGACTTTGACTATTACCAAGACTTAGGCCTTGTGGAAATTCTTCAGCAGATGCTTCTAAATATGGGAAGAGACTATGGACTGATTGGATTGATTGTTAAGGGAATCTTTCGAGACTTGATGACAGACAAAAAGGACTACCAACAAAACTGGCAGAGAGGGACTGAAAGAGATTTGAGAGCCTCTGATGTGCGGAATCCAGGCTAAAAACTGTTACTTTGGACATGTCTTGGGAAAGGACGCAAAACGGGGATGGGAGGGAGGGAAGTATAAATTTAAACAACACTCAAGACCAGGGGGATTAGTAATAAGAAAACTATTCAAGGAAAAACGAGAAATCGAGGGAAGAGAATTGGGGTCCAACTTAGGGAAAATTCTATTTTTGTTTTTATAAAAGGACTAATATTGAGATGGAAGAAATGCCAACTTGCTGACATAAACCTGGGAATAGGGATGCAAGGGAGGGGGTGGGGGGAAGTCAAGGACCAGGGTTAGAAAATAAGATTTTCGGGAACTATTCATGTTTGTTGTTTTTTATGTTTGTTTTGGTGTTATGTGTTTTGTTTTTGTGTATATAAATTGTGAAAACCCAATAAATTTTTAAAAAAAAAAAAAAAAAAAGAGAGCAGTACATGTGAAAAGGATCTAGGAGTCTTGGTTGACCACAAACTTGACATGAGCCAACAGTGTGACGCGGCAGCTAAAAAAGCCAATGCAATTCTGGGCTGCATCAATAGGAGTATAGCATCTAGATCAAGGGAAGTAATAGTGCCACTGTATTCTGCTCTGGTCAGACCTCACCTGGAGTACTGTGTCCAGTTCTGGGCACCACAATTCAAGAAGGACACTGACAAACTGGAACGTGTCCAGAGGAGGGCAACCAAAATGGTCAAAGGCCTGGAAATGATGCCTTATGAGGAACGGCTAAGGGAGCTGGGCATGTTTAGCCTGGAGAAGAGGAGGTTAAGGGGTGATATGATAGCCATGTTCAAATATATAAAAGGATGTCACATAGAGGAGGGAGAAAGGTTGTTTTCTGCTGCTCCAGAGAAGCGGACACGGAGCAATGGATCCAAACTACAAGAAAGAAGATTCCACCTAAACATTAGGAAGAACTTCCTGACAGTAAGAGCTGTTCGACAGTGGAATTTGCTGCCAAGGAGTGTGGTGGAGTCTCCTCCTTTGGAGGTCTTTAAGCAGAGGCTTGACAACCATATGTCAGGAGTGCTCTGATGGTGTTTCCTGCTTGGCAGGGGGTTGGACTCGATGGCCCTTGTGGTCTCTTCCAACTCTATGATTCTATGAAATTTGCTTAATCCCACATCCTTTGCTACTTTCCATTGATTGTGAAAACGTTTCTGTTTTGGCAAGCTTTTTTCAAGCTGGGCAGATGGAATTTAATATGGTGACTCCTAATTAGTCCCTTTATTTTAAAATTTATGTTTTATTGATTTTTAGTTACAAATGAATATATATTTATATATATAATTTGTAAATGTTTGATTGCTTTAAGTTATTGTTTTTATTTTATTATATTCATTATTTATTTCAGGATTTATGAACCACCCTACATTCAGAGAATGCCCAAGCAGTGTGCCAAAGTAACATATATATTAAAAATACAGATCATAAAATAGTCTTAAAACATAAAAACCAACTGCAGGAAAAAATACTCATTTGGAAAGCCTTGGGGAGGGGAATTAAAGTTTTCAGCAA
This sequence comes from Podarcis liolepis, assembly GCF_965112155.1. Classification (NCBI taxonomy): domain Eukaryota; kingdom Metazoa; phylum Chordata; class Lepidosauria; order Squamata; family Lacertidae; genus Podarcis; species Podarcis liolepis. Next base: position 4,915,108 of record NC_139555.1, read on the forward strand.
ACGTAAAAAATATAACAGTGCTGGGACTTTCTTTGCTGCTACAGGAAGAGAATTCCAGAGGACTGGAAATATCATGGCTTGCAGTACTTTGGCTGATGCCTGACTCTCTGAGGAATGTGATTGCAAAATAAGGGTAGGGCATAAATCTTTGAACAAAGAAATGAGTGTTTGCATTTCTTCAGAACTTGACATTGTGCAACAAGAAGGGGTGCCAGGAGGAAACAGCTGGAAAAGGGAGGGACAACAGGGAGGCAAGAGGGCTGGGAAACACAGAAAGAGCTCATCCATACTTGGCTTTTGTCCTGCTCTTTCCAGGCCCAGGCTGTGCTTAAAAGCTCAGTGCCTGAGCATTTTTTAATTCCTTTGTTATTGTTTACCCCAGAACTTTCCCCACAAAACCTACTCTTTAGCACACATTTGGAGCAAACGTCAGTTCAGGTTTCCCGCAGATTGAAAATGCATACTGCTCAACCATGCTGATTTCAGCGGGACATCCCAAAATTACAGAAGCCTTCTGATTGGATCCCAGAACGTCCTGTGTTTTTTTGGTCTGGTGCTCTGGCGCGAACCAACTGGCTCCCGTGAGAGTGGACCCAAAAACGAGTGTCCTGATTCTGACTAGCGGGATGTTGGAGCTTTTTCCACAGGGAATGCTCGGGGGGCCGTGGGGGGGGGGCGTGCTCAGACATGAAGCTTTAAAGCATGGACCTGTGCCTGGGAAGAAGCTGCCACATCTAGTGCAGTGCTGCTCACACCCTCCCAAGTGACACCCCCTTCACCAGCCCCACTCTGCACCCTCCGCAAATCTTTTTGCCTGGCTGGAATGAGTCCTTGTTCTCTGATAATGTTTATTGCTTTCCTGGGTGAAGAGTAAAGGGGTTTGTGTATAAACTAGCCTACTGTATAAAGATAAAATTCACATGCAATGCTCCACCCACTTTTAATAAATAATAATATAATAAAATAATAATATTTGTGCCTTGCCCATCTGACTGGGTTGCCCCAGCCACTCTGGCCCTGCCCACCATTGGCACGGGGCCTCCAGACGTTTTTTCAGTTTGTGCTGAAAAAGGTTCCCCACCTATATTAAAGTGATAATCAACACTTAGAATTGAATCCCAGAAACCCACCGGAAGCCCCCCAAACCGGTTGAAGAGAGGAGTCACATGCTCCAAACAACCAGCTCATAACTGCAACTGCTTACAGTGGTACCATAATGTGTTCCGGAGGACTGGTTGTAAACCAAAACAGGTTGTAACCCAAGGCGCGCTTTTGCCAATGGCCCACCCCAGTTGTTTGTAATCCAAAAAAAGGGGCACGCACTTCCGGGTTTGACGTGGTTGTAATCCAAAGCGGTTGCAAACCAACATACCACCGTAATATATAAGACAAGGAATCATCACACACAGAGAGACACAAGATCCCCCGGTGGCTTCATGGCCTCAGATTATCTAAGAACACCCAAAGAGATAACGCACACTAGCCATTTGTCAAAGAAACAGGACCAGTTTATACATTTAGCAGAATCAAGCAGTAACCATTTTTCCGGCCTGCACCATTTCAGGCTATAGGTGGGAAAATCTGTGCTTGAATGCATTCAAACATGCAACTTCACCTGCTGCCTCAGCAGAAAATTCAAACATGCAACTCCGTGTGCAACTTAAGTGGTACAACCAGCATTCCTTTTTGCAAGGATACAGGGATGTTAGAAACTAATCAGGCTGAGAAACAGTCACCTAATCCCCGCAATCAGATCTCTGTGTCCCAAATACCTTACCTGGTACAGAGCTCTTTCAGCTGCTTGTAGACTCAGACCTGAGGAATAAAAATGCGCAAGGAGGTTCATGAATTTTCACCTTTCCCTGTTCCACAATAAGAAGTCTCCGTGCCAACAGCACGGTCCCCTGTCCCCCAGACCTGCCACCCCCATAGTTGTTTCCTTCGAGACGCAAGTGGAGGGGAAGAGACTTGCCTGGGATGAGGATGGTCCGGAGGGGCCGAACTTCCACCCCTTGGGCCGGATACTCTAGAGGTGAGTTGGCTCGGACAATGAGGAGCTGGTCAGATGGAGAATGGGACCTTGGAGAATGGAAAAGAAGAAGGTTTAGGGATGCCAGCCTCTGGCTTTGACATCTTTATCCATTGATAAAAATATTTGTAGCCCACAATTTCATTTTAAAAATCAAAGTGGATTACAGTGATTTTAATGCAGTAGAAATCAAACAAAAATTAAAACAGATCACCAGCTGACTACTTAATTTTAAGAACTAAGTGGAAGGGAAGTCCAGTGAGCACACACTCCCTCAAAGCTGTGCCTGACAAACATCTCCATTCTGTGTCAAAGGAAGACACAGGAAGTTGTTCCTTCACCTTCATTTGCTGCTTTGACTCTCAGTAGCTAGCTGGTGGCTAAAATTCCCACAGAAGTAAATCCCACTGAGTTCACAAGTCTTCCACATGAGATTGTTTAGGATTGCAGCTGCCCAGAGTGAGCCTTAGGGTTGGACTCAATGGCCCTTGTGGTCTCTTCCAACTCTATGATTCCATGAAATGTGCTTAGGACTGCAACCACAGATTGCAATCCTGTGTTTACTCAGAAATTTATCCTGCCAAATTCAGGGGGTTTACTTTACGTGGCTGATGAGTTAGATTCTGAAGTGCAGGTGCTCTTTGGGACAACCCCCATAGCCACATACCTTCTAGGATTACACAGTGGTGCCTCGCAAGACGAAATTAATCCGTTCCGCGAGTCTCTTCGTCTTGCTTTTTTTCGTCTTGCGAAGCACGGCTATTAGCGGCTTAGTGGCTATTAACGGCTTAGCGGCTTTAAGAAAAAGGAAACAAACTCGCAAGACATTTCGTCTTGCGAAGCAAGCCCATAGGGAAATTCGTCTTGCGGAACGACTCAAAAAACGGAAAACTCTTTTGTCTTGCGCGTTTTTCGTCTTGCGAGGTACCACTGTACTAGAAAAATAAATGCTTGCATTGCAGACATTACGGCATCAATGCAAAGTCAGCTTTTTCCTCACCTTCTTCTGCTTTTCTAAACATCCAGCCTTGTGAAGAGTTCTGGTGGTCTCAAAAGCTTGCTCACCATTTTGTGACATTTCCATTGATCAGAACAAAGAGGCTATGGATTCCCACCCCCAAAAAATAAATGTGGCAGTCTAACCCTAAGCCATGCATGCTAAAGTAACCTGGCTCTGCCTAGCATATTTGGCGGGTTTCTATCCAAAAAAGGGGATTTGTATTGATTTTGATTGATTTAGGGAGGCAGCTGACACACACACCCCCCGGCTACATCCATGATGTAGCACTCCTCAAGCTGGGAGGAAGCATCAAACAACCGGCCCTTCACTCCGCTGTGGTACTGATCAGCGGAGGTGACAGAGTACGAGGCCAGCTTTCTGCTGAGGTGAATTTCTGCTCAAGCAAGGCAGCAGCTATGGAATCTGCAGGAGTCTATCTAACATGAGCTGTGTGCCCATGTCAGGAAACATGGAGGACGATGGAGACTACATGCCAAGTCAACCACACACTGGAGGTGTGGAGGGACCGAAATAATTAAAATCATTTAGTTAAGTTGTCTTGAAGAGAAACTGCTGGGTGGAAAGAAAGCAAGGCCATATTTGATGTGATGGAAATGGAGTAAGCAAGCCATGTTACAGATAAGGAAACATCAGGAGAATACAACAAATCACACTGTAGAAGCTTCAGAGAGAATTGCAGATCAAGCACTTTATGCGTAGCTGACGGTGCAAAATGGGTAGCAACAAAGGGGACTAACTGCACATGTCAAAAGGTGTAAACTGGTGAGTGTCACTAGAAATAAGCTGTTGGTATTTACAGTGACAGTAACGTGTTATCTACTTAATGAGGCAGTACTATTTTAAAGTAACCACGTCAGCAAACAGTAATATCTTTGTTAAATACAGTAAATATATCTGAGTGGTTTGCACAATGTCTAGACCCCAGAGTTACCAGAGTTGTTGGTAAATTAAGGGTTTAAAGGGTATAAGTGATATTAAATGGTTACAATAGTGCAGGGTTAGGAGAAACCACTGGAATGGAAGCTGGATCTTGTTAACAGGATAAGCAAGGAAATATACCCAGCCTTTCCCTAAGTCTGGATAATATCTCTGGTCAGGAGTACCTTTTATGGTTTAATTCTCTGCTGATGGAACAGGAATCTGCTGCCATTCTATAAACCAAGCACCGCCCAATAGTTTCCGGCTCCCATGTGAGATTCCCGTTACCATCATCTGCGGTCCTGTACAGAAGGATGGCAACAAGTAGCAGGGCCTTTTCAGCAGCTGCTCCTTTGCGACAGAACTCCCTACCAAGCGTGTGTGGCGTGATCAGGGAACCCACCGTGCCACAGGTGAAGCTCACCTTTGCTGGTAACTGCGGTACTCCTGTTTTCGCCTGCTGTTTATCTCTGGCAGTTCGGAAGGACTGAAGGCGTTTGCGAATTCCAGAGAATAGATGTGACCAAAGAGCTGTTTCTGAAGTGGGAAGTTCATACTAGGTTCCACCTCACACTTGCAGGAGTTCTTTGGAAGGAGCCTGGGAAGGGACAAGTACGTGTCAGTAAACATTGGTGAGGGGTATTCTCATTTTGTCAATGCTGAATACACTATGTGCAACAACAGCATGACTTACTTGGAAGAATATTTAATAATCTCCCCCCCCCACGCCCAATGGAGATGGATGCTGCCCTCAGCACCATCACGATAGGACTGTGGGACAGCAGCTCAGGACCCCACACAGAGGAATGAGCAGGACCCTGCCCCCTTCCAAAGCAGCAAGGCTACATTAACATCTAAAAGCAGGAGCGGAATAAGACCTATAAATCCAGAATCTAAATTTACATTACTGCACCACTGGCTGTTTCCTATTATAGTAGAGGTAAAAGTGAAACACATTTAGTATCTGGGGAAGCAGTGGCAGGAGGAATGGAAGCAAGGTACTAGCAACTGGAACACCTTTGGGGCTAGAGGTTTCTCTCCCTAGGCTACACCACTGACCTGCTCTGCTCCCTACGATGTGTAACATCATTTCAGCTGTTGAGTGGACAGCTGAATCTACAGTCCAGACATTCTTGCCCTACATGGCATCCCAGGTGGTCTCCTGAGTCTTAAATCCAGTCAGAAGAGCCAGTTTATGGGGGGGGGGGCGACGTCACATGTGCAAAGTCCCACGTGTGACATCAGAATGTTGGGAGGAGCCATGGGTGGAGCCAAACCCGGTGGCCACACAGCTTCAATGGCTCCTCCTTCCCCTCCTCCTGGCATTGCTACTGGCAGGAGACGGCTTTGACCCTCCTTCCCCTCCACGGCAGGAGGAGGAGGAGTTGGCCACTGGAGCCACGCCATGGTCAGCTCTATGCTTTGGGATAGGAGTATTTACATGCATGCACATTAATGTCACAATGCATCCATTCCTATATTCAGATACTCATCTTCTCAATTGACCGCCCCCCCCCCCCGGGAAGGGGGTTGAATGGCAACCTTAAGAATCCTACTGCAGATGTTTGGACACTATACCTTTTTAAAAGCACATATACAACACCTCTTCCACCCCCAAACAAAAAAGAAGTAGCGCTTCATGAGGGCCTGGTACCCGAAAACAGGCACTGTCCTTGTTAAATAGGGATGGGCGCTTACTCCAGGATCTCCTCCTTAATCCGGAAAGCAATGTGTGCATATTTCTTCTCAGGCACCAGCAGATGGTCACTCAACAGCTGCTCTGGCGTTCGGCCTGGCCGGTGTCGCAGGTCCACCGTACTGTAGGGCTTCGGTGACCAGACATGAAGATAGAGAAAAGCCAGGGATGCCATCAGCACCATCAGCACACACAAGGACTTCTGGACTGGACGCATCCTGGAGCGAAGATGCAAGGAGAGAGAAGAACCCTTAGAAAGGCAGCAGCAGCAGCCTGGATTGGGTGAGCAAGGAAAGAGCTCTCAGCCAGGGAGTGGGAAGAAATTTGTTCCATTTGCACTTTAATGGGAAACTACCCAATTCACTCTTCCCAAACCAATATGTTAAACAACAATTGATGACCTCCTTCTACCGGTCCACAATAGAAAGTGTCCTCTCACATTGTATCACAGTGTGGTATGTTGGCTTGACAGCCACGGACAGAAAGTCTTTACAGAGGGTGGTGAACACAGCACATAATATCATGGGCTGTCCCCTGAGCCCGATAGAGAGTGAAAAAAATTCTCAGGAATGTTTCACACCCCAGCCAGAACCTCTTTAATCTTCTACCCTTGGGCAGAAGAAACAGAAGTATAATCAGTCAAACCAGCAGGCTAAAAAACAGTTTTTATCCGTGGGCTGTTAGGCTGCTCAACGGAAAATACAGTAATATAGTGCAATACAGTTACAGATAGGTAGCCGTGTTGGTCTGCCATAGTCAAAATAAAAAAATTCCTTCCAGTAGCACCTTAAAGACCAACTAAGTTAGTTCTTGGTATGATCTTTCGTTCTTGGTATGAGCTTTCGTGTGCATGCACACTTCTTCAGATACACATCTGAAGAAGTGTGCATGCACACGAAAGCTCATACCAAGAACTAAGTTAGTTGGTCTTTAAGGTGCTACTGGAAGGAATTTTTTTATTTTGACTAGTGCAATACAGTAATATAGTGTCTTTCGGGGTTGCTGTGTTGTGCGACAAGCGCACAGAGTGCAATGAGACTGAGTGTTTGTGGGGGGGAGGGAGGCTCGGTTAATTTCATTGTACACAGGTTGTATATTGACAGTAAAGGTATTATTATTATTATGACAACAAAAACTGAGCTGCCCTTTGAAATTTGGACTCCTAATTTTGCAATGTTGGTTCTCTAAACTGGAACCAAACCAGTCATATTTGAACCAGAACCAAACCAAAAAATTGAATGAGCTAGCTCCCTGGCCATGCTTAGACAGAGAGACTGAAGCATCTGCGCTTTTGAGTTGCATGAAGTTGGTGCAGGGGTTAGCCTGTTGGGAAGACCCAGACAGAATTCTCCACTCATCCATGGAGCATATTGGGCCAGTCGCTCTCTCTGCTTAACTCACATCAAAGGGTTATCGTCATGATAAAATAGGGGAGGGGAAGAAGAACCATATATGCTACCCTGAGCTCATTGTTAGGAAGGGCCAAATGCAAATAATAAATAATAATAATAATATCAACTCACTTTCAGATCATTGCACAAAAGGATGCTATGAAATTACTGTACAGAAAATACAAATATTTACATTGACCAGCTTGGTTTTAAAGCCCAGGGGATAGATGCATGACTATTATTTGCATTTATAGTTTTCAAAAGGAACTTTTTAAGGCCACAAACGGGGAATTAGCAAAACCATATTAAAAATGTTAAATGCTATTTAGAAGGTAACTCAGACACTTAATAACCATTCAGTTCACATAAACATGTTCAATAACTCCAGACAAATGTGCTTTCTAGCCCTGACTAGCTGTAGCGCTCCAAGACGGAGGAGGTATTTCCTAATCCTGCTGCACAGCATCCTTTTCTGCTGCCTGAGGTCCCTTTAACTGAGGATGCCATTTATCCTTGTGGATCAGTGGCACGGCATGGGTCGCCAGCAGCCAGGGCAAATACAGCGCCTCCTAACCCGTGGACTGTTACCACTCCCTAAATCCCTTCCTCCAGTCCAGTATTGAACCCAGTCATTGTAATGAACTTACAAAGTGAAAAAACTGGATGCCTAGTTCATTTCATCTCCATTTAAAGGCAGAAATTGTGTTTGTTAAAACTGGGTATTGCTCTCTTCCTGCTCAAAGCAGCACCTATAGGTTGCCCAGGCTTCCTCCCACTGGGGTAGTAGCAATCTCAGACCTGCTTAGTTCCATAGAAACCATTACATTAGGACTTGCAGTCCATTTGCTGGCTGTGCCTGAATTATTAGCAGGCACTGCTCAATTCTCAAGGCAGCCTGTTCATTTTGAAAAAGTCTCATTTCGGTTCTCTTCCATGTTTGTTTCGGCAGGTACTAGTCATCTGCACCCATCTTTCATATACCTTAGAGACCAACTAAGTTTGTTCTTGGTATAAGATTTCGTGTGCATGCACACTTCTTCTGATGCCCACTGACCTCAATGGCACTTACTTCCAAGTAGACATGCTTGGGTTTGGGCTAGACGGGGGGGGGGGGGAGGGAACACTAGCTAACTTCGCAAAGCCATAGTCACAGGTAGGTAGCCATGTTCGTCGGCCGTAGTCCAAACAAACAAAAAAATTCTTTCGGTAGCACCTTAGAGACCAACTAAGTTTGTTATTGCTATGAGCTTTTGTGTGCGTGCACACTTATGTTGGTCTCTAAGGTGCTATTGGAATAAGTATTATTATTATTTTTTATTTTGCAAAGCCATGCAGAGGCAGCTGCTCTCCCGTTGGCTGTAAGGCAACTGTTTTGCTGCAATGCTCCTCTGCCAAGCTGAAGAGACCTCGGCCGAGTGGTTTAATGATCCCTCCTGCCCTTCTGGTCATGGGATTGGGGTGGGAGGGAGAGCCTGGGGAAAGAGCCTGGGTGAGCAGGAGCGTGGGCGGGCAACAGTAGAAAGCAAACTGAACAGGAAGGAGCACTTCCATAGGAGAGCCTCAAAGGCACTGAAAGCCAGCTGCAATTTTGCCTATGGCCCCATCTTAAACCAGGATTTCTCTGTTTAAGAACAAAGCAGATTTGCTTATTTTTTCCCATGGGTGCCATGGCTAAAAAGTGGCACTTGGAGGCTATGCTATTATTTATTTCTTGAAATGATTACACTGCTTGATTGGCTTTTTAAAAAAAAACTAAAACTATCAAAGGAGTTTATTTTTCTTTCGAATTTTTGCTCCCCCCCCCCCTAATTTTGCACCCTGGCTCCTGCCCCCCACATGCTATGCCACTGTTGTGGACCATTCCCTTTCAATGTGAGGTTCCTATTTCTTTTCCATAACTGATAGGGAAGTCCCATTAGCCTCCCCCAAGATATCTCACAAACTATTTTGGCCTCCACCTAAAATCCGGGGGTAATTTCATTCAACAAGGCACCTCCAATTTCACTTTGAAATGTCACTTCAGGTCCCAACTCAAACGTCAGTCTTTTTTTATAGCTTTCATAATGTCACTTAAGGGAGGCTGAAAGGAGGTTGACGATATTTGTTAGCATGAGATATGGCCATCATATGGCATCAAATTTATCTTTCTTAGTACAAATGCTAGCCTTTGCTGTTCCACTTTCTCCATTATTCCACATACAGCCCCAGTCATCACTGGCTGTTCTTGCCATGACACTCATTTTCCCCACCTTCTTTTTCAAATTTCTATTCTCTCTCTCTCTCTCTCTCTCTCTCTCTCTCCCTCTGCCTCATCTCTCTAGCTTCTTTTCTGAAAATGTGTTACTTCTGCTGCTTGTGCCTTTTCAAAAACTTGCTTTCTAAATAATCACCAATTTAATAAACATAACTAATTCCTGCATTCTCTGCAGAAGAAGGGAGGAGTGCAGAGAGAATAAACATCATTGTTCACCTGTAGCAGCAAAATCAGATACCTTTAGCTGTCCCACCGACAATAAAACACGTCTCTCCCATATCTGTCTCCACAGCCATAGCTGTAACTCTCTAATGATTTGACACTGAAAGTGCACCCTTCCATGTCTGCTGAGACAGACTGATGCCAACAACTATGACTAACTCCGACAGTTCTCCTCTCAGTACTTTGCATCCTAGTCTTCCGTTCCAAAAAGGTGTACAATGACACATGTCATCACTGGTACAACCCCAAGTCAGAAACACAAACATATGTCTTATGCCAAATCAGACTATTTTTCATCAGACCAGAAGCAGTTTTCCGGGGTTTCAAATAGAGAAGCTTTCCGATCACCTGCTACCTTAGGGATGGGGAGTGTGTGGCTCTCCTCCAGATACTGCCAGACTACAACTCCCATCATCCCTGACCACTGGCCAAACTGCCTGAGGCTGATGCAGTTGAGATTCCAAAGCAGGGCTACCCAATCTTTTTTAAAACCTGCAGATGCCAGGGATTGAACTAGAAACTCCTACGTCAGGGGTAGCCCGCATGGTGCCCTACAGATGCTGTTCAACTCCCTGCTCCTGTCAGCCCCAGCCAGCATGGCCCATAGCCAGTGATGGTGGGGGTTGTAGCCAACAACATCAGGAGGGAACCAAGTTGGCCCAGCTCTGATCTGCATGAAAGAAAGCAATCTACCACTGAGATCTGGTCCCTCCAACACTTTGTCGCCTTCAGCCCTACCTTTTTCTGAAACAGAATGTTCTGAACCCGCTCATCCAAGTGAGTTGTGTGCTTTCTCGAAACATTCCTTGCACCAGTTGCACAGTCATTACTAGAAGCAGCGTGAGTCATATAGGGAAGAGCTACAGTAATTAGTAATGATTTGAGCAAGAGGCATGGTGAGGATACAGGTATTCATGTTTTTGCCTGCACCACGGGATGTTGAAACCGTATTAAACAATGGAAAGGAAACAAGTTTGCACCACACCCTTGAAGAAAGGCAAAAAATGCAGGCAGCTGTATCAACTGATATACATACATACATACATGCATGCATACACACACCCCACTAAAGAACAGCAATCTGTGGCATAAAACCCATTTGATTAGAATCAGCTGACAGTAATAAATTATGGGATAAATTCAACTTGTAGAAAACATTGACCTTTAACAAAAGGTATCAAGCCAGCTGAAATGCAATATTTGGCTCTTTAATAGAAATACAAAACTGCAACACAAGCAGTCACTAACATGGTGCCATTGTGCTCACTAATATCTCCTATGGTGTCCACGAAAGGTCTCAGTAGCTATTTCCTAAAATCCACAATATACAAGAAACTGTTTACTCATCCTGCTCAGTTTCTATTTGCACTGGCTCAGGAATCGGTGCCTACCCTCCCATCTGTTCTGAACACAGGAGAGCTGCAAAGAGTGAATGTGGCAGTGGCTGATGTAGGTGCCATTTCACCCCACTGACGGACCATCTTGTGGCCCTGTCTCTTTTTCATATGGCAACCATTTTTTGCAAGTATTTTGTAAAGGGCACCCCTGTTGCTTCCTCAAGATACCATATGTGCCCGGTTGCCCATAGAGCTTAGTGGCGACTGCTGTAGCGTATTGTACAAAATTACATATATAATGACTACAATTCTAGGCAATCATACTTATTTAGTGGCAGAAGAAAGAAAGTAGCAGCTAAGACAGAGAAGGAAAAAAATAAGCCATCACCCCCCACCACCTTGTGTTGCTGGACTCTAGCTCCCATCAGCCCCCTGCCTTCATGGTCAGCTGTCAGGGATAATGGGAATTGCAGTCTAATGCACAGCAATCATGAGTGAAAATAAGGCACAAGGTTGTGCCCCCTGCCCTCGCCCTTAGATATACGGATTTTATCCGAGAAAAGTTTCTTGGTGATCAGCCGGACATAGGAATAGTCCCGCGTGACCCTATTACCTGTATGAATTCTTTTTCTTGCCTGATAGAAGTTTTAACTCGCTTTTTTACTTCTCAATCTTATGGAGTTAAAAATGATTATTTTAAATTTGGCGCCCCTTGGTTCAACTCCGCTTGTAAACTAGCCAGACTCCATCTACATAAAATATATAATGACTATAAACTTTCTGGAGCTCCGGCCTTACCTCCTTCTTATTCCCTGGCCAAAATGCGTACAAACAGGCCCAGAAATCGGCCAAACGGGAGTGGCATTTAAATCGCTGGCAGAATATAATTTCTGCCTCAAAATCTCATAACTCCCGGAAATTTTGGTCCTTAATAAAGGGAAGAAACACGAAATATCCCTTAACGGTGATCCCGGCCCCTACATGGGAGCAGTTCCTGAGAAAATATTTCTCAGTGGCAGAAGCTCCGTCCACTCACTGGAGACCTTCTAACCCCCTTCCCGTCTGGCCCAATACTGACCCTGCTGAAATCCTAGAATTGATAGCTGAGCTGAAAACTGGTAAGGCCCCTGGGCCAGATTTGGTCCCTGTAGAGGCTATAAAGCTACATTCTGCATGGTGGGCAGGGATTTTAGCTAAAACGTTCGACACAATAAATGCCACGGGCTTAATACCAGGAACGTGGAAGGAGGCCATTATAATTCCTATCTACAAAAAAGGCCCTCCCGGCGACCCAGGGAATTACCGGAATATCAGTCTGCTATCGTCCATTGGGAAAATATATGCCCGTTTTTTGCTGGCAAGGTTGATGAAGTGGTCAGTTGAGGCTGACCTGATTGGGCATGAGCAAGCTGGATTTAGATTAAACCGATCCACAACAGACCAGGCAATTATTCTTTATCACTTAGCCTGGAAATACTCGACACCTCGACGGGGCCAACTTTGCGCAGCCTTCATAGATTTGAAAGCTGCGTTTGATAGTATTCCGAGGAAATTACTATGGGATAAACTTGCCGGTTGGGGAATAGATAGAAGGCTCCTATGGCTTATCTCCCAACTTCATGCCGGGTCCGTGGCCAGGGTGAGATTATCCCCTGCTGGAGACCTAACTAACCCAGTGCCAGTAAACAAGGGTGTACGCCAGGGTTGTATTTTAGCGCCACTTCTTTTTAACTTATTTATTAGTGATATGAGGAACCCATTAGCCGACTCACAAAAATTTATCCACACCCCTCGTATAGCAGATTATCGTTGTCCTTTACTTCTCTACGCAGATGATGCGGTACTACTCTCTTACTCCAGAGTGGGTTTAAGGAGGGCACTAAAGATTTTTGCGACATATTGCCATTTTAATCATCTGTCTATCAACCACACCAAGTCCAAAGTACTGATATTTTCAAGGAGTCGAAAACTTTATTCATGGAAATTGGAGGGCAAGAAAATTGAACAAGTACATAAATTTAAATATTTAGGAATTTATTTTCAATATAATTTAGGGTGGAAAGCGCACGTTGAATACCTTCAAAACAAGACAAAAGCCCTATCACACTCCCTCCTCCGTTTTTTCTACTCTGAGGGGGCCTTATTCAACCCTGCGGCCTTGAAAGTGTATAGCATCAAAGTGATGGCCACAATGGCCTATGCTGCACCTTTATGGGCTGCCTTTGCTAACCTCTCACCTTTAGAGTCGCTTCAAAGCCAATTCTTAGGCCGACTTCTAAAATTACCAACATGCGTAAGTAATGCGGCTATTCGCTTAGAAATGAAGATCCCCTCAGTGGAGTTAGTTCTATGGAGGAGAGTTTTGATTTATTGGATATCCCTATGGCATAAACTCCCGAACCACTATCTCATTCAATGCATGTGGCGGGATGACTTCACAAATTTGTGGTCAGGAAAAATCCATGCCAAATTGCTGTCCTATGAGATTTCGCCCACTGAATTGCTCAAACTGGATCTAAATGTGGCAAAAAGGTGTATAAATCAAAGGCTGGATGATGTGGACCTATACCAAAATTTCTTAGCTGGTGGTGGAGCCTGTTCGCCATTAAATTTCGGCATAACCCCAATCTACCGTGCTCCGTCTTACTTAACATCGCTTATGACCGCGTCTCACTGTTATGCCTTCATTAGAGCTAGGTTCAATGTTTTTCCAACAAACGTGCTGAGACATAGATTCACTAAGGGCCAAGTCTCTTCAATGTGTGCTTGTGAAATGAAAACATCGGAATCTCTACATCATGTTATGTTTATCTGCCCTATGTACAGTTCACCTCGTGCTAGTATACTAAACTCCATAATCCAGCCTATGGTTGACAAACCAGTAGATTTACAGCTTGCCTGGGTTCTTCAAGATGTGTATCCTTATATTACCCTACAGGTTGCTAAATTCCTAACAGCCGTCCTCTCATACAAGAGACGGAATGGAATGTTAGCTGATTATTGATATAAGAATTTTTTATAATGACATCAGATATTGATTTTAGCGTAGTGCCTAAATTTTTAATCTTAATCTTAAATTTTTCTTTTGAATTGTTAATATCTGTCCTTGTGTGCTGTGAACTGTGTTATATTACTTGTGGCTTGTACGAGTCCACTGTTTTATTCGATTTGTTTTGTTTTATGATGGGCGTAAAGCCGAATAAACATTTTGAATTTGAGTTGTGCAATATCTTAATATTTTGAATTACAATGGTTTTTAAACTCCATAGTTCTATCAATTTACTTGTGCATTGCAACCTTCTTCTCGTCTTTTATGGTCAAGAGGTTTAGTCATAAAAGCTATCTCCCAAACATTATCATACCATTGCATTACTGTACTACTAAAGTTGGGGGTTTTCCAACTGACAGCAATTGCTCATATGACTGCTGTCAAGAAGGAAGCTATGGGCCAGATTGAACTAACCCAGTACACTAACCAAAGCCGACACAAGGGCTCCTGTGAGCACACCAGGGCAGGGCGGCTTCTTCCACTCTCCTTCTCCTGATCTGCTCTGGAAAACCTCCAGAACATTGCACTGGGGGAGGAAAGGAGAGGTCGTTCTGTCAGGCAAGCAGAAATGCTTGCAATAATGGAATGATAACAACCGCTGAATTCTTCTGGATATGTTCCAAATCTCTTTCAGCAACAATTCCTTATGAGTCCAAGAAGGGCCCTCTTTCGTAAATGATTTGGCACATTTCTAAATAAGTAGAAGAAATGCAAACTTGAAAAAGGAGTAAGGTAGGAACACAATCAAAGACAAAAGCCTCTGCTTGATTATTAGCCTCACTCGATTCCATAAGCAAGGACCGCCAGTCAGGGCTTGTCCACACTTCTGTTTGTACCCGCCTCTCCCTCCGGGGAAAACTTCACCACTTAATCAGAGCAAATGTCAATCAACTGAAGCAAACGTCAAGTTTTCTGTGGATTGAGGTTTGCTCTGATTTTTCTAGGCATGGGACAAGCGAAGTGTGGGTGCACCCTCATTTACCCTCTTTTTCATTAGTCATCACATTGACATCACTTCTGCTCTTAAAAAAAGTCCCCGTCTCCTACACCACTGGTCACCCAGCCCTAGGGGAAGAAGCATTAATTCCCATCCTTGGGGGAGAAAGCAAAGTTGCAGCACTGTGCCAACTGTCCCCAAAATACTGCCAACAATGCCTCACATTTAGGAAATTAACATGGAGGAACACCAGTACAAGCACTAGAGAAATTAACAGAGTTCTCAGAGTGCCTGTGGGCCTCCTACTGCTGACACATAAAATCAACACAAGACCACTCGTTATGTGCTACTGTAGAGTCAGAAAAGTTTCAGCAAAGGGCAAACCACATGACTGCGAAGCTAGACCTGGGACCCCCATAAAGTTGAATGTTAGAAGACTGAGGTCAAAAGGAAATACTTCGTCACACAGCAGGTAGTTAAAACTAGGGAATTCACTTGTATAGTATACAGAAATGGCCACTAACTTGGGTTGCTTAAAAAAGATGACAAATTAGACTAATTCATAAAGCTATCCATGACTACTTGCCATGAGAGTGCATATTATCTACCAGTATTGGAGAGCCCAGGACCTCCCATTGCCTTAAAATAATCTTACCCCAGGGTGTTTTCCCTTCTTGGGAGTGGGGCTCCTTTCACACATTATTATTCTGTCCTGGAAGCAGCATTGTCCTGCTTTCTCATCAGATTTTGCCTAAACTTCTAGTGCATCTGAAAGCTCATACTTTTTTCTTTTCTTGAAAATCCTGTTAAGTGCATGAAATATTCCTTCTTAACTAACATCCACAGCACTGAACCAAAGACAGTTCTAGCACACGAAGTATAATGTGGTTATTACATAATTTGAATGTAGAACCTACAGCAGCCAAGAAATATATCTGCACTACAGAAAACAGCCTTTGACAGGGAGAAAACAAGGATTCTACAAAGATTCCTGTCATAGTGACCTGGTTTCACACATCATAGTGAGCCTAACCACGGCTTAGCACGCTCTCCAGAAAGGAGAATGTGGCTACTGTACTTTGCTCCTCCTTGGTCATTCTGCAACTGAGCCATCCCAAGCCACGGTTTGGCTTCGTGTGTCATCTGAACCAGACATAGTGAGAGAAAGATACTGGGGCACTTCAGCTGGTCCACAGATTTGCGTGGCTGAATCACAGTGTAAGCTAGACTGGCCTTCTTTAGTAAGGCGAGGTCTTCTACCTCCCTGCTTTATTTCAAGCAAGTGATGCTGGAGGTGAATTGTGAATGGGAAGGTCACACAATCTTTCCTGGAAAACTTTACCTCAATTCCAGGTACCGTATTTTTCGTCCCATAGGACGCTCCGTCCCATAGGACGCACCTAGGTTTTTTTTGGGGGGGGGGAAATAAAGGAAATTTTTTTCCCCTTTATTTCCCCCCCAAAAGCAGGTCGGGGAAACCGAACCAGGTCGAGGAACAGTGGGATGGCGGCGCTGCGCCTCCCTGCTGTCCCCTAAGCTTGTGGGGCTGGCCCATGTCTGCCCGGCGCGAGGGGCGCTCTGCATCAGGGTGTCCCGCCCACCGGGTGGCAGGCTGCTATCCGCAGCGTGGGGAGTCTTGCGGGGACCTCCCGCAGGGCTGCCTAGGCTGCGGATGTGTTCCTGAAGCCTGGAGAGGGAGAGGGGTCAGTGCGCACCGACCCCCCTCGTTCTCCAAGCTTCAGCAAAAGCCTGCATTCGCCCCATAGGACGCACCCAGATTTCCCCTTCATTTTTGGAGGGGAAAAAGTGCGTCCTTATAGGGCGAAAAATGCGGTATGTGGATGCAAACTGTGGTTACAGAAAAGGGGAAGAAAAGAACACCCTGTGCATGATCACAGGCACCGTTTTCTCTGACATGATTCACACCTTCCAAGTTCAAGACCTGTAATTAAGAAAGAAATTCTAGGCAAAATCTAGCCCAAATTGATCAGAAAGTTATCAAAAGGTTGTATTCTATGCCTGAACTCCCATCATTCATCTTATCAGTGATCTCTGCTCACAAAGTCAGTTATCTCTTCAAATGCAGAGATGCTCGTCGTTATTTTACACCCTGCCCCAGCTTTGTGCAAAGCAGCTCTAGCCCTTTGAAGCCAACAACCCTGCCCAGCTCCACCAGAAAGTCACACCAGAAACATACAACCCTTCTGCCTTGGAAAAATACAATCAAGAAGTGGGATGTAAATGTTTGAAATAAAGTAAATAAATAGTGGGGACATGAAAAAATACACATGCTGCTCCTTAGATAGGTCCATTTTAAATTTGGGAAATTGTGGCAACAGACCAAGGATGAGAACTCAAACTCCCATCAGCCCCAGCCAGCATGGACAAAGGTCAGAGTCAGAGACGATGAAAGTTATAGTGCAACAACATCTAATGAGTCTCAGGTTCTCCATCTCTGCAACAGAAGGTGCTGGTGCTAATTCAATCATCTCTGGTTTGTTCTAGGGTAGCATCCTGATTCACCAAACACATCTCCCCTAAACTTTTTACAGGTAACCAGGCTGGGTCTGGTTAACAGATAAATGAACAGACACATGTACACAGTGGTGGACCTCAGACTCCTCCTCTCCTCACCCTTTTCAGCAACGTAACAAGCCCTGACACTGACCCATGGAACCCAGGATGTGCTCAAGGAAGAGAGAAAGGCACTCTGCACATGCTCAGAGGCCATTTAATCTCCAATTGTTTCATGAGTTTCCTGGTCACAACTTGGAACCATGTTCCAGGTATAAGAGCCAATTCATACATGTGGCTTAAGTTGCCACCATAGTCTTTAAAAAACGATCTTAACTTCCTTTCTTCTTTCAAAATCTACATTACAAAATACCTTTCTCAAGCAATGTTAAAGATGTTAGAAAGAAAACAGTGTGCAAGCTTTTGCCTTCTCCAGAACTATTACAGTATTCAGGAGACAGAAAGGGGGAAGCGAAATGACAGGTGTTGAAATCATGCATGGAGTCTGAATTTAGTCAGAAAGACCGTGGAAGGAGGTTGCAATATTCAAATGAGGTTCTATTAGGTGCTTTGCGGGGCTTCTGGGGAAAAGAAGCATACAATGGTTGACACTCCAATTTTTAGAAATATAAGATCCAGCTGTTAATCACAAGTGTATCATTTTTTACTTTTGCAAAATACACAGGTTTCCTCTCACCAGTCTTGGTTTTTTTATCATCTAGATAATACCTGTATAGGAGAACTCAGAAGCTCGCATGCTACTTGTAGTATCTTGGTTGGCCTAATAAGGGTATTGCCCTAATGTGGATTTTGGATTTTCTTCTTGTGGGTCAACACAACTACATTTGCAAGAACGGTGTTGGAGGAGCAGAGAAGAATTTGCCATGCAGTGAGCATTCTGTCGAAACATCCGCTTCACATTTGCATTGCAAAGCATTACAAAGAGTCTTGTGTTGAAAAGCAGGGTGGGAGGGGCCTGCAAAAAGACAATTTGCTTTGGAGAGTGCTACATTGATGCTACATTTCTACATTTAGAACAGGAGCCTGTTTGTTCAATCCATCCTTTCCTTCAAATATTTTTCTTTCTCTTCCTTTCTTCCTTCCGCAAAGAAAACCACCAACTCTGTTGGGCAACTACGGTACAAGTCTTTCTCTATCCCGGGGAGTATTATTTTGGCAATCAGGGATACTGAGGTTCCAGACCACTTTCCCCCACAAAAACAGAGTACCAGCCATCAGGAATGTTATCCAGGATGCTGGACCACATATAGCTACCAAGTTTTGCTACTTGGTCCTCAAACACCATTATTTCAAAAAGACAGGTAAATGGGCAACACAGTATGCAAACATATCCATGGCTATTTTAGAACAACACTTACTTCTGCTTCTGCCCACAAACACCTCCCCCAAGTTATATTGATGGCATCTTCATCATCTGGACCCATGGGCAGGAGACTGTGCAGTACTGTGCAGTTGTACCTCGACTCCTGAACACCTTGGGAGTCAAACGTTCTGGCTCCCAAATGATCAAAAACCTGCAATGAATTTTCTGGTTTTTGGACGTTCTTTTGGAAGCCGAACATCCAATGAGGCTTCCATGGCTTCCGATTGGCTACAGGAGCTTCCTCAGCCAATCAAAAGCTGCACTTTGGAAATCTAACGTTTCGGAAGTCAAATGGACTTCCGGAATGGATTCTGTTCGACTTCCAAGGTACGTCTGTACACTAGGACTAGTGAAAAAATATTCACCTCACCATCAGTCCAAGCATAGACCTGTCCACATGCAGGTTCATTTTATGGATGATACTGCAAAACTGCATAGTAGACAAATAGGCACCAGCTTATAATAGAAACCAGCTGACTGCAAAACATGTTTGCACACTTCTTGCTTCCATCCAAAGCATAACACAAGATCTTCCATCTATACCCAAGTCCTGAATTCAGCCACATTTGTTCCAGCTTGTTGGATGGGGATGTGCACTTGAAGGATTTATATTAGACATTTGCTACAATGAGACACCACTTAGGCAACACCATTACAGGATGTTAACAGGGTATGGACTTTCTTCTTGACTAACCCAATCCCGTTAGTTGCTCAGAAATCCTGCTGAGACAATTTGGTTTTTCTGCCTCAATGGAAGGATTGCAAACTGCAGTCCTGAATCAGCATATTGGTCCTTGTCCAAAATACTGACCTTGTTCCAGAACCCTGGGATCTTCCTATTGTTTGGGTCATCACCCACCCATGTCCTTGGTGAAGGACATGACTACAGTTCAGGGCAGTGTGAACAAACATCATGTGTGAACATGCAGTGAGTAGGGTTTCATGACAGCCTGCCAGAAAAAAATTACCACATCATCAGGAGTTCACCCACCGGCTTATTTGCCAAAGGGATACATGCCATCAACAATTGCCTTCAGTACAGGACAAACATTGAAATGCAGACAAACCGGTCACAAATCTGATGCAATAAATTGCAATATTCAGAAACCAGTGGGATTAAATTTCAGCTTTATGCGACAGTATACTGCTTTCTTGGGAAGTGCCTTTCTGCAACAAAGGCACTGCGAAAGGAGACTGCAATGTAATAATAATAATAACCCGCCCATCTGGCTGGGTTTACCCAGCCACTCTGGGCAGCTCCCAACAGAATATTAAAAACATGCTAAATCATCAAACATTAAAAACAGGGTGAAATAGCTGAATTAGAAAGTTTTCAAGACATTTGGCTCTATCAGTTGGGTTTGAATCACAATAACTGTTTCCTGTCCCACTAAAGGTCGGGATAAGAATAGCAAAACTGGGGCGATTATCACCAAACTACCGCTGAATGGTAGCTTTGCCTATCATAAATTTTATACAGAATTATCAGAGACAGCACTTTTTGCATCTCATGGTCATTTGGTCCCATTTTCATGCACACCCCAGTATGCCCACGTGAGTCCGAGTGTGGGAGCAGGATGGAGGGAGAAATGTTTATGCTAGGATGAGTCTGCTAGTTTTTTTCAGGTGTTCCATGGCTGTTATAATTATTGTAATGGACTAACACAACCAACTCCACTGGAAGATGTGGGATCCAATGTTTGTAGCAACATTAGATCCGGCTGTGATTACATCATAGCTTTCACTGCGCATGATTCTACCCCTATCTGGTGTCCCAAGTATATGGCTATGCATGTCTGCCCTCACTTCTGAGTGACAAGCTGTTTCACAGGTACATGCCCCACTAAAAGTTCTGTTTCCTTTGGAAGTAGGTCACAAAAGGTTTGTGGCACCTTGCTGCCTAGAAAAAAACATCAGAATCTTGTGGCACCTTAAAGACCAATGAATACATCATAGCATAAACTTTCACAAACAATAGTGCACTTCAACAGATGCATGAAATGTTATCCTGAGTGATAGACTTTTGTAATGCTTTTTCTAACACCCTCACTCTGTTAATAGACTGTATTTTACAACTGATGAAAGCTCAAGATAGCAAACTTATTCCTAATTTGAATTTAACAGCCTTTGTATTGCAACATTACACTAGAAAGTTAATTAGTGGTTAAAGCTGCAAGTTGCCTTGTTTTCATATCTGGTCTACTTGTCTCACCAAGAAATCGCCTTAAAATCCTAGCCAGTGGCCATGCAATTGCAAAATTACAGAAGTCATTCCAGAGAGAAATCATTGCAGTGATCTCCTGCTCTCAGAATAAGCCAACCAGAAATTGACAGGGTGCAAATCAGATTCGTAGCAACGAAGAGCACATCATCACCAGCAATATTGTGAAATGGACAGCAAGTCAGAAGCCCATTAGTGTCACATCTGATTTAATAGCAAACACAGCTAGAAAGAAGATGTGCGTATTTAAAGGAGCTAGGGAACTTCTAAAGTATTAAATAATTGTTGTTATGCACTCACAGAATCCCAGTTTGGGATCTAAACCAGACATGCAACAAAGCCAGTCTCAATCACTTCCCTGCTATTAGGATATGATGTCTCCAAACAGCCTCATTTAGTCTCTAGCTGAGCTCCAATCATTACTCCGACCCAGGCCAGCTCAACATCTGACCCACAGAGCAGAACACGGTCTCCAGCCAGATATTTTTGCCCACCAGATGCTTCTCTCTCTCCCAAAAGGTTTAAGGCATTTCAGTCAGTGGCAAAGTCAGGTTTACCACATGCCACCAAAACATGATTATACAATAAACCCTCAAAGCAGTTGACAAAAAGATAAAAGAAAAAATACAATACATTATTGACACCATGATTTTAGGATAAATACGACACACACACCCCGTCCCCCTCCCCAAAGCTACATACCACTGGAGGGGGGGGGGCTGGATCAGGACACTTTAACCCTTTCATCTGCCATCATTTCCCCACTCTGAATTGCCCTCCCCATGTAGCTCCTATTTGCCCTGCAGGAAGGAAATGGTTTGACCCCAAGTCCCTAACAGGTCACCATACAGGTCTGGTGAATAGTGTTCACTTTGGTCAGCTGCTGCAAATTCCTACTTTGCTTACTTTTTGTTTTGGAGTTTTGTTTTCCCTCTCTTTTCCAAAAATTCCAATCAAAACTCAAACATCATAGTTTTGGGTCTTCTCTCAGCCTCCCCATACCACTTCCTAGAACAAGAATGTAAGTGAGTTACCAGGGGTCTTGTAAAGGAACAGTCAATCAAACAATCAACCAGGACAGAGTGCAGCAGTTATATTTACATGGGCTTGGCAGGGTGATTGTGGAACAACTCCTAAATAAGCCCCACTTCATTCTTTTTACTGCACATTCATGGTGATCTGTGCTTGTGAGGCCATCGTGGTCGTCACACGTGATCCCACTTCCAAAGCTATTTGCACCTGCAAACGACAATTTGGGGCAGCGGCAGCACCAGATTTAAGGTGGTCCAGGCACAGGGTGCCAAGCCAAGGGGGGCACAAAACTGAGAAGATCCATTTGGGGGCATAAAATTTTGGGCTCGAACATGGTGGCATATTACAAAAAATTACCATAGCCCACCCCTGGGGGCAGGTATATTATTTCACATGCTCAATGAGTGCATATCCTGTCACTTTCTCTAACACAAATGTTCCTTGTTTATTCTTGTTCTGTTTTGGTTGCACTACAGCTCCTCCAGCCAGCAGTAATGTGGTAGCATTGGGGAAGCATCACAGAACAAGCCAAGCAGTATAAATCCAGAACTAGAACATGTTGCAGAACAGACACACCGTTGAACGGGGGGGGGGGGGGACGGACTGTAGGACTGCCACCTCACCCACCAGAGAACCTATCTATAGCCTTAAGTTCTGAGGCAATGGGAGAAGATTCTGTCGCACTCCCCATTCTGTTGCTTCACTTCCTCTGCCTTCCCTCTTCCCCTCCACCTGTTGCAAGAAGATGTCCTTGAGGAAGTTGAGCAAGGGGACCAGTGGAGAAGCAGCAGCTACATCATTTATTGCTTCCTCATAACTATTATACCTACAGCCAGGATAAGGAAATCACACTAGCAATTTCCTGAGCAGATAATGATATTGTGACATACCTGTAAAAGAAAAATAAATTGACTCTAGGATCTTGAGAACAAGGAAACTGACAACTCATGGAGAGGAGTGGGACTGAGGGAAAGTCCTTCCTGGAAAGTGATGCAACTCATAAACTACATGCTTGAATAAACTTCCTCCAGGTGAAATCATTCTAGCCTCAGCCCTTCCATCATTCTAGCCTCAGCCCTTCCATCAGCCCTTCCATCTCAGGGTGAAGCCAAACATTTGAGCCATGTTAGTTATCCCATCCTAGGGATAGAGAATTGGGAACCTCAGAGGTTCAATCTGGCTCCCAGGTGCTTCCCATGCCAAGGCTATATCTTCTTACCCTCTTGTCCAATGCCAAGACCACCTTCCCTAATATCATTCCCTGGATGATTTCTAAGAGCCCGCATCTCCGACTGAGCTGGGTAGGGAGAAGGCTCTAAAGCCCAACCCTGCTGCCATTTACTATGGGAAGTAAGGCATAAACAAACCCTTTGCCTCTGTGTCCTGGGCTCACATGGGAGTCTGGGGGCTCATCCACATCGCCATTTGCTCCGCTGCTTCCCCTCCCCCCCCCCGGGGAAACCTGATCTTCAGCCCTGAATCGGAACAAACAGCAACAAATTAACAGCTTGATTGTACAAAATCTCTCAGCAGTTTACAAAAAAATAAAAATAAAACATACAATTATGAATAAAAAAGTAACAATAATAATTTAAGGCCAATGCATACAGAAAGCCATCAACTGTCTCCACAATAATTCATCACAAATCTGCAAGAGTAGAATATGGTGATTTGAGGTTCTCTCAGGATTTAATACGATATCTATCGAGATTCGTTATCTATGTGGGGTGTGCATGCATGTGTAGATGTACATACTTTGCTCTCAAGAAGCAGAAAGAGAACAGATTGCTACAGATTGTAGAGGTTACTTTGCACACAAAAATAGTAATAATGGGGAAATTACTGCGTATACTGAGAAACTACAATTAAGTGATGCTTAATTTAGCAATAAAGTCAAAATATGGCTCAACTTTGGTCACCCCTCACTGTTCCCAGAATGGCCAAGGCATCAGACTCAACTCCTTTGAACATCTCACACACTATGACACTTTGTGACATTGCAATACAGCAGTGACATCTTGGCAAACTGATTATTGCTTTGTCCTTTCTGAGACAGATTTCATTAAGCTCCATTGTATTAGAAGTCAAAACACAGAAACCTTTTGAATATAAAAATTGCTAACCTTGAGCTCCAGTACTCATCAAATAACCAAATTGTTGTTACATTTTTAGTTAATAAAACATTTAAAATACCTGGGACGAAAATCTGCACTGGTTCAGTCACAAAAACGATGCACAGCAATGCTGGAAGCTGTAGTCCAGAAACATCTGGAAGCTATCACATTAGACACCCCTGATCTGGAAGAATCCACTGCAACATTGAAGACTATTCAGAAGCTTCAGCTGGTGCAGAATTTGGTGACCAGGTTGCTCATTGGAGCAAGGCAGTTTGAGCATATTACACCAATCCTGGTTGAACTGCACTAGCTGCCAATTAGTTTCTGGGTCCAGTTCAAAGTCTTAACTGTCTCAGGACTGCAATAGCTCAAGGTCTGCCTCTCCTCATATGAACCTACCTGGATGCTATGATCATATGCCTCTCCCCATATGAACCTACCTGGACGCTATGATCATCCCCTGAGGCCCTTCAAGGGCCTCCTCCATGAGAAATGCGGAGGATCAGTGGTGTAGCATGGGTTGCCAGCCCCTGGGGCACGGCCCCTTCCTGCAATCCAGTATTGTTACTAATGAACTTAGAAAGTAGAAAAAACTGCATGCCTAGTTCATTTCATCTCCATTTAAAGGCAGAAATTGTATTTGTTAAAATTGTGTAATGCTCTCTTCCTGCTCAAAGCAGCACCTATGGGATGCCCAGGCTTCCTCCCACTGGGGTAGTAGCAAGCTCAAACCTGCTTAGTTCCAAAGAAACAATTACATTAGGACTTGAAGTCCATTTGCTGGCCGTGCCTGAATTATTAGCAGGCACTGCTCAATTCTCAAGGCAGCCTGTTCTTTTTTAAAAAATGTATTTTTTATTAAAGATATCTTGTTTACAAAGTATGTGCAATGTCTCTTTTTTCAAGAAACATTTTCTACAGGTCGGTGTGGCGGTTGCCTCCTAGGTGGTTCATAAGGAAAGGGTTAAATGAGTGTGATGTGATTGGCCAGTGAGAACCCGAGGGGAGCAGGTGGAGTTAGAGAGAGAGTTGGTGTTGTTTGAAAGTCAGTTGAGAGTTGGGAGTTGGAGAAAGAAGAGGGAGGTTGAGTCTGTGGGTTGGTCGAGTTGTGTGGTGAGAGAGTGAGAGGAGCTTTTAGGTGGAGTCAGATAGATAATTGGGATAATCAGTTTGAAGTTGTTAGTTGTTCATGCCTATAAAAATAAACTTGATTATTTGTTAATGCTAACAACTGTCTGGACTCCGTGTGTACCCAAGAGAAACGGGTTGGTGGCAGCCAAGAGTCAATCACAGTGGTGGCACAGGGATCAACAGACCATCAAACGTCCGAGGACCCTGTGTGATCGCCACAGTCGGTTTCATTTGTTGAGACATTAGTGTTACATTAGGGGGGTAAGGGGAAAAGAGGTGGAGGGGGCCATGGTGGGGGAGGGTGGGGTATCAGCCTCTTCTTTTTTGAAAAAGTCTCATTTCACTTCTCTTCCATGTTTGTTTCAGCAGGTACTAGTCATCTGCACCCATTCTTTCATATAATCACTAATAACCCCCTCCTCCTTCCCACGTGCACTAAGAACCCCACATACACACCCTCTGACTCCATCCATATGCTTGCACACATGGCTCAAACTGTACATGGTTCAAAATGTAAGCTCCACCAAGTTCAAATACAATTGTGTCCGCGCCTGAAATCTTATACAAATTCAAGTCAGTGACAGCACACAAAGGGATCCACAACAACCCCTTTAAGCAATTAAAAGTGGGAATTTAAACCCCATAGGCTTCCAAGGGATAACACTCAAAATGTTGGTTCTTCTGACCTGCTGGATTTCTGCCTGTCAAACATCGGTTAAAGGTACATAAACTCTGCCAGGGGGGGAAAGGTGCCAGTCTTCATGCTCAAGGTTACCTTGCATATACATGATGGCACACATACACGCCCACAGCACCCTCGGGCTCAAAGCCTTGCAGGGCTTTGAAAGCCTAACTGATCTGGGAGAATCCACTGCAGCATTGCTGAAGCTAAGCGGGTGCATTTGAGTTCAGATCAGTCCCCTGGGTGGAAGATCACAGGAGCCCAGTTCAAAAGTTACACAATACCAACCTAAGTTCCCTTGGGTAGAAAGAGCAGAGCTAATAACAAGAACATCTGCAAGGAGCTGCTATCCCACGCCCCAACTTGTCGTGCATGTCCCAGGCTGCACCACCTGGTGTCCTCAGGCACAGTGATGCACGCCAAAAGACACACACTTTACAGACTTTCACCAGGGGGCTGACATGCATTGTATTAAGGGCGTGGCTACTTGGCTTGGCTCCACACATGAATTTGTCTTACGAATAGGGCTAGGGGAGCCCAGCTTGGGTATGAGCAAGGTATTCTCATCTGTTTCTCTGCTTTACTGGATTTATGAGCCCCAGTAACATTACTGGGACTGGTCCAGATTCTTTTCTTGCCTCTGGGTGCCTTTTTAGGTTCAAAGCTAAGTTAAAATCTCAACAATTACTGTGTCAAGTTCAGTCACCTTCCACCCTTCCACTTGATAAACGGGATCCTGACAGAACAGATATGCTCCAAGTTTGTTAATTATTGCTTATCTCACAGTTCACATTCTTCTGCTCTCCAGCTTCCAGGTTAAAAGAACAGTTAATAAAACAGTTAATAAAATGCTTGGTTTAAAATCAATTAAAACTCGGTTGAAATCTGTGGAGCTCTGGAGCTGGCTGCCCTTTCAGGGACTGAGCAAGGTATTAATGTTTGTGGAAGAGCAACAGCTATGAGGCCGTCAGTGGCGTAGCGTGGGGGGTGCAGGGGGGGCCGGCTGCACCATCTGGGGGTTAGGGTTAGGGGGCGCAAATCCACGGGTTAGGGGGTGCAAATCCACGGGTTAGGGGGCGCAAATCCACGGGTTAGGGGGTGCAAATTACTTGCCTTGCCCCGGGTGCTGACAACCCACGCTACGCCACTGGGGGGCGTGCATCTGCTTTGCATGCAAAGGCCTTGGGTTCCATCCCTGGTATCTCCAGGCAGGGCTGGAACACTCCCCTCTCTGAAACCCTGGAGCACTTCGGTTAGTCAGTCTCAACCGTCCTAAACTTGAGATATTTAAGGCAGCTTCCTGTTTAATGAACAAAAATATTTTCTAGTATGTTGTTGACATCAGAAAGGTGAAAGTTATTTATAAATGATGGAAGTTTGAGGTTGCATGTAGGACTTTGAGATATAGTGGTTAAGATTGTCTGAAGAAAGAAGAAAGAAAATTCAGAGTCCTTGTCTCACACAGAAAGTGGTGAACCCTCCCAGCTCTCACCTGGGAGCTTTCGTTTCTTCTTCCAGTTTCTCACTCAGGGTCCCTCCACCCATCCACCACCTTCATGTGTGTGTAATCCTGGAACCCAGTAATGGCCCAGAGCAGAGGACACCAAAGGAAAACAAAAGAAAAGAAAAGAGAAGAAATAAGATAAAAAGGAGGGACATATATATGAGAAAAGAAACAAGGGGTAAATAAAAATAAAACAGGACTTTCGAATTTCTGTTTGTCAGTTGCCCAAAAAAAACTATTCAAAACATTCACTCCGTTAAGCAATTACTTCCCCAATCTTCAGACCCATACGTCTCAAATGCATTCCTTTTCAAACAAAAAGTCCAAAAAGGGGTTCTCTAGTTGTTGTTACCCACAAATATCAGCAATGAATTTTCTGTATTCAAACCTATCAGCTATGTCAGGGACAGTCCCAGAATTACGAAAGCTGTCTCAGCTTCTCATTTGATCGCAGAATGTCCCTATTTCATCCATGAGTGCCGCTGCTGCCGAGCTCAAAAAAGAGGAAGACCCGGCACTTGTCCAGAGCAGCCGAGGAGGCAAGGGAGCCCCTGTGGCCTCTCCATGGCCGCTGCTGCCGCCCCACTTCCTTGGGCAGCTCATAGCAGCTGCTAGAGAGCAGATGAGAAGAGGCTGCCACTGCCAAGGCCCAGCCCTGTGTGAAGTGCTGGCTCTGAGGGGCAGGCGGAGGGCAAGGGCCTCCCTGGGAAGGAAGGAAGGGGGAGTAGAACGGAGTGCAAGGAGTCTTGATTTAAAAAACAACAACAACTTTGTGCATCTATGTCTAATCTTGCCCCTTTGCCCAGCATGGACAAAGGTCAGAGTCAGAGATGATGGAAGTTGTAGTCCAACAACATCCAGAGAGTCTCAGGTTCTCCATCTCTGCAACAGAAGGTGCTGGTGCTAATTCAAACATCTCTGGTTTGTTCTAGGGTAGCATCCTGATTCACCAAACACATCTCCCCTAAACTTTTTACAGGTAACCAGGCTGGGTCTGGTTAACAGATAAATGAACAGACACATGTACACAGTGGTGGACCTCAGACTCCTCCTCTCCTCACCCTTTTCAGCAACGTAACAAGCCCTGACACTGACCCATGGAACCCAGGATGTGCTCAAGGAAGAGAGAAAGGCACTCTGCACATGCTCAAAGGTCATTTAATCGCCAATTGTTTCATGAGTTTCCTGGTCACAACTTGGAACCATGTTCCAGGTCTAAGAGCCAATTCATACATGTGGCTTAAGTTGCCACCATAGTCTTAAAAAAAACGATCTTAATTTCCTTTCTTCTTTCAAAATTTATATTACAAAATACCTTTCTCAAGCAATGTTAAAGATGTTAGAAAGAAAACAGTGTGCAAGCTTTTGCCTTCTCCAGAACTATTATTCAGCAGACAGAAAGGGGGCAGCAAAATGACTGGTGTTGAAATCGTGCATGGAGTCTGAATTTAGTAAGCCTTCAGAAAGAACAGGAAGAAAGAGGGAACAGAATGGATCTTGATTTAAAAAACAAAACTTGGTGCGTCTACATCGAATATTGCCCCTTTCTAAAAATAAATAAATTCCTGGGTATTTCTTTTTGTAAATCTACCAAGTAATAAAATAAAAATAAAATAAAGGGGTTTTCTCAGGATGGGGGAGGGCATGTCTGCTATGTCCCATTAGGGAGGTGGTGGTTCCCCCCATCTTCTGATGGGAAATGCTCTGCAAGGGGGGGGGTACAAAAATGGGGGGTTCAAGGAGGGTCAGTTGAGAGGAGTGAGAAATGTCCCTATTTTCATCTGAGGAATGTTGGAGGGTATGCATACATTTAAGCACTCTTACCACTTAGTCATGGAGAATCCTGGAAATTGTCATTTGTTAAGGGTGCTGAGAAGTGTAAATCTGAGAAGTCAGCAACTTTAAACTACAGTTCCCAGGATTCACGGACTGTTAAGATTGCTTAACATGTTTGGTGTGGACGTGATTGCTGTTTGCTTCATCCACACTATACATTAACACACATTTAAAACACAGGACTTTCCCTAAAGAATCCTGAAACCTTAACAAGCCACAGTTCCCAAGATTTCGGAGGGGGAGCCATGTGTCCTTGGAAGGTGGTGGACTCTCCTTCCTTGGAGGTTTTCAAGCAGAGGTTGGGTGGCCACCTGTCGTGGATGCTTTAGCTGAGATTCCTGCATTGCAAGGGGTTGGACTAGATGGCCCTTGGGGTCCCTTCCAACTCTATCATTCTGTGATTCTATGACTGTACAGGTCAGCAATGCAGCTGAAGAATGGAGGTCAACCACCAACTCCAAATAAATGGCAGCAACATCCTCCAAAGTTCAGGACACACTAAAATTAAAAAGAACACATACAAATGAAAGTAACCCATTACCAAGTTTGGGGTCCCAGCTGATTGAAGTATCAGAGGTGGGAGGAAGAGAATAAAACACTGAGATCCAGTTAGGAGAATAACAAGAACAGATAACTGCAGTATAGAAATGGGAAGAGCATGCCTCATAGCTGCAAAAATAACCAAGGGTTCACTGTTGCAAAGTACAAAAGAGCTATTTGGCTATATGAAAAGAATAATGAGAGGAAATGCGGAGTTCAAACTTCCCTTTCTTTTGCAGAAATAGGCTCTGGAACTGGGTAAATTAAGGAAGCTTGTTCAAAGAGTCCTTCCAACCTCCCACCCATGCTCATCAAGAAGTATCAGCAGCTAGTGCCTGGGCTGTGTGACAGCCCCTCCACCAACCTGAGGAGTTGCTGAGGATTGTCCTATCAGCCAGCCCTTGGGTCTTCATCTGCTGTTGCTGAATGCCACATAGGCTCTGAGCAAGACCTCCCTCAACCAGGATGTGATTATGGATGAGGAAGCTCATTTGGCTTGGTTCCCTGGGAATCAAACAGCCAGGACAGAGTGCAGCAATTATCTTTACATGGGCTTAACAAGGTGGTTGTGGAACAACTCCTAAATAAGCACCACCTCATCCTTTTCACTGCACATATAAGCCTAACAAACGTTTATTTGCAACCTCAAACCCGTTTTGCAGGTCTCTTCTCTGTAGGCAGCCTGGCGCCTCCCCGGCTATACCTGGGAGTAAATCCCACTAAACTCAAGAGACTTCCAAATCAACTTGCTTGGGGTTGGGCAAAAGGGGAGGGGGGAGAGAGAGGAACCTTAGCTAACTTTGCAAAGCCTTGCAGAGGCAGCTGCATGCACCTTTGCCTTTTGTGGAGGATGGCAGCACGAGAACGGGCCTTTTCTGCAGTGGCTCCCCATTTGTGAAATGCTCTCCCCAGGGAGGCTCACCTGGCACCTTAATTGCATATCTTTAGGCACCAGGCAAAGACGTTTCTCTTCAACCAGGCATTCAGCTGATTAACATTCTATGGCTTTTAAAAAGTGTTTGTGGGATGGGAGTTATTGGTTTGTTTCTGTTTCTGTTAGATAAAGGAATCTTAATATAAAAGTGTATAAGCATATATCATCCCGATATTAATCACCCCAAAATTAAACAACGAACAGTTACAAATGGAAAGGCCTGGGGGGGTGGAAAAACCAGGGCAGACCAGGTATCCCCCTATATTTCAAGTTGTTTTCATATTTGTTTCCATAAAATTGGGGAATACAGAAACTTTGAGGGGGGATATAGTTACCCCCCCGTTTATACCCCCTCTGTACTTCCAATCACTATGAACAGTTCCAGAAATGTGTTTGGTTGCCTATTACAAGCCATTTTATAATACGCTAATTTGATTATTATGAAAGTTCTGATTATTCCACACTACTATTATTGTTGGCAGGGCAACTCACATCTTGTGGTTTCATTAATTATTTGTAATATAATTACAAATAAGTTTGACTCAATCTGCTATTCTGTTCACATAAACTTCCTTCCACAGTTCACATATGACCTGTTAGAAGGAAGGATCAAGAACAAAGTTCTCTGATTAGGATAATATGGTGGCCTAAAGTGACAAGATAAGGCACGGCAGCTAACAGGCCTTGAGGGAAGGCAGTGGGTTAAGGAATCTCTGTGCCAAGATCACTCACTCTCTGTTTATGCTTAGGAGGCCTCACCCAGTGTTTGTTATATGGAGCTAAACGACCCCCCCAGGTAGGCAGGCTCCAAAGGATGGGAGTCGGGGAGGGGGGTGTAAATTCTGACAATCCAGAAGAGACTAGGTGATTACAAGATGGAATGGTTGCCATGTGCAGAGCAAAATTAGCAGGGTCTGTGGTGAATGTACTCAGCCATGAAGTTTACCAACACCACATATACAAGATTAGAATTAACACACAGGAATGGAATTAACTCCAATCCCAATTCCATGTTAGATAGAAACCTACTTCACTGTAAGCATGAACTGAAAAGATGTGCACGTGTATACACAGCCACATTTTTTATTTACAATGATCCTATATTTATTTACAGTGATCCTATATTTGCCAACTCAGAAGCAAATCCCACCAAGTTCAATAGGACTAAAGCTGCAATGCTAACCTCACTTGCCTGAAGTACTACTGAATTCAATAGGTCTTACTTCTGAGGAGACACAGCTAGAACTGCAGCCTGAGTGTGCAAAGAAACACGATATGGAGCTGCAATCTGACAAGCACACAGCTGAACAAAGGTCTCACTAGACACCGTGATTTCTGAGTACAAAGACATAGGCTTGGGTTACAAGTCAGTCTAACTTATGTGACAGTTGGTTATTGCTTTTTTTAAAAAAATAAAGAAATCGCACACACCCAGAAATGCAGTAGGAATAAGAATCCAATCCCAGTTTCCTAATCTAAGTCATGCCCATACGGCACATGTGCTCTGAAACAGGCAACTGGCCTTGGACCGTAAGCCTTATGTAAACCTTGTTGACAGCAGCTGTACAATTCCTCTAGCCATCCCTGGGTCTGGTTTCTGGCAGATCAGAGATATACCTGTGCCATTCAGACAAAAGGCAGCTCCCATCTCACCTTCGCTTTCTAGGCAGGTCGGCCCACATTCAGTCCTGGACTGGAAGGGAAGAGAATCCCTTTCCGAACATGACTGCATCCTGGGGCCTGTTCCCAGGGCTACCCTTTGGTTGGTAATTCAATTAACAAGCTCTCTTTGGAATAAATCCCAGGCATAAATGAGACGGTAAATTCTATCGTGGGAGGCGGGGGAGAGCCCGAAAGCTAAAAGAAATGCCACCTGCACTTAGGACTCGCCCCCTCCCCACATTACCTAACATGACCAAATAAATAAAACCCGGTGATATTATAATTAACCCATCACTCCTCTATCAAGCAGCATTCAGGTGACAAGGGGAGGCGAAAGCTCTTGTCTCCTGTACCTATAAAACGCCATTGGGAACGAAATAATGGGCTCCACACCATCCGCATCTGTCCTCCATCGGGACCGGATCCAGGCCTGCTGTTGCCACCGCTCAGGCCCAGTTGTGACAGACTCGTCTATCCCCGCACCAAAAGACTGCAATGATGAGAGAGAGATATAAAATCTCTTTTTAAAAACCTGCCCAGCCAATCAATGCAGTCGATTCGCTGGGCTCCGGCCCCCACCCCCGCCAGCCCCACCTATCTACAAATCACAAAAGCCAGGCTGGTCCGGGCATCGGAGCGCTGAGACGCCGGCTGGCTCTCCGCGGACGCGGGCAGAGACGGTACCTTGGTCCCGAGGAGGAGGAGGGTGCGGGATAAATTGGAGGAGGTGCACGCTCAGCGCTGCAGCATCTGCCTCGCCCCCGTCTCCCGGGCCATTTTCACATCGCCGCTGCGCTTCCTCCTCTCCGACCTCAGAGCAATCTTCCGGCTTCCAGATTTCACATGTGGCAGGTTTTCGTTTTGCTTGCAAGGAATAACAGGTACCCTGCTGCGAGCAGAAAACCACCAGCCCCTCCGCCCAAGGAAGAGAGCAGGCGGGGAGCAGCTCCGCCCCGCCCCTAGCGGCCGAGCCGGGAATCGGAGCAGGAGGAGTCTGCGCGGCAACAACCGCGACCCGGAGTTCACACGTGGCGCGCGTTGTGGGTGGGTGCAGAAACGGTTCCCACTCACCCACTTGCATGCATGCATGCATCCACATATGGGCATGTCTCGGGCGCTCTAGCGGGGAGGTTTAACGACTAAGAACAAAAGATAAAGGCTTCCTCACGCGTCAAGAGTTAACACCTAAACTTTCAGCCTTAATAGAAGCATAGAATTGTAGAGTTTGACTTCACCCCCAAATCGTCTCCCAGGACTGATATATGCCAACCAATAAGATCAATAACAGAACCATGGAATTATGGGGACAAGAGTCCAGCCCCCTGCAATGCAAGTCTCTTTGGCCCGGTGCTCGATTTAGGTACTGTATAAGCTTAACAAGCCATAGCTTAGGGCCCAAAAAAATTCAAAGAAAAATTTTGGGGCGCCCCCAAAAATTCAAAGGAAAAAAACCCTGGATGTACATTTCCAAAATATAACATAAAAAACAAATAAAATAAAACCTCCATACAGCAACAGTGTTTTGTGTTGTGTAGGCTCCTATGATGTAAGTACAGTGGTACCTCAGGTTACAAACACCTCTGGTTACAAACGCTTCAGGTTACAGACTCCGCTAACCTGGAAGTAGTACCTCGGGTTAAAAACTTTACCTCAGGATGAGTGCGCACTGGCGGTGCGGCGGCAGTGGGAGGCCCCATTAGCTAAAGTGGTACCTCAGGTTAAGAACGGTTTCAGGTTAAGAACGGACCTCCGGAACGAATTAAGTTCGTAACCAGAGGTACCATTGTAATGGGCCCCGCCTGCTAGCCTGCTCCCTAAAATATCACTGGTTTGCTCATTTCTATATATATAGGGTGCATACATTCTGCATGGATTGGTTGCATGGCAACATGTTCAAATGGCTCTCGATACCTATGAGTTCCATAAATTACCATATAGCATATATTCAACACAAAAAACAGCAACAATTTGTTGTTGACAAAGCTGGACATATAAAGGGCCCCATTACCTTCAGTAGCTATGGGCCTCATCAAACCTAAATCTGGCCCTGGGCAGACACAACATGGGGCTTGAACCCACAACCCTGAGATTAAGAGCATGCGGTGGTGATCACCTTAGTGAGGCTTTAGCATACATCGCTCCCTCCCTGCTTCCTTGACCTTTAAGTCACAACACCAGAGATGAGGGATCTCTTTTGGTTCAAGGGGTGCATTACCTCAAGGGAAATTACATACCAGTGGCGGGCAGTTCCAGAGGCAAAACATGGGGGGGGGAGAAACAAATATGCCTCTTAAGGTTTGTACCACAAGCCAAAGTCAGAGGTCTTGATAGATACAGATCTCCTGCTTAAGTAGTTAAGGAGGAGAGTGCAGGGCTGGGCCATTAAACACGGGACCTCAGGAGAGTCCTGGAGGGCAGGCAGAGAAACTTGGTGAGGTTATTTGGCCCCCTAGGCCTGAGGCTCCCCACCTCAGCTCTCCATACTTCTTTCTGAGTACATAGGATTATACTGTGGATTCCTGTTTGCCATGCAGCTGTTAAAAGCACAGGAGCCCTGTCAGGAAAAAGAGTTGGCAACTTCCCCCTTTTCGCTTAGAGAACAGGAATCATAGCAGACTGCCTGTTATAAAGAGAAAATAGAGCGAAGATTGCAAAGCATTTTATGTACTAGATTGGTATATAAAAGAGGAGTGTTATAAGCTTGGGGCTGTTATGCCAGTTTTCTAAACTTGCTTTTTAACTGCAGCTTGACACACACAAAAGCTTAAAAATGAACCAGAACTCCAACGTATGAGAGCCTTGGTAGAAGATAAGGTTCCTGAAATTACGATCAATGTGGCCAAATTTTGTGTAGCCGCTATTAGGCGCAGGAAACAAGAGCTTTCCAATGTCAATATGCAGGCGAAGGCAAATACTTAATTTTATTTATGCTGTCTAATTTTAAAATGCTGTTATGGCCTAATCTGTATTGAAATTGTCCTTTGTTTTTTCCGGTGTTATGCTTCGCTGACTAGCTGTACGAGTTAATCTGGTCTGTGACCGTTTAATAAAATTTGATTTGATTTGATTTGAGGGATGGGGCTCAGCTGCCCAGCTTTTGGGGTTGAGATGTGGAGGCACATGGAGAAGGGCCTCAGAAAATGAGATGTAGAGCTGTGTGTCATCCGCGTATTGCTGCAACGTACTCTAAACCATCAATGGTTTCAAGTAGATGTTATACAGCACAGGGGGTAAAACTGAACCCCAATGAAGGCTCCACGGGGCTGAAGCAACACCCAAGGTTATCATGACCACTGCAAAGTTGTGTCACCCACCCCTAGTTCAGACAGCCACTCCAGAAGGATACCATGGTCAATGGTAGCAGAAGCTGCTGAGAGGCTGAGGAGAATTAACAGGGACACATTTCCCCTTTCTCTCTCTTGACAGAGCTCATACACAGCAACCACAGCAGTTTCTATGCCAAAACTGGGCCTAAACCCTGATTGAAATGGTTTTAGAAAAGCAGTTTCCTCAGAGAGCACCTGGATCTGGTCTGTGATGAGTGCTTTTTTTTCCCTAGAAAAAAATGGTGCTGGTACTCATTGCTATTTTTCAATAAAATGAGGTGCCAGAACTCACCATAAACACCTCCCTTGTTCTCTTATACAGTCATACCTTGGGTTAAAGTCACTTCAGGTTGTTGTGAGGATAAAATGAGGGGGGCGAGGAGAACTCTGCACACCACCTTGACCTCCTTGCAGGAAATGGGGGCTATAAATGTGATTTATGGTCTTAGATATATGGTAATCTTCATAAGTGTACCAACCAAGCACATACATAGATTAGCACAGGAAGACCAACCTGGAACCATTTTGATTCCCAAACTGAGTAAATGTTTTCTCTGCAAGGTCAAAGTGGGAAACCTCCCCATTGTCTCTTTCCTCACAAATCCTGTCTTAAGGGCACATTTAAGATATGAATAGGGTGTGAGCCTGTGACCTGGCCCAGGAACTAAGTATTTATCACTACAAAAGAATGGCCAGGCTCCCCAGGCAATCCAATCAAGTAAACTGCCAGACAGGAGATAAACAAGGACAGGAGAAAAACATTAAAATTTATGTTTTAAGACTGCCTTTTTTGTGATGTATGTATGATGTTCTGGGGGGTGGTCTTGATCTACAGGGTGGCAATTTCAAAAGTCTTTATAAGGCCTTGCACGCCATTGTTCTGGGTTCCTCCTCCTTTCCTGCGTGTGGGGAGTGAGGACCCTGTTGCAACAGATCAATAAAGATCAAGCTTACTAGCTGCTTTGCTTCTCAATATTCTCTGGTTGGCCTCTGTTATCTTCTCCTACCAATAGGGAACCTATGTAAGGACTCTATATGGGCTCTTGGATACCCCATAAGGGAAAAGGGCATATTTTTATTTGCAACATACCCCACCGATTTGACTGGGTTGCCCCAGCCACTCTGGGTGGCTTCCAACACATATAAAAACATAATAAAACTGTTAAACATATCAGACGACACAGTGATTCTTCAAACAGCTCTTGTTTATTCACAGGCCAGAACAGAACTAAACAGCAAATAGCTCAGCCGGCCTGCTTTTATAAGGCAGCCGGCTGTCAACATTGTGAAGAGATACATACTGAGGACTGTTACCAACCCTTCCTAATGCCAGCAGGAAGAACTTACTGCTGAGCCAAATGATCTACAGTGGTGCCCTGCAAGACGAATGCCTCGCAAGACGGAAAACCCGCTAGACGAAAGGTTTTTCCGTTTTGGAGGTGCTTCGCAAAACGAATTTCCTATGGGCTTGCTTCGCAAGACGACAATGCCTTGCGAGTTCCTGCGGTTTCCCCCCCTCCCCCCTTTTTCTAAGCAGCTAAGCCGCTTATCAGCTGATCCGATCAGCAGATAAGCCGCTAATAGCGCTAATCAGCTAATCCGTCAATGGGCTTGCTTTGCAAGACGAAAAAACCGCTAGACGAAGAGAATCACAGAACGGATTCTTTTCGTCTTGCGAGGCACCACTGTAAACCAAATGATAACTGAACTACTGGCCTCAAATTGCTTACAGTGCCTTTGGTCTGCCCTAATACGGGTGGCGCTGTGGGTTAAACCACAGAGCCTAGGACTTGCCGATCAGAAGGTCGCTGGTTCGAATCCCCGCGACAGGGTGAGCTCCCGTTGTTTGGTCCCTGCTCCTGCCAACCTAGCAGTTTGAAAGCACGTCAAAGTGCAAGTAGATAAATAGGTACCGCTCCAGCGGGAAGGTAAACAGTGTTTCCGTGTGCTGCTCTGGTTCACCACCTGGACATGACTTATCCAGGCAGCCAGATCCAATGATTTTAGCCACATTTTGGCATATTACATCTAGCCCACAAACCAATGGCCCAACCATGGTGGACTGCCACATCCCCCCAGGGACCTGGGAGGCTCACTTTCAGGAACTCTACTCGGAAACCTCTGCTAAAGGTGGAGGCTCTAGTCCAGGCACCTCCAACCTTCGGCCCTCCAGATGTTTTGGACTACAATTCCCATCATCCCTGACCACTGGTCCTGTTAGCTAGGGATCATGGGAGTTGTAGGCCAAAACATCTGGGGGGGCCACAGGTTGGGGGTGCCTGCTCTAGTCAAACTATAGAGAATCTGCCTATGTGGGCACTAGTGATGGTGACAGAGATTAAGAACCTGATAGCTCAGCTAAAACTGGGGAAGGCCCCAGGGGAAGACCTAATTCCTCCAGAGGCCATTAAAAACAATATGGACTTCTGGGCCCCTATTCTGGCCTCACTCTTCACTTGCATTGACACCTATGGCTGAGCCCCCAAGGACTGGGGGATTGCAATCATTGCCCCTATATATAAAAAAGGAAAAAGGGATGATCCTGCAAACTACAGACCGATTAGTCTCCTTAACGTAATTAGCAAACTTTACACAAGACACTTACAATGGAAATTTCACGACTGGATGGAACAAGAAAATATACTTGCGGAGGAGCAATCTGGCTTTAGGGAAGGTCAATCCACTATTGACCAGTGCCTAGTACTCCATCATCTCATTGAGAAGTGCTCCTCCCACAACACAACCTCCTTTTATGCTGCTTTTATAGCTCTCAAAGCAGCATTTGATTCCATACAGCATTGCCATCGTGCTGCTGCTGCTGCCACTGTTGTTGTTGCATCGGCTTACTGGAGATTCTGTAGCTGTTCGAGGGGCCCTGCTCCACTTCCTTTTCTTAGGAACTAGATGCAGGGGTTGGAGGAGGGAATAGCAGAATCGTAGAGGTGGAAAATACTATGAGGGTCACCGCAAGATTTTTTTGGGGGGGGAGGTGTGCTGGTACTGCATACCATTGAGTACTGCCAGAAAAAAGCACTGACCACAAGAACCCGCTCAAGAATCAGGGAAGGGAGATTAGCAACTGGCTGGTAGTTACTTAGATTTTCCAAATCTAGGGAGGGTTTCTTGAGGAGTGGTTTTACCACTGCCTTCTTCAAACAGGCAGGGACCACCCACTATCATAAAGGGGCATGAACTACCTCCCTGGCTCAACCAGCTGTCCCCTCCCTGCTAACTTCTATCAACCAAGAGGAGAAAGGGTCCAGAGTGCAAGTGGTTGCTCTGACCAATCCAAGTACCTTGTCCACATCCTCAAGCCTTACTAACTGAAGCTCATCAGATATATCATATCTACTCTCTCCTCTTTTCTAGGCTAAACATACCCATCTCCCTCAACCGTTCCTCATAAGATTTGGTTTCCAGACCCTTGATCATCTGGGTTGCCCTTCTTGCACATGTTCCAGCTTGTCAATATCCTTCTTAAATTGTGGCACCCAGAATTGGACGCAGTACTCCAGGTGTGGTCTGACCAAAGCAGAAAGAGTGGTACTTTTATTTCCCTTGATCTGGACAGTGCACTTCTGTTGAGGCAGTATTAGCATGTTTTATTTTTTATTTTGCTGCTGCTGCATCATCACACTGTTGACTCAAGTTAAGCTCATGATCTACGAAGACCCCTAGATCCTTTTCATGTGTCTTACTGGCAAGCCAGGTGTTCCCCAGCTTATATTTGTGCAGCTGGTTATTCCTGGCAAAGTGCAGAACCTTACATTTGTCCCTATTGAATTCATTTTGTTAGTTTGGGCCCAATTTTCCATTCACTTAAGGTCATCTTGAATCCTGATTCTGTCTTCTGTGGCAAAAGAACCTCCCAGTTTTGTGTCATCTGCAAATTTGGTGATCATGTCTTCAATTCCTTCATCCAAGTCGTTTATAAAGATGTTGAACAGGCCCAGCACAGAAACTTGTGGCATTAATGAGTGCTCTTTGGCTTCAGTCAGTCAACCAGCTACAAATCCACCTAACAGTTACCTTGTTCAACCCACATTTTACCAGCTTCCTCGCAAGTGTTACTCAAGCCTACACTGTAGAACAAGATATGCATAATAAGACTTGGTTTATTTAAGCATTTCTCTTCCGCCTTTCAACATCACATTCCAAAGTCACTTTACATAATCAATTAATCACAACTATAACAGAATGAATGAATGTGCCTATAGGCTAATTGGTTTATTTGCTGCATGACTGGCAGAAATTCAGCAGGTGCAGATACAGAGATGTAGAAAGCTGTCTGTTGGGAGGAAAGAGGGTGAAAACTGTGCTTGGGGCATGAGTTTTGTTGGGTGTCTGTCTGTTTCATCATACACAGAGAGATACCATGAAATAGTCTCTAAGGTGCTATTGGTTTTGCTGCTATACAAGCCTAATAGAGAATTATTATTTTTTATTATTATTTTTATTTGGCATGATAAAAAAGAATCAAAGAATTGTAGGAATATGCAGCTGTTCCGTGCAGGAGCCTTCATTTGGGAATCTGCAGAGCTGAAGGCTGTTTATCGACAATAATGCCATC
Organism: Podarcis liolepis; assembly: GCF_965112155.1. Taxonomy (NCBI): domain Eukaryota; kingdom Metazoa; phylum Chordata; class Lepidosauria; order Squamata; family Lacertidae; genus Podarcis; species Podarcis liolepis. The sequence continues at coordinate 4,955,415 of NC_139555.1, forward strand.
AAAGCATGACCACCAAATACAGTTTGTAAAAACTGGTTTATAGCATTTATATTCCAGCTTTTCCCCAAAGAGGTCAAAGTGGCATACGCCACCCAACAGCATACAAATGAATATGGCTAATCTGACCCAATAATCCCCCATCACATACAAACAAACCACATTGCAACCAACCAAATACAACCAGCCACGCTCTGAACCTTCCAATCTCTTGCAATGCCACAAATATGTATCTATATGACCTACTCATGTGACAATGACAAAAAACCCCTGCACGAACCCTATGCAATAGAACAAAAGATCATTATGCCCCCAGTATCTCCCTCCCTCTTTCCCCCCAATGTCTATGACAATAGTGTCTCATACTAAATATAAACTGTGAAAAATACTCTATGAATTGAGAGTGAAGACACTATATGTATTTTTCCTTGTTTATTTGTTTGTTTTGTAACACAAAAAGAAAAATCCTTTAATAAAAACTAATTTTAAAAGTGGAATATACCATTCTTCCCCTTTCCCCCATATTTTATCCTCACAACAAACCTGTGAGGTAGGATAGGCTGAGAGATAGTGACTGGTTCAAAGTAGTAACAGTAATCATCAACATCATCATCAATTTGTACTCCTCATTTCTCCCTGACAGGGACTCAAGGCAGCTTACAGATAAAAATAAGAACAGCTAAAAACATAGAAAAAACAGTGATTAAAAACAAATAAACATTGATACAATTAAAACTATATGCTGTGTATACATACAGAATTTTATTAAAACCATACAAACTATAAAAAAGAGCACAGCACTCACCCTTTCATTAAAAGCAATCAGTTCCCAAAAGCCTGTGGAACAAGAACGTCAACTGCCAGTGGAAAGACAAGGAGGGAGCCAGTCTAGCTTCTCCAGGGAGGGAGTTCCAGAGTCTGGGAGCAATCACTGAGAAGGCATATGCACACTGATGCTGATTTCCTCCTTGCTAGCACAGTCACCTTTTCACAGGGATCAGTCCTGTGCCTTTCACAGCAACCCAACATGCAGAAATTTTAGCATGCAATCCATTTTCTGAGATGACGCTAAACTGGTGCCTTCAAGGCTTAGTAGGAATTTGAACCCTGGCCTCTCAGATCGCCCAGTCCTCACTGCACTGCTGCTGGTAACATTGGCTCCTGTTAGCGTTGCAAGTGAAGTGGTAACACCAAGAAGCTGTGTTGCCAACTTTTCCTTCTCTTGTGCCTTTAACAGTAGCTTGAACTGCCGTACAGTAGTAACGCTTGTCACCCTATGGTAAAGGCTTCACCTGTTTCCCAGGACTTGTGAGCAGGGACTACACAAGTGAAGATCCCAACACACTTGGTATGGTCAAAGAGCTACTGAAATGAGGAATCAGCAAGTAAAGTTCTTCAAGGTATGGAGAGGTTATCATCTGCTGATCTCTGCAGATCAAGCTACAGTTAATGCCACAAATGCTAGCCTGGTTGATTTCGTCTCCCCGCTCCACCCCCAAACTGTAGGCAACCCTACTCAGAATAATGTTGCCATTGCACCACTCTTGTAAAACAAGAAAAGGAAAGGAAACACTAGGGTTAGCCTATATGGCGGCCTGCATGAGGTTCGATTAGAGCTCCCATCGCCCCTGATTACCATGTGGGCTGGGAGTCATGGGAGTCGTAGTCAAGAACATCTTTTGAAGAAACCAGAGGCCTTTCTCCTGGGCATGGTCGGCCAATTGGTGTTAAAGAAAGATAGAACTTTCTTTATGTATGCTACAACAGCAGCAAGAATACTCATCGCAAAGTATTGGAAGACACAAGACCTACCCACCCTGGAAGAATGGCAGATGAAGGTGATGGACTATATGGAACTGGTGGAAATGACTGGCAGAATCCGAGACCAGGGAGAAGAGTCGGTGGAAGAAGATTGGAAGAAATTTAAAGACTATTTACAGAAATACTGCAAAATTAATGAATGTTAGAATGATGTCGGAATGAAGTTAAGTGGTTTTAGCAGCAATGTTACAAAGGAGTATGTAAAAATGGATTGTTAACAGGTGAGAATCTAAAGTTATAATATATTAAGATAAAGGATTAAGATAAAAACAAAGAGGGAAAGGATTTGCTGAATTAACTAACTGAACTGGAATACAAAAAAGGGAGGTGTGAGGAGGTCAGGGAAACAAGTAAATGAAAGACAAGACATGGAAAGATTGATTTGTTTTTAATTGTTTTTATTTTTCTGTATTTTGTATTTTCTCTTTTCTTTTTTTCTTTTTCTTATTTTTGTAACCTTTTCTGAAACTTTAATAAATATCATTAAAAAAAAAAGAACATCTGGAAACCATCACACTGGCTACCACTGCTGTACCCACTGGTTCAGATACGCCATTTTAGACCTGGCGTTATGAGAAGGGGTTCTCTTGTAACTTCTAGGTTAGATTACTGCAACACCTTATATATGGGGCTGCCTCTGAAGACTGTTCAGAAACTTCAACTGGTCAAGTAGCTCAAGGGGGCAAGTCAGGTTGAGCATATGAAACCAAACCTGACCCAAGTGCACTGGCTGCTGATTAGTTTCCAGGCCCAAATCAAAGTGATGGTTTTGACCTATAAAGCCTTTAACGGCTAAGGACAACAATACCTCAAGGACGGTTGCCTCCCACACATGAGGTTCGGAGGTGTTAACATGAGAACGGGCCTTTTCTGTGGTGGCTCCCTGCTTCGGGAATGCTCCCCCCAGAGAAGCTTGCCTGGTACTGTACCTTCATTACATATCTTTAGAGGCCAGGCAAAAATATTCCTCTTATCCCAGGCCTTTAGCTAATTGTTTAATCTAAGGCCTTTTAAACTTTTTGTGCCGGGGTGGCGGCATTGTTGTTGTTTTTGTTACTATGGTATGTATTTTTGTGTTTTTATATTGTAAACTGCCCTGTGATCCTCAGGTGAAGGGTGGTATAGAAATTTAATACAGAAAGGATTCAACTGCTTAAGCTATATTCTGTCCTTTCACCTCTTAGTCAATAAACATAGGCCAATTGAGGCAATGAATGCATAATCCAGATCTAGTCTCTCTCATCCATCTGAAAGACTCTGGCTGCAGCACATCTTTAGTAGCATAAATGCGCAGCCTAGAAAACAGTATGTGCTGCTTTGAGATAGTACAAAGCCTTCCATTATCTTATTGGCTGGACTCCTAGTGGAGCTGTTCTGTGTGTAGGAAAAGTTCTTGGGTCCTGCCCCAAACACAATGCCTGATTCACAGAGCAAGCAAGTAGCTAACTTCAAAGGTCACAGAGGCTCGAGAGCTTGGGCTCCTTTCCCATTGATTCCCACAGAATTTCAATAGGACATGCAACCTGGGTCAGGCAAGTAGTCCAGTCACTGCTTGATTTTACATTACAGAAGTTTCAGGGCTCAAGCCAACCACCTGAGTTTGTGGGGAGGTTTAATCAGTACCCTGGAATAAGGGGAGTGGAGAAGGAAATTTTTGGGAGAGGGTAACACATTTTGCTGCCCAACATGACTGCAGTGTGCACAGTCCAGAGAGATGGGGGAGGGATATTCCATAAAATATATACAGGAACTGCCCATCTCAGGATAGTGCTCTCCCTTTCCTTTCAAGGGGAAATCTCACCTATGCAGGTGTCACTGCAGGAGAATCCACCTCAACCAATAGTGGCCTTGGCTCCTCAGAAACTGTCTCTGTTAGCAGCTCTGGAGCACAGGGTCAGTCAGTGCATGGGAGGTGTCAGTATGGGCACAGAGGGAAGCAGCACCCCCTGGAGTCACCCCCAGACCTTGCAGTTTCATCCCCAGGGACAGGGAAGCCACAATCCCATGTGATCTGGACAGCACCAGCAATCCTATGAGGGAAACAGAAGGGGGAGCAGATGGGCAGAGCACCACAATCTGTCAACATAGAGCCAATCCTGTACCCACAGAATGCCCAGTCAACACCAGCAAACTTAGGGTACAACTGAGAAACATGAGGGGAGGACAAACAGTGTTATGAGGGGGGGGGGGTGAGTGTCAGTCTGGATGAAACCCTGGTTCCCCTTCCAAACCTGGGATCCTATATCTGTGAGGGCAGAATGCGCAAGGGGAAGCTTGCCACACCACTTCCTTTGTCAAGGAAATGGCTTGGGCTGACTAGTTTACTGCAAATTATGAGTCCAAAGAAGTTGCCAGAGAAACAAATGGGTGGGTCTTCCACACACTCTTGCCTGGCTGGTAGGTAACAGGACAATAACCAGAGTTGTATGTGAAAGTAAGCTGAAAGCAGACTGGAAGCTGGAGACAAAGAGAGATGTTTGCTCTCTGCTGGACTGTGAGGCTTTGCTGGAAATCTAATGGACACAATATATGCTGGAGTGTTAATGTTGTGAACCCCTCCGTCCTATGTTCATTTTGTATGCATGTGAAAATAAAATCATATATCTTGGACACCGCAGTCTCCACTGACCTTTATTCCAAAGGAAACCAAACCCTGGGTAAGCACTTGGAGTCTAGAGTCTCTCACCACTTAGAGATTGGAGTGGCACGTGACAATATTCTCCTTTTAGGGCTTCATGAGGACAACAGAAAAAGGGTCGCAGGGTGGGCAGCATAGGCCTCAGTTGTTACCACTGCTTGCTGCTGTGGTACTACCTGAGGTGGTGCTACCTTGGGGGTAGCGGAAGGATCACGCCACTGCTCTCTTCACTGGATGCCTGGCACACCCTCTGCCTTCTTTGTGGGAACCCTCTTCTCCACAGGAGCTGGTGGATCATTGTTGCTAACCTGGCTTTAATCTCTCTCATTCACAGGATCTGGCCGGAGTCGGTAGGAAAATCGCATGACACAAACACTAACCACCCTCATCCCCATCCCAGATGTTCTCTTGACAAGGTCCATGCCTCTTCCACACACTGTCTCCAATAGCACTTTGGAGCTGAACACCTTATTGCCTGGGTCCAGGGCACCAGACCAAAGCCTCTCCAAAGGACACACTCACCTAGAATGGTTCCCTCACATGGCTGTGGATGACAAGATTAACTGAGATAAGGAGTTTGGCCAAGCCAAGAATTATCCTAACAACTGCAAAGCTATCCTGGCAAAAATGTCAGTGTTTAAAAGGAAATGTGTATGATTTTTCATAAAGCACAGACCTCCAGGATCCTGCAATAAACACACATCAGGAAGCACCCTAGGAATCACTGAAAGCTGTGGAATGGCTTTTGCCTGATTCTGCGACTGCTATAAGACTAAGTCCCAAAATTCAAAGGGGTTTTACTGACACATAAGGGGAGAAAGGGCTTTTCTCATGGGTCTATTCATATTAATGTAGTCGTTTCAGTTCTGCCTGTAGTGATTTATTATAGATTCTGTTTTTAATATTTTGTTGTAGCCCACCCAAGGAATGTATGTTGGTGGACTGTTATATAGATCTAATTAATAATAATAATGACAACTATTAATTGAATTAATGAGACATTATTAATAGGAAGGTTATTATTAATAGCAACAATAGAACAGCATTTTAGAAAAGGACAAATCCTGGGGCCCAGGAGACAACAGCCATTCCAAGTGAATTAAAACGGGTCATGCAGCCTGCGTGCTCCAGCTTCAGGTAGGGCATCGGCTCACCGAATCCCTTCCACAGCTCTTATCCAGGGTCAATGAATGTGGATTAATTACTCCTTGACATGTTTTCATTATGCTCTTGTGCTAATATTCAGGAAAGCTAAAGTAAATGCTAAAATAATATTCCCCCCATTATACTTTAAATGCATTATACAGTATTCAAGATCACCGTGCTTCCACAGAGCTGTAACAGGGGTGTCGAAATAATCTGGATTAAATTATCTAGATTTTAAAAACAAAACAAAACACGGAAGCGCGCACCTGCAGGCAGCAGGCGCGCGCCGTCAAGCGGTATTTACGGATTGCGCAGCAGTCCTTCTAGTCCTGCAGGCGCTCGCTGTTCTGATTGGCTGCCGAGGTCGGCCGAGCGTCGAGCTGAGCGTCCCGCGACGCGCTTCTCCCTCGTTTAGCCGCAGCCCGATACGGGCGCTCGCTCTCCTGATTGGCTGACGGGAGCGACCCAATCCCCTTTTACCAGGTTTCTCCGACGAACGCTTCACTCCCCCTCCCTTCCCAGCAGCCAATCGAAAGGCTCCCGCGCAATAATGGTCATCGGACCCGCCCCCTCGCGTAGAGGAAGGGCGGAAGTAGCCTCCGCGGCGGCCGCCAGTAAAGGCGAGAAGCCGGAGGGAAGGAAGATGGCGCCGGCGCGACGCCTCTCGGGGTCCTGGGTGCCTCGGCTGCTCCTCCTCCTCCTGGCCGGGGCTCTGGCGCTGGGGCGCAGCGAGGCGCTGGGCGCGCTCAACCTGCACGAGCTCAGCGAGCTGAAGTACGGCATTGAAATCGGCGCCGAGCCCGTGATGGCCGGGCAGGTATGGCTGGCTGGGCCGAGCTGAGGCGATGGTGGTGGGCAGGGAAGCGCCGGAGAGTCCAGCAGAGGCGGCCAAAGGAGTCTGGCGGCGCCTCGGGAAAGACCTGCGCTCCTTCTTGTTGTTGTTGTCGTCCTCGTCATTACTGTGGCAGAAGGTTCCGCGGGCCCGAGTCCGCCTCCTCAGGCGCCGCCGCCGCCATACGGCTCTCGCCCCTTCATCAACTCGTGCCAGGCTTCTGAGGGGCCGCAAGGCGCTGCGCTGGCTCTGCTCGCAGCAAGAGGCTTCCCAGGGCGGCCCCCCCCCATGAGAGCCGCCCCCGTCCAGGTCCTGTTGGATCTCTTGTGTGTCTGGTGCCGCCTTTATTGTTTGTTGATGGGTTCATTTTTGTGTGGTTTTTTGCTGCGTTTTATAAGTATTGTACCCTCGCTTTGGGGGTTATTTGCAATGAAGAGCCAGGTAACTAATTGTTTGAATAAATAAAACAAATCTGTCTGCAATAAACAACAGGTAGGGGTCCTCTGTCCCATTAAAGTGTAGCAAGATATTATTTTAAATCATTACGTATTCAGTTTATATACCACACTTTATCCAAAGATCCCTGGGTGGTGTACAACATTAATAACATTTTTTATGCAGAATAATAAAACAGTACACACAGCAAAATAATAAAAAACCATAGTAACGTCCCCCCCACATTTAACAGGCCATAGATTTTTTAATGGATGAACACCTGGGTAAAAAGGAATGTTTTTGACTGGTGCCTAAAGACATGTAATTATGGCGGTAGGTGAGCTTCCCTTGGGAGACCAGGATAGAGAAACTGTGTGTCTTCCAAGAAATTCTTGGACTACAGCTTCCATCATCCCTGACTATTGGATATACTCGCTGGGAATGATGGGAGTTGGAATCCTTCAGTGTCAGTCAGGCCACAGGTTTCTCCATTCCTATTTAGAGGAACAGTATCTCACCCTTCAAGAAGTGGCCAAGGTATGCCATAAAGGGCAGGAATATTATTCATGTAATAAACATTTAATTACAGTGGTGCCCCGCAAGACGAATGCCTCGCAAGACGGAAAACTCGCTAGACGAAAGAGTTTTCTGTTTTGGAGGTGCTTTGCAAAACGAATCTCCTATGGGCTTGCTTCGCAAGACGACAATGTCTTGCGAGTTCCTGCGGTTTTTTCCCCCTCCCCCCTTTTTCTAAGCCGCTTATCAGCTGATCCAATAAGCCGATAAGCCACTAAAAGCCGCTAATAGCGCTAATCCGCTAATCCGTCAATGGGCTTGCTTCGCAAGACGAAAAAACCGCTAGACGAAGAGAATCACAGAACGGATTCTTTTCGTCTTGCGAGGCACCACTGTACTTCAGAAAAAATGACCATTTCACCAATCATGTAATACCGGACTGGGAAGCCTGTATCCCTCCAGATGTTGTTGAACTCCAACTCCCAGCAGCCCCTGCCAGCATGGCTAATGGTCAGGGATGATGGAAGTTGGAGTTCAGCAACATCTGGAGGGCCACAGGCTAGTCAACCTTGAGGTAAATGCTTAGACAGTTACAACAGCTGCCAAGAAATCAGCTTGGGCTAATTACAATCACGTAACAAGTAAATTAAATACTGCATATGTGTAGTCATCTATATTTTATTTAATTTAATGTACACTTAACATAATAATGGTGTTCAAGAGGCTGAGTGCCTATCCTAGCTAACCCATGGATAACTCAAATTGAAAACTTATTTAAAAATGTAAGGAGTGGCTGGACTTTGTGGCATAGTGTAGCCATGGCTGCTTCTGCTGTCCTGCTGCTCATGGTGGAAAGTGTGGGCAACAGAGGCAGGGGAAAATACCTCTTTGCTGTGTCAAGCCCCAGGCTGGTGCAGTGAACAGACACAGGTCAGGCCTATTGCCATCTTATGACAGTAGCAGAATTAGCACAGAATCCAGCCAATTTTGTGCCAGCCCAGTCCAAAACACCATAATTTGGGGTTTCCTGCTGGCTGCCACCAGTGGCAGCTTCTGTCTGCCATTTTGGTGGGCATATTGAGTGCTCCCTCCCTCTCCATACAGCATGGTGGATGGGGGTTTGGATTACTCTGCCTAGTACAGTAGTTGTCATAAATAAAGGGGAGTTGATTTTTAAATGTAGTTCTGACTGTAGTTTAAAGGAGGTGATGCACTTTCCCTATGTGTCTGTAGCCCACCCTTCCCAAAATGCATGTAGGATCTGTAAAAAGCTCACACACTTGCCTTGCCCTTTAGATAGGACATTCTTGGCTTCATGGTATATTTGATGATGTTTGACTGTGGACACATAACAGCAGTGGGCACTCAAACCCTAATCATCCTGTTCAGGTTCCCTGACTGCCTCTCTGCTTTCTACAGCTGCTTGCGCCCTTGCCCTTTTCAGGAACGGTGGCATCAGTGTGTGTTTACTACTCTAGCAAGGGTTGCATCATCACACCTGAGCCTTGCATCATCTGTGTTGTAGTTGACCCTGAGGAATTTGAATTTGAAGACTTATTTTAAGTGGCTTGGGTGCTATTGTCCTTGATCTCCTTTGTGGTTTTTACAGAGGACTGACTTAAACCTTGCAGAGCCAAATGGCTCTTCTTTCTCTCTCCCTCTACCTCTCTCTCCTTTCTTCTTTGTTTCCTGTCATCTTAGGGAAGGGGAGGCAACAGACCCATGGAGGGTCTGGTCTTTTTCAAGGTGGCAGAACTGAGCAGGACCTGAGTTTCTCAAAGTGTGATGCAGATGATTTTCCTGGGATATATTTATAGGACAGCAGTAGTCTTTGTTTTAAGGGAAACTTGCTGCTTCAGTTAATAGGACAGGTCTTGGTAGAAAATTTGTAGTCTTGAAGTGGCGGTACCCAGCTATGGGCATCTTCTGCCCTCACCTTCCCCTGCTTGGTGCCCTCCAGGGGTTTTGGACTACAGCATACCATTGGCTTTGCATGCTGTGGCTGATGGGAGTTGTAATCCAAAGCATCTGGCAGGTACCAGGTTGGAGAAAGCTGCTCTGCACCAGTATCTTAGTTAGTAATCAGTTATGTGTACATCCTGAAAACTATTTATGCCGCTCAGGTGCACTCTTAATTGCATGTCTACTGTTTTGAAAGCAGTGCTTCCTGCAGCACCAAGATGTCAGCTGCCCAACCGTGTCTCTGACTACTGGAGTTTGAAGCTTGCAACATAAACAAATGACTGTAATTTACACAGTGTGTTCATTCCACGCCCTCTCAGTGAACAACCTCCCCTCTGTGGTTCTGCAGTATTTGGATTTTTGATACTGATGTCTCATATAGTTAAAAAAAAATCTGGCTAATATATTCTGTTTTACATAAGGAGTCATTTTTCATTAGCACAAGTGTGGGTGTACCTCCTTTTGCTTTAGTGGTGTTTTGACTCTTATAAGAATGTATCTGTTGGAGAACTGCATCCCTTCTCCAGAAGAAAAAGAGCCTCCCTAATGGAAGTAGCTGCTCCCTGAAGGCATTGACAGCTTAACCATCCGGTTTTCCTGTGTGTTGTTCCCTTGCAAGTGATGGAGCTTGGGATACTGCAAGTGCTGTATCCTAAAAGGAAATGCAACGTCTGGCACCAGAGTGACTTGCACCAGAGCCATCTAAGCAGTGGGGAGTGCTTAGCATTAAATGGTGGCTTCCAGGCTGGCATAGAATTGACTGACTGACTGATTGATTGTATTTATATGCCACTTTTCATTCCAATGAATGCCAAAGTGGCTTACACACATTAATCAACAACATAACAGAGCTTAATAGTATCACAAGTACAGCATAAATCATATAAAATAATTAACAAATAATCAGTAAAACAATTGCAGTCTACAAAACACTATTAACAAAGCAGCAACTAAAACATAAATTGAACATTACAATTACAGCAAAAGTCATATTACATGGGTAACAAAACAATGCATCTTGTAAATAGCCACTTGCTATGGCAAATGGCAGTGCAGTCCTATATGCCAACTTTCCCCAACCAGTGCCCTCCAGATGTTGTTGGACTCCAACTCCCATCAACCACAGCCAGTAGGGCAGTGGATGCAACCCTGATTCAATGGGTCTTACTCCAGCCTTGTGTTTAAGCACTTACCTGTGAGCTATAGGTGAAAAGAAATCCTACACTGGTGAGTGAGAAGAGTGGCAGAAGAGGGACACAGCATTTGGTCCCCCTGTGCCTTGCATCAAAATGTAGTGGGCTACAGGAGGAGGGGCAGAGCTTTGTCTCCTGCCAGCCTCTAACAGGCTTGCACTTTCTTTTTGCAGGCTAGTAACTTCTGGGCTTAATTTACAAGGAGGCTGGCTTACACTCAAGTCAGTATTCATCAGACTGCAGCCTAAGGGACCCTTCCAGATGATCAGGCAGGGAAGTCTTATAAATCTGTTTTTGCTTTGTTTTTTACTTCAGGGGCAATGGCATATGTGGGCTGATAAGCTAGTAAAATTATTTGTGGACTAGTAATTTTAGTTGGATTCATTTGCAGGAGTGTCTCCATGTTGCTATAGCCTGCACAGCTGCTTTTTAAGTTTCACTTCCATGTAAGTTCATTCTGAACTGGTCCTTGCCTTATCAGTTCCAGATTAATTACCTGACACAGCCTTAGGTCCTACAACAGGAACCATTATTTTTATTTATTTATTTATTATTATTAACATTAATATTAATATACTGCCCTATACCTGCATGCCTCAGGGCAATTCACAAAGTAAAATCAGTATATAAAACCACAAAATACATAATCAAAATAAAAACACAATAACCCCCCCACCACCAGATTTTAAAAGGGTATAGGATGTCAATCAAATCAGCCAAAGGTCTGGTTAAAAAGGAACATTTTTGCCTGGCATATAAAGGTGTATAATGAAGGTGCCAGGTCAACCTCCCCGGGGAAAGCATTCCACATACGAGGAGCCACTGCAGAAAAGGCCCATTCTCATGTTGCCACCCTCCAGACCTCTTGAGGAGACTCACGAAGGAGAGCCTCAGAAGATGATCGCTCATAGGCTAGGTTCATATGGAAAGAGGCGGTCATTGAAGTATTGTGGTCCTAAGCCGTTTGAAAACCTTAAACTGTGCTCAATCTACTGGTGCTTCCTGATGAAAATAACAATAAGGCTAAGTAAGCTACCCCAAAGACATACTGTGTGCCATGACAAATCTTCCTTTGCAGTGTGCTTGGGGAAGTTTTGGGTTTTTGTTGTTGTTGTTTAGTTGTGTCCGACTCTCTGTGACCCCATGGACCAAAGCACGCCAGGCACTTCTGTCTTCCACTGCCTCCCACAGTTTGGTCAAACTCATGCTGGTAGCTTCAAGAACACTGTCCAACCATCTCATCCTCTGTCGTCCCCTTCTCCTTGTGCCCTCAATCTTTCCCAACATCAGGGTCTTTTCCAGGGAGTCTTCTCTTCTCAGGTGGCCAAAGTATTACTGGCCGTTTATCTGTGGTGGTAGGCCTGGCTGGCATCTCCTTGGAACAATGCATTCTAGTGTGCTCTAAAATTGTGCAGGGATTCTGCAGCTACTGAGTGGCGTCTTAAAATGAAATTCCAACATCACGTTTTAACATCCATATAAATAATCATAATCATAATCATCATAATTTATTTATACCCCACCCATCTGGCTGGGTTTCCCCAGCCACTCTGGGCGGCTTCCAACAGAATATTAAAATACAGTAGTCTATTAAACATTAAAAGCTTCCCTAAACAGGGCTACCTTCAAATGTCTTCTAAAAGTCTGGTAGTTGTTTTTCTCTTTGACATCTGGTGGGAGGGTGTTCCACAGGGCAGGTGCCACTACTGAGAAGGCCCTCTGCCTGGTTCCCTGTAACTTGGCTTCTTGCAGGGAGAGAACCACCAGAAGGCCCTCGGTGCTGGACCTCAGTGTCCAGGCAGAATGATAGAGGTGGAGACGCTCCTTCAGGTATACTGGACCGAGGCCGTTTAGGGCTCTAAAGGTCAGCACCAACACTTTGAATTGTGCTTGTAAACGTACTGGGAGCCAGTGTAGACCGGTGTTATGTGGTCTCGGTGGCCACTCCCAGTCACCAGTCTAGCTGCCGCATTCTGGATTAGTTGTAGTTTCCGGGTCACCTTCAAAGGTAGCCCCACATAGAGCGCATTGCAGTAGTCCAAGTGAAAGATAACTAGAGCATGCACCACTCTGGCGAGACAGTCCACAGGCAGGTAGGGTCTCAGCCTGCGTACCAGATGGAGCTCCTGGACACAGAATTGACCTGCGCCTCCATGGACAGCTGTGAGTCCAGAATGACTCCCAGGCTGCGCACCTGGTCCTTCTGGGGCACAGTTACCCCATTCAGGACCAGGGAGTCCTCCACACCCACCCACCTCCTGTCCCCCCAAAACAGTACTTCTGTCTTGTCAGGATTCAACCTCAATTTGTTAGCCGTCATCCACCTCCAACCACCTCCAGACACTCACACAGGACCTTCACCGCCTTCACTGGTTCCGATTTGAAAGGGAGGTAGAGCTGGGTATCATCCGCATACTGATGAACACCCAGCGCAAGGCCCCTGATGATCTCTCCCAGCAGCTGCATGTAAATGTTGAAAAGCATGGGGGAGAGGACAGAACCCTGAGGTGCCCCACAAGAGAGAGCCCAGGGGTGTGAACACTCATTCCCCACACCACTTTCTGAACATGGCCCAGGAGGAAAGAGTGGAACCACTGTATAACAGTGCCCTCAGCTCCCAGCCCCTCTAGACGGTCCAGAAGGATGTTATGGTCAATGGTGTCAAAAGTTGCTGAGAGATTCAGCAGAACTAGGAAACAGCTCTCACCTTTGTCCCTAGCCCGCCGGAGATCATCAACCAGTGCAACCAAGGCAGTTTCAGTCCCATGATGAGGCCTGAATCTCGACTGGAAGGGATCCAAATGGTCCACTTCTTCCAGGCATGTCTGGAGTTGTTCAGCAACCACTTGCTCAGTCACCTTGCCCAATAATGGAATATTTGAGTCTCGGCGATAGTTGGACATATTGACCGCATCTGAAGATGGTTTTCTAAGAAGCGGTTTGATAACCACCTCTTTCAGCGGGTCTGGGAAGGCTCCCTCACGGAGGGAAGCATTCACCACCCCACGAAGCCCATTGCCCAGCCCTTCCTGGCTAGCTTTTATAAGCCAGGATGGGCAAGAATCAAGGAGACAGGTGGTTGGTTTCACTCGTCCACATCCTCAGAGGTAACAGATGGGAATTGATCCCATGTAACTTGACTAGTCAGGACTCTAGCACTCTGTCATTTTGAAATATGTCATTTTGAAATCTATCATAGAGTGAGCTTGATTTCAGTGGCACATTGAGAGGCTACTTTTCCAGCTTTTTTGTAGATGTAGATTGCTGCCACAGCACAAGAACTGTCCAACAACGCAATCCTATACATTTCTGCTCAGAAATATGCCCAACTGAGTTCAGTTAGACTTGCCACCGGATGCGTAGGATAGGACTGCATCCTAAAGGTAAAGGTAGCCCTGACCATTAGGTCCAGTCGCGGGCGACTCTGCGCACTCATCTCGCTCTATAGGCCGAGGGAGCCGGCATTTGTCTGCAGACAGCTTCCGGGTCATGTGGCCAGCTTCTGTGCAGCGCGCGGAAATGTCGTTTACCTTCCCACTGGAGCGGTACCTATTTATCTACTTTCACTTTGATGTGCTTTTGAATTGCTAGGTGGGCAGGAGCTGGGACCGAGCAACAGGAGCTCACCCCGTTGTGGGGATTTGAACCACCGACCTTCTGATTGGCAAGCCCTAGGCTTAGTGGTTTAGACCACAGCGTCACCTGCAGCCTAAGAGAGCTCTAAATCACAACAAATATGTGGGTGGTTTGAGGTGCTGGTTTATATTGGGGAGTAAAAGAGCAATATTGAATGACCATGTTGATACATCACAGTAATCAATAGTTACTGTGAACATGGAGTTAGCTCCCACTTTGTTCCTTTAGTATCTGGTGCAACAAATCATGATCCTTGATTTAGGCCGCATTCACCATACATTTAAAGTGCTATGCTGCCACTTTAAACATTCACAGCTTCCCCCAAAGAACTGCAGTTGCTGTAGTTTGTTAAGGGTGTTGAGAGTTGTTAGGAGACCCCCATTCCCCTCATAAGACCTACAATGCCCAGAGTTCCCTGTGAAGAGCGATTGATTGTTAAACCACTCTGAAAACTGTGGCTCTGCAAAGGAAAAACGAGTGTGGTACTCACCACTGTGAGCATCATTTAATTCAGCCCAAAACTGAGCTCAGCTTTTGGAAAATACATTTTGGTCTGGATCTGTCAGAAATGCCTAGAAACACAAATGTAGTAACAGTGCTCTTCCAGTTAGGAACAAGTTACCCCTGCTTACTGCACTGCTGTTCTTTGTGGCTGATGCTTTTCTGCCCCTGTGTGACTGCAAAAACAGAGCCTGTCTCTCCATCAGTTTTCAAAAGGGAGTGATTTGTATGAGTGAGAGGGTTTTGACTTTCTGCCAAGTTGTTTGTCAGGCAAAAAAGAGGAGCCCCTTTCTGTCAACAGCCTAAATCTGGCTTGTACTTTGTACATCTGCGAATGTTCTGGAGGGCTTGGTTGCAGTTGGCTGGCCAGTTGGAGCTGAGCTCACGGTGACCTTGCCTTGGTGCCGCCCTTTGTAGTGTAATCATTGCTGATTGTATGTTTGACTGTTGAGGGACACACTGGTGAATAATTGCTTTGCTAATATGAATACAGTGGTACCTCAGGTTACAGATGCTTCAGGTTACAGACTTCTCTAACCCAGAAATAGTACCTCGGGTTAAGAACTTTGCTTCAGGATGAAAACAGAAATCGTGCTCTGGTGGCGCGGTGGCAGCAGGAGGCCCCATTAGCTAAAGTGGTGCTTCAGGTTAAGAACAGTTTCAGGTTAAGAACGGACCTCCGGAACGAATTAAGTTCTTAACCCGAGGTACCACTGTACATGCTGTTATTGCGATGTAAATGTGTATTACTCAGATCATATTTACATTTGAGAGGAACATAAAGGTCTTCCATACACACAAGGTCTTCAATACAAGGTGTCTGGAATGTCTTCCATACACAGAAACTACTGGTCCTTGTGTGAACAACTGTGCTGTTGTCAAATTGGGGTGGGCATGATTAGAAGGCAATTGTGGGTGGTGTTAGAGCATCTGCTGGGCCCAATGAAGCCTGTGGGCAAGAGTATTCCTCACCCCCTGGCTAGAGCGGCTGTGTTGTATTAATTATTGAGTTTTGGACTAGGTCCCAGGAGGCCAGGGTTCAAATCCGCACTCAGCCATGAAGCTCATTCGGTTGCTTTGGGCAAGTCAGTGCCTCTTAGCTTTAACCTACCTCACAGGGTTGTTGGAAGGATAAAAAGGAAGGAGGAAAGGTGGGATATAGTTGTAGTAGAGGCTGCAGTAGCAATATAAAGATCAGCAGGAAAATGTAGGCAATGCCTAGCATAATTGCTGAAGCTGGGAAGGGGCCAAGCAGTTGATAGCGGGTTCATTGCCCTGTATACTCCCTTGATCCTCCCTGTAAGGTAAAGGTAAAGGGACCCCTGACCATTAGGTCCAGTCACGGCCAACTCTGGGGTTGCGGCGTTCATCTCGCTTTATTGGCCGAGGGAGCCGGCATACAGCTTCCGGGTCATGTGGCCAGCATGACTAAGCCGCTTCTGGCGAACCAGAGCAGCGCACGGAAACGCTGTTTACCTTCCCACCGGAGCAGTACCTATTTATCTACTTGCACTTTGATGTGCTTTCAACTGCTAGGTCGGCAGGAGCAGGGACCGAGCAACAGGAGCTCACCCCGTCACGGGGATTCGAACCACCAACCTTCTGATCGGCAAGTCCTAGGCTCTGTGGTTTAACCCACAGTGCCACCTGCGTCTCAAACTTACATGTATATGGATGCAAATTGCTTGACTTGCATATAATATAGTGGGCAGAATTTGGGTTACCTTGGGGGGCGTGTATTATGTATAGGTAAATGTGGAGTATATACAGCGCTCTGCCTAGAGTGACTGGACTGGTGGTGAAACGGGTTACAGGCTCAATTCTACGCAGGTTTACTTGAAAGCAAGCCCAGCTGCATTTGTAAATATACCCAACCAAAATATCTTGGTACCAGGAATAAGGGAAGACCAATGGAACTTTTCCCCTGTGGTGATATTATCAATATAATAATCAGTAGTCTGCAAGGTTGGGTTTAGTAGCCAGCCAAAATGTGTGCTTCCTACTGGCTCTGACTCTCCCCTAAGAGGGAAGATGTTGCATCACAGCAAAGTCTGACTTTTGCCTTTTCCCCTAAAAATAAATTGCTAAATAAAAAACTCTTTCATGCTTTAGCCATTGTCCCGTGTGGTCCCGTGTGATAGCAGGCTCATATGGTGGATCCAAAGAACCACTTTAAAGTGTCTGGAGACTGGTTCTCCATAAGGCAAACCTTAGTCCTGTTCTTGCTGTTTGTATCTCCTGGGCTCCTGCTTCCCTTGTCCTTTTGGGGAAGTCAGGCTGCTGCCTGCCGCTAATTTATCTCTTCTCACCCAGCTCCTTTGCTTATATCTTCCCAGAGCAAGTCATCTGATGTGGTGAGTATCTCATCCAAATACAAGCAGATGTACGAGTGCCGGCTACCTGCTGCCGCAGTGAAGATCCACCAGGAAAAAGAGGAACACCCACGGAGTTACAGTGGACTTGGAATCTCAGAACTGCTGAAGCCCATGGAAGTGGCTCCTTGCCTTACCAAGGTAACTTTGGGCTAAGGGTTGGGATTAAATGTTGGGAGACCAGATGCAAGAAGAGAAGCAGTGGAAGCCACCCCTGGGCTCTCTGTTAATGAACTGCAAGTGAAGCCCGTTTCCCCTGTCCCTGGGGAAATTTGCAAGGATGATTACCCTCAATCATCCTTGTTTTTCCTTCGCCAACAATCTCTTGCTGTCATGGGGAGTGCCTCCTTTAAGGAACCGAAGCCGGTACCCAGCTAAAATGCTAACTTCAATCTTGCAGCCTTATTAAAACTCCATTGAGATTCTTCTTATCTTTCTCTTTCTCCCCCTCCCCTCTCTCCACTCCTGAGTCCTTGAGCTTTTCCCGCTTTGATAACCAAAACTTCAGTGAAACCCAACACTTCCATGTCCACTCCACTCATTTGCATGATTAGGCATTGCCTAATTTGGGTGTAATACTTCAAGAGAATTATAATGCAATGGGGCTCTTACAACAAGATTTTTTGCTTCAGCCAAATCACCTAGGCTTTACCGTCTCCCTTTTCTCTCAGACCAAGGACTGGTGGACGTACGAGTTCTGCTACGGGAAGCACATCCAGCAATACCACATGGAAGGTACTCTCTTCTCTTTTGTCGGTTTCTCTCATCTGCTTGGTTTAGGTTCAAAGTATGTATGGGGAGCCTTTGACCCTTCAGATCCTCCTATCCAGCTTTCTGCAAGCCCCACACCCCCCAGACCATGTTTGCTCGCTTTACCCAACCGGGTTTGGTTCTTTTCATCTCCACTGTAACGGAAGGTTTAAACCTCCCCACCCCGGATGACACAACAGTGAAGAATATATGATTCACTCAGAACAGAAGTGGGCTGGTGGTGGCAAAGACAGGTCTGGGAGTCATGCTTGCCTGCTTCTCAACCGCAATATGCATTGGCACAATTTGCTTTGGTGGAGCAGGAGGATTGCTGCAATAACCCACTGTTCCAGAGGGCCCACCAAGTCTCAGAAATGGCTTCTGGGAGGTGAAATGGAGTTGTGGTAGAAAAGAAAGCCAAGGAAGTCTTATTATTCAAAAGAGTTCCACTCAACTTTCTCTGGATACAATGCTCATTTTCCCCCTTTTAATATTAGTCAGCCTGACAGGTCTTTGGCATGAAAGGTGGAGTAGAAATAAATAATCAGTGAACAGTTAAGCCAGGGATGGAGACCCTTTGGCTCTTCAGGTGCCTCTGGACCACAACTCCTATGATTGCTGACCAGGGCTGGTGGGAGTTGGACTCCAGCAGTATCTCAGAGCCTCCGGTCTCCATCTCTGGATTCAGCTTCCCACTTCCCTGCTGCAAAGTGCCTCCCACTTTGCTGATCTGCAGTGGAAAAAGAGCAACCACAGTCCCCAGAATTGTGTTGTGAGTATAGTGCCACCCATTTAATAAACCTTAACCATAGGTCTGTATACACGGTTAATTCTTAACAATAGTCTTATAACGAGAGGTCCATAGTCTCCCCATATTGTAGAGTTTGGCCAGGGTGGGGGTCTTCCAACACTGTCAGAGGCTGATGACTGAAGCAGTTCATGTCAGCAAACCAGGAATGGCTGTCCAGCTACTTTGAACTGATAGGGTGCATAGCTGTGTTCTCAAAAGGAAGTGAGGGTTCTTCAGTCTGGTGTGCTTTCCCTTTTTGCATCAATATGCAGATTTGAAACTGTACTTCTTACTAATCCCTTCCGTTTCTTAGCTGGGATAGCCCCTAATCTATAATCACAAATTTTATGCAAACAAAACATATGTGTCAGGAAACTAGTGGCGTGATTAGCTTAGACTTACCGTATTTTTCGCCCTATAGGACACACTTTTCCCCCTCCAAAAATGAAGGGGAAATGTGTGTGTGTCCAATGGGGCGAATGCAGGCTTTCGCTGAAGCCTGGAAAGCGAGAGGGGTCGGTGCGCACTGACCCCTCTCGCTCTCCAGGCTTCAGGAGAGCCGCAGCGCCAGCCCCACAAGGTCGGGGGACAGCGGGGAGGGGGAACGCCGCCATCCCGCTGTCTCCCGATGTGGTTTGGAGGCTGATGGTGGGGAGAAGAGCGCTTCTCCCCGCTGCCTGCCCCGCAAGCTCCGGGGACAGCTGGGAGGCGCAGCGCGTCTTCCCGCTGTCCCCGGACCTGGTCTGCAGGCAGGCGGCGGGGAGAAGAGCGCTTCTCCCCGCTGCCAGCCCCACAAGCGCCTGGGGGGGGGGGGAATATTTTTTCCCCCTTTATTCCCCCCCCAAAAAAAACTTGGTGTGTCCTATGGGCCGGTGCGTCCTATGGGGCGAAAAATATGGTAGATATCTAACATTTTGTTTTTAGTGAAAGGGCGTCTTTTGTGTGTGGTGGTCAGTGTAGCCAGATTCATAGCTTGAATTTACACTGTGGCGGCACAACTGAAGCAGGTCTTTTCTCAGCCTCTGGTTCATGCTAAGATGTTGTTATCATCATCATCATCATCATCATCATCATTATTACTCTCTCCTGAGGTCCAAGCTTCCAGTTAACAAAGTGACACTTTTCATCTTTCCCTGTGTCTTCCCCCACCCCCAGAGTCTGAAATCAAAGGTGACATTCTGTACCTGGGGTACTACCAGTCCGCATTCGACTGGGACAACGAAACTGCCAAGGTGGGTGTTCCCTAGGCCCTTGATCACTTCATGCAATGGGGAAAAACTTGAGTGAGCATCCCTAAGGCTTAGGTAGCTCTCCAACCTCCTAACTGCTGAACATAAATCAAATCTGATGTTTCACTTGCTTTCCGTAATAGACCTTTCCTCCCCCTTCCCCCAGCCTGAAGCTCTTCGATTTAGTGTACCTTGAGATAAAACACTCTTGACATCAGTAGAGGGGAATGGCAATGAAAACTCCCAATTTGTAAGTCACTTTGGGTCACTTCAGGCACAAGCAAAAGCATATCCCTTTAACCAGGCCTTTGGTTGTTAACTTTTTGTTTTTGCCTTTTAGAAGAGGTGGGGAAGTTTTTAATGTATCTTTTTTTCCTTGGTTTTAATGCATGTATGTGGAGTGGGTTTATTTTGCTTGTAAGTTGCTTTGTGCTGGCTGGGGGCCGATAGTGTGCTGGAGTCCAGGAATCTCTGGAAGGGCTCCAGTCTGGGGAAGGCTTCTCCAATGGAAAATAGGGACAGATGCCACTGCTGCCGCTACCACCTTGAAAGTATTCAGGGATGATTGTGGCAACCATGCTGCCAGTGAGGGAGGCTGGGAGGCGGGGAGAAGAAAAGGAACGGATGTGGGGAAAGTAGAGAAGAGGTCTGGAGGTCCCTCCTTGCTATGCACAAGGAGTTTAAAAAGCAGAGTAAGGCAATTCTTGGAAAGCAAATTAAGCCCCTGGTTCAGGAGCCTTCCTGTCCCATAATAAGGGACGATGAGAGTTGCAGTACAACAATATTTGGAGAGTACCAGCTTGGGGGAGGGTATGCTAAGGACAGTCTGCAGCTGTCCCTGAATAAACTCTTGCTTGCATCTAGGCCCAGCTCAAAGCAGATTACCTTCAGCTTCTGCTCAATAGGGGCTTGCAGCAGTGAAACTCCCCCCCCCCCCAAGGCCCTGAGTGTTTTCTGGTTCTCTCTCCCCGCATCACAGGCTTCCAAGCAGCACAAGCTGAAGCGTTACCACAGCCAGACCTATGTCAACGGATCCAAGTGCAACTTGAACGGGAAGCCCCGGGAGGCTGAAGTCAGGGTAAGGAAAGGAACTTGGTTGCACTGTGCGGAAGTTTCCTGAGTCAGCAGCTGAGAGGAAAGGAAGTATGGCTCTCTTGTCCTTTAGAACCCTTCATGCACAAGTGAAAGTCTCCATTCAGGTAGCCAGAGCTGTGTGATGGGCAGGAACAGACATTTTCCATGTATCCCACCAGATGCTGCTAGACTACATTTGCCATGATTCCTGGCCATTGGCAATGTTGGCTGGGGCTGATGAGAGTTGGAGGGCCACAGGGTCCCTGGTCTATAGTTGACTTGAGAGATGCTGAGCCGAGAGTTGGAAGTTGGGCCTAGGAATGCTTGGAATACAGTGGTGCCTCGCAAGACAAAAATAATCCGTTCCGCGAGTCTCTTCGTCTAGCGGTTTTTTCCGTCTTGTGAAGCAAACCTATTAGCGGATTAGCGCTATTAGCGGTTTAGCGGCTATTAAAGGCTTAGCGGCTAAGCGGCTAAAAGGCTATTAGTGGCTTAGCGGCTTAGAAAAAGGGGGGGAGCGAAAAAAATCGCAAGACTTGCAAGACGTTTTCGTCTTGCGAAGCAAGCCCATAGGGAAATTTGTCTTGCGAAGCGCATCGAAAAACGGAAAACCCTTTCGTCTAGCGGGTTTTCCGTCTTGCGAGGCATTCGTCTTGCGGGGCACCACTGAATGGGTTCTCCACCTGTGTTTCATGCAGAGGAGAGAGCTATAAAGAGCTTCCTGTTTGTGCTGTCATGCATGTTAGTTTGTTCCCCATTTTTCCTCTTGCAAATGCCTGTTCATTGGCTGCCAATCCACCTTTTAAGGTGTTGTTGTTAACATATAAAACTCTGACCAATTCAGGGCCAGGGTTTTTCTGACATGCATAGAAAACTCACCTGCTTGCTCAGGCTTTCCCTGACAATTAGCACTGGATCCTTCTGCCCTACACCATAGGTGATAATCCACAATGTACTTTTTTATTGGAATAATTTTATTGCATGTTTTCTTTCTATCTTGGTAAACTGCTTTGAGATTTACCGTATTTTTCGCTCTATAACACGCACCAGACCATAACACGCATGTAGTTTTTAGAGGAGGAAAACAAGAAAAAAAATATTCTAAACGAAATAGTGGATATATGATTTTTGTGGTTCATGCTGTGGCCACAGACATGTGATCTGACAGTGAGTTTGGAGTAGCCCAATGCAAAAATCCTGAGGATCCATGTGGATCCATGCTTTGTAACCACGGAGGAGGGAAGGAAGGGGAACCATGGATCCTCTGCTCACGACTGCAGCAGATTCCCCCCCCCCCCCTGCCAGCCACAGGCATTCGCTCCATAACACACACAGACATTTCCCCTTACTTTCTAGGAGGAAAAAAGTGAGTGTTATGGTGCAAAAAATACGGTATTTGTAATCATAAGAGGTATCAAATATATATATAATCAATAAATAAATAGATTAGGCTTTTATGTAGCTGCCAAGGAAGTGTTAGGAAGTGCACATTGTGAAGCAGAAGGAAATGGAGGGACGTTGTCTCATAAATTTACCCTGCTGCTGTTTGACCTTGGGCTGACCTTCAACCCAGGGATGTGGGATCTGTGCTGCAACACATCTTGCTAGATGCAACTCCCATCTCTCCTGACCATTGGCTATGCTAACTGCGGCTGATGGGAGTCCAACCACATCTGGAGGGACTCAGAGTCCCCATGCTTTCTTTAACCAATGTGACCTTCCCCCTTCATCCTGGCAGAGAAACCTGGATTCCATGCATGTGCCTTTCAAAGCGAGATTAGCCTCTCTTCTGTCCCCACTCCTGGCAACTCATGGAAAGCTATCTTGGGGGTAAGAGCCATAGCTCAGTGGGTGGAGAATGTGCAGTGGGTGCAGGAGTCCCAGGCAAAATCTTGCCAATATCCATATTTAAAGGCTCTCCAGGAGCAGAGCAAGGAAAGTTTGGTGCCTGAGGTCTTGCAGAGCTGCTGGTTGCCAGAGGAATAGAACACAAAGTTCTAGGCTAGATGGACGCTATGATCTGAGTCAGTATAAAACAGCTTTCTATATTTCTCTATATCTAAATCGCAGTTTCTGTGTGAGGAAGGTTCAGGTGACTACATTGCCCGTGTGGACGAGCCCCAGTCCTGCTCCTACGTGCTGACCATCCACACCACCCGCATCTGCCACCACCCATTTCTGCGGCCACCGTCCACTGCCACCCCTCAGACCATCCGCTGTCACCCGGCCCTGAGCCCTGCAGAATATGTGGAATATGTCAAGGCCCAAGTGTGTAAGTAGTACAACTGGTCAGGGAGGAGGTGGAGGCCCCTTCGGTGCCCTCTTGGCCAGGGCTATTCGCTTTGATCCGGTGGCATTTTTAGAACTTAGCCCTTGCAAGGCAGGATTCAGCAGTGTGACAGAAGTATCTTAAGTGCATTTGAAGCGTAAGCCCCTCCTTTCAGGGAGATTGAATGGTGTGTAGAGTTCTCTCGTGTGCATCACGGCCTCAAAGCAGAAACAGAATAAAGAGTTGGTGGTAAGGGATGGCTTGGATTCAAATTCCACTTAGCCTGAAAAGCGCTAGATGACTTTATCTCATTTTGTATTTTGAACACTACACCTCCCAACACAAAACAAAGTATGCAGGTATTTTCACCTGTGTAACGTGGGCACTTGGTGGCAGAATGCCAGATTTCTTGGCACAGGATTTCAGGATTCCTATTTCTGGTGCCCACTTTGCCCTCCAAATGCCAGAAGAGCCGCATAGCACAGGGAGAGCAAACTGGGTAGTATTTGAGCGCTGACTGCCAAGGAGTCCTGCTTGCTTGGGAGAATATTGTCTTGTTGCATTGGGTGCTATGATGATGACCTGTTTCTTACCTGGACATACTGGGGTGTGTGTTTGCACATCTAATCTATATTGTGTAAATTTTTGCAGCTGACACAAAGCGCAAAGTGGAGGAGATCTCTGAAGAGCTGAAGTCTCTAGACACACGACTGTGGAATGAGCAAGACCCAAACTCTGCCGTTCAGGATTCAGATGGCAATGGTAGGGAACTACCTGGCAAGGATGTTACTGAAATGTAGCCGTGGGGTGGGGCGATCACACGGAACCTGAGGCAAGTCACCATTTTAAAAAGTCAGTAAATACAGTGGACCATCCGGATACAAACTTAATTCATTCCAGAGGTCCATATGTACCCCGAAAAGTCCAGATCTAGAGGTGCTGATTTTGTGCATGTGTGCGACGCAATAGAGCGCTTCGCATGTGCGAAGTGCGCAGAGCGCATGTGCGCATGGTGAAACCTGGAAGTATACACTTGCGGGTTTTGCCACGTTCACAACCCGAAAGTTACGTTACCCGAAGGTAACGTAACCCGAGGGTCCACTGTATGGCCTTCAGTGCCAAAAAACATATTGGTCCTCTGATTTTTGTGTTGGGATAATGTGCAAGGACCCTTACACAATGTGCCTTCATCCTTAGGGGCACTCTGCAGTTTCAGGTGTCTATTGGTGCAATTCTGTCAGATGGGCAAGCTCTCAGCAAAGAAGGCATTGAACCTGCCTTTGTTCTCTTGTGACGACCGCAGTGCCCTACAAGAGGCAGAAGTGCATACTTTTCTTGCATTAGTTGTGCTCTCAGTGTACAACTCAGGACTTGGTTTCCTTCAGTGTTCAGGAATTGTAATGATCCGATATTGTACAAAATTTTACATAAAAGTCTTCCAGTTACACAAGCTTAGAAATCATTTTAGAAAAGTAAATATATAAGCAGATTGGCTTAAACATTTTGTTCATCATTGTAAAAGAAAATATATTGTAATCCATTTTTTCATTAGTGGGGGGTAAGGTTCGGGGTGAAACAGGACCTTCACCTCTTTAGTGGGCAGTACCTGCTCTTGCAGGTTTGGAAGCCAGAAACCTGTAAAAAGGAACTGCGATTCTCAATGTGCTGAATTCTGCATTTGTGTGGTGCAGAGTATTCTCTATCCTGAGTGTAACTGTAGAAATGCTCATGGTAAGCCCAAATGACTTTGCTCCCACTTTAAAAACTTTGTTTTCCCTGTTTGGTCAGTGACCCCAGAGCCTGTTCCAACTGCTTCTCCTCCTGAAAGTGACCCAGGTGATGACTCTGATTTCTGGGAGAGAGCGTTGCGAGGAGATGAGAAGACAGCCCAGATGCCAGACCAAACAAAGGTAACCTCCTGTCATCACACCTGATCATAACCAGTATCTGTCCAAATACTTTTAACGTGTGTGTGTGTGTGTGTGTGTGTATGTGTATTCTTACCCTCAAAGCTGGTATATTTTCCTTTTTCTTGATTCTGACACCACCAGTGCGGGAGTTCTTTGTTTTTTATTTAGGCATGTTGCTGAGGCACTTATAAGTATCCCCTAAATTATAAGATTTGACTTATCAGTGAATTATTTTATTTTACAGATTTATATCCTAACTACAGCAACATATCAGTCATAACAGGGAGACAATAAAATCCAAGTAATGAAAAAGAAACTCCGCTAATTGTCTTAAGCCTGCATTAACACAACTAACTGTAAGAGGCCTTTCTGGCTAAAAACATCTTCAAAGTGCTTTTAAAAGCACACACAGGAATTACCTTGTGCATAGGATAATGATGGGAGGGGTGGAGCATCTGCTTTGCACGCAGGTTCAGTCCCCGACATATCCAGATAAGGTTGGGAGAGGCACTTTTCTCAAACCCTCAAAAGCCCCTGTCAGTCAGTCAAACAGCCAGACACTGGTCTGACACTGTCAAAGGCAGATTCCTATGTTCCTGTAAGTTGCTTCACCACTGCCAATGCCTTAGCGTTGCATCCAAGCACAGCCATATGTTCCATATCTACTAAATCAGGGCTGGGGAACCTGCAGGCCACCAGATCTCCACATCTGGCCCACAAGCTCACTTCAGCCAAGCCATGTCCACTGCCCTACACCTCACGTGACACATCTCCAACAAAGCTTTGCAAGGGACGTCACAAGACCCAACCAATTAGCTGCTTGTCACCTGCGGGCAAAAAGATCAGCTAGTGTCCTTTTAACACCAGGTGATTGGCCTGTCAAAACTGTCCTATGCAAGATGGGGGAGCTAGTGATCTGGCCCACTGGGCAGATACAGTCCTCCACTGCGGTATTAGATAGATGCATCTGTTCGTTGTTGGCTCATGCAACATTGATGTTGGTGTTGTTATATGTTTATTATATTATTATATTTATTTTGTTGTTGTTGTTGTTGTTATATTTTTATTATATATTTTGTTGTTATATTTTTATGTTATGAACTAGCCTGAGATCTGCGGGTGAAAAATATTTTAAAAATTTGTGCACCACCCTTCATTCAAATATCCCAGAGCAGTTCACAACATAAAAATACTGATGGCACCATGCCATCAAAACGAGGGGGAAAATACATAATAAATCAAAAACAAACCAATAACCCCTCCTCCCACAAACACATTTAAAAAGCCATAGAATGTTAATCAGCCAAACCCTGGTTGAAGAGAAACAATTTCTCTTGGTGCGTAAAGATATGCCATGAAGGTGGCAGGTGAGCCTCCTGGGGAACCACTGCAGAAAAGGCCTGTTCTCATGTTGCCACCCTCCGGGCCTCTCATGCACAAGGCACACAAAGAAGGACCTCAAGTGATGAATGCAGGGTCCGGGTAATAACGAATTCCTTTGGCGAAACAAGAACTCAACAGTCTGTATCATGCAGAAATAATTCCCTCGCAACCCTACAACCGTGGCTTCTATGCATAGCACCCAAAGCCGTTTAACTTCTGTCTTTTTTCTGCAGGAGGAAGAGCCAATCATGAAGACAGCAGACAGTCACCTAGCAGGTCAGTGTGTGGCCCATAAGTGCTGTGGCTCAAGAAAACAATCCTCTTAGGACTGTCAGAAAAGATGCTTTGAGGAACGTTCACCTGAACCAAAGAATTCAGAACTTTCTGAACCCTCCTCCTCCTATTCTTTCAAGAAGACTGGTTAACAGTCAGACTTTTTTTAATGGCCTGTGTCTTTGGAAACTGCTGGTTCCCCCCCCCCTTAGGCATCCTTTCCTCTTTTTAACATTGTTTAGTGTTCAGAAAGGGAGTGGTGGCAAGTGCAAGTGCTCCTGGATGACACTGCTTATCTAGATCCACTTCCGCCTGGATTTTGGTCTGGTTTGGGGATTGACTCAGCCTTGGTTACTTTAATGGATGACTGTTACAGAGAGAGGGGCAGGGAGTGTGATCCTGTTGTTCTTACTCAGTCTCTCAGCAACTTTTGAAAACATTGATCAGCTTCCTGGGATGGAGATTGGAGGCACTGCACTAGAGTGGTTTCATGCCAACCTGCACTGTTGAGTCTAAAAAGTAACATGGGAGGAGTGCAATTGGACTCCCTGGCCCTTAGGCTACAGGTTTCTGCAGGACAAAGCTTTGGAGCACGGTGCCATCTGTATGCTGATGACATGCAGCTCTGTTCTCCATCTGAATCAGAGGTTGTGAAAGCCCTGGAACAGAGCCTCAAGGCAGTGGTGGACTGGACAAGGGCCAATAAACTTGAGTTTGAATTCAGTGAAGATGGAGGCTTTGTGGGTGGGCGGTTCCTGTATCCAGAAGATAGGCCAGTTGCCCATTCTGGGAAGGGTTGCACTCCCTCTCAAGGAGCAGGTACATAGCTTAGGCGTACTCCTGGATATGTCCATCATTCGAGACCCAAGTGACCTCTGTGGCTAGGAGTGCCTTTTGTCAGCCATGGCCATAACTGGATTAGGACCCATTGGCCACTGTAGTCCATGCATTGCTACCCTCAAGAATGGAGTACTACAATTCACTTTATGTGGGGCTGCCCTCGGACCTGGTCAGGAAGCTCTGGCTGATGCAGAATGCAGCGACCAAGCTGCACATGGGGGCAAACAGCTGACAGCATGAGACACCTCTGTTAAAACATCTCCACTGGTTGCCCATATGCTACTGGGCCAGGTTCAAGGGTCTGGTGTTGATATACAAGACCCTGAGTAAGTTGGGTCCAAGATGCCCTAAGGACCATCGGAACCCTTGTATCCAGCTTGATCACTGAAATCATCCAGAGAAGTGCTGATAGTTTTCCCCAGGTCACTGGTCCCATGCTGTGGAACACTCTTCCAGCATACTTCCGTGCATTTCTTTTGTAAGTTAAGAGGACTATGCAGTTTTTTAAAATTTTGTTGAATGGTGACTCATTTTAATTGTTTTGTACAGTGGTGCCTCGCAAAACGAAATTAATCCGTTCCGCGAGTCTCTTCGTCTAGCGGTTTTTTCGTCTTGCGAAGCAACCCTATTAGCGGCTTAGCGGATTAGCGCTATTAGCGGTTTAGCGGCTATTAAAGGCTTAGCGGCTATTAAAGGATTAGCGGATTAGCGGCTAAAAGGCTACTAGCGGCTTAGCAAAAGGGGGGGAAAGCAAAAAAAAATCGGAACACTTGCAAGACGTTTTCGTCTTGCAAAGCAAGCCCATAGGGAAAATCGTCTTGCGAAGCAGCTCAAAAACGGAAAACCCTTTCGTCTAGCAGGTTTTCCGTCTTGCGAGGCATTCGTCTTGCGGGGCAGCACTGTACATTCCTCTTGCATCTTAGGCACATCCAACTTGTGCGTTTTCTACCCTGCACAGTTGAAGGCCGGCCAGCTGAAATTGTGCAAATTAAATGCATGCAAAGTTTTCCTGGTGCGAAAAGAACCTCCAAGGTCCTCTCAGCACACAGGCTCTGGAAGCTTGTGGGTAGCTCCATGAGATCTCATCGGAACTTGGATGGACCCATGAGATTTCACAAAAGCATCCTAAAACCAGTATGCTGAGCATGCCTTGCTTGGTAAGCAAGGCGGAGGGCTAAAAGTACTTTTTACATCAGGAAAACCCAGCTTAGTGCTCTGGCACTGGAAGGCTAAGGCTGCCGGGGGGGGGGGGGCATTTCCAGGGTTTGAGTATACGTGTTTTTGCCTATACACTGACCCCGTGGAACCAAACCCCCATGTCAGATGCTGTCATACTGTGTTGCTTTTAAAGGTTTCTTTTAAAAAATGTTTTGACATTGCTGTATGCTAACTGGATACTTTATGAGAGGGTGGTATATAAATTATTTTATTTATAAATAAATAAATAATATGTGCTGTCTCGGATCTTTGCAGATTTCAAGAGAAAAATCCACTTCAAAGTTATCAAGAATCCTGGGGACCTGGTGCAGTTTATTCGTGACTTGAAGGAGAATGCCAGGAAGGTAAGATGTAGTAGAAGGCTTGCTTCTCTCCAGATTTACTATGCTATTGCTGAGCTGCTTTTAGGTAAACAGTGTGGAATTGTTATCTGCCTAGTACATGGAACTTCCTTGTTCAGGGTCCAGGTGTTTGCTAGGGAACAACAATTGGGAGGTCTTCCTGGGGCCACTGGACAGGGATTGTCCAGCCTTTGTGATGCGCATGTTGTGATGGCATCTCGGCTGGATCAGTTTGAGCCTCGCCTTTGTCCCTCCAGGACAAAGAAATGGTGAGAGAACCAGAGGAAGCATCTCAAGAATCTCCACCCAAAAGTGAGCCATCGTTAGGGACAGAGCACTCTGAAGAAGGGGCCCAGGAGGATGAGAAGGATGAGGAAGACCTGCTGGGGAAGTTTGAGAAGGAACTGGAAGACATCCTGCTGCCTAAGTCTGAAATGGCCAAGTTGAAGGAGGAGGTAAAATCTGAGATGGAAAAGGAGTTTGGTCACATCATGGATGAGGTGAGGATGCAGGAGACTAGCTATAATTTCCTTTCTGCACTACCCACCCGAGAAAACCATTGATGGGCCCTGGATGTTCTCTGTCCCCAATCACCTTGTATTTGCACATATTTTGCTGCCTTTGTGGGAAAAAGGGCTATAAACTTTGTATGTGTTTTTTAGTTTAGAAAAAACTGAGAGGGGGGGACACAAAATT
Organism: Podarcis liolepis; assembly: GCF_965112155.1. Classification (NCBI taxonomy): domain Eukaryota; kingdom Metazoa; phylum Chordata; class Lepidosauria; order Squamata; family Lacertidae; genus Podarcis; species Podarcis liolepis. The sequence goes on from NC_139555.1 coordinate 4,985,237, forward strand.
GGCAAAGAATGATGAATAGTAAGGAGAGGGAATCTTTCTGCAAAGTGAAGGAACTTTATTCAGGCAGCACCAGTGGTGGGGAAGGGAGGGGAGTAACAGAGGAAGTGGGGTCTGAATGATGCAGCAGCGAGACGTGTAGTCAGTATGGTTGCCCTGGTGGAGCCTTACAACCACAAGGACTAGAAATATGATTGAAAGCGGAGTCTTGCAGATCCAGACTCTACACCTGTGGTTCTCGAAGCGGGTGGTCCGGCCCCCTGGAGGGGCAGGGGGGTTACCAAGCAGGCGAAGGGGGGACTGAAGGTGTAAATGACTGTTAGACTTTGAAAACCTGGTGTCACTAGATCAAGTTCATTTGTTTTGTTTAATTAAGTATGCATTTAATTGTTGCTGTTTCAAATTTTATTGTGTTACTACCTTCCATAGTAGGTCATGCAAACCACTGTTCTGAATATTGCTTTTAGTAGGGAGGGGGTACTGGGATGAGTGGATTCAAGGGAGCAGTGGCCCAAGAAAGTGTGGGAGCAACTGCTGTACACTTAACTGCAGGAAATGAGCCAGGCTGCTACTCAACTGGATCTCTCTCTTTCTCAATAAATAAATAGACCTTAGCTTATCCTTTCTTGGATCGTTTACTGGCAGGTGGAGGATGAGTTGGAAACAGAAGGCCTGAAAGGTGAGTTTGATCGAAAGCAAGCCTCCAAGTCTTTGGCCTCTACCCTCAACAAGCTTATTGACAAGCTGGATCCTGGCAAAGACTTGAATAAAGGAGATGAGGAGCAGGAGCCACAGCCAGGGGAGGAAGAAGAGGTAGCAGCAGATGGGGACGATACTGCTGAAGAAGACGTAGCCAAACCAGCAACCGGTATGTTCCCATACAGATAAGGTTGGCTTCATTTTTTTCAGTGCCAGTAAATTTGAGGACTGTTTTTGGATCAGCCAACAGGGGGTGACATTTTGTCATAAATGGGTTGATCCACATGCGGACTTGTTCAGAGAGCAGGGCAAGATGTCAAGGGTTTAGCAAATAATTTGGGAGCAGGTGGCTAGCAAGTTGTGATGTGATGAAGAAAACCATAGCAGAAACACTGTAGTTATGGAGAAGCCTTTGAATGCCCAATGGGTGAGACTTCTTAGAAGGGCTCTTTCATCACTTATCCTTGCTCTCATTCTTAAAATTCCTGCAGGGGACAGCCTGTGAGGTCTCTGGAGAGTTTCATTTTTGTAACACAACTGCCTGGAACAGGCTTTGCCCACCTGGTGCCCTCCAGCTGTTTTGGACTCCAGTGCCCATCTGGTTGGGGATGGTGGGAGTTTTGCTCTAAAGCAGCAGGAGGTGCCGCAGGTTGGCCAAAGCGATTCTGTAAGCTTGCCAGAGCTGGCCTGTCTAATGCCCTTCTCCATTTGCGACTATCTGCGCATTTAAAAAAGACACAAGACTTCACCTGCGCTCCCAGGTGCATTTCCTTAGCACCGGTCAGTAAGTGACTGGGAGGCAGAGGGCAGGTAGGGTGATGCATTGTAGACAGAGAACTGGTGGTGGGAGGAGTTTTCCCAGTAATGTTTGCCAGTTTCCAAACTGATGGAAATAGTTATTTGCTACTGGGGGGGGGGGGTGTCCAGCAACATAGAAGTTCCCAACTCTTTCCTTTTTTAAAGTCCCTTGCATTTCAACTCTTTCCTTTTTTAAAGTCCCTTGCATTTCATTCTAACCCATGTGCAAGTTTTTGTTTTGTTTTTTAGCTAAGCCCATTTTGCCGTTTTTGCTTGCTTCTCATACTGTTGATTGTTCCTGCTAGCCTTGGGAAAGGCAGGGCACTGAAGCCTTGGCCACCTTGCCTAGCTCTCCCCATTTTCCTTGTGATATTTCTAGCCAGGCACTACCCAGATGCTTTCACGTCACAAGACAGCCTTCCCCAACCGGGTACGCTGCAGAGATTTAGCTCCCAGCCAGCACTACCAGGGATGGTGGGAGTCTGGAGGGCACCAGGGTTGGGAAAGACTGCCTTAAGGGTTAGAAACTTGCTCTTCAGGGACTTAGGATGCTCAGTTTTCAGCCCAATATAACCACCACACCTTTCTGGGACTTCCTGCCTTCCTTTTCCTCTGCAGTCCAGGGACCTTCTGCATTTTGCAAAATTTCCAAATGCTTTGAAAAGAAACCCTTAGAAAAAAAATTGTGCTCAAAGCACCGTAAGTACAATTGGCAGAAATTTTCCTTGTGAATGCAGACTATCCCCAGCCTTGCTTGTAGGCCCTTCCAGCTTGCGCTCTCGTTCTCTCTCCCCCTCCCTCCACAAATATTGGCCTACTGACCCTCCTCTGTCCCCTTTTCTGTCTCAGATGGCGACCCAGACGGGCGCGTGAAAGTCAGGGTCACTAAAGTAAAGCCAGGCAGCGCTCAGCAGAAGCTGCTGCGAGTCCAAGAGATGAGCAGGGACAACCCACAGCTGCGCCACATAGAGAGTGTGGTTAAGGACCTGTTGGAGAAGGAAGGCCTGAAGGCAGAAGGTAACGCAGCCATGTAACCTGGACAGCCAGAGGTGGCCTTGAGCCCTTTTTAGCCTGGGTGGGGTTGTGTTTAGGGGGAGATCTTTAAGGGAGAGCAGTCAGGGATGCAAAGTCACTGGAGGGCTCTCTTAATTGCAAACCACAGGGAGCCATTGGCCATTCTGCTCCCGAGCTGATAATCTCACAGTGGTACCTTGGTTCTCAAACTGAATCCATTCTGGAAGTCCGTTCCAAAACCAGGACGTGCTTTCCCATAGAAAGTAATGCAAAACGGATTAATCTGTTCCAGACTTTTAAAAACAACCCCTAAAACAGCAGTTTAACATGAATTTTACTAACGAGACCATTGATCCATAAAATGAAAGCAATAATCAATGTACTGTACTATAAGATAAATAAGACGGTATTGTAGATGATAAAATTTAAAATTACATTTTTCTTACCTGCACTGATGATAGTCATTGTTCGTATGGGGGGGTGGGGGGCTTTTATCCATTTCCACAATCAATCAGTCAGTAGCTGAATTGGGTTCCACACAGTCACAAAAACAAACTAACTGAAAAAGCCTCAAAAACAAATAATGCAAAATAAATAGCAAAAACAAAAGCACCAAATTTAAGCTCCAAATATCACCTCAGAACACTGCTATCGGAAATGGAATAATTCAATTACAATGGGGGGACACAAATTAGCAGCGCAACAGTAAAAACGGAAGCTCAGGACTCAAAACGGAGCATGTTCGGCTTCCGAAAAAAGTTTGAAAACTGGAACACCTACTTCCAGTTTTGCAGCATTCAGGTTCCAAGTTGTTCGTGAACTAAGCTGTTTGAAAACCGAGGTACCACTGTACTTATCTGCTTAATTCTTCTCCCAAGAAGGTTTCTGAGGCCAGGATTTGAACTTCTAGAACTTGAAGATTTTTAAAAGTACAGTAAGCCCGCTCCACCCCATTCTGCCCCTGCCCCTTTTCACCCTTTTCCTGACATCTTTGATCATGCATCCTTCAGATATGCCTAAACCAGGAGTTGCCTGTAAGATTATACATTTTAATTTTGAGACCCTTCAGCCGTAAAGTAGGGGGAAACAAAGAGCTGGCTTGTAGTGGATGAAGGTAGAAGTTTGATGTGAATCCCATTTATGATGTGCTTTGATACGGGAGACGGGGAAGAATTCAAGTGTAATCGCCAATATCTGTCAAAACCAGAGTGTTAAAGGAGAAAAGAAAATGGGAAGTTGGATTTGTAAGAACTAGGTCAGGGGTAGACAACCTAAGGCCCGTGGGCCGGATGTGGCCCAATCGCCTTCTAAATCCGGCCTGTGGTCGGTCTGGGAATCAGCGTGTTTTTACACAAGTATAATGTGTCCTTTTATTTAAAATGCATCTCTGGGTTATTTGTGGGGCAGAGGAAGTTGTTCATTTTTTTTCTCCTCCAAAATATAGTCCGGCCCCCCACAAGGTCTGAGGGACGGTGGACCGGCCCAGGGCTGAAAAAGGTTGCTGACCCCTGAACTAGGTTCTACTGCATAGTATTGTGCACCTTTCTGTAGTTAAAACCACGCTCAAGACAGTTTAGAACATGAAAAGATTGACATAAAAACAAACATAACAAAAGTAGTAATAAAGAATAAATAAAAGACATCAAGCAGACACAACCAAACTGAACAATTTCCACATAATCGTAATAAGATCTGAAGATAAAAATACAAAAAAATTAGCATCAGCAACAGTGATAGTAGCCACAAACCCCTACCCTAGCCCAAAATTCTCTTCAGCAGCCACAGCATTTGTAGCTGGAGTCAGTCAGGGCCCTGCCCTCCCAGACCAGGTGGGAAAAGGCCCACAAGTCAGAGAGCACGTCTTCCAGGACTCGCAGTCAAGATAGTAAGCCATCAAGTGACTTTATGTAACATCTGACTTTTGTTCTTTTTGAAATCCCAGTGAATTGTGACTGAAGTGCATTAATTACCTGTACACAAGATTAGGTACCTTCTTGTTCTTTGGTGATCACTCGTAGCTGAGTAGGATTGTCTTCCATGAATATGGCCTTAACAGTGTGTCCATAAGTAACTGTGGAGGCCAATTCTGGATCCACACATCCCTCCACAGTGGGGACATAGGTACCACTGTCTTAAAGGCCTCGTGGCTCCTATTCTTGAGATTTTAAATGATGGCAAGCTAAGCATTTTGTTAGTCAAATGTCAACATGCAGGTTCACCCACACATGGTAACCATGGAGATGAGCATCCATCCCTGCTGTACCTGCATCACCATTCCTGGACCCTTTCTACAATTAAAAGACCTATGGGCAGTTTAGTACGGGGTGATAATGTGGGAGCAGCATGCTCTTGTCTTCAACATTAGAGGTTTCTCTGGAACCCAAACCACTCCCCTTGTGTTAAAAGGAAGGAGAAAGCAACATGCAACTTATATGTACCAACCTGCAATGTTTGGTTCTGTTCTTTCCGGAACCACTATAACTGGTTGTGCGTGCACACACTCTTGCTAAACCCCCAAGCTAATAGCTCTTTAAAACTAGAAGAGGACCATAAAAACAGCTCCTCTAGCAGTACTGTTTTCCCCCAAACAGAATTTTGGGGACCAAACTGCCTGTGACCTTTCGCTGTGACTCTTCCCCACACTGCTCCAATAACACTTGGCCATAGCAACTGCATGATGGGACACAGTTGTGCTCATTGTTTACCTTCATCTAAAGGTAAACAATGCTTCATTGGCCAGCATTTGCAGAAGGCAGGGGAAATACTGAGCTAAGCTGGGTCGCTGTGCACTTCTGCTTTAACTAAAATATTACTGGGAGATGCAGGGAAGAGGTGTGGTGGACTGGCAGCTGTTGCGTGTAGATCTTTGTGTGGGTGCTGCACATGTTGGTTGTAGTTTGAGGGCAGGCTAGTCCTGATGTGGCTGCATCTCCTGCTGTTGCTTCTCCAGTTAAGAGATGCCCTCTGTCTCTTTCTTAGCAGGGCAAGCCTGCTAGACCTCCTTGCCGTGCTCCTGTATCTTCATGTGCCATTTCCCTCAAATATGACCCACCAAGGACTGGGGGCAGGGCAACTAATGTGTGGCTAACTTTGTGGCTGGCAGGTAAAATTGAAATCAAGATTGTGACCACGGGTGGCCTGGGCGACGATGATGATACCCATTGGCTGTCAGAAGAGGACACCAAAAATCTCAAGGACATCTTCTTCAATATTCTGGTGAGGGCCCAAGATGAAGGGAGTGTTTTAATGAGGAGAAAGAGGTTGTTCCCCTCCATATCACACCATGTTTATATTTAATATGGAATAAGGAAGAGGAAGAACTGCTTGCAAGTCCTGTCTTCTGGTGTGGAAGACGTGGAGAGACTGGCTATAGTTGTGGTCTTTGGTGGGGACAAGGCTGTGCACCAGGGCTGGCCCAAAACATTTTGGCACCTGAAGCAAACTGCAAAATGGTACTCCCCACCCACCCCTGCCAGAGAAGAAGGGGTGAGTGAAGATCTGCATCAGAAACAAGTGGAATTAAGATCTACACTGGAAACAAGGGAACAACGGGGGGGGGGGGGAGAGACCAGCAGCACCTTCTATTTGCCAAGAGGCCACTGTAGAGGTGGCATGGGGGGGGGCAGATCTGGTCCCCAAGGAGTCTGCTGCAGCTGTAGTCAGCAGCAGTGGGCGATGCATTCCTTGGGGGCTGGATCTTCTGCCACAGCGGATGCTGCCGCCTGAGGCGGTAGCCTCACCTTGCCTCATGGGTGGGCTGGCCCTGCTCTACACATAGAATTATAGAATTGTAGAGTTGGACAGGACCACAAAATTCACCTGGTAAAACCCTGCAGGAAGTAGCTGTACCATGACTAATAAATGGTAATCACTTAAGTAGGGTGGCTTTTTCAGCACCCTTAAAGATAGCAGCAGAGTGGGAAACTCAAAACAAACCCACAGAGCAGAATCTCCCAGGAACATTTCTTAGGCATGTTTCACAGGAATGAATAGGAGCAGCGCACTTCCCATTCATGTCAACAAAGCTTGGCAGAAGAGGCTCCTGGTGGAATGAGGGATGTGTTTCCTCCTGGCAGACTCTGCGGTGCACTCCCTGTATTCCTTTCCTGTTGGGGGAGAGGGCTTGCCATTTAGGTTTTATACCTAGGGTGCCAAAATATCTTGGGTTGGCAGTGGGACCTAGAATTTGTCACCCACCATTAATATGATTGATTGATTGATTGATTGTGTGTGTGTGTGTGTGTGTGTGTGTGTGTGTGTGTATTACACACACACACACACACACACACACACACACACAAACTTCTGTGCCCCTGCTTGCTTTTCACCTTCCCAACCCTATTTCTGAAGCCATTTCTCTCTTCTTTCCCTCAGCCCCACTTTACACCTCTGTTTTCACCTTCACCCCCATGTCTGTACCTCCCCCCAATTTGTGCAACCCCCTTTGAAAGAAACCACCCCCGTGGTAATGTTCTGCATCTTCTTTTTTCTACATATTGGACCTACTTTTCACCTTCTCAGTTAACAAGCCATAATCTCCTCCTGTTCTTCAGACCCATTCACACCCCTGCTTTCATCTTGAACCCCTTTCTCATGGCTCCTAAACCCCCCTTTTTGTAACCCCCTTTATAAGCCAATTTTCACCTTTACACCCCTTTTTCCTCTATGCACCTTTTCTCATCTCTTCCTTGCACACAGATCACCCCATTTCCTTGCCTTCGCCTCTCTCCTAATGTGCAGCTACTTTGTACACTTACATTTTGTGCTGATATGCTACCGTATCTTGAAAATAAATAGAGGCTTAAGAGCAAGCCTGTCAGCTTGTTCAGTTAGAGAGGTTTCAGTTGACGGTTGTTGCACATATATGGGTGATTGCTTGTTAATAAAATAATTGTTAAGTTCCCAAATTGAATTTGGAACTTCTTATTGAAGACAACACATAGTGGCAGGAGAGAAACATATAATGTAAAGGTCGTATGGAATATCATAGTTTATCTCTCACACATGAGACAAGTGAAGAATGGAAGAGGGAGAAGTTTTTAACAGTCATTTTTTCCCTTTCAGTTTTTCTCCCATCTCACTGTACTCAAACAATAGCAGAGGTTTGAGTAAAGCAAGGATGGAAAGAGACTGAGGTGTGGTCTTTTTTAAAGGCAAATCAGTTTTAACAAGAAGAAATAGCTTTTGTGTTGTATCCTTCTCTGCCCACATCAAAAAGCTAACACAACAGAGCCTTTCCCAGCTCCATTTTTGCTGTACCAAACCTTGTTTTGAAATCCCATTTCTCTCCCCCTCCTCATGTTCATTGTACTCAACCCCCTGTCATTCTGTTTCCTGCTTGGCAGCGGGTTGGACTCGATGGCCCTTGTGGTCTCTTCCAATCACCACTTTTCCCCTTTCAGTTTGTCTCCATTCCTGCTGTCCTAAAACTTCTGGTGTTGTTTGAAACCTCCATTTCCTTTCCAGCTTTAGTCATGCTTCTGCTGTTTTAAACCACCACTTTTCCGCACCTTGACTCCGTGCAAATCCAAGATTGTGATACAGCACTACAAATCCTCCAATGTTGGTTTCATTTTGATGTATATAGGAAGATATATGGATACACATACACAAATGTGTTGGTGTGCTTCTCCCCTGCCCTCACTGCCTTTTGCTTCCCCTCCTAGATCCAGGGTACGGAAGAAGCTCATAAAGAGCAGCGGAGGCAGCGGCAGCTGGAAGACAACTATCGCTTTGTGTGGGGGCGCAGGCAGGATGAATTACCAGCTGCTGCCAGCGCTGATTCAGATGAACTGGATTTCTGAACCTCAACAAGCTTTGGAACTTGGTCACCTGTGGCTTTTCCCCCCTGCAAGACTTCTTGGGCACCGTTTCAGTTGCTCGCCAGGAAGAACAGTGTGTTTCAATAGTGACCAGAATCCCATTAGAATTGCCTACAAAGTGACGGGCAAGTGTGAGGGGCATCTCTTGCCCATAAGGTGCAAACTTGACCCACTACCATCTCATGAGTTTCTCTCTTTCTCTTTCTCTTTCTTTCTCTCCCTCCTTCCCATCCCCTTCTCTCTCTGTCTCTCTCAAGTACCCTCAGGCATGTCCCCACCATAGCCTAAAAGGCTTCCATAAGCTGCCTCACACGGCCATGGCAGCCTTGGTGCCAAATCTGTGGTGCCCTCCCATGCCACGCTGTTGGCGTCAACCCTCACAGTCTCATGCCAGCTGTGCTTGGCATCAGGAGCAACAAAAACCAGGCCACCCACTTGACTCATTGGGAGCTTTGTGCAGCCAAGAGTCTCTTGACCTGATGCTGTTTTCGGGTGTGCAGTTCCAGGTGGAAACAGGCCTTTGGCTCAATGCAACATGGAGTGGAGAGCTGGAACTCATTCACCGCCCACCCCACTTCCCCCAAAGCTCTTGTGTATGTGGAGGAAACCCCTGGGCTTATGCACATGGCTGCCTCTCACCTGTGTGCCTTGAACCTGGAGGAGGGTGGCGAGGGCAGAGGACACGCTTTCCCTGTCCTGTCTTGGCCTCTTCCTAGCATTCTGTTGGGGAGGGAAGGTTTGCATGAAGCAAGTTCAAGTCTGCTCTGTCGTTTACAGGCCATTCCTCTACTATTTTTCATTTGCATAGCACCAAGCCATTGTGCAAGGTCCGCAGCCTTGGTCTAGTGAACCCCAGCAAAGAGAGAATACGAAATAGTGGTTGGTTGGGAGAATGTTGCAAACTGTTCTCTCTGCCGGCATTGTTTCACATATACTAAGGCCCTCGGCATGGGAGTACGTGCTGAACTGTGCTGAAACACAGCATCCTAAGGCAAAGGCTGGCTGTTACTTCTGTGAAGTCTCAAGCCACAAGCCTGGCTGAAATCTCTTGCAGCAAGACAAGCGTTCACCTTACGTGATGGGTGTCTGGAGGTGAGGAGTCCCTGGCCAAGGAAGGGGAGAGGCTGGAAGAATCGGGCTGCCTGCCTGGCCTTGGCACATACAGGATGATTCAGTTCTCTTTTTTCCTATCAATAAACCCAGATCAACCCAGAATACTAGATTTCAGTGTTTTGCTTTTGTGTGTGTGTGTGTGAGAGAGAGAGAGAGAGAGGGGGGGGGGGATGCAAATGAGCCAAGCAAGGACACTGGATACAGAATTCCTAATGTACTAGAGAGACCTTTTTTTTACCTTCACAAACCAATACATGTGATATAAAATGTGTCTTGCAACGCGCTTTGAGTGTCACCTCACATGTTGTAAAATGCCTTTGAGCAATCCTAGACTGTTGGAGAGAGTGCCAATCTATTGGTTCATATATGCATGTATAGTAAATTTCAAAGTTTTGAGGAACTACAATTCAGAGAAATTGGCTTAATGGTGACATAATAAATGTTGCCCTCCCCACAGTTGGCTTTGCAGGACATTATTGTGACAGAAGATGTTGATATTACAAACAAAAAAACAGGGCTATTATTGCCAGACATTGGAATAACTTCAATTAGAATCTCGGTATCAAAGGTTTGGCAAGTCACACTTTTGGGGGGAAACCATACAAAATGTAAACATTAACTGGTCAAGCTAATTGATATATACTTTGGTAGAGACCATTGCCTGGGCGAGGTTTCTTTTATGCTGGTTAAACATCTGCCTTACAACAGATAAATATCCTCTCCTCAGTATAGTTTTGTTAGACCCCTTTCCTCCCCCAGGGCTACAACGGCTTAACATAAAGGTACAGCGACTGGGGCTGTCAGTGGAACTTTTGCAAGCGATGTACCCACCATCTGCCAAGGCTATAATGACAACATGTTTATGGGATATTGAACGCCAGCAACTAACAGCAGCAGCAGAGAAAATATGTTCCTCTCTTCACTTTCAACTTCCTTGGGCACATGAAATTAACCATAATTATCTTGAATTTTTGCTTAATCCTCAAGAAAGAAGGGCATTTTCGCTGACCAAGTTTAATTCAAATCCATCAAACCTCCTTTGGGGAAGTTTCTCCAGAATGGTGGAAGGAGAAAGAATTTGCCCATGTGAAGACCATCAGGTGGAAACTCTTACACACATGGTTCTTAAATTTAAATTATATGCTGATCTCCGCCAGCAGTTCCTAGATCAACTCTGCATCCCCAAACGGAAACCAGAGTTGGAGGTCATACATTTACTATTACTGGGGAATGATCAGGAGCTCACCAAGTCAGTGGCTAAATATCTTTATTTGGTTTTTTGTCGTCAAAACACATTGCAGACATCTGATCTCTCTGGAGACCTAGAGATGTAACGTTAGACTGCTTTGCCTTTTTTTCATTTGACAATAGCTTTGTGTCACTGGGGAGGTGGTAATTCTGTATTGATTTGCTATGGACATTTGTATTTGATTCCAATAAAAGGTTTGATGATGATGATGATATATACTTTGGTTAAAGGCTGGTGGGGCTTTATTGACTCTGCCAATAGAAGAGACCTGGGAAGGGCACTTTCCCTAGAATAGTCACATTTACAGATTTGGGACTATTGTTTTCCCTTTTGGTAATATACCATGAATGTAACAGACATAAGATTGAAAAATGAATTTGCACAGGTTTATTTTCCATTTGTGTATATATTTTGATTTTTTTGAAAAGATCTCTGGTACAGCCAAGGAAATATAGTGCCATGAGATTTAAGGATAGGGAAAATGCAGCTCTTCTTTCTAAAATGATTGATTGATTGATTGATTGATTGATTGATTGACTTATTTGCCCTATGGAAGCAGGCAGTGATCCCTGCCATCCAGCTGCCTGTTGGGCACTTGGGAACCCTGTCCAAAGAATTTTGACAGGAGAGTGGGACAACCCACATCTCAATCATGGCACATAATAGTGATGACATGTAATTTATATGTGATTGACAGGTATCTGGCCCATGGAACCAAAAAGATTGTACAGAATTGCAGTGCTCTCAATCACTACTAGTTGTGATGGAGAAATGGAACTCCCAGATGCAGTGGGTGTGCTAGGGATGCCATACGTCTGGATTTTTTAAAAAACAAACAAAAAAAGCTCAATGATTTTGGGATCTTCCAAAAAAGGTCAACAACTTTTGGGGTGTCCTGGTTTTTACCATTTGCAATTGATTGACAGAGGAAGCTTGGTGTTGCATTCATTCCCTGCTTGTTAGTATGATAGAGAGTCAGCTGCTTGACCCCTGTGGGAAAGCGGGAAGCCCATCTAGGTAAACCTTTGCACCCTTGCTCAGAACTTGCATGGCTCTGTCTGCTTCTGTTTTTCCAATCTGAAGCCTGTTGTTTTAAGAAAGATATTCTCTGTGTGCTGATATATGTGAAGAATGACTATCCACAGTGTATTTGCTTGGAAGTAATTTGTGCAAATAATAAATTGTTTACCAATGGGATTAGGATTAGAAACGGTTTTACCCTTTCTCCCCAGAAAACCTTTTAAGAAGTTCCACAGAAGACAAATACAGGCTGGATGTTGCCAAAAGGGACTTTGTGGGGAAGCCTCCAGTCTCCTTTGGCAACATCAATATGGTTTGCAGGAGAACCAATGCAAAACAAAGTGGCCACTTTGGGCAGTTGTCGAACAGATCCCACAAGGCCTTCACGCTGATGCCTCTCTCCCAAGCTTCTTTCCCCAACAATCATCCAGCAACAGCAACAAGGAGCAGCAGCCATGGAGTCAGACAATGAGATCAATCCAGAAAAGGAGAGATTGCCTGGGGAAGCCCAAACAAATATCCTGTTGCCAACCTGGAGGGCTGGCAGCAGCCACAAACATCACCCCAAGGCTGCCCCATCTCTCCAAATAGCTTGCAGCACCCAGGATCACTACAAGGCCCTGGCACACAGATCCCTTTGAGGATGGGGGTACACCAGGGCCCCCCAACAACTCCCAGCCCTGACTACCAAGCAATGTGTAATTGCTTTAAGGGGGACCTTGCAGTATGGACTCAAAGGGCAGAAAGGGTAATCATTTAGCTGGGGTGCTCCTGCAAACACTAGCCCTCATTGTTATCCTGTTCTCGGGCAGACAGACAGCTACAAAGGAAAAGGCAGCAGCCCCACTGGATGCAAATAGGGAGAGAGAGCCACACCTGCAGAGAGGTAGGTGACTGTCAGGAGAGAGCCAGCAATAAATCACACAGAGTAAGTGAAGTTAACTCCTTATTAGAAGAACCAGGATCTGCTCAGGAGCGCCAATCCTAATGAGCGCAGCAGCTCTTCTTTGGTAGGTCTTGCCCCCAGGAGGCAGATGTGGAGACTGAAGGCCCTGCCTACCCACATCTGCCTAAGTCTCCTCCTCTCCTGGGTCTTTCCCAAGCAATATGAGACTGCCCCTGTGCGCTGCCTTTACTGCTTCATACTTCTCTTGGTCCTGGGAGATCAGGTGGGAGGGGAGCTTGTCGCAGCAGCAAGAGGAGGTACTCTTGCTTCTTCTCCAGCCTGCCTTTTGGCCTCCCTCCTGACGCTTCTCTCTCCCCCCCCCCCATCTTCTCCCTCTTCTCTCCAGGCTTTGGGTCTCCTTCTCTTGGGGTTCCCCACCGGGTGCCTCTCACCATTCCTTTGTGTCCGGCCAGTCCATGACATAGACAGGGAAGGCAACTCCAAGCAACCACTCCTCTCATTCGACTCTGCTCTTGGCTTGGCTTTCACGGTTCTCACTCGGGCTCCCTTCACAGGCAGCCCTGCGCACACAGGCACATGTGCTGAACCAGGGCACTGTTATTCCTACATGTTTCCAACCCGCTCCTTTCATCCCACAATGCTAGGTCCTCTTTTCAGTCAGTTTTTGTAATCCACATGCATGTGAAGACAGGCTCCAGTGGGTTGAGCGGACAAGACCCAAAGTGGGTCCAACAGATTGAGTGGACGAGACCCAAGAGTGGGTCCAAGGGTCAAGGAGGAAGTTTCTGTAGAAGGAAGTGAGGCGCAGATGGGGCTCGTGGGCCTAGGGGAAGCGGCGGTGGCCCCCTCATCAGGGAAGGCAGGTGTTGAGCAGCAGCTTCTCCCCCCTCAACCCTCACCCAGTCCATTAACTCCCCCCTCCAGAGGGACTGAGAGGACAACTGCTCCCAGACCCCTCACACCTTCAGCCAACTAACTGGGTGCTGCACCCTTTTCTGTCTCTCAGGGATGGCAGGTTTGAGTGGGAGAAGCATTGTCTCAGCCCTCACCAGTCACTGCCCCCAGCTGTGATCTCCCCCACTCTCCTCCCCACTTTTATGTAAGTGCAAGACACTTATTAAAGGAGTTAAGCAAGGCTGCATTTTAGCTCCAACACTGTTTAATTTATGAATAAATGACATTGTCAATAGTCTAACATCTCCAGAGTTTCATGTTCCTAAATTGGCTCAGTCCTACTAGACGCAGGTGATGCAGTACTCCTATCCCAAACAAAAGTGGGCCTAAAAAGATTCACAGGATACTGCCAAAAAGAACAATTGGCTGTGAATTACAATAAAGCCAAAGTCATGTCGTTCTCCAGAAACCATAGGGCCTATAGATTGCAGATAATCAGATGACTGAACAAGTTCAAGTAATTAAATATCTTGGACTTGTTTTTCAGTCAACAGGGTCCTGGGTAGCACATCTGAATTACATAAAGGGAAAAACGTCTCAAAGTGCCAAAATTTTATTGTGTTTTTTTCCACACAAAAGGGAGTAGCTACATACCCTCAGCACTAGTAGTGTTCAGAGCTAAACTCCTGTGCCAGCTACTACATGGGGCACAGATTTGGCCTAATGCACACCTTGACTCTGTAGAAACCGTTCAGTCCAAGTTCTTAAGGCAAATGTTCTCTGTGCCATCTGGTGTTCCAAACACTTCATTGCGCTTGGAGACCAACCTTCCCTCAGTTGAATCACAAATTTGGTACAGGACATTTACTTATTGGCTTTGTCTGAATTTAACCTCCACCGATCTATTACCCTTAATATTGCAAGACCGTCACAAGAGGGCTTGGACCAAAACTGTTACTCAAAAGCTCTCCTCCTCTGGTTTATCACCCCAACAGTTATTGACATTGGCAAAGAATTTAATTAGACAGTGTCTATACGACACTGAGCAACAGAATAATTTAGCTACCATAAGAAAATTTTGTCTGAGGTACAATTTTCCCCCACCTAGCCTCCTCCACACATCCGTGTCCTATCTGCAAAACTTAATAGTTTTAAAATACAGACGTGCCTTCGCCTATGCAAGATTGAACGTACTACTGTCTGCAGTTCTCAAGGACTGCTTCTGTCAAATTCCTCATGAAAAAGGATTATGTCCATGTGGAGACGGCAGTTATCGAATCCGTAGCGCATGTACCACCAGCTTGCTCTCTTTATAAAGATATGTTTTATTTGTGATCAAGGACAGTTATTAACTCTTTCATTTGTATAGTTGCAAATTCTCAGAATGTTTTTAGTATAGCCAACCATCTAGCTATATCTATATTTTATTGTACTTGATTCCTTTGGTATGGTTTGTGGCTGTCTATCTATCTGTCTTCTTCTTTTATAGTTCCACAACAGATCACCACTTTGTGTTTGTTTTTTAAATAACTACTACATCTCAGATTTTGATTTAAATTGCTGTACTGGATTATCTCAAATGATAAAGTCACTGGTGTGAATAAAAGAAAAATGTATATCTTTGTAGTTCTAAATGTGTTCCTGACTGACTGGGGCTGATCCTTCAAGATCTAACAGTATGATGGTTACTGGCACTTGTATTGGTCTGTGGAGAGTTCTCACATGGTACATGAAAGATGGAGGAATAAAGGCAAGCATTTCTCACACGTTGCAACTAAAATGTTTACTTTATTGGTATCATCATTCAATGTTATTGTCAATTTATCTGCACAAGGATTTTCAGGCTGAAAGAAATCTTGTCGACATCCAAATCCTACTAGAACCACCATGAACCACCACAAATTCCTAATACACGGCATAGAATACGGTCTTGATTCTCAGAGCTATGGCCAGTATCATGCTCTGCAGTATCTGGAATGAGAGTTGAAGACAGAATTGTTAGTTCCTTTCAGGGACACAGACTCCATGGCTGTCCTGTGCCCTTGGCAGCTCTGCGCTGTCACAGCAAGTCTGCCTACCTAGTTTATTTACAGGAAGGTCTTGCACACCAAAGAGGGCATTTCTAGAAAGTCTAAATGATTGTACCCTAGAACAGTTGGTCATGGATGTGACCAGAAGAGTGGCAATTCTGGACATTCAGGACCCGGTGGAAGATGTGTTGTCAAGCCAGGAGGGAGCAGTGCCCACAGTGCTATTAAAGTAAACATACATGTAAATGGCCAAGAAAACCCAACACAGCCATATTTGATATGGAAATGGAGGCAGACAGTTTTGCTGATAATTAGTGGTTCCCATTTTGAATGCCAAGATACTCACCAGTCCCGTGTTCACCTTCATATGGTCCTAGAGGGAGAAATTAGGAAAGTGTGAGACCTCCTTCCAGTCATTGGCCGCCAAGGTTGGCTGAAGTTATTCTACTGCCCTATTTACCTAAACCTCAGGAAAATTCATCAACATTAGGGGGCCAATTTCTCCTATTAAATACGTTTTCCTAATCCTTCCATCAGTAAAAAGGATAAATGAGTGTCAACTACTTACGTGCGGACACCATGGCAACAGCAACCCAAACAACCAAAAGGAGGACCCAGAATTTCATGACGATCGCTGAAGAGGAGAGGAAGATTCACAAGATTCTTGGAGGGACGTCACAAACTGACGGTTCACCTGGATCCAACTTCTCTTTCTTATAAAGGCACAACCTTCCAATCAAATGTGTTGGCTGAGCTGATGCAGTTTTGGAGCCTTGAACGGATTAGCTAGTAAGCAGCCTTTGTCTGTGAAAACAACACCCACCCCCACCCCCGGTAAAAATAAACAAGACAGCATGTGATGATGTGTGCAGTGTGCCATGGGCTATGTGCCCTTTCTTAGGATTAAGTCTTGGTTTTTAACTGCCATTGAATTCAATCTCCGCCTCACCTCCAAGGAGAGACCCTTAGATAAACTATGGCCAACAGCAACCCAAGTGTTTGCGAAAGCGCTCAAACTCCTTCACAGGCTGCCAGCTGGGAATGTGGCCTTCCACCTGACCTAGCAGAATTTGAGGATCGAAGTGAAGAAGGCCTTTCCCTTTTCCCTTCCTACCACCACATGCTTTTCAAAGTTGTTTTACCCATGTTCTGTAATTTCTTCCCCCATTTTTCTTTCCACAGTCAACTTGTGCCTTATTCCCTTCTTCAAAACCTGCCACTTTCTTTCATCTCATTTCTGGTTCTTTTACACTCTCTTTCTTCTCCTGGATCAGCTGTCCTCTTTTATCCCCTTCCTTTCTATTCCCTGTTTATTTATCACTAATATCAAAGGTTAATAAATATTATCTTGCTTTCAGATTCCCTTCTGGCCTTTAGCTCTCAGACTTTCTTTTTCCTTCTTCTTCTGAACCTCGACAAGAAAGGAGTTGCTGGGGGTGGCATTGGCCCTGTCCAAAGGCTATGGCATGGGTGGGGGCTGGGGTACGCAAGTGAGGAAGCCCTGGGCATGCTGTGACATTGTGACCCACCTGAAAGCGACCCAAAGCCAACAGCTTGGTCCTGGCCCAGCTAACACTTTGAGGAGCACTGGTCTAGACTCCAGGTCACTGGTTCTCAATGGGTGTAGCACATCACACTGGTGTGGCAGGGGAGGATGACAAGTGTGGTGAGAGGAGTCAAGTACGACAATCAAAAAAACATTTCAGTGCAGTATAGTATGGATAATTTTTAATATATGTATTTACAGACTATGGATAGATCCCCCCCCCCAAAAAGATATCTCATTGTAGTTTCAGAAATTTATCCATTGCTTCCTTGTTTTACAACTTTAAGAACAGCTGCAAAAATCACCCTGTCCCAATAAATAACCTGTTTTCACCCCTCAGCCTGGGAAAAAGTGTGGTCTGCTGAACTGCAGATGGCTCAGTAATGAACCTTATCAGTTCCTTGGCAAGTTCGGAGACTTACAGTATTTTATCCTTTCGTCCAGCTGAAGATAAAGAAAGATAAATAATACTTCCAATTAAATTAGATTCCAAGTCCTTTTAGCGTTATTCAGAACTGTGGTTCTGTTCCACAGTTTATTATCTCATCTCTTCTAGCACGTGCCAGTACTTTAGTCCGAATTAAGCTCTATTTAGCTATCGTGGGCGTTGCCTCCACTAAGGCAGACTGGAACCGGGAGCCGAAAAATGTATGTCTTTTAGTTTTTGAGTTGTGTGACTCAGATTGAGTCTAGTAGACCCAAAAAATGAAGCATTGTGGACCAAAGGTGCTTCTGTGATTAGGGGCTGTAGTGAAGTTAGGAAATTTCAATAGACCAAACTTTGGTCAAGTCAGAAGCAAAGCATTGTGGGAAGACCAGAAGGCCAAAGGATTTATGGGGAATGCGTTCTTGTTGCTTTAAGGCAGGGGTCTGCAACCCGCGGCTCCGGAGCCGCATGCGGCTCTTTTACGTCTTTGCTGCAGCTCCGGGGCGGATACTAGCGAGGGGAGGAGGCGCATTGTGCGCCCCGACACTCCGCACTGTGGCGGGCGCTGTACTGGCTGTGACGTCGCATGGGGGCGGTGCACCGTCCCGACGCCACCTTCCCGCCCGCTGTCAGATCGTGGCTCCGGAGATATATTTGTTTTAAATGTCGCAATGGTTTTGCGGCTCCCAGTTGTTGTTTTTTCTTCGGAAACGGGTCCAAGTGGCTCTTTTTGTCTTAAAGGTTGCAGACCCCTGCTTTAAGGGGAGACTTGCTGTCTATCGGAGTGAGAATCAGGAAGTGAGAATGCAGGAAGAAACTTCTCCAAGTTGATTAGTGGTATTCTAGCACCTGGTACTTAACAAGGCTGTCTGGGTGTGAATGAGTTATCAACCCTAATCACACTGGGAATGGGTATCTGGTGAGTCTCTGAAAAATAAGGAGGAACTCTTTGATCCAAGGTCCTGAGAATTAACAAGCTCAGCTGTCACAAGTTAAGTTATTAATCAACTAGCTGACCATTGGTGAATTTAAACATAATCAAGGATTTTGATTGGATCTGAGTTCGGTTTCCACGTGAGTTTTAGAAATAAAGACCCTAAGAAAGAAGCCGTGGGCGCGCTCTCCAATCCGCCCGTCTGTCAGTTGCCATCCTGACAGTCATCTTGCTGCATTGACATGTGTGTCTTTGTAATGAAGATCTCTTCTGTGTTTGAGATGCGGATTCTACTGAGGACTTTGAAATCATTCTAACTTTGCCTTTGCTCTCATTTGTGAGTATGTTAGCTACTCTACCATGTTATTGTTTTCCTCTTTGAAACAAGAGATGTCCCTACTTTTTAAGTATGTTTAATCTTGTTTTTAAATAAAATTTTAAAAGGGAACTTTCTTTTGTCTTGTGTGCCATTCTGAGGGAAAGCCTGAGTCCAGGGCCTGAGCAATCAGCCGCTACTGTATCTGTTGAATTTCTGCCTGTAGTTTGCGGAAACAACTTGCAGGGTGGGGCAGCCGGTAACTAGGAAGGATAACCTTCTCCCTTGGGTTAGACCTTCTGGTGCCCTTGTACAAGGGAGTGGTGGCAGCAACTATCCTTTTTTGGTGCATTTTGTCCTGTAAAAAGGTATATGCCTCCGGCCGCCATTCCTCTAAACCTGATCCAGCTGGATGGTAGGACAGGTGAGGGAGGGGCGAGTGGCCGGAGCATTGCTACAGGGGCCCTGAAACTTAAGTTTCATCCATTTCATAGTCTCTTTTTTTCCCCTTAAGATTTTTTTGATAATTTTTAAGATATAATGAAAAAATGAAAAATAAACATACAAAACAAAAAACAGTTAAAAACACACATTAATTTTCTATGACGTAACTTCCATACACTTATTTCCTCAGACCTCCTCATGCCACCCTTCTTTGTATTCCAGTTCAGTTTGTTAGTCCAGCAAATCCTTACCATTAAGCTTTTACCCATTTGTGAGAACCTTTTTTCCCATATCTCTTAAAGCATTACAGCTGGAAACCACTTAGTTTCTATCCAACATCCTTCTAGCATTCATTAATTTTACTTTAAATTTCTTCCAGTCTTCTTTCACCGACTCTTCTCCCTGATTTTGGATTCTGCCAGTCATTTCCGCCAATTCCATGTAGTCCATCAGCTTCATCTGCCATTCTTCCAGGGTGGGTAGATCTTGTGTCTCATCCATTTCATAGTCTCTGGCCTTCTATGATGTCAGCAGGCAAGGAATTGTGAGCCCATGGAGTGATTCGCTCCCTCACCCTTCCCTCCCTGAGCTGGCTGTGGTACCCAGGCAGAGAATGACACCCCCTCCCCCCTCCCAGGTGTCTCTAAGGCCAGACAGCTCCCTCCTTCCCTGCTGACACCTGATGTCAGGGGGTAAGTTTTTGTGTGGCCTCAGTCAGCCTCCCCACGGCACTCGGGCACTGGGTTCTATCATATGCCTCTGCGCCACTACCACTGGACAACAAGGAGGAGACTGAAAGACAGTGGCCCCATTTAGCTTTCCCGCTAGACACACTCCACCCTTCAGTTTTCCCCTGGCTAAATCTATTTCTTTTTAATGCCTTCAACAAGTCACCATGTATTTAGGTTGGGCTGCATTGAGGATAAACACACTGAGTTTGAGACCCATTTACTCCATTAGCCTTCAGTTGCTGTATCATCTAACCCAGGGGTCTGCAACCTTTAAGACAAAAAGAGCCACTTAGACCCGTTTCCAAAGGAAAAAAACCTGGGAGCCGCAAAACCATTGCGACATTTAGAACAAATATAACACTGCATATATTGTTTCTTACCTTAATGTCCAATCTGACAGCGGGCAGGAAGGTGACGTCGGGCCAGTGCGTGACTAATGCACGCACCACCCCCATGCGACGTCACAGCCAGTACAGCGCCCGCCACAGTGGGGAGTGTTGGGGCGCACAATGCGCCTCCTCCCCTCGCTAGTATCCGCCCCGGAGCCGCGGCAAAGGTGTAAAAGCGCCACATGCAGCTCCGGAGCCGCGGGTTGCAGATCCCTGACCTAACCAAATTTGATTCTCATCTAGTCAATCTCAGTGCTTGGTTTTAATAATAAACACGACCAGAAACAGCATATGGTGAGGCTTTAGAGAATATTCCAGAAATGGTACCTCAGAAGGGTTGAGTATGGTTATGCATGTAAAGAAGAGACACATTATTTTTCACCACTGTGCCACACCTGGAAAAATATGGTGAAATGAGTCCCATGTGGACGAGATTTGCACACACTATCAAAATGTGAAAAGGCAGCATCCACATTGGTTGAGCAATCGTATTCGTACGACTCTAGAGAGGCTTGTGTGCAACTAGGGAAATATGCTGACTGGCACGGGCCCAGTCAAAAAAAGAGATCAGGTGCTACTACTGCTTTGATGTACATCTGTGAAGGTGGGGATTAGAAATGCGTTATTAAATAATTTAATGTGGAAATGTAGTTCAAAATGTGTTCCTTACTGACTGGAGCTGATCCTTCAAGATCTAATAGCATGATGATTCCCGACACTTGTGTTGGTTGGAGTGTTCTGACATGGAGCCACATTCATATTTTGCATATGGTACATGAAGGATGAAAGAATAAAGGCAAGCATTTCCCACACAAAGTTGTTGCAACTAAAATCTCTACTTTATTGGTGTCATCATTCAGCATACAAATGTGTTATTGTTGACATCCAGATCCTACTAGGGTCTAAAAAGTCCTAAGAGACCGCCTAGAAGACGGTCTTGATTCACAGAGTCTTGGAGAGGATCATGCTCTGCAGGTATAGGTTCTGGAATGAGAGTTGAAGACAGGATTGTTAGTTCCTTTCAGGGACACAGACTCCATGGATGTCCTGTGCCCTTAGCAGCTCTATGCTGTCACAGCAAGTCTGCCTACCTAGTTTATTTACAGGAAAGTCTTGCACATCAAAGAGGGGATTTCTAGAAAGTCTAAATGATTGTACCCTGGAACAGTTGGTTATGGATGTGACCAGAAGGGTGGCAATTCTGGACATTCAGGACCTGGTGAAAGATGTGTTGTCAAGCCAGGAGGGAGCAGTGCCCACAGTGCTATTAAACTAAACATACATGTAAATGGCCAATTGCCAAAAAAACCCCAACACAGTCAAATTTGATTTCAAAAGATGAAACAACCCAAAATCACGGGATGGGCAAAAGTTGAAAAGCAAAGTCAAGAGGGTCAAATCAGTGACGGTCACCTACTTGGGTGGTTCTAATAGAGGATTAGATAAATACATGGAGGACAAATCTATCATCTGCTACGAGTTGAATGCAACTGCAGGTGGGCAGAGTACTGCTGCGCTCATAGGATATTGCAGGCTTCCCAGGGGCATCCTGCGGCAACTGTGGGAACAGGATGCTAGACTGGATGAGACATTGGCCTGATCCAGCCCGTTCATCTTATGTTCGTAGGGAAGGGTAGCAAACGGAGGCAAACTATTTTGCTGAGAAATAGTGGTTCCCATTTTGAATGCCAAGATACTCACCCATCCCTTGTTCACCTTCATATGGTCCTAGAGGGAGAAATTAGGAAACCGTGAGACCTCCTTCCAGTCATTGGCAGCCTAGGTTGGCTGAAGTTATTCTACTGCCCTATTTACCTAAACCGCAGGAAAATTCATCAGCATTAGGGGGCCGATTTCCCCTAATAAACACATTTTCCTAATCCTTCCATCAGTAAAAAGGATAAATGAGTGTCAACTACTTACGTGCGGACACCATGGCAACAGCAACCCAAACAACCAAAAGGAGGACCCAGAATTTCATGACGATCGCTGAAGAGGAGAGGAAGATTCTCAAGATTCTTGGAGGGACGTCACAAACTGACGGTTCACCTGGATCCAACTTCTCTTTCTTATAAAGGCACAACCTTCCAATCAAATGTGTTGGCTGAGCTGATGCAGTTTTGGAGCCTTGAACGGATTAGCTAGTAAGCAGCCTTTGTCTGTGAAAACAACACCCACCCCCACCCCCGGTAAAAATAAACAAGACAGCATGTGATGATGTGTGCAGTGTGCCATGGGCTATGTGCCCTTTCTTAGGATTAAGTCTTGGTTTTTAACTGCCATTGAATTCAATCTCCGCCTCACCTCCAAGGAGAGACCCTTAGATAAACTATGGCCAACAGCAACCCAAGTGTTTGCGAAAGCGCTCAAACTCCTTCACAGGCTGCCAGCTGGGAATGTGGCCTTCCACCTGACCTAGCAGAATTTGAGGATCGAAGTGGAGAAGGCCTTTCCCTTTTCCCTTCCTACCACCACATGCTTTTCAAAGTTGTTTTACCCATGTTCTGTAATTTCTTCTCCCATTCTTCTTTCCACAGTCAACTTGTGCCTTATTGCCTTCCTCAAAACCTGCCACTTACTTTCATCTCATTTCTGGTTCTTTTACACTCCCTTTCTTCTCCTAGATCAGCTGTCCTCTTTTATCCCCTTCCTTTCTATTCCCTGTTTATTTATCACTAATATCAAAGGTTAATAAATATTATCTTGCTTTCAGATTCCCTTCTGGCCTTTAGCTCTCAGACTTTCTTTTTCCTTCTTCTTCTGAACCTCAACATGAAAGGAGTGGCTGGGGGTGGCATTGGCCCTGTCCAAAGGCTATGGCATGGGTGGGGGCTGGGGCACGCAAGTGAGGAAGCCCTGGGCAGGCTGTGACATTGTGACCCACCTGAAAGTGACCCAAAGCCAACAGCTTGGTCCTGGCCCAGCTAACACTTTGAGGAGCACTGGTCTAGACTCCAGGTCACTGGTTCTCAAAGGGTGTAGCGCATCACACTGGTGTTGTCAGCATCGCCCTTGAGCCAGTGCCACCAACTGGACTCATCCACTTCAACCCCGACTGGGCTAGGCGAGCTGGGTAGCACTTCCAGAGACCACCTTCTGCACAGGAACAGGTCAAAGTGCTGTGGACTCACAGCTTAGAGTTGTGAGCACCGAATTCACTCCAACAAGAAGACAGTCGTCGCACAGCAGAGTATAGCAGAGTCTAGCAGAGTATATAAACGACTCGGAGAGCAGCTCTGTAGAATATCTTCTTTATTCTATCTACAAATATTATACAACTATATACAGATCTAAATAGGTCTAAGCATAAATGAATGCTGCACTGCACTGAGTGTCTGCAGCTGCTCTTAGCAGCAACCTTATCTCTACACACGATCTCTAACACTCAGTCTCTCTCTCTCCGACACTGACTGACTGATTTGGTGCTGGAGCAGAATAAGTAGAGAGCAGAACACGCCGCCGCCTCCTCTCTGGAGAATCAGCAGACTCCTCAGGAGATTCTTGGATATGGGAGGGGTGAAATCTCCTCAGGTGTGGCAGGGGGGGATGGCAAGTGTGGGGAGAGGAGTCAAGGACGACAATCAAAGAAACATTTCAGTGCAGTATAGTATGGATAATTTTTAATATATGTACGTATCTACAGACTATGGATAGATTCCCCCCCCCAGGGAAAAAAGATATCTCATTGTAGTTTCAGAAATTTATCCATTGCTCTGCCCCTTGCTTCCTTTTTTTACAACTTTAAGAACAGCTGCAAAAATCACCCTGTTCCAATAAGTAACCTGTTTTCAGCATTTTCCCTCTCAGCCTGGGAAGAAGTGTGGTCTGTTGAACTGCAGATGGCTCAGTAATGAACCTTATCAGTTCCTTGGCAAGATCGCAGATTTATTTTATCCTTTCGTCCAACTGAAGATAAATGAAGATAAATAAATTAAATTAGATTCCAAGTCCTTTTAGCGTTATTCACCTCACTTTGTAAATACAGTGGTACCTCGGGTTACATACACTTCAGGTTACATATGCTTCAGGTTACAGACTCCGCTAACCCAGAAATAGTACCTCAGGTTAAGAACTTTGCTTCAGGATGAGAACAGAAATTGTGCTCCGGC
The DNA here is from genome assembly GCF_965112155.1 of Podarcis liolepis. NCBI lineage: Eukaryota > Metazoa > Chordata > Lepidosauria > Squamata > Lacertidae > Podarcis > Podarcis liolepis. The sequence continues at coordinate 5,009,676 of NC_139555.1, forward strand.
AGCGCGGCAGCAGAGGGAGACCCCATTGGCTAAAGTGGTGCTTCAGATTAAGAACAGTTTCAGGTTAAGAACGGACCTCCGGAACGAATTAAGAACTTAACCTGAGGTACCACTGTAATAAAGGATGGGAAACAGTCAGCTCTAAGTTTCCATCATAAACCTTTTGCAAAACAGAGCTTCGCTCCCCTTTTTTTTTTACACACACAGTTCCATTTAATGTTGTATTCCATATTTATAATCCAGTTTCATTCCTCCTTACTTGTACATATATGATTCGAATTAACATTCAAGGGAGGTTTGCCGAATCATAAATACAGAGGAAGAAACTTCATATAAAGAAGCTGCAGGTTCCCTTCCCCCACACTGTCTTTTGCACCGAGTGAAGTTTTCTCTCAAGTTCAAACCTTAACGAGCTTGCAACTGGTTCTGTTCCACAGTTTATTATCTCATCTCTTCTAGCACGCGCCAGTACTTTAGTCCGAATTAAGCTCTATTTAGCAGGAGAACCTCTGCTTCTTAATGGCGGTATAGGAGGGTTTTCAGCAGGGTAAGTACTTTTGCACTCAGCACCTCCCTGCCTCCCACTTTCCATTCTGGAGCAAGAGCCAGGTACTGAGATGAACTGTGAGTGAAGTCCACTCCCCTCTGTCCCTGGGGGGAACTTGCAAGGATAATTACCCTCAATCATTCTTGTTTTTCCTTCACCAACGATCTTCCGCTATCGTGGGAGTTGCCTCCACTAAGGCAGACCGGAACCGGGAGCCGAAAAATGTATGTCTTTTAGTTTTTGAGTTGTGTGACTCAGATTGAGTCTAGTAGACCCAAAAAATTAAGCAATGTGGACCAAAGGTGCTTCTGTGATTAGGGGCTGTAGTGAAGTTAGGAAATTTCAATAGACCAAACTTTGGTCAAGTAAGAAGCAAAGCATTGTGGGAAGACCAGAAGGCCAAAGGATTTATTCTTGTTCTTGTTGCTTTAAGTGGAGACTTGCTGTCTATGGGAGTGAGAATCCTTATCGTGGCATCTGCAGAAAGAAACTTCTCCAAGTTGATTAGTGGTATTCTAGCACCTGGTACTTAACAAGGCTGTCTGGGTGTGAATGAGTTATCAACCCTAATCACACTGGGAATGGGTATCTGGTGAGTCTCTGAAAAATAAGGAGGAACTCTTTGATCCAAGGTCCTGAGAATTAACAAGCTCAGCTGTCACAAGTTAAGTTATTAATCAACTAGCTGACCATTGGTGAATTTAAACATAATCAAGGATTTTGATTGGATCTGAGTTCGGTTTCCACGTGAGTTTTAGAAATAAAGACCCTAAGAAAGAAGCCGTGGGCGTGCTCTGCAATCCGCCCGTCTGTCAGTTGCCATCCTGACAGTCATCTTGCTGCATTGACATGTGTGTCTTTGTAATGAAGATCTCTTCTGTGTTTGAGATGCGGATTCTACTGAGGACTTTGAAATCATTCTAACTTTGCCTTTGCTCTCATTTGTGAGTATGTTAGCTACTCTACCATGTTATTGTTTTCCTCTTTGAAACAAGAGATGTCCCTACTTTTTAAGTATGTTTAATCTTGTTTTTAAATAAAATTTTAAAAGTGTTACGGCTAAAATCTGGGTGCGGGGCTACTCTGCCACCCAGCTCGTCGGACTAGGTCCGCGGGTCCCTGCAGAAGAAAATGAGCTCAGCCGGACAGGAGCAAACTGCAGAAGATCCAAGTTTATTGCGCAACAGGTTCAAGGCGAGATTGAACAGCGAGAAAGGGGTGACATGAACTTTTGAAATTTCCCTCCATATCCCAGAATACAGTGCAAAATACATCCCAGTTACATCATGAATACATTAAGAAGAGGTTGGGTTACACAGATTACATCACGAATACATTAGGAAGAGGTTGGGTTACACCGGATTAACATATGGAGGAGGGAGGGGGGAATATGTAGAGAGCTGGAGATATGCGCAGATAAGCACATCCTGAGAAGACAACGGTCTATGTATGCATAGTCTGTCACCTGGCATCGCCCGGAAGAAGGGCTTGGCAGAGCGATTTGACTAGATTAGGGTCTTGACACCTTGCTTGAGGGATCATGGAGGACAGGGGGGGTGTCATGGGGTCCTAGAGAAATTGAGCAAATTGGCACGTTGATTTTCTATGAATTTTATAGATTTTAGTCCCTTTTGACATTGACAATTGGAAATAAATGGATATATTGTAGCGAAGAAGGAGGTGAAGAAGACATCCCCCCCCTTTCGTATCAGTCCCCCATTCGGAGATAGATTTGCATTAAAGTTCTGTAAGAACTTGCAAATCTTTTCTCCGCACCCTAAATCTCGGTGAATGTAGGGGCTCCCTGTGAGTGGGAATAGGCTCTAATGGAAAAGGAGGTGGGTTGAGCAGGGCAGGAAAAGAGGGAGCAACACGGACGAATACAATGTACGCGCGTGTTATATAGATATGCGCTAAATAATACCAGATGTGTGGCTTTATGCAAACCTGAAAGGGACTTGCAAGCCATGCCTCTTACAGTCATTTGCAAGTATAGCAGTGCAGGTAGCTGCATATAGGGTATTATATAAAAGAACACCTCTTGTATTTTGTTGCTAAATTACTCGTGGCATCCTAGCTCTTGGGAGAAACATTTTCGATAGTGGTGTATGTTTTACATTTAGCAGGAAGGTCCACTACTGACTGAAAAATGCAGTTTGCTTTTTAGCCCCACCGTTTTTGTGTTCTCAGATGCCAAGCTAGCTCTTCTGTGGTCTCACACCGGCATAGTGGTACAGTAACACATCCTGTTGAATCCCCTCAGGGCTTTCATTTAACCATGTCGCCTGGCACTCACCATAGCTGGCACAGGTTTTGGACACGTCATGAGAGAAATGTCTTCGCCTTGGCCACTCTATGGGAGTTTATCATTATAGGCTCTGGTCTTGCAGTCATGGGAAGTTGCTCACTTGCACTTTAAGGACCAAAAGCTAGTTGCAGCCTGGATACATGTGCCCAATTCCAGCAGAGTCCAATTTGAATTTATCTTGCCCCATGGTTCTCAACTTTTCAAAACCAATATGTTAAAACCAAAGCCATTCTTTAAGGGGGCATTTGTCCAAATGAGTCAATTTAACTCTATAAGGGACCATTCTTGCTACTTCAAGGCATATACACGTTTCTTGTTATCAATAATAATATAACATATGGTAGTCGTTGTTGTGTATTGAGTCAAAGGATTTTATATCTGTATTATTATTGTCTGCATTTGCATTAGGGTAAAGTAACTGCCTTTTGGTTTCAGAGGGTACAGCTACTATTGGTTCATTTAAGCTGCTGTATTTGGATCCTCTGTCTTATTGGTTCCCTCCAAAAGGCAGGACTGTGATTGCCTGATATTGTTCCCTCCAAAATGTATCCTTCCTAGCTAGTCCCCTGTCCCTATAAATGTAGCTTTCCTCTCCCCAGACCTTAGTTTTTAAATAAATTTTTAAAAGGGAACTTTCTTTTGTCTTGTGTGCCATTCTGAGGGAAAGCCTGAGTCCAGGGCCTGACCAATCAGCCGCTACTGTATCTGTTGAATTTCTGCCTGCAGTTTGCGGAAACAACTTGCAGGGTGGGGCAGCCGGTAACTAGGAAGGATAACCTCCTCCCTTGGGTTAGACCTTTGGGTGCCCTTGTACAAGGGAGTGGTGGCAGCAACTATCCTTTTTTGGTGCATTTTGTCCTGTAAAAAGGTATATGCCTCCGGCCGCCATTCCTCTAAACCTGATCCAGCTGGATGGTAGGACAGGTGAGGGAGGGGCGAGTGGCCAGAGCATTACTACAGGGGCCCTGAAACTTAAGTTTCATTCATTTCATAGTCTCTGGCCTTCTCCCTGAATGTCCCATGATGTCAGCAGGCAAGGCATTGTGAGCCCATGGAGTGATTTGCTCCCTCACCCTTCCCTCCCTGAGCTGGCTGTGGTACCCAGGCAGAGAATGACACCCCCTCCCCCCTCCCAGGTGTCTCTAAGGCCAGACAGCTCCCTCCTTCCCTGCTGACACCTGATGTCAGGGGGTAAGTTTTTGTGTGGCCTCAGTCAGCCTCCCCACGGCACTCGGGCACTGGGTTCTATCATATGCCTCTGCGCCACTACCACTGGACAACAAGGAGGAGACTGAAAGACAGTGGCCCCATTTAGCTTTCCCGCTAGACACACTCCACCCTTCAGTTTTCCCCTGGCTAAATCTATTTCTTTTTAATGCCTTCAACAAGTCACCATGTATTTAGGTTGGGCTGCATTGAGGATAAACACACTGAGTTTGAGACCCATTTACTCCATTAGCCTTCAGTTGCTGTATCATCTAACCAAATTTGATTCTCATCTAGTCAATCTCAGTGCTTGGTTTTAATAATAAACACGACCAGAAACAGCATATGGTGAGGCTTTAGAGAATATTCCAGAAATGGTACCTCAGAAGGGTTGAGTATGGTTATGCAGGTTGTTATGGAAATTACTAAGGGGGGAGCACATCTTTAAAGTTAAATATTACAAATATTATGCCTGAATGTATCTTTTCAACTTAACAGCTCAGGGAAGTTACCTAGCTTTAAAAATAATATAAAATCATCTCCTCTCCCAGTTTCCTCCATTCCAAAGCTATTTTTCCCTTGAAAATGGTCTCCAGGAAGTTCCCAGAGGTGACAATTGCTGGGCTCATTGTTAGCCAAAGGAAGCCAAATCTCATCACTTGACTCGCATCAGGCTCCAGACATGCAAAGGAACTTCTATTGTACTTTTGGGTGGTGGGTAATCTTATACCTGAGTCTTGCCCTGCCATGTCTGCCTATGCTAATCTTGTACCAAGGACTTGTCTGGACATGTTTCCCAAGGTTAACCCCTCCCCTTTTCTGACATGTCAGTGATGTAGCAATGATGTAGCAATGATGCTGTACGAACTGTATTCTGGGATATGGTGGGAAAGATTTAAAAGTCCTTGTCACCCCATCCTCGGGGTTCAAATTTGCTCTTTGAACCTATTGAGCAATAAACTTTGGTCTACAGCTATTTGCTCCGGTTGGCTGGACTCCTTCCTTTATTCCGCAGGGACCCGCGGGCTCAGCCCGACGAGCTGGGGGACTGAGCAGCCTCACACCTAGATTTTTTCCCTAACATGGTAAAGAAGAGACACATTATTTTTCACCACTGTGCCACACCTGGGGAAAATGGTGAAATGAGTACCATGTTTTTAGTGGACAAGGTTTGCACACACAATCAAAATGTGAAAAGGCAGCACCCACTTTGGCTGAGCAATCGTATTTGTACGACTCTAGAGAAGCTTGTGTGCAACTAGGGAAATATGCTGACTGGCACGGGACCAGTCAAAAAAAGAGATCAGGTGCTACTACTGCTTTGATGTACATCTGTGAAGGTGAGGATTAGAAATGCGTTATTAAATAATTAAACGTGGAAATGTAGTTCAAAATGTGTTCCTTACTGACTGGAGCTGATCCTTCAAGCTCTAATAGCATGATGAGTCCTGACACTGTAGGTTGGAGTGTTCTGACATGGAGCCACATTCATATTTTGCATATGGTACATGAAGGATGAAAGAATAAAGGCACACATTTCCCACACAAAGTTGTTGCAACTAAAATCTCTACTTTATTGGTATCATCATTTAGCATCCAAATGTGTTATTGTTGACAACCAAATCCTACTAGCGTCCAAGACCACAAACTCCTAAGAGATCGCATAGAATACGGTCTTGAGGCACAGAGCGTTGGAGAACATCAAGCTCTGAAGGTATAGGATCTGGAATGAGAGTTGAAGACAGGATTGTTAGTTCCTTTCAGGGACACAGACTCCATGGCTGTCCTGTGCCCTTGGCAGCTCTGCGCTGTCACAGCAAGTCTGCCTACTTAGTTTATTTACAGGAAGGTCTTGCACATCAAAGACGGCATTTCTAGAAACAGTTGGTCATGGATGTGACCAGAAGGGTGGCAATTCTGGGCATTCAGGACCTGGTGGAAGATGTGTTGTCAAGCTAGGAGGGAGCAGTGCCCACAGTGCTATTAAACTAAACATACATGTGAATGGCCGATTGCCCCCAAAAATCCAACACAGTCAAATCTGATTTCAAAAGATGAAACAACTAAAAATCACGGTGTAGCCTTATGAGGCTTTGCCGTCGGGTGGGAAAAAATATTGCGCCCGGGAAAGGGAAAATGGGAGTCAACAGACACTCAAGGGATAGCTTCAGAGAAAAAGCTTTATTTCTACCATCCATGAACTGGTAGAAGGAGCAAGTGTGATAGATTCCCAAAATCACGGGACGGGCAAAAGTTGAAAAGCAAAGTCAAGAGGGTCAAATCAGTGATCATCACCTACTTGGGTGGTTCTAATAGAGCATTAGATAAATTCATGGAGGACAAATCTATCATCTGCTACGAGTTGAATGGAACTGCAGGTGGGCAGATTACTGCTGCGCTCATCGGATATTGCAGGCTTCCCAGGGGCATCCTGCGGCAACTGTGGGAACAGGATGCTAGACTGGATGAGACATTGGCCTGATCCAGCCCGTTCATCTTATGTTTGTAGGGAAGGGTAGCAAACGGAGGCAAACAGTTTTGCTGAGAAATAGTGGTTCCCATTTTGAATGCCAAGATACTCACCCATCCCTTGTTCACCTTCATATGGTCCTAGAGGGAGAAATTAGGAAACCGTGAGACCTCCTTCCAGTCATTGGCAGCCTAGGTTGGCTGAAGTTATTCTACTGCCCTATTTACCTAAACCTCATGAAAATTCATCAGCATTAAGGGGCCAATTTCCCTGAATAAACACATTTTCCTAATCCTTCTATCAGTAAAAAGCATAAATGAGTGTCAACTACTTACGTGCGGACACCATGGCAAAAGCAACCCAAGCAACCAAAAGGAGGACCCACAATTTCATGACGATCGCTGAAGAGGAGAGGAAGATTCTCAAGATTCTTGGAGGGACGTCACAAACTGACGGTTCACCTGGATCCAACTTCTCTTTCTTATAAAGGCACAACCTTCCAATCAAATGTGTTGGCTGAGCTGATGCGGTTTTGGAGCCTTGAACGGATTAGCTAGTAAGCAACCTTTGTCTGTGACCCCCTCCCCCCGTAAAAATAAACAAGACAGCATGTGATGGTGTGTGCAATGTGCCATGGGCTATGTGCCCTTTCTTAGGATTAAGTCTTGGTTTTTAACTGCCACTGAATTCAATCTCCGCCTCACCTCCAAGGAGAGACCCTTAGATAAACTATGGCCAACAGCAACCCAAGTGTTTGTGAAAGCGCTCAAACTCCTTCACAGACTGCCAGCTGGGAATGTGGCCTTCCACCTGACCTAGCAGAATTTGAGGATCGAAGTGGAGAAGGCCTTTCCCTTTTCCCTTCCTACCACCACATGCTTTTCATAGTTGTTTTACCCATGTTCTGTAATTTCTTCTCCCATTCTTCTTTCCACAGTCAACTTGTGCCTTATTGCCTTCCTCAAAACCTGCCACTTTCATCTCATTTCTGGTTCTTCTACCCTCCTGTATTGTTGGACTGTATGTATCATGTTCCTTTGCACCACTACTGTTGGACTTGATGAGGAGGAGACTAAAAGACAATAGCAGTTTTAAACCAGCCATTAAGCATACATAATTTAATCCCTAGCACATAGTCTGTGGCACATGACAACCATCATCACCCGCTTTCTAGTTTATTTCTGCCCGAGAGGTGTCTTCTGTTTGCTAATCTATTCAGGATGAAACGGTAGTTTCATCAACTCTTCCAGCATGCTGGGATGGTGCTTCATACGTTCATGACTACAGGATGAAGGTCCATCAAAAATGAAAACAACAAGGAGGGGGAAGGAGGAGGAAGAGCTGGATCCAAACTCAACTGCAGATTGTTTGTGACTTCCAATTATCTGCAAGCAACTTTCCGTGAGCTAGTGCCCTTCAGGTATTTTTAGCAGAAAAATACCATTAGAAATGATACCTAAGTCAACACAATGCCTTAATTTATGACTGATTCAGTGAAGCACAGTGCACAGATTATACAGTGCATAGAATATGTGATCAAAAAGGAAAAGCTTGGCAAAGGATGGCAGATGATGACAATGTGAACACATTATATTATCCTCAAATGTTGAAGGTAAATTTTCTCTGGCTGGGAAGAACATTTGCCACATAATCCCCATCCAAATGTTTGCCCATCCAGAGAAAATTTACCTTCAATATTTGCAGAGAACTTTTGGCTCAGTACCAGTGTTTCCAGAGATAATGCAGTGGAATCCAACATTTTGCAGTATTTGAGAGCCAGCATGCCATAGCAAGCAACATTTGAAAACACCTAGAGCAGTGACTGAGTGCAACACATGCACTACGCAGACAGGCAAGCATTTTGGCTTAGAAAACTGAACTATTTCTTCACAGCTGAGAAGGCAGCCCCCCCCCCCCAGCACATTGGATCATTCTGAGCCCAACAGAGATCCCAATTGCACCTCAGGATCACAACAGGATATCACCAAGACTACAGCAAGGTCAAATCTGTGCCTTGTTGAGCCTCCAAACTCAAACAAGCCATCCACATGTGACCACATCTGATAGGTAATGTGAAGTGGCTGTTCTGCTCCCTTTCACTCCCAGCTCCACATCATGGGTGAATCCAAGGTTTGAGCCTTGAATGTGGCTAATGGTTGTGAGGGAGATAAGGAGGCAGTTAGCGGCTTTGCCAGGTTCCCTGCCTTCTGCAGCCCGACCAGAATGAAATGAGTATTGTCTACCTATATCCAAAGCTATAAGATCCAGCTTCTTTGGGAAGTAATCTCTTTCTGCTTTCCTTTTTCTGAGGCCAGCAAGGGTGATCTAAACTAAATACGATGTCACACTGTGAGTGGTGCCAGCCCTCCCCTGCCCAAGACCACCACTTGAGAGCAAGAGAGTACTATATTTCAGGTCACCAGTCCCTTTTGGGTTTCTAACCAATCTTCTAAGTACTGGCATTCCACGGCCACCTTTCAGTACTAAAGTCTCTGACTTTGCCACACGCTTCATAGCTTGGTCAAATACAGGGTATAGGCTGAATGACCAAATCTTTATTATTTTAGTAACATATAACAAGTAGTTTTTTTTCAGTAGCAGTGTTTGCATACTTTGGAATTCAAAGCATTGCTAATAACTCTATTCCTAATGCACATCTTAATCTTACCATGCGCTATCCCTTACTCCTTCACCTTCCACCCTGCGCTTTCCCTCACACACCTGTTCTAACCACTTTCCATACCTTCAGCCAATCAGCACACGGCACGCCCCAACATTCCATCCCTTCCTTACCCCCCCTTGCACCTTACCTGGTATCTTACAAACTATACAAATAACCTGCATAATGTTTAAGCCTGCATCTCTTAATATGCAAACCTGGGCAAGTTAGTTTCAATGACAAACACCACACAGGGCCGGCCCAACCATAGGGTAGAGTGAAGCAGTCGCCTTAGGCTGTTGAATTCCATGGGGCTGAGCAGTTGCCTGCAGTTGCCACTCCTGCCACCACCGCCAGGGTCACATGGCAGCCTCTGGTGAGATCTCACAGAACTCTTGCAAATCTTGCTGTGGCGGGACCCCAGTAAACAAGGCTTCGACAGAAGCAGGGGCGGAGGTGACACCTTTCCAGTTTGCCTCAGGCGGCAAAATGGGCTGGGACACCCCTGACACCACAAGTATGTTTTGTTACATATGTTTCGGAAAATCCCTTTTTAGCTTTTTGAAGGGGCTGGTTACTGCCTTGCTTCAGCAGGCTGAGCATGGCATGATGCCTGATGGTTGCACAACCTACAACTCCATTTACATTTCGCTAAAGGATCTCATATGGTTAGATGGTGGGGCGTTCACAACATCAGCTGTTGTTACCAATTACTACTACCATGGAATGGTCACGGAGCTTTTTTCTTCTTCCCCATTTCATTGCCATCTGACCCCACTGCTTTCACCTTTTTCTCTCGCAGTGTTTGTCTGTCTATTCACATAGGCACACTTATAATTAATACACCACTTGATGGTAAATCACTTCAAAGTGGTTTCCAAAGCGGTTAAACAAAGTGGCCAAAGAGAAACTATTACATACCCTGTTTTCCAGGGACAGTCTTGGAATTACAGAAGCTGTCCTGGTTTCTGGGTTTTCCGTTTCCCTTCCATCCACATCTCTGAGAACAAGTAAAAGTGTATGTGTTTGTGTGCGCGCAAAAACAGAGTCCTGTTTATCTTGAAAATAAAATACCTGCACCAAATGAAGGAAAGGGTGGCACTGGCGTACGAAGCCCTTACTATAACATTGAAGGAAAAGGTCACCAGTCCACTTTAATTGGGTGTAGATGTGCATATGACGGCTATGTGTTCAGCTAACTAAATGGAGGAGAAGCATCCTGATGTAGAATAGGATGTCCCCATTTTCTTCAGAGAAATGTTGGAGGCTATGCTATTATGGAATTTACCTATGAGAGGGTTGTGCTTTTCAACTGCACCAAGTAATGTTTCTGCAATGCCCGAGAATGGGTGAACTGAGGAGCAAATGGAGCTGTGTTCTTGCACCTAAAATAAATCAGGCAAGGTCAAGCAGCCCCTGAGCTTGAGGCGGGGCCAAATTAAACACCACTTGACATCCCTAATCCCTACTGTAGTCTGCTCTGTCCCCAAAATCTGTATGCATTTTCCCCTGACTCTGTCCTCAAAGTTAGTTTTTTTTACAGTAGACCCCCAACTTACATGAGGCTTTTGTTCCAGGGATTATGCATAAAGCCAAAATCACATACAGTCGTAACATTTTGGGTGCAATGGTGGGTAGGATTTCCAAAGTCTTTTTACTCCTTCATTTATTCATTTATTTCAATTTCACCAAGCGCATAAAGCTGAATGCATGCGTTAAATGCATGTAAGTTGCAGGTCTGCTGAATACATTTCTTGCCTCATATCATTCAGTTCTGTTTCCCCTTTTTTATTTGCGCTGCCATGTGACAAAGAAGTTGGCATAATAATTATGGGGATCGTCTGCCTTATCAAGATATTGTCCTTTCCAGAAGATCCATTCTCTGATGGTGTGATTTCCGTAAACTGTACCTTGTTAATTTGTAAAATCCAAAGAATATTGCTCTCACCTCTAATCCAATCCTGGAAACTCTTATTGTTTCTCAAAGTCCTGTTTATTTGAGATAGCCATCCACACCCCTCATCCCATTGCCTTCTCTCAATTGTTTAGGCAAAGCCAGCATCCATTCAAGCATTCATTCATCAACTTTATAAGTTATTACAGTGCACTGGGAATTAAGATAGAAATAATAGATGTAATTTGTTCAGTTCAGTTCAGTTCATAAATTGATTGTTCTACTTAAAGGCCACGACAAAGTTGTAGCAATAGTATTAATAAAATAATACAGAACAAAAGTCCATGATGAGAGAAGATATCAGAGACACAAACAAGCTTCAATTTAGCGTGTTTTCATATTAAAACTCTGGATCACCGTAACAATTTATAGCAATTTCATCTAATTCCTTTCTCCTAATTTATTCCTTTATTTTTGCAGCCAGTGTGTGTTATGAAAGAATTATGGTTACCAAAAAGAAACTGAACCATTTCTACTGGGTATGCCTGCTTGCTGGTGTGAGCAAAGGTTCCAGAAATGATCTCTTGGGTCTTTCACCCGAGGGACTTTGCTGTAGCGACCATCCAAGCCTGCAGTGGGCATCACTTGCAGGAGAAACGCAGCTCAATAAAGGCATCCTTTTTCTGCCATTGATCAAGAATGCTAAGTCAAGGGCTTCAGCTTTCCACTGGACAAGCACAGTGCGGCCACCATTATACCTTGCTTCTTGTCACCGGAGAGCCAGCAACAGGGGTGTCACAGAAGTGTATTTTCTGCATTGCCAGAGGGTTGAATTAGATGGGTTTTGAGGCCACTTCCAAGGGTTGCAGTAGAGCCGTCTTTCCCATAGGGCTTAGTGGTGCGTTGCGCCAAGGCGCTGGTCTCTTGGGGCGCCCCAGCAAGTGGGGGAGTTGCTCGGCTTTGCCGGTGGCCTCCCCTTGGTGACCGCCAGCTGCACCCCGCCAACCATAAGGCTAGCGGGTGTGCAGCTTCCATCCTAAGCCTCTGCGGGGATTGCTCTCCTCCCGAGGAGGCTTTGGAGGGGCGCAACTTCACTCCCAAGCCTCTGCAGGGATCACTGTCCTGCAGTGACATGGGGAAGAGTTGCGCCCCCCCCCCCGATGACTGGCAGTGTGCAGCTATGGCCACCTCAACACTATCCGTGGTAATTTGGAGGTGCTGGGCGGATATTTGCACCCCGGTGCCACATCTGCTAAAGACAGCCCTGGGTGGCAGAGTAGGTTTTGTCTCACTACACTGAGTCTACCAAGAACTAACTTAGTTGGTCTTTAAGGTGCTACTGGAAGGATTTTTTTATTTTGACTATGGCAGACCAACACGGCTACCTATCTGTAACTACACTGAAGACAAACACAGTTGTAAATTTTAAATGGGATTTTTACTTAGTATCAACAAGCATTTCTGTATTTGACAGCAGTATGGAAATATAATGCAAAAGAGAAACTGGAACAGACAATTCAGGAAGGCCACTTCTCTTTCTGTTCCTAGGTGCAAGGCCTATTTGTTGTCTGATTTTCTCTCAGTGCAGTGGGTCTTTATTAAAGACTGTTGCTTATTCTGATATCAGCCCTACGATTCTCTTAACAGTGAATGAAAATGGATTGACGGCTATTCAAAAAACAGAAAGCAATGTGAGTGAAACATTTTTTTTTAAAAGGAAATGGTAATTTGAAATGAAAATATTCCCCTCTGAGCATATTTTACAATATATTCTCTAATCTTCAGTTGTGGTATTGAAGAAAAAGAAACTTTGACCGAGCCCTCAATGGAAAGAAGCACATTTTTGGCAAAAAGTATACTTTGGCCCTTCGCCAATGAAAGCGTCATTTGAAAGCTTCTGTTTGCTTTTTGCTTTTTTTGTGAGCAGGATTATTTCTGATTAATGAACTGGTTCTGATTGGTCCTCAATGTCTTTATAGGCCAACAGAAGCACTTGACTCACCAGTTCTTCCCAGCAGTCCTTGAGCCTCTCTGTCCACCTGGAAGCCTCTGCCTGATCCCTGTTTCTAGCTCTCCGAAGATGAATTTGTGGCTCCCTCTCCTGCTTGCAGGCTACGCCTTTGTTTTGGTGGGTGCAGGTAAGTTCTGTTTGTGAGCACCTTCTCTTTGGCTCCTCAGTCAAGAGTAACGTCTCCTGGCTTTAGTACAATAGCCATTTTCAATCTTGTGCTTTAGATAGGGCTTCAGTTCAACGATTTATAGTCATTTGCTTACCTTTTGTGAGCTCTTGAGGAAAAAGAAGAAGGAGGAGGAGGATGAAGAGAAAAGAGAGATTGAACCAGAAGGCTTTTGGCAAACAACAGGTTGCAGACTCAGAAATCTGAAAAGCTTAGTGGCTTTTGTTTTAAAAACTGTAAAAAGGCAATACCTTGCAAAATAAATGTGTAGTTGGAGAGTTTCTTCAAACCTTTATTTTCAAAGATGAACTGCATCAAATTCCTTCCCACCCCTCATCCCTACTTGAGATCAGTTTTTTGGAGGAAGCCAAGAGAGAATCTTGAGTGAATAACCAAGAAACCAGTCTATGTCTTCCACCAACCCCATGCTACAGACCTCCAGGTATAGGGCACTATATAAACTCAATAAATAATAATATTAATAATAATAATAATACAGCCTGAGGGCCAAAGACAAAGCAACCCATTAACTCTTAGCAGGTAGGAAAATCAAGGGATTCCTTCTGAAACTTCAGTGAATTACTACAAAGGTGCTCTTGGAGGAAACTGATTTTCTAGATCCATTTCTATCAGGGTTTAGGTTTGGTTTTGGCACAGAAACTGTATGATGACCTCTGTCAAAATGGCGTCACGCGCATGCGTGGAAGCGGTGAAACGCGACCCACACACGCACAGACGCGCAGTTGCATCTTACCTTCGCATCCTGAGGTACCACTGTATTAAAATACCATGCTTTCAACACACACACAGTGGCAGAAGGAGAGGAGGGAGGAAGTGAGATATTAAGGTTGCATGGATCTTGTCTTCCACCCCCACCCCATAGGTACTTCAGGCTTTCCAACTGCTCTTCCTTAAAAATTGAAGGAGAAGGGGCTGCAGTTCTGCTTCAAGCAGCCACTTCCTGCTCATTGTGTGTATTGCTCTGCAGGGTCCTGCAGTTTTGCAGCCTTTGCAGAGGTAATGAATATGAGAGAGAGAGAGAGAGAGAGAGAGAGAGAGAGAGAGAGAGAGAGAGGCACATGCACATATATACATATACACATACATGGAGCCTGGAGAAACTGGCTAAGCAGGTACACTGAAAGGTCCTGCCGGGAACCTTTAAGGGGACTAGGCTAGTCCCACTAGTTCATGGACTGCACGCCACTGCTGGAGAGGCTGTCCAGGTTAGGGTGCTTTGGGATGGTTCTGGTCCTACCTGGATGATAATTTCAAGAGGGTGATGTTTAGCAAGTGCTCTTTTGCCCCATAGAGCCTTCCATGTGGGGTTCCTCAGGGTCCGATTTTATCCCCCAGCCTGTTTAACATCTACATGAAACCACTGAGTGGGGTCATCCTCAGATTTGGAGTACATTGTCAGCAATATGCTGGTGACACTCAGCTCTGCTTCTCCTTTACATCTGCAGGCGGGGCAGTGGATGTGCTGGACCATTGTTTTAACTTGGTATTGGACTGGATGAGAGCCAACACACTGAAGCTCAATCCAGATGAGACTGAGGCACTGTTAGTGAGCAGTTCCCTAGACCAGATGGATGGGAAGTGGCCTGCTCCTGATGGGGTTATGTTGCTTACCAGGGCAAGACGGTTTGAACGTATTACACTGATCCTGGCCAAACTGCACTGGCTGCCAATTAGTTTCTGAGCCCAATTCAAAGTGCTGGTTTTGCCCTATAAAGTCTTAAACAGCTTGGCACCACAATACCTCAAGGACTGTCTCTCCCCATGTGAACCAATTTGGACGCTGAGATCAGCATCTGTGGACTTTTTCATGTGCCTCCTCTGCAAGAGGTCCAGAGTGTGGCAACACAATAATGGGCCTTTTCTGCGGTTCCCTGTTTGTAGACTGCTCTCCGCAGGGAGCCTCGCCTGGTGCCTTCATTACATATCTTTAGGCACCAGGCAAAAACATTCCTCTTCTCCCACACCTTTGGCTAATTAAACTATCATTTGCCTTTGAAGCTTTACGTTGGGGGGGGGAGTATTGTTTTTGTTTGTTATATTGCAAACTGCCCTGTGATCCTTGGATGAAGGGCAGTATAGAAATTTAGTGAATAATAATACAAAAGGTAACAGGCTACAATCCATTATACACTTACCTGGAGGACACATCCAATTAACTCAAGGGGTTTACTTCCAAATAGGATTCTCCCAAATCTGATTAAGGATTTCTGCATAATATTTCAGAAGAACGAACTATAAAAGCAAGGTAGGTTCGGAGTCTGTTGGTGGGCTTCTCTGATAATTTTGCCAAATAGCAACTTTGAAAATATGGACTTAAGGTTCATAGCAAAGCTGAACAATGAACTGGAGGTAACTAAGTCCATTATTAGAGTGGACCAGCTTCGGCCAGGAGGAGGAGGAGGAGAATGCAGCTGCTCCGAAGAGGACAACCAGAAGAAGGGCAGTGTATGAACATTTGGAACAAGACAAAGTTGTCTGGTTTTGTATATTCTTTTTGGGTTCTGTGAAACAGAGAGGGGAAGCTCCCAATTTCCACCAAATCATGCCTATGGTGCCACCCTGTGGTCTTGTTTATTCGTATAAGTTGTGCCTCATGGCTCTGTACCCCTGGACCGTGAATTTTTTTCAAGCTGCTAGAGGTGTCAATGGCCAACTCTGTGTAGGGGGAGGATATGTTGGTTTTGCTTGTTACTGTGTTATATATTTCTGTGTGATCCTTGGAGGAAAGGAGGTATAGAAATTTAAATCATAGTAATAGTCATAATAATAATTCAGAAGAATACAGAGTTGTCATGTTTTGTGTATTCTTTTTAGGTTCTGAGAAGCAGAAGCGAAGAGCTTTTGGTTATTTCCAGTACATGCCTTCATCGCATCTGTGTGGTAAACTTGCTTCAAAGGTCTATGAGCGCCGCCGGATTGAGCGCCCCTGGCTCATAGTATCTTTGGAAGGTGCTAGAGAGGACAGCAGCCTGCTCCAGTTGAATATGACACTGGGCAACGTGGTTACTGGAGAAGAATGTCTCTTAATGACAAGACTGACAAGGCGTTCCAGAAGATTTGCTGTTTGAAAAGATGCACATACCCCTCTGTAATAATAAAAGCAGAGATTGATTCCTGCTAAGGAAGCAAAATAAACCTGGGTTTTGTTTTGTTTGTTCTGTCAGTGTTTGTAAAAAAGCAAAAAGAGAAGGAAAGGGTTCTGACCTCCCTTTATCTCTTCAGCCTGGCCCTCGGACCCTTGTCTGCATAAAAGAGTCCACGAGGATATCCTTGCAGAGTTTTATTCTTAAAAGTCCTTGTGCAAAACACGACTGAATAACTATACACACCAGCACCAACCAACCCAAACACCAGCCACAGCCCAAACTAACATTTCTCACTTATATATACAACCTGCTGCAAGCCGCTGAGTCATGCTGACCCAGCTTTATTCGCATTAAAGAAACAGCGGCCATTTTAGCCGTGACATGTTCTTCCTGAAGCGTATGGATATAGTGCAACTAAAATGAATCTTGCTTGTGAAAATTAGGATTTCCCCTCCTCCTCCTCCACAGGAAAAAAGACAACAAAGATCAAAGGCAGTCGAAATGATTAAAAGTAGTCCACAAAGCTTTAGTTTAACATGCAATTCCACCCTACATGATATTCCTGTGAATCAGAGTTTATTTCATGCCCTTGTTGTAAGGGCTGTCTATCCCATCCTGCAGGAATTGAAGCAAGTGAGGCACATCAGCCAAAGGAGGAATAGGATGCATAGCAGATTTAAGAGGGTTCACCTGGTTTGGGGGTGGCGGGAGAGAAAGGACTGGTCAGTGGAATGGACATTGCTATGTGCCATTCGCACAGCCGAGTCCTTACTCACTAGCAACAACAAGTCACCCCTGAGAATACTCTAAAAGCAAAGTTTTGTTTCTTGCCTGAGCAGAAAAGGCTACAGCAAGTGATCAGAAAAGCCATCAGAGGCTGGAACCCAGATCTTTGTTCACACCCAGTTTTTATAGTCATATGAGTGCAAGGCATTCAGCGGTATGGTCTAACAGTCACCCTAGCCACAAAGACAAGTGTATCCACACACAAGATGGCTAGGCGTTTTTTCCTGCTCATGTATCTAAACCTTGCATGCTTCTGTCACTTTCCTTCACACACTTCTCTATTCTTTCTTGCGCGTCTCTTAAGCCTGGTTGCTCCATGATTACAATAAGAATAAAAACGATCATGTTACACCAAAAGGGTGTTTGATGGGAAGAAATTCAGAAATTAAATAAATAATGATCATTAGCCTTGTGATATATAAGAACAGGGGAACTCACAGTTGCAGTGCTGGGCATTATTTTGGGAGCATCACATCATTCGGACATCCCGGCAACATCACAGTACTGAGCACAACAGACTTAAAGAGAACCAGAGCATCCACTATATGATGAGGGTTCATTTCCTATCGTATTTTGTATGTTTGTTGCATGGAGTTATGGAAAACATTTCCTGATGAGTATGATCAATTGCATCATCATCATCATCATCATCATTTATTTATCTGCCATCCATCTGACTTGGTTTCCCCAGCCACTCTGGGCGCTTCCAACCAATTAAAACACAGTAAGACAACAAACATTAAAATCATCCCTAAATCATAATAATAATGAGCCAGGTTAAAATATGAGGTCCACAAAGAATTTTTTTTTCTTTCAAAATGCCCACATTATCCAAATACACAATTCTTACATTTACTGTACATGATAATTATTATTGTTTTGAGCATTTTTGTATGTTTCCAGTACTGTACAGTCATACCTCGGGTTGCGAACGCTGCGGGTTGCGCGTTTTCGTGTTGCGGACTGTGCCGAACCCAGAAGTACCGGAACGGGTTACTTCCGGGTTTCTGCGCTTGCGCATATACAGAAGCACAAAAATGACATTACGCGCATGCGCAGAAGCGCTGAATTGCATCACGCGTGTGCACAGACACGGCGCTGCGGGTTGCTAACATGCCTCCCACATGGATCATGTTTGCAACCCAAGGTATGACTGCACCAAAGTGGGGAGGGGACTGCCCCCTGTGGTTTCCTCCAGTGTGGATGCAGGATCAGGGCCTCAATCAGCAGGGCTTGCTAGTGGAGAATATAATATTCTCTGCTTAAATGATGAGCAGGTCAGAGGACTTAAACAAGTAATTGCTTATTATAGAACCACAGTGTGTAGAACAGGTCTTCTCTTCTTTTGCTACTCTCTAATTTTGCCTCCATAGTGTGTGGATTGTTTGTAATCTTGACAACCTCTCCAATACTCTTTCCCGCTCCCTGACACCGCCATTGCTACGTGGCTTGCTGCGTCACCTGGCCCCTGGGCATTTCCTGAGCTGCGTGGCGCTTGTTCTATTGGCTGGACTGAGCGACGTGTCACCTACCTCCATGACTGTTGTACCAGAACTGGTGCCAACATTCTGGGCCTGTCTTGTTCTCAACTGCCCACACTCATCTATGATGCTAGAAGCTGCCAATGCCAGAAGTGGGAGTTGGCAGTAAGTTTTTTAATGGTTGGCACTGACTAATAGAAACAGTTTTAAAAAGGCGCTATTTCTCCCCTCTTTCCTTATTTGATAGTGTGTGTGTGTGTGGGAGGGCGTCATTGCTTTTTGTTTCATTATGTATTTCGTGTTCTCATTTTGTATTCTTTTGTTGTGAACTGCCTGTGATCTTCAGATGAAGGGCAGTATACAAATACTCATCACCATCGTCAATCCAGTTGTTCAGTCCAGTATTCATTGTTATATGTGTGCAAGCAGAGAGGGCCTTTTGACTTGCCCTGGCCCTTGTGTGATGGTCCAAAACAGAAATAAGCTCACCTGTCCATCCTTAAATCCAAGGGAAGTGTAGCCTTGTCATCCAAACTGACACCAAACTGGGAGGGGTGGCTACACCAAACTGGGAGGGGTGGCTACACCAAACTGGGAGGGGTGGCTAACACCCCAGAGGACAGGATCACACTTCAAAACGACCTTGACAGATTAGAGAACTGGGCAAAAACAAACAAGATGAATTTTAACAGGGAGAAATGTAAAGTATTGCACTTGGCCAAAAAAAAATGAGAGGCACAAATACAAGATGGGTGACACCTGGCTTGAGAGCAGTACATGTGAAAAGGATCTAGGAGTCTTGGTTGACCTCAAACTTGACATGAGCCACACATCCGAAAAAAGAAAAACACACAATCTGAACGTTTTTCTTTTTTTTTCTTTTTTCTTTGTAATTTTTTCTCTGTATTTTCATATATGTCTGTTTTTTGTGTATAACTTCAATAAAAATGCATTTAAAAAAAAAACAACCCAAACTTGACATGAGCCAACAGTGTGACGCGGCAGCTAAAAAAGCCAATGCAATTCTGGGCTGCATCAATAGGAGTATAGCATCTAGATCAAGGGAAGTAATAGTGCCACTGTATTCTGCTCTGGTCAGACCTCACCTGGAGTACTGTGTCCAGTTCTGGGCACCACAGTTCAAGAAGCACACTGACAAACTGGAACGTGTCCAGAGGAGGGCAACCAAAATGGTCAAAGGCCTGGAAACGATGCCTTATGAGGAACGGCTAAGGGAGCTGGGCATGTTTAGCCTGGAGAAGAGGAGGTTAAGGGGTGATATGATAGCCATGTTCAAATATATAAAAGGATGTCACATAGAGGAGGGAGAAAGGTTGTTTTCTGCTGCTCCAGAGAAGCGGACACAGAGCAATGGATCCAAACTACAAGAAAGAAGATTCCACCTAAACATTAGGAAGAACTTCATGACAGTAAGAGCTGTTCGACAGTGGAATTTGCTGCCCAGGAGTGTGGTGGAGTCTCCTACTTTGGAGGTCTTTAAGCAGAGGCTTGACAACCATATGTCAGGAGTGCTCTGATGGTGTTTCCTGCTTGGCAGGGGGTTGGACTCGATGGCCCTTGTGGTCTCTTCCAACTCTATGATTCTATGATTCTATGATTCTATCCGGTGATTTGGGATGAACAGCTATGGGCTGCCGCAGCACAGGTAGGAAGTTCATGAACGATGTAATGACACGAAGTGGGGCAGCTCACAGAGATTGTCACCAGTGCATCCTCCTGACATGTTTCCCACTGAGGCATTCTTATCAAAATGAAGAAGGAAACATTGCTGGGTTGCTCCACTGCCACTGGAAGGGCCATTCAAACTTTGTTGCTGAGAGAGGGCCTCCGACCATAAGTTTGAAGCAACACCTGCTCATCCGTCTCTACCACCATCCAGATTTATGCTTTTTGGATAAACACAGAAGCCTGGTGCACGCAAGTAGGAGTTGGGAGGCTGCTCCCATAGGCAGCATGAAGCCTCCTTTCACAGCTTAGTTGCTGGGGTCAGGGAAGGTGGAGGCAGCCTGGAAGCTGAATCTCTGAGCCCCTGCACCTCCATCACATGGGGGCTTCCAAGCTGCTCCTGAAGCCAGCCAGAGCCAACTGCTCTGGGCTGCTGAGACTGCTGCTGCTGCGTTTCCCGGGGACATTAGATGAAATCCGGGGACATTCCGGGGATAGAATTTGTCCAGGGACTTATTCGCAAATCCGGGGACTGTCCCCAGGAAATGGGGACGTCTGGTAACCCTAGCCTGCCGATCGCCTCTCCCTCAGCCGCTCTACAGCTGAGGTGGAGGCGGCAGAGAGGCTCCACGCAGCGCCCCCCACCCCCATGGGCGGCTTGCCCCACCCTCGGCTGCAGGATGCACAGGCCACACCCGACACCCGAGTGGCTAGCTACGCCACTGAGAAGAACCCTGATGAATCCCATCTAGAACAGAATCCTGTTCTCACAGTGGCCAGCTAGATGCCTATAGGAAACCCTCAAGCATATACCTTCCAACACATATGTACCCACCAGAAGGAGCTTGCACCTTTGCTAGTGCTCTGTACAAACATTTGAAATGCGCAATATTATTGCATATACTGGGCTGTTTACGGGGCAGTGCTAGATTAAACCCAGTGGAGGCCCTTGGCAGTCAAAATCTGGGCGGGGGCAGGCCTCGCGCGCACGCTGGAATAACATTGAACTAAGAAAGGTTGGTTGTCGTTTTCTTTCAAGATCAAATCAATATTATTTTGACCCATTGTCACTGGACCCCTAAAAAGTATGGGGCGTATAGGCCAGTGCCTACTCTGCCTATTTGGTAATCCAGCCCAGCCCCTTTGGCTGGAGGAGAGAGAAGAAACAGAAGTTGAGGGACGCCTCCTGATGCGCTGCAGCTGTTCCCCACAATGAAATGGAAGGCTCAACATTTGTCAGGCACTTTCGGATGCTCAGCAGCCCTGTGTGGTTACAACAACCCTGAAAAGTAGGCCAGTGCTATGCGCTTCCCAAATTGCAGCTAAATCCCTCGCAGATTTGCATCCAACCTCTGCTTAAAAGCCTCCAAGGAAAGAGAGTCCACCACCGTCACAGAGAGTCTTACCATCAGAAAGTTCTTCCTAATGTTTAGTCCGAATCTCCTCTCCTGTCCTCCCCTGTGGAGCAGCAGAAAACAAGCTTGCTCCCTCTTGCAGCCCTCAGATATTGGCTCTCCTCTCTCCTCTCAGTCTCCTTTTCTCCAGGCTAAACATACCCAGCTGCCTCAACCGTTCTTCATGAGGCTTGGTTTCCAACTGCCTCAACCGTTCCTCATCAGGCTTGGTTTCCAGACCCTTCATCATCCTGGTTGCCTTCCTCTGCTCACCTTCCAGCTGCTCAATATCCTTCTTCAACTATTCAACTAGCCTGCACTGACCGGCAGCAGTTCTCCAGGGTTTCATATGGGGGACACACATTCCCAGCCCCTCCCCCCCCCCCGGAGATGCTGCCCAGGACCGAAGACCTGCATGCAAAGCAGATGGTCTAATCCTGCGCTATGGAGACCCCTAGCCTGCCTTGAAGGATGTGGGGGTGGTCTCCCTTTGGAAATGGGGCCGCAGGAAGAAGGATGTGAAATGAAGATGCAGCCCAGCTGCAGGCGGAACAGCAGGTGCCTCCAAGTTCTGACAGAGGAGCATCACCACTCAGGTGGGGCCAGGGCCAGGTGGGAGGGTTGCCACGGTGACAAGGACCTGCCCTCCTTTGTGACACCTCTTGATTCTCTCTTTAAAGCCACTGACTTGCAGGGGCCATTGTGGGTTAGTAGTGAGACAAGTGAAGGAGAGAGGAGTTGGTGGTGGTTGGAGAAGATAAGGAGAGGTGTTCATTTGATTGTTATTTTGATTTTTATTTGATTTATTACTTTTATTTGATTCATTTGATTTCATTTATTTTTATTTGATTTATTTGACTTTTTATTTTAACACTTTTATTTTACTTTTTTATTTTATTTTTTGTTCTTTATTTCCCATATTTTTTATTTTACATTTTTATTTTGTGCACATTTGGTATATATTTTGTATATATTTATTTTGTGGATAGAGGAGTAGTTAGGGGTAAGGTAAGTGTTAGGTTAGGGTGGGGGTGGGGTGGGGTGGGGTGAGAGTTAGGCTTGGGTGGGCATTTTAGATAGTTAGCTAGTTGAGAGGGGAGGGTGGGATTTTTTTTGTAAACAAAATGTGCAGACTAAGTAGGATTCCTTCCCTTTCTCTTGGTCTCCTGGGAGTGTGGTGTGAGTCCTGGGGTCCCCTGAAAGCCTTGACTCTCTGGAAATTGACCCTGCCAGTCTTCTCCAGAGAGCTCAGCTCCTCCACACACTTCCCCTGCCTTCCCCTTTTCTCTCCCCTCTTATCATTTATTATGACATTCCTAGTCCACTTTCCTCCCAGGAGCTCAAGGTGGCCTTCATGGTTCTCCCGGCCCCCAATGGCTAGGCTGGCGCAAGGTCCACCAGGGAGCTTCATGGCTGAGGGGGGATTCGAACCCTGCTCTCCCAGGTCCTCCTAGTCCAGCCCTCCAACCACTACACCTCTGCCTGGCTCCATTTTCCATCTCTCCAGCTGCCCTACGCCATCGGCCTTCTCCCCCTTCCTGGGGGTCTCTCTGGCTCCAAGGAAGACTCCACCCCCTTCCTCATGTTCTGTTCCTCTTCTGGGGTGGGAGCCATTGTCAAAGAGAAAGAGGGAAGCGTTCGTGGTGCTAGAAAAATAGCCCTGGGGGTGGGGGGGTATGCTTTTGCCCCAGCCTGACAGCAGCTAGTCTCCCAAGGGCAATAATATGATATCACCTCACCTTCTTAGTAACTGTGGTTCTCAAAGGGTGTGGCAAGAGAGGATGGCAAGACAATCAAAGAAGCATTGAAACATTTCCGTATTGTATCGTATCATAATGTGTTTGTTTTGTCATTTGCAGAATATGGATAGATAGCTTTTCAAAATGAGAACAAGAGAAAGGCTTCTTTGTGTCCATGAGATGAGTTTGTTTGTCTCAAAATTAGACCTACAATCTTACCTTGGGTTAAAGACGCTTTGGGTTAAATCTTTTCAGGTTGTGTCCCGCGGTGACCCGGAAGTACGGGAAAGGGTTACTTCCGGGTTTCGCCGCTTGCACATGCGCAGACGCTCAAAATGACATCGCGCGCATGCGCAGAAGCGGCAAATCTCGACCCGTGCACACGCAGACACGGGGTGCGTTCTGCTCATGTTGCGAACGGGGCTCCGGAATGGATCCTGTTTGCAACCAGAGGTACCACTGTAATGTAAACGTGATTACTTGGCAAAAGCAAGCTCACACCTCCCATGGAGTTTGTATACATAAAGTACATATGTAAGAGGCTCGTTTATAACTGCATTTTGGGATGATTCATGTTTTTTATGTAACTGCATTGTTTTATACTTCCTGGAGGTCCCATGATCATATTATAAGTAGTTGTGTTCTATGCTGTAAGTCAACCAACTGCCAAGAGTTGTTTCGTTTCTCAATGTATTTCTTATCGATAGAAAATTAAGTGTGGCACAATCCATTTTTTACTCTGAAAGTGCAGCTTAGAAAAAATGTTTGAGATCCACCGTAGTAACGCTATGGGCCTTAACGGGATGCGGATGGGAAGGTCAGACGTGGCGGCGACGCCCCTTCTAGCGCTCAAGCTCCGCCTTCGACAGCCCCGCCCCCCTCTTCCCCCCCCTCGCAATTGGAGCTTCTCCGCCTTCCGTTGAAACGCGGCGACGATCGCCGCCCGCCCTCCCTCGCGATTCTTAATCCGCTTCCCTCCTCGGTTCTTTTCGTTATACAGTATTCTATTTTATTTTGTAACCCGGGGGAGCGGGATGCCCAGTTAAAAGGAGACGGCGCCTCCCCCCATAAAAACGAGACCGCCGTCACGAACAGGATTCGAACCTGTGCGGGGAAACCCCATTGGATTTCGAGTCCAACGCCTTAACCACTCGGCCACCGTGACTCTCGGGCCAAGGCTGCGCGGAGCTCCAGCTAGACCGGCCCGCCAGGCGGCCTGGACCGACCGCGGGAGCGCGAAATGGGCGGCGGGGAGAAGCCCGGCGGCGGAGGAGGAGGAGGAGACCCGAGCGCCGCGTCTCCCCGCCCCCTCACGCGCCGCCAGAAAGGACGCCCGGCCCCGGCGCCTTCCGCTCGCCTCAGCTTCGCGACCCCCAAATTCCCCTCAGCGCAGCGCGGACTCCATTTTTAATACGAATATTCCCGATAAATTCAGCCCCCGCCGCCGCTGTTCCCCGCCTTCCCGCCCGGCCACGCAGGTCCCCTCAGGCCGCGCTGAAAGCCGCGCGGGGTTCGTGCTCCTGAGCATGTGCAGAATTCCCGCCTCCCTCCTTGCGCGTCCGGGGCAAGTTGCCCGTCTTTGAGGAGGCTCCTGAGGGCATCGCTATCCCGTCGCCTAGACTGGGATTTCAAGGGCTCCGAGGTCACGGCAGACACGGAATCTTAGCGACTCCCAGCCTGGGAATTAGAGCAGCCCAAGCCTCTTCCCCCAGGGGTGCTTGTTGGGGTCGGACTAGATGACCCTGGGACCCTTTCCGACTCGACAGTTCTGCGATTCTATGTCCTGCACGCCTTCACTTTGAATCATGGGCCTGTTTGCCTCGCCAGCTTCCTTCGAGAGCACAGGCAGGATATGTATTCCATAAATAATGAGCCTGGAAATGTGTTCATGGGCATCACCACTAATTAGTATTTCACATGCTGCAGAGCTAAGTCTTGGAACAGGGAAAAGGTGATTGCCCCATCCTTGCACTCTGTGTTACCTGGACACTTCTGCTGCCACTCCTTGCGTACACAAAATCAGTTGGTTTAGTAATAATAATAATTTTATTATTTATACCCCGCCCATCTGACTGGGTTTCCCCAGCCACTCTGGGCGGCTCCCAACCGAATACTGAAAACAATACAGCATTAAACAATTAAAACTTTCCTAAACAGGGCTGCCTTCAGATGTCTTTCAAAAGTAAAATAGTTGCTTATTGCCTTGACATCTGAAGGGAGGGCGTTCTACAGGGCAGGCACCACTACCGAGAAGGCCCTGTGCCTGGCTCCCTGTAACCTCGCAGTGAGGGAACCGCCAGAAGACCCTTGGAGCTGGACCTCAGTGAACGATGGGGATGGAGACGCTCCTTCAGGTATACTGGGCTGGGGCCATTTAAGAATCGGCAACCTCCTGTAAAAGGATGTAGTTAAAAGGCGAGGTCCGTCCTTGCATCTCCCAGTTATGATAAATGGTGGCTAAAGTGTGTCACGGGGTAAGGTGGGGGGAACTTTCCTGCATTAAACAACATGTCCGGCACTCAAGACTGCAAGACTGTCTGATCTGCAAGCTTCGCTCCTTTATTCTAGACGTGCAAGGAACACTGGCTCTGGCTGCTCACATTCTGCATGAAGTGCCTCTCTCCTTTAGGATTGCTTTGATTGCCTTCTAGTTTGGCCCTTAGAATAACAGAATCATAGAGCTGGAAGGGATCACAAGGGTCATCTAGTCCAACCCCCTGCAATGTAGGAATCTTTTGCCCCACCTGGGGCTCGAACCCACAACCCTGATAGTGCTAATGATAATGGAAAGGTGAGGCATTATTCCCAAGGGCTCTGGTGCAAAAGAGTGAATAATGTCATGAAGCTCCCCGGGTGACCTTGGGCCAGTCACCATCTCTTAGCCTAACCTAATTCTCAGGATTGTGACGATGAAATGGGGAGGAGGAGAATCCTGTACACCACCTTGAGCTCCTTGGAAGAAAAAGGGGGTATATAAATGAAATACTGTAAATAAATAAATTAATATAATGATATAAATGCACCGTATGAAGCTGCTGTTTCTGAGATGTCATGTAATCAGAATAGTTTTAATGTTGTTGTTTAGTCGTTTAGTCGTGTCCGCCTCTTCGTGACCCCATGGACCAGAGCACCCCAGGCACTCCAGTCTCCCACTGCCTCCCGCAGTTTGGTCAAACTCATGCTGGTAGCTTCGAGAACACTGTCCTCCCATCTCATCCCCTGTCATCCCCTTCTCCTTGTGCCCTCCATCTTTCCCAACATCAGGGTCTTTTCCAGGGAGTTTTCTCTTCTCATGAGGTGGCCAAAGTATTGGAGCCTCAGCTTCATGATCTGTCCTTCCAGTGAGCACTCAGGGCTGATTTCCTTCAGAATGGATCGGTTTGATCTTCTCGCAGTCCACGGGACTCTCAAGAGTCTCCTCCAGCACCAGAATTCAAAAGCATCAATTCTTCGGCGATCAGCCTTCTTTATGGTCCAGCTCTCACTTCCATACACCACTACTGAAAAAATCATAGCTTTAACTATACGGACCTTTGTTGGCAAGGTGATGTCAAGTTTTAATCTAACAGACCTTAAACAGAAAGATGCTTAGATTATCTGTTGCCCCTCTGAGCATGCACTGGAGCTGTGAAGATTCCTTTGTAATGCATTTCTCAAAATGCATTTGTGTCGTAAACGTGCCTTACAATGATAAACGCAATCTAGGCCTTGCCTGCAGGTTTACAGTACAGAGGAAACAGGAAAACAAGCAAATTCATGAGCCATTTGCACCCCAACCCAGCATATGGCCTGAGCCTTGTTTTCTTATTTCTCCCCAAGGGATCCCTTACTTCTGAATTCCGTGATCCCACTCGCACTCAACCCAATTGTTAGCTACAACATTTCGCTTTTTAGCCCCCCCCCCCCCCATTTTCAGCCCTCGTCCTACATTTCCTGAACTGAAGAAAAGAGGGGAATTTATTCTTGGCTACTTTCAGTCTCGACTTCAATCCGTGTCCTTTCCCATCACTAAACAGAACATTCAGTCCCAAAATATATACATACATGTGTATACATGCATGCATATTATATACACCCACACTTGTTTCCGGTGGCAGATGCGCCCGACCCCTCGCCGTTCCCCGCACTTCAGCCTCCGCGTCTTGCGGCTCTCCGCCTGCAGGGGGCGCTTCGCCTCCAAACCGTGGCCCGGCTTTCCCCGCTTCCTCCCTTCCCCTCTCTGCCCAGTAGGGGTCGCTGCGTCGGCCCGCGCGGGGCAGCGGCCGCCAGCAGAGGGCGCTGCGAGGGCCGTGGCGGCGGAGGCGGAGGCGGAGGCGGCGGCGCGGCCCAGGCCGGCGGCGCTGGGAAAATGGCGGTGCGGAAGAAGGATGGCGGCCCCAACGTCAAGTACTACGAGGCCTCGGACACCGTTAGCCAGTTCGACAGCGCGCGCATCTGGCTCAGCAAGAACTACAAGAAGGTAGCGGCCTTCCCGCCCAGGGCCCGGGCCTCCTGCCTCGGCTCCGCGCCAGTCCCAGGCCGCGGGAGGAGGGCGAGGCGGGGGCGCCCGTCCTCCGCCTCGGCTGCCCCCTTCCCTCCTCGGGACCCCGCCGCGCGTGCCCGGGCTGCTCCCCCTAAGCGAGCAGGGGCTGGGGGGTTGTTGGGGGACCAGAAGGGATGGAGCTGGCGGGCAGGAGAGGTGCAGCGCGCCCCCCTCTTTTTCCATAGGGACCGGGGATCCCAGCGACCCCACCCCGCGCCCCCGGGAGGCTCTCTCCGGCCGCGATCCCGCTCCGCCCTCCTCCGCCGGAGACGGTGCCTGGCAGGACAAGGGGACCCCATTTTGGCATCCCATTGTTGTTTCCCTCCAGGCCGCCCAGGGGTGCAGACCCCCTGCTCTGACCTCTTGGCGTCTTGTCACCTGCTGCCTCGTGCCTGGCGCCCCCATTGTCCCTGGAAGCATTCCTCCCTAATTTGATTCCCAGCCGAGTCCCTGAAAGTTTCATTTACTGACATATTAACTGACCTCCCCCCGCCCCCTTCTTCTTCTTCCAAATGGGTCACCCTCCCTCCTGAAGCAATCCCCAGTTGACTTCAATAAATGATCTCCCACCTGCTGAAACTGTGCTCTTTGACGTGCAGAAATATAACAGGGCAGGAAGCATTAGTCTTCTGGAAACAGGGTGCAGTGCACCGTAGTGGTTTTCTTTCCTACCTCCAGGAGAGCTGCTCAGCTGCCCCTTAATCTCGGGGGTACTTTGCTTTGCTTTTCCAGTTTATCTGATTCCTGCCAGCAGAAAATGGAAATGCTTTTGTGTGTTGCAGTTTACCTCTTCCTTTCATTAAGTCTGCAATAAGAGACTCCTCTCCCCAGATTACTGAGGCTATTTGCATGTTAGATCCCCTACTCCTTTCAGCTTTCCTCTGTGGTCCCCTGATCAGCCAAAAGCCCAGAAGCTGAAATGAATGTTGATGGAATCTCCTCTCCAACACACACACACACATGTAATATGTGTGGATGGGCAATTTGAGGACACGTGCAACCTTCTGGGATGAAGGCACGTGGAAGACTGCCTGGTAGTTTCTGCCTGGGTCTCTGGTATTTGACAGTTGCATCCTTCCTAGCAAGCAGCGTGGGTCTTGGTTCCCATGCTGTTTACCTTTGACCTTCCGAGTGAGAATGTCTGAGTCACCAGACAGCGTTCTGTGTTTGGAGTGACAGATTGTGACCTGATGTTCACCACTTCCCTGCAAGTTCAACGCTTGCCAGCCCTCATGTCATTTGCAACAACTGAAGAAGGAGCGGCATTGAATGGATTCTCATTCTAACTTCCATAATTTTACTAGCGCTAGCAATGTGGAACTTTAAAAAAATGCTGTCTTTAAATGTACTTGGAATGATCCACGCATGAAACTTTGTTTGCATACTTGGCTGGTACTTGCACACCAGGCAAATCAAGGAGGCCTGAGCTTCTGTTGTGTAGGGGTGAAGTTTAGCAAGGGTGGGGACCCCCTCATCCCTTTTTGTGGTCAGTTCCCTGCTTCACAGTCTGCTGTTACACACAGTTAAATGGACCTGTGTATTAGTTAATGCCTGGCAAAGTCACAAAGCCCAATGCTTAAAAGAAATGTGATGGACCTGTGTTGGTAATGCTTCATGTATTTGCAAGAAAGAGTTATAGTTATAAATATTGTTATTTATATGGTATAAAAAGTATTCACAGGAAGTATGCTTTAAAGCTTTAACACATAGCTGTCAACGTTTCCCTTTTTTTAAGGGAAATTCCCTTATTCCGAATAGGATTCCTCGCAAGAAAAGGGGAAAGTTGACAGCTATGCTTTAACAGATTTGACTGCAATCCTAGCTACACTTACCTGGGAGTATCTTGGAATACAGTGAGACTTATGTCTGAATAATTGCATTGCTAATATTGAGTATGTCCAGACTTTTACTGAGACTCTTGTCCCAAAATTTGAAATGCTGTTTGCTGAGGGGGAGAGAGAAATTATATTCTTCTCCCTCCCACCCCACATTTCCCCAACAAATGTTCAGAGGATGCAAGCTAAAAAGAATAGGGCAATAGACACGACAATTAAGAGGGAACATATTCTGAATGCACACAGTTACACCAAAGCACCATAGCACATAGATGTTTCTGCAATGTTCACACACCATTTGTTCCATAGAAACTTTGTTGATAATAATTTTAAATGGCGTAGTTATCTCTTACGTGCTGGGTAGTGTTCTCAGCATTGAGACTTCAACAAACCTATTTTCTTGGGAACACAACTTTGGAGATGTGAAATGTTTGCAAGTAAAACTATGAACCAGGTCACATCAGTGGTAGTTGTATCATACGAAATCTGGAACAATGATGGGGTGGGGTGGGGGTATTCTCCACAAGAGTATTGCGATTTTTTTATGCCTGCAGCAGACTACAGAATGATTTAAGAATATAGTTGATTATACTCTCATCTGTGTGCCACCTGAGTTGATATGAAATGAGCTTCTGTGAAGTCTGCAGTGCTCTGCAACTGAAAGTCTCATTGCCCACACATGAAAATGGTTATTGTGCCGATTTGAGGCCATGATTCTTTGTCTACATAGGACCCCTAAAATGTCCTCATTATATACAGAATTAATTGAAAATAGTCATTAGTGTTAGGTGTTAGTTCAGTCCTACGCTAGACATAATATTCAAGATCTCCTATTTTGACTGAAAGTTTTTAGAGGCCAGAACCAGCTTTGTTTAGTACCCACAGTTCTTTGGAGAACTCTTGTTGCTTAAGAGTGCTGTCCTGTACCTAGTGGATCTTTCTTATTCCATAGTAGGATTGCTTTGTGTGTAGAATTGGATCTCTTTAGGTGTGCCATTTTTTCCTTCTGAAAAAGCATCTCTTTCAGTGATACTTGGAATCCACTTTTCATCCTAACCTGCATTCTAAGACACACCTTTATCTTTATTTGCTGTATACGTCTCTGTTTTCCTCTGTTGCCTCTTTCTCTTTTCCTTCTGAAAAACATAAAGAACAAAATTGGTTGTGTCGCTACCAGTGGTAACTCACTTTAGGTTAGAGCATGTTGGTCATCGTAACCCAGTTGCTGAAAATGATGAATCCTCAGTCTGTTCCTTGCCAAGGTCTCACATGTGCTTGATTGCTGATTCAAAGAGTGATCTGGATAGGAGTCATCTAAGCCTCGGTCCTTCTTTCCGCAGTACATCCAAGCAGAGCCACCTACCAATAAGTCGTTGTCCAGCCTAGTAGTACAGCTGCTGCAGTTCCAAGAGGAGGTGTTTGGAAAACATGTCAGCAATGCACCACTCACAAAGTTACCGGTGAGTCTCACAGCTGTCTTGGTTCAGGTGTGGTAGAGAAAGAAAAGCGTCTTCCGCAGAGTAGGTTGCTTCTAGAGAGATCTCCTGTCTGTCTGTCTTGTCTGCCTAAGAACAGTTTACAGATAGGTAGCCGTGTTGGTCTGCCATAGTCAAAATAAAAAAATTCCTTCCAGTAGCACCTTAAAGACCAACTAAGTTAGTTCTTGGTATGAGCTTTCGTGTGCACGCACACTTCTTCAGATACACTGAAACAGAAGTTGCCAGAACCTTCTATATAGTGAGAAGGTGGGGAGCTACTTTGAGATCTTGTATAGAATGTCCTGGGAGATTGAAGTGTTCTCCTACTGGTTTCTCTGTTTTGTGATTCTTGATGTCAGATTTATGTCCGTTTATTCTTTGGCATAAGATCTCAAAGTAGCTGTTTTACTACAAAGGAATTTCAGAAATAGACTGGAAAGAGAAGCTGCTGAATTGCAACTCATTACCAAACTTAAAACCATGGAGAGACCTGGTTTGAACAAACACATTGGATTCTTATCCCATTATACATGACTAAGCCATTTCTCACCTTCTCACCCCTTGCCTTTTCCTGTAAGACCTATTACAGTCGTTAAGAGTCGTCAACAGGCTCATCTCAGCTATCTGCCAATCTCCCATTCCCACCACCCTTCTGAGTAATACCCCTCCCCACCTTCTCACTATATAGAAGGCTCTGGCAACTTCTGTTTCAGTGTATCTGAAGAAGTGTGCATGCACACGAAAGCTCATACCAAGAACTAACTTAGTTGGTCTTTAAGGTGCTACTGGAAGGAATTTTTTTATTTTAAGAACAGTTTAGTCTTCTTATACAGAATAAAATGATAGGCTGAGGTACTAGAAAATTGCAAAACTTGAACGTTGGAGGGGCAGAGTTATTTTTAGTGGTTCCTCATTCAGAAAGCTTATCACATTGGACAGAGGACTAGACCAAATCTTTCTTCCTGATGTGGTCCTTTACTATAGCACCTCAGCCTACTAGCTCATTCTAGTATGAAACAGTTCTGAGATTCTGTAACGATAGCAGGAATTGGGCACATAAAACACAAGCTTTTCTGGGGCTTAGCTATTTGCAGAACTCCATGGTATTTCCCTGTGTAAGCCTGCAGTTCTGTGTTGTTGGGATTTTTCAGCATATTATGCTTGGGAGAGACACATAATAAGCAGTAATTATTGCATTCCCGGAGAAAACAATTGTGTCAGGTTTTGATTCAGGCTGGCACTGACGGATATTGCTCTTGCTATGCTCTTGGTTGTTCTTCTAAGCTTTGCTAGCTTGGAAGTCAGTTTAATCTTTTTATGCTGTTTATAAAAATAGAGGATAACATAAAACATTTACACTGATACAGATTAACATAAAAACAAATTATACTGACTATATCTACACCACCATGCAAAATTCAGTGCAAATATAATTCAAAATCATTTTAAATTTTGATGGCTTAGATCTTGTTGCTTTCCATGACTTCCTTGCAGCAGGGTGATTATAATGTTGCTTTGGTTGGTTCCTGAAAGATGGGTTCAAATTTTTATATTCCACTTCTTCGGCTTATTGCATTGCTATTCATCCAAGTCATGTATCCGTAACTCAAGTTACTTTGCTGGGCTTTAAACTCTCTTGCTTGATAGTCAGTGCTACCCTCCCTGGCCAGAGTTCAGTTCTGTACTGTTAGCATCAGGCGCTTTTTCTAAGGTGCTCTGAATTCTGTGGTTCTCCAGCCTAACAGATGGAGAGCACATGAGATTTTCCCTTAAGAAGGCCGTCTTCTGGAGTAGATGCAGCTCATCTAACTCTAACTCTGGCTATCTTTATTCTAGATAAAATGCTTCTTAGATTTCAAAGCTGGTGGTGCCCTATGTCACATCCTTGCAGCAGCCTATAAATTCAAGAGCGATCAAGGATGGTAAGCATTTTTACTTTTCTATTCTCACCACATTCCATGATAGGGTAGAGGTTTTTGGTTGTGTATTGGTAGGGTAGGAGTTCCTGGCTTTGTGCAGAAATAAGTTGACAGATTTGGTCCTTGTAAAAGAGGTCATTTGAATGCATCTGAATGTTGCGAACAACAGTTTCTTCGCCTTCCATCCATTTTTTCCCCAGGGAGGATGGGGTTATAGAACAAGGACATTTTAGTTATTTAATTAAATTTATCTACCTCATCCTGCTAAAAAAATATTCTTGAACTTGACACTCTCCCCTTCAGAGATTAACAATGTAAGAATCTGAATATAGTTTGCAAAGCGACAATGGTACTGAGATAGTGTCATTTCACAAGCAATGTTGTGTGTAAGGGAGCAACTTGCTGTTGTGGAGTCTTTAATCTGCATTATGCACTGAAAGCTGTATCATATGACTTTGAACAGTCATGGCTTTCCCCAAAGAATCCTGGGAGCTATAGTTTGTTAAAGGATGCTGGGAGCTGTTAGGGGACCAATATTTCCCTCACCGAGCTACAATTCCCAGAGTTCCCTGTGAAGAGGGATTGATCGTTAAACAACTCTGAGAACTGTCACTTTGTGAGGAGTCTCATAATAAACTACAGCTCCCAGGATTCTTTGGGGAAGCCATGAATATTTAAAGTTGTATGATACTGGTTTAAATGTGTAGTGTGGATGTGGCTGCTTGGAGGCAGTGATATGAATGAGGAATACAGCCTTCAGGTTACCATTTTTTATATGAATGTATCTACCCCCCGGGAAGCATTTGGGTTCACAGTGCTAAATACTGCTCTAGCTTTATCATAATCCACATTCAAATTTTTTATTGTGTGCACGTTGTGTTAAACGATAGTTAATGTTTAATTGTGTTTAACTATGCTTTCTTTTGAGTTAGCACCGTCCTGGTAAATATACTCTGAAATCCCAGCTTTGCTCCTCTCACAATTCTGACCATACTGTGCTGGGAGCAAAAAGCCTTGGGCTCGTGGTTTGCTTCCCCCAAAGAAACCACAACGGATAAGGCAAGAACAAACTTTAGGTAGCACTCATGGTCTGTTTGGGGAGGAATGGACCACAGGCCCAGGTTTCGTTGACACAATAAGCCAAGGCTTGTGGTTTGTTGCTTCTGGCACAGCCAGGAAGTGGGGGAGAAATGAGGCAGGGATTCTTGAGCAGCAACTGGCCATTTGCACTGAACTGTAGCTTAACATCAACTATAGTGATGTGTGAACCAGGCCAGTTGATTCTGTGGCCCATTTCCACTCTTCCTCAAAAGTCTAGATTTGTAAAATAGAACATTTAAGAAACGTGAACTCTGATTTTTATTAAGCTTGCTCTTTTCTTCCAATAAGGCGGCGTTTCGATTTCCAGAACCCATCACGGATGGACCGCAATGTGGAGATGTTCATGACGATCGAAAAATCTCTGGTGCAGGTAAGGTGATTTCTTTCCCTTTCTCTGTCCTTTTATGGATTTCTGGCCACCAGGTGCTCATCTGCACTATTCATTTTTCTTCCAGAACAATTGTCTCTCCCGACCTAACATCTATTTGCATCCAGACGTTGACCCTAAATTGCAGGCCAAGCTGAAAGACATTGTGAAACGGCACCAGGTGGGTGAGATTGCAGAACAGCATTAGCTGGGTATCACAAAAATACTCAGAGGGTCATGCATATCTGAAAATGGCTGAGATTGTGATATGCTTGTTTGCTTGGGAATTAAGAATAATATAGCAACACATCCGCTTGCTTGCCACGATGCTGTATGTAAGTTTTCATTTGAATAACTTGTCCACAAGGGACCATTAAAATATTAAAGGAAGTAAGTCTCTCCCATGGAGTGGTACATGATAATTTGGTGACCCCCTTCTACTTTGCGAGAAGCAAAGCTACAGGGAACCAGGCAGAGGGCCTTCTCGGTAGTGGCGCCCGCCCTGTGGAATGCCCTTCCAGCAGATGTCAAAGCGATAAACAACTACCTGACATTCAGAAGACATCTTAAGGCAGCCCTGTTCAGGAAAGTTTTTAACGTGTGATATTTTACTGTATTTTTTGTTTTTATGGAAGCCGCCCAGAGTGGCTGGGGAGGCCCAGCCAGATGTGCGGGGTATAAATAATAAATTATTATTATTATTATTATTATTATTATTATTATTATTATTATTATTATTATTATATTACTAATGAATTTTTGTAAAGAGGGCATTTAAAAGTTGGGAAAATACCACTGAACATGCTCTGATGGTGTGGGTACTTAAGCAATTCAGCACTCCTACCATGCCTGAGAGTTTACAGAGTAATGCAAAACAAAAGGCTCAAGGAGAGAATAGGCTAAATAAGGACACTGCAGGAGACAAACACAAGGAAAGCAAAAGATGTTTGTGAGCAGTTCCAGTTCTGCATGCATGTACATATTTTGCTTTTGTTGGGGAAGAGAACTAAGGGCATCACTGGAAAAGTGAGATTTGTGCGGAAAAGAGGTGCTACCATGTAGGACTTCCAAGTGGGAGTCCCTGTCATAAAGAGCTGCATAGAACAGGTGGTTCAAACCAGTACAGGCTGACCAAAGAGAAGTAAGGCCTACCTAAACTGCTTACAGGATGAGATGCTTCGCCAAACCTAGGTGGTTTTGGTCCAGTAATGAGGTTTTAATAACTGTTTTAACTCTTCATAAGCAATTTGGGCCTCTTGCTAGTGTAGCATGGTGTTGAGGAAGACAGGTTTAATTGCATATAAATAACCTTTTCCAGATAGCTTTCATTCATTATGAGGCATACGCTGCTGGAATTCAGATGTTCTGGTCTTTATACACTCTTTTGATCTCTTTCCAGGGAACAGTAACAGAAGATAAGAACAATGCTTCCCATATTGTCTTCCCTGTCCCTGGTAGCCTTGAAGAAGGTAAGGTTTCTGTCTATTTCCATTCAGTTGTAGAATTTTAACTTTCATCTTGCTGGGTGATCTCTGGTTGTTGCATGCTTGATTATCCTACACTGGGTTGTAGCTAGGCATGCTGATAAAACAGTCAGTAAATTGCAGCGCTGCTCGCATTTTTTCTAGCAGGGGAACGACACGTGTGCAGCTGGAGTGAAAGAGACCGCATTTAAAGCAGCAACAATAGAAAACAGCTCATTAGTAAAGGGCAAGGGGCTGTGGTGGTGGTGAAGGAAAGTGAAACATGATTTACAAATCATTTAAATCTAAAGATGCAAAATAGTACTCATATTTTCTATAGCACCTTCAGCATTTAAAATACTTTATAGCTTTTACTCTGCATATCCCAGAATGCACCATTCTTAGGCAGGATACTTGGTCCCCATTGCAATTATATTTCACTCGCTTCCAATATCTGTTAGCTACTTCCCTCCCATTCTTTCAGGATATCTCAGCTGTATACAGCAGGCATGGCTAACGAGGCGTTCTGTAATAATATACATTAATATAAAACAATCAATTGAAACAAAGACGTTTTTCAAAAGTTAAACAATAGAACAGAATTAACAACATAAACCAATACTTAAAATATTCAGGCAAATAAGGGTTATGCCTGGCACAGAAAGTATTGTTGTGTACACCAGTCATAGGTTGTGGAGAGGATCTTCCACAACCGGGGCTCCATCACAAGGAGGCCTCTCTGCATTACTACATAATGTATCCCCCCCCCTGCCCTGCAAGAAACAAAACAAAAAACCCAACCCCGTATCTGGAGAAAAGCCCCCACTTATGATCTTACAGCACAGGCAGGTTGGGTAAGCTTCCCTAGGATGGAACTTGCACAAATGGGATACCGCTGCTGCCTCTGCAGATGACCTCAGCTAATGCAGGCGCAGCCATTCTTTTACCCAACTTCCCTTACAGGGGCTCAGAGTAGATCACTGTAAAAATGCTGCACAATACAAATGGTGTGAAAGAAAGCCTTTCCAGAGTGAATTAATACCTTGATCGTAATCATCCGTGTTTCCTTTTTCTTGTAGAAGAGTGGGTTCGCCCGATCATGAAGAGAGACAAACAGGTCCTCCTGCACTGGGGCTACTTCCCTGACAGGTGAGCAGGAGCAGGATTAGCATCTGTCCACTGTAACCTTCTCAATATAGGTATAGGAAGCATGTTTCCCCCTATGTATTGTAGTGTGCATTTGCAGCTGATGCTATCAGTTTATATCCTCTCCTATTTTTATTTTCTCCTACCACTTCCTGTAAATTTGCAGAATGTGAATCTGGCTAGGTTTTTCCTGTTTCTGAAAGTGGGGTATAGATGAACTTGTGCCTTAATTTCCGCACCCATTCCCTGAAACTGGCTACATTGTGCAGGAGAGGTTTTGAATCAACTGCTGCCTGCTTTCCTTCATAGCTATGACACCTGGATACCAGCAAGTGAAATTGAGGCCCCCGTGGAGGACGCACCCACGCCAGAGAAACCCCGCAAGGTAAAGGATTGCCTTCATTTGATGTTTGAGTACAAAAAGAACTTGGGATTGGGTCACTCAAGGCAGCAGTCGCAGAATGTGAGGCTCTGAATTCATCTTGTGTCCACTGGGCCAGAGACATTCCTTGTTGCAATTTTGGATTGGGAAGTGGTTCATTTCCCTTCTTGCTTGAAGGTGCTCAGCGATGGGTTTCTCTTCTCCTCACATCAAGGTTCATGGCAAATGGATCCTGGACACAGACACTTTCAATGAGTGGATGAATGAAGAAGACTATGAAGTAAATGATGAGAAGAGCCCTGTCTCCCGCAGGAAGAAAATCTCTGCCAAGACTCTCACTGATGAGGTGCGGTGCTTTTAGAGAACTTCCATTTCTTTATAATACTTGTGGGATATCTTGAATATACAGTGGTGCCCCGCAAGACGAATGCCTCGCAAGACGGAAAACTCGCTAGACGAAAGAGTTTTCCGTTTTGGAGGTGCTTCGCAAAATGAATTTCCTATGGGCTTGCTTTGCAAGACGACAATGACTTGCGAGTTCCTGCTGGTTTTTTCCCCTCCCCCCCCTTTTCTAAGCCGCTAAACCGCTTATCAGCTGATCCGATCAGCAGATAAGCCGCTAAAAGCCGCTAATAGCGCTAATCCGCTAATCCGTTAATGGGCTTGCTTCGCAAGACGAAAAAACCAAGACGAAAAAACCGCTAGACAAAGAGAATCACAGAACGGATTCTTTTCGTCTTGCAAGGCACCACTGTACCTATGTTCTAATGAGAGAAAAACTTAAGACCGAGAACAAAAACATCTCTGACCAAAGCATATATAGGAGCATGATATTTCAGACCCACCGTTTCTGTGTCCGCTTCTTGTATAATTTTGGAGTTCCTCTTTGCCCAGCAACACTTTTTTAAACATACAAAGTAAGGCTACAGGATCAGAATCTCATAGCGCAGATTGATTTTAAGGCAAAATCAACCTGTGCTGTGAGATTCCGATCCTGTAGCCTTGGCTTTGTATGATCTTGTGTGTAGTGTGATCCTGAATGTTCACACTTGCTCACAAATGTAAGAAGTGCCTTGCTGGATCCAACCAAGTTCCATCTGTCCAGCTTTCATTGCAAGAATTCCAAAAGCCACCAAGTTCTATATGGTCCACCTTCTGTGTTCCTGTGTCTTATACCTGGCTCATATTCTGGACGGGGGCCAGCAAGTCATTGCTCCTTTGCTCTACCTCAGTTCCTGTGCTCCACCTCCCCCCTTTTTAAACAATTAGACACAATTCCTGTAGGAAGAAGATCAAGCCACACCTTTTCCTTCTGTTTTGAATATGTGGGGAGTTCTCTCATATAAAAAAGCACCCAAGCTCTCTCAACTGCCATCTCCTGCCTAGCAATAGATGATGTGAGGATGCATGTTGTGTTTTGACACACAAAACACTACAGTGGACGCTCGGGTTGCGAACATGATCCGTGCGGGAGGCACGTTAGCAACCTGCAGCGCCGCGTCTGCGAACGCGGGGGTTGCGATTTGGCGCTTCTGTGCATGAGCAAAGCGCGATTTAGCGCTTCTGCACATACGCGACCACTGAAACCCGGAAGTAACCTGTTCTGGTATTTCCGGGTTTCAGCGCGTCCGTAACCCAAAAAAACACAACCTGAAGCATCTGTAACCTGAGGTATGGCTATATTGACTTCCTGTGAACTGAGGTCTCCCAACCGTAATGGACTTGGTATAGAATATGAGGAACAGAAGCCTGAGAAATGTCTATTCACTGTTTCCTCAGCAGAAGCTGATCATTGCTCCTTCTGTACAGTTGCCTTATTCCATCTCTCTAGGTTAACAGTCCTGACTCAGACCGACGGGATAAGAAGGGAGGAAACTATAAGAAAAGGAAGCGTTCTCCCTCTCCTTCACCTACTCCAGAAGCAAAAAAGAAGAATGCCAAGAAAGGGTGAGGACAAGCTTTTCCTCCCCCCCCCCCCTTTTGGGTTGACTAGATATCAAGTAGCTCAGCCTTGATTTTATTGGTTCTCTTTTGTCTCCTCCCCCACAATCCCATTAATTACATTGTCTTTAAAGAAAGATCGGAACTTGAAGTGTTCTGCAATGAGGCCTCCTAGTACATTCCTGAGGACACAGATTATTGGCAGATAATCAGCCCATCACGTCCACTCCATTGACTGATTACACTGCTGACTCCACTTTCTGTATGCAGCTGTGGATTTGCCACATGAGCACATGACACTTTCACCTAATTTTCCTTTCTTGAGAATAAGCATCAAAGTGCCTTCTTACCAGAAGTGACCCTTAAGCTGGAAGAGAAACCTTTCTCCTTTTGGAAAAAAACATTGATCAGAGTGTTTGCTGTGCACAACCAAGTCTTTATGCTGCCCATACATAATGGAGTCCAGGGTGTTCTGCTTGTATTAGTTTGCTCCAACAAGGCTGATGGATCTCTCTCCTTACACCTCCCTC
Source organism: Podarcis liolepis (assembly GCF_965112155.1). Classification (NCBI taxonomy): domain Eukaryota; kingdom Metazoa; phylum Chordata; class Lepidosauria; order Squamata; family Lacertidae; genus Podarcis; species Podarcis liolepis. The sequence goes on from NC_139555.1 coordinate 5,049,814, forward strand.
CACAGACCTTCCACTCCCTACACCAAATCCAAGCGTGGCCACCGTGAAGAAGAGCAAGAAGACCTCACTAAAGACATGGATGAGCCTTCCCCTGTCCCTAATGTTGAAGAAGTCACACTACCAAAAACAGGTCAGTCTCACAGCTTTTGGGCTTGCTTAGCCATTGTCTTTTCCCGCATTCCATATGGGTTCTGGGGTCACTAGGTCAAGATTGTACTAACCAGTGTCTCCACCAAAGGTAGTGCTGTTTCATTGCTTTGTGAACCAGTTTGATGAATAAAACAGTTCCCCCCCAAACTCCATTTCAATCTCTGTGCCTGTCTGAATCTTCCAGGAGGTGCTTCTCTATGACAGGGCAGGTAGGAAGAACCTTTGAGAATTTTCTCTAAGTAAAATATTCCTTCCTTGTTCTGTCTTGCATAGTTAACACCAAGAAAGACTCTGAATCGGCTCCTGTGAAGGGTGGCACCATGACCGATTTGGGTAAGGGATATTTTTCCTTTTGTTATCTCGCTCTTGGTATGGGAATAAGTGCATGTTCTTCAGTGTTTGCTGGATATTAGGTAGCAATATTAAACCACAATAAAGGCTCATTGAGTAGCACCCCCCCCCACACACACTTTGTTACTGTAAAGAACCACATGTTGGAGGGCATGAAATTCGCTTCATGTGAGTTTTGAAAACTGGTCACCCCTGAGCCCTGACTTGCGACTAGTGTCCTGAGACGCTATACTAAGGCCTGCTTGAAACATGACATTATTGTGGCAGGGTTGTAAAATAAACTTGCATTATGAGTGAAGTCCATATAGGGGTTTGATTTGCCCATGTGTATGCTTCTTTGGAAGAGACTGGCTGTTGAAGCTTCCACACAAGCATAAGCTAGGCAGAGTAGACACCTAATAAGTGGCCCCTGTAGATCTCTGAAGCAGGTTAAGTAAGCATGAGTTAGAAAATCGGTGTACGTAAGCCAAACTGGCAAATGCAGTAATAGAAGCAAGTTATGCCTGAGTAATTCCAGTAGACCCTAAGAGCTGCCAAATTGCAACTGTCAACCAGATGTTCTAGAGAGAGGGTATAAGAAGCCAAAGGCTTATTGGCTGGAATCCAGAGAGCCTCACAGCTTGCTGTCTTAAGCTCAAGGGGGCTTTAGACTTGTTTTCATCAAACAACCACCTCCCGTGCCATATGGCAAATTGCTTTTGAAACAGTTCAAAAGAAAGTTTTGATACGTCATGGGAGTCAGCTGTTTAAGGAAGAAAGCAAAAAACTCCATTTACATGCCTCCTTGTGCGAGCTTAATTAGCAATTTGGACCCCAGTCAATAAATGTATTAGTCATAGTGTGTATTTAAAAATACTTGTGGGCATGTACAGAATAGATTAGTGCATGCATATGTAATACACACACATATAAAACAGGACATTAAACTCTTCTGCCACTTCCAGTTTCTAGCAGTTTTTACAAAAAGGTTTTATTTATAGTCTCATCTTATGCCAAGTGCTCAGAATGAGCTGCAGTGTTTCAGCCAAGATTGATTAATATGCTAACATGTTGTCAAGGGGGCTCACATTCCGTGTAACAAATACAAGCCCCGGGGAAAAATGGAAGTTTAAACCAACAACAATAATAAATAATAAACTTTTAATAATATTTAGAGGGTCAGTGAAATGCAAAAAAACCCAAAAACCTTCCGGCTTTCTGCTCACTAAAATACCTCTATAATCTCCTCTACCCTTGTAAAATACGATTAGACACACATTTAGGTATCTGCATGTACAGGAATCTCATAAGTACTCAACTCATTGTAATACTGTCCTTCCCAACTACTGTAGAATGAGTACAAATAGGTCTACATGACTAAGGTTGCCTTTGCCATTTTTGCTTTCCAGATGAGCCAGAAGATGAGAACATGGAGACTGCAGGCAAGGTGAGCCAAGTCTGACTCAACTCACAGAGCAATCCTACCCTTTAATTATGGCCTGGGGATGGGAAGGTGAGGGCTGCCACAATGATAGCAGAACGGCCACTGTATCCTTAGCCTGCAGTGTGTTCGACCTGGGAGAGGAATGGAAAAACGCACAACCCGAAAATCCCTAAATGACATAAAAATGGCAAGCATGTTCTGGAAACACCACCAGTGGCAACCAATCAGGGGCTGTGTTGGTGATGACGCCCACATTCCCCCCAGGCACAGAGGGAGCCAATGGAACTTGCATCAACAGGGATGTGTCCTTAGCACACCCATTGCATCACCCCACAGGTAGAATGCAAGATGACACCACAGCTTCTGTTTTTGCCTAGTCTGCTGCTCTTTCCCTCCTAAACAGGCTAATATTCTGGTTCTTCTTTCCTTGCCCTAGTTTGGCCTGGGCAGAAGTGGACACAATTCCATTGCTTCAGTGCTGCAAAGATATGGAAGGGCACCTCCTTGGAGGCCTGTGACAGCACCCATAATTATGCTTGTGCCATAGCACCCTCTGAAACAGCAAAGCACCCTTGATTCCTCTCATCACCTAGCAGTTTGTCTGTACACCTGCCTACTGTCACCCTCTGAGAAGGACTCAGGTTTTCTGAGTGCTGCATGAACAAGCAATTCCATCCTAGGCTTCTCTTAAAATGAAGCTTAAGAACAAAAGTCGTAAGAAAACAATGGGCACTCAGGCTGCCTACTCAGGAGCTTTCTGGTTTCAGGATGAAGAGGAGAACAATGCTGGAAACAAAGGGGAGCAGACCAAGAACCCTGACCTACATGAAGACAATGTCACCGAACAGACGCATCACATCATCATCCCCAGCTACGCAGCCTGGTTTGACTATAACAGGTGCTTGAGTGGGGACCGGGGAGGGCTTTTCCTCTCAGTACCTCCATCCTTCCAGCCTGTTCTAACGCTTCCTTTTGATTCTTCCTCAGTGTCCATGCTATTGAGCGGAGAGCCCTCCCAGAATTTTTCAATGGCAAAAACAAGTCAAAGACTCCTGAAATGTAAGATTGCTGTTATAAGCAGTAAGATCTGTTCTGAGATAGTAAATGTGGCAACCTTTTTCCTCTGGTAAGAGGACGGCTGGGGGGAAGTCTCCTTATTTCCTAGTCCAAGGAATCCCAAACTTTCATTCAAGTGGTCCATGTCAGGTCTGTAGATTTGTAGTTTGAATCAGGGAGATGGCACATCCATGGCATTAAATATTTCTATTGATTTTTACTTGTATTTTTGTAGCTTCTTTTATTTCTTATGTTGCATGTTATTGCACTACAGTTTGAATTCTGTGGAATAATAAAATGCCATATATAATAAATGACAGCAGTAACAAAGTACAATTAAAAAACATACAGCATTTGGCACAGTGCATTACAATTGCTACAACGGACAGAAAAACTATTAAGTGGTCTGCCAAGACCCTCAGCAATTTTCAAGTAGTCAGTGTAAAAAAAAGTTAGGGAAACATTGTACTTGTCCTTTTGTTGGTCTGAATAAAAGGAAAGGTCCTGAACTGGCCTCTGTAGTATATGAGAGAGAATGGGTCTTAATATCACGGGAATACTTTACAGGGTGACATGGGTTATAAATAGTGGTTCTGACTGTCATCTTTTTCTTCCTGCTGCACTTTAGCTACTTGGCATACCGCAATTTCATGATTGACACATACCGGCTCAATCCACAGGAGTACCTGACCTCGACTGCCTGCCGTCGGAACCTTGCTGGGGATGTGTGCGCCATCATGAGGTATGCTGAGAAACAGAATAGCTGAGCAAAGCCAGAAGGAATGTATTCAAGACAGAAGCTGCCTCTAGCATTCTAGCTTTCGTACAGCGCTTGGTGCAACAGGATTTTTCCTCGTTTCTTAGCTCCCATTGTGTTTAATAGTAAAAATTATTTAAAGGTGATGAGAACTAAACATGCCCCGTAGAAGAAGAAGCAGAAGTTTTGCTTGAGAGTCTTCTCGTTTGACAAAATTGATCTTCCTTGTCTGGCTGTTTGGCAGATAATTTCTCCTGGGGTGGGAGTCCAGCTCCTGGTCCTCTTAAAAGCAGAGAATAGAATTTGCCACATGGCTGAGCTTCGGGTCCAACTCTGATCCTCTCATGCAGAGTCCACGCCTTCCTGGAACAATGGGGACTCATTAATTACCAAGTGGATGCAGAGAGCCGGCCGACACCCATGGGACCACCACCTACATCTCATTTCCATGTTCTGGCTGACACCCCTTCGGGATTGGTGCCGCTGCAGCCCAAAACACCCCAGGTAGCGTGAGAAGAAATTTATTCAATTTCATTTAGGTTTTTCCAGTGTTTTGCTGGTTTAAAAATCTTCAAGGGGTAGCTTCCAAAACACATTAAAAGCAAAATGAAATTACACAAGAATCTAGAAACATCTGATAAAATGAATTAGTAGGCATATTAATTAGAGCATCGGAAAATGGGGAGTCTTCTATGGAAGACTCTGCATTTCTTTGTTTCCTATCCTAAAAAATGGATCTGCATCAGACTGGGGCTTAGTGCAAAATTGTGCTTATTCTTCAGAGTCGTCAGAGTGATAGCGATACCAAGGCTGGACGAAAGAGCAAGGAGATTGAAGACCTTGTCACTGAGACGGTGAAGGGGAAACCTGAGCTGGTAGGAGAAAGGAGAGCTTCTGAAAGGGAACTATAAATTATCAGTGTTTCTGGAGTCTAAAAGAGCAGGGCTGCATGGACTTTCCCCCTTCTTTCCCATCCATTTTTAGGATGCGTAAGAGATGAATTGTCACATCTCTCACTTGAGAGCCAGTGTGGTGTAGTGGTTAAGAGCGGTAGTCACGTAATCTGGGAAACCGGGTTCGTGTCTCCGCTCCTCCACATGCAGCTGCTGGGTGACCTTGGGCCAGTCACACTTCTGTGAAGTCTCTCAGCCTCACTCACCTCACAGAGTGTTTGTTGTGGGGGAGGAAGGGAAAGGAGAATGTTAGCCGCTTTGAGACTCCTGAAGGGGAGTGAAAGGCGGGATATCAAATCCAAACTCTTCTTCTTCTTCTTCTTCTTCTTCTTCTTCTTCTTCTTCTTCTTCTTCTTCACTTCAGGGGTTTCTTAAATGTTGGTTATAGTTTCCTTTATAGGCTAACTGTAAAGTTTCATTCTCAAAGGTCAAGCAAGGCACAAAAAAAGAAGGCACCTGCAGATATCTGCCACTGAAAGTTCAGACCCATCCAACTTCTATCTTTTCACAACAGAGGTGTATGGTTGCTGTCCAACCATTGCAGTCTGTGTTGTAAATTGGCCACAGATAGAGTGCGGTGATGGACATGCTTTGTCTCTGACTGTGTTTCCATCACAGGGAGCTCATTTTTCTCTTTCCCCAGCAAACCACAGCTTCCCAGCAGATGCTGAACTTCCCTGACAAGAGCAAGGAGAAGCCACCAGACATGCAAAACTTTGGGCTTCGCACTGACATGTACACCAAGAAGAATGCTCCTTCCAAGGTAAAGAGTGGGGAGAGGGTGGGTTTGCTCACCTGTGAGATATCTGTTCCCTGGTTGGTGTACAGAGGGCCACCAAGAGACAACGGGTTGCCTCCGCCCACTGCCTAGATCATGCAGGGACGCAGGACTGGGTAAGAGAGAAACAGCCAGCTCTGAGCCAGAGAGTACAGCTGAAGAACAGAGAGCCCCTCCAAGGCAGGCATGCCAAAGCCTTTCATTGAGAAAGAGAGGCCTCTAAGGACACGTGATGGTCAGATTATGGGGCTGGAGGCCTCCTAGTGACTGACCAGGGTTGTGTTCTAATGCATGGTTTCCCCACAGAGCAAAGCTGCTGCCAGTGCTACTCGTGAGTGGACAGAGCAGGAGACGCTGCTGCTGCTGGAGGTGAGAGGACAGAAAGATGATTATCTTCCCACAAAAGTCCCTAAGGCACTTCCTCTTCCTGCCCCCAATTTGTGCTTAGACCTCCCACACATACTGTGAACTGAGACACTGAATAGATTTTTGAAAGTTGTATCTCTGACTCACAAATACATAAAATATACAACATTTGTAATAATAACAGCAAATTTCTTATACACCGCCCATCTGACTGGGTTACCCAGCCAATATAAAGGAAGAAAACACAACATGAAACATTAAAAGCTTCCCGATACAGGCTGCCTTCAAATCTCTACGAAAAGTCATAACATTTTCTTATCTATTTGACATCTTGCATTGAGGGAACCACCAGAAGGCCCTTGGAGTTGGATCTCAGTGTCCGGGCTGAACAATGGTGGTGGAGATGTTTCTTCAGGTTTACGGGACTGAAGCCATTTAGGGCTTTAAAGGTCAACACCAACACTTTGAATTGTGCGCAGAAATATGCATTTATTTAGGAACTACACTAAACATGGGCACTGAATGTGAGTCTGGCCTCTGAAAAGCTTCAGGCATGTAGAACATCTATTGTGGTGCTGTTGACTGGCTGTTTCTGATCCTTGCCCTTGACCATTCATGTCCAATGTGTCGTTTCTCTTCACTGCTTTTTAGGCTCTGGAGATGTACAAGGATGACTGGAACAAAGTTTCTGAGCACGTTGGCAGCCGCACGCAGGATGAGTGCATCCTGCATTTCCTGCGTCTTCCTATCGAGGACCCTTACCTGGAGGACTCGGAGGCCTCTCTTGGGCCTCTGGCCTATCAACCCATTCCCTTCAGCCAGTCGGGCAACCCCGTGATGAGCACCGTGGCCTTCTTGGCTTCTGTTGTGGACCCTCGTGTGGCATCCGCAGCAGCCAAGTCAGCCCTTGGTAATTAACTGGGGCCCTTCAGACTCCCCCCACCGCACCCTTAGGGACGGAAAGGCTATTAAGTCTGTAAATGGGTGCAGTTGTAGAACAGGTCTAGGGCACCATATCGCTGTCCAAGAGACTCCTGGAAATTCTGTCCAGCCTTGTCGTTTTAAGAGTTGATAGTGCACATATGTTAACAAGCTTTTCTCTACAGACTTAAATCCTTTTTTTAAAAAAGGAAAGCTATGGATTTCAGGATGCCAAATTCTGGGCCAGCATCCTGGGAACCAGTAAGGAATTTTTTGCTGTCATTTATGTGATGCTAATACCCAGGCTGAACTTGGGTCAGAGACTCACAGATAAGTCCCCAGACAAGCATCATTCTCACGTCCCCTCCCTCACCTTTTGTTGGTCTGAGATCTCTGAGTTTGCTACTTTCTGAAAGCCTAGCCAATCCTCTGTTCCACAGTCTCATCTTGTAGAGGAAATGAGGGCATTTTCACGACTTGACTCAAGTACAATACAGGTATATGCTGCAGCAACAGCATCCATCGCAGATGGCTACCCAACCCCTGCTTAAAAACCTCCAAAGTAGGAGTGTCCACCACCTCCCGAGGGAGTCTGTTCCACTGTCGAAAAGCTCTTACTGTCAGAAAGTTCTTCCTGATGTTTAGGCAGAATCTCCTTTCTTGTAACTTGAAGTCATTGGTTCGGGTCCTACCCTCTGGAGCAGGAGAAAACAAGCTTGCTCCGTCTTCCATGTGACAGCCCTTAAGATATTTGAAGATGGCATTCATGCATGTGATGTTGGACTCAGGTGCTCCCCATAAGGTGTGAAAGTCCTGATAGGTGGAAAGTGCACCCACTAGCACTCAGAAAGTAGACTGGGGTGTCATGTAGTGGTTGTTGAAATGAGATGCTAATTGCTGACAGAGCCACTACACCTGATCAGATGCAGGTCTTCAGCTCCTGTGTCCCCAGTGGCCTCCCGCCCAGCTCTGTTTCAGCTGCAACTCTTGCCTATCTCAGCCACTTCCTAGTGGGTAGAAAAGGTGCAATAGGATTTCTTGCTGCCCGCAGCACCTGCACTGCAGTGCCCATTTTGCCCCTCTCCCTGTATCCTCCCTGCACACACCGTTTGGTTTGGCCACCCGTTGCTCTTTCAGCTGACCCTGTGGCTCTCTTCTGCAGAGGAGTTCTCCAAGATGAAGGAGGAGGTCCCCACAGCCTTGGTTGAAGCTCATGTCCGCAAGGTGGAGGAAGCTGCCAAGGTGACAGGCAAGGCAGACCCGGCATTTGGTCTGGAGAGCAGCGGAATTGCAGGGACCACATCCGATGAGCTGGAGAGAATAGGTGAGGGGGGCGAGCGGGGCGCCTTCCGCGCTTCATCCCGTGAAGCGCCCTCGATGGACCTCGCCCAGTGTGCGGTGGGGACTAAGAAGGGTGCCGAGACGCAGGAGACCAGAGCCGGCCTGGCTTCCGGCCTGGAGCTCACACTCAATCGCCTGGCGCAGGGTAAGGGATTCCCATCGTCACTCTGTCTAACCCCTCCCTACCCCATCAGACCGGGCAGATCATGGGTTGGTCTGTGTGCCTAAAGCCTTCGCCTCCAGAAGGTTGCATTCTGGCTCAGTGAAAGGCTTCTGGGGCCTACCTTCTTGGGGGGTGCTGGCCTTAAGCTGGAACTGAGCAGTGAGGGAAGGTGGAGGCTGGCATTTGGAGTTCTCCCTCTCAAGGTGCTCCTGTCCAGAACTTGCCTCAGCTCTAAAATACCAGCAATCTGAGAAGAGTTTATTGGCCTTAGTCTGGTGGGTCCCTCAGCTGTCATTCCTTGTAAAGGTGCTTGAGTCAGGTTCTCCCCCATTCAGATTCCCACTCCCATTTATTATTCCAATTTTCCCCCCTTTAGTGGGTAGGAGGGAGCGTTACTTGCAGCCTTTAATATTGGTATCTTTTTTCCTTGTCTGTTTCTCCATTCCTTGCTCAGAAGAGAGCTGCACAGATGAGAACCGGGCAGAACCTCCGTCGTCGGAAGAGAAGAAAGAGGTGAAGGTGCGGGAGGGCGTGGATGAGCCCCCATACATGTTCAGCAAAAAATGAGTCTCCAAAATTCCCTGCATGGGGCATACGTAGGTAGGAGAGGGAGGAAACTGAGGAGATGCCTCATAGGATCCCCACAGGATGTTTGCAGCACCAGCTTGCAACCTTACTAACTAAAGTAAGGCACCATGTTACCCTGCTAACACCTAACTGTCCCTCAGAGTCCTTCACTTCATTAATCTTCTGATCGCAATATATATCCTGGTCTACTTTCCTGGCCACTAGAATAATAACTGTAGATCCCCTGCTCCAGTTCTGAGACTTTTCCAATTGTGCCTTCTATATTGTGTGTGCCTGAGCCCCATGCCACAGCTAGGGGAAGGATCAAGAGGCATTAGGCAGCTGTTGGAATCAAGCCCTTCTCTCAACGCAGGAACCAAGAGAAGGCGCCCTGGAGGAGGAAGGGAAGGAGAAACTTGGAGAGGTGCCCAGGAAAGAGGAAGAGAAAAGCAAAGAGGCTGACGGCGAGAAGGAGATGGACAAGAATGACGGGGACACCATGGGTGAGCACCACCTTCTGGGTAATGGCAAAGCTCATAAAGTAGCGAGTGAACTAGGAGCCTGAATGGAGCTGGGATGCTGTGGTCACATGTTCTGAAGCAGGGGCTCCCTCCGGATGTTGCTCAGCTACGTCTCGTCAGTAACGATTGAGCACGCTGGCTGGGACTGATATGAGTTGGAGTCTAGCAAACATCTGGAGGGCTACAGTTTACCCAACCCTGTTCTAAAGTCTCAGCCAGAGGTACTGTTAACTTAAATGCGGTACAGTATGCCACTTGCCACCTGGAGCCATAAGAACCTAATGGGAATGGGACAGCTCTGCCATTGCAAAATCGAAAAGCTCGTGGTTAGTAGCGTTGGTGGGTGTGAAGAGTGTTGGGATAGAAGAGCAGTAAAGTAAACATTCCAAGCACAATTCAAAGTGTTGGTGTTGATCTTTAAAGCCCTAAACAGCTTCGGTCTTGTATACCGGAAGGAGCGTCTCCACCCCATCGTTCAGCCTGGACACTGAGGTCCAGCTCCGAGGGGCTTCTGGTGGTTCCCTCACTGCAAGAAGTGAAGCTACAGGGAGCCAGGCAGAGGGCTTTCCCAGTAGTCACAACTGCCCTGTACAATCATATGACTTTTTGTAGACATCTGAAGGCAGCCCTGTTTCGGGAAGCTTTTAATGTCTGATGTATTGTGTGTTTTATATTTTGTTGGAAGCTGACCAGAGTGGCTAGGGCACAACAAATTCCTCTTCTTTTGATGATGATGATGATGATGACGACTACTACTACTATAACAACTAGTACCACAAAGAAAACATCCACTCATGAATTTCTTGCTGTCCTTCCTTCCTTCCTTCCTTCCTTCCTTCCTTCCTTCCTTCCTTCCTTCCTTCCTTCTTTCCTTCTTTTCCTTCCTCCCCTCCCTCCTTCCTTCCCTCCCTCCCATCCCACCTGTGCCTGATCAGCCTTTTGAGTGCAGTGATAAACTCTGGGCACTAAGGGATATTCCACCTCTTTCTAAGCAATAGTGGCCCAGGAGATCACACACACACCTGTCCATAAATTGTTTTCCTCCTCCTCAGCTGACGGGGAAAAGGAAAAAGAACCCAAGGATGGTAGTGAAGAAGGGCCCAAGGATCTGGCGGAGGCCGAGGCGGAGCGGAAGACCAAAGTGGAGAGGGACATAGGCGAGGGCAATCTTTCCACAGCAGCGGCGGCAGCTTTGGCGGCGGCAGCAGTGAAGGCGAAGGTCAGTGGCTGCAGGATTGGCTGGCTTCTCCATAGGCCAGATGGACGTGTGGGGTTGCCCTTCGGACTGACCTTCTAGGAAGCAAATTGCTTTTATATAGTCATGCAGTTGCTAGGCTGCAACCCCATGGTAAAAACATAAAGTGGGTTACAAATTTTATAAATGCCATGAATCTAAACAGCAGGCAGAAGTTGAAAAGTCAATACAACAGATACAGTGAGGTCCCTAGTTCAGATCACACCTCAGCCGTAAGTTTCCTTGATCTCTTTAGGAAAGCTACAGAATCTCTTGGCTTCCATCCTTCCTCTGAAATATGAGGAAAATAGTTGCACTGCTGTTGTTTGGATTATTGGCATATTTTATGAGACATGTTTTGGGCAGCCAGCAAGTTAGCAGGGCCAGTAAGCTGGTCATGTTGCCATGCATCCAGGCACTCTGTTTTTGCTGTCTCACTTGGGTGACTCATGGGTTGGAATTCTGAACCCAGCTTCTAATCTGACAATCTCTCAGTCCTGCTTTAGACATGAAGGCTTAAGGTGTGGGGTAACTTCTGAAGATGTAGAAAGGGGGGGGGCAATCCTCCTCTGCTGGGAAGTTTTGGTCTCTGGATTTTTCTTAGAGTTCTGTAGGGCATGCTACCTCCAGAGCTTTGATCCACCCTTTCTTCTCTTTCTCTGCAGCACTTGGCAGCCGTGGAAGAGCGGAAGATCAAGTCTCTGGTTGCCTTGCTGGTGGAGACACAGATGAAGAAGCTTGAGATCAAGCTAAGGCACTTCGAGGAGCTGGAGACCATCATGGACCGGGAGCGCGAGGCAGTGAGTACATTTGTGCCCTCTTGATGCCAGCACTGCTTACTCTGCCCAAAGATCCCCATGCTGGGATGCAACTTAACGTGTGTGTGTGTGTGTGTGTGTGTGTGTGTGTGTGTGTGTGCTTCTGGGTTTTGTGGGAACTCCTGCTCTAGGCGCTGCCACAGCCTCTGTTTTGTATCTTCCCTAGTTGATGTGGGAATGTTGTGGATAGTAGGAGAGGATATATTGATTAAATATTATCCTTCCTCACTCATGCTACTGAGTCATATAGCAGAGCTCATTCCCCTTTACACAACAGGAAGCTAGTTTGCAAATTCGTTTGAATCTCTTTAGTTAAGCAACCCAATCTGGCATGCCCAGATTGGAGTTTATTCCCGGTATGTCCCCTTTTGTTCCCTCTTAAAAAGAAATAAAGACACAACAGTCTTCCTTAAACAGCAACAAGAAGTTTACTTACATTCAGTTCACCGTATGATCCCTGAAGCCAGGCTTTAGCTTGTAATTGCAGTTCCAGAATGTGTCTTACATCCTTTGTGAGGATGGGCCCTTGTGCTGCCGGCTGAGAGCCAGCAGTGCAGTCCAAGAGGAGAAAGAGTCAAGAAAGTCCAAAAGAGAAAGATGGCTGCGTGACTGGACCTTTTGTGGGGTCTGCAAGGGTCACGCCCACCTACCTGGTCACATGCAGGGGGAGGATACTCCAGACCAGGTGGAACAGGAAGTTCAACTGGCTGGATCAACATCTCCCTGTCTGCGTCCACTCTAGGCAAACAAAGAATGTTGCATTTGACTGCTATAAGGATTACATCCCACAGTTGCCAGCCACAATTCTTCTTACTTGCAGCCAGGCAGTGGTCTGTATGGGAAGCCCAGAGAATGCTCTGAAGGCACATGCTGCAGTTACTTGCTGGAGCTAAGTAGATTTGGCTCCAGCAGATGCCTGGGAACATTAGGCTCCGTGTTTAACAAGGCCTGTGCAGCGGAGTAAGAATTTGTGGCCACGTTAGGAGAAGAAAAGAAACCAAGGGAAGGGAGAGCAATGCATGAGGGGGGTTGGAATAGAGAACTTGTCCAGCGTAACCTGTCCCTGATCTCTCTGTAGCTAGAGTACCAGAGGCAGCAGCTCCTGGCGGACCGACAGGCCTTCCACATGGAGCAGCTCAAGTATGCTGAGATGCGCGCTCGCCAGCAACATTTCCAGCAGATGCACCAACAGCAACAGCAGCAGCCACCGCCACCGCCTCTCTCTGTGGGCACACAGCCTCTTCCTCCTTCAGGGGCTCCTCTGGCACCAGCTGCACACTCCATGCCCATCGCCCAGGCTTCTGTGCCAGCCGCCAGCACCGTAGGGCCGCCCAGCAGTTTGGCTCCAGCAGAACAGATTGGGCAGCCAGTGGCTGCTCAGCCACAGCCCGCAGCCGCTGGAGCTCCGCAGACAGGCCCTGGTCAGACTGGACAGCCGTCTGCAGGTTCTCATGGTAAGTGGGACCAGCTTTTTGTTTGATCCACCAAGGGCAGAACGAAACTGTGCTCTGCAAGGGCACACAAGCTTCATGCGCTCCGGGCTTCATCGCTCACATTGCAAATATCAGGGCTAGGAAGGGTGTGCCAAGGCTTTGCAGAGCTTCTGCAGTCAGAGCAGAAAGGCTACAGGTCTGGCTTCTTCGAGGTCAGCTCCAGAGCTGAAGGGACCTGTTCCCTTGGCCAAAACCAAAGAGATGCTAGATTCTTTACAGTTCAGAAGCCTGTAGCTCCATTTGTAACAAAAACTTAAAAAAAGAAATCAGTTCATAATTATGTTCTGAATAAAGTGTATTCTGTGGTAAACCAATTCATACATAATGCACTTTATGCTCCTAAAGTAACAAAGTGGCTTTCAGTATATAAAGAGTACTTTTTAAAAATGGGGGAAAGCCCAGGCTTTTTTCATGGCTTCAGAACTTTTGGAAATTTGACCTCTCTACTCATGATCTAGTGGAACCAGCTGCTTACAGAGCCTTTGGAGAGTCTGCACTGGCATTGCTGGGAGTGTTTTAGGCATTTACAACAAGCCCAAAATGGATGCTTTCAGCTGAAAGGATGCTTTCAACTTGTAATTTGTGGTAGATACAGTGTGATTTTATAATGTTTCATGTTGCACTGTGATTTTAATTTATGTAAGCAACCTTACGGAATGCCAGTGTTGTTAGAAAGGTGGGGTATACATTTTTATATGAATAAAATACATAGGATTCTTGTTTTCACATGGTCCTGCTGAATGTGTGGGTGTCAAGGGAATAATGCTGCCTCCCCATTTCATGTGAAGTGTCCACATGAGGGGGTTGTATGAAAAGGGTTTAGAGATTGTACAACCCAGTAAATTGTGTGGTTGTGCTTCAGAGGGCAGGGGAGAAAGACTTAGATCTGGAAGATGTGGGTTGAAGATGAGATTGACAACAGCGGGCTCATGGTTTTGAGGAACTCAAGTGTCTTTTATTCTGTGTGCGAAACAAGATTAATGCCAGCCTACGCACCTCACAGGAGATTATGGGAACTACCGGTAATATGAAAGAGTAAACTTCAGTTCATATGCTACTGCAGTGGCATTCGGGCCCAGTTCCCTGTGGTCTGATCCTAAGCAACCGCAACTAACCTTTGCATGAGAAAGTCATTTGTAGAGTACAAATGTTACTGGAGCAACATACATACAACCAAACCAGAGGTTCTTGTTGGGCTCTAATCTGTGAAATGAACCAAAGCTGCACATTCACAAGTGTCATAAAAATGTGGAAGCAGCAGTCATAACGTGTCAGCCTTGCTTATAAAGCTGGACATTTTATTTCTTGGACAACACTTCCAAATTTTTATGGAGTACACTATTTCTGGTTCTGGTTCTGGTTCCAAATCATCCCAATAAATGTTCATAAAAATTATATATTCCAGCATCAAGTCAGTCTCCTGGGTGGGTGGTTGCTACACATTTGGCTTTGAAGAATATTTTTTTGTGCCCAGTTTGGTATATAGGCTGGGTCACAGGTGAATGGTGTGCATTTTCTGACCATGCATGCTTAGGAGTCCAGTGCAATGGGATCTTTATACCCTATTGGATGCAAATGGGTCATGTTAAGTCATTGCTTGCCTGCTTAACCGTCACACTTAATTAGTTCTTTCTGTCTCTCTCTCCCTCTGAAGCCCAGCCTCCGTTCCCCAGCCAGCAGCCATCCTCCCAGATTCTCCCTGGGGCAGTCCCAGCAACCGTTCACCCTGCCATGGCTGGTAATATCCCCTCGGCTCTGCCTTTCGGAATGCCTGCCTCCATCCCATTTAGCATGGCTAGTAACGTAACAGACTCCATCGGCATTAACTTCCCTGCTAACACGCCCATCCACCCAGTGCATGGTAACCTTGCGTGCAGCATGGCTAATCCGCCCATCGTCAACATCGCTAGCACCCTGCACCCTCCTGCCACCCCACTGCCTCCTCACGGTTCCGCAGCTGCCCAGAGCCCCGCTATCGTGGCAGCCATGCAAGGCAGTCTCCTTTCAAATGCTGGTGTTGGATCAGGTGAGAATTGACCCAGAGATCATGGCGGGATGGGAGAGGGGGAGAGGATTTCACATACAGAAATGCAAGGCGTTGTGCAAGGTCATTGGGCTCAGGGCTGCTTCGTTTGACATTGCGGAAGCTTCCCCCCCTCCATTCCTGTGGCAAAATACATGCATTACAATTTACAAGTAAATATGGTGTGTGTGTGTGTGTGTAGCAGAGTGGGGAACTTGTGCCCGACCAGGTGCTGTTGGACTCCAAATCCCATCAGCCCCATCCAGCAGGGCCACTTACTAGGAACGATGCAGAGGCATCTTGACGGCCACAGCTTCCCTTTCCCAGGCAGGAGCTTGGATGTTCCCGAGTCCCTTTTAGGCCAAGATTCTATAAAGGAGGAAGTTTCTTCTCTCCCTCCCCCCTCCCTGCCTTACACAGAAATTATGCCCATGTTTGGAAAGTGTCCTGTGTGAAGTGGCCATAATGCTGTGCAAATGTGTTAGGAGTGTCCTGGAGTTGAATAAATCAGCCTGAAGTCAGGACACATATGCGTCCCATCAACTTCACCACTTTGCCCTCAGAATGTCTTGCACATGGGGAGAAAAAAGAAAGCTATTCCTTAGAAAAGGAGTTCACGGTTTATGCAGTTACATGTTTGGTGTATAGGCTGGGTCAAAGGTGAATGGTGTGCATTTTCTGACCTTGCATGCTTAGGAGTCCAGTGAACTGGGATCTTTAAACCCCATTGGACGCAATATGCAGTTACATTCTACATGTGACCATATTTATGAACCTTTTGCTTTTCAAAGCTCACTCTTACCCAGAGGCAGAAATTTGCCTTATACTTCATTAGTATCCAGGCATGGATTCTTTCTTTCTCTTTCTGCATCAGGGGCAGATGTGCAAACTATGCATATCTTTATATATTCACTTAGACATCTTGTTTTAATAGTGACAGTTGAGATTTATAGTAGAATTGCATCATCTTATACCTATGCATCTCTGTCTTGTTTGAGTTTGGAAGATGGCTTTTCCATCTAGGATTAAATGTGTCCCGTCCCCCCCCCCAAAAAAAAAGCATTAGGGGAAATAGCATGCAATGAGCTAGTGCTTGAAACTGCATCTCATATGTATTGTTTGGCATGGCTTGCTTGTTTTGAGCCATCTTGATTTATTGAATTATTTCCAGTAGAGTCATAGATAACCATGTCATCAGTTTTGCTGTCTCTTACATTCCATTTGCATTCTGTTGTAAACAGGAATGAGACCTAGGTCAGGGGTCTGCAACCCGCGGCTCCGGAGCCGCATGTGGCTCTTTTACACCTTTGCCGCAGCTCCGGGGCGGATACTAGCGAGGGGAGGAGGCACATTGTGCGCCCCAACACTCCCCACTGTGGCGGGCGCCTGTACTGGCTGTGACGTCGCATGGGGGCAGTGCGTGCGTTAGTCACGCACTGTCCTGACGTCACCTTCCCGCCCGCCCGCCCACTACATTTTAAGGGGCATGAACGCTGGTCACTGCATTGAAAGGGGGCATGTACGCTGGTCACTGTTTTGAAGGGGAGTGAAGAACACACACACACACACACACACACACACACAGGTAACTTGTTAATTTAACGTTTATTTCTATGAGGAGGAGTAATTCTGAGGGGTCAAACAAAGAAATAATTAAAAAAAGTGACAAAAAAGTTATTTTTATAATGACGAGTTTTGCGGCTCCCAGTTTTTTTTTCTTCGGAAACGGGTCCAAGTGGCTCTTTTTGTCTTAAAGGTTGCAGACCCCTGACCTAGGTTCTCCCTCTGGGCAGCAGTAGATTACAGTATGCTTTAAAGACGAAGCCATGACCTTCTCATATCTGCTATGGGATGTGACAGTAAGCAGTGTTGCTAACCACTTTCTTCTCTAAACTTGGCACAAAGGAAACTGGCAGCACATCCAGCAATTCATTTGCCACCTCGTCACCTGCTTTCTCTTTCAGGATCTAAAGTATTTCTAACAAATTGTACTGTAGTGATGCTCTTCAGAATCGGAAGAAAATGCTCCCAAATTGGCAAGGGATCTAAACTTTTCTGAAATTGATTTGACAGGCATTAGAGGGGGCAGTGCACTCACCTACTGCCTTCCTACTACGGGGTCTGGGGTACTGAAATATCAGGTGATTCTGCAGTATGATAGGGCGTCAGGCGAAAGAGACTGCATGGCAGTAGGAATAGGGAATAGGAATTTAAGTCTTTCCAGTGCAATGGATATTGATGTTCAAATTTCCCTCCATTAGGGTTTTGAAGTAAATAAATGACACCAAGGTAATGCTTGTATTTGCAGCACTGCCAACCTCCCCTAACGTCTCACTTCTCTCCCCTTTCAACCCAGATCAAGGGCCTTCACTTCAGCCGGATCCCATTGCTCCCAGTCCCAGCACGGCCACACCAGTCCCACCCACACAGTGAGAAGCTACAAGCGGCGCTTCTTGGCGCCTCCTCGGTGAGCCCTGATCACTTGGAAGGACAGGAAAACCCTAAATCGTGTTAAACATGGATTCTATTTGGATGGGTTTTAAAAAGGCTTCGAAACAGTGATCCAAGGAGGAAGAGGATTTGGCTGTGTTGACTCCCTTCCCCTGTGTGTCTCTGCCCCACCTCATGTCCCCAATGCTTTTTTTGTATCCAGTTGTACCAAGACTTTATTTAAAGGTGTTTCTAATTGCTGGGGTGGGGGTGGCGGCAGGGAGAAGAAATTATCTCCAAACAGCCACTGCTATTTATAGAGGGCTTTGATTTTAAACATGGTTGAAAAGGGAGTTTAACTCCCCCTTGTATGTGTCTGTCTCGCTTTTTTTTAAACAATAAAGAAAAATTAACAAAAATATTCTCCGTCTCCTCTGCAGGGAAAACGGCAATCTACTTGGGAGTGGTCTTATTTACGGGGGGGAAAGGTGTTGCAGGCTGAGGGGGACACGGTGTTTGTACCGGAGCAATTTAAAAAAAAATAATAATTCGCTGATGCAGGGAAATTTTACTTATGTGTAGCTTATGCATTAAAGAGAGAGTAGTTTTCAGCAGTTTGGGCAGCACTATTTGGTGTCAGAAACATAAAGGAGAGAATGTTATCCGGAGTCTTTTTTACACCAAAAGCTGAATAATTATTTGTTGAGATAGCTTAGATTGAATTATAACTAAATGGGTGATTCACTTCAGCCGGATCCCATTGCTCCCAGTCCCAGCACGGCCACACCAGTCCCACCCACACAGTGAGCTACAAGCGGTACCAATCACCCATTCCCACCACCCTTCTGAGTAATACCCCTCCCCACCTTCTCACTATATAGAAGGATCTGGCAACTTCTGTTTCAGTGTATCTGAAGAAGTGTGCATGCACACGAAAGCTCATACCAAGAACTAACTTAGTTGGTCTTTAAGGTGCTACTAGAAGGAATTTTTTTATTTAAAACAAAGGAGGTCCCCAAATATGTTTTAAAAATACCCAGTCAACATCAGGGAACCAAAAAACAATGAAATGGTTTTGAAGACAACTTAAGGCGAGCAGTTTCTAAAAGTTAAACGAGCTGCTACCCATGAGAAACTATTTGTTCCAATGAAGCAACATAATTTGAGGTGTGTGGAGAAATTGTTACTCCACAACCGCAGCTTACAATTGCATATGTTCATTCTACATGTAGTCTTGTTAAGCTATAAATTACTTTCATGCCATTTCCATTGTTTGGGGGATTCCAGTGATACTTCTCTTTCGTTACCCCACAAAATAGGGCTACCTCTCACAAAAATAACAGTGATGCCTTGTCCTTCAGGAGTGCAATGTTTCTCTCTTTCCTTCACGTGGATTTCTTGCACAGGAAGGGAAGGAGTAAGAGTGGTATTTGTACAGTTGCTCAAGGCAAAAAAAAAAAAATAGTGTGGAAATTCTTTTAAGGTCCCTTTGCTCCAAAGTGGGCTCCTCACCCTACAAGGAGTAAACCACTTCCATGGCTCTGCCTAGCATGACAACCCACTCCAGGATAAACTTCATCTGCTAAGTCCACCTTTCCTTTCTATACCTTTACTGCTTTATGCGGCTCCTTTGTGCAACTCCAGAGGAGCATTTAATGTTTCCACTTTTGTCGTGCTGCCCTGTATCCTGTACTTGAAACCCCCCAGCCATACCCTGCAGCTTTTTGAAGCACAGAAACCCAGCCTTACTTTGTCTAACCTTAAAGAGTTTTAAAACAAATCCTTCGCCAAAGGGGGGAATGTGCAACATGCTAATTTTACTCCAGGTAGGAGTAGGACAGGTATATGTAGGCATAAACATAACCGTTTCCCCCTTCACATCCTATGCAGAGTTCTATTTCCAGGCATTGTTACAAGGAACCTGTCTTTTTTTAAAAAAAAACTCAGTTTGGCCTTACTGCTTGCCTTCTAGATGAGACGTTTCTCCATTTGATGGGTTACATTCATGTAACAGGCCTGACTGGTGCCCTACAGCTGCATACCATGAAAAAGCCACTCTTTTCAGGGTTGTCTCTGCCATTACTGTATATTATCAGAGCTCTCATTGTGGTCACTAGGCAGTGGTGTCTGCTCTCCTTCCCTCGCCAGGCTTCAAAACCTCCCTCTCTTCAAATCCTGCTGTGGTGCACATGCCTTGCCCAGTTGCCTTTATTTGGTTCTGCTCCAGGCACCTTTCCATATTAGGCTGCTTACAAAAGTAGGAAATGTGCCCTTCTGTTCAAAGCAGTCACATTTTGACAGCTAGGATTAATTGAGGAAAGGGCCATTAACAATGGCTCAGGTTTTGGTTTTTCAAATTCCTGCCATTTAAAAATAGTAGTAATAATGGAGAACGACAGTAGCACTGTTTCCAAGAATGGTGAAGGAGGGCAGGCTAGGGAGACTATTCCTTGACAGGGCAAAGCCCCCTAATGAGATATGTTCTAGGGGAATCAAAGCTGTACTCCATGAATTACTAGGTTTTACTGAGCAGCAGCAAGATGTTGCAAGAACAAAGATGCTACGACTGCTTTTGCAGAACCTGTAACAGCAACCCAACTTTATGCAGCCGTGTTCATTAATTTCAAAGTGTCTCCTCTGAGTAAAACTTCATTGGATACCACTCAGTCTTCTAGATTTTTTACATCCCACCTTTCCCTTAAGGTGACATTGTGTTCTCCCCATTTTCTCCTGACAACTACCCTCTAAGAAAGGTGAGGCTGAGAGTATGTAAGCTTCATGGCCAAGTGTCAGAATTTGAACCTGGTCTCTCAGGATGTAGTCCAACAAATAAGAGCTATAGCTAAAACTTAGTTCTGTGCTACTAACGGCATTTTTCTGTACTGTTCCTGCCAACACAATTCAAACTGTCTCAGATGAGTATAGGTACCAGAATCACAAGAAAAACCCTGTTTGAAGATCTCTGAACTCCAGCAGCCACTTTGGTTTTCAAGAAGTAACACTGCACAGTGTTAGTAAGACATTTTTGGGAACAGTTTATTAAAGCAACCAAGAGGAAATAAGCTGAACACTTCTGGAAATAAAGTGATGCAAGACAAGCCAGCAGTTTGCTTCCCTGCCCTTCAGGAACACCCCCTTCAGACAAATGTTGTTTTCTTCCTTTCCTTAGCCCTCGCCTCAAGGACTAAACCAAGAGGTTGGAGAAAGAGGGAACCAAAAGTAGTTTCAGACACAGATAAAAAGGCACAAACATTTTAAGGATAAACTGGAAGAGGTTCTCGGGAGGAGCTAGAGGTGATCTTCAGCCGCTCAGAACCATCCGCACCAACTCTGGGAAGAGAAAATAAAGCCCATGTCAGAAAGGCACAAACAGAACACGTAGGACCAGGCTAAACCTACTGGGGGGAAATGGGACTTGCCAGAACGTGGGAATCCATGGTTAGCAATGACAACGAACAATCTTTCCCCTAGATGAGGAGCTTTCCTGTCTTTCCTCTACACAGCAGCCTTTGGCAACTTGGGTGTCCTCCTTCTGCTTTAGGACTACAACTTCCATCAGCCCCCAGGATCACAGTGAGGCTGATCAGAGTTGTACTCCAAAACATCTGGAAGGCATCAGCTGCTGTAGAGCTACGTGCTGTGGTGTACGTTGGAATTACGGAGGAGTAGCACAAAGCTAATTATATCGGCTGCAAGAAACGCTAAAACTGGTGTCCAGTTTTTTGGGATGCATAGATGGCTTTTGGTCATAAAATGAAAAAGGCTAGCGAAGGAAACAAACAAGCACAGCCTAGTTTCCCCTCTACTCCCTTCCCAACAGAGTTTTGGCTAGAGCCAGTCCCTGCCGGCAGTACAGGATCACACAAGAAGTCCCACCCCCCTCTCTGGCACCAACGTCCTGGGGGCTCTATCTATGACCCACCCCAGTCCCACTCGCATCTGTTAACGAACACTTCTAACAAATAATTTAATCAGTAAAAACAACTAGAGACAAGGAAACAAGAAGGCAACACGGGCAGAAGGAAGTACGGCCATTTCTAAAACTAGTTGCCAGGCATCAGAATTCTGGAGTTGAACCTATGAAGATGCTCTGCTTTCTGCAGAGTGGAGAAAGTTGGAGAGACACTCAGCTACAGCAGAGAAAGGACTCAGCTTTCCGACTGAGCCTACCTAGGCAGAGAAGAGGGGCAGGCAGGCAGGCAGGCAGGCAGCCACAGCACAGGCCCTTAAAGAAAGACTGTCCAATTAACCTTCAGTTCCAGTGGAAACACTGCCAAGAGGGCAGGATGGGGGCTGAAGAGCTGGAGGGGTTTCCATGCACTCTGTGCCCAATGAGAGCAGCTATGTGGAAGATTTTGCCCCAAAAAATGAAGTACTGGATGCCCACCCCCAATAAACATTTTGCTGCAACTTTTTGTGGCATGCCACAGAACCCAAACTGCTTTTGCATTTAACAATTGCGTTTAATTAATTGAAGAAAGGTGCATTTTTTCCTATTTAAGGCTGCATGTATTCTGTACAGACTCTGAAAACCACTGCAATTTGTGCTTACAAAAAATAAAAATAAAGCAAGATTAGACTTCACTATTCAGTAAGGTGAGGGAAGGTGGCACACTGTTTTGTTTTTTTAACTGGGCCTCCCCTGTTGCTCAGCTGTACAACATCTCCCTGCTTCAGTCTCCTCTTTTTGTGCACTCCCTGCAACCTCGATTCTTGCAAAATTTAATACAAATCCTTTAAATGCATGCACTGAGGGAGAGAGATGCACCACTAAACCAATATCAGACCAACCAGATGACTTGAAATATAAGGATTTATAGTTTTATCATCATGATCTTGGGTTTTTTTTCCATGCTGTGTGCCCTTGAGGACCACGGGGTCTATAGGTTTAGACATAAGGCTTCATTCAGAGACTTATAGAGCTCTGCTATCTCAGAAGAGTGACTCAAAATACCACCTTCTATTATAAAAACCAACACCATGTGAGGGAGGGAAAGGTTTGTAGCAGTACTGTGAACACAATCAGCTCTAGCCTGGAAACCACAAGACTCTTCTCAGACGGAGGCTACAGGCAGGTGCCCACATTGGGGCTGCAGCCATAGCACCATTCCAGACCCAACTACCAGCAAACCAAGACAAGTTTGACTAGAAGGCTTCTAGGCAGGCTCACATTCTACTCTGCTCCAGTACAAAAGCTCCCAAAAACAACCCACCAAGCCCCACCCACCAAAAGTGACAGCATCCCTGGGCCACGACGTCTGCTGTTGCCACTTGCGCATGTTCTCTCCCCATGAGAGGGAGAGAAAGGAGCCTAAGCAACCAGACCTGGAGCGAGGAAAAAGAGCATCCCCATAATTGGGCTGCTTGCTAGCCTCATCCTGGGATGGGAGCCAGGGCCCAAAGAGGAAGACAGGTAAATGGGCAGGGAAGTCTGGTGGAATTTGGGGTGTCTACTGAAGAGAAAACAAGCAGGAGTGCACAAGTGCAAGGGAACCCCAAAGAGCTGTCACAAAAAGGGGCAAAGGGAGGGGTAGAGTGGCTGGGGACCACCACCACCCCTTCCTGGAGGTATTCATGCAAAGGCTGGATAGACATGTCTTGGGGAAGTACTAACTGTCTCCTGTGTCAAGCAGGGAAACAGATCAGACCAGGGAACCTCTGGCCTTCTGCATGTTGCTGAACTGCAACTCTCATCAGCCTCGGCCAGCATGGCCAAAGTCAGCAACTGGTGGGCCAACAGGTTCCCCACACCTGGACCAGAACCTGGTCTCCAAGGCCTCCGTCCAGCTTCACTTTTTGAGCAGAAACACAGACTGAAAATGTCCCCAGTCTCATCTACAACAGTATGTGAAGCAGCACCTATGTGTTCAGTCCACAAGCCCTACCTACGGGCAGGTACAGATGCAGCTGGGCCAAAAGGAGGTTGGGCACCTGTGCAAAGCCCTTTGCAAACGCTGACAATCAGCCAATTGTCAGCGCCTGCAAAGCGTGATGCCTTTGACTGCGCAGATGAATTCAAAGCCTGTGGACCAAAACAGGACACCTGCTCTCACTGTGGTAGGGAAGGTAAAAGGTAAATGACCCCTGGACGGTTAAGTCCAGTCAAATGCGGTCCTTCAGGCCGAGGGAGCCAGCGTTAGTCCAGACAGCTTTCCGGGTCATGTAGCCAGCAGGACTAAACTGCTTCTGGCATAACAGAACACTATGACAGAAGCCAGAGCGCACAGAAATGCTGTTTACCTTCCCGCCACAGTGGTACCTATTTATCTACTTGTACTGGTATGCTTTTGGACTGCTACGTTGACAGGAGCTGGGACAGAGCAAGGGGAGTTCACCCCATCGCACGGATTCAAACCGCCGACCTTCTGATTGGGCAAGCCTAAGAGGCTCAGTGTTTCAGACCACAGCGCCACCCACGTCCCTTCCCCTCACTGTGGTATCACTTGTGAACCACCCTGAGATCTAGGGATGAAGAGCAGTATACAAATTTAAGAAATAATAAATATAGTATCAGGCAAACTGACAGGTGGGAGGGCCCACAGCCAATAGGGAAGGTAAGAATCTGGCCAACCAACCAGATCCAGATCTCCACACCAAACCGAAAGGCCCCAGTCAGTGTTCAAAATTCCCCAGGCGCCAGGCGTGTTTTGTGACTGGCGTCAGTCCAATTTCGACCATGGGGAGATCTCTGGGTGCCAGGTTGGCAACGGACACCCCATCTGGCTGCCCCCTCCAGCAGGTAAGCAGAAGAGCTTATTTATTGCATTTATAGCCCACCTTTTCCTCCAAGGAGTACATGGTTCACCTCCCTCCTCAGTTAATCCCTACAACGACCCTGTGAGGTAGGTTCAGAGACTGTGACTGGCCCAAGGTCAGCCAGTGAGCTTCATGACTGAGGGGGGATTTGAACCCTTCCAGGTCATAGTCCAACACTCTTGACCACTACACCACCCTGGCTTCCTAGAGTACTTCTGCTATGGAACAGCTATATAAATTTAGTAGGCAAATAAATAAGGGGAAAGCAAAATATCAGAGAAGGATCCAAAATATTTTCCTTGAAGCTTGAATTTTATTCTGGATTGTTTTATCTGATGTTTTAATGTAAACTGCTTTTTCCTTTAAGAAATAAAGCATTATAGCAATGTAACTAATATATTATTAATTATTATTATTAATAATAATAAATCTTAACTGCAAAAAAATGGTGCCTAGACATTCCACTGTGGCAACCGAAACCTAGGTTTAAGGTGCCTTTTGGCAATTAGCTTATATAACCGAGTTTCTAACACTGGCCCTAGTACTCAACAACGGGGGGGACGACACAGATCCAAGTTTGTGACTCTCATCACTGCTACAATTAAGCTGCTCCTCCTGCTGCCACCGGCATCCCTGCCCCACAACTGTGAGGTTACACAGGCACAGTCTTGCTTTAGCCAACCCGAGCTGCCTCTTTCCCCCAGACACCCTTGCTCAGATTACAGAGAGTCAGCTACATGCAGAGACATGCTGGAAGATGGGGAGAAACGGAGGAAGATGCTGAACAAGAAGGATGGGGAAAGTAACAATAAAGAGCGCCAACAAAAATCTTCCTTTTTTTTAGGTCAACAAAAAAAAGGAGGCTGTTAAAAATATATAAGGTATATAATAAGGTAGGTTTGGAGGAGGCGTACCCCGTTCGAATTCACCCTGATAAGATGTGTCTCACAAATGCTGTAGAAAGGAAGAAACATCAAAATTGATCAAACAAAT
Organism: Podarcis liolepis; assembly: GCF_965112155.1. Lineage (NCBI taxonomy): Eukaryota > Metazoa > Chordata > Lepidosauria > Squamata > Lacertidae > Podarcis > Podarcis liolepis. Next base: position 5,074,908 of record NC_139555.1, read on the forward strand.
GAACAAACAAAACTGGACACATGGACATAAAAGACACACCCCAGCCCATTCGAGGCTCACATACACACTACCACCTTAGGAGATCTTGCGGTCTTTGTGAGTTGCTATCTGCACAACCTGCCTGAAGTGTTCATGCAGTCAGGAGAGCCTTTGCTGCAAAAGACTCCGTCGCAGACAGGGAAACCCACCCCCGCCCCCCCAATCACCCCAAAAAGCTAAATGGCACACATCACTCTTTCCGACTGAACAGGTTACCTACAGGCTCCCCATGACGACACGAAGCAATGGAATGCAAGCATGGCAGACGTGAACCCTCCGGAACTGCAACACAGGTGTGCACACATATACAGAAATGAGGAACGAGGATGGCTCACTAGATGAACCAAAGGACAGGAGGGCCTGCACAGATGTCACACACACACCCAAGTCTCCCCAACTGAATACCTGCATAGTGTTAGATTAGACCAGAGCTCTGTACGTGATGTTCTCTTCATTTAGACATGAGAAAATGTCTAACCGAAAGAAGCGCCAGACCAGGCGCTATATAGTCACGCCAACGCTAAGTTCTTCCTCATCTATCTAGCACGGAGGAAGATGGCAGGACCCCCTCCTCGCAAGACCAGCGCACAGCAACCGAGAAGCCACCACCATCTCTGTCCCTCACCTTCATAGTTAATGCAGCCATTGCTGTCTTCATGGCCGGCCACAAGCATCTCTACTTCTTCCTCGGTCATCTTCTCCCCTGCAGGAAAAGTAGGTTGATCTGAGGAGGTTTGGCTAAGGTTGCAAACCCAGGGAAGACCCAGCAACGCCCTTAACAAAATGGATCACAAGCAACAAGCAGAACACACCCTGGTTTAAAGAGTCACAAAAAGGAAATCTGGGCAAGTGAGTGGGGTTGGGGGTGAATTACTGGCTGGCGTGACCAGCAGAACTTTTGTACAGGCTGCGAATGGAATGCAAGTTTGGAAAGTCAAGTAAATGTTCACTGGAACATGCACAGCCGTCTTCTAATACTGTCTTGCAATTAATGGGGAATGTTCAAGCAGCAGCGTACATGCAGAAGAGGTCCTGGGGGAAAGACACCTCTGAGGTGGAAGGAGAAAACGGTTCTATGGGAGAGGCAGCCCTCTTTGTGCACTCATCCCACTAAAGGAGTCAAGTGACAAGCTCACTTTGGATCAGGGCTTCTCTCTCCTCTAACAGGGCATGCATGGGCCCAGCAAAAATACTCAAGGATTGATGCACACCAATGCCCAGACAACACACAAAGGGGGGAGATTGTGTTAATAGCAATCTGCTGCTAATAACCCAAGAGCGTCCATTCAATGGGGCAAGCGATTAAAAGGGAACATTAATTTGAAAAACCAGTATCTTGTATCCTGATCACACATGAGGATCGCAGCAGTCTCCCATCCATGGGTTTGGCCAAGGCCATAGACGCTTTGCTGCAGGAATTCTGTAGCAGTGAATTCTTCCACACTGCGCATGCATACACGTACACATACACACACGATAGGAGAGTTGACTGCAATCCAGACACACAATTCGAGTTCCAAGCAGTTATGCATAGGACTGCAGTATAAGAATTCCAGCTACTTTATTCTGCAAGATCGACGTCTATAAGTTAGAGAGGCAGGTGTTTTTTCAGGTTCTTTCAGCATTATGAGTTGAAATCATGCCTTCAGACCCAATTTGGCACCACAGTACACTTTTGAAAAGCGTCTGGAGAACCAAGCAAGTCAGGAATGAATTCTCTCAGCTGCCAAGCTTAGAAACAGCCCTGAACGTGACCACGTCTTCTCCAGCCATACCTAGGGTGACAAGCACATGGCGTATCTCTGCTCCCATGACCGTCCCGTTGCCCTCCTTGTCGAAGACCCTCAGCCCCTCCACATAATCCTCAAAGCAGCCTTGATCCTTGTTCTTGGCGATGGTCTGCATCATGGGCAGGAACTGCTCAAAGCTCAGGGTCTTTACATTCATTTCTGTGAAAAAAGGACAAAGTGGGTGGGGAGACAAGGCATCATAGATGGATTGTGGCCCCAGAGGATTGAGGGGGGGGGAGTCTAGACGTTTGCCTCTCTCGCTTGCTCCTTTTCTAGGCTGGCCTCTGGCCTTCAGAACTTAGGTGCATTAAGATTATGAATGCATGGCCTGAGAGAAAGCAGATGGGAAGGTGGACATTTCCCCTCCCTCTCTGATGATACTAGAACTCAGGGCCATCCAAATGAAGCTGAATTCTGGAAGATTCAGGGCAGCCCAAAAGAAGCACTGCTTCACCCAGCACAGCCTTTCTCAACCTGTGGGTCCCCAAATGTTGTTGAACTACAACTCCCATCACCCCTAGCTAGCAAGGCCAGAGCTCAGGGATGATGCGAGTTGTAGCCCAACAACATCTGGGGACCCACACGTTGAGAACCATCCCAGCACATCATTAAACTAAAACTGGTTCCCACAAGTTCGCAGTGACAGCCACCAACTTGGATGGCTTGAACAGGGGATTAGACAAATTCATGGAGGATAAGGCTGTCAAGGGCTCCTGCCCCCCCCCCCCCCACGGCCCTGGGTCTCCCCTGTGGGGAGGCACTTTGCTTCTGTATTCCAGTTGCTGGACGCCACAAGTGGGAACAGCACCGTTGCGGTCAGGGCCTGCTGGGAGTACTGGATGCTGAAATAGATGGGCGACTGGCCTAATCCTGCAGGATTCTTCTTATATTCTTACTTCATCTAGATGCAGGATCTGTGATAAAGAATAGCTGCATTTTGTGAGCTGTGTAAGTTCACAAAATTTGCTCATTTTGTTGGCAAAAGTAAACAAAGAGCTGGGGTGCCAACGGCCCACACTCTTGCACTGGGAGTCTTGCTCTGAGTTGTGGGCAAATGACCAGGCAGGTTTTTGTCCACGCAATTGCTAGCCTAATGCATAGGAAAACTCTTTTTAAAAAAACTAGCAGCCAAGTTTGCAGATTCGACTATAAAAGCCAAGTGGTCTCCGTTTGAACCACACACTGATCAGGGACCTTTCACTCCGGACAGAACAGAGACCCTTTGCCCCCCAAAACTGCTCCCATAAAAGGGCCCACTCACCATCGCTTTTGGGGTTCCCCAGAACTTTCATGACTTCAGCATTGGTAGGATTCTGGCCCAGGGCTCTCATGACATCGCCACACTGGCTGTACAGGATCTTCCCATCTCCAGTTCTGTCAAACAGCTGGAAAGCCTCCTTGAACTCTGCAGGGAGTCACAGAAGGTGAAGAGGTAAGACGCAAAACAACTGGGGGGAGGGAGTGGACAAGCCACCAAGCCACATATTCCTTTCATATCCTCCACCCGCCCCCAGCATAAAACCCAAAACAAACCTTAAGATGTGTATTTCCTAAAGCAGAGGCTGTTTCTTGTGTCTCCTTTTTTTAAAGACAGCCTACTTGCACCCACACAATTCTCCCACATATTTTCAGGCTACAATAAGATGCCCCTTCCCTAGGCATGAATGCCACCGGACACAGCGGGACTCTCCCCTGCCTGCCTGTCTGCCTGCCTCCTCCGGCTGGGAGCAGGGGGAACGGCACACGCGCCAAATGTCACTCCCCCTCAGGATGACACCCGTGCGGCCCACACCCCCCCTTCCTACACCACTGCTTGCAGGAGCCTAGAATTCAACCTTCCTATTAACCAGGCAGCTAGATAATCTTCCATTTAAGGCACAGCCGGTTTCTTCACCAAGCAGGATCTAGTTTCTTCAGGCACAAAGAAACTGGAGCCTTAAAAAGTAACAAGATCTGTATAGAAAGACAAGGACAGACAGGAATGATCAGAGAATGTGGCTATATACCCCAGAAAGACAGATATTTGAAGGGGGGGGGAAGTGTCTTGGTAGCAACAAGGGGTGCAACTGCCTGGCAGCACAATCTCTCCTCTTCTCTCTCCACATGCTATTCTGAGGGTCTCGTCCCCCCAAGTCAACTGGGGTTCACGAGGGGAGGGTAGAAAGCACCATCGAACTAGCAGGAGTCCATGCGCTGGCTCCTGTTTAGTTGGATCCGGCCTAATTTTATACGGCTCTAAGAAAATTAGCTTCCATAGCTTACAGTCCACTTGGGTCAGATGCTGAAAGGACTGTGCCATTGTACAAGTAGTAGAGTTTTAGAAGAACATGGAATCTGTAGCCCCTGTTGAGTCCACCTTTATCAGATCTTGCCCTGCCCACCTTGGACAGCCAAGCTGATGTCACCAATGCAACGGCCAGGAAGGTTAACAGCACTCAAGCATTAATTTGTTTGTATTCCTATTTCATTACATTTGTGCCCATTAGCAGTTTCTGATACAGTGGTGCCTCACAAGACGAAATTAATTCGTTCCGCAAGTTTTTTCTTCTTGCGAGTTTTTCGTCTTGCGGTGCACGGTTTCCCATAGGAATGCATTGAAAATCAATTAATGCGTTCCTATGGAAACCGCCTTCAGATCAGGTCCGGGGACAGTCTGTCCCCCGACCTCTTCTGAAGGCTGGGGGGGGGGACAAGGGCTTTTCTTCCCACCCCCAGCATTTTAAAAAACCCCGGGACAGCGGAGGACTTCTCCGCTGTCCGGGGCGATGTAAAAGCCCCTGGGAAGGCAGGCAGGGGGGACAAAGACTTTCGCCCCCCGCCCGCCTTCAGAAGAGGTCCAGGACCATTTCTGAAGGCGGGCGGGGGGCGAAAGTCTTTGCTACCCCCCGCCTGCCTTCAAAAGCCGTCCGCGATAGCGGGAAGCACTTCCCTGCTATCCCGGACTGCTTTTAAAATGCTGGCGGTGGGGAGCAAAGCCTTTCGGCCCCCGCCGGCCTTCCTGGACCTCTTCTGAAGGCCGGAGGGGGGGGGGAAAGGCTTTGCTCCCCACCACCAGCATTTAAAAGAGGTCCCCGGAGATTTCCCTATGGGCTTTCTTCTTGCGAAGCAAGCCCATAGGGAAATTCGTCTTGCGAAGCGCCTCCAAAACAGAAAACCCTTTCGTCTTGCGGGTTTTCCGTCTTGCGAGGCATTCGTCTTGCGGGGTACCACTGTATCAAGATCTCATACAGAATATTAATTATTCCATGTGCAGAGAAAGCTGGGTAAGTTTGAGAACATTTCTGGGGCTGTATGAAGTCTAGTTGTCCTATGGACAGCTCATGAACCACCTGAATGATGTTTCACTTTTAAGCTGAGAGGATGACATGGGAGGGAGCGTGTGATAAACACGCATCCAATAAACTGGAGATGTCAAGGAGTGGTTTCATGGCCTTTCAGCACTCAGCTATGGCCTCTCCTAATTGTGGAACGCTTTTTCAAAAGCTGCAAGCTTACACCTACCTTGAAATAATTCCAAATTAGACTACTGCAGCGTTACAACAGGAGGCAGTCCTTGAAGACTACAGAAACTACAACAGGTGCAAAAATGCAGCCGCCAGAATGCAAACAAACCAAAACTATTTGACTCATATTACACCAATCTCCACTGACTTGTTGGTTCAGACTGCAGACCACCATATAGCTGCTGCTGCTGCTTCTCTCAGGCCAGCTCAGCTCACCAGTGTGGGGCAGGAGTCAATTTTGGGTCCACTGCCAATTGTGGGCAGGCAACCACTCTCCCCAAACACTTGAGCACCCCACTGCACCCTGTTCCCCCAGAGCATACAGCTTCTGGAATTCAAAAAGTTGCTTATGTGAGTTCGCACAAGACCCCTAACAGCAGAGGATTTTAATGGGGGGTGGGGTCCACACTTAATATATAGTTGTATGCAAGGGTACACCAGTGGGGCTTAAGTGGTAGCAAATCAGGGGGTGGGGAGGAGACAATATTTTCGCATACTGCAGTGCCTTGTCTGCCCTACCCAGACTGAAGACCTGTTTTAGAGAGATTATCCCCATCCGCTTCCAATGATGCTTTTGCCTAGCCACAAATTCCAAAGCAGCTAATTGCTCTGGACGTTCAGCTGAATATGCTTGCGTGTTTATTACCTCAAAGCCTCCCACCCAGCAGGAAGCGCCAGGGTCACCCCCGCCTTTGGAAGGCTGGCAAAGGACTCAGCCCAGGACAACTGTGGCAATGCCACCTAGGCTAGAAGCAGGATCTCATTTGTACCAGACAAGGATTAGCAAAGGGGAAGTGTGTGACCCAGAGAGAACCACAAGCCTTGTCCTGCTTGGCAGAAGATACCAGAAAGGATAATCACGGCCCGGATGAAGGGGGTGGGGAAAGCTGCAGCTCAGAGATGGAGCGTCAGCTTCTGCCTACAGAAAGTCCCAAGTGCGAACCCTGTGGCATCTCCCTGTCCCCTTCCTGAATCCCTGTAGAGTCACTGCCAGTCAGTGTAGGCAATCCTGAGCTAGAAAGACCAACATTCTCACCCAGCGTAAGGCAGTTTCCTATATCCCTAGAGCTTCCTCTATCACTCCCTTTTCTGGAGCCATTTAGTGATTGTTCACTTTTAAACCAGGAGGAAAGGGCACGAATGTTGTTCTTTGTGGGGGTGCCATTTTATGCTCCCCCAGCCTCCTTTTTTCATATATGTGCAGAGATGGTGTGATGAAAGATACACGTGCATCCAATTAACTGGAGATGTCGAGGATTGATCTTAGGGCCTTTTACTTGCAAACACTGAGCTACAGCCTCTCTCGAGTCCGGAACATTTTTTCCAAAGCTGCAAGATTACACATGTCCAGATGAGACTCCTGCAACATGTAGCACATAAGGCTGCCCTTGAAGACTGTACAGAAACTGCACTAAGTCCAAAATACAGCAGCCAGAATGCAAACCAGCCCTCGGTCACTAGAGCATGAGATTCTTCATCTCAGGGTTGTGGGTTTGAACCCCATGTTGGGCAAAAGGATCCCCGAATTGCAGGGGGTTGGACTAGATGACCCTTGAGGTCCCTTCCAACTCCACAATTCTATGACTATGATTCGAAGCAAAAGCAATTTGAGTCTATTACATCAAGCCATCTGAACTGACTTGTGGCTTAGTTCCTATCCCAACAATTGGAAAATTGAATTGTTGTCACTGCAGCTTAGCTTGCTTTGTTTTATGGTAGAGCTGTTAACTTGGGTTTTTTATTGGACTTGGTCTTGTGGTTTCTATAATTTTTTTATATGGTTACCTCTTTATTAAGGAATTAAACGTTCAAGGAAAGAAGATTATAAATGCTTAGAAATAATAAACGGTGACACAGCCTATAGTAACAGAAGATATGGATTTTAAATTATTTTAACTGTTATGTTATTAGTTTTGAGTTTTAGTTTTAGTGTTCTCAGTTTATTGTACCAAAATGGTATTTCATGGTTGCAAAGCACCTTGGGCAAACACAAGGCGGTAAATAAAAGGTTTCTCCAAATAAAAAAGGAAGCTCCATTTGTAACACTAAGCACCTGGGACATTAGTTGCAACTAAACTCCCCTCAAAACTATAACCAGCATGTAGGTGGATTCAGCTTGGAACACAAAACCTCAGAGTAAGTCTAAAATTAGGAAAACCACAGATCCCCTCGCCGGCCTTAGTCTCAAATCATGCGCACACAAAACATGCAAGCATCAGCTGCAACCCTTGCGGGAAGGAAGCTTTGGGGCTCAGAGCTGCCAGGCAACTCCTCTCCAAATACACAACTATATTAGCCCTAATGGAGCCTCCCCGCTTGCTTCCGACGGGGATGTGAACTAAGCTGCAGCCACAGAGCTGCTGCTGCTCGGCCCCCCCCCCCCGCCACCCCTGCCAAGAGGAATCTCTCCTCCTTGGCCTCCGAGCGCCTGGGATCCGGGCTGGAATGTACCAATGCAGCAGCAGCAGCAGCTCCCAGCCCGGGCTGCTCCGAAATGAGTTTCTTGCCCATATAAGGAAACCAAGAGAACACAATCCCGGCGCCCATCTTTTGCTGGTCCGCTCCTGCAAACCGGGGGGGGGGGCAGAGGCTTCCTCTTGCGCGGCCCGCGGGAAAGATCCCGCCCCGGCTGAAGTCTGGCCGCCTGCCGGGCACCAACCGCGCGGCGCAAGAGGAGGGAAAGCAAGCAGCCATTTCCACCCGCCTTGCCCAATCGCGCATCCTGCTGCTGCACAACCGGAGAAGCCGCGACCGGCTCCTCCGGCTCCGGGCTGCCCGGGTCAACTCGCGCCCCGGCGATTCCCAGATCCCGCCGGCGCGCAAAAGCGGAGCTGGCCTTTGCCCCGCGCAGCGGCCGGGAGGGGATCTGGGTGGGTCCTTTCCCGAACCAGGAAATGCATCATGCATGAGCCATCAAGCGGGCGGCGGCGCCGACCTGAAGTCCAATGAATTCCCATGCAAAAGGGTTGGGCCGGGGGGGACGGACAACTTTGGAGAAAGGCTCCATTCGAGCAGCCGGCTTCAGACACAAACACACACACACACACACACACACACACACACACACACACACACAGAGGCCTAGCTTCACAAAGCTCAAATACACAACTCCCCGCGAGGAGGGAGACGCGGAAGGGTGTATTAGCAAGGAGGCCGGGAACGTGCTAGTTAACACGGGGCTGGCTTTTGTCCACACACGAACTCACCATTGCGGGGTTGTGATGGAGAGGTGGGTAGGAGGGATAAAGAGCAGCTAGAAGGAGAGAGAGGGGTGGGGGGGAAAGAGTCATAAGCCCCAAATCAGGCTCCTCAGCAGATCTAGGGCGCCCACGGTTTAAACCTTAGGATTTCGACGTTTAAAAATGAAGCCCTGACCCGCCGCCGCCGCCGCCCTCGGGGTTCCCAAGTGGTGCCCAAAGTGGGAGCGCCCGGAAAGAGATGCGGGCACCTACCGGCGGTCTGGTCTTCCGAGAAGTCACACTGCGAAGGAAATCAGAGAAAAGCCGATTACTATTTGGGAGTGGCGGAGAGAGAACAGCAGCAAGGAAGTTCAGGGGGCGCGAGAGCGCGCGTTTCTGCCCGCAAGGACCCCCTTGGCAACTTCTGGGGCGCGCCTGGACTTGCTGCTGCTGCTGCTGCTGCCGGCTCCCCGCCGAGCCCGGCCATCCCCCAAGGTGACCCCCCGCGGGTCCTGGGCTCAGAATAAAAACAGCAGTCCCCAGATCCAGGTCCCTTGCTTTGGCTGGATCCTAACCGCACAGCCTGGATCCCCCCGCCGCGCCCCTCCCGCCGCGCTCAAATCCGCCACAAAGCACCCACCATGATTCGGGCTGCTGGCAGTTCCTCTCGCCTGGCGCTCTGACGCTTCCCTCCTTCCGCCCTGAACGTGTGCAAAGTCTTTCTGCGGGTTGGGCTCTGAGGTCAGCACGCAGGCACTCGCCCCCGATTGGCTGGCGAGCAGCAAAAATGGATCGACGTTATGCTAAGCAGAGGCTGCATTTTTCAAGAGACAGGAGTGGGCGGGGTTTCCCCGATCCCTCCTCTCCTGTGCAAAGCTAGGAAGGAAAGCACTCGAGCTTTTTTGCCTATAGATGGGCTGCTGAGATGACAGTCTTGCGGGCGGAGGCTGTTGCCTTAGAAGCAGCTGGTGCATTGCATGCTGGGAGATGTAGTTCTTTTTTTACCCAAAAAAGAAAAGAAAACATGATGTCTGCAGGTCTGAGCTGTAGTTCTGGTTTATTGGGGATTAAACCAGGCTGGGTAGATACAAAAAGAGAGCCAGATTCCTGAAGGGTGTAGAAGAGAAGATTTCTGCAGGTGTGGCTTGCATAACGAGCCACACCTGCTGAAATTCTTCCAGACAACTCTTAAAGGTGCAGAAGTCCTGCCTTCTTTTCCACCTGGCCACCTTATTTAAGTGCAAACTGCAAGGTGCTTTGCAGTGTTTGCTTCATCATATTTCCTTACATGTCAGCAATATGTTATTTATTTTTCTAACTAATGCACAATTTAATACGCATCAGCGTGGCCAGGCACCTGCCAAGGATCCAAGGACTGAGGACCTGTCACAGGTGGTGTGATGGGCTGGCCCTGCTCACCTGATCTCCAGTCAGTTGCATTGCAGGAGGGGTGAGCTGGCACAGTGCAAATGCACGATTGAAGCCAATCCAGGATTCCTGATGGTGTGTTTGTGCCGCACCAACCTCCCTTCTGCCTCAACCCTCTACCTCCTAGTAAGCAGCAGAAATGTTACCTCCCAAAGGTCAGGTGAGCAGCAGCAGTACCCCACCACACTTAGCAGGACTGTTGCCCTTGACGGGTCGATCAGAGAGATGCAAAGTGTTTTCTCCCAAGGCTAAGCAGTGCATCCATGGGTAGGCTGGAGCTGGAACCCAGCCTAAGGCTGGCCTGATCATAAGGTAGGCTGAAGGTCCCTGCTTGGGTGGGTGGAGACTCTGAAGTGCAATGCAAGAGGGGGGATGCATTTGTCCGACTCCAAAATATACTGCCCCGGGGCCCTAACCCTTCCCTAGTTCTTGCAGAATGTGTTTCATGTGACAGAATGAATCCAGGAGGTTTGTAATAACAGGCCATTTCATCAACCTGAATTGTTTGCATTAACCAGTGAGGTGGCCTTTCCTGTGCTAGGGAGAAAGCAGTTCCCCCCACATTATGGAAGCCAAGCTAATACAGTGGTACCTCGGGTTACATACGCTTCAGGTTACATACGCTTCAGGTTACAGACTCCGCTAACCAAGAAATAGTACCTCGGGTTAAAAACTTTGCTTCAGGATAAGAACAGAAATTGTGCTCCGGCGGCACGGCAGCAGCGGGAGGCCCCATTAGCTAAAGTGGTGCTTCAGGTTAAGAACGGACCTCCGAAATGAATTAAGTACTTAACCCGAGGTACCACTGTACAAAAGAGAAGCCTTTTATGGTTTGGGTGTTTATACTCATTCACAAAACTCATCAGTCCAAGAAAGGATATGAATTGCACCTACTCCACTTTGTCACTGGGGAAGTGAAGCAGAGTGAAAATGGTTAGATTTTTGGGGCCGTGAGCTGGAGGTTGGTGGAGGGCAAACAGTGAGATGAGAGTCAAGAAAGCAAGTGGGACTCAACCTTCCCATAAAGACGGTTACGTATGCCTGGAGTTGCTATTTCCTGAAATGAGAAGCATGGCAACCATGCTGTTTATCTGGGGAAGGATCGGTTTGATATTGATTTTAAAGTAAACCTAATTCACACTTCCCAAAATGGTACGTGAGCTGTAACGCAGCCTTCAAAATTCAGAGTTCTGTGGAATTCGCTTTGCAGTCCTCTAACCAACAACTGTTTTAGAAAAAATACATGTATTAACATGAAGTGTGCAAATGCTTATATCATTAATAATATTAATGATAATGCAGCCTTCACCAGCTTGGTGCCCTCTAACTCTCTCATCAGCCCTAACCAGCACAGCTGTGGAGGGCACCTGGTTGGGGAAGGCTGACCTAAGGTATGCTACTGGGCCTTCTTGTCGAGCTGTGATTCTGACTGGAACATCAGAGCCTCTCCAGCAACAAAAGTCAAATCTCCAGGGCACACATGCGCTAAATGCAACACATTCATACAGCTCATATATCAGCAGGCCTGGCTGTGTACTAATGTGTCTCATCTGCGCTAATGAGTCCAGAGTATTCCCTGACATGGGAATGGCCTTTTCTTTTTAACCTTCTTGAATTTGACAGCTTGTCGTGACTCTGAGCAAAGTGCGATTCGATGGTTCTTCTGTCGTCGCTAGAGGATGGGGGTCCAAAGAGGGTGACGACACATTGAGTGGCTGTTTATTGAGGGGACCGGGAGATATTGCCTCCTGCTATAAAAATTCCAAGTCTGGTTGTGACTTTCCATTTGCAACACTTAGAGGCAAACTGCTTAATGAGAAGTTCCCTTGTTTGAACAGGACTTAAATACTTGCAAGTAAATATGATTAGGGTTGAAGGCTTACCGTGCACGTCCTGAAGGGGGGGTGGCTGGGGATATATGTCAGTGCATCATGGGGGGAGTGGCTACAGATGTGCTGCACACATATCATAAGCCAATGTGTTGACAACTCCTTTGAATCTTGGGCTTAGTGTGGATATTGAATGGCAACAGCCGGACAGATCCAAATGCACACGTTTCTCTTGTGCCACTTTAAATATTTATTCTGGGAAGGGAGAGAGGGTCGGGCAGATAAGCAAGCGCCAATTGTATCCATTACCCTTCCTATGCAGCCATTACACACACTTTTAAAATATTATGTGTGTATTCGATGCAAGTGTTGCAAATGGACAAAATACACCAATGAATCAGCACAGAGAGGAGAAGCAAACAGGAAATATAGAGAAGGAATACAAGGAAAGGGGCGATGGTTCAGACCACTGAAAGAGAGAAGCAGGGAGACCTAAACAGGCAGCTACTGGACATGAACCTCAAGGGAAGCCCTTGAGTGTCCTCCTGCACTCATGTCAGGACCAGTGACTTCAAACCAGGACAGGGAACGCACCTTGTTGATCCATTTACAGAGTGGAAGGTGAAGATTTTTCATTTTTCTTGAAGCACCAAACATAGGGCTACCCCAGTTCATGCACAGTCCATAGTTCATAACCTGGCAGGAGGTTCCATGTAACAGGGATAAAGGTAAAGGTAAAGGGACCCCTGACCGTTAGGTTCAGTCGTGGCCGACTCTGGGGTTGTGGCACTCATCTCGCTTTACTGGCCGAGGGAGCCGGCGTACAGCTTCCGGGTCACGTGGCCAGCATGACTAAGCCGCTTCTGGCGAACTAGAGCAGCACACGGAAATGCCGTTTACCTTCCCGCCCGAGTGGTACCTATTTATCTACTTGCACCTTGACATGCTTTCGAACTGCTAGGTGGGCAGGAGCGGGGACCGAGCAACGGGAGCTCACCCCGTCGCGGGGATTCGAACTGCCGACCTTCTGATCGGCAAGTCCTAGGCTCTGTGGTTTAGACCATAGTTTTCAGCAATAAATGTGTGTTCCCACTGCATACATTTGCAGTGTGGTGTAGTGGTTAGAGTGTCAGACTAGGACCTGGGAGAACAGGGTTCAAGTCCTCAGTTTACCATGAAGCTCTCTGGGTGACCTTGGGCTACTCACCGCCTCTCAGCCTAATTTACCTCACAGGCTGGTTGTTGCGAGGATGCGGAGAACCGTGTAGGCCACTTTCAGCTTCTTTGAGGGAAAAGTGGGATATAAATGCAACACATAAGTAATTAAAAAAATAAAATATCCTAAATTAACTGGCAACTCATGGATAATGTTTGAGTCTAATGGCCCTGCAGGAGTCAAATGAGACCAATGAAACAGAGTCTGGGTGGAGATATAAATATACTTTATTCTCAAACTAGTTCTTATTGATGTTTATTTACAATAATGATTTACTTGGCAAATAATATATTGATATGACTTATTAAGTAAGCACGAAAGTCCTCAAAATAAGATACAGAACTGTGATGCAGTGACTGCATTGTGCAGACAGAGGGGAAGATTTAGGGCTGGGCTTTGGGAAGGAGGCCTGAGGGTCTCACAGGGTCCTAGAGCCCTCCCGTCTCCTCCCCAAAGCCAGGTGCCTCCTTACCTGCCTTGCCTCACACTGACATGGCCCTTGGTGGGCGGAGAAGAGCACCGGCCTGGATCATGCTCTGATCTCTTGCATGGGGGTGCCTGGTTCGCTCCCCTTCCAAATTGTGCGCCCAGGGTCATAGCCCCCCTGGCACACACCTCGCGCTACACACCCCTGATACTGTACAGTCATACCTTGGGATAAATATGCTTCAGGATAAGTATTTTTGGGTTGCACTCCGCTGCGACCCAGAAGTAATGGAGCGCGTTACTTCCAGGTTTTGCCGCTCGCGCATGCGCAGACGGTCAAAATGACGTCATGTGCATGCGTGGAAGCGGCAAAACGCGACCCGCGCAGACGTGCTGTCGCATCTTACGTTCTGTTCAGGATGCGAACAGGGCTGCAGAACGGATCCCGTTCGCATCCCGAGGTACCACTGTATTAGTAGTAGTGGCGTTAGGGGATGGGTAGTATCTCCGGTGGGGGACACCTACCTCTGGCCGTTCTCCTTCTGGGGTAGTTGTCCGCCTTTGGTCCCCACCCTGCACAAAGCTCTCACCTGCAGCTCCCAGAAGCTGTCAGCAAGTGACAGCGGCCACACCCTGGGAAACAGCTTTGACTGGTGAGGGTAGCCAATGGGTCTCCAAGCTTAGTGGATTAGGGATTTCCCCTGCATGCGAAAACAGGCTCTAGTGGATTGGGTGGATGAAATCAAAAGTGCCTCCAGTGGCCAAGAAGGCAGTTTCTGCTGTAGAGGAAAGTGAGGGATGGATGGGGCTCATCCACCTGGGAAGGTAGTCCATCTAGGAGAAGGAAAACTCTGGTCCTAAACCTCCTCTGCCTTGTGGGATATCTTCAGGAGAAGAAAAGGCTATGAAGTAAACCCTACACAAATCCAGAGTGGAGTCCCTAAGACAGTTGGATGGCATCCTGTCTGCCTCCTTCTGGCAACCCAGCTGGTTCTGGATGTCTTGCTCTGCTTTCCGTTGGACAACATCAGTGAGGTTCAAGACAGATGAATGCCAACAACAACAGTAGTATCATCACCTCACATTTCCTCCAAGCTGGCATCCATGGTCTCTCCCCTAACGCCTCTGTTTTATCCTTACAGGTTTGACAGTCTTGCCAAATGACCCAGTGAGCTTCATGGCTGAGTGAGAATTTGAAGCCTGGTGTCTCTGCTCCTAGTCCAACACACTAACCACGACACCACACCGCATAATGTTTGGTCCTGGGCAGACTTGAAGCATTGTGGAATGAGCATGTGTGGCACAGGAAGCCCACCTGGCAGAAGGGGACCCCATGGCAGCTCCCTTTCTATTTCAGAAATCACTTTGTGGAGTTTTGTTCTAAAGCAGTGAACCAGATCTGGATGTGTGTGCTAATTCACATGTTGTTGACAGATCCTGGCTCTCCTTCCGCTTTCCAATATGGTTCGGAGCTTTTTGGCTGTCACACAATTCCCTGACAACTTGGTGTTAGGGGGAACCTCCTTGCATTCCCCCACCACAAAGATGCTAAAGATACATTTTTTTTCCTGTTTTTATTTGCATACTCTTTTGATGATTTTACGCTTTGCAGTGCTCTATAAAAATGTGTTTTCATCATCATCCTCACACAAACTCAGAGACCAGAAAGAGCTGAAAACCAACGACTTTATTGTCCAGTGGAGTAAATGTATTGTTTTGGGAGAGTCAAAATGATTAAAAAAATTGTTTTTCTCATAGAGGCTGTTGCATTCAATGGTGCCCCCTTCTGGTTCCACAGAGGAACACTCAGTGATGTTCCCACGTTGCAGTATAAATGAAGCATCATTTGCAGCCAGCACTCTGAGCGAGGGCTGGGTGGCCGATTGTGTTTATACAAAGGTTGAAAAATGGGGGAGTTGATTCCACCGGGGAGTGATGGGTTTAGCAGTCCTGCCTGAAGGGTGCAGCTATTCAACCCCACCGTCAGCAGGTCTGTAGAGAAAAGAAGATGGTGTGTCCATTACGGTCCGTATCAAAGGTTGGCAAGAGTTAGTATGAAGTAGCTCTTCAAGTCAAGAGCTCTGATGAGAAAGTGAAAATTCTTGGTTCACCAGCTTGGCTACATCAGCTCTGCAATGCTAATCTTTGCAAACATCAGCACTAACAAGTTATAGCACACTGGCTTTATATCAACAAGCAACAGCAACAATTAACTTTCCTGGAGTGTGCACACTTGATAATAAAAGGTAAAGGGACCCCTGACCATTAGGTCCAGTCGTGGCCGACTCTGGGGTTGCTGCGCTCATCTCGCTTTATTGGCCGAGGGAGCTTCCGGGTCATGTGGCCAGCATGACTAAGCCGCTTCTG
Organism: Podarcis liolepis; assembly: GCF_965112155.1. Lineage (NCBI taxonomy): Eukaryota > Metazoa > Chordata > Lepidosauria > Squamata > Lacertidae > Podarcis > Podarcis liolepis. Next base: position 5,090,685 of record NC_139555.1, read on the forward strand.
GCGAACCAGAGCAGCGCACAGAAACGCCGTTTACCTTCCCGCCGGAGTGGTACCTATTTATCTACTTGCACTTTGACGTGCTTTTGAACTGCTAGGTTGGCAGGAGCAGGGACCGAGCAACAGGAGCTCACCCCGTCGCGGGGATTCAAACCGCCGACCTTCTGATCGGCAAGTCCTAGGCTCTGTGGTTTAACCCACAGTGCCACCCGCGTCCCATGCACACTTAATATTAGTGGGCCTCCAATCAGGGGTGGACTACGGTAATCTTTCATAATATGTCACCCTGTGTGAAGCTAAAATTTGGTGCCCCCAAATGGATCTTCTCAATTACGGATCTTCTCAATTTTGCATCTTCACGGCTCCAAGATACCACACACAAACGTAAAACTTCAGAAGAGAGCTCAAGGCTCAATACTGAACGAGGTTACAGGGAAGGAAATGTTATTTCCGGTGGGGAAGAACACACATCACTCCACAGAATTAACCACACTCATTTCTGAGGCACATACTCACTCTCTTCCGCTCAGACTGCCATGATGTGTTTGACAAAGGCTGTGGAGAGAAAGGAAAGAGTTGTCAGGAAATTAAAACTACCTGCCACCACATTCACATGCACAGTATTTTGGTCCAGTGAGCCTTTTACACCTGTCCCCCCCCCCATATATGTTTCCATCCTTGCATTTTCTAGGGTAACAAGAGTACATACAGAACCTCTGTTTCCAAGTCACAGAATCCTTCAAGCAAGTCAGTGAGACATTACGGTTGTAGGAAATGTGGAGTTGAGGAGAGTAAAGGGGGAGACAGTAGAATTTCATTCTTTTGCATGGTATATAAGCAAAGCTTTTGTTTCAGTGTCACGCAAGCAGGTACTTTATTTTTGTTTGCTGTGTGAGAGACCAGAAGGCCCAGGGTGTGGTAAGTTGCAGTCGGCTGGTTGCAGTGTGCAAGGGGAGGCGGTATTGCTGGGTCAGGTTAACCATATTGATTTGTATGCTGTTGTGGGGGGATTGGCTATTGCCTTGCTGGCTTGCATACACAATGAAGGAGAGCCAAACTGGGTGAAGGCATCTTTGTTTTAGCTTTCCTAGGAAGGCTGTTTTCCATACCGTTTGGTACCAGTGGTCCATGTTCACTCCCAATAGATGCCTCCAGTGTCTAGTTATGGCACTTCAAGCAGCTGAGAGGAAGTGGCTTGTGAGTTCTTTGTCATGTGTGTTACACCTGATATTTTAAGGTAGCAGTCTACCTTTACTGCCTCTTGTCCCTCCCCGACAGATGTTTCATTAGCAAAGCTATTGCCTCAGGTGACAACTGGCCCACTTGCTCACCTGCAATCTGTTTTCCTGCCCTCACTTCCCCTTAAATATTAGGAGTTTCCTTTCTGGCATTAGCAGGTCATGAAGTGCCTAACTGCTCCCTGCATGTAGCATTGAGGCCCTAATTGTCGAATGGGCCAGTTGTGGCTTCTATATTACCAACAGTACTAGGCACTTAAGCACCTCATCCACACAGTGTTGCACATTTGTTTGCATATGAAAACTGCAACAAGCAAAGTCCAGCATCCCATATAACTTAGGAACAGAGGAAGCTGCCTTGTACTTAGACGGACCACTGGTCCAGCAAGCTTGATACTGTCCACACTGATAGGCTGTGTCTCTCCAGGCTTTCAGAGGGGGGTATAATCCCAGCTCTACCAGCAGATGACAGGGATTGACCTGAGACTTTTCACATGCAAAGCTTTACCACAACTTGTAGATAATGTGTGCAATGTTCTGTACATTACCTGCTTTTTAATATTCATTTGTAAACGGCTTAGAGGTTTTTCTACAGTTGAGTGATATATAAATTTAGTTAATTGTGATATACAAGCTTGCAGGTTCTACACTTTTATCACCACATTTCCCTGTGAAACTGGGAAGTGTCGCTGCTTCCCTTGAATCAAACTAAACTGTCTACTCACCTGTTCTAAGTGATCATCCACAGGCAGGCTGTATTTTAGGGGGCAGAACTGAGTTATCTGCAACGCAATTGATCAGTTACTTAAGTATTTTTATTTATTTACTTGATTGGGGGGAGATGCCCCCCCCCCCGCCAAGGTCATGGGCTCATCCAGACTTCCTTTTGTGCCATACTTTCTAGGCACAGGTCGATGTTTTAAAGCGCTGTGTCCAAGCACTCTTTTTTATTTTCCCACCACTTTCCCCGTGAGAACTGCTCTTTAATGCTGAATCAGAACAAATGGCAATTTGTGTTGCCCACAGATTGCCATTTGCTCTGATTCAGTGGTTAAGAGCGGGGTTTCTCTGGGAAAGAAAGAAAAGGGGGGGAGGGAAGAGTGCTTGGATACAGTACTTCAAAGTGTGGCGCTGTGCCTAGGAAGTCTGGATGAGTCCAGTATGAGTGTTCTGACACTGGGCCTACCTGCTCATGCAAAAACAGACCCAGTCTCTCACCTTCATAATTGATGCAGCCATTAGCATCTTCGTGCCCAGCTAATAGAGTGTCTACTTCCTCTTCGGTCATTTTCTCACCTGGAAAGAGAAGGAGGAGGAACAGCACATGGAAGAAGGAGCCAGGTTCTTTACATTCCCTTCAGTCCCCATCAACCCCAGCCAACATGGTCAAAGGATGATGGGAGCAGTGGCCCAGCGCCATCTGGAGGGCCCTGCAGTGGCTGCTCCTAGCATACCAAGTAGTTCAATCTGCATCTTGCGCTGAAATAACTCCTCAAGAAGGTGTATGAAACTACATTGTTTGTGGCACCGAAGGTGGTTTGCTGTAAATGGCATCAACAATCAAATCTGATTTTGAGATATTTGCGATATTTACCTTTTAAAAATTCTAATCAATTACAGTTGATCTTCAAAACAAACTGTTGGTATGTGTTGTGTGTGTATGTATATAAACAGGTATTTGAATTTTATTTTTTAGAGGGCCATACTTTGAAAGGGAAAACCTGGGTTCAAATCCATGCTGTTTGCAATGCTCACAAGGTGACATTTGGTCACTATTTCTCAGTCTAACCCATTTCACAGGATTGTAGAGCAAATTCTATCATATGCCATTGTGAGCTCCTTGGAATGAGCATGGGACACAGCTGTGTAACTGAGCTCGGATTTGAATTCAGTTTTTCCCAGTTCAAGCCTGATGCTCTAGTCTATCAGCACGACTAGTGCTTTAGGCTGCAACCAAAACCCCACTTACCTGGGAGTAAGCCACATTGAACTCAGTTGCATTATTATGTTAGATATCATTCATCAAGAAACAGTAAAAGGGTGCAAACAGCTTTAAGAACTTTTTCTGTGAGTTCTGGGTGTGGTTTTCTAGGCTGATTAGACACAGCTGGTAATGTGTATAAAAGAACAGAAGTCGCAGTTTGAATTTTGCCTGCAGAGAGAGAACACCCACATGCTTTGTGTTTGTTGTTTTTGTATAGCTGTAATAAAACCTTTGTTTGTGTGTTTTGCACCGGTCTTGCGCTTCTGTCGTCTGCCACCAGAAGAAAAAAACCCCTCTAACATATTATAGGCTTAGATTGAAGGGCAGCAATGATCATGTACCTTTTCTTCTAAAATAAAATAAGGAGACAAAGGGCAGCAAAAGTATCTCTCCATTTTATAGACTTTTTACTTTTTCAATAGTTCTTTGCAGGCTGTGCACTGCACCTCCCTGGAACAGAAGCGCAAGTCCTTATTTATTAATGCACGTATTCTATAGTGGATGAGAGTGCAACAACTTCCTGCCACGAGGGCACCCTCTCTATATAAAGGCCACTCCCCCAAACCTTAGTGGGGAAGAGGTACTGTGAGTCTCCAGCGGGGCTAGTGTTAGTACCAAGGCAAGGGGAAATCAGGATGCAAAACTGTACCTGGAGAGACCAGGGCCAGATTTAGGTTTGATGAGGCCCTAAGCTACTGAAGGTAATGGGGCCCTTTATATGTCCAGCTGTCCCTAGTCAACAACAAATTGTCACTGTTTTTTAGGTTGAATATATGCTATATGGTAATTTATTGACCTAATTGGTATCTAAAGCCATTTGCACATAACAAATAGGAGCCTACACAACACAAAACACTGTTGCTGTATGTAGGCAACAGTGGGATGATGGCTGCGTTGAAAATGGGATCCTTCTGGGCTCTGGGCTCTAGTATGGCTTCCTCATGTTTGGTGTGCCCCCAAAGCTGCTTGGGCCTTCTGGCAACAAACTGGTGAGAAAGTTTTGCCTTTTCTCTTGGCAGCACTTACCAAGCGTGGCGAGGACGTGGCGCAATTCTGCGCCCATGACGGTGCCGTTTCCCTCTTTGTCAAAGACCCTGAGCCCTTCCACGTAGTCTTCGTAGGTTCCCTGATCTTTGTTCTTGGCAATAGTCTGTAACATGGGCAGGAACTCTTCAAACTCCACCCGCTTAGAATTCAGCTCTAGTGGAGGAGGAGGAGGAAGAGGAAAGACTGTCAACAGCAAACTAGTCTCAAGTGCTTTGCCTCCCAGATTTCATGGGGCACTTCCCAGCCTACACCCTCAGAAATCTGTGTCCGCTGATTGTATGCATTCCATGAGGACTGCACTCTTTCACTTGGAATGCGAACCCGAAACTGTATTTGGCATCCTGAAAATTGCTTAGTATATGGTTTTTGGAGAGGATGGAGCACAGGCTCAGAACTGGAAGAAGGTGGTCACACATCAGCTTCTTTTGCTTCAGTGTTTATACTGGGTTTCTATGTAATACATACTTAAATTATATAAAGTATGGAAATTATACAGAAGTAAAGAAAGAGAGAATACTATATTCTATGTTTATGTTTCTACTATTGTCCTATTTTCTTCCCTTATTTTTCTCCTTTAATTGATACGATATCTCTGCTTCTGATGTTCAGCATGAGTGCCTAGGCTAATGCAGCCAAAAGGGCACCATCCATGCACACGTATCTCCTCCTTGCATGTGGGTGGTACCATTTTGGCGACATAGGCATTGTCACTCAAGCATGAATAGTAGAACTAGTAAGAATGCTGAAGCTCTAAAGGGATGTCAGCCTCACGTCTAAAAACACCCTTCAGGGCTGATGTGCCCTGCGCAGCTTCCCACCCTTTCCCCCATTCCTAACTAAAGATGGACAAACCTCTCAAATTTGTTTCCCCAATCTTAAATTCAGTTCACCATATTTCCACATCAACTTGCTATTTTTTCTATTTAAAAAAAAGTTCTCAAGAAAATTCACCAGCATTGTAGCAGCGCTTTTTCCTGATAGACACATTTTTGTATGCAGTTTTTGCCTAGTGCTTGCTTGAATTTGGAATCTATTGCCCTCAAGTGGCCATCCTGTCCGTTTCCCTTTCTACTTGTGAGACAAGGAGCAAGACTCACCATCCGGCTTGGGGTGTCCCAGGACTTTCATGATCTCGGCATTTGTGGGATTCTGTCCCACGGCCCTCATCACATCTCCGCACTGGCCCAACTGGATTTTGCCATCACCAACCCGATCAAAGAGCCCAAAGGCCTCTTTGTAATCTAGGGAGATTAGACCAAAGTTTTAATGTGGTTATTTTGTGATGAGGTCTCAGAACTGGGCAAGCTGCCGGGGACCGGAGGGTTTTTTGGGGATAAAGTGTCAAGCTTGCCATGCCAGCTGTCAACTTGATGGTTCACATAATCCCAAGAAACTAGACACCGCCGTCTGCAAGGTCTGTTTAACCTGCCCAGTTTCTATCACTCATCACAGCCAATATGAAGGGAGGGAGGGAGGGAGGGAGGGAGGTTTCTGCCTACCAAAGGGCAAGCTCTGCTTGGGTTGCGTCTAAAGAGAAAACGATGATGGCGATCTTGAAAGGAAGACTCTGGCTATTCTTGCTCTAAACGAAAGAGGGATCTCAGGGACCTTCCTTCCAAAGGGGCGTCACCTTGATCTTGGGAGGGTTTTAGTTGCCAAGGAATCATTTTTATATTTAGACAGCACCTCTAATCCCGTAGCAACCTTGGACCGCACAAAGGCATGGCTAATCAGCCACACCAAGAGGAACTGCATCTCTCAGATCCCCAGGCCCCCAACTCCTCCACTAACTGAGCTAATGAGACATTCCTTCAAGTTGCTAAGGAAGGTTTCAGTGGTAAGGGCAATTGAAAGTGCAAGATAGTTGAATCAGGTACCTATAGGTGATTACAATGTTCTGTTTGTTGGAAATATGTACATTCTTTCTCTCATAATGCTTAGGGCAGCTTTTAAAATAATAGAGGGATGGTTTGGTGAGCATGGTGAGGCTTCCTAAGGACTTGCCTGCATTACAAGTGTAAATGTAAAACCACTTTCCAAGTTTATTAATGCTGAAGTCCTGTATAAGCCTACTCAGAAGTAAGCCCCATTGAGTTAAATGGGACTTGTTTCTAGGAAAGTGTGGCAAGGATTGCAGTCTAAACGGTTGCTGCTCCCAGCTAAAGAACCCACATGTATTGTAATCCGCATCAGGGCTTTTGGGGCAGAAAACCAGTTTATTGATATAAGATTTAAAAATAAGAATTACTGTTAAGTGGTCGTGGAGAAAACCATACTTCCAGAAAAAATATATAATTTCTTTTGTGTCATGAGGGAAATTATGAATGCCTTTGAAATAAAAGTGTGTGTGCACTTGTGCATGGAGATGTCAGATCAGAAAGCTGAAACTAAAGGTGTGACAATACTGGGTGGATTACAAAGGTGTATTGGGAAAGAAAGGACAATTGTAATTACTGTTTGCTCAGTCTGAACCTGGAGGAGTCTATGTGAGGAGGAAGCTGGGGCAGGGATACATTATGTGACTGTCCAAGAGGATGGACTAGGCTTCTGTGTTTCCAGTCTCTTGACTCTAGCAACTCCGTTCTCCGCTGCTTATGCCATGAGACCAGAAGTAGCTGTAACTCCTCTCCCACTCCCGGTTATATCTAGTGCTACAAAAATTGTGATGTGATCTCATCACCACTTCAGGTTTCCCAGCAGCCAGTTAAATGAAGTGGGGGTGGCGGACCTTGCAGAACATTGGCATCATGTTGTGCTTTTTGGTGTTCTAAATGTTATGGGGAGAGGAGAAGGTGAGACGGGGCCATTGCATTTGATAATAGCTCCCAGTCCCTAAGAAACTAAGAGGTTTTAGGAAGTAAAAAGCAAACACCAAGATGCACACAAAGCAGTTGTTTTGTTTGAGGTGGGCTGTAGGAGTGAATCAAAAAAAGTTTTGCCACCAGGTGAAAGTTCATGCACTTATGTGCATCCAGGCACACCAGCTTAGCGCCGCGACTGTGGGTGCAGGGGGCATGCATGCACAATGTCAGCATGCTGCGGGGGGCATGCGATGTCAGCGCCTCTGCATCTATCTCAGGAAAGCTTGCTCCTGGTGCCTTTGGACAATCAAAATGGCTTACCTTCCAGCTGCTCCTTGGTGAATTCAATCTACGAAGAAGAAAGAAAGTGGTTGGAGATCATGACAGTCACAGGAAAGGGGCAATGGTACTGAAGTGAGAGGGAGACTGGGCAAGGTGACAGGAAGGTGGTCAAGTCTAAGTTGTTGATAGAAATGCCAAGTTATAAAAAGGAAGCATTAGGACTCGCAGAAAACTTCTTCAGCCAGAGATGAGTGGCCAGAGCAGATGCTAAAGCTCCCAAAGAAAAACTAAAGTTGGAACAGGGCAGCTATGCTATGTATTTTGTCCATTTTAACATTTGACCATTTAATTTTCATTGGCGAGTAGATGTGTAAAAAATGGTCAACCTGTTTAGAGTTGATGGCCATACTGGACATTTGTATTGTTGCATTTTTCAAAAATACCTATACAATCCATCAGGGTTAGGAATTTTGCTTATTCAGATCAAATTCTCAGGACTCTCCCTAGGCCACCCCCTTTCTGCAGACCACAACTCCTCACCAGTCCTGCTCTGTGCCTTCGTCAAACTCTTTAACTGTGATATTGGCTCTTGCTAGCCTGGATATGGGATGCAGGTGGCGCTGTGGGTTAAACCACAGAGCCTAGGACTTTCTGATCAGAAGGTCGGCAGTTCGAATCCCTGTGACAGGGTGAGCTCCCGTTGCTCGGTCCCTGCTCCTGCCAACCTAGCAGTTCAAAAGCACATCAAAGTGTAAGTAAATAAATAGGTACTGCTCCAGCGGGAAGGTAAACGGCGTTTCTGTGCATTGCTCTGGTTCGCCAGAAGCGGCTTAGTCATGCTGGCCACATGACCCGGAAGCTGTACGCCGGCTCCCTCAGCCAGTAAAGCGAGATGAGCGCCGCAACTCCAGAGTCGGTCACGACTAGACCTAATGGTCAGGGGTCCCTTTACCTTTACTAGCCTGGATATTGAGATGAGTGTAGAAATCTCTGGCTTTATTGTGGCTGGAATCATGAGCGTAGCCAAGGGGGATGCCCCCTCAATCAAGTAAAACAATAGAAATAGTTAACTGACCAATCATGTCGGTTCTGCCCCCCCCCAAGTCCTGCTCCCCCCAACAAAAATCCTGGCTACACCCATGGCTGGAATGCAACCTCTTGTACAAAGAAAAGAGTCACACTCATTACTTTGACCCTGCCTATCACTAGGTGGCCCTCAGAAGTTACCTCATGAGAGAATGCAGCCCTCACACTAAGAAAGGTTTGCCACCTGTGTGTCTATATATCACAAATGTCTCCTCCATGGTCATCTCTGAATGGTTCATTTTTACTCCCTTTCTCTGTCTCTGTTTTCTTCTCCAATTTTCAGTTCTCCTCAGACCTGTCTCTCAATCTGCTCAAACAAAGGGTGTTTCCAAGACAAGGAGCGCCTAGAAAGATAAAATCTTGGGTTTTTTGTGGTAAACCAGAAGTGGAATTGCAATTGCTTTCCCCAAGTACTAGGGATTTTATTTTGTGTGTCCACATTCTGCTATGTTCCATTCATATCAGTGGGTGAGACACAGCTGTGTGCGACAATTCATTCTCCTTCCCCTCCCTCCATTCTATCACTCTCACACCAAGACTTTTAAAGAACTTCCAAAATCCATATTGGAGTATACCATTTTTAGTCCAACCAATCTGTCACAGAAAAAGCATGCAAGCTTCCAAGTTCTCCACCATTCTTCATCAGGCCAGGTGGGAAACAGTTCTGTGGAACTTGAAAGCTTGCACACTGTTTTGTATCATTTTGGTTGGCCTCATAAAGGCATTGCCCTAAAAGGGGTTTGGGAATTTTCCTTGTGAGCCAACCCAGCTACTTTCTAATGTTGTCTAGGTTCTTGAGAGATGACTGCCTTTCACAGTTGAGGTTATTAAAGGGCAGGAGGGGGGCGGGAAGCGAAGGATGGAGAGGCAGAGAGAGAGTAAACAGAGTGCTGTGAAGGCAGTGCATGCCAAGGAGATTTCCACGCCCTCCCCTCCTACCCCAGCTCCAAGGTAGTTGGGGAGTTGCAATTTCACCTCTCCCTCCCTCTCTCTGCAAGGAGGCAATTCATCCCTGCCCACTCAGCTCCTCTGAAGCCTTGGGCCAAGAGGTCTGCTGCTGACTGACTGGCTGGACTCCCGATGAGAGATCCAGCAGCTTTTCACTTTCCTTCCTGCCACTGAGAAAGGGTAACTTGCTTCCTCAGCCTTATAAAATAAAATAAAAAATACTCACTCTCCTGCAATGTTGCGCAAGTACTTTGTTTGTCAGTAAACAAACAAAGAGGGGAAAATATGCTTGAGACTCAGTTCCCCAGAACTCCTCCAAATTTTATGCTAAAACCTGAATCCACTGAAGAGTCCAGAGGAGCCAGTGGTCAGGCCAGGTCTCTCTCTCTCTCTCTCTAGCGATGGTGCCTGCTGAGTCTTCACATGTTCATTCAGAGTCTCCCAGCGGCTGCTGGATTTCTACACTTGCCTCTTCATCTGCTAATTCTCTTCATCTGCTAATTCTCTTCCTGAGTTCAGTTCCAATGGGACAGCAGGACTGCTCAGTGGCATAGCGTGGGTTGTCAGCACCCGGGGCAAGGCAAGTAATTTGCACCCCCTAACCCGGGGCAAGGCAAGTAATTTGCGCCCCCTAACCCCTAACCTGCCGCCGCTGCCAGCTTCTTCTTGCTGCTGCCTGGTCTGGTCTGGTGTGGTTCTCTCCTGCGCTCAGCACTGCGCTGGGCGGCCGCTGCACTGTCCCTCCCCCAGATAGTCCCTCGCTCTCTCTCCGCACCGCATGCCTGGCACCCACCCCCTCCACAGTGGGCGGTGACCCAGCGGCTCGGATTGGATTTGCACAGCCAGCGCTGCAGTGAGAGAGAGTGAGTGAGCCAGGTAGGGGCAGAGAGCTGCGAGTGCAAGCGCCCCCCCCCCAGATGTTGCGCCCGGTGCGGCCGGCCCCCCCGCACCCCCCACGCTACGCCACTGGGACTGCTGCATATTGTGAACCACTTTGAGATTCATAAGTGCATTAATGAAAAGGGTATAAGAGTTTTTAAGATAAAATAAATAAATAAAATGAGACTGGCAGCTTTTCTCAGAGTTGTGCAAGGTAAAGCTGTTTACAATGTTATAAACATTTCACAAATCACACAGTTAAAAACCCACATTTTAAAGCAGCACAGAGCAATTACGGTAGATAAGATATAGGAGCTTACTGTATGTTCATTTCCAGCATGTTCATTCAAATAGTAACCAGTGTTTTAAAATATGTGGAATGGCCTTACCAGATAGTAAAAGCGTGCTTAGGTATGGGAAGTGGTGGGGGGCAGGGTGATAGGGCTCATTTCTGCCCCCCCCCCCAATGCTGCTATACACATAGAAACCACATCTCTTGCACAAGTTGGAAGAGTACCGCTGTGAGCATCTTTCCCTCTGGAGACTGTGCTTCTCTTCTGGGTTTAAAATTATAATAATGAATTCTATGCATTAGGGGGAAAGTCATGTACAGTATATCACCGAGAAAACACAGGTGTATTACACATGGATGATGACGCACGTGGATCCCTATAAAATGTCAGTGAAGAAGGCAGGTCAATTCCAGTTTCAATGCCTCATGCAGAAGCTGTCCAAGGATGCTTGCAGACCAAGGTGTGGAATTGCCACTCTCCATACACTTACTTTTCACAGGACATGCACATGGCATCACTGTCCATTAATGCCTATCCTCTGTCTTCCCTGCATTATATATGCCTTTTTTCCAGACAAAGTCTTTGCTTTTTTCAGAAGTACAGAAGAGTAGAGCACTCTCTGTAGCTGCAGATTCCCTTAGCACTATCTCTTAAAGGGCAGAGTTTGCATGTGGGCAGTGCCCAACAACTCAGGCGCAATGGGTGTCATTTTATAACATTTACCGTATTTTTTGCACCATAACACTCACTTTTTTCCTCCTAAAAAGTAAGGGGAAATGTATGTGCGTGTTATGGAGGGAATGCCTACGGGTGGCATGCCTACGGATTTTCCTCCTCTAAAAACTATGTGCGTGTTATGGTCGGGTGCGTGTTATAGAGCGAAAAATACGGTATTCATTTTTAAATTGATCCTTTTAATTAGGCTAATATGTGTTTCTGGTTTGTTTGTTTTAATGCATCACGTTTTTTGTTTAAAAACTGAACGAAATGTAGCCAGAAAAGTGTTATATGCTAAAAAGATCAGTGGGGAAAACGAGCAGGGTGATAAAATGTTGCCCACCACAAAGGTGTGCTGAGCCTCAAATGGTGAATTGAAGCTTCCCCTTTGTCACTAACAGGAGCTGGTGTGGATGGAACATGGAAGACTGTGCACAGAGAAAAAGTGCAGGAAGGCTCATGATCATGTGGAAAGACAACTGCAGTTCCGCTTATTGCTTACGACAGAGGAGCAATCTTGGAACCAGAGGATGGAATTAATGAGCATGACTTCACTTATTAATGTCAATGGGTCTACTCTGTGTAAAGGTTAGGTGTATTCCACCCGGAGTCTGAAAGCACCCCAAACCCCTCAGTCCCCTTTGGCAGCTCCTAGGGGCGCAAAAAGGCTGTGATCCAGGCATCTCACTGTACAATACAGGGCTCCATATATTTGTTCCGTCCTGGCCTGCCCCAGCTGCAAGGTTTACAAAAGGTAACAACTCTTGCTTCTGTTCATCTTGCTTCCCACAGGCCTTGGGAGTAGATCCTGGAGACAGGAAGCGTTTTCCCCAAGACTACGCATGTGTGGCCATGTGTGGCTAGAGATGGGACCCAGCCTAAGGCTGCCCGGCTCATGGGGAGGCTTGGAGCACAGGGCAGGAGTGGAGGGAAACCAGGGTGAACTCTGGATTTTTAGTTTTGCGACATGAGACACTGCAGATGAAGATATAGAAGCATGATTAGTCGCACCAACAGGGTAATGAACAGCTTCTATCCGTGAGCTGTTAGGCTGCTGAATGAAAAGATAACAACTGGGCAACTGACTTAAGGGTTTGGTGGGTGTGCGTCAGTAAACGAGGGGAATTGAGACTAAGAGAGCTGAGTGGGGGGTGCTCGTGTAATCTCACTGTATACAAGTTGTACAAGTGACAATAAAGTACTTCTATTTCTATTTATCATTGTGGATCAGCACATTTTACAGGTACTCTTTTTTCTGGTTGTTCTGTGGCCCGTGGGCAGTGCAAAGGAGCCCTGCGTGTTACGTGGACCAAGAACGGTTCTTCGCCGCGCATGCAGGTGCTGCTGTGGCCAGGCCTGGAACTGCTAGGCCAGACTGCCTCTCCCTGCATCAGAGGCCGGTCTCTCGCTGGCTCCTTCAGCCTTGTGACCAGCAAAGACAGAAGTAGGAGATGCTTAAGGCGCCAGGGAGGCCAGTTCAGCAGGAGGTTTCTAGGGCTGGAATCTAGAGTGGGTTTAAATAAGGGCTCGCTTTCCCCTCTCTGCCATCACTCTCCTTATTGAAGCCCCTACCTCACTGTTTCAGGAATCCCGCAGCGTTAGGAGGACATGGCTGTTGACGGAATGCCCCAATCCTCCCGCAACTTGATCCTCCCAGTCTCAGAAGGTGGCATCCCAGCAAAGGGATAGAGGTAGGATTGAAATAACTGTTCCCTGTAAAAAGCGGGGAATATGCTAAGTCCCACCCCCGCTGGTGGCCACCTGTCCCTGGCCGGGCTTTCTGAGAATGCAGGCCAAATACCAGGCTTTTGCGCCTGCTGTTCGGACCTGTCGTTAAAATAACAGGAGCCCTTTCAATTGCTAAATTTATCTTGCCCCTCTAACCCGCTAACCTTAGCTTGCTGCCCTTAACACTCACCATTGTCTGTTGAGATGGGGAAATGGACTTTATTTCCTGGCTGCCTAGAACCAGCACTGAGACAGGGTTGCCATACTTCAAAAAGTGAAAATCCAATCACAAAAGTTGTTGAGCTTCTTTTTGCAAAATCTTGTTAAGGAGAAAAGAAAATTTGCCAAAAGCTACACTTCCAGATTTCGCCAGACAATTCAACACTTTCTGCCTGAACGCTGCTTCCGAGGGCCTGATCCGGGTTATGTCCAGATGTATGGCAGGCAGCCCTACACTAAGAGCACCAGCTTTCCATGAAGCTATGAACCCTAAAGGCCTTGAGGTCTGGTGTGGTGCAGAGGTCAAGGAAGGAACTTCCTTTTAAATACGGTATGAAAGACCCAGACGTAACTCTATGCTTAGTTACCTAGCCCACTGTAGTGCAGCTTTGCATAGGCTGATAGTCCTCAGCTATTTCAGATGTTCCACATGCATTAGGAGACACATTTCTTAATTTTGTTACCATTTATTTGTAGCCTTACCCAGCTGCATGGCAGACCAAAATCCAGCAGGGACAGCTTTCCCCCAGCACAGAGAGATAGTGATGGGGAAGCGGCACCTGTTGAATTTGTGCCTGCAAAAAGCTTGTGTCAGGAAAAAAATCATGATAAACCTAGATGCCCCCAGCACTTGGAACCCCAAAACATACTACCTCTTGACATGGAGGGCTAATTATTTATCAAGACTTAAAGTCTAGAGTGTGATCAAGTAGCCAACTTAGCTTCACACAAATCCACACCTTGCACAGTCATTGTCCTGCCTTTTATTTCTTTTCAAAGCTAGAATTCATTTACAGATAGGAAGCCGTGTTGGTCTGCCATAGTCAAAATAAAAAAATTCCTTCCAGTAGCACCTTAAAGACCAACTAAGTTAGTTCTTGGTATGAGCTTTCGTGTGCATGCACACTTCTTCAGATACACTGAAACAGAAGTTGTCAGATCCTTCTATATAGTGAGAAGGTGGGGAGGGGTATTACTCAGAAGGGTGGTGGGAATGGGAGATTGGCAGATAGCTGAGATGAGCCTGTTGACGACTCTTAACGACTGTAATAGGTCTTACAGGAAAGACAAGGGGTGAGAAGGTGAGAAATGGCTTAGTCATGTATAATGAGATAAGAATCCAATGTCTTTGTTCAAACCAGGTCTCTCCATGGTTTTAAGTTTGGTAATGAGTTGCAATTCAGCAGCTTCTCTTTCCAGTCTATTTCTGAAATTCCTTTCTACTTCTGAAATTCATTATCAGCCTTGAAGACACACAATGAACTCAGCATGGGCTGAGAAAGAAACATGCCTGATTTTAGACATTCTCATTTCCCATATGGAGCTCCGGTTCCCAACACTGTATCATTTAGTTCACAGATAGTGTTAGCCTTGAACCAAGGAGACTTAGATCCTTGCTGATGTACAATTCACAATTAACCAAGCATCTGTGCTCCTTAGCTGCCTCTCTGAAAAATATGGAACAATAGCTGTGAGGGTAAATGAAACAAATCATTTTAAAGAGCAGCAAAACTCAGGGAGATCAGCTGTCTCATCTGGAGACAACGAAATAAATTGCAATTAAATCCTACAGTAGTTCATTCCATTTTATTTTCTGTTGCTTCAGACCCAGTGGTGACCACTTCCATAAGAGAGGCCAGATTTCCCATGTTTTGGTTCCAGCCAGAGTTAGCTGGGCAGATTTAAACACGTATGAAGTTTCTGCAAAATGTAAAACTGAATATGGGGATTCAGTAAAAAGCGATGAAAATAAACAGATCAGATAAGAGTTATGCATGCCATCAGTGCCTTTCAATTGACACCCAGTTGACACCTACTTGGTCTCTTGCTGTTCATGAGGGGGCTGTCCAGCTTGGAGATAATGTAGCAGGGTCTTGCCAGCTATTTGGGTATCCCATAGGAATGGGGTTGTCTGGGGGCCAGTTTTATAGGTAATGTGTGTGCATAAGCACATGCGGCTCCATCTTTACAGCTGCGTAGCGTGGGTTGTCAGCACCCGGGGCAAGGCAAGTAATTTGCGCCCCCTAACCCGGGGTAAGGCAAGTAATTTGCGCCCCCTAACCCCTAACCTGCCGCCGCTGCCAGCTTCTTCTTGCTGCTGCCTGGGCTGGTCTGGTGTGGTTCTCTCCCGCGCTCAGCGCTGCGCTGGGCGGCCGCTGCACTGTCCCTCCCCCAGATAGTCCCTCGCGCTCTCTCTGCACCGCACGATTCGCACAGCCAGCATTGCAGTGAGAGAGAGTGAGTGAGCCAGGTAGGGGCAGAGAGCTGCGAGTGTGAGCGCGCCCCCCCCAGATGTTGCGCCCGGTGTGGCTGGCACCCCCTGCACCCCCCACGCTACGCTACTGCATCTTTATCAAGCTGCCAAGCCCCTGTCAATTCAGTTTTACTTTGGCTTTGACTCATTCTGATCTTTCTGCCAGGGGGAAATACCTGACTGCTTCAAGGGAGTTCGAAAGTAGTTTACGGAAGTTTGGAGCCTGACAAGTTTTTCAGAGAGCTGGTGGTCTGAAAGAAGAATCTCTTTTCATGGTATGTTGTTCATTCATCCCACCATTTGCCTCAAATAAAGTGGCTTTGTATTGTTTAAAAAATCTGTTTGATAAGAAAAACAGGCAAACGAAATGTGTGTACCACAAGAAGTGAAGTCTCTTTCAAATCACCTTCAATTCTGTTAAAAACTATTGTCTGTCTCTGCCCGGGCTGAGGATATTATTCAAGCCCAAACGCTTTTAATACTCCAAACACCTTGTGTGGAGTCGGGCTGGGTGGGTGTTTGTGAGTGGAACAGGGCTAGGCTTGGCTTCTAAAATGGTGATAGCTGCCTTGATTTATTTAGCCCCCTCTTCGCACCCACTAATTCATATTAGGGTGCGCCTAATTACCGTATTTTTTGCACCATAACACTCACTTTTTTCCTCCTAGAAAGTAAGGGGAAATGTCTGTGCGTGTTATGGAGCGAATGCCTGCGGGTGGCGGGGGGGATCTGCTGCAGTCGTGAGCAGAGGATCCATGGTTCCCCTTCCTTCCCTCCTCTGTGGTTACAAAGCATGGATCCACATGGATCGTCAGGATTTTTGCATTGGGCTACTCCAAACTCACTGTCAGATCACATGTTTGTGGCCACAGCATGAACCACAAAAATCATATATCCACTATTTCGTTTAGAATATTTTTTTTCTTGTTTTCCTCCTCTAAAAACTACGTGCGTGTTATGGTCTGGTGCGTGTTATAGAGCGAAAAATACGGTAATTATTGCAGCCTGTAACCTCCCTTTATCCACTTGTAATGCCCTGCTGCAACACTTCTCAAATTAGTTCTCTTCTACAATAACATCACCCCACAAAGCACTATTTAGTAAAAGGATAGAAAACACTTTAGAGCCAGATAAAATAGCCTAAGATCCTGGCCACTCCCTCCTGCTCCTGCCTTTAACCGGCTTTCTTCCCAAGAAGAGAAAGGTTCCTGCAGGTGTCCTGTCCCTTCAACCATGTTTCACTCACCACAACTTTGGAGAGGTCAATTGGGGGATCCTTGGGCTTTGCTGGTGCTGCTGGTGCTGCCGGTGCTGGTTCTGGAGCTTTGCCTTTAGCTGCCGGGGCTCCTGGCTTTGCTAGAGCTGGCTTCGCTGCTGGTTTGGCAGGCGGGGGTACTGGCCGTTTCACTGGGGCATCCTTCTTTGGGGGCATGTTCCCTCTGTGTCTCCTGCTGGGAATGAAGCAGAGGGGAAGTCAGCAGATGTAGGCAGGTTCCTCAGCTCAGGCTGGCTCTGCCCGGCTGCAGTTTAAATAGCTCTGTGGATCCTGTGATGTCAGCCCAAGAGGACTAGCTGGGTATGGAGTGGGAATGCATCTAAAAATGGGAGCATCAGTCACCTTCAGCAATGCTAGTTCCTCCCTCCATTCAAGACAGAGAGATCTCAAAGGGCTTTGCTACAGCTAAGCATCCTTTCTGAATAGCCAGGCCTTGGACGTGCCTTTGTGGCACCAAGCCAGCCAGCTCACACAGCAAATCCTCTGGCTCTCCGCACCAGTCATATGGGCTAGCAGAAGGCAAACGGGGGTGGGATTCTCCTTCTATTAACATTGCATCCAGCCTGGCTTGACTGCTGTTCTAAGTAAACTGCAGCAGCGTAGGACCCAATCTATTGCGGGGAGGGTGTAACTATGGCATAATTATCTAGGAGCTTCTCCATTGTGGAGTATGTTGATTCTTCTAGTTGCACTGATCTCTCTCTACACACACACACACACACACACACACACACACACACACACACTTCTTGGCAACTCAGAATGCAGGGACTGCACACATCACAATACAGACACTGGAAAAAGCAACAACTTGTTTAGCTAGAGGGTGTTTTAGAATCATTGCAGCCTGATTGGCACAATAAACACAATGCTTTTCGTTCTGCAAAATATTCAGTTTGGGTTGGATGGAAATTGGAGATACTTAGACATGGATGTAAAGAATACTTCACATGAATTAGTTGCACGATGCTGTGATCCTGGCCTCTGTCTGTCTGCAAGAAGTGTTTTATTTGGGGTGGGTTTCCCTCTGCTGCCCTTAAAAGTTGGACTAAGATCGCTTCCAAAACAGCTAGTTTAATGAGCGTTTATCCCAATTTGTTTGTGGTGAGATTAGACACTGTGTCAAGTAAGTCTTATCCCAGAGCATTTCCACATCACCTTCCTTATTGCAAAATATCTGATCTTTTGGGTTTGTTTTGCAAGAGTCCTAAATGAGCTTTAATTGTGCTGGCTGAATTTGCCAGGTTGCGATTGAATTCCACCCCAAAATAGTGACAGTCTGAAAGTGCCCCAAATTCCTGACAGCAAATGTGTCTGCCTTTGTGTACATGCATCTGTTTCTGGCCCTGACTCTCCCCTGACTCTGTTTCCTCTCTCTCCCTCCCTTGCTGTTGCAATTTTAGAGTTTGAGCTGCTTGGGGCAGGCACCTACCAGTTTCACTTCTGCATGAAGGGCATCGTTGGCACACTCAATAATTATAATTAATACTTAAGGTCAGGATAGTTAGTAAGAGGATGGAGTAATACGGGTTGTCATAGGCTCCTAAACATTTTTTAAGAAAAAAAGCACTGAGTTATACCATAAAATTATATATCAATGGAAAGATAATTTAATGAAGAATGTAATGCAATAACTTTTATGAAGGATTATTTATTACAACAGCAGACCTCGGAGAAGAGACAGTGGAAGAGGACTGGAAAAAGTTTAAGGAATATCTTCAAAAGCACTGTAAACTGTATGAATGCTAAGAGGTTGCAGGATAAAAAATAATACGGCCTCAGTAATCTAGTTGTAAGAGACATGAAAATAAGTGTTGCATAAGAACAAAGATGAAACCTTGATTAATATTATGTAAACTTTAAACATTTAAGTATTTGACCAAAAAAACCCCCAAAAAACTTAAAATTGGAGACATAATATTTGGAAACTATAATATAAGATTTAAAAGATGGTGATGAACTGCTGAATATAATTTTATAATCGGGAACGCAGGAAAGGGAGATGTGAGGAAGTCCGAAGGTTATGAAAATATGGTTATTTGATACTTGATTATGTTGTATTATTTTGTGTTAACCTTTTTGTTTTTTGGGTTTTTTTTGCTTTTTCTGTTTGTTTGCCTTATGTGTCTGATGATTCACTGTTTAAAACCTTTAATAAATCTCTTTTTAAAAAAAATATATTTATTACAACAGCAGTCATAAAGAAGAAACGTGAAAGACACAGAAAAAATGAGATACAGTGGTACCTCGGGTTACATACGCTTCAGGTTACATATGCTTCAGGTTACAGACTCTGCTAACCCAGAAATAGTGCTTCAGGTTAAGAACTTTGCTTCAGGATGAGAACAGAAATTGTGCTCCGGTGGCGCGGCAGCAGCAGGAGGCCCCATTAGCTAAAATGGTGCTTCAGGTTAAGAACAGTTTCAGGTTAAGAACGGACCTCCGGAACGAATTAAGTACTTAACCCGAGGCACCACTGTACAGGTTAAATTGCCGTGTTGGCACTTTGCGATAAATAAGTGGGTTTTGGGTTGCAGTTTGGGCACTCAGTCTCTAAAAGGTTCGCCATCACTGGGATAGGGAGTAAACTCTACACAAATCCAGAGTGGAATCCCTAAAACAGTGGGATGGTGCCTTGTATACCTCCTTCCGGCAACTCCTGCAGCCCAGCTGGTGTCAAACATCTTGCTCTGCTGCGAAATCACTTCTGTGCTGCTAGTGCAGCAAAAGCAACATGGGAGGCAGCAGTTTGCGAGTTCCTGGTCTCTGCAGCCACAGCAGGCGCTGCGATTCTCCAGCAGTGTGACTTCACCCATACGCACACTCCATTGTCTCTTCGACAACAAGTGCAAGGAGATCTTTCTGGAACACAGAAGCCACAGCTGTGCAACCCCAATAAGCTTTGGTGGGGGAGCATGACACAGAGGGCATGCACTGGGTGACACCTTCATGTTTTGCCTCATTCGGTGAAACAGGATGGATGACCACTGTTGATTGTTATTTAAGATGGTTCTGCGCCCATAAGCACTTGTTGTCTTCTCATCTTCTGTCCTGATAGCTAGGCAAAAGCAATTTGGGTCTAAGTAGAGATTCCTGATTCTGAAGGGCTTGTACTGGAAGGAGTCATGGGAACTTTTTCATACTACAGTGGTACCTCGGGTTATATACGTTTCAGGTTACATACGCTTCAGGTTACAGGCTCCGCTAACCCATAAATAGTACCTCGGGTTAAGAACTTTGCTTCAAGATGAAAACAGAAATCGCGCAGCGGCGCAGCAGCAGCGGGAGGCCTCATTAGCTAAAGTGGTGCTTCAGGTTAAGAACAGTTTCAGGTTAAGAAGGGTCCTCCGGAATGAATTAAGTTCTTAACCCGAGGTACCACTGTATGTCTATACAGATGTCGTCGTCCCCCCCCCCCCATCTGTTGTGGCGTCAGTATAAATAGGGGTTGGAATGCTGGTTTCTATTATTGCTAGATCCGAAACAAATTATGTCGAAGAAGAAAAACCCTTACATCCTTTGCATTCAGGTGGTATGGGCCATGTGAGTGATCCTCTATACATATCAACAGCATGCATAGAAGATTATTAATGTGGCCCATACAAAGGTCTGACAGAGCTGGCCAGGATTTTGCTGGGGGTGGAATGAGCAGCTATGATGCAGCACAGTGTTCATGTATCGAGCTATGTTTCTTCTGTGGTTCTGTCCTTAAAGGTAAAGGGACTCCTGACCATTAACTCCAGTCATGGCCGACTCTGGGGTTGCAGCGCTCATCTCGCTTTACTGGCCGAGGGAGCCACTGTATAGCTTCTGGGTCATGTGGCCAGCATGACTAAGCCACTTCTGGCAAACCAGAACAGTGCACGGAAACACCGTTTACCTTCCCGCTGGAGTGGTACCTATTTATCTACTTGCACTGGCATGCTTTCGAACTGCTAGGTTGGCAGGAGCAGGGACCTAGCAATGGGAGCTCACCCCGTCGGGGATTCAAACCGCCGACCTTCTGATCAGCAAGTCCTAGGCTCTGTGGTTTAACCCACAGCACCACCTGTGTCCTGGTTCTGTCCTTAGGGTGATACTAAAGGCCAACTTCAAAGCAGGCTCTCATCTCAGTTTGTTAACTTACTTTGCTTCTCATTATTTTGTTTTTATCCACTGGACGTAAGCAGATACCACATCCCTCTCCCGGAGGTGCTTGCAGGAAGTGGCAAAAGCACAGGGGCAGGCATTTGGGGAGATTGAGGCCAACTAGGCTCCTCCTTAGTTGATTCTGGGATTTTTTAAAAAATGTTGCCACACAGCCGACCCCTACCTTGGCCACTGACTCGCTTTACTCCTAGGACTTTGGTGGTAAGGTTATGCTTAGGAGAAACAGATTGCTGGCAGAACTACATGTAGGCTTACAGTTCCACATCAGTTTAGGGAAACTGCAGAATATGGTAGGGGGCTGCAGAATCCAGCTCTCCCTTTCCATTTAAATAAAGGACGTTTCCAGCCATTATAGTGGTGAAGATGCACTTGAAACTGTGCTTGAGCAATGCTTGCTGATGCAGGAGTGATGTCTTAACAAGAGATCTAGTGGTTGTGGGCGGGGCTAATGCACCCACACAGAATCGCTCCCCCTGCCCCTCAATGACTAGCAAAGCCGGAGCAAATTTAGAAATAAATGGTTTTAAAAATGCAGAATAAATGGGGGCTGTAGAACTGAGTTTTTCTTGGGGCAGGATTTGCATTTTAGTTTTAGCAGGGAGAATACCCAGCCTTGAGCATTAGCTGCTCCTACTGTAACTTAGGGACGTGGGTGGCGCTGTGGTCTAAACCACTGAGCCTAGGACTTGTCGATCAGAAGGTCGGCGGTTCGAATCCCCGCGATGGGGTGAGCTCCCGTTGTTCGGTCCCAACTCCTGCCAACCTAGCAGTTCGAAAGCATGTCAAAGTGCAAGTAGATAAATAGGTACCGCTCTGGCGGGAGGGTAAACAGCATTTCCATGTGCTGCTCTGGTTCGCCAGAAGCGGCTTAGTCCTGCTGGCCACATGACCCGGAAGCTGTACGCCGGCTCCCTCGGCCAGTAAAGTGAGATGAGCACCACAACCCCAGTCGGCCACGACTGGACCTAATGGTCAGGGGTCCCATTACCTTTACCTTTAGTGTAACTTAAAATGAGACAAGCCCTGGCGCGTGCAGTGCAGGGTAGAGGTGGCTAAGAGGCTGAGCTGTTGACCAGGGAGTCCCTGCTTCCATCTCATTTTCGCCATTCTTTCACTGGATGGCCTTAGGAAAGCCACTGTTCTGTCAGCCTTCGCTTCAGCCATGCTAACACACACAACACAATCTGTAACTGAGGGATGATTGTAGTGACCTGTTGCACAGGCAGTTTGTAAGGATGTTGTGATAAGGCAGCTGAAGTGTTCGGAATAGCAGAAATGTGTTTAAACAATTGATATTGTATTAAGAGCAAATGCAGCCCATTGCCAAAAAAGCAGGGGAACCTGAGGAGCTGCCAACGGAGACAGCCTCCGGAATGCCTCCCTGAGCTGTGCCTCGTGCATGTATAGCTGCGCCACCCCAGATGTAGCTGCATCTGCTTGGTGCTCAGAAACAACTAGAAGCCAGAATTGGCTAAAAGAAGCCATTAAGTCCCCGCGAATGTGTTGATTTTCTGTCCAAATCAAGAGGCTTGGGGAATGCCCTTTGCAACTGCCAGGTGCCCACTCCAGAACGGACACATTATCCTATAGCCGCTAACAAAAGAGATGAGGAGTGACAGGGCAGCTGAGAAGCACAAGGCAAGCCTCCTGCCGGAGTGCTAAGGAGGACTTGATTGATGGCTCCAGTTGTCCTGCCAAAACTACCTCCTCCACACATTCCAGAAACAACTTTATTAAAGGAGGTTTTAGGCTGGTGCAGACATCTCTCCACCGCCTTCCCTTTAATCAGATTTGTGTGTTTGTGTGCAGGCATGCATGCTAATTATCGTCATTCTTTAGGCTGGCTAAGATCCTAGCAGGGTTCTTTGACAGGTGACAAAGCCAGTGGCAGTGCAGGCATTTCTCAGCCGGGGTGAAAGACATTACTGTATAGGCACCAAAGGAGGGTGAACTTTGAAAAGCCTCACTTTTGCGGTCCTGCTGGTTGTCTGCCGTAACATAGCCTGCTGTTTCTTATGTGGGGTTCAGCAACTGGGGAGGCCCTGCCCCATGGACATACAGGCCGGCTGATTCCTGGAAATGCTGCTCCTCACAGGCCTGTGAAATCCCCCTCCCTCCCTTAGTGGGTTGCATCTGGCTTCAGGATCGTTGGGCCAAAAAGGAGGGCCTGCAAACTGGAGAGTTCTGGTGGCTTCTGATCCCGTTGCTCACTGGTTGCTCCATGCAAAATGAGAATAGCAATAGTGTTTGGAGCGTGGATCCTTTATTGAACTTGGACCCCAGGCAAGTGCCTGCCCATAACACCTTCTAGAGCTGGCCTTGTCTGCTGAGGAAGGGAAAGGAGACATAGGAGACTAGGAAAAACATTGGTTTAGGGAACAGAACCACCACCATAAATCTCAAAACAGCAGGTGGCTTTTAAAATGCTGGTGAATTTGAGGCAAGTCAGCTAAAAACAAGTCATGGATTGGTTGACATACACACATACATACTTGTGTGTGTCACTTTTGCACAACAGATCCACTTTTAAAGAGAACAGCAAGTGGTATTTTGTGGTAAGAAAAGTGACTGGAAAATGGAAAGTGTGAGATAATTACTGTGTGATGGTGATGTTGTGTAACCTCCACTCAAATCTGTGAAAAAAACTTGCTTGCTCAGTAAATACTTTGTCTGGAAGTGACCCCAGATGCAAAGCTGCCTTGCCAGATCTGCAAGTACAAACGCACCCTTATCCATACAGGGGTGGGAACCCTGTTCCTTTTTGCCACTTAATTTTGAGGAAGTCACCAATAAGAGGGGACTGCAGGAGCACAGAACCACGCAAATTATATTGTAGCTCAAGGCTGGAAACAGAAGCAGACTCCAAGAGATGGCGCTTGGCTACTACCGTATATTCCGGCGTATAAGACGACCCCCAACTTTTCCTGTTAAGATATAGTTTGGGATATATTTGCCGTATAAGACTACCCCACCTGCAGCCAACTAGAGGCAGCCTCTTCCTGCCCTAGTTGCCGCCTCTCGAGCCCGCAGCCGCTACCTGGCTGCCTCCTGTGCAGCCGTCGCCACACGGGTTAACTCTCTCACGCCTGCCGCCGCCACCTGCCACGACCATACCCGGCGTATAAGACGACCCCCGACTTTGGAGAAGATTTCCCGGGGTTCAAAAGTCGTCTTATACGCCAGAACATACGGTAGTTAAGTGATGGGATGCCTTTTATCCTGGAGAAGTTGACCTTCAGAGTGGACATGAGAAATGGTGGTGATTCCTCAGGGGTAAAGTAATGGTCCGGAAGTAGTGGGGTATGTCTGTCTGTCTCTTTGAAGGGCAGTCCTCTTCTTTCCTTCCAGAACATGAATCAAGTCACCTGCTTTGACTTCACGCCAGCAGAAAAGAATGCATGTGTTATCTGCTATGCCCTACATCCGAGGGCTTGTCACACTCCCAGCTTGCTAAAGCACAGACATACTGTTCCCACAGGGAAATGGTTACATACTATTTTGAACTGTATCAAATATATATATTTAAAAGTCCAGATTGCTCCCCAAGTGTGGGACAAATGGGCAAATTAACTTGTAACACAGTTAAATACTGAAACATGTTTAAGAAAGCGCAGCAATTGTAGCTTCAGTGTCTCTGGCCCTGTTCCTCCACAATTCAGAACCACCAACTTCACCCATGCAAAATTTATACCAGCTGATTTGACGCTAGTCTCACTCTCAGAATGGAGAGTCGGATACTGCAGGCTTCAGGTGTGAAGGCTTCAGCATGCAGGTGAACTGGAGAAGTGAGCTTCATGTTTTATTGGCTCTAAAAGACGATGAGAGTGGCACAAGCTCAATATCAAGAGACGAAGTCTGAAATTTAGCAAGAGGTGATGGTGTTTTTTCAAGCCATTTGGACCAAAAAAGAGAATTTATTTGTTGAACCGCAATAACTCATCCTGAACAAGGTGCAGCAGTTGTGAAGGCCGTAGAGTGAATCAGCTCTACTGTGCCAGTTTTGTTATTTAAAATAGTGAATTTCAAGTGGTATGCTTCAGGTGGGGCTGCAGGAAAGGCACAGCAGTAGTGCTAGTGGCACAGTAGGTCAAGCCTCACCCTATTTGCTGCCTAGCACGCTTTCAGTGTGCAGCTGGTCCTCTGATTCCAGCTCCACACTGAAAAGCTACCTAGAATGGCATTAGAGGCCTAGGCAAGCCCTGTGGGATGCACACAGGGTAGGAGGGGGGTCTTGTGTAAGAACCAGCCTGAAGAGATTTTAGGACATCATCACAAGGAGGTAGCGCACCCCCCAAAATACCCTGGTGCTTCAAAATGCGAATAATGTTGTCAGTCGCTCTTTGGACCTCGTTGTCCTAATGTGCATGCAAACTCTCAAATCTTGAAGGCACACTCTGAGCACTGAAATTGCAGGAGCTCAAACTGATTGCATGCATAAAATCAATTTTCCTACCAAGCTTTTGTTTGGGAGTGCTTCGGTCATGGCGGCGGGAGCAGCAGCAGAGTAAATAAAAACTAGAGCAGAGTCACAGATTCCTCCTCTCTTTATTTGCTACAACAAATTACAGTGGCTGCTACAAGAGGCACAGGTGCCAGAAACACCCTCGTGCAGTGAAGCCGTGCTTTCGGGAGCTTTGATTTGGCATGGAAGGCAGCAAGTGATTGAGCTCTTTGCAGGCACACTCGGCACCCCCCAACCCCAAATCTTTCAACGTGCTCTTGGGGGGGGGGGGAGCAGCGCAGATTCAACAAGGAGGTGCTTTTGCTGTGTCAGACACATTCGCTACGGTCATACGCGTAGAAACAAGCACTTTAAAAAACTCTTCATAAATAGACCACAATTAATGGTTTTGGCTTCTTCAGAGACGGAAGAGCGAGTGCACATGCGTGGAAAGGAATTGGGGGCTAGGACTTGAGAGTTCCATGTTGGTCGCTCCCAGTTGTGAAGCAAAGGAACAGTAGGAAAAAGGCGAGCAAAGAGGCAAGATTGCTCGGCAGTGGAGCCTCAGGCAGAGCAGCAAACACTGTGCTCCCCCTCCCTCCATATTTTGGAGAGGCTAGAGCCCGCCCTGCTGTCTAGCTGCTCTGCCACAATGATCCTGCCCACCTGGCCCAGATTACAGGGTCTGTGAAGGCGGAATAAATCTAGCCACTGTGAGGCATCTATCAAGATTTAGCTTCCTGTGGGCTTAGCCATGTGGATTTTTTAAAAATCGCCACAGCGGTTTGATTCTTTCCCATAGCAACACTGCAGACAACAAACCTCCACAAAAGCGAACAACAACAACAGCCCCAAGTGCAGCTGCTGAAGAGCTCCGTGAGGGGAAGTCCATGCTGCCCACAAGCCCTCTGGAAGGGGCCTCCGCCAAGCCCAGCTCAAGCAAGAATAGCCTGGGGATACGGGAAAGGCAAAGAATAAATGGAGGCCCGGCCACTGGGGTCTATTTTGTAAAAGAGCAATCAAGCCATTTCCCCAGCACTACAGTAGGACGGCACTGAAATTTTGCAAGCAGTGATTTATCGCTCTGAAAAAGGAGGGGGTGTCTAAGGGCCCTTGAGTCTTCATGTGTGCAATGGTCCTAAAAGCTCAGCTCTAAAAATTTCATGCTAGCAGAGGAAACCTTAAAATCATGCATACGGTGTATGTTGTCCTTTTGCTTCTTGAAGCAAATCTCCTCTCCCTCCCCAAAGCCTTCATGCCTATCCTTCCCTGCAAATATATTTTCAAAGTCAGTCAGAAAATGCAAATATTGCAAGTTAATTCTGTGTACAGGTAGATAAATTCTGCATATCTGTGAATCTTGATTTGGAGCACGGAATATGAATTTCCTGCTACAGAATACACACGGACCTAGAACTTGGTGCGGGAGGTTGGGGTGGAGGAGGTTTGACACTCCACACACCGATTCCAGGACTGGAGTGCAAGAAGGCACCAAACAACATTCGTTTTTTAAAACAGCAACGTGAGTGGCACAAATAACAATACTGCAAGAAAGCTGTCTGTCCATTTGGACTATCAGCATAATGCTGGGTGGGATAGGAAGCCAAAAACAAACTGATTCAGTTTAAAGGAGCCAGAATCAGAAAGAGCAGGTGATGTTTGGCGAGGTTAGCATGAACTGCTACCAGGAGGTTGTGGGTCTGCACACAGTCAGGGCAGGACACACCAGGACACTTGACAGGCATCAGCTAAATGCACAGAGGTCACAGCCATGGACTCCCCATAATGGGGAAAGAATGATAAAAAAGGCAAATAAAAATGGCTTGGCCACTGCGCTCTCCACCCCTCAAATCCCGTCACTCAAAAAGACTGAACGCCATTTGAAAAGTGTATTAGCAGGACAACTGAATTCAAGTTGCTTTTCCCAGCCAAACAAGCCCAGGACGAGAGCTGTTGCAGAATGTTCCCTTTCTAGATAAAAGATCTGGTGTGGAACCCTTTGTTCCAAAGGAGGTTATTTGCCCAAGTGTTATTTTGGGGAAATATCTGGTCCCTCCCTGCGGAGCTCCTAGTACTTCTCTAGCTCACCCCCTCGCCCCAGGCTCCCTTCGCTCCCGGCCCTTTTAGCTTCTTCTCCAGTGGCTGCTGAAAAAGCGTCAGCCTACAGCATCTTTAGAGCCTGAAAGGAACTTCATCCTCAGCAGAAGGATGAAAAAGGTCCACTTCTTTGGTCAATAAAAAAAAAGGCAGCATGCGGTATGCAGTGTTGAGAGAAGCACACAGGGTGAATGCAGGGTGCGAATCCCTCACCGCCTCAAAAACCCACCCAGGAGTCACTTCTCGGTGAAAAAAGAAGATTCTAAGAACACGACACTATGATTGCTTAAAAAACAGATACAACTGAAGAGTCCGTCCAGCAGGCGGGTGAGCTTGGGATCCTTCAGCGAAAGGTGACAGTGGTAGCAGTGTCAGTGCCAGCTCTTCAACTCCCTGGATGGCGAAGTTTCAAGACAGGAGGCACCGTGGAGATTAGGAGCTGGTTTTGTCATCTTTCAAATCGTACCTGCAAGATAAGGAGAGCCTTTGCTGACCCTTCTGGCACAAAGCCACCTCAAAGGAATGGTCCCCAGGCTGTTAAGGCACTCTGAAACCCTCCAAATAACTTCAATAAGGGAAACCACATCTCAGACCACTTTGGGGGAGGCAGGAGGATGTAAATCCTGGTTTTTGTAAGTCACTGGATGCACCCTAAAAAGAACCATGGGAGCTCACATTCCTCCAAGCTCACATTCCTTGTCCTTCCATGTCAATAGGCTAAGCAGCATCTGTTCCGCTTGTAATACACAGAGGATGCTCAAGAATGCCTAATTGTGACTGTGGAAAATTCACTAGGAAGTCTGAGGGAATTTGGTACAGCATCTCATGTTCCACATCTTCCCGCTACCCTCCTTCTTCCAACATGCCCATCAGAAGAAATGCCCCCATACTGCTAGATGGTTGTGTGCAAGCTGCCGCCCCCCCCCCGTCCCCTACACAGGGAGAGAGTGAATCAGGATGTCCCATAGCTGTCAACCTTTCCCTTTTCTTGCAAGGAATCCTATTCAGAATAAGGGAATTTCCCTTAAAAAAGGAAAAGTTGACAACTATGGGGTGTCCCAGCTTGCCACCCTGGGTAGTCATCCAATTTGTATCACTCTGTTCCAACCACAGAATTAATGCTCAATGTGATTTTGTGACAACTGTGGCTTTACTCTAGAGATCTCAGCATCTGTGGGCTTATTTTTATGCTTGCTAGTTGATCTGGGTGTTCACAAATGGATTCAATTTACAAGAAAGGAAATTCTGACACCAGGAAGACCTCTCTGATGGTAAGAGCTGTTTGACAGTGGAACAGGCTTCCTCGGGAGATTGTGGACTCCCTTCCTTGGAGGTTTTTAAGCAGAGGTTGGATGGCCATCTGTCATGGATGATTTAGGTGAGATTCCTCCACTGCAGGGAAGTTGGACTAAATGACTCTCAGTGTCTCTTCCAACTCTACAATTCTAAGATTCTATGAATTTTTATGAATGATTGTATATGCACTTGCAGCCTAGCTCCAAGTTCAGGAGAGAGTTTTATGAAAGAGTCACATTCAAGGTGGGGTGTAAGGGAAAGGGATAGGGGAGTGAGGAAAATAGTGGACAGTGCCTCCAGGACTAGGGTCCAATCCATATTAGCTCTGCTCATTTTTGTTCAGTATTCTGGTTCCTTTTGCTCATGAGGCCACCACTACTGTCCCCGCCCCCCAGGAATTCCAGACCCCTTCAGGACCTCTTTTAGCTATTGCATGATTCTTTCACTGGGTACTTCCACACAAAACAGCTGCATGTTGTTTATTATCAACAGACGTGGCTTCCAGAACTAGTTTGGCACCTCCCCCCCCCCAACCTTCCTCCCTTGCTCCATCTTTAATACCTAACCCTGTGTAGGTGGGCGTTTTATCCTCCCATTTTTCTTTGACTGGAAGGACATCACGGGGTTGTGTTTTGTTTTGTTTTTAATGCTGCTTCTTTTAAAGTGCACTTGTGCAGCTGTGGTTACCTTTAAAAGCTCTTTCCCCCAAAACCTTCAGTGTGACTAGGAATGTAACTGTGATGGTGGCTGCATTCACTCTGCAGTTGTTTTGGGGGTGCATCCTCTTGTCCCCTCCTATGCAAGTTCACTGAGAGCGTGACCCCCTCCATGCACCTTCACAGTGGGGGAAAAGAGGCTGGATCTCAAGAAACAGCTTCTGAGGTTGGTGCGAATCCCACCTCTTCAGAAAGGGCCCTGCCATTGCAAAGGTCCTTGGTGGCAGTGGGCTTCTCCTCCCACCAGCTGTTTCCCAGGATTCAGCTTCTTCTTCCTCCCAGTGCAACTTGCATAAGGGAAAGAAATAAGAGGCCAGAAGCCCAGAAATCTTACCCCTCCTCCAAGAGGGATCCTGGGGGTAAACAGGGTCTTTGCTGGGTGGGTGAAGTTCCCCCCCGCCCACATCAGATTCTTCTAGGAATCTAGCCTCTCCTTTCCTCCTATGCAAGTCAATGGAGGGATTGCTCCATTACCTTGCACTAACGCTCCAAGCAGGTGGGCAGACAAGGGAGGCACAATGTTGTATTCCATAGAATGTGCCCAATGAGCAGCAACTGCATTGGTGAAAAACGTAAGAGCCACCACAGTGGCTTGCAAGTAAAGGGGCTTCAGTGTGGATTCCACCTGGAATACTGCACTGTCCCTCGGACAGAGAAAGACCATGTAGTCAATAAGGATAAAGGTAAAGGGACCCCTGACCATTAGGCCCAGTCGTGGCCCATACAAAGGTCTGACAGAGCTGGCCAGGATTTTGCTGGGGGTAGAATGAGCAGCTATGATGCAGCACAGTGCTCATGTATCGAGCTATCAGGCTCAATATTTCTTCTGTGGTTCTGTCCTTAAAGGTAAAGGGACCCCTGACCATTAGGTCCAGTCATGACCGACTCTGGGGTTGCAGTGCTCATCTCGCTTTATTGGCTGAGGGAGCCGGCGTACAGCTTCCGGGTCATGTGGCCAGCATGACTAAGCTGCTTCTGGCGAACCAGAGCAGCGCACAGAAACGCCGTTTACCTTCCCACCAGAGCGGTACCTATTTATCTACTTGCACTTTGATATGCTTTCAACTGCTAGGTTGGCAGGAGCAGGGGCCGAGCAACGGGAGCTCACCCTGTCGCGGGGATTTGAACCGCCGACCTTCTGATCGGCAAGTCCTAGGCTCTGTAGTTCAACCCACAGCGCCACCCGCGTCCCAGTCAATAAGGGACAAGAGACTAAATTTTAGAATCTAGACTCATAGAATTGTAGACAAGGGTCTTTTGGTTGAACCTCCTTCAAGGCAGGAATCTTTTGCCCAATGTGGGGCTTGACCCCACAACCCTGAGATTAAGTGTCTCATGCTCTACCAACGGAGCTATCCCAGGTCCACCCTCAGTGCCACGGCATACGGAACCATCTGTTTTCCTACCCTAGTCCCAAGAATGTGAGGATCCCTCCTTCAAATCACATTTTGCATCCTCTATGAAAACGACGGCCCAGGTAGCAAGACCTCCTCTGCCTGCCCAGTGATCCTGGAGATGCTATGGGGCAACTGGCCCTCCTGCTGTACTCACCACTGGGGAGCGCCCTGCGACAGGTCCTTCTGCGAGAGGTCAATGTGCACCTGGGAGGGGAAAGCACAGAGAAGCAGTCACATGCCGGCTCCTCTCCAATGAGGAGCCTGAAACGGCAGCTCCTCCCGAGGTCCATACCTTTCCTATCGGCTCCCCTCGGGACATGAAAGACACGCTGTTCTTGATGTAGGCCTCCAGCTTCCTCCGCTGGGCATCGTCCAACGTCAGATCCCACTCAAACCTGTGGAAAGGGCAAGCGAGTATCAAGGCCTGTTTCACATAGATTACCCCACAAATTTTAATTGCCCTTTTTGGCCAACAGAAGA
Organism: Podarcis liolepis; assembly: GCF_965112155.1. Lineage (NCBI taxonomy): Eukaryota > Metazoa > Chordata > Lepidosauria > Squamata > Lacertidae > Podarcis > Podarcis liolepis. The sequence continues at coordinate 5,122,010 of NC_139555.1, forward strand.
GTTACTTAATGGTAAAGCTGTGAATCCCAACCCTCCCACTGATGAAACACTTGGTACGAATGCATACATAGGGCTGGAGCAGGGAATCTAATCTGTGTTAGTGACTGCCAGTAGGGAAGCAGGGAGTAATAGCTAGCACTGGGTTAAGTAACCCAAAATAAATTTATCTGATGTCATGGATAGAGCTTGGTAATGGCGACCCCACTTCAGCAGTTATTATTTTTATGTAGTGATGTTGAAATTATTTTTATTAAAATTTGTATACTGCCCTTCATCTAGATACCTCAGGGCAGTACACAGCATAAAAATAAAAACACAGAACAAACCCCCCCCCCATTTAAAAGGACATAAAATGTTAATCAGCCAAAGGCCTGGTTGAAAAGAAACATTTTCACCTAGTGCCTAAAGGTATATACCGTATTTTTCACTCTATAACACGCACCAGACCATAACACGCACATAGTTTTTAGAGGAGGAAAACAAGAAAAAAAAATTCTAAATGAAATAGTGGATATATGCTTTTTGTGGTTCATGCTGTGGCCACAGACATGTGATCTGACAGTGAGTTTGGAGTAGCCCAATGCAAAAATCCTGAGGATCCATGTGGATCCCTGCTTTGTAACCACGGAGGAGGGAAGGAAGGGGAACCATGGATCCTCTGCTCACGACTGCAGCAGATCCCCCCCGCCACCCGCAGGCATTCGGTCCATAACACGCAAAGACATTTCCCCTTACTTTCTAGGAGGAAAAAAGTGAGTGTTATGGTGCAAAAAATACGGTAATGAAAACACCAGCCGAACTTCCCTGGGGAGAGCATCCCACTGCAGAAAAGGCCCGTTCTTGTGTCGCCACCCTCTGGTCCTCTCCACACAACCTGACTGTTCACTATAAGCTAGAGGCAACTCCAGTTCCCAGGAGCTGGTGACCCTTTTAGACACCCACCCACCCTCACACAACGGCACCCTCCCTTACTTCTCATTGAACTCAGGATTGTGGGTCTTCTTCCGCACGGTTGTCTTTCTCTTGGTGACACGGGATTTGTCAGGCAGTAGGATCAGGGAGACATAGGGGTCAGGTGTATCCTTGGTACCTGACTTAAGGTTTCTGAAATGAAGGGAGAGAGGGTTATTAGGGTGGGTGGGAACATTCAGTGCCCCTAAATCAAATGGAAGGAGGGATTTGAAGAACCTAATGGCACATATTGGGCCAGATTCAATGAAGTATTTGGGCAAGTGGGAGCTGGTTCAGCAGGACTTTCCCCTCCTCTCAGTCAGTTGGGGGTCAGGGTCCATAGAATCCCCAGAACAGTGTGGGGAGAGGAGAAGGGAGATTGGTCCATCTGGCAGGCAGAAATGTTTGTTCTGATGCAACAATCAAATTAGCATGGAAATGAAATCCTCTCTAGGGGTTGTACCCAATCCTGGTCCTTTCTCAGAGTAGACATACTGAAGTTAGTCATGTCAATCCATTGCAATGGGTCTGTTCTGAGTAGGGCTAAGATTAGATACAACTCTATGCTAACTATAGCAACCACGTTGGGCTGTCTTTTATTAATTATTATTCCAACCATGTACCAGCAAATTCAGGTTGCACAATTATAGCGGATCTGGAGCCCTTGTGCAGCAAGACCACTTCCCTAAAGATCAGACTTTTAGCTATAAGGAAAGTGACGGGGAAACGTTCTGGAAGGTGTGGGATAAAGCTTGTTTTGATGCAGCAGGCATCTACATAACATCTTTGCAACTAGATCAGAATGAATGCTCATCAAGTAACCAATGTTGTCGGATCTCTCTGCAAATGAATTGGGATGAGTGTTCAATAACCAGGTCACCTGGGAGTGCCCTTATTTTTTTTACTGCCACTTGGTGTAGAAGCCAAGAGTCAAAGCACACATAAAGTAAAAACCCTCTTTGGGTGGTAGCACAAAATTCGGCAAGATGGCTGAGAATGTACCCATTTTCTATGTGCAGTTAAGAAAACCTCTTTTTGGGGGCTCATGCCAAAGCCATCTCTTTGTCCCACTCCTCCCAAATCAAGCCACCCTCCAGCCCTTACCTGCAGGCGTGTATGATGACAATGAGTTTGCGCGCATCCATGTTGTACCAGACAGTGAGGCTCATCTGGCCCAGGGGCGAGTTTGACAGCTCCAGGTTACTGCAGGGCAGAAAGACACAAGCGCAGCTGATTATTAGGGGAATGGTGGTAGTACATGGGGCTGGATGAGGAAAGGGCAAGACGTTTTGACACTTTTTTGGCAGCACGTGCAGCTGGAGGAAGGAAATGTGATGGTCAAAGCCTTGTCCGTGTTGTCCCCACAGATGCTAAGGGAGCAGAATGCATGAGCGATGAGTATGCTTAGGTACAGCGGTGAGGGAGGGCGGAAGAAGCAGGGTGGTTAAGAACTTCCCCGCAGCTCTCATTGCTGCAGGGGGGTGAGGGGGGGGAGCAGACTTGCTGGTGTTCCCAAAGCCCAAATGAGCACCGTGCTGCAAGACATGGAGCAGAATAGTGCTCCCATCTTTTAAAGTATTAAATATATTACGTACATAAACAGCAAGCGTTGTTGTTCCCTTTCTGGCAAAAAGCTCCAAGGCCCCTCAGCCGATCTGCATCAACAAGATGTTATTCAAAAGCCCACAGTGTACTGGCTTCGATTTCACAAGCTGACCCTGGACCCTCAGAATTCAGACTCTAAAGCAGAAGTGGGTAACCTTCTTTGGGGCAAAGACTGTGTTACTTTGGTGGAAAGCTGTGGGGAGGGGGGGGAATCCATTCCAGGAGCAAGTAGGGCCAGACCCCCACACAGCCACACACAATCCACACCACAAGTTACTTCCAATGGAAACAGAGGCCTATATTTAACTCTTAGTAACTCCATGCAAGTTTCACCTGGTATTTTCTCCTGTAGACTTTTCTTTAAAAACAAAAACAAGGACTGTAACACATATAAACACCCTTGATCTGTCTTAACTGTGAAAAAGGCAAAAGGAACTCAGTATTCACGGTAGAATGATGCAAATAATACCAATAAACAGATGGAAAACAAGTCCCACATTAGAGCTATCCAAAGCATCAAATTTCAATAAACATTTGCATCCCCAAAACCGCATACTGCTTTGGAGCTATGGAGCCTTGCCCAGCTGGGCAGTCAAACACCTCAAGTGCCACCTTCCCCTGTATAAACTCACTCAGGCTCAGAGATTAACCTCTGCAGTCCATCTCCCAAAGATGTTGGAGGGTGAGAACAAGCCTCTCCTGTGGTGGCCCCCGCTTGAGGAATTTTCTCCCCAGGGGAAGCTTTCCTGGCGCTGACTTTGCCTTCCTTCTGATGCCAGGAAAAGACCTTCCAGGCATTTGGGCAGCTGTAATGACCCGGCTTTTGGCTGTTGTGGGTGGGGCACTTTATTTTGTTGTAGTGTGGCTTTTGTGGATGAGTACTTTTTAGTATAGATTTAGTTTTAATCTATTTTTATTACATATTTGTATCTTATTGTCTCTGCAAACCACTTCTGGTGATGTGAAACAATGCATACAATGAACTGAGACAAATTTTGGAAGACAAGTCTACCTCTCTGCCAGGGCCAACACAAAAGGTGATGCCACATGATGTGGGCAGTCTACCCTGATACTGCCTCCTCTTTGCAGCAGCTGTGGCAGGAATGAAGGAGTGGGTGAAATACCAGCAGCTATCAGCTGCAGCACTGGCCAACCCTGTGGCAGCGTAATCCTCTTCTCTCTGAGCCACATGGCTCAGCATGGCTCATGGTTCTCCACCTTGATCTTCTTGCTGAGGAAAGAGCTGCAACTGTGAAGTTTGCATGGCAGGGCTGAATGAAATCCGACAGCCTGTGAGCCAGGGCTCCCCATCCTTGTTCAAAAGTTGCCTCCCTCTAAACAGGCCTCTGTGAGATCAGCAAAGACAGGCCAATAGCAGCCATAAAGGCTGTGACCCCCACCAACCACCCTCCTGCCAGTGGGACAGCAGAGCAGATCAGCCAAACATGTCAAGAAAAGTGGGCCCAAGCAAAGAAGACAGAGAGCGAGAGTCAGGTGATCAGATGTGGAGGAAGGAGGAGTCAAGACTGTCAGGAAAGCGATCTAATGACCCTCAGCCTCTCTTACGGATGCATCAGAAAATGTGGTATCCTTGCAGCAGAGGCACTAAGATAAAGGGCAGGGTATTTACCCTCTGCAAGGAGCTAAGGCAGGGATAGAGAATGTGTGGCCCTCCTGATGTTAGCCTGGATAGCCAATGATAGGAGTTGTAGTCCAATAACCCCTGGAGGACAATCCCTGGACTGAGGAGCTCAATTTTATTGTGCAAGATCAAATTGTTTGCTGGGTTCCACACCCCACAGGGTGGCCCTTCTTTACCTGCTGGCCTGTGGCAGGCGCTGGCGCAGCTCTTGAGTGGAACCAGAGTCTCCATCCTCCCGGATGTACAGCTCCGTCTCAGATCCCTTCTGGGATCCCTCCTCATTCTCTTCTCCTGCCACAGCATGAAGGGCCTCCACGCCGGAGTGCTGAGAGATCAGAACCTGCGGGACGAGGAAAACAAACATGGAAGGTGATTTCCCAGGACAGTGGTACGGATTCATCCTGTGGTCAAGAGCAGGGACCTCAACACCAGCCTCACCAGAACTTTGCTGGAGAGACCCGATAGGTGAAGATAAAACAAAACACCGGCTCTTCACGTTCCCCCTACATATTATGAAAATAAGAACAATGGCACAAAAGGTAGTATTATGTACCAGAAGAACCAGACCAGACCTGACTTCTCTGTGTTGCAATTTTTTACATATTGTTACGTACAAAAATAATTTAAAAAAGGAAATAATCTTGATGGACTACATGGAATTGGTGGAAATGACTGGCAGAATCCGAGACCAGGGAGAAGAGTCGGTGGAAGAAGATTGGAGGAAATTTAAAGACTATTTACAGAAATATTGCAAAATTAAGGAATGTTAGAATGATGTTGGATTGAAGTTAAGTGGTTTCTAGCTGTAATGGTTTAAAAGAATATGGAAAAATTGGATTTTTAACAGGTAAAAATTTAATGTTATAATATTTTAAGATTAAAGATCAGGATAATAAGGAGGGAAAGGAATTGCTGAACTAATAAATTGAACTGGAATACAAAAAAGGGAGGTATGAGGAGGTCCGGGAAACAAGTAAATGAAAGATAAATGATGTAAAGATGGAATTATTTTTAACTGTTTTTTATTTCCTATTTTTTCTTTTTTCTTTTTCATTACGTAATATTGTGAAAACTTTAATAAATATTTATAAAAAAATAAAATAAAAAAGGAAATAATCCGTAGGAAAACAGGTCAGAGTCTGTTAGGCTGTTCAGAGCTGCTGTTCCCCACATCGCCACTTACCCCCAGCTGCACTCGCATCAGGACCTGGATGGCAGGACCAGAGTTGCTGAGTTGGAACCAGCGGTCAAGGACAAGCCCCTCTGCTGACAGCAGCTGCTCAAGTGGGAGTGACAGGGTACCCAGGGTATGCCCATCATCTTTCACCTGTGGGAACGACAGACAGGTGAGGACCAAACAAAATTTCACAGGTGAAGTAGGCAGGAAGGATGAGGGTCACACATGGTGTGCATTGGAATAACCCCTTTCGTACCCTGCAATCTTTGAAGCTATCAAGGGGCAGCCTGGTAAAGGGTCCTCTTGTGGGAACTGGGTTGAGAGAACGTGCAAAATCTCCAAGGCTTCTTCTCCTTTCCCTGCCCTGCAAGGATGTAGCTCACAGAAGAGGGAAGGGCTGAAAGGAAGCAAGTTGCAAGCCATCGCTCCCTGTCCTGGCTTGCCAAGAGCTCACACGTACCCCCTGTGCTCTTGGGTTCCCGGGCAGCAAACCTGCATGGGCTCTGCTGCTAAACCACAAAAGAAAATACTTTCATTCCTTGCAAGGTATTTGAAGTCCTAACATGAGGACTTCAAAACACTTTGAACATGATGGAATGAAAGCCACACCCACCTCTCAAATTTGGCCTGCAAACATGCTCCTGATAAGGATCTGGCCCATGGAGGCTGGTCCATTAGCATGTGTGGGGCACTGCCCCACCAAGCTCAGTCTCCCCCCAGCCAGCTCCCACCTGTCTGCCTTCTTACTTATGACAAATTGGGGGGGGGGGGGCTCTGCCTGTCATCTGCTCTGGCTCCACCTACAAGTCCCAAAGGGCACCAGCCACCACTGGTTCAGAGTTCAGGGCAAGCCACCTACCGTATTTTTCGCCCTATAGGACACACTTTCCCCCCTCCAAAAATGAAGGGGAAATGTGTGTGTGTCCTATGGGGCGAATGCAGGCTTCAGGAGTTCGCGCCGGGCTCCCAAGGCTTGCGGACAGCAGCCTGCAGCCCGAAGCCTGGGGTGCGCTCCGTAGCGCACCCCGGGCTTCGGGCTACTATCCGCAAGCCTTCTGAGTTTGCGGACAGCAGCCTGTTCTGGGGGCTGGGGTCGGGGGAAGCTTGGGCTTCCCCCACCCCAGCCCCGCGGCTGGGGGGGAAATATTTTTTTCCCCTTCATTTCCCCCCCAAAAAACTAGGCGCGCCCTATAGGGTGAAAAATACGGTATATTATCTCAGCAATCCTTACAAGTACCCAGTAAGAGGTCTAAGGCTCAGAGTATAGTGACTTGTTTGCGTAACTCCATCCAGTGAGTTTTGGCTGAAGCACAGAAATCCACTCTTGCAGTATGAAGTGCTCAGCTCCCAGAATGGCTTTGACTTTCTCACCTGATGTGGTGTGAATTAGGCCGTAAACATATCTTTTGCGTGGCGAGTTCCCGCCCCCCACCAGGATAAATAAAGACACGAGACACCATGGTTTAAGGTTAAATGGGCGAATTAGGCCACAACTTTATTGAATTCAGGAATGAGAGGCATTGGCTTAGCCATTGGTCCTAACGACTATCCGGCTCCAGCCCATTTGCTGGAGACACGGGGAAGGGTTAACACTATATCGGGGGAGTCTCCTGCCGAGGCAAGTCGACTAGGAGCTCCCCCGGGTCACCGCTCGGGGGCGTGCCTTTGGCCCACAACTCCATAGGCTTCGGACAGGGCCACGCCCCCCGGAGTCCTTTAACGGACCACCCTTCGCTCACTGGGGGGAGGTGATGGCGTTCCTCCCCCCCCCACATCCTCTTAACCCCTTCTTACCAATGCCTACCGCCAATGCCGAAGAGTTGTGACGAGTTGCTACGAGGTAGGCGAAAAACCAAATGGCTGTAAATTGCCAATTGGGAAAAATTCCTACCATGCCCCTTGCGGCGACAGACCGAAGTCCATAGCAAAGTCAGAGACCTACCTAAAGGGAGGGAGGGCGGGAAAACGTGGGGGCTAGCTGGCGAAAAGAGGGTGAGCCCCCTCTGCGCCGGCCCTAAATAGGGCAGACACGGCCGGGATTCCCCTGCTCTCGCGGGGGGTGGGCGTGAAGCCCGCAACCCCACCTCCTGGGCAGGCCGGAAGTGGCTTTGTGGCTTTTGCGGCTTGCAGACTGCCCCACTGTAGCAGGGGAGACCAGAAGTTCTACCCAACAAGGAGGACAGGCATTCTGGGGGGGGGGGGGGAGAGCGAGAAAGCGCTACCTGCAACTCCAACGATTCCACATGGGGCCTCTTGATAAGGAAGGAAAAAGCTTCATTCCACACTGGCTCTGCAGTCTGAGAGGAGACCTGAGGGCAGAGACACAAGGCCGTGATAAAACCTCTCCACATTTAGAAAATACAAAAGGGAAGAAAATATCACAATTTGAGGTTAGCCAGCTGTTTATAAGACAGTATAAAACAAATCCCACTAAGAATGGAGGGGAAAGCTAGTTCAAACCATATTTAGATGACTGCCTTGAGATTAAGTTACATAAGAATAGTTGATTGATGAAGCTATTCTTTCCCTTTGTTACAGCAATTTAACTAAGCACTAGTACTTGAATTTACTTTCTCACCCCGCCTCCCAAACTTTTGTGATGTGTTGTTCTGGGAGTCTTTTTTGGCTAAACAGCCAGGTAAAAATGCTTCAGATATTCTGCTCCACCTGTGGGCTAATCTATTTCTATCAACACTCATTTTCACTATCACTGCAGGAGAGCTATCTATAGCTCAGTAAGGGTTTCCAAATACTTCTTATTTTAAAATAATTCAAAATATGCTCAAACCTTAGTTCTCCCATCTTTATGCTACCAATTTAGGATAAGATCTGATGTGATCAGTGCACATTTTTGTAGATTAAAAATGAGGATTGATACGTAAATACTGACGTCACATTTTGGGACTAATGATCAAGTGCTCTTTTTTAAATTAATATTTTATTAAGAGAATTTCATTTGTAAAAAGACAGAGTGAGGAAAAAGAAAGAAAAAAGTAAGAATAAAAAAAGAAAAAAATACTGTTACATTACCATACACTAATATATGGCCATGTCCCCAAATGATCAAGTGCTCTTAAAGTTTTATTTGTTACTTAATAATAATAATAATAATTTTATTATTTATACCCCACCCATCTGGCTGGGTTTCCCCAGCCACTCTGGGCGGCTCCCAACAGAACACTAAAAACAGAATAAAACTTCAAACACTAAAAACTTCCCTAAACAGGGCTGCCTTCAGATGTCTTCTAAAAGTCAGATAGTTGACATCTTCTGGGAGGGCATTCCACAGGGCGGGTGCCACAACCGAGAAGGCCCTCTGCCTGGTTCCCTGTAACCTCACTTCTCGCAGTGATGGAATCGCCAGAAGGCCCTCAGTGTCTGGGTTGAATGATGGGGGTGGAGATGCTCCTTCAGGTATACTGGACTGAGGCCGTTTAGGGCTTTAAAGGTCAGAACCAACACTTTGAATTTTGCTCAGAAACGTACTGGGAGCCAATGAAGGTCTTTAAGGACCACTGTAATATGGTCTCGGTGGCCACTCCCAGTCACCAGTCTGGCTGCTGCATTCTGGATTAGTTATAGTTTCCGGGTCACCTTCAAAGGTAGCCCCATGTGGATCGCATTGCAGTAATCCAAGCGGGAGATAACTAGAGCATGCACCACTCTGGCCAGACAGGTAGGGTCTCAGCCTGCGTACCAGATGGAGCTGGTAGACAGCTGCCCCAGACACAGAATTGACCCAATTGACTCAATGGAGATCAACTGACAAGAAGTCCTTGCCCTTTAAATAAGGGTGAATGTAATATTGTGGCTTTATCTTTTCACCCTCAACCTCACCCTCTTTGCCAGTTTCCTTAGACTGCTCATGTGCCACCTAACCACATCCTGCTCCAAAGCAATTCTTCACTGCTCACTCCAGCACAACCCTTTCCCTATTGAAACAACCACCATGTTTTCCCCCTCGCCTTCACCTTGGTCTTGTAGGAGACACCATGGACAGAGAGACTGGCGTAAGGACTTGGGGGTTTTGAACCCTTCCGCAGCTGGAAAAGAGAAAATGGTTGAGAGTTTCTAGCATGCTCGATTATAAGTAGACACTGTGTGTATTTTGAGCATGTCTAAGCACGTAGCGCAGGCCAACAATTTGCTCCAGTGGGAAGCCCTATATTCTGTTTTTGAACATGCCTTATGTATTCTTGTAAGGACTGTCAAGCACCTCTATATATTGTTTTCATACAGGTGGAGGAAGCAAGTGGCTTTCCCAAGGGCATGCAAGCAAGGGGCAAAACTGATGTAATGGTGACACAGCAGTGCATAATTTTTTAATCCTTGTGCCTTCCCTGTTCATTTGTACAGTGGAGATGGAAGGAGTCTGTTTTTCGTAGCTCCCCAGCCTTATCTTGCTGTACCCTGTATCGCTTCAATCAATTTCCTACGCTTCTGGCTGATTTCCTATATTGGAGCTAGGATGGCTTAGGTAAGACAGGGAAAGGACTGCCTTTTGCTCCCTCCTCCTCCAGAACCAGGAGTGGTTTGCTGGGTGGAACAGAACTGTGGCAATAGCCTCCCAGCAGCAGCATCACTGTTGCTGACCAGGAGGGGTAGGAAGAGTGAGGAAGAAGAGAGGTCTGGGCTGTGCAGGTGCTCGGGCCAATCCCATCCAGCACTCCCACTGGTAGGGCCACACAACCCCAACCTTGCTTCCTCTGGACAGCAGCATCAGTGCTGCTGCTGCTGCTGCTGGAAGCCCATTGCTGTGGCTCTGCCCCACCGAGTGAGCCATTCCTGGCTTGCTTTTAATTTAATATGAAGTGCAGACTGCAGCAAAAGGGAGAGGGAGGTCTAACTGAACAATTGTAGAAACATTGCTTTAAGTCTGCATTGCTGCATTTAATTTTGCATTATTATACGCTGCTTTCACAGCTGTGAAGTGGTTTATAAATTTGCAAAATAAACTGAAAACCCTGCCCTTCCCAGCCAAGATCCCAGTGAAAATCACCCCGCCAGCACAGCAATGAGACTTAGGCTAAGAAAACACTTCCAGGTGGCGCCCAATGTTTATGGGGGCGTGATTTTAAACCATCTCAACGCACTAGTGCCCCCTGCTTAGTATTAAAAGGGAAAGGGGGACCACAGATGAAGCTATACATTTAACAGGCTGTATAATTAGGCCAGGAGTCTACAGCTGAGCTGGGACTTAGTAAAGGATCCTTAGTTAAGGTCCAATACAATATTCCACATTAGTCCTCTGCTAGACCTGAAGGAGACAGAGCTCTTTAGGATGTCCAAGGAGTGATTGGCAGCTTCCCAGCTCTCTCGGCCTGTGAAAGGAGCTCAGAGCCCCAGAAGGGAGAGGGGATCTGTACTGCCACTCACCGGCAGGTCAGTGGCCCTGTCAAGGAAGACTGACAGCAGGGCGGATGACAGCTCCTCGCTCTTTGGTGTCTGGATCAAGCTATTCACCATCAATACCTGTGAAAAGTGGAACACATTAAGGACTATGCTTAGACACAGCATCCATCAAAACTATGACTGTCACATGATAGTTTGGTAATCTGCACTCATCATGTGAACAATTCATCACAAGATGGCCTTCTTGCATCAAAAAGAGGCAGTTGTCAGCGGGAAGATCCCCGGCAACGGTCACATGAATTGGCCTTGTTCTTGTAACTCTTGTAACTCTGACCCGGCCTTCCCCTCGTGCCTTCCAGATGTTGTTGAACTCCAGCTGCCATTAGCCTCTGTCAGCATGGCCAAGGATGGTGGGAGTTGTAGCCCAAAAACATATGGAGGGCACCAGGTCAGGGAAAACAGCTCTGGCCTGACAGGCAGACCCTTTGAAAACCTACCGCCTGTGGCTGCCCCAAGTTCCCTCTCCCAGCTCTAATATCTTTGGAGCTGGACATACAGTTTCCAAATGTCTGACCTAACAGAAAAGAGTAGTTTCATTTATGCCTCTATGAGGGTACTGGGAGAAAACATGGTTTTGCTTAAGCACAACCACCTCCCTCAAGAAACTAAAAAATCTGCAGGGTAATGCGCCAGATTGATGGGATAGAAAGGACTGACAAAACCCAGGTCCAGGAGGAAGAGACGCTGGATGAAGATTGGATTGTTAATCTTTCTTTTTTATTGTGTTTTATAAAATTGATGAATGTTAGAAAGATGTTGAAACGAAATTATTTGGCTCTAGTAAAAATGTTTAAAGAATTATGTAAGAATATTATGGTCATGAGAAATTGGTAAAAATAAGATTTAAGTTTTAAGTTTTAAGGTTTTCCTAATAAGATAGGATTAAGATAGATTAAGGTAAAGAAATGACAGAATATTACGAAATATGGAAAGGATTTGCTGCGACAATTAACAACTAGGATACAAAAATGGGAGGAGGAGGAGGTCAAAGAAAGAAGGTAATGACAGTGGAGAGTTGAGAATATTGGATTTGTTTTTAAATGTTTGCGACATATTTTTGTTTTTTTTAAAATTGTGTTGTGTTATTTTTTGATCTTGATTTTTATTAATCTGTATTGTCTTTTTTGTTTTTTCTTTCTTTCTTTTCTTCTTTGTTTTCTTTTGCAATTCTAAAACTTTCAATAAATATCTAAAAAAAAAAAAAAAGAAACTCAAAAATCTGTTTTTTGAGGAAGGTGGTTATGCTTAACATAGAGACTGAACAAGTTGCAGGACTCTTTGCTGGTAAGATGGACGGGGCTTCCTGGAGGGACCACGGTCATTCCAGGAAGCCCTGTGAGGCAGGAATCTTGTGCTCAAATAACCCCGAACTGCTATGAGCAAGCGAGAGGCCTTCCTAAAGCCAAAAACAAGCTCTTAAAACATTAGAAAAACCCACGTTCCCTCGCAGTGGCGTGGTCTTTACTGACAAGGCTTTCTGAAGTGACCACGAGACATGGCATGCTCTCATGGTCACTCCAGAAGGCCCTGAAAGGAACCTCGTGTTCCCAAGGTAAGCGCACGCATCCTGCCCTGTCCCTCAGTTGTTATTATTTTGCAAAGTCCTCCTACTACTTGTGCAAGAAGTAAAAAGAGTACTTCTTTCACTGGGAGTGAAGCATTCTTTGAAAAACTAGCAGCGCTCAGACTCAGTGTTAGTTCCTCTAGAGCGGGCAATCTGAGGAGCAGCTCTCCTTTCAGAGTGGAGTAGCCTAACCTTAGTTTGAAAGCCTTTGGGGAGGACTTGTGCTTTGCTTTTAATGCTTGTATAGTTTTAACTACTATACAGTTATAATAGGTTAAGAATATAGAGTAAAGATAAATGAAAAAGGGTAAGGATTTGCTGAAAGGATTTAATAAACGGGAATACAAAAAGGGGAGGTGTGAGGAGGTCAAGGAAATAAGCAAATGAACCTAAAGATATTGAAAAATGGATTATTTCTCCCCCCCTTTTTTCTACTTTTTTAAATGTCTGTTTTTTTCTGTATTTTTTATCATACTGTTTTTCTTTTGTGTAAAATCTCAATAAACATTTTATAAAAAATAATAAAAAATAATGCTTGTATAGTTTTTAGTAGTGTTAAGCTGCCCTAGAGGCTAACAACCCCAACCTCCACCCCTATGGGGCAGTTCTCTCAATGCTCCTCCCTCCTCTCTCCAATTACCTGCTCCAGCTCAGCAGCACTGGGCGTGGGCGGCAAGCACTCCAGCTTCACATGGAGCCGTCCTGACTTCACATCCTCTAGGGGGAGCCACTGAAACCAAGAGCAGGGGGTAAGACCAGCACAGCTGCTGCACATCTCCTGCCCGCCCTCCCAGTGCCATTGGTACCACTGACTTACCTCGTCAACAAACTTTTGGCTTAGCACTCGTCTCAGAGGGATCTTACACCTGAAAGGGGATGGAGGAGGAAGAGGTGAGTGAGAAGGACAAATGGCTTTCTTTCTGTCACAGGTTCTACTAAACTGAATTAACACCATGATCCAGGTGACACGAAGCACAGGGCATGGTCCTAGTTTGCAATCCATGCACAGGTTACTAGGAGTTACTAAACGTCGACAGAAGGTGTAAACTTGCAGTCTGGTAACATGGATCACTGCCTTGTCGTGGCGAAGGGGCTTGAATAACTCAGAGAAGCTATGAGCTATGCTGTGCAGGGCAACCCAAGACGGCCAAGTCATAGTGGAGAGTTTCGACTAAATGTGATCCACCTGGAGCAGGAACCGGCAAGCCACTCCAGTATCCCTGCCAAGAAAACTCCATGGACAAAAGAAGACAGGTGTGCCTGGTGTGCTCTGGTCAATGGGGTCACAAAGAGTCGGACACAACTAAACGACTAAACAACAACAACAACATAGGAAACTGCCTTAAATTGAGCGAGACAATTGCTCCATATACTGTTTAGCTGCAGCTCTCCAAGATTTCACGCAGCCTGCCCTGATTCACAGGCCCAAAGGTGGGCCAGTGAGAGTGGTTTGATGCAGGGATGCGAAAGAAGGATGTAAAAAATGCCAGAGTGTTCAATTCTAGTGATTTCTTGGAAACATAAACTTACAACCCAGTCTGCAAAGCTTCACATTCAGAGCCCTGGGTCCTCCAATTCTAGTATGGTGTGGAGGGCAGGCCCTTATTTCAGTCAAAACACTCTGGAACTTAGTTCCAGAACCTTCCTTGAGGCAGACCCTGGACGGACTGGGAGTTGGTGCTGCGCGCGTTTTCAGCGCTTTTTAAGGTTGTCGGTGCAGCACGTGTTTTCAGCAGCTCCCTAGAAAAAACTCAACCACCTTGGCGCCCCCTAAAAATGAGCCCAGATCCACTGGGAGTGGGAGCTATGGAGATATCTAGGCTCCTACCATGAATGTTCAGCTTTCATTAAGAAAACGAAGTCTAGTTGTTAAGCTAATGAAGACACAAAGACAAATGTAGAGGCAGTATTCTACCCAATGTCCGTGTAAGAAACAAAATCCACTCCCAATTAATGCCAATGCATAAAGATGATTGAAAAGCAGCTGTATTTCACCTATAAAGCTGTAAATTCAGTGCTGCCCCGCAAGACGAATGCCTCGCAAGACGGAAAACTTGCTAGACGAAAGAGTTTTCCGTTTTGGAGGTGCTTTGCAAAACGAATCTCCTATGGGCTTGCTTCGCAAGATGAAAATGTCTTGCGAGTTCCTGCGGTTTTTCCCCCCTCCCCCCCTTTTCTAAGCCGCTAAGCCACTTATCAGCTGATCCGATAAGCAGATAAGCCTCTAAAAGCCGCTAATAGCGCTAATCCGCTAATGGGCTTGCTTCGCAAGACGAAAAAACCGCTAGACGAAGAGAATCACAGAACGGATTATTTTCGTCTTGCGAGGCACCACTGTTAATAAATAACTATGGCTGCATCCAGATGGGGTCTTAATATTGCAAAGGAATGGTTCACATTTTGAAAGCAAGTCATTGGCAACGTTTTTCTTAAATTTTCTGAGGAAAGTATAAATCAAGATTGGCACATTGATGCCAATGACATCATGTGGATGCTGCAAAAAAACCTCTGAATGCACAAAGAGCACCAATTGCACAACAAACACCCATCTGGAAGCACCCTTAAATGCCTTGACTTTAGGTGTTTTCTGCTTCACTCTGATTTACTAGGGCTCACCAGTATAAATTCTGTGGCTGTGGGATTGAAGACATCTATAGGAAGGGAGGGGAGTGCTTTCCTCCCTCCTCCCATGTCACGGGGTACTCGGGCAACTCAAAGGAAGAGAGGTGAGCGTGTTTCTGGCTTGTACAATTTTTCATTTTGCTCCAGACTTACCTTCCCAGGAAGTCATCCTTGTCAACATCTTTGTCATATAAATCAAACTCCACGTCCTGCCCTGGGACGTTACTCACAATGACCTGGAGGATATAGCAAAGTGGGTCACCATACAGAGTCACACAAACCAGAAGCAGCACACATTCAGGGATCAACTTTAGTAGATTAAGAGTGAAAGCCAAGGTTTGTTCTGATCTTGGCTCTGGAAAGCAAACACACTCATTAGGCCAGCAATGGAAGGTGGCGGGGGGGGGGGGAGACCTGGTTTCCTGGATTCTGTCCCCTACCTCTTCAAAAGGGCCTAGGTAGGCTTTCATGTTTGGCCAAATAATTGGTTAGATTAGCCAATCAAACATTGGACAGCACTATGATGTGAATTAAAATTAAAATTAAAAAAGACCAGACAGCAGATTTTTTATGAATATTTCTAAACCATAGCTTTTATGTCCTCAAAGATGGGCCAAGTTTGTGAAACTAGGTTCATACCTGGAGAGGCTGGGTGTTAACCGAGAGTGAGAGTGAGCAATGCTTTATTGATCTGTTGCCTATTTTATCTTGCTGTTTTTTTTGGAGACAATTCTCTGCTGACATCTATCTTAGACTTCTTGGCAATGGGTGTCTGTGCATGATTCAGTAAATGAATGTGTTGTATTGTGTGTGTGTATAAATAACATTTTAAGATTCCTGGTGACAGATCTATATCCTCTAGGGAGCAAAAGATGAAGGGCATATATTTGGGACTATTGGTTTCTATCTTTGGCTCCAGCAGGAAGTGGGATTTGGCAGGAATTCATACAGAAGCTCAATGCAAAAATATTTCACTTCAGGCTCCCATTGGCACATTGCAGATGGAAGCTGAGTGCATATCGCTGAAGACATATCCAAGTTGATCTTTCAGATGATTTTATTATTTTGGAAGAGGGAGCTGAGAGACAAGACACATTCCTGTACAATGTACCCTTTAGATGGTATGACATTTCTGAATATTTTTGGTCTTAGTGGCATTTATACAGCACTGAGAATCCTCTATGGTAAGCTGAGATTGAAACATTGCATTTAGGTTTTATGGCCTTCCATTCTGGGGCCGTTTGTGCGTCCAAATACTCCACCCAGCTGTGAGTGAGCACCGCCTGTTGATGTGGAAACTTCTATATGTAAAGAACTTCCAAGTATGTAATAATAATAATAATAATAACAACAACAACAATAATAATTTATTATTTGTACCCCACCCATCTGGCTGGGTTTCCCCAGCCACTCTGGGTGGCTTCCATAGAAACCAAAAATACAGTAAAATATCACAGATTAAAAACTTCCCTGAACAGGGCTGCCTTAAGATGTCTTCTAAATGTCAGGTAGTTATTTATCGCTTTGACATCTGATGGGAGGGCGTTCCACAGGGCGGGCGCCACTACCGAGAAGGCCCTCTGCCTGGTTCCCTGTAGCTTTGCTTCTCGCAATGAGGGAACTGCCAGAAGGCCCTCGGCGCTGGACCTCAGCATCCAGGCAGAACAATGGGGGTGGAGACGCTCCGTCAGGGATACTGGGCCGAGGCCGTTTAGGGCTTTAAAGGTCAACACCAGCACTTTGAATTGTGCTCGGAAACGTACTGGGAGCCAATGTAGGTCTTTCAAGACCGGTGTTATATGGTCTCGGCGGCCGCCCCCAGTCACCAGTCTAGCTGCCGCATTCTGGATTAGTTGTAGTTTCCGAGTCGCCTTCAAAGGTAGCCCCACGTAGAGCGCATTGCAGTAGTCCAAGCGGGAGATAACCAGAGCATGCACCACTCTGGCGAGACAGTCCGCGGGCAGGTAGGGTCTCAGCCTGCGTACCAGGTGGAGTTGGTAGACAGCTGCCCTGGATACAGAATTGACCTGTGCCTCCATGGACAGCTGTGAGTCCAAAATGACTCCCAGGCTGCGCACCTGGTCCTTCAGGGGCACAGTTACCCCATTCAGGACCAGGGAGTCCTCCACACCAGCCCGCCCCGTCCCCCCAAAACAGTACTTCTGTCTTGTCAGGATTCAACTTCAATCCATTAGCCGCCATCCATGTAATTACTAGGCAGAAGTAAAAAATGCTGAAACTGACTGACAGACGCTCTAGACAGGGGTTGGGAGTCTAGATGCTGGTAGACTCCACCTCCATCATCCCTGACCATACTGGCTGGGGCTGATGGGAGTTGGAATCCAACCACCTCTATACAGCCATAGGTTCGCCATCCTTGCTCTGTACAGAACCAAAGTAAAAACCTGAACAGGCTTCATTTGGGTTTTCTACAATTTGCGTTATACTGTAGTTATTCTCAGGTGTGTGTCCAAATCAGAAATATGCAATGCTCTGTTGTGTGCTTTCCTTTCGTCCATCTGATTGCAAGGAAGACATGTATCAGTTCTGTTCCAATTAAAATAATCTGACTCTGTTGCAGAACAATTCCCCATTAAACCCACACTCCACCACCACCACCAGCCAAGGCCGGAAGGTCCAGCAGATCCAAGCTTGACATGTCTGCGTGCATTCTCACCTCATAGATCTCGCTCCAACGGGGGTTGAGATCCTCTTTGATGACACGGCTTCGGAACTTCTGGCCCCCCAAGCGCACTTTGACATAAGGGTCTGATTTGCCCTTGATCATCCCCCCCATGAAGTTATCCTTGGCAATCAGATTCTCAGCTTCCAGCAGGTGAATGCGAATCACACTCTGAGGGGAAGATGAGAGAAAAAGAAGAAGAACTTGCCTGAGGGAACGGCAGTCATCATCCTACAAAGCAACAGGTCTCTTATCTCGCTTTTCTGGGGTCCCCAAACCATCCTAGGTTTTTACGAGAGCAACACAATAATTTTCATCACAGTAACTGAACGAGGCAGAAATCAACTAAGATTAGAAGTTGGAGCACCTACCTTCTGTAATACCATTATTTTTGCTAAAAAAATTCCTTCCAGTAGCACCTTAAAGACCAACTAAGTTAGTTCTTGGTATGAGCTTTCGTGTGCATGCACACTTCTTCAGATACACTGAAACAGAAGTTGCCAGATCCTTCTATATAGTGAGAAGGTGGGGAGGGGTATTACTCAGAAGGGTGGTGGGAATGGGTGATTGGCAGATAGCTGAGATGAGCCTGTTGACGACTCTTAACGACTGCAATAGGTCTTACAGGAAAAGGCAAGGGGTGAGAAGGTGAAAAATGGCTTAGTCATGTATAATGAGATAAGAATCCAAGAATCCTTATAATGAGATAAGAATATTTTTGCTGTAATCAATTAAAATTTCATCAAAACTCAAAAAAGCCAAGCTAAATATGAAGGGGGAAATCCATATTTATGCAATTTATGTTAAAATCTTTCATATCTTTAAAATATATAAATAAAGAACATAAAACTGGTGATTCAGAAGGGTCCTTCAACTTTGTACTGTTATTTTTACTGAAAGAAGCGGAACTGTTAACTGATGAGACTGTCTATAGCATTATTATTCAGCACCATTGTTTGTGACTGGTTTCTTTGTTTTAGATATTTCTGTCTGCTCCTGCTGTTTTTATGAACTTTTCTGTAGTTTGTTATTCTTCTGTGGTTTTATATATAACCCATCCTGGGATCGTAAAATCAATGAAGGGCAGGATGGACATATATAAATACATACATTACATCATTTCCTGCTGCTGCTCAGGAAACATCAACTCTCTCAAGGAGACGACCTTACCTCAGTGCCAAACTCAGCATCGGGGCTGGCCTTGGCGGGGCGAGGAGGCCTGTCAACACTGCTTCCAACATAAGTACCCTCAGTGACATTCAGATTCCCTGGGGGGCATGGCCGGGTGTTGAGGCAAACTTCAGGGGCATCCAGATACAAGATCTACAGAAATATTGGCATACAGGGAAGCATGAGGTTAGGAAGCAAAGTCAAAATAGTTAGGAAGCATCGGCCTGTTGAAGGAAGAGGACAAAACGTAACTGCAGGGCCAGATAACAAACACTGGCATGTTTGACTGACTCTGGATAATCAGTGAAGAAGGGGAACGGATAGCTCAGGGCAAGGAACCCTCTCTCAAACAGCTGGTTTTCAAAAAAGAAAATGCAGCTGGAGATTCACTCATAGATCTCCAAAGTTTTGCCTTTAGACTCCACTTGTGTTTAATGCTCAATGCTTAGTAGCCCCATGCTATATTCCGGGTCCTTTCTTCACTCCTTTGTGGCCCTGTATCACATGTCCGTAAGGCAGGGGTGGTGGACTTCCATCCTTGCCCTGGCTGATGGGAGTTGAACTACATCTGGAGGGCCACAGATTCCCCATCCATGGTTCCATCTTGGGGAGAAGGGAAGGAGACAAAAAAAATCCAACTAAGAGTAACAGCCATTCAGAAAGCCACCTGGCCTCTACCCGCAATCAAAATAGGCAGCTCATACATTCTGTAGAGTATATCTTTCCCTTCCTCACTCTTGAAAAAGAAGCTCAAAATGCTGTTTGTTTTGTTGCATTTTTAAATAAAGAACATTGAGCAGTAATTGTTGAGCTGGCATGGAAGGGTGAATAGGTGAATCATCATCATCATCAGAGATGCAATAAGTCTTTAAGTCCGCAATCGTCAAGTGTTTTACCCGCATAACGAGTTTCATGTAGATGCGGCTGTTGAGTCCAGAGTTCTCCAGTTGGAACCATTGGTCAAGAACCAGATTGTCGGCACTCAAAAGACGGGACAGATGGATCGTGAGGGAGCCCAGGGTGGTCTGGCGGTTGTCGTCTTTGACCTGCCGGAGGGTGAAAACAGCTTTTGCATTTCTGTGCAGGCAGAACTATGGGAAGCATTTTGGGAAAGGTGGGGGAGCCTACCTGTATATCAATGTCCTGAGTGGTTGGGTCTTGCAAGAAGAAACGGAAGGCATCATCCCAGACAGGAGAAGACGTGTTATAGACAACCTGGCGGTGTGAGGGGGAGAATGACAGTGAAGAGGTAAGAAACAGAAACAGCACCCATTTCTGTGGAACATCAATCATTCAAGCAGAAGACTTCCTGAAGCTGCTACACTCAAAAGAAGAGGAAGGAGCAGCCATGAGCCATGTCCTGACCCAACTCCACCAGAGAAGCCCTTCAGTAAGCAGCTGTCAATTAAAGTGCTGGACTGGGTAATGGGGGATCAGGGCTCCGATCCCCTCTGAGGCATGGAGCTTCCTGGGTAACACTTTCTCTCAGTCTAACCCTGCTCACAGGGTTGTTGTGGGGATAAAATGCAGAGGGGGCAGGGGAGACAAGGTGGGAAATAAACACAATAAAGAAATAAGTATCTTAGGTAAAGGTAAAGGGACCCCTGACCGTTAGGTCCAGTCGCAGATGACTCTGGGGTTGCGGCGCTCATCTTGCTTTACTGGCTGAAGGACCCAGTGTACAGCTTCCGGGTCACGGGGCCAGCATGACTAAGCCGCTTCTGGCGAACCAAAGCAGCACACAGAAACGCCGTTTACCTTCCCGCCGGAGCGGTACCTATTTATCTACTTGCACTTTAACGTGCTTTCGAACTGCTAGGTTGGCAGGAGCAGGAACCGAGCAACGGGAGCTCACCCCGTTACGGGGATTCAAACCGCCGACCTTCTGATCAGCAAGTCCTAGGCTCTGTGGTTTAACCCACAGCACCACCTGCGTCCCAATAAGTGTCTCACTTGTTATTAATTAGTAAGTGGAGGTTATAGCCAGAACCCCCCTGCACCATCCATCCTGGCCTGTGATACAGTGCACAAAGCAACAAGACCTGGATTATGATGGGATGTTACCAAACTGAGAGAAGGGGAGCTAAAACCTGCCAGGTACCTTAAGCTTGCCACCTCCGTTGTGACTGTTGCATGCACCCCATCATCAGCACCCCAAGTGGTTACCCCTGGAGGTGTCCAATGAGCAATAACTAAGAGACAAGAATGAATTAAGCCCTTACCTTGCTCTCACAGGTGACATCTTGAACGGAGAGCTGTACCATGGGGTTGGGCTCCTTACTGGCCTTCTTCAGCTACGTACACGATGAGGTGAGAGAAATGATGGACACAGAACTTATCCATGAACTGTACCGCCCTTAACAGGTTTGTTGTTGTTTAGTCGTTTAGCCGTGTCCGACTCTTCGTGACCCCATGGACCAGAGCACGCCAGGCACTCAGGTTTATCCCAACATATCTAAGAGGCCCCACTCTTTCCTTCTTGGCCTAAGATGAGGCTCAATGAAACATCCAATTCCTTGGTTAAATTGTGCCAGGTGGCGACAGGGAACCCATTGCCCGCTCCCCATGTTGCTGGACTATACACTCCATCATGGTGCCATGCTGGCTGGCGCTCATAGGAACTGGTGTCCAACACCTCAAGGGTTGCAGAGTAAGAGCTGAAGGGCCACCAGCTCCAGCTTCACCCTCTTGCGTGAACTGACAAACAAGCAAAGGGCTCTTTCACCTTCACAGCATCAGCAAAACAAGTTAGTTTGGCAAAGCCCTTCCCTTCCTTCATTCACTCTGAGACAGAAAGGGCTCCTTATTGCCTCTCCCACATGAACAGAAACACAGGCTCTGTCACGAGTTCTTCCCTTACGAAGCTTGGCTGCTGATTTCTGAGCTCCAGTAAATGGAAGTGAACAGCACTGCTGTGTAACAAGGGGTAGTCTCTGCCAAAGCCTCTACTGCTACTTATCCTGGGGAGGAGGGTTATTTTAAAGAGCTAGTTGCCCATGTCTCAGCTTGCATGGAAGTGCCACTTTGCACCTTCTAGGCCACCAGGTGTGAACCTACCTGTTGTTATTCTGGTGCTGCCTAATAAGAAGCCCCTAAAAACTGCCATCAGTTTATGAAGCTGGACAGCAAGAGCACACAGAAGCACATTTTGGGTGGCCCCCTTACAATTATGCCATGCTATTTGCCAAATCCCAAATACTGTATCTAAAAGCAGGTTAAATAGGGCTGCCAAGGAACTGGAGACTTGGGACTCCTTCTCTTAAGTGTAAGGTGGCTTACAATTTAATAAACAACAAGCTCCCACTTTTGTTGAAGGGAAAGGGCCATCTTTAATATTTTCTTCTTCATCAAATTTGGGAATGTGTGGAGTCTTTTCTTTAGCTGTGCACGGAGTTGGGAGGTGGGAAAAACCTATTAATACAGGAAAGTGCTAGCATTTTCAACATCTATTATTTGGAACAGGGAATGGGAATCTGTGGCCCTTCAGATGTTGCTGGACTACAACTCCCATCATTCCTGACTATGGGAGCTGGAGTCCAACAATGAAGCACCAATGGTTCCTCATTCCTGATCAAGAAGAATATTCCAATACTTGTTTTAAACACCCCACCCCACTTATATCTGTTTTGGGATATGACAAAGTAAGACATTTAAACACACAACCTATCCACCCCAACCAGACCCAGCTAGAAGAGATCAGGAAGCCTGTATCATCAAGGTTTCTGACTACTCACTGGGAGCTCCTGTGCCCTGTCAAGATAGACAACCAAGATGGCTGCTGATGGTGGTTCTGGTTTGGAGGAGATAGTTTTGTTCCACTGGAGAACCTTTAAACGGCACACAAGAAGCAAAACAAACATAAAGTTTCTTCCCAAGATACCTTGCTGTCTTCCACCTTGAAGGACATCTCCCCCCACGCCACCCCAAAAAAACAAACAAACTGGGGAGACACAAACAATGGGAGACACAGATTTCTCCAAAGGATATCTTTTTATTTCCATCTCTCTTTTACTGATTTGTTCATCTGAGCCCAGACCACACAAGAGGTCCAAGTATTGATTCTGCCCCTAGGTCTTCCAAGCCAGTTTCCCACAGAATCCGACTTGCCTCATGGAAACAGAACCAGGAGTCCTGATTTCCCTGCTGTAGTTACGATATGACTTGGGAGTCTGAATTTGGAATCCTCCACCCAGGGTCACTGTCCACTCCTCACATATTGCTCATTTCTGAGGAAACTCTTCTTCAAGGAAATACCTCATAGAAAAAATGGGGGGGGGGGCTCTAGACTTGCTCAACCAACCCCAAGCATCCCCCATTTTAAAAGGGTTCAGGATTAAAGGGGGTAGGGAGAACTTTTCCTGAGACCTTGGAAAGCTGCTGCCAATCAGAATAGACAATACTGGGCATCTTCCTGCTTTTTTCAGAAAAGCATCAACTCAGGCCCAGCCAACTCCAGACACATCCCCTGAGCTGAATTGGCCTCCAGGTCAAATTAGATGAAGGTTACACTCACCTGTTCCAGCTTAGAGATATCTGACATGAGGGTGTGCCACTCCAGGCGCAGGAGCACACGAGCCCGGCCACCATCTTGCAGAGGGAACCACTGCCAGGTGGGAGAAAGAGGGAGAGGATTAGGAGCACAGGGACAGACTTTGAGTCTGAGGTACCATCACACTTACAGCCAATGGACTCTTCCCTCTAACTATATTGCCCAGATCTACATGATATGGCCCCCTCTGCCCCCCTCCCTCTGTCCCACCATTCTTCTCATGAGAGACTTCAACACCACCTGTTTACCAATCTATGATGAAACACCATTCTTCCCCACAGATCAGATATCAAACTCAAAGGCTATCCTGTTGTCTGGCACCATGTATGAAACCAGCACTGTCCCCCCTTCTGCGCTCACCTCCTCTAGCACACGAGCCTTGAACACCTCTCCAAAGTCCAGTTTCATCCTGAGGAAGAAAAGAAGGTGGTAACATTTGCATAAGTGCTGTCTCCTCGCTTTCAAGCCCAAGGTGCAGCACATCAAGTGACCCTTGTCCATAGAGATCCCATCTCCCGTCATGAAGAAGAGAAGAAGAGTTTGGATTTGATATCCCACTTTATCACTACCCGAAGGAGTCTCAGAGCAGCTAACATTCTCCTTTCCCTTCCTCCCCCATAACAAACACTCTGTGAAGTCAGTGGGGCTGAGAGACTTCAGAGAAGTGTGACTGGCCCAAGGTCACCCAGCAGCTGCATGTGGAGGAGCGGAGACACAAACCCGGTTCCCCAGATTACAAGTCTACCGCTCTTAACCACTACACCACACTGGCTCTCCAATTTCCAGAGCTGGAGATGAAACCAATGACTCTGGAGCCTGAACTGGCTCTGCCTAACTCTTTAGCCTCCAAGTCTAATAGAGCTGGAAACAGAGCCCAGCCAGCCTCTCACCTGCCCAAGAAGTCATCCTGATCGGGGTCCTTGTCAAACAGCTCCACCTCCAGTTCCTGCCCCGGTACCTCGTGTACAATGAACTGTGGGGATAGTGAGGTGGGGGGTCAGAGCAGACACCACCTATTGTGCAGGCCGGAGGGGCCCTCTTCAGACAGAGAAAGGAAAGGAATGACAGTTGTGTTGCGTGAAGAGGACAAGCTAAGCCAAGGAGGGAGGATAGAAAGAAAGGGGGCTGAGCGTCCCCCTAAAGGTTTGCACTCAATTTTGCCACCTCAGCTGGCAGCCAATTACCTCATACATCTCATTCCACTTTGGGTTGAGGTCTTCATCAATGACTTTGCTGGTGAAGACCTGGGTTCCCACACGCACAACGGCGTATGGGTCTGACTTGCCCTCAATCATCCCTTTGATGTACTTATCCTTGGACTGCAGGTCCTTGGCCTCCCTCAGAAAGACACGGACGACACCCTGCAGGGGAGAGGCATGCGTCAGGCGCAGGGCTCTGGCCCACTCACAAGGATAACCCCCTCCCCCAGGCCCTGCCTTACCCTGGGAATCGGGGAGCGTAGCTGAGCTGCTTCGTGGAGATCGGGGACCAGTGGAATGAGCAGGCGGTTGGGGAGAACCAAGAAAGTGGCAATGGAGTCCATGATCATGGTGTCAGACAATGAGCTGCAGAGAAAAGCCTTCTGTTTTAATGCAGTATACACCACCCTGCCTCTTGCCCATCGCCACTGTGGAGACATCCCAGCAAATCCTTCTGCCACCCTGCAGCCCCTCCAATCTCCCAGAATACCTTTCTGTCCCACTGCACCCCAGAAAGTTCTTCTCCAGCAAGACCCAGTTCTCCCACCAACCAATTTCTTCTCAAATGTTCTCACCTGTTTTCCATTGCACTCCTCACCAGTCCTATTGACTTCAGTGGAGCCAACCCCACTAGGGTTAGGATTGAAGTCTCCCCCCTTTACCCTTCTCGCACACTCAGCTGCTCTGGTTATCTCCAAGAGAAGAAGCACTTGAGAACATAGAAGCCTCATTCTTTTACCAGAGCAATAAATTTTGATGGAGGAAGCAAACAAGACAACACCCTCTCCGGCCTCCTACAAGAGCTGCAAGTCCAGAGGCCAGAAGTTCCCCACCTCTGGTTTTATCGTCAATCATCAAGCATTTACCTCAGTCCAGGAATGTCCAAGAGGTTGGTCATTCCAGTCCAGTTAATGTCCAGAGTCTGGGAAAGAAGGGAGAGGTGTGATTTAGAACCAGTTACAGAAATACTGGGTGTGGGGGTGGATTTGGGTGGGGGGTTGGGAAGAAGCAATCAGGACTGAAGATATCCAGGTTCAAATCTCCATTCAGCCTTGAAGCCCACTGCGTGACCTCAGGCCCCTCGCCATCTCTTTCAGCCTAACCTACCGCACAAGAGCCTTGCCAAGCCACCCAGAGCTCCTTGGACAAATAAATAAATTCAGTTAATAACTCCTGTGGGGTTTTGTCAAAATTACTTGGGAGATCTCACAGCTGCAAAAATGCATGAATCCTCCTGTACTTCATTTTAATAAGAGAATTTACCAGTTGCAAACCAATACTTCTACTCATGTGCATCACATCTGCACTGGAATGACCAGTGAATGTAGGAACTGATTCCCCTGCATGTTTTTAGGGAGACAGCATGAAAATTCTGCCTATGGTGCTGTTACCCGCGGCTGTAAAAGCTTTCATTAATGTGGGGGTGGGCAAATTTCTAGCTTTTGTGGTCTCAAGAGATATGCTTGAAAAGTACTGATAATAACCAAAGAGCGGTTGCCCAACATTTCCATAGTGAGGGATTTGGCTTCTACCTTATGCACAGGTCAGTGCCCCTTCCCAACATTTGCAAAACCAGAATGGGACGTGGCAGAAAACTTACCGGACGGCGGATGAAGAACATGGTGAGCGCCCCGACAATTGGGACGTCCCCAATGAGGGGCTCCAAGATGACCCGCAGCATGCCGTGCAGCTGAGAGAAAAAGAGATGGTTGAGGTCAGATTCTCAGTCAATGCTGCTTTAGTCGTTTCTCATATTCCTGTGCTCTGGGACAAGCAGAGGACACAAAGGCAACAGCATCTGGTACAAATGATGCACCTACCATGCCAGCCACTAATGCAGGGGCAGCCTCACACAAATCACAGCCCCACGGCAAGATTGACGCTTCAATTCAGGGATTGTGGGAGGCTGAGGAAAGGGAGGGAGGGAGGGCTGCCTCCACATGCGGCTTCTTGAAGGGAAGGGAAGGGGCGCCCAAAGATTTCTGCTTTTAATTACCAGGAGTAGCTAGGGAGGCCTTCATCACTGCCTTCCTGCAGCTGCAGCGCTTTCTAAATAGTAGCTCAAAGGAATTAAGGAACTGGGTGGAAATGATACCCTTTCAAGGAAAGCCATGGATAAGAAGGAAGGCCTGCGGTTGCTGGGAGCTTGGACTGATCCTGCACCATGGCAAAGGAGAAGTTCCTTGGGTTAAAAAAGAAGAAGAAGCCAAACTGTCCCTAAAAAGGCAAATCCATTACTGGGAACCGTATCAGCCTCTGAGATTTCTAGCCTACCTTTATGAAGCCAAAAACAGGACCACCTTACCTGCATGCCTTTCACCCCGGCCTTACAGAAAAATTTCTTGACCTCCACATCAATCTGGACGTCACCCACATAGCTGTGTTACAGGGAGGGAGAGAGAGCAAGAGACTAGCATGAGGCTCCCAGAAACCAAATAAAGCCATAAGACACTGCAATAATGAAACACCAAGGCCCTAAAAGGGAACAGTTCCCCCCTGTTGAACCATTTTTTCAGGGGTTGCTGATTTTGTATGCTCTCCTGTCCTACCCTGCCCCTCTCTTTTGGCCAGGAGGTGTGTGGGGAAGAGATACTGCAGATATCCAGTATGGTCCGTGAATGCAGCATGAATGAGTCTCTGGCTCTGCATAGGAAGAAACATTATCTTCACCCAAAGCAGAGCCTCACAGAAGAGCAACGGATTCTCCCTTGTCTCCCCCTTGCAAGTGACTTGTCTCTTTAAAGGAAAGTCAGCTGTGACAGGGCCAGAGGGATTGCAAAAAAGGAAAGGGACATAAGAACACAAGGAGGCCCCCGCTAGATCAGCTCACATGACCTGTGCCAACGTTGGCCAACCTGGCGCCTCTGGGAAGCCCACAAGCAGGGGATGAGAACAATAGCGCTCACACCTTCCCTCTGCAGTGCAGCTCAACCTCCGCAGTGCAGGACACAACTTGCCCTCAGATCATGCGCTCTTCCGGGAAAGGGTGTAGAAAAATGCTCAGGTACCAAATTGCAGCTTGTCAGAGTGACAAGTGCTTTGTGGGCCATTCAATAAAGAGCAATCCGCTCCCCCCCCCGCCCCATCCCGCCTTGATTCTGCTCCATTTATGAAGCTAACACAGGAACGTAAGAAAACCTTAGAACTTACCTAATGTTTAGGTCCAGCAAGATTTGCTTCTTGTTCACGCCAGTGTGAACCTTAACTCCAATGACCTTGAGGGGCTAGGAGCAGAAGAAGAGTCGTTGTTTAAGCAAATAAAAATAAAAAGAGACTAAAACAAGGGAGGCAATGCCCCACCTCTCACTCCCCAGCAATCTCTGTTAAGGCAAACTGATGGTCCGTGGATGTCAAAGCTTTGCCAACGATATACCTGCCTCTGGGATAACCCTCTGATCCCTCTTCCAAGACACTGCTGCTGCTCAGTGGGTCGACTGAGACCCACCAAGAGGTAAAATGGTTCTAGAAGGACTGAAATTAGGCTCCTGCACATTTCTGGCTCAGCTCTGGTTCAGGCTCAGGCGTGGACAACCCAGGCTTTGGCTTGGGCTCGGTGGCGGGGCTCGGTGGGCTCAGCAACTTTGTGTCTGGATTTTTACCTCTTGAAATATGGCAACCCTAAGGTTAGAGGACCAGGAGCTAGAGAACATTAGCCAAGAGGGAGAAACACAGAATTAGGTTAGATTCCTGTAACGTGAACAATTGACAGTACTGCCCAACCACCCCAGGGAACCTGAGCTTTCAACAACATTCATCAAAGTCACAGAGACCAGAAAACTTCATTTAGAAATAAAAAAAAAGCTTTAGTGTATTGGCTGAAATGTTGTTGCTACTTAAACACCTTGGATACAGGCCCACGGCGCAAATTTGGATAACACTAGTTAGATTATATGCATACGTGTTTCTGGGCAAATGAAACTGGGTGGTGGGGGGTCTCCACCAGCATGGAGCTTTACAGTGCTTCCAGCAAAAGGGTTGTAAGTAAATAAATAAATAAATAAATAAATGGAAAAGGGGCAGAAGATCTAGAGGCCAGCACAAAGGACCTTGGATTTGAGTAAGGAGGCCCCACCCACCCTAACAACCCCCCCCCACCGCAAAAAGGCAGCGTAAGAAACGCAATGTGTATATTAATAAAGCACTGGCTTCTGTTCTAGAAACTAAGCCCTCCAACAAACACACAACAATCACAGAACTGCAAAACATATGTAGCTCTAACTCAACTGTGGAAGCTGGAAGGAAATAAATAAGATAGTGATGATAAGACTAGGATGAAAAGGCAAGATATAAGATTGTGGTCCTTGGTCCATTAATAAGGATTCACCACCACCCCAGGAGCAAGTATAATGATTACGCAGCAGAATGATTGGATTCACAAAATCTTATTATTGGATTTTCCGCAGCGATACAAAATGCAAGACCATAAAATGTTCCTGCAGGATTATAATGTAAGGTTTCAAATAAACTAAGAAAAAATGTACAGACTACTGCTAGCATCCCAATAGGCGAAAAAAATCCATGGCACTAGCGATGCATTAAAAATATGTATCATTCAGTGCTTTCAATAAATACTAGCCCAAGGTGTGTCTGGGGTGGGGAGGAAACCCTCTGGACATATGGGATGAAATCTAATTATTTCTTTCCCCTTATTTATGGACTTGTCCCCTGGAGCATGCTCTCCCTTAAAATTTATTTTTCAGCTGACAATTACCTTCTCTCCCATGTCAACCTTGGTGAATGTAAAGGTCTGCAAATGGGTGTTGGAGGCTCGGATGCTTGGAGCAATGTTTTCCACCAACAGCTTCTCCATGTACTGGCCAAAGAAGGGCCAAGCCTGGGCCAGGATCTACCATGCCGTGGGGGAAGCATGGAGGGAGAGGGAGGGAGAGAGAGATGTTAGCACTGTCATGATGCTGCCATGGCTGGGCAGGAACAATTCAGCCGACTGATTCTCACCTTGTTGAGCCATTCAGCTTTTTCAACATCTGGGAAACTGACCTAGATAAAAGAAAATATATACATAGATTAGCTCCAGTTGCAAGGGACCCACCTGCTGTGGGTTCCTAGACAGACTAGGAAATACCTCCCTCATTCCCACAAAGAGAGAGAGACTGTGCATCACTCTTAGGCAAGATTACTTCACAAGAGGAATTGGTGAGACTTTACTACAGAAGATCAGTGTGGTGTGGGGCAGGGGGAAGGGAACCTCAGGTCTTGGGGCCCAATGTGGCCTCCAGGTTTATCGGGTCCTTGGGACCCTCCTCCCCAGGACACAGCCCTCCCTGACCCACACCCTGCTTTAGTGCCTCTGCCTGGCAGGAATGTGCCCTTGAACTGCAAATGACTCTTGTTGTCTAGATGGAGGGATGTGTGTGCCTATGGAGGAAGCGAGTGATGGGTGGACCGAGGAGGCTGGGCTTGAGATCCTGGTTTAGCCATGAAGATCACGAGGTGCCCTGGCCTAGCCACCATCTCTCTTCCTGATCTCTAACACAGGGTAAAATGGGATGACATCATTTGTGCTTCTTGAAGGGCACACTACAACTGTGAACCGTGAAAGAGAGGACAATTTGGGTATCTGGTGCAGGAAGGAGCACCGTAAAATTCCCAGCATTTTTTTAAAAAAAGCAGGTTGCAGTATTTAGCAATACAAGTTCTCAACAGTTGGCTACAGTACAGTGGTACCTCGGGTTACATACGCTTCAGGTTACAGACTCCACTAACCTAGAAATAGTACCTTGGGTTAAGAACTTTGCTTCAGGATGAGAACAGAAATCGTGCTCCGGCGGCACGGTGGCAGCAGGAGGCCCCATTAGATAAAGTGGTTCTTCAGGTTAAGAACAGTTTCAGGTTAAGAACGGACCTCCAGAACGAATTAAGTACTTAACCAGAGGTACCACTGTATTTCAAAGTGTATGCCATAACATTCCGCGAGCAATGACAAGATGAACCACCCACGATTCCACTTCTTGACCACCAGCTAAGAGAGGTCTCAACTCACTCTTTAAAACTTTTAAGATTATCGCTAAAACAGCAAACCTGAACTTAATTCAGTGTATTCACACATAGAGCTGTGTTGCTGCTGACTTGGAAACCTCCAACACACCAGATCCCCTCTACTGGCTGACGTTACACAGTTTAGAAGACTTTCCACACAACAGACTCATGAACAAACAGGAGGGTTATCAGGAAAATATGTCACTGAATATAGGCAGAGCTCCAGATGGGGGATCACGAGCCTGGAGTTCAGACCCTTGGACCATATTATGAGACAGTTCTGCACTTAGTCATTGTCCATCATGTCAGCTGTTCGGTGGAGCAATTTTGGGGGAGGCAGAACTCCAAGAGGACCACAAGGCTGGAGTTCAGACCCTGGGATGATAGGATGAGCTATTGCCACACTTAGTCATTGTCCATCCCCATGTCAGCTGCTTGGTGAAGCAATTCTATCTTTGACTGTGCATTTTCTTAATCCGCTTGCTCAGAATTGAGTGGGGTGGAATTGAAGAGGAGCGGCTGCAAGAGATTCTTTGAAATCCTGCAGGGCGGGTGGGTGATGGGGGACATAAGGAAAGCAGCTGATCTTCAGGCCACGGTTATCAAGCACACGCCTGTCCTCTTCCTCAGGAATCATGCTACTGGCAGCTTGAGCACAGCCTGAAGTTTCTTAGAGGGTGTGAGCCCTCTGCTATGCGCAAGTATATATGCGCAAGTGAGAGAGATAAAGGAGAGGCTTGGCACATTACAGACAGAGGCGGAGGAAGGTCAAGTGGTACCCGGTGTGGAAAATTTCTTGCCACCCCCACATTGATATATATTTTTTGCCTGCAAAAAATGGTTTTACGTTATTTCATATTTTCTTACAAAGGAATAATAATAATAATAATAATAATAATAATAATAATAATGAAAAACAACTGTTATTTATATCCCGCCCTCCCCGGCCAAAGTCGGGCTCAGGGCAGCTAACATCAGATACAAAACATTGGTATAAAATCAAACAATAATTAAATTACCCCCTAAAAACATGTCAAAATCAAATTAAAGTCTAATTAGATGGCTTTCCACAGGGTTAGGGTTGGGAACAGTAAGTGCTCCACTGAATTGAAATTTCAGCCTTCACGACATAGGAAAACGGCCAAGTAAACAGCTATTTTCATGGAGGAGGGTCACGATATTAACAGATATGCATGGAAGTTCATATATAGCTATATAATCCCTCATGTAGTAAGATTTGGAGCAGGCATTTTTTAAAAAAGTTTTTTATGAACTGCCCTAGTAGGGCAGTTAATTGTTCCTTAATAATTTGTCACCCATTTCCAATGATGGAACCTGGGACGCTCCCCCCCCTTCCTACGCCCCCGATTACAGATGCCCTATTCAGAGCTCAGTTGTTAGTAGGAAATAGGTGAGGAGCCTGTGACTAGATTGTCACATGAAACTAAGCAGACACGTATGAACCGAATCGGAGGAAATTGCCACTCACTAAGGTCATCAGTAGAGGGCCTCTTATGTGCTCCATCAATCTGTGTGGGGCTGGGATCAGGGAGAAAGACAAGAGCTTCTGAACTCCCTCCCCAGAGGGACTCGCCTCTTCTCTTTCTGCCAGGTGGAAACGACCTTTCCTTTCAAATGATAATGATGTCTGCCTAGGGTTCCTGGACATACCCGGAATACTGCAGTTGGTAGCAGTGTCCAGGTAAAAATTGGCGAGATGTCCTGAAAAATCCGGATTTCCACTGTTTGAAATATGGTAATCCTATATATAGAGGGACACGGGTGGCGCTGTGGTGTAAACTACTGAGCCTTGGGCTTGCGATCAGAAGGTCAGCGGTTCGAATCCCTGTGACGGGGTGAGCTCCAGTTGCTCAGTCCCTGCTCCTGCCCACCTGGCAGCTCGAAAACACGTCAAAGTGCAAGTAGATAAAATGGCGGGAAGGTAAACAGCGTTTTCGTGTGCTGCTCTGGTTTCGACATGATCCAGAAAATGCCGACAACCCCAGAATTGTTCAGACTTAACTGTCAGGAACCCAATATATGCCAGCCCTGCTTTAACCTTCTCTGATTGTGGCTTGTTAATGCTAATGTCTTCCTGCTGTTGCTTTAGTTAATCAGGATGCTAGGATCGTAATTGTCTTTCCCAGCTGTTTTACGATGCCTCAGTCATTGTGAATGATATCTTATTCTACTGCTCTTGTTCTGCTTTTTTGGAAAAAAAATTATCTGGTTGCTTTCTAAAAAACTGAATTTAAACATACTAATGTGAACAAGAAAACAAATGGAAAATTAATTTATTCCCCCCATTTTATCTTCTCCATTCCCAAAAGGTGAACTTCAAAGACACGACAACTCCACATTCTCAATGGCTCACACCGAACAGAGTGATCTGACACTTTCATATAGCAAGTACATGTTATTTTGGGACGCAGTATCACAGGAAAACCACATCATTTCCAACAAACTTGATACCGGTAAGTTTGAATGAGAAATCTTTTTTTTGTTTTTGTTTTAAGCTATAGATGCATTTGAGAAGTTTCATAGGAGAATGATGAAAATACATGGCTAAGATATGAATCAGCATCAGGCCTTGTTGATGCACACACACAAGAATGCATCCCCCTGCCTTTTTTCTTCAACTGTGAAGAAAAGCTTAAGTACACATGAGTGAGGTTGCACCTGATGAAGTCCACAGAAATTCCAGTGTTGGAGCACAAATGTAGGAGAAGAAACAGCCCCAAACCTCCTTGCCTAACACTAGAAGTCTCCCACACCCTGCCGCTATTCCACAGCGCATTCCTCTGCAAAGTCTGGCCCAAACTCCTTTTTGTCCCCCCCTCAGAGATTTCTATTTTTTTAAGTGCAGATTAAAATGAATGAGGAACTAGCATGTGGAAGCAAAACAAATTCCTTGACACAGAATGTGGATCACAGTAGTGCAGAAATTGAGGTGTCCCTATCTACGCACATGAAGCACAACGCTTTCAATTACTCAAGTAAAAATTGTTGTGGGGTTTTTTTTGGGGGGGGGATCAAGCAAGCAGATGTCAACCTTTGCCTCCCTCTTGACTTATGATTTTAAAAAAGCTATTGTACAGAATGGTAAAGTTTGAGTTTTCTTGTCCATGACTACCAAGGAAGTACAAGCTGAAGTAAAAATAAAATAAAATAAAAAATCAATTGTTCCACAATTGTGACAATTATTAGGTAATGAAGGAATGCAGACTTCATGCAATGCTGGAAAAACAGATTATAAAACAACAATGGATGAATTAAGGAATTAAGTCTGCCTCATACAGAGAGAAGAGAAATGATGGGATGGTTGATACCAGAAATCTGCTTCAGTGACGCAGAACAACTCCTGCCACTCTGCAGACACCTGCTCTCTCTTACTCCCACTCAGCTAGGCTTTTGCACTCCTGTGCGGTGCCCGGTTCACTGCAGCCAACTTCAGTTAAATTGCCATGGTAACTAACACAAACAGGAATGGCCTAGCACAACAAGGCCACAACCACAAGCTCCACCACCCTTAGTCGGAAACCCACAGCCAGTGAAAATGAAAGCAGCCAGTTTCCCCCACCCACTCCACTTCCGTGTAATTTCAGATTATTTTTTTAGAACTAGGACTCGTGAACCCTATATTTTGGTTTCCAAACAGTTAAAGAATAATGGTCAAAGTATTAGAATCAAACCACAACTGGAGGTGGGGAAACAGATATGTTGCCTTACTCATTCAGATTTACCTGGAGCCACCTATTTTGCACAGACCCTGAACTCTTTCATTCTTGCTCTCTGCTTTTGATACAGCAGGCATGAGTAACACAAGTGGGGACTGATGTGTGAAAGACCCAGCTCAATTCCCACCCACCCCACACAAAAAAAGGTTCACTGTTGGTCTGGAGAAGAGCTCATATTTATTCCGTATTTACATTCCACTGTAGCCTTGAAGCAGCTCACACAATTATTTACACCATTAAGAAGGTCAAGAAAAGCAATGTCAAAAGAAGAGTTTGCCCTAAACCAGGGATGGTGAACAGGGATGGCCAGCCAGACGTTGCTGGGCTATAACTCCCATCATCCCTGGCTGTTGACCAAGCAAGCTGGGACTAGTGGGAATTAAGAGTCCAACAACAGCTGAAGGGCCATGCAGGCCCCCCATCTCTGCCCTAAACCTTCCACAAATTGCACCCCACACCAGCAGGGCCCTCACAGAGGGGCAAGGCGCAGAGTTTTCCATCAGGAAGTGGTCCTCTGGTCCGTGGATGGGAGCTCTGGGCTGACCTTCAGCTCCTTCTGTAGCCAGATGCAATGGGGGTTCTCCCCAGGAAAGAAGAAATAAGAGGGAGCAAGCTGGAGAGTCAACTGGTATCTAAGGCAGTGGTGCTTTTCCAGCCCAGAGGACCTAACTGATATCAGACAGGTCAGATACAGAACAGTGTGGTGATTAAGAATACAGTGCAAAAGCTGTGCTGCTTTTTATTTATCTTTAAATAGCTCTCATGCCAACTCTCAGTCTGCCTTTTTGAAAAAAGCATATGGATTGTAACTGGGAGAGGCTGTGTGGCTCTGTCAAAAGTGGTTGTGGGTCTTATTTCCACTGCTGCCTAAAATGTACAGATTTATGTAAATGATGCTTTGAGGACTCCAGTTGAGATAAACTAAATCAGTGCTTGGAGAGCACACTGATAACGGTCAGAATAGTCCATACTGGGTCAGATCACTGGTCTTTAACTGGTGGGTCAGAACATGCTGCCAGGTCACAGGAAGGAGGGTTGGAACAGCAGCACAACTCCCATCTGTCAAAGAATTAAGAAGCCCCCCCCCCAATGCAGGCCTGAGTTAAAAGCAAGCCCCAGTTTGAAGACCTTTAAGACTACTGGGCTAGATGGGGGGTGATTCAGCATCAAGTACAGTGGTACCTCGGGTTACATACGCTTCAGGTTACAGACTCTGCTAACCCAGAAATAGTGCTTCAGGTTAAGAACTTTGCTTCAGGATAAGAACAGAAATCGTGCTCTGGTGGCGCGGCGGCAGCAGAAGGCCCCATTAGCGAAAGTGGTGCTTCAGGTTAAGAACAGTTTCAGGTTAAGAAAGGACCTCCGGAACGAATTAAGTACTTAACCTGAGGTACCACTGTACCTTCATGACTCAGAATAGTAGTTTCATGTGCTCCCAGGACAACGGGCAAGGGGAGGTGGGGAAGAGAGTGTGAAGAGGGCAGCAGAGATTCAGTCCCTTTTGCCCACCTGGGGAAGCTGTATCTCTCCAATATAAGAAAAGAGGTTCTCCCTTGTGTGCGCTGTCCCATCACGGCCCCTGAATGTACAGCAGCTACTCGAAGGCCAATTTGATCTCTATAATATTGTCAAGAGGAGAACTAGGACGGGAGCAAGTCAATAGACGCCTTTATCCTCTGGACAAAAGGGACCTTATGTTCTGCTGCGTGGGCGTGAGGCCTCCAGCAGTCCACAATGCAAGCAGCATGGCCAGCCAAACTTTTAAAAAGGAGGCTGCATGCATCCACTTCCCTGGCTGAGTATGCGCCTCGCTCTTATCCCAGCTGCCAGCTGGGGGAGTACAGTTGTTTTTCGGGCTGTCATCCATGCGCCTGCAGTAATTTCTCTCTCTCTTTTAGATCTATAGAGCAACAGAAGAAAACCACACTGTCCTTGGGCGAGGGAGGAGCCAGCAATCTTGGCTCCTTAAGCCAGAAGGGAACATCCCTGGGCAGCTGTTTCCGCTTCCTCTCTGTGCAGAGAAATAGTAAGGTTGCAGGCAGGGGGGCAAAGGGGGGTAGGAAAGAGAGAGAAAAGACCAAGGACAGAAAGGCTTTTTACAGCACTGCTTGTTTAAGATAACCTAGCACCCTGCTGCAGACATTCAAGGACAGATGATAGAACTGCAGCTCAAAGGCAAGCTATCTGCATCACCATACAAGCCCACAATGCTTATTTCTCAATAGCTGGGTGATTTATTTTAACCCAGTGGTTTTGTACCCAGTTTACCCACTTCCTCCTTCCCTAGTAATCAGGGCTCTGTTATTTCTGTACTGTGTGTGTGTGTGTGTGTGTGTGTGTGTGTGTGTGTGTGCAGGAGCTGACAGGAAAATCACCTTCTGTTTTGGTTTTAAGACGCATCATCTTTGCATGCATGCACACCAGATATGTGCCACTACTGGGCACAGCTAAACACACCAGAGGGTGTGCAACACCCGAAGGGAGAGAGTGTTGAAAATACGCTTGTGTTGCAGATGGCAAAACAGGCATTAAGCACACAAGATTAAGGAAATGAAAAACAGGAGAGGGTCAGAGGTCTTTGTAAAGGATTGTAGAATGTTTGTTTAAAGAAAATACTGTTGAACTACTGATATAGAAGTGGGAAAAGGAGATACGAGGGTTAGGGATAGAGGGGGCTGCCAGACATTTACCCACATGCTTCTTGATAGCGGCAAGATCCTCCTTGGCAGTAAGACTAGCACTTTGGAAATAAAGAACCCAGACTTTTGCCAGGGGGATGAACAGGGTCAGCATTTAAAAGGCCCTCTCTTCTCGACAGTGGCACAAGATGATTTGCATGGGGATCACGTCTGGAGTTTGGAATGCACTGATTTTCATGTTAAGTCCCAGATCATGAAACACAGTCAGGGACCGGCCCACCTGTGAGACAATTCATACCCCCTCCTTGCTCCTGATGTAGCCCTTCATTCTCCCCTTCTTCCCTGGCAGGAATGGAAGAGGGGTGCCATTTTGTGGTTCGCCTCAGGTGCCAAAATGTATTGGGCTCGTCCTGAACACAGTATCCACAGTTTTTAGGTGCTGTGTGAGATGAACTGGTGGGACGCCCTGTTCCCTATCTGTGGCACATACAGAGGCAGATAGGAAACCAAGCGCATGACAACAGCTCTCTTCCATTATCTTTAAATGCTTTCAAAGAGACGGTAACTGTCTTTCAGTGTTGCTGTTGGGGCTGAGAAAGAAACAACCTGGATAATCAAAGCCGAATCCCAACAGAATTAAAGTATCCCCTCTCCCCTTATTTATGTTTATTTAGAAGTATTTATAGCCTCACCTACTCACCAGAGTTCTCAAGGCAGCTGTAAACCCAGTTCAATACACCCTAAAACAGACAACAGTACAATACAATACAATGCACAAAGGTGTGCACATATAAATCTGACCCCCAGTTCCCCCGGTGGAAAAGAGTCACCCCACAGCTTAGCAAGAAAAGATTTGGAGAGAGCAGGCCGGGGGGGGGGGGGTGAGAGAAGGACTGTTTTCTGTCACCTCAGAGCACCTGATTAATGTGTTATTCCGATTAAACATGAGCCAAAGGCAGAAAGCACACAGAGAAGCAGTGAAGAGAGGAAGGGCCATCTGCTTCTGGGAAAGGAAACTAAGCAACCCTCAAGCAAAGGGATAGCAAGCCGGATGGGCTAAAGCCAGCCTGGAGCTCCATCAACCTATTTATACCAGGATAATGCAGAATCAATGCATGACGCTCAATAAGCATAAAAAGCACACGGTTAAAATCAAGCCTCGTTCCTTTTCTCGTAACACATATACACAGAGTTCCCACTGTGGATTTTAGTATCACTTGAAGGACACATTGTTCTCCAAATGTTCACTACTTGAAAAGAGTGGGTCAGTTTGTAGGCATTCCAGCCAAACATTTTAAGCATCAAGCTGCAACACCTGCTCCTAAATGGGTGGAGAAGAAGAAGAAGAAGAAGAAGAAGAAGAAGAAGAATTTTGGATTTGATATCCCACCTTTCACTCCCTTTAAGGAGTCTCAAAGCGACTAACAATCTCCTTTCCCTTCCTCCCCACAACGAACACTCTGTGAGGTGAGTGGGGCTGAGAGGCTTCAGAGAAGTGTGACACCCAGCAGCTGTATGTGGAGGAGCGGAGACGTGAACCCAGTTCACCAGATTACGAGTCCACCCCTCTTAACCACTACACCACGCTGGGTTAACACAGCAGAGTGCCAACTCTCAAGCACTCAGGCAAATACTGTACATCCAAAAATGCATGTAGCTTACAAAGTGTTCTGACTCGAGCACACATCTCTGTTTGCCATTTGTCCCTTGAAAGAACAATTTTTAAAAAAAAATAAGAACATTTGCAAAGCTTCTCTACCTGGTTGGCTGGAAGCAATTCTTACTCCCCATAGGCGAGCAGCTACTTAAAGGCTACCCTCGTGTTAATTCCTCCTTGCGTGCGTGAATGGCGTGTGTGGCAAAAGAGCAACACAGAGACAGGGAGACACACCCCACTTTAAGAATCAGGCCACTGGTCTATCTAAAGCAATACAGTGGTGCCTCGCAAGACGGAAAGAATCCGTTCTGTGATTCTCTTTGTCTAGCGGTTTTTTCGTCTTGTGAAGCAAGCCCATTGACGGATTAGCGGATTAGAAGAAGAAGAAGAAGAAGAGTTTGGATTTGATATCCCGCCTTTCACTCCCTTTAAGGAGTCTCAAAGCGGCTAACATTCTCCTTTCCCTTCCTCCCCCACAACAAACACTCTGTGAGGTGAGTGGGGCTGAGAGACTTCACAGAAGTGTGACTGGCCCAAGGTCACCCAGCAGCTGCATGTGGAGGAGCGGAGACTCAAACCCGGTTCCCCAGATTACGAGACTACCGCTCTTAACCACTACACCACACTGGCTCTCACTGGCTCTCTAATCCACACTGGATTAGCGCTATTAGCGGCTTTTAGCGGCTTATCTGCTGATCGGATCAGCTGATAAGCGGCTTAGCGGCTTAGAAAAAGGGGGGGAGGGAAAAAACACAGCAGGAACTCGCAAGACATTGTCGTCTTGCGAAGCAAGCCCATAGGAAATTCGTTTTGCAAAGCACCTCCAAAACGGAAAACTCTTTCGTCTAGCGAGTTTTCCGTCTTGCGAGGCATCCGTCTTGCGGGGCACCACTGTACTGTCTACACAATGCCTGGCAGAGGCTCTCCAGGCTTTCAGACAGGAAGCTTTCCAAATTGTCCCAGGGGGTGCCAGCAATTCAAGCCAGGACCTTATGCACACAAAGCCGGTGTTCTACCACTGAGCTGTAACAGCTCCTCTACATCCTAGTGGAATGTGGCTGTGAACTCGGATGGCAGAGGTCTAGTTTGTATGTGCAGGAGAATCAAGCAATAGAGCCTTTCCAGACTGTGCCACCCCGAGCTGCAGGTGGGCATCTGCATACTTGAAAGCTGCCCCATAAAATAATTTGCTCATAGAAAAACAATAGCCCAGGGACATTTCTCTAGAACACTTGTGTGCTATCCCCGGCTCCCAGAGCAGGGGTGTACACTGGCAAGACTTTTTCACTGAAAAAGGAATGTGTGCCCTACAATACAACCCCCCTGTGACTGCATATTATAATAGGTAGATCAGGAGTAGAAGACAAGATGTTTTTCAGTGAAGTTTGTCCATTAATTATCTTCTCACTGGGAAAATACCAATAAGTTTCCAAAAACCTCAGGGTTTGCTAGAATAAAGTATTAAAAAACTGCTAGTATTTCATAAGCCGAACCTGGGAATAGACTAACATGCGGCAATTTCTCTCTTCCCTCTTCTCCAACTTAACACACAACAGCCCCAAGCTTTCTGGTTGCATTCAGACAGCAGCACTTTATTCTGTTTTCCCGACATTTCTTCGCCTGAACATTTTCATGTTGTGTGTGTGATCTTTCACACAACATACAAACCACTTCTGGAAATCTAGCAGAGTATCAGGAGTTTAGCATTCATTTCAGGATATTTGCTCCCCCCCCCCCAAAAAAAAACAACAACAATATTTGCAACCCTGTTAAACTGGAAAATCATGAGGAGTTTTTACATTGTAATTTCAAGCAATGAAATTTCATGCAATGTTCAGCATATAGTTATTTCACACCATTTAAAACTTAGTGTGACAGGGTGGCATACATCAATCAAAGAGCCACAGCTCCATAAAGCAACAGGCAATGCACTGTAGAAGGAAGGTTAGAATCCGGGATAGAAAGCATTAGTATTATAATCAGGAAAACTAACACAATAATGTTAGACATTTTGAGCCAGTGAAGCCCTCACTAACGGAAGGGGGAGGGCAATTTTATCTATCCCCCCCCCAAAAAAAACCAGCCCCTCCTACTGCCCCCCTTTTTTAGAAATAAATATTTACTGGTAATTGTCTGTGGTCTCGACTGTTACTAACAACTACTACAGATGTTATTCAAATGCTACAACAGAGTTTAGACTGCGACAACTGTTTTTCAAATATATTTTAACTACTTCCCACTTTGAAATAAATACATGTTTTGGATTATTTTTCATTTTATCAGATAGATTATCCAACTCTGCATATTCAACCAGTTTTTGAGTCCATTCTGTCCTTGAAGGAACTCTGTCACGATTCCAATTTGATGCAATAAGCATCCTGGCGGCCACTGTGACATAAAGGAAGATCTCTCTTATGTTTTTAGGAATATCCAAATCTGTGATTCCCAATAGGAAGGCTTCTGGGTTTTTTCAAAAAAGGAATATTTACTCCTACTGCCTCTTAACCCTCCAGAGCAGATTGTAATGGTAGTGGGGCGGGGGGGGGGGGAATGACAGGAATTGCAGGTGGGAGGAACTGGGATAAATGGCCTTCCCTCACCCTCAAAAGCCCTTTCATGAACCAAAAGAGTGTTCTACAGTTGCTTAATACCTCTCAGCATGAGAGACTGAACCAGTATAGAAAAAGGACCTCCCTGGGTGGGAAAGCAGCAGGACAAATGAGAAGTTGTTGCTTTCTAAGCAACAGGACAAGTAGAAGAATGGATGAGCTGGCTGTAAATTATTCTTTTATGCTAACAAAGGGCTTTGTTGGTGGAGGAAGGGTAGGGGATGGGAGGGTGCAACTTCCACTTCATCCATTTTGTTTAGTTATAAATTATATTTATATGTGGAATTTTATTGTGTTTGTGTGCTTGATTTGTATATCTCATCTTCTTCTCTAATGCTTAATATAATATTGTGCTTTCTTGTTAATGATAAGGTGGATTATTTGCATCGGAGTCTCCCTTGTAATGTTTTGTTTTGATTATCTTGCAATGTTCTACTACTTGATTATTTAAGCCTGCTGAGAGATTTCCCTTGGAAATGTGAAGTATAGAAATGATCTAAATAAATAAACCTAGTATACTTCAATTGCTCACCAAATTTTGGCAACCAGCTTGGTTGCAGGGAGAGGAATAACCCAACTAAATGCAACTGTGCAATGCCGAAGATGGTTCACAAAGACTGCATCCCACCCTCCTCCTTTTAACTCTGCCCCACAGCTATTAAAATAAATAGAAAGTTTGCCCAGGTCCACTTCCAAACCGGCTGGGCTTGTTCTGGGACTGAAGAACTTGTCAAGATGTTTGCTTTCCTAAATGAAGAAACTTGAGCTGAACATACAAGTAGCTTTTGAGGTTAACAAATACTGTGGTTTTTCGGGATATCATGCTTCAGCTCCTGTATCAACTACCGTATTTTTTGCTCTATAAGACTCACTTTTCCCCTCCTAAAAAGTAAGGGGAAATGTGTGTGCGTCTTATGGAGCGAATTCTGGCTGCGCAGCTATCACAGAAGCCGGAACAGCAAGAGGGATTGCTGCTTTCACTGCGCAGCGATCCCTCTTGCTGTTCTGGCTTCTGGGATTCAGAATATTTTTTTTCTTGTTTTCCTCCTCCAAAAACAGTCTTGTGGTCTGGTGCGTCTTATAGAGCGAAAAATACGGTGCCTAACATTGT
The DNA here is from genome assembly GCF_965112155.1 of Podarcis liolepis. Classification (NCBI taxonomy): domain Eukaryota; kingdom Metazoa; phylum Chordata; class Lepidosauria; order Squamata; family Lacertidae; genus Podarcis; species Podarcis liolepis. The sequence continues at coordinate 5,164,334 of NC_139555.1, forward strand.
TCTGGGCAAGTTATTTCTGGCCACCTCCCCATGTTGCCTCGGGACAGCGCACTGTAAGGCGATAGCAGCAAGGAGCTAGAAGCCACGTGATGAACCGTTCTTGCAGTTTGGGGTCTGTGGTCATATGCCTGCGCTGGTCACCACCGCAAGTACCACAAATGCACCAGAAGCAGATGCTCGACTCAGTCCGCTTTGCTACGTGCAGAAGGAAATCGATTTTTGCAGAGACTTCAGCTGCAGTGCCACTTGACAATATTAGATCACTGGATACGTGGTGTGGGCGGGCCTGCTGGTGGGCCAACATCTGCCTTCCTCACGCAGTCATCTCACAAAGGAGAACGGCAAGATCGCTGCCGCTTCAGGCTTTCTCAAATTCAGAAAGTCAAATGACCTGAGCAGCCCATGACTAAGAACAAACAACAGACTTAAGCATATTTGCTAAAAACTGTTGGCCGTCACAAAAATACAGACCTAATGGAGAGATGTCTGATCCACAGGCTGCTAGAGGAAAACATAGAAGCCTAACAGGGCTGGCCCAAGACATTTTGGCACCCGAGGCAGACCCCAAAATGACGCCCCCCTCCCTTCTTCCAGGGAAGGAAGAGTGACGGACGGTTTACATCAGGAACCAGGAGGGAAGGAATATCAACTTCAGGATCTGCTGCCCCTGAGGATTCTACCATCTGAGGCAGTCACTTCACTTTGCCTCATAGGTGGGCCGGCCCTGAAACCCAATATAATTTATCCCCATCAACCCATAAATAACAAGCTTTCTCCCTACCACGCCATCATAAAATGAAAGTGTCTGAAAGGCCTCTTTCAAAAACCTATCCCTAGGGGAATTATACAGGGAACAATACAGTACATAGCGAACAATATCTTCCACCCCTCCTTGGCAGCAATGAATAAACACTTTTTAGGTATTCAAACACATCACCTCTCTGAACATGTTGTAGTGTGCAGGCATACTGTGGCACCTCAAAGAGTAAATGTTTTCTTTATTCCACTGACAGATCATTCCATAAACTAATCTGGCAGATTTCGCAGAACATAACAATGGAACGTTGCATCGTTTGAAGATAACATCTACTTAACAGTCCCATTCCACCAACAGCCCCAGTCTAGTTTTCTTCCTTTTTTATTGCAACAGATTTGCAGCTAAAGGAGTTAACAGCCTTAATAAGGATATTGGGAATCAGTCCCTACTTAATTGTAAGGGCTTTGCATTTGTTGGTTAAATTTTGTACAGATTTTTTGGAAATTTGCTCCACCCAACTATTCTCCCACCGCGGCCAGAAACTGCATATGCTGTCATTTCAGTCAGTACAAAAAGCAACACAATATGATCTCTGGACAATACTGAAGAAAACCCACCCTCAAATCTTATTGTGGCAACAGGAGTGCCAGGAGGTTGGCTCACAAGCTGCGACAACCATTGCCTAGCTGCATACTTCTGTATCACTTTGTGGAACGATTACCCCCACCCCCAAGATATTGAGCAGTATACAACTAACTAGTTTGGTTTGTTCCAGTAGCACCTTAAAGACCAACTAAGTTAGTTCTTGGTATGAGCTTTCGTGTGCAAGCACACTTCTTCAGATACACACGAAAGCTCATACCAAGAACTAACTTAGTTGGTCTTTAAGGTGCTACTGGAAGGAATTTTTTTGTTTTGACTATGGCAGACCAACACGGCTACCTATCTGTAACTAGTTTGGTTTGCACAGGGATTTTTGCTTGCGTGATGGAACTCCCCCACCTCTCCCTCCAGATCTGTTTTGGGGGTTACCCCAACCTTCTGGAGCAGATTTGCAGAGGACACAGGGCACATGTGGAGAGAGAAAGGGAATAGAAGTCCATTGTGCAAGCAGAAATCTTTGCACTGATGAAATGAGTCAGGCGGACACTGCCCTTTAAGTGAAGGAGGCACTAAAATTACCTACTCACAAGGAAGCAACTGAAATTCCCCTTGTCATGCACTCCTGACCCATCTGCAAGATGTTTTTACCCCAAGGAGGTCCGAGGCAAAAGCAGCAAGTGGAAGGGGAGGGAAGAGTTCAGCTGGAAGTGCAACTTGCATGGGAATGAATTCATCCTACGAATGAATGCACTCTGAACAGCCCCCTCCCCAGAGCAATGCAAGGCCGAAGGGGTCTTGGGGGCTCCGTACACACAAGTGGCAATGAAACAAATAGCTTACCTCAAAGTCACTCCTGTTAAACTGAGGAGGAAAAGTAAATTTGTACTCACATTCACTAAGCAAGTATATTCCTCCTGGTCCAAACAAGCAATACCCCCCCCCCCACAGGACCTGCCTCAGTCCAAGTTTGCAATCATTTAGAAAGCCACGCAAGGTCTCCTTTATTTCTTAAAGGCATTCAGTGTGTCTCAATGAAGTTACAGGAGTGTTTCAGCAGAGTGTTTCTGCTACGGATCTTTTATTTTATGTATTTATTTTTACAGTCCATCTTTACTGCCCGGAGCACAAGGTGGTAGACAGGGCCCCCCACCTTGTCATTTTATCCTCACAACGACCTTGTGAGGTGGTTAGGCTGACAGAGTGATTGGCCTAAGGTCACCTAGTAAGCGGAGTGGGGCTTTGAACCCTGGTCTCTTGGGCCCTAGTCCAACACTCCAACCACTGCAGCAGACAGGCTCCCTCTCACCCTGCTTACCGTTTACAAGACTAGTGATTAAGCCATGGGTAGGCAAACTAAGGCCCGGGGGCCGGGGCCGGCCCAATCGCCTTCTAAATCCGGCCCGCGGATGGTCCAGGAATCAGTGTGTTTTTACATGAGTAGAATGTGTCCTTTTATTTAAAATGCATCTCTGGGTTGTTTGGGGGCCTGCCTGGTGTTTTTACATGAGTAGAATGCGTGCTTTCATTTAAAATGCATCTCTGGGTTGTTTGTGGGGCGTAGGAATTTGTTCATCCCCCCCCCAACAAAAAAATATAGTCCAGCCCCCCACAAGGTCTGAGGGACAGTGGACCCAGTGGCGTAGCGTGGGTTGTCAGCACCCGGGGCAAGGCAAGTAATTTGCGCCCCCTAACCCGTGGATTTGCGCTCCCTAACCCTAACCCCCAGATGTTGCACCCGGTGCGGCCGGCCCCCCCTGCACCCCCCACGCTACGCCACTGAGTGGACCAGCCCCCTGCTGAAAAAAATTTGCTGACCTCTGGACTAAGCTGTTATCGATTACAAGACTAGTGGCACATTTGTAATGTTTTACATTGCTCAGATAATGGAGCACTTTGCAGTTTTCATCACGCCAGGGCATAAATAGGCAAAAAGCAAAGGCTGCTTGGGTCCTTCAGGCCCTGAGTCACTCTGCCTCCCTCTTTCAAGTGGAAGTCTTTTAGGGAGGAGGGACAGGGTCTGTGTGGAAAGCACAGGTCACAGTGAGACCCTTGAACACGGTTGGCATATTCCTAAGCCAAATGTCTCCAGTATCTGACTCCTTACAGATAGATGTGGGTACATCACCTCGATGGAGTTCATCTAACGGCTCGCTAGTTCCCGTAAACACAGCTCACACTGACTCAGAAGTGTTCTTCATTTCTTCTTAAAGAAGCTTAGCTGCAAATGGCAGCATCCAGCTCAAAAGGTCTTAAAAAAAAATGGTAGGAAGATGCCAGACCAGCTTATATTTAGAAGCTCCCTTCGACAGCCTGCCCCAAATGCTACACCCACTATTCTGAATCGTGTGGCCCTAAAATGAGCAGCAGAAGCAGCATTTCCTGTATAGGAGAAAACAGAGTGAGGAGTAGGTGGTGAGTCAGAGAGAAGCATTCCCCAAATGCCAGTGCTGCTAGGCCTGCCAAGACAGATTCCGTGGCACAGAGAAGGGGATCTTTTTCCTATACTGTGAGATTTTTGATCTGCTTAGACAGGCACCTAACAGGATCTAAATTACCAGCCTTGCCATACACTTCGGTAACAGCCACCTGCCTGCTTGCACGTGACCATAATAGCCTCCGGGTAATCTGGCAGGGAGGTTCTTATAAAATTAGAAGAGTTGGCCCATTTTTTAAATCTTTCAGGTCATCTATAGTACGAATAGCTAAATAATAAATGTATATGTGGGCAGACAAGCTCATTTAAAAAAGGGTGACCTAGTAATTTCGGGGGACTTGCTTGCAAAACTGTGTGTATGTGTACACCAGCACAAAAATTTTGGCTTGCCCAACAGAACTACCTCCCTTCTCCTCCTTGTGTTCTGTTATGGGGGTTCTCCTGGCCCCAACCCCCAGATCTGACCGAGGGCATGCAAGGGGAGGAGATGGGAGAAGCCCTTGCACTGGCCCCAGCTAGCAGCTGAATTTGACCCCTACTTTAGATAGGTAAAGGTAAAGGGACCCCTGACCATTCGGTCCAGTCGTGGCCGACTCTGGGGTTACGGCGCTCATCTCGCTTTACTGGCCGAGGGAGCCGGCGTACAGCTTCCGGGTCATGGGGCCAGCATGACTAAGCCACTTCTGGCAAACCAGAGCAGTGCACAGAAACGCCGTTTACCTTCCCGCTGGAGCGGTACCTATTTATCTACTTGTACTTTGACGTGCTTTTGAACTGCTAGGTTGGCAGGAGCAGGGACCGAATCACGGGAGCTCACCGCGTCACAGGGATTCGAACCGCCGACTTTAGACTTTAGATAGTTGTGCTTTTTAAAACCACAATTCCTACTCATCCCATGCAACTCAGAAGACTATAATATCAATTTTAAAAACCTTCCATCTTCCCCTTAAAGTATCCAATTCTTTGGCACAAAGGCTATTTGGAGACAAATCTGAGATTTTCTAAACTTCTGATAGCGGAGATTATTTTTCTGAATTAAAATTGGAGGCGCTGCTCCATGTTTACTGCTGAAAAGATTTACCGGTACTTTCGCAGTTTAAAAATAAGAAACCATCTGGTCAAAAGAGTCACATCCACTAGGTATGCTCCATGACTGGAAGCAAGAAAGCCCACAGGAGTGACTCATGGAAATAAGCAATATATTCTCTGCAAGGTGGGCGGGCAGAGAAAGCACAGGTAACTCAACTGGATCATTGCAACGGATGGTAGAGCAGAGATGTAACTGACAGAGAATTGCTCTCTTCAGAAAGGGAGCCCAACTGGGTGGAGGCGTGTCCAGAGCAGGGAGTTATGCAGATATACAGCAGGCAGGTGAAGCTTTTAGGAGCCTTGAGTATTAAATCGAATGCTACTGTATTGGGCCGAATATAAGCTGCACCTGAATATAAGCCGCACCTTTAAAATGGGGGAAGAATAAACAGAAAAAATACCCAAATATAAGCTTCTCCATTCCTCCCTGCTCCTGGCTGCATACCCTTCCCGCCTTGGGGGAGAGGACTGGGGACTATGCGTGCGTGGGGCAAGGCACCGCTTTGCCACGCTCCTGTCGCTGTTTGCCCCATGCTCCTGGCTGCATACCGCAAGGTTGCAAATATAAGCCACACTTTAACTTTTCATGATCAGAATTTGGGGGGAAAGTGAGGCTTATATTCAGGCCAATACGGTATTTCTGATGGCACACCAGCAAATCTCATACAGTTACTGGTTCTTCAAGGTTCTGCAGTTAAGTGAAACAACAGGTAGCCTCCTGGTTCAATCTTGGAACAGGGAAGGTGTGGGTTCAGGAGATAGAAGGCATTCAGAAGATAGAGTGCCTCCCGTTAGCTTTGGCTGGTGGCCCTGGACAGGGATAGCTAACTTTGTCTTCTGTGCCCTGCTAACTTCTAAGTTAGATTACTGCAACACATTGTACACGAGACTGGCTCTGAAAACGGTTTGGAAACTTCAGCTAGGTGCAGAATTCAGCGGCCAGGTTGCTCACTGGGGCAAGACGGTTTGAGCATACACTGATCCTGACCCAACTGCGCTGGCTGCCAACTGGTTTCTGGACCAAATTCAAAGTGCTGGTTTTGACCTATAAAGCCTTTGATAGTTAAGGACCACAAGACCTCAAGCACCGCCTCTCCCCATATGAACCAGCCCAGACGCTGTAATCACCCCCTGAGGCCCTTCTTCATGTAAACCCCCCCCCCCCAGTTTTGGGAATGCTCTCCCCAGGGAGGCTCACCTGGTGCCTTCATAGCAGGTCTTTAGGCGCCAGATGAAAACAGATGAAAACATTTGTGGCGTTTGTACGGAGCCCCAGGTCGTCTCACCGACTATTGACCCGTACACCACTAATCCGCTGCCACCAACCAGGTCCTTCCTGGTAAAAATCACTTCAGTCTCAGTCAGCTTTTCAATTAATAAAGAATAATGTATTTTATTTCAGACATAAAACAAAACTTTTACAGCATTCCAAACGGTGTTCCTCTTTACTTTCTTAATCTTATGTTCCTCTCTCTATCTCTGCTACCTCCCCACACTCAAGGACCAACTGCCCTAACTGGTGGTCCTGGGCCCTAAGGAAATTAGATTGGCTGCAACCAGAGCCAGGGCCTTTTCAACACTGGCCCCGGCCTGATGGAACGCTCTGTCTCATGAGACCAGGGCCCTGCAGGATCTGATTTCTTCCAGCAGGGCCTGTAAGACAGAGTTGTTCCGCCTGGCCTCTGGCTTGGAGCCAATTTGATTCCCTCCCTAACTCTCTTTCTTTTTTCTTTTCCTTCTCCTCCTGCGATGAGGCTACATTTTAATATTTTAATGTTCCATTATTTTAATGTTGTATTTTATTTTTGTTTTTAAGTTGTAATCATTCAACTTGTTTTTATTATTGCTTGTAAGCCACTCTGAGCCCGGCCTTGGCTGGGGAGGGCGGGGTATAAATAAAAATTATTATTATTATTATTCAACCAGGCATTCAACTGATTATATCATTCTATGGCTTTTTAAATATGTTCGTAGGAGAGGCTTTGTTTTTTATCTTGTTTTTATTATGTATTGTGTGTTCTCATTTTGTATTTTAATGTTGTGAAGCACCCTGTGATCTTCAGGTGGAGGGCAATATCCATATTTAATAAATAATAAAACAATATTAAATCCAGGTAAATGGGTCATTTTGGACAGACCCATGCTAATCCCAGCTTAGAGGAAAAATCCATCAGAGAAAGGATGCTGTCATATCTGCAAAGGGGCTTGCCGTCCAGATGAACTATTAATGCAGAGAATTCTTTGTGCGGCTGCCAGTCTCAGAACATTGTCTGACGAGCCTTATTTTTTCAAAACATGCAAGAATGGTTCCCCCCTCCCCCTCCCACCCCAAAGTAAGATAATATATTGCCGTCTGGTTTAAACACTCAGAACCCAATCTAGCTGCTTCCTATTAGCTGTAAAGGTTCAAGTCCGATCCAATTATCTCTCTCCTCTCTCTCTCAACACACACAAAAATATTACCGAGAGAAAGATAACGCATCTCCACAAAAACACACAAGACATTTTGCAGGTTTTAAAGCTTCAGGGTCTCTCGCAAAAGCGGATCCACGAGGAAAACTGACCAAAGAGAAAGGGGGGCATTGCTACCCTAACTACTGCTGGGCCACAGGAAGTAGTACAGTGAGAGAGAGGGTGTAAGAGCTGGGGAAACAGATTGGTGTGGTGTGTGGGTTCGCGGGAGGAGACAGGCACGCAGTGGGTGGATCAGCACAGTAGGAGCTATGGGGCTGAAGAGCCAATAGGGGAAAACCAGAAGGGATGCAGGAAGCAGAGCCATTGAGGCTTGAGGAGCAAAATGTAGTAGCAAAACATGCTCTCATCACATTTAAGAAACAGTGTCAAGCTTCAATTGTATACACACTTAGCTAGAAGTAAAATTAGTGGGATTTTGCTTCCAAGTAAATCTGAACATGTCTGGGCTGCACAACACCATAATCCTAAACCCTGCTCACTGGTAGAGCACATGTTTCTCATAAAGAAGGTGCCAGGTTCAATCCCTGACATTTCCAGTTAAAAATACCAGATAAACACAGGGGTGGGAAACCTCACACCCAGTGGGCCAAATATGACTCTCCAAGCCCATCGACCTGACCCCTGGGACTCTCCCCAGGCCACACACCCTCCTCCAGTGCCTCTCTATGGCTCTCCTTTAACTGCAATAATGCCTCTTACCTGCTTGGAAGGAGGGTGTGCGGATGAAATGTAGCCTACTATAAAAAAGGTATGTGTCACCTCCACTGTTCTGTCCACTTTTCCTTCATGCCTCACCCACCATTGGAATGTGGTCCCGAGACATCCCTGGGGGAATGAGGCGCTTAGGCTGAAGGAGGTTCCCCACACCTGAGGTAACAGGACCCTTCTCTATCCGAGACCCCGGAGAGCCCATGCCTTGCCACCCAAAACTGGTTTTGTGAGTTACCACTGTTTATTTAATAATTACCACTCTCTCTATTTTCTGCATTACATTTCCTTCCGGCCTCACTGTTTACAATTCCTCACGTCCCCCAGAAAATACGACGTCAGGATAACACTTCATGCAACAGACTTCATGCTGTCATAAAGGTGCCACATGACTATTGATTTTCCTGGAGAGTCAACTGTAGTAGATAATAGTGAGTTATGTGGACCAACAATCTGGCCCAATATAAAGCAGCCTCCTCCTTTGGTGCTAAATGGTTCTTGGGCTGATATAAATTGCAACATGGAGTTAGGATGCCTTAAGGCCCACCTGGGTTCTCCTTTCACAGCTTGTTCACAGAGGTCATCCAGAGATGTGATGTTACAAAGGCACAGTTGGCCTCAACTAGAGATGACTCCATGCTGTGGGAACATGCTTCCAGCAGAGATTTGACACCCAGACACCCTTGCTTTTGACTTTCAGGCAGCTCTTATAAAAGACAAGTAAGCCAAAAGTCAATTCAAGCCACTTACTCCTAGGAATGAAACTTGTTTATTTTTAACGCAAGCGGTTATTTTAACGCAAGATTCCAGATGTTAGAACTGCAACCCAAAGGCCTCAGCAAATGAAGCTGGCCAACGCAGCAGTTCAAGTTCTGGGCATCTGTGAGCAAACTTAGGAGCCTGGTGTCATCAGTGCAGCGACGAGCAACAGCAGAAAACTCTCCATTTATGGCATGCAATGAATCGTTTTTATTTTCCACCACTAAGTGCACACGCACACTGTAACCACTCTTTCCTCACCACAGACACAGCCAGCCTTCTAAAGTGTGATGGGGAAAAGCTGGTTTTGACTTCTTTCTTAACTCAGAAACAAAAATAAGTCTGCTGTTTTGCACAGACATTGAGCAGCACTAATTTATTTAAGGAAAATTCATAATCTCAGCTAGAATGACACCATCCTTAAATTTTGCCCTCCTGGATTATTAATTACAACAGAAAAAAGAATGAATTTTAGACCCTCTTTTTAATGTACTGCCCATGTTTACTGCTGTTTTGGGTCAAGGGCTATTGTCATTATCCTAACAAAGTGAAGTCAGCGAGTTTCATGCAATATGAGCGCTTTGACAGTTTCACTACAGAATCAATTTCAAGGGACAATAAGCTTTCGAAGTACCTGGAACATGACCTTCCTTCTTGCTGAAAGCCACAGCCAAATGGACAAACCTGTTCCATCTTTAACAGCTCTGCACCCTCAGCAAGATACTAAAATATATCCACCAAGGCATTGTGGCTTCAATAGTTTCAGAGTCAGCAGTTCCACCTTCCTGGCCCTGGAGTTTGTTGTGCCCCAGTAGATCATTTTTTAAAAAAGAGGGACAACACTGCTACCTGCACTGCATTTGACAACTTGGAAATCTCAGTTTGTTTTTATAGGTTTCTAGTCCTCAATCCTACAAAGACAGAGTTCGAAGTATGCAGGTTGGCAACATATGGTAACATCTTTGCATCATCAAAACTGATCTTCACTTTGATATTCCTTATTCCCCCCTATTATGAACAGAAGTAACGAAGGCTGGCTCAAGACATATTGGCACCTAAGGCAAACCACATAATGGTGTCCCCCCCTCGCTAGGGAATAAATATCTACTTTGGGAACAAGGGTGGGAAGAGCCCAGGACTGCCCCCTATTCTCCAAGAGGCTGCTGCGGAAGTGACATGGGGGACGGGAATGCCAAGGAGGAGGCAGAGACCCCAAGGTCTCAGCTGTCAATGCCACTGCGGGAGAAGCAACAGGCGGGGTGTTCCTTGGAGGCTGGATCCGCTGCCCTGTGGACCCTGCCACTTGAGGTGGCCGCCTCACCTTGCCTCATGGGTGGGAGGGCCCTGCAAGTAACACTAAACAGGTTACATTATTGGCACAGGTTGGACATTTTAGCTTCTTTTGCCATAGAATCTGGATTACTTTGGCACAGAATTTTTATTCCAGTGCTCCCATTCCTGCCCATAACCATACTAGTCAATAGCTCTGAGGTACCCACTCCCCATCTCTTAGCTTCCTAGCACCCTGCTGCAAGTTCATTTGTCGCATCTAGACTTTCAACCAGAGAATGCTTGCTTATATCCCTATAGAATCAGGTCCTCTGTTGCCACTATGCAACAAAGCCATACTCGTTGCATCAGGCTATAAAGAGAAATATTTCACTTTTCCATTTTCAGCAGCCACAGCAAAACTGAGTAACTATCTTAACTAACAGTAAGGCTATCTTTCAGCAGCGAGTACATTTCTGTATCTCCTGTAAGATTTTCTTTCCTCCTTATCAGTAAGACACTAGGCTGAAAGGGGAGCCTCAGCACACTTCCTGCCACAACAGATTTTAACATGCTGCATCTCTACCTTATCTTATTTTACTCCACCCATCACATAGAAGGAGAATTGAGACTGATGATCAGGCGCTAGAGAATTATGTTAACACAAGATCGGAAGGATGGAAGCTGATCAAGCAAAACATAACGGACAGGAGTTTTTTTGTTTTTAGCTTAAGTTCCAGCAGAGGATTGTTAGAGGAGACAAGGAACAAGCCAGGTGAAAGCAAGTACTGTAAAGCCAATAATAGGAGGCAAGGTGGTTTGGGAGTTATATTTGTTAATATAACTCAACCCTGTTAGGCATCTTTTGGCCACACCTACACTTTGCAACAGCAACAACACATTTAATTCTACCTTCCCACATTTAGGGCAGTTTATCATGGCTTTCCACATTGCTTTTTCTGCTGATGGAATGGGGTAGCTATAAGTCTAGAATAAACACATGAAAACTTGGGTGGAATTAACCACTTCTCTTCATTTTTATAGGGTCCCCCCATTTTTTTTCATACCTTTACATCTCTAGGGATGTCCACAAATGCCATTAAGTTTGGACACTGGGTGTTACAGAGCCGCAGGAGCTTGGAACGGAACAGTTGCTGTTTTCAGTGACCGTTAAGCATTCAGTGTGATGTGCAATCCCAGTTTCAGTTACAAAAGATCCAATTAAAATGGAATTAAGGCAAGCCGGCATGCACTTCGGCCAATGTTAGTGCCCCGCTGGAGAACTAGTTTAACAGTGTGACCCTTAGGACCAGCAAGGGTTGCAGCTCCTGAAGCAATATGGATCTTTCAGCTTGTGCACGGGCTTGCAGAGGTTTCAGGCTACAGTTAACCCAGGGCAGGTTCACAAGTTCCATTTGACAGCAAGAGCAGAGCTAAGGTATCACATTCCAAAACTGTCTCCCAATGTTAGCCGATTTCCTGAAGAGACAACATTCTATTCCATAATGCTGACACCAGCTATGCACATCCACATTATCTCATAAGAACAGCAATTACCACATGGAAAATGATAACCTGTGAACTCACTTTAGATTAGGGTGCTAAAAGCCACATTGCAGAACTGAGAGCTGAAAGATACTATCATCGATTTCCAAATACTCAGGTTCTTTGAACATCCCCTGAAACTACAACAGAACTCAAATCAGGGACACAGTAAAAAAAATCAGAGGGGCGGTCTTTTTCCACCCTGTCGCCTGTTTTCGTCCCTGTTGGCAGTCTGTTCTGTTCCCCTGTGGTTTTTTGCTTTTTGGACCACAGATATGGGACTAGAAATGTTCCACCATCACACCCAACTAAATACTAGCTAGAGTGAGTGAAAGGTATGGAGAGGTGTGTTCTCTTGTAAGAAGCCATGGGCTTAGGGGGGGTCACTTGCCCCCCATCAAGTAAAACAATAAAAATACTTCAACTGACCAATCACGTCATTTCTGCCCCCCCAACAAAAGTCCTTCCCCCCAACAAAAAAACCTGGCTATGCCCATGTAAGACACCAACGTAAGATAGAAGAATATTGCGATACACAAAGAGATTCTAGAAAAAAATAGAGAAAAACTAAATTCCTGCTGTTTTACTCCTTTTCTTGGCTAGATATTCTTGTCCCTTACAGGGTTGCTCATTCAACTCTTCCCTAGTATTTATGTAAAGGGAGGGCAGAGAAAAGACAAGAAAGAAGCAAGACAGGCATGGCAGAAGACAGTGCCAAGATTTGTGCATGAGCTAGTTAATAGGAGGATGGGAAAAGGTACCTGTCTCCAGGAAGGGCATCTATGCAACTATGGTTGCCAGATGTCCCCGGATCTACAAATCTGTCCCCAGACAAAATACGTCCCCAGATTTCATTTAATGTCCCCGGATTTAAATTTTAAGTGTTGTAGATTTATTAGTAGGGAATGAATGTTGCGTGATTGGTTCAACAGCACAAGACACATCATATGGGGACTTATGGTGAGGCAAAATGGCAGGCGCCACAGCAGTGAGCTGCTCCTGAAGCCAGCCAGAGCTAACTGTGCTACCAGGCTGGTTCCGGGCTGCTGAGACTGCCGCTGCCACAGCCGAGGGGGAACTGTGGATGCCCGGTGCATCAACTGGGGGAACCGCTGACACACACAGCCCGCGACCCAAATCGAGCTGGGAGCGAGAGCGCCCGGCCACCCGGCCGACTGCCCAGCGGCACTCCAGGAAAACCCCAGAGCCGACACAGGGAGGGAGGAGAGGAGAAGGAGGAAGAGGAAGGGGGGAAAAGAGGGGAGCCCCGACCTTGCTGTGCCACTGAGGAGGAGAGGTAGGAGAGCATCGGGAGGGCAAGATCACGTGGCCGAGCCCAGGCCCGACCCAAGCCTACTGCACGGCAGCTAGTGCTCCAAGAGAGTAGGCTGGGGCCCAGGGGAAAGTCGCGTGACAGGTGAGACCACAGAAGAGAAGATATTACTTCTTTTTTAAAGAAATAATAATAACTTTTTGAAAATAACCTTTTTTCTCTTTCTTTCTTTTTTAACTGTCCCCGGATTCTTAGAAAAAAATCTGGTAACCTTAATCTACACAGATAGAGAAGCACTGCAGAGAGATGGGAGGCAGGAAAGGAGGAAAATCACATAGGATTCCCTCAAGGGGGAGGGAGGAAGTTGTAAGGGGAGCTAAATAGGGAAGCAGATGATAAAATGATGGATCAAAATAGTTAAAGATGCAGAAAGGAGAGCTTTGGAAAGCAGGAAAGCTATCAAGAGAGCAGGAGCAGTTACAAATTGCAGGAGGGTGCTAAATGCAGCAGCTGTTTTGCAAGAGGGTGTGAACATGCGCTTCTCCCCAAGCCACAGCATCTAGCCAGAGGCTGCTGCCTTCTTCCTTCCACTCCCAAATGCAGTTTCATTTCTTCCCTCATGCAGAGCAGTGAAACATGGAAAGTTACAGGTTGATGGCTGCAAACACCCTTCTAAGACAAAGCAGCCAGACGGTGAGCAGAGGGAGATGATATAATACTACTGCTTAATAATACTTTGCATGTCCGCTGCTATCTTTCCAATAGCCCTGTGACATAGGCCAGTATTATCCCCATTTTGCAGATGAAGCCCGAGGCTAACTGCTTCCCTGTTTTCTTTGCCATGGAGAAGAGGAAGGAAAAACCTGGGATGCCAACAGAAGCAGTGAGATTCACCTACAGATATTTTGCTTTCCACAGGCCTGGTCAAGACAGCCACAAGGAAACTAAGGATGGAGCAGGGCATGGAGTTAGGCATCAAAAATGCAGGAGTGCAACAGTGTATACTACTCAGCATCACTTTATTCAGGTTAAAAGACGCCTGATTGATTGTCGCAAGAAAGTAGGTTCTGAGGGCAGTCTAGGGCCACACCGTGCAGCCCTCAGCAGGTCTGGACAGTATGTATGAGATCCACCATGGAAGGAAGGTGGTGTTATAAATGCACCAGATAAAAAGCAGCCTCCAAGTGACCAGGCAGGGAAGATTTACAAAATCAAATCATTAGAAGCTTCAGAGGCAGCTGGTACAGGCATGTGTGCCAAGGCAGACAAACTGAGAAAACATTTTAGTGGGCAAGTAACTTTAACGTTACTTGCTCCTTCTTGGACCCGAGATCACCGCCCTGCAACTGTATTTTTACCAATATTTGCCCACTCACCCACCCCTTTCAAAATAAGGCTTGCAGGAGCAGGAAACCGACACCCACGTAAGCAGCCACGCATGTGAAACCGGGAATGCGCAAATATTCCCTATGAGCGCATCCAAGGCGAGAGGATTTGGGCATGGCTGAGGTCCTGCGATCCCAAAGCTCGCGCCTTGTTTTGCTGCTCCTTTTCTTCCCTGGGGAACTTCCCAAGGGGGAATCCCGGAGCCCGCCCCGCCCCCGCCCCCCCCCCATGTAAAACGGCATAGCCCAGCTCTTACCCAGGCGGGCAGCTCGCTCTGCCCCAGGCTTCGGCCCAGCCCCGTGGCGCTCAGCGCAGCCTCCTCGTCCCCCAGGAACAGCCCGGCCGCTCGCAGCGACCGCTCCTTGCTCATCCGCCGGCCCCGCCAGCCCATGTACAGGGCCACGCCGGCCACCACGAAGCCCAGGCTCAGCCCCGCCCGGCCCGCCAGGTACACCGGCAGCAGCCACAGCAGCCGCCGCCCGATCGCGCCCAGCGCCGCCAGGGCTTCCGCCGAGCCGATGCCGCCGGGCAAGCGAGAGCCGCCGGAGCCCGAGGAGACCCCCGCGCCCGGATCCGGCGCCGCCGCCGCTGCCTCCTGCTCCGGGGCCCGCTCCATGGCGCTCCCGCCACACGAACCCGCCAGTCTCGCACTGCGGCGAAGCCTGCAACTCGCCAGCTCCCGCGGCTGCTGCAGTCCGGGAACGGGGCTCGCTCGCTCCGCCCGCCGATTGGAAGGCGAGCTTCCGAGGGCGGAGCCGAGCTCGAGGCTGGGCCCCGTGATTGGGCAGAGGGGGAGGGGGAGGAGCCGGGCGGCGGAGCGAAGCCGCGCCCCTCCATTCCGATTGGGCAGCTGCCGTTCCGAGAGAAAGAAAGTAACGAAAGGCTGGTCCCGCCCCCTTTTCTCTCTCGGGCTGCAGCTCCTTCGGGCTGGCCGCTGTCCACACGCCCCGCGGACAAAAGAATTGACCCTTCTTTCTTCGAAGGGCTCCGCTGGGTCTTGGGCGGGGAGGGAGGGAGGGAGGCGCGGTAGCCCTTCTGTGGTTCCTGAGCCTCAGGGCGCAAGTCGAGCTGCTGCTGCTCCTGCTGCTTTTAATTACAAGAGGTTCCAAAACAAAGTTTCCAAGCACATTAGCAGCACGCAAGGCTCCCTCGCCCTATTCCAGCCCATTCAGAGAATCGTAGAATTGTAGAGTTAGAAGGGACCCTAACGGTCATCTAGTCCGACCCCCTGCAATGCTGGAATCTTAACTAGATCATACATGACAGATGCTTAAAAACCTCCAAGGAAGGAGAATTCACCACCTCTTGCGGGAGTCTGTTCCACTGTGGAACAGCTATTACCGTCAGAAAGTTAGTTAATTTCTGTACCTCCCTTCACCCAAGCAGAACAGGGCAGTTTACAATAAAAAAGCACAAAAATACATAACATAGTAACAAACAAAAATAATATCCTCCCCACACAGAGAATCTTCACAAACTACAAATCAAAGCAATGCACACCTGTGTTACAGCAGCAGCAAAGGTGAGGCACCGCGTGTGACTGGTGTTTGGATGTTGTTGTTTAGTCATTTAGTCGTGTCCGACTCTTTGTGACCCCCTGGACCAGAGCACGCCAGGCACTCCTGTCTTCCACTGCCTCCCACAGTTTGGTCAAACTCATGCTGGTAGCTTCGAGAACACTGTCCAACCATCGCATCCTCTGTCGTCCCCTTCTCCTTGTGCCCTCCATCTTTCCCAACATCAGGGTCTTTTCCAGGGAGTCTTCTCTTCTCATGAGGTGGCCAAAGTATTGGAGCCTCAGCTTCAGGATCTGTCCTTCCAGTGAGCACTCAGGGCTGATTTCCTTAAGAATTAATAGGTTTGATCTTCTTGCAGTCCATGGGACTCAAGAGTCTCCTCCAGCACCATAATTCAAAAGCATCAATCGGCAATCAGCCTTCTTTATGGTCCAGCTCTCACTTCTATACATCACTACTGGGAAAACCACAGCTTTAACTATACGGACCTTTGCTGGCAGAAGTGAAGAAGTTTGGATGTTACTGGACTCCAACGTCCATCAGCGCCAGCCAGCAAGACAAGCGGGAAGGCTCTGTCCCTGTGCAGTGCAATAGTGACTATTGTGTGCAGAGTTAATTTTCCCCACTGTGATTCAAGAAACCACATTCATCTTTTTACACTTCTTTTTTCCAGTGTAGCAAGACTTCTAGATGGCGTTGAATCTTGCTTGCTTGCTCTTTATAGCCACTAACCAGAGCTATCCTTCTGTTTCTGGAATTACAGTATATGAAAATAAAAGTGTAGTTTGGAATGTTATTCGAATTAGCTACTCAACAGTTTGAGAGAAAGGAAATGACTGAATAGGCCATTGGTATTGTACTTTTCTCAGCACCAAGTGCTTGTATTAATACAAATGGTTTAATTTCACACTCATTTTTTAAAAATGAAGTCTAAATATATAGGAACTATCCATACAGCATGCTACAGTTTTGAGGGCCTTGTCAATATTTGCCTCATTTTAACCACTAGCTGTCAGTCCAAACTTTGCTATCCCCTCTTGATTCATGAAGGCGATCCTGTATCTGTAGGTATTTTGGAAATGTGCCCCAAGCACATCTGTTGCCTTTGCATAATTCTGATGTAAATCTCATTTAGTCTTGAACCAAAACATGAAGTGTGACATGAGCAGCCTCCAGAATACCCTCTCTGTAAAGTTAGAGAACTTCTCGCTTTAAACAACACTTGTTTAGACTTATGAGAATTCAGTGAGATCAATATTTCTAGTTGGAGTCTGAGGCTTCATTTAAAGTCCAATTCTGTAAACTGTTCAGGGACCTTCATTACTGAGTATATTTCCACTGATTTTCATTTAAAAAATCAATGAAATAAATACATTCCTCTTTAAACCTCAGTAACCAAATTTTTAAGCGCTCAAAACTATCTTTGGCGAGGTATATATTCCAATTAGTTTTTATTTCATTGACTCTTTCAGTGTGGCTTCTCAGCTTTCTACTACATCCCTTCTTCGAGAGAAAATATGTGATTATGTTAAACAACCACAACTTTTGTAGTAAAATTCTAATGTGATGTTGACGGGTATCCTTAATGCTGGTGAATTCTCTAGATGGGTTCCACAGACCAGTTGCAAGTTCAAGGGCTGAATGTCCAATTACAAAAAACATAGTAAAAATTTATATTTTATCAGGCAAACTGTACTGGCTTTATCTTATTTGCATGTTGCAGCTCTGCGTACATTTCCTCCTCTTTCCCACTACCCCCACACTAACAACTCTGTCATTTCCCACTTCTCTGCTACTTACTGAAGCACAAACAAACAACACACTTTCCCTACATCTGAATTCCCAAGACTGGTGCATTTGCCTGCTTGTAACACTGTATTAGTTATTCCCCGCTTGGACTACTGCAATGCGCTCTACGTGGGGCTACCTTTGAAGGTGACACGGAAACTACAACTAATCCAGAATGTGGCAGCTAGACTGGTGACTGGGGGCGGCCGCTGAGACCACATAACACCGGTCTTGAAAGACCTACATTGGCTCCCAGTACGTTTCCGAGCACAATTCAAAGTGCTGGTGTTGACCTTTAAAGCCCGAAACAGCCTCGGCCCAGTATACCTGAAGGAGCTTCTCCACCCCCATTGTTCAGCCCAGACACTGAGTCCAGCTCTGAGGGCCTTCTGGTGGTTCCCTCATTGCGAGAAGCAAAGCTACAGGGAACCAGGCAGAGGGCCTTCTCGGTAGTGGCGCCCACCCTGTGGACGCCCTCCCATCAGATGTCAAAGCGATAAACATTCAGAAGACATCTTAAGGCAGACCTGTTCAGGGAAGTTTTTAATGTGTGATATTTTAGTGTATTTTTGGTTTCTGTGGAAGCCGCCCAGAGTTATTATTATTATTATGAATACAACACTGTCCATGAGGATTTGTGCGACTTCTTTGTGCTCTGTCAAAGAAGGTTTAATTTAAGCAGGACACTGAGGCTCAGAACACATTGATAATAGAGCAAAAATTCATATAAAAAGTTGTTTTCCTTACTACCAGGTACGAATGCGCAGGTCACAAACGCTGGAGAAGAGGGGGCAAGACCTTCTGAAACAGGCTTGAAGATCTGCATCTTTATTTTCAGAAATAATCTCTCTTGCCCTTCTTTAAACAAATGTGGTCCAACAGCATCCTCTTTCCACGTCTATTGCGCTCATCATCTAGGAAGCTGCCTGAAGACATGCTTGCTAAACAGCTGTATGCATTCCTCTAATGCAGTGGTTCTCAAGCTTTTTTTCTCTGGGCAACAATTTCAGAATAAAAATTTGCTTGCGCCACACCAATTTTTTTATTGATAAGAAATACGTTGGAAAACAAAAAGAAACAACTCCTAGCAGTGCTTGATTTATAACATAGAACACAACTACCTTATAATGTGATAATGGGGACATACAGAAAGTTTAAAACAATGCAGCTACATAAGAACATGAATTATTCCTAAAATACAATATTGATTGTCCTTGAATCTCCCTGCCACACTTGCCACCCTCTCCTGCCACACCAGTCTGATGCACCACGTCCCTTCAGAACCACTTTTCTAGTGAGTCCTCCCCTCCCCACGCAAAAAAAGGTATATAAATGGGCAGAATTAAGTCCTACAAATTTCATAGGAGCTACACTGACCTGCTTCCTGGGAGTGTTGTCTTACCATTCTGCCAAGGAATGCTACAGTAATATGATATTTGGGTGTCACGTTACTGGGTGGGGATTTGAACCTAGGTCTAAATTGACTCCTTGACAACGATAATATGTTTGGTATATTATATTGCAGTTGTTTATCTGGCCTGGTCCTGCCGGGAAGCAAGTCAATTGTACACGTGCAAAGGTAGTAAACAGAGCAGTTAAGAGATGAACAGGCTAATCCATGAAAAACACACACATTCCTGCAGGGATTTATTTTGTGGAATTCCAACTGAAAAGTGTGTGTGTGTGTGTGTCTGTAGCATTTGGATCTTCCATCTTAGGCAATAATGTACCTTGCTTTTGCTCTCCTGATTACTATTGTGGCATAACACCACGGTCTCTACTTACCATCTGCTAAGGCAGCTTCCGCATTGGATTCTTTGGGCTCCTTCCTTACCTACGCCAGACTTGAAGCAGGCACAGGCAAACTCAGCCCTCCAGCTGTTTTGGGACTACAACTCCCATCATCCCTGACCACTGGTCCTGTTAGCTAGGGATGATGGGAGTTGTAGTCCCAAAAAACATCTGGAGGGCCGAGTTTGCCTATGTCTGACTTGAAGTAAGGGGTGCGGGGACTGAAAACACCACCGTGCTTTCTCTCCGTGGCTAACCTATTCGGGTTTACGAGGTGGTGCAGATCCCAGGGAAGTCCACATTTTTACTTCCGTGACCTGGAAATTGTGTCACAGAATACACAGACGTTACAGAGCTAAAGAGGGCTTTGGTTTCCTCAGCCATTTAGGCTCTGCATTGTCATTGCTGTCTGAAGCAAAAGGAAAGCACAGGAAAGGGACAGGATTCCTCCCAAGGTCACCATGCGCATCAGTAACCCTATTCTTATGCAGAGTGAGGTGTGCACCCCTAAGGCACTGAATCCTAATTTCTGCACAGGACCAGGCTCCATTCCCTTTGCACATTTATAGACTATTCATGTGGGGCTTGGCAGGAACAAATAAATAAATAAATACTTCCTGCATTAGCTGATTACATTTCTCATAAGCTTATCTTGCTAAAAGCATTTTTTTGTGCAACAGAGTAGCTGTTACTTGCCGAGCAGATATCACAGGATGTGCAAAGAAGCTTTTTAATACACAGCCGGCAGCTGAGGCCATCTTGGCTTACTCATTTTACTGTTTAACCTAAATTACAGACCGTTCCAGAACACTGTTACAACACAAGAAAAAGCACCATTAACGATGCCAACTTACTGAGGTCTTCATCAAATATTACTGGCAATGAAATTCAGAGCTCTGTATTAAATTGCTATACAATTAGTGTCATAGACTGGCTGGACACAGAGGAATGTTGGGAGGATCCAGCTGGGGAACCCCCAAGGGAAGAAGGATCAAAACCCAGGGAGCGGTGGTGGTGGGACAACAGTGAGTGGTCAGAGGAAAAAGAGAGAACAGATGGGGAGGAGGTGGTATTGGAAGCTGAAGAGGTCACAGGATTTAGTGAGCAGGGAGAGTCTGTGGCAGAGAGAAGTCTGGAAGCAGAAGCTGAAGCAGGAAAGTAGGAGGACGGAGGCCAAGAGGCAGAGATGACTCAGGCTGGTGAAGAAGCCAGGGTGTCTTCCCCTCCTGCTGTGACAGCCTCCTCTCCCCGAGGACCTGGAGAGGCATGAAGTGAGAGGAGCAAAGGCGGGCATAGCAGTGCAGTCTCCAATGGGTTGGGAAGGACCCTGGGGAGCAGGAGTCAGGAGCAGGTCAGCAATGAAAACACCAGTGTCAGTGATGTTAATTCTTTGTTCAAAGAAACCAAAACAAATCGGGCCTAATGATCTCCACAACTCTTCCCAGTAGGTTGCAAGGACTGAAGGTCCCCATCTTCCCAAAGCTGTCTAGGTTCCTTCTTCTCCAGAGTATTTCCAAGCAACCCAAAAATAAAAGCTAGAAGACCATTTTCTACCTGCAATCCCTTAGGAGATGTTTGCTCATGCTGCCACTTTCAATTACAACCGGGTAGGAATGATGGGAGGAACAAGAACATCTTGTTATAGGGAAAGAGAAGAGTACAGACACCAACACACCCCTCCCCAAAAGCAGGCTATGGAAGGGTCAGGAGAAACTCCAGAAAAGCATGCTGTGGAGGAGAATTTCCTGTCTCCCACTCAATGAAGAATTCGAACTCAGGTTGCAGCGTCTACCAAAATCTTTAATGCTCAGATCAGTGTGATACATGGGCAAAATGCCGTTCAAAGGCACAGCAGGTGCTACACATAGCCAAGCAAGCAAAGACATTGATCCAGGAATGACACATACCCCAACTTAGGAGATAACCCCTCTTAAGCCCCCTCCCCAATAAAATATTTGAAGGGACTAGCACTGGCAGATGAACAGGGGTGTAGGGGGGAGCGCACCGCCCCCGGTGGCATGATCCCGGTGGGGTGCCATAGTGGCTGGTCCCCCCTGCGCTGGGTGCCACGCCCCCGCATGCGGCGCACCATGCCCCCAGGACGCATGCCACGCCCCCAAGATGTGCCAGTCACACCCCCGCCTGCTCTCCACCCCCCCCCCGATCTTGAAGCTCTGCCACTGGAGACTGCCCCCCCCCAAAAGAAGTTGATAGGCATTGCCATTCAAATGGTGTATGTGTGCCAGGTCATGTGATTGATTATGTAGGGAGTAGCTTCCCCCCCCCAATATTTTATTCAAATTGGCACCCCAGCAACCTTGTTACTAGGGAGTGGGGTGGGCACTAATTTCTTACCCATGCACAATGATCCCATGTTGAAAACAAACACATTTGTATCCACTGTATTAATGGGCTAAGGGACTTTTTATGTGTCTTTATGACCAACAGGTGGTGGAAGGAGCGAGCCAGATTCTAGTGAGTGAGACTGTCCCTGGCTATAGTACTGGTTTTAGCCCTCTCACTGGTCAGAACTGAAGGAGCTAATGGGCCGAAGGATTAGGAGAGGGAGGCTGGGGGAATAGGTTTAAAATGGAAACTAAAACCAGCTTAGGTTAGATTTCTTTTTAAAACTATAGTTAATATTTATTTTTTAAGTAAACAAAGGAATCGTACGGCACGGAAGAATTATTATTTACAACTTTAAAAAGAGATACAACAAATCTTAATTTATTGGCTCCCTAAAAAGTGTTAGGAGAGGCAATAAATTTTAAGTTAAAGGAAGCTGAAAGAAAATAGAAGGCCATCAAAGAATTAATCCTAATAAAACAGGGAGAGTAAATTGTGGAGAGATGATGGAGTTTGAGAAAGCCCCCAAAAGAAAGTATCTGAAGAAGTGTGCATGCACACGAAAGCTCATACCAAGAACTAACTTAGTTGGTCTTTAAGGTGCTACTGGAAGGAATTTTTTTATTTCCCAAAAGAAAGCTTAGCCAAGCAAAATTTAAACTGAAAACTCATAAAAATACTAAGATGAAGATTTTAAAGAGAATCAAGAAAAACGAAAACACCTGATGACTAGAAAGGCCAAGGGAAAACTAAGACGAAGGAATGTGAGGGGTGAAATCAAGTTTATATATCTTTCGACCAACAAATCTTTGGATGTGAAAAGGAGCACAGGAAAGGACAAGTAGGTGGATATGAAGTCTGCTTCAAGCAAAGTGAAGAATAAATACAGAAAATAGAAAGCTTTTTGTTTAAAAGGCAACTGGAAAAGCCATTTAATAAAAATAACAGGCTGGGGTTTCTGTTGCCGAAGTTGTTAGCATCATCATCATCATTAATTTAATTTCTATACCGCCCTATACATGAGGGTCTAAGGGCGGTTCACATAAAATATCAAATACACAAAACAAAAATAACCCAATAAAGGGTCACCGGAGCATAGACAACCATGGTTAGGCTATCCCTGTCCAGATAGGGGAGTAGATGGGCCACCAGCCGAAGCTGATGGAAGGTATTCCAGGCCACTTGTCTCTCTCTCGACAGAGGTCATCGTCCAGGGCGACCAAGGCCGTTTCTGTGCCAAAACCATGCCTAAACCCTGATTGAAATGGATCCAGAAAACCAGCTTCTTCCAAGAGCCCCTGGATCTAGTCTGTGACCACTCGCTCCAGAAGTTGGGAAAACCAAGATTGGGAAGATTTTAACACAGGTGAGCCTTAGAAGGGAGAAGGGGAGGGAGATCCAGGGGGAAAGAAGGCTGTGCCTGTGATAAAGAGCAAAGCAGAGGGGGAGAAGGCAACATAGTTCCTTCTGATTTCATGTTAGCTTTTTGACAAAAAATCTTTGCGGCCATTTTGTGATAGCTTCTTGGGGACTATAGAGAAGCTCCTTCGCTAATGGGCAGAACTTCATTTTATTTATAATGTGGATTCCAGGGAGTAGAATAACAAACCCTCTTGAGCAACTGGCTTAAAAGTGGTGGCACTTGGCACAGGAAGCTAGGAAGAGGCATTATTATTATTATTATTATTATTATTATTATTATTATTTCCCACCCTTTCCCCTGATGGGAATAAAGGCAACTGACAAGCATTCCAGGAGCCCCTTCAGATTGGTGAAGTTAGAAAAGAATGAAGGCACGGAAAGAGAAATAACTATTGAACCAGAAAAGGTTTGGAAGCCACTAGGATCAAGAACTGATTCTGGGGGAAGCATAAAAGGGGGAAATAACTGAGAAAGCTACAAGGAGAAGCAGCAAAAAGCAACCAACCAAGGCTGAGAGTATTATACCTAACTGTAGTTACTGGGCAACTGCAGAAGAGGGTCACCAAAATATTGCTGAGTTTTTGTTCCTTCAGATGTGTATAAATCCAGAAGGTTCCAAACATGCCAGCATTTTGGATCCTCGCCAGTAATTCTGTTCCTAAGGTAATACATTTAGAATACCCATTTTAAAACCTGGTGCATCAAACTGCTTCCTTTGTCTGTAACAGTTGCCTTGCGAATTTCAGTGTGAATAAGCAAATAAGGCATTTTGAGGGTGGATCCACTGATGGCAACGGTAGAGGTGGCATTGGAGTGAGTAGAGGTTTTCACCATTTTGTCGGCCATTTTTAAGCAAAAAAAGTCCAGCAAACATTTAAGCACATACATATTCATAATTAGGAAAGATGAGCCATGACCATTTTTTCCTGTACATAAAGGGCAGAAAATTTTGTCTGCTAATGGTAAGGCTGAAATGACTGAGAAAATATTTGAAATCTTATGAATCCTGACGCTCTGGCCATTTTTACTCACACATAAGGGGGTGGCTGATTGTTCCACTAATGACGAGAGTGGGCCCATACAAAATAATAATAACCCAACATTTGTGAAACATTTTGGAATAGAGGTCTGTACCCCTATCTCCTGTAGATAAAGGAGGCATGTAGCTCCCAATTTTATTTGTCTGGGGTACATGTATGTCTCTTTAATGCAGAAAACATGATCCATTAATGCTGAGACTTTATTAAAAATTTAATTTGACCAAAATTGTATTACTGGCTTTTTGGTGAAAACCTGCATAATAGGATTGATAGTTGCTGGGTTTCTGACAAATACTAAAATTTGGATCCTTGCCAGAACTTCCGTTCCTAAGGTGATATATTTAAAAACCTGGTGTAGCAAACTGCTTCCTTTGCCTGTAATCTCGTTACCTTCAACTGCAATTGTAGCTTCTATAAAAAAACTTTTGAATTATCAGAAGGGCAATAGGCACTAATAACTAAAAAGTGATCTCTAAATGCTCCATTGTAATTATAGCAGCAATACAGGTGTGTGTTTTCTCGCTGAAGGTCAAACTAGGTGAGTATCTTGTGCTTGGCTGAGGAGAAAATCTCTGTTGTGTTCTGCCTGCAACTCTTTGTACAAAGATTCTTTCAGGTCGCAGTGAGGGGGACCATTCAAGCACCCTGAGCCTGTTGGAGAAAAGGTAGGCTCTAAATGGAATCATACATCAAATATGCAAACTAAATATTCCAAAGAGCTTGTATAGAGCAATGTTGGTTATTCAATCCCTGTTTCAGAAGAGCTGCGAACTCGAAAGCCTGATGCAGTTGCTCTCTGTGCTTCTACCTGGAGGGACTTCTCTTGTCAGGACGCTGCAAGGGAGGCCCTTTCCTGTGCCATCACCACACAACAAGGTACATCTTTTGGTGGGAGAGCCATCCTTGTTGTGTTCCAGCTCTTTTTTTTACAGACCTCACAGAGCTACCTGTGCCTGAAGCAGATCTGCTCCATTGACAAGTAAGAGGCAGTGTCAGAGCTCTTGATACATCAAGTGAACATCGGCAGTGTAGGACTGAGAGACACCTGCGTCTTGAGTGCGCTGCTTTAGGTAACCCACTGTTTTTGCTCCTTTGTGTCTGGAAGGGAGGGCTGCTGAAGACCCTAGTCTTCCAGGTGCATCTCAGTGACACAAGAAATAGAATTTTGCAATTCTTCAGGAACCTTAATGGCAAGTGCACTTCACACTCCACAATTCAGTGATCTTTTTCAGTACAATCCTTTTGTGCTGGCCTCTCAATTTCCCCTCACTTGATCTCTTCACAGTTCTGTCCAAGAGCCCACCACACTCAGGGGAAGCCAGCTCTTCCTGCAGAAGTCAGGTCAGTAAGAACAGCTGTGTTCCATTTCACTGGAATTTGCGGGAATGGGCCGGGGACAGACTAATCAGTCCAGATTGCTTTTCACAGACCAGCAGAAGGAACTGCCAGGCCCATTAATTCACACTTCAGAGGGACAAACGAAAAGGGGAGCATAAAGGCAGAGTTTTAAGACTGGAACCAGTCTCCCTCTTCTGCCCTGCAAATTAATGGCAGTCAAAATGGCACTCTGTGACTTAAACACATCTAGGTGAATATCCCTTGCTCGGTTGTGTTCTCTCTGCAACTTTATAACTCTTAAGGGTTTTCTTTTTCCTGAGAGAACATTCTGTATTCAGAGTGGTCTCTCAGGTTTTGCTTTTCACCTTGTTGCATTAAAAAAAAAAAAAGCAAAAGGCGCTGGTGGTTGGCACTCCTGGTTTCTAGGACAGGGTTCAAGTCCCTGCGGTGTCCTTGCTTACTTCCAGTGCAACCCCTTTCTCTATCTATCTCTCCCCCCCCCCAAGAACTAAGTCAAGTAAGGTGTTCCTCTGATGCATCACTCGTGTGTGTCCAAGATAAGATGGATTACATGGATGCTTCCCATCCTAGCACTCCCAGCCATGGGGGGGGGGGAATACTTAGTCTTTTTATATATAAAAAAGACTGTCTCTTAATTTTGCATTGCTTGTTTAGGAAGTAACCTAAATATACAAACAAATGGATCCTATTTAGATTATGCAGAATGTGGAAAAAGCTAGGGTGAAAGAGAAATGGCATCACGTTCACTCATTAGCAGAAGAAGAACAGCAACTATCAGGTGCTCAGGTGTCCTATTTTACAGAAGACAGTTGTCGATTTTCAGAGCTATCAGAGGCTTAGGATGAGGACAGGGGGCAGTTCTCTGTACAAAGGTGGCCTATTTGAATGGCCGTGCATTCCAGGTCTGGTTGAAAGATACAGAAGGAAGAGCAGGGGCACTGAAGTTGCCCATCAACAGACAGCACCTTGGCAGCAGACTAAGCACAACCACCTAGGCCACAGTCTTCCCCACTACAGTGAGATGCGTAGTATTCCTATGTAGAATTATAGAGTGACATAACACATCAGTCATACTCAAGGTAATATCATATACCCAACTAAGCTGTACTTGGAATCACTGAAATCAATGGGTCTAGGGACTGTGACTTAGTAGGATATAACCTACTAATATTTTTAAGTGCACATCTGCACGCAGCACATGCAAAATGGTGTCCATTCATTTGACCAAGTGTCAATGGCTACTCTAAGCAAAGACATGTCCAATTTCTGCAACTGGGAGTATCTAGGGATGCAATATTGCATGTTCAGTCAGACCCTTTTGTTTCCTCCTGATCCTGAGGATGTTCCGTCTAACTTGGGGATTTTACTCAATCCCCTTGTGGGATTTCGAGATTTCCTACAACACCTAGCCTATCTTCTCAGCCATAAGGATCTGACAGGGGGGGGGGGGTTCAGATACTCTTGGATGGCAACTCCCTACATGCCTGATCATTGGCCATGCTGGCTGAGTTGATGGGAGTTGTAGTCCAAAGCAGCCAGAAAAGGCACCTGTTTTTCACCATCGTTTAATCTGAAGCCAACTTACTTGGGAGTAAGCCCCAATGAATTCAATAGGACCTACTTCTCTGGACACAGTTAGGATTGTGCTGCATTTTGCTTATTCAAAGAAGCTTTTTTAAAGAAAAAGAGGAGGAGGAGGAGGAAACGGGAGCAGCAGCAGCAGCAGCTGGAATTCTCAGGCTGCACAATACTAGAAGCCTGAATTTGCACAGAATAATTAGGGGTCAATATAAGTCATCAGCTGAACAGTAAAAACAAATGTGGCTCCATTTTACAAGATGCAAAGTGTTTTTATGTACCAAGTCTGTGCTCTTTCCTTTAGAAGAAGCCTGTAGCAGATCTGATTACAGAATACGCAACAAGCAAATATGGAATTGAGCCAGGTTTATGTTATAAAATACTCTGTCATAGGTGAAAGCTCAGCTCCGGCCTCTCAATCCAACTCTTGGTAAATAAATATCAGCCAGGGGCTATCGTGCCATCTAGTGGCAGAAGAGTATTGCAAGACTGCCAGCTTGTTTTAATGCGAAGGAGTGGCACAGGCATCTGTGGCCCCAGGGCTGCTTTGAGTATTCATTAAGATTTCTAAACCATTATATTTCTTGCGCCCAGGGAGGATGGCGATATACCACAACATCCCCAGCATTCTTATTTATTCCAATTAAATGCTGTTAAAAATCAATCACACCAGAGAGGCAGTTCCTCGTAGCTTAGCCTTCCCCAACCTGGTGCCTTGGCTGGGGCAGATGGAGCTGTGGTTGCAGCCCATTTTCTGTGGCAGCCCCTGGACTGCAAGACTCCCTTCCCACAGAGGTGCATCTTGCACCTTCACCAGGAACCTTTTGCTAAATGCTGAAGACACACTCTCTTCCACCTGGCCTTTGACACCTGACATTTGCATTTTCAGGACTCACCCTATTCTTGTGACTGTAATATGTTTTAGCATTTTTTAATATTGATTTTTAAATTGTTGTAACCAGCCATGGGATCTGCTGGTGAAGGACAGGTAAAACAACAAACATACATAGCAGTACTCCAATTTGTGTTCCTCTCAGGTAGTACACAGTGAGACTGAAGCACTCTAGAAAACAAAACACAGTTTGTCCCCAAAATTCTCAGAGATACAATTTGTGTTTTTAAAGTGAGGATGTATTTTGGCCAATTATACTATTGCTGCTCCTACATATTCCTTGTTTTAGTTTGATTGAAGTTTTGATCTCGTTATTTAATATACCAATTTTATATTTGATCTTTGTTGTTGGTAAAATTATGTTGAATATTTCATGAAAAGGTGGTAAATCTATTTACTGCAAGTTAGATTCCTTGGTAGAAGAAAAACTGGTACTTGTGTTCCCAAGCACACACTTCAGCGGTTATCAGAATATTCAGCTGTGTTTAATATTTCAGATTCACCTACTTTAAAAAAAAATTCTGAGCATATTCTGTGCAATTTGAATCTTAGGTACAGTTTATTACTATTAAAATAGTGTGCAACTGCTATAACAAGTAAAAAGAAACTTTTAAAAATTCAAATTCTGCTCGAAGATGCACACTCACATGATGTGTTCAAAGTAAATTACAGAAACCATATATAAGTTTGTGTGTTCATCTGTATACTGTTGGTCAATCTTAATTTTCTTATTCTGATTCCAAATATTTTTTTAAAAGCCGAGTTGGTTAAAAGATGGTTGGTTGGTTTCTAAAGCAATGTGTTAGAAACATCTGAAATATGGGTGGCTACAGGACAAGGCCAATGAATGGGTGAATTGCGGCCATGCCTTCTTCCCTCCCTACCCAGAATTGCATTCCTGACATGGCTTGCCTGTGGCCTTCGGATCTTGCTGGGCTCTCAACTCCCACCAGCTCCGGCCAGCAACATCCAAAGGGCCATGTTCCCCATCCCTGTCAAGGGGGCTGGAGGTAGGATTTAGGGACTCTCAGGAAACGGTCAGTTATTCTGCATGAAACTGAGCTCATATAAAGATGATTCAGTCTGGATAAGCTGCAATTTGATACAATAGCAATTTTTGGGAGGGTATTCCCAGAATCGCAGCACATACTTTGATTGATTATTTCAGCTGCCACGGCTCCTTACAAATGATCCTGAGGAACTCTTTGCTACAGATATGCAGCCTAACCTCCCTCAACAAAACACTGTCCCACCAGATTCCGTGTTAGAGAGTAAATGCCACAAACCACAGAAGCACGATTGGTGCAGGCGCTCCTCACAGAGCTGAAGGCCACCTAGACTGTCTTCATAACATGGACTGACCAGGACTGACCAACCAACCACTAGTCGCTCACAGATCAAGCTGCAGATGATCCAGATCACATGTCACAAGCAAGGAGAGTGGTTGATGCACCCCAGAAAACAGGCCTGTGCCGTGGACAGCTAAAAACAGTGCTGGTCACAGTGCCCTGTGCAAGATACCAGAAGCAGAGAGGGCTAAAGAAAATCCAAATTGGAAGCTATATAATGGTCCCAATGCATGTCTACTGCATTACCCATAATACGTATTATTCATGTAAAAGGAGCAAAGCACCAAGGATCAGGTGGGGAGAAGGGCACAATTTAAGGTCACCACGACCCCCTCTGCATGCGTGGAGGTTACATTTCCTGGCTACAGTTAAGATAAAAACCATGGTTTGTGGTGCATGAGTGATTTGTGATCTCTCTGCTCCTCCCCACTGGAACATGGCGGAAACAGGGCACAGAAACGCCAGAAGTCAAAGGTACAACCTTAGCTGATCCAGGTGTGCTGCCTTTGTCAGTAACCGACTGGTCCCTTGGTAGGTGAGGAAGCTGGGGCCCTTTGCCCAGAGACTGGCTTCCTCCCCGGGTGCTGAGATGAAAATGCCCTGGAGGGAGGAAGAGGAGGAGCTTTAGAAGGTGTTTGCTGCAGCTGCCAGAGTGGCCATCACAGCCTCCAGATGCTCCTGGTGGATGTAGGCCACAAGCCCTCCTTGGTTGGCCCAGCGCTCAGCACCCAGAGCGCCCTCCACAGGCTTGTTGTAGGTCAGTTCCGGTAGCGGCTTGCGTTGCCCAGCCTGCCAGGACTTCAAGGCCTCCGAAAGGTCAACCATGCCTCCGCCAAGGGCTAGCAGGATGGCGTGGGGGCCGCAGGAGTCCCACTTAAAGGTGCTGCCCTCCGAGAGGACGTAGGCGTCGGCCAGCCCCAGCGCCACACACAGCATCTTGTACCCGGCACCGGAGGCAAAGCACAGCTGCTGCCCATACAGGGGGGCCAGGGCTTCCTGCAGCGCCACTTTCTCATTGCTGCTCAGGACCACACGAGGGGAAGTCCGCAGCTGGGGCCGGCTTAGCGAGCTCAGGCGGGTGCCCCCATAGGAGATGCCCCAGTGATATTTGCTCTGCCACCTGCAAAAAAAAAAGGGACATGTCAGAGAAGGCTAGCCAGGAAAAGCACCAGAGAGTCACGCCACGCTAGGACCTGGTGGAGACAGCAACCAATTGATGCTGCTTTCCCCATCCCCAACAAGAACCTTGATGCAAGGAAGACGGATGAGGTGGTCATCAGTGCTGTGTGAGTGGAAAGCCAAAGTGAGAGGCTGCAGCACACTGATTGCTAGAAAAGAAAAACACAACTGGGATGGAGGCCTGGGATAAGAGGACGACCAAGGATGCCCTTTAGACCCTGTCTTGAGCAGGGGGTTGGGCTAGATGAGCTCCAAGTACATTCCAACTCTAAAATTCAACGATTCTATTATTCTAAGGGATGGGACAAAATGCCCTGGAATCAGCTCAGCAGGGTATTTTTAATAGCCAGACTGAGAGCTGGAGTTTTTGTGAGTGATGAGGCACTGTACACTCCTTGCATGTTGCAAGATGTGTCTGCACGGGTGCAGTCGGTATGCATTAAGAACACAGGAAGCAATTTTATACCAAGATAGACACTCGGTCCATCTAGATTAGGATCGTCCCCACTGATGGGCAGGGGTTCTCCAGAGTTTCAGGCAGGTGATGCTGGGGGTGGCATCTGGACCTGCTGCTGCATAAGATGCGCTCTATCCCTGAGACACACACCTGGCTTGAGAGGGGTTCATATGCAGACATGGGCTAGATCAGCTGATAATGCCGAGCAGGGCTGTCTTTAGAATATGCGCCGCCGGGGTGCAAAGATCCGCCCACTGCCCCCAAATTTAGTGCTGCCCACATCTACCCCCAATATATACTTCTCCGTGGTTGCAGGTGAGGCCATGGCGGCAGCGGCGGCATCCTGCTCTTCTGAGTCTCGCTGCTGTTGTCCCTCACGAACCGGGTGCCCGAGCTCCACAAAGGCACGCAGCTTCACACCCAGGTGCTTTTAAAAGCTCCCCAGGAGGAGGAAGGAGAAGAAGAGGGATGCAGTAACCGAACCAATGGTGGGCGAGAGAGCAACGCCTCTCCACGCAGGGTGGGACTCCGGGGAGGAGAAAGCGGCCAGGGTGGAGGCGGCAGCAGCGGCTGGCTTTGAAAATATTTATTATTTCATAACAGGTAGATAGTTAAGAGCTTAGGCAGCTTCAGCGGTGGGTGCCTGGCACCCCCCCAGAATTCAGCACCTGGCTGCCCCGCACCCCTTGCACCCCCAGGGTAAAGACGGCCCTGATGCCAAGCCTCCCAACTTGAGCAGTGGAATTGAAAAGCAACAACTTCTCTAGATGAAACATGGATTAAAGCGAAGCTTCACAGTAGTGAGTCTGGGTCAAGCCTCTTCCATCCGCATGCACTTAATGGGTACCCAATGGGCCAGCCCACCTGTGGAAGAGTGCCCTGTGGTGGTGCTGTTACCTGCGTGCTGGCAGCTTTTCCTGGAAGAAGGGCTCATTGATGATGCCCAGGACAGGTTCGCCTGAGTGACGGTTGTATACGCCTATCAGCACCAGCGCCGAGCGCAGCCCTGAGGGGTAGATGCCATCCACAGGCAGCACATCTCCACGCCCACGGATGTACTGATTGGTGGAATCTGAGGAGAGAGAACCCGTGAGATCGCCAGTTCCAAGTCTGGTGAAGGAAGTTCAGAGTAAGGCTCAGAGAGCTCCTCCTCACAGGAGAATTGCCATTTTTTAAATGGGCAGCAGAAGGGCCCCTTCATGGGGGAAGGTCCCTAGCTCAGTGGCAGAGCACCTGCTCTGCATGCAGAAGGTACCAAGTTCAATCCCAAGCATCTTAACGTAGGCCTGGAGAGACCACTTCTGGAACCCTGGAGAATCACTGCCGGCCAATGCAGACAACACTGGGTGAGATGGACTAAGGGTCTCGCCCAAGTGTCGGGCAGCTTTCTCTGTGTCTGGAGCCCAGACTTTGCAGGCAGAAGGTCCCAGGTTCATTCCTTAGCATTTCCAGCTAGGGAGGTAAAAAAGGAGGTAGCAGTGATAGGAAAGACCTGTTTTTTACAGCTTTTTAAAGCTTTTCCCTATCTCTCTCTCTCCCTCTCTTTTTTCTTTTTTGTCCTTTTCCACTACATTTTTATCTTGTTTAGACTAATGTTGGGTTAAAAAGATATTTGATATTAAGTTTTGTATTTTTCTCTATAAACTCTAACAAAATTTATTGATTTATTTATTTTTAAGGGCCCAAGACCCTGGAGAGAAGAAGAAAAAGAGGAGTTTGGATTTGATATCCCGCTTTATCACTACCCTAAGGAGTCTCAAAGCGGCTAATATTCTCCTTTAGGATTCCTTTGAATTCAAATAATATATTGCCTACTTTTTATGCCCTTTACGAATAAATGTGTTGAGGGGTGTGTGTGTTTGTATGCATGTATGGAGAGCCAAATTTAGTCAGAGCAGAGCAGCCACTGCCAACCTGGCGCACCACCCAGGTGCTTCGGAGGAAAGCTTCCATCCGTTTCAATCAGAACAGCCATGCTGGTTGAGGATGATGGGAGTGGTAGTTCAAAACATCTGGAGAGCACCAGGGTTGGCAGAGGCTGAAGAAGACAGTACTGGGCTAGGAGGACAAATATGGTAGTTGGGCCTGGTGGTATAAGGCCGTGAGAAGGGAGCTGGAGGTGGTTGAATGGATCTCCGCTAACTTTCGCCAAAAGCTAGTAGTCCCCACAGAGGGAGGATAGTAGAAGCTGTATCCCCTGGGCTCCCTGTCCCAACAACTGCAGCAAAGCAAGAGAGCACGTGCTTCACCTATGGGACCTCCAAGATTCAAGCCTTGGGATCTCCAGGACTGAGGAACCTCCAGCATTCCCTTCCGAGGGCCGTAAGCCAGGGGTGGGAGCAGAGGCAGAACTGGGCAAATGGCCTGAGGCAGCAGAGCACTTCCATCAGAGTACACAGTGACTGGACAAACCAATAGTCTGATTTAGTGTAAAAGTAACTCCTATGTGAGAGGTAGCCAACAAACCACCTTCAGAATGTCCAGGATCTGCCATCATTTCCAGTAACTGACCACGCTGGCAGGGGCTGATGGGAGCTGCAGTCCAAGAATGCCTTGAGAACTTGACGTTGGCTATCCCTTTCCTGTCTTACGTTGTTGTTGTTCAGGGCCAAAACTAGGCTTTCTTAAATTGGGTCAAAGACCCCATTTGGCGCCCAACCCCCGGATGTGTGTTTGTGTACATACATACACATACATACATACATACATACATGCAAACACACACACCCCTCAACACATTTATTCGTAAAGGGCATAAAAAGTAGGCAATGTATTATTTGAATTCAAAGGAATCCTAAGAAGTATTATGACTGTATGACCAAAGGGAAAGTGAGCATCCCTTCCTGTAAAAGCAAATTGTTTGTCAAAAGTAGAACTTCCTTGTGCAGTAATTGTCTATCTGAAGTCAGGTTTTGAATTGGATTTATTTGGTCATATTAAAAGTTTGCATTTCCATAAGATCAGCCAAGACCCTCTGGTTTCCTTTAAAAAAATATTTCCCCCCCTCTTTGAGGCTTTTTGCCACCCACCCCTCCTCTTGGTTCTGTGCGGACCCTTTCAAGTTTTGACATGTAAATTTACTCCCAAGCATCAACAAGATTCCTTTCAATTTTATTTTTGTTTGATTACTCATTTTAGGAAATGATAATTTTGTAGTCAATTTAGGTTCCAGGTAAGGTGAAGAAATGCTTTTTGCAAGTCTAAAGTAGAAAGTGCCCTTCCATTACAATCCTAATGCAGCCAGGCTGACGAGCGCTTGCCTCTGGCAGGGAAAATGCTCTCACACACCTTACTTTCCTGTGTGTAGATTGTGTACAGTCTGAAAATGACTCAACGTTAGCTATTGAAAAACATTCAAAGTTCTGAAGAGATCATAGAATCATAGAATTGGAAGGCACCTAAGAATCATCTAGTCCAACTGATTCTCTTCCTCAGTTTTCTGCCCCTCCAGAATTTCTTGCTCACACTAGCAAATCCACAGGGGATCCTATCTTCTGCTTCAGTGGGGAGAGCCAATCAGTCTCTCCAGATTTTCCAACTCTCCCTCTCCCTGAAATTGTGTTGTAAATAAGCCTTCTTCAGCTTCATGGGGAAAGGGGAAGGAGCTTGTGGATGCTATGCTCTTTTTCATCTTTCTCTTCAGCTGAAGCCCAGACATACTGGGAGGCTAGGGGCCTCAATGGTGCCCCTCTGGAAGCTTCATCCAGGGCAGAAACCTTGGCTAGATCCCCACTAGCTACGGCTCTGTGTTGTTGTTGTTATTATTTATTGGTTGAGTTTTCTTGCCCAAGGCAACTCAAAACAACTTACCACCAACCCCCTAAAAAGAAAACACGCTCACGGAGATACATTCAAGCAAGCAAGCAAGCAAGCAGAAATCCTCTGGGAGGAAGATCCCCTTGCCCAACCGAGCCCAAACTCTTATTTCCCGACCCCATCGAGTGCTCAATCCAACATCCACCCTTGACGCATGGCTTACCTATGGGATCAATCCACACAGCCATGCTCTCTGTGGAGATAGTCACAGCCACATCATCCAGCGCTGGGTCTGAAAGCACCACTTCCTGATGAATAGCTGCAGCCAGCAGCTCGGCTGCCGCTTGCTTCCGGTCGAGGACTTTTTCCAACAGGGCAGCAGTTTCTTGTTGTGTGGGGCAAACCTGCACCACCACCGTCTCCCCTAGAAGTTCAAAAAAACAAAAATTAGTATGCTAGGGGGCTTTTCCTTGGAGGGCGGCTTGCAGGCCGGTAAAACGGCTCCCATGGGCTGCTTGTGGCCCCTGGGCCTTAGGTTGCCGACCCCTGATCTAAACACATCTCAGAGAGACTACAAGGGGTAATGCACAGGGGTTCCTCAGATGACTAGTTGTTGGGGAAACTGTAGATTTGAAAAATATAAGCCTAGAAGAACAGTAGCCAATAAAAAAGGTCAAGTGCGGTTCAGAAAAGTCTTTTGCGGGCAACAAAAGGGACCTGGAGGTGGGAGAACTGACTTTAGGAATAGAAAAGGGAGTCTAATTTCAAGCATAAAGTACATCAGAGTCTGCAGCAACAGAAGATGATGGCTGAGCCAATGATTCTAATTAAGATAAAGCTGAGAAAGAGGACCAGCAGTTTGATAGAGCAATTAATAAAAATTTGCCCTCTCCCTGCCACTTAAGGACGCCATCACTCACCAAGGCCATTTTCAAATTTGTTGGACTCCTCACCACGGATATGATCTTGTAATTCTGGAAACTGGTAGCGCCAACAATGGAGAAGGGGAAAGGAAGAAGAGAGAGTGGCTTAGTCACACTGATGAGTCAGGTCTAAGAGAAAGTTATTTTGGTCTTTCTGCCCCATCATCCCCAGTTCCCACTGGATCAGAAAGGGACAACTGTGCATCAGTGCTTGGAATGAATTAGTTCGGTTTAATGATGTTCATGGAATTAGGACAAATATCTCTAAACTGCACATGAGAGCAGCTTCCATAATTGTCAGGTGAACTGAACATAAATTATGTTCATTTTATGACAGAATTTTGAACAATTTGTAATTCATTTTCAAGTTCATTTTCTCATATGTGTTTTTAGCTCTTTAACCCTTTAGGGCTTTTATGTTTTAAGTTCATAATTGGTGTGTGTCCAATTATTGACGGAATGGAGTATTTAAAATAGTAATAATAACCTAGACTTTTCTCCTGAATGCACTAGCACTATTTGAATGGCTGGTCCTGCTCTGACATGTCTGTGTTCTGTAATGTCCTTAGTAGGTTGGGCAACCACACACACACACACACACACACACACAGGCTTGTGGCTAGATCTAATTCTTCCCTTAACCCCAGGGAAAGAATCCTCTCTACAGGCACTCCCATGTGTCTAATAAACTGAGTTATGGCCTAAAAAATTCCCTCCCCCATTTGATGACATTGTTTTATTATTATCTTTATATCCTGCCTTTCCTCCAAAGAGCTCAAGCAGGCGTACTTGGTTCTCTCTCTCCCCATTTTATCCTCACAGTGACTCTGTGAAGTAGGATAGGCTGACACAGGAAAACTGGTGCAAGGTCACCCAAGGAGCTTCATGGATCTGAGCCCTGGTCTCCCAGGACCTAGTCTAACACTCTGTACCGCACAACTCCTAGGCAAGCCACTGTTCTCTCGATCTAATTTGCGGATAGTAATGATGGCCTACCTTCGTAAGGTAGCCTTACAGAGTAATTTTGAGGATTACTGGGAAAATTATGCAAAGACCATGCACTATATGACACTATAGATGTGAGCTGTAATTATTCCAACAGGTGAAGGATGAAGGCACCTGGTTGTTCCCACTTTCACAACCATTGGGAGCAGGGTGGCTTAGCCACTGCAAAGGGCCGTAGGTCAGCGACAGAACATCTCCTTCACATGCAGAAGGTCCCAGGTGCAATCTCTGGCTTCTCCTGGCAGGCCTGGAACAGGAGCCTGTCTCAAGCTCATGGGAACTGAGGCCAGCCAGTGTGGGCAATGCTGAGTTAGATGGTGTGATGGACTGACTCAGTATAAGGCAGCTTCCGATAGTCTTATGGTTCCAGCTCAATCCCAGGTCCTGCTGGGTTGCAATTTAGGATAAGTGCAGCAGCCACTATGAGCTTTTCCCCTTCTACATTTCCCCTAGCTCTGGCCTGCGATTGCTATATAAACCCTTCTTTACGTATCCCTTCCCCGCAGCAGATACCTTTTGCCCCACATCATGCTTGATAACCTCTTGGATCAGCACGTCGGCCAAAGTCTTGAAGTCCTGCAGGAACTTCTTGTTCTTGTCCGCCCCTCTCTTCTCCTCAATGAGCAAGCTGAAGAGTGCCTCCTCTTGGCGGCACAGCTGGGCAATGCAGGCTGCCTTCTCCGATGCCGCAAGAAGGCTCTTCAGAAGAGCCGCCATGGTCTGGGGCAGGGGAAGGAAGAAGCAACCGTGAATGCAAATTCAAGAGGCAGGCACAAGAGGCATGTTCCTTCATCCTAAACCCCATCCTCTCTGATTGGTTACAGTGCCTAGAGAAGAAGAAGAAGAAGAAGAAGAAGAAGAAGAAGAGGAGGAGGAGGAGGAGGAGGAGGAGGAATTTGGATTTGATATCCCGCCTTTCACTCACCAAAGGAGTCTCAAAGCGGCTAACATTCTCCTTTCCCTTCCTCCCCCACAACAAACACTCTGTGAGGTGAGTGGGGCTGAGAGACTTCAAAGAAGTGTGACTGGCCCAAGGTCACCTAGCAGCTGCATGTGGAGGAGCCGAGACGCGAACCCGGTTCCCCAGATTACGAGACTACCGCTCTTAACCACTACACCACACTGGCTCTCAGAAGCCCAGAGGGAAAGGGGCAGTGATGCAGGAGGCAAGATTCCTAGGTTATTGTTCCATCGCCTGGGGTGTAGTGGAAGCCAGCATGGTACCGTGGTTAGAGTACTGGACCACGGAGGCCCAGGTTCAAATCCTCAGTCAGGCACCAAGCTGCCCACACCACCTACTAATGAGATGGCAAGATTGTTGTGAAGGATAAGGAGGGATGGGGAGAAGAACCTTGTATGCAGCCCTGAGCTCCTTGAAGGAAGGAAAGGATTAAAATATGAACAAGTACAGCTGCAATCCTATACTCCTGGGGAGCAAGCCCTATGGAACAAGGGTGACTTTGCGCCAAGTAAAAAGGCATAGGATTGCAAAGTCACCTATGTACAGACCAGTAAGGAGCCTTTTTTTGGGTGGGTGGGGGGATTCTGTGTTGCTGTTTAATTGCTCCAGTGTAACTCAGTTAGCTCAGTTTGAAAGCACGTCAAAGTGCAAGCAGATAAATAGGTACTGCTCCGGCAGGAAGGTAAACTGCGTTTCCGTGCGCTGCCCTGGTTCGCTAGAAGCGGCTTAGTCATGCTGGCCACATGACCCAGAAGCTGTACGCCAGCTCCCTCGGCCAATGAAGCGAGATGAGCGCCGCAACCCCAGAGTTGGTCACGACTGGATCTAATGGTCAGGGGTCCCTTTACCTTTTAACTCAGTTAGCTAGCCAGCCTGAAGAGAACGAACCCAGAAAAATACAGTGCTACCTATTGAAAATGGAGGGACAGAGAGAAAGATTAACAGTGCGATCCTATGCATGTTTACTCAACTTCTGAGAAAGCATGCACAGCACTAAAGGAAGGAACATGTACTTCCTACCAAAGGGAGTTAGAGATGTAAACAGCAGGAAGACCTAATGCTCCTTCCCATCTCTGAGAACAGTGCTAGAGTGAACGACCAACAAAAGCTCTGGGATTTTGCCCAGGCTTCTATCATCTGATAAGAATAATGGATGGAAGCATAGCACTTTGCATTTTTATGAGCTCTTAAAAGTCCTTTCACTGGTGTTTCTTGCAATTAGCACCTCTGTGCTACAGATGCCTTGTGCCAACAGCGTCCAGTATCCTGGCACACCTCTCTTGCTATGATTATCTCTCAGCTGCAACCCCAACATAAAAAGATATAATGCCAAATATTAGGTAGCTAGGAGAAGAACACTAGGAACATTCCGGAGTAAACCCTTGGCAATATTCTTCTTGGTCCACAGGAGACAGAGAAACACAGAAGGAGGAAACGGAGGGTCAGAGGGTGGGAGAGATGGAGCAGGAAACGGTGGAGTTGGAAGTCCTTTCCTATGAACTGCCAGAATCTCTCTTTACGCTTATACATATTCAATAATGGGCCAAGAACCCCTCTCCTAGCACAATAGCGAGAAACCTCTGGCCCTCCAGAGGTTGCAAAACTACAACCCCCATCAGCCCTTGCAAGAATAGTCAATGAAAAGGGGTGATGGGAATTGTAGTTCCGCAACATTTTGCGGACCAAAGGTTCCCCACATCGACTTTAGAACTTTTTAAGCAGCCTTGACTACCTATTTCATAGCCCATGTAAACCATGTGCCCATGGGCGATGTGTCCTAAATGTCGACCTTCCTATTCAGCACCATCCCACTTCGCTTATTATGACTGGGGCGCGCGCGGGGGGGGGGGATCCACACCCCCGCGGGACCCCAAAGAAGCCCCCCGACCCCAAGACACCCCGCCGTGCCACGTCACGGAAATTAACACCTTCGCCGCCGGATGAGAAGCCGCTCGACGTTCCGCCCGCTGCCGCGCCCTGCGCCAGTTTCCGTTCCCCGGCCGGGCCGGGCGAGGCACCCGCTCCGGAGCCAGGAGAGGGGCAGACCTGGAGGACCCGCGCCAGCCCCGCCGGGCCAAATCGAGGGGGGAGCCCGCGGGTCGAAGGCAAGCCCCGCGGCGCATCTTTCCCCGCTCCTCACCTGTCTCCCGGCGAGGGCTCCGCGCAGCTCTAGCGCCTGCTCCGGGGGAGGAACCGCCGCCGGCTGGATCGCAGCTCCTGGAGTCCACGCCTGCCGGGCCAGGAGGCGGCTGCCCAGCTCTGCCCCGACGGACCTGAAACATGTGATTGTGTGCTCGGCCCTCGCAGGGGCGGGGAAACCTCAGGCGACGCGGCGCTCCGCTCAGGATCTCCTAAATTGAGCCGGCGCGCGGTTTTAATCTCCCCGAAGGCATCCTTCACCCTGACACCGAAAAGGGGGCTGTTGTGCTTTGCAGGGCTGATGGGGAAGAGACAAGGCAAGAGCAGGAAATCATACCGAGACACGGTGCCATCAACTTGGGGATCAAGGGAGTCTTTGATAACTGAATTCATTCATTCATTCAGCATACCGTTTGCAAATTACTGGCACGTAGCCCATTCCCGTGCACATTCACCTAGAGAACAAAGCCCCACTGTGTGAAATAGAATACAACTCCTGGGTAAATACATTATGCAAAGAGCTGCAGGCAGCATTGTAGTACAATCCTATACAG
This sequence comes from Podarcis liolepis, assembly GCF_965112155.1. NCBI lineage: Eukaryota > Metazoa > Chordata > Lepidosauria > Squamata > Lacertidae > Podarcis > Podarcis liolepis. Next base: position 5,204,688 of record NC_139555.1, read on the forward strand.
TAGTCACACTGAGTTCAGTGGACTTTGTCGCAGGTAAGTATTTATGGAACTGCAGCATTAACTTCTAGCAGAAGTAGTGCCAGGGCTCATGCCTGCCCAGAAGTCACTGCATGCCAAGCAAAAGTTCTTGGTATATTACAATATTCCTAAAATTTCCAGGTGCTGTAGAAAAAGTGACAGTGCAACCCTACACATGGGTTACCAGAATTAAGTCCCACTCGTTGGGGTTTACTTCCTACTCCCAGTGATTATGTTTATGATTTTATCCTAAAAACAACATCAGCTTTGGTTTGCACTTTAGCTAGAATATCCTAAACCCAGATTGGTTGTAGTTTTATTTACTGCTGCAGAAAAACATATTCTGTAGGTACATAGTCAAAATGGTGAGTTGTTTCCTAGTTCCTTAAAAAAAAAATTAAATTAAAGATTTTCTTGGTTTACGAAAGTACATGCCTTGTCTCTTTTTTTCTGGTTGTACAGTCTTTCTTAAAAATCAGTTACATTTGTTGTGAGATATTAGTGTTGAGTACATTATAAGGTTGGGGAAGACGGGGGGGGGGGGAAGAAGAGGGGTAGGGTGTCGAGGCTTATATTCTTTTGTATAGTGTACATGTGGGGTTTTGTGTCAGCGTCAACTGGGTATGGGTCAGCAAACATTTTCAGCCATGGGCCGGTCCATACTCCCTCAGACCTTGTGGAGGGCCGGAATATATTTTGGGGGGAAAATATGAACCAATTCCTATGCCCCACAAATAACACAGAGATGCATTTTAAATAAAAGCACACATTCTACTTCTGTAAAAACACACTGATTCCTGGACCATCCGCGGGCTGGATTCAGAAGGCGATTGGGCCGCATCCGGCCCCCAGGCCTTAGTTTGCCTACCCATGGTATACTACATTTCCTTGGTAGTGAGAGGTATTAGGGGGCAGGGTGTGGTTAGTTGTCTGTGGTTGGCTGCAGTGGCGTTTGTTTGCATGGGGCGGGGGGCTTGTTGGGTCAGGTAAGCCAGATTGATTCGTATGCAGTCTTCTTGTTGGGCTGTGTATGTGATATCCTAGTTCCTTATTTGGCAGTTCACAGATCCTTTATCAGTTTAGAGCGACCAATACAGTCTGAATGAAGAATTAAGGTTTATTTACTAATTAAGGCGCTCAAGGTGGCATATGTGGTTCTCTAATTTTTTCTGAAAGATAGTGTCTGGCACAAGGCCACCCAGTGAGCTTCATGGCTTAATGGAAATTTGAACCTTTTTTAACAACATCTATTCAAAATTACTCCCAGGCAAGCAGGGTTAGGCTTATAGCCTTAGTCTATAATTAGCCGTGATTTCATATGGGTGTGGGGTGCTGTTACTTTTATTCCTTAGCATTTTTACAGGGGAAAACCATATAATTTGCTTTGGAAGTTACATATGGTAAATCTGCTAACCTGTGGCACAACCCGAACCATGCCTGCTCAGAAGTACCGGTAAGCGCTATTGAATTAAACTGAGTTTACTCCCAGGCAAATTGGATTCGGATTGCAGCCCTAGAGTGGATGTTTTAATAAAGACTGGATGCTGTGCAACTGTAAGGCATCCTTCTCTGAAACTGGTGCTCTTCGGGTGTTTTGGGCTACAAGGACCAAATTAGGGGATACAATTGGGCTAGAACAGGGAATGTCCAGGTGCTCACTGGCCCCAGGGAGCTGGTAGTCCAACAACATCTGGATGGCCACAGCCGCCTCCTGATCCCTTGGCTGGTTGACACAGTGAAAGTCACAACTCAGATGCTTAGGAAACTGAGGTAATTTTAACCCGTTTTGGATTAGATTTCATGGTTTTAATTAGATTAAAATCAGGAAGTGGGGGCTTCCGGGTTACTTTTGGCACCATTCCCCCCTGGAGGCAGCTGCCCACAGGAAATAGTGGAAACCTCAAGGGAGAATTTAGAAGCCAGGAGTTTCTTCTTTTTCTAACTTGGGTCTTATTTTGTGTGGTGAGGACTACTGATGTTGCTGTTAATTATTACCTTCAGAGAAGCCGGAAGCCTGTGTGGCCCAGCAGTTAACTGCTAGCATTGCAGGGGGTTGGACTAGATGACCGTGAGGATCCCCTTAGACTTCTGCGCCTCGAGTAAGATTTGTGCCCAGGTTTGGTGGGTGGAGCCATAGAGGTAGGAGGCGGGCGGGCGGGCGCGGAAACCGCCTTATTTTTACGGCCGGACGTGGAGCGGCGCCCTTTTCTTTTCGTTCTTTCCGCTTCCGCTCACGTGACGCCGCGTTCTGGCGGAAGTGAGGGCAGTGATGCGTCAAGGCGGACGCTCAGGTTTATGCTTGGGCGGTAACTGGAGCGGGAGCTGCCACCCCTTCTCCGGGGGCAGCGGCGGGGATCATGGAGGCGGTAAGTGGCCGCGGGGCTCGGGAGTTTCCGTCTCGTGCTCGCTCGGCTCCTGGGAGGGAGGTTTCCTGCTGCTCCTCCCTTTCCCCACCCTCAAGAGAGAGCTCTGGGGGCCGCCCGGCAGGGACTTCATTGGGTGGGGGGGTCTTTTAAGCGAGGCTGCAGAATCGTGGCTGAGTTGGAAGAGACTTCGAGGGTCGTCTAGTGCAACCCCTTTTGCCCAGCGCGGAACTCGAACCCAGGACCCGGAGATTTAAGAGTCTCGCGCTCTACCGACTGAGCTATCAAATCAGGGCTAGATGGTGTGTGTGGTGTCAATACCTGTAGCTGTATGTCTCCGTCTGATTTATTTCGTAAAATTTATGCGCTGCTTGATTGTGAAAAAACCAAATCAAGCCTCAAAGCAGTTCACAAAAGGATAAAACAGTGAAATCGAGAAAGGTTCGTGACCCTCCTAAAACAATCAGAAGTTAAAAGACTAGAACAGATTAGAGTCACTTCAACTTCCTAAGCATCTGGGTCGGCTTGTCTAAACAGGAGAGGTTTCAGCAGGTGCTGGATCTTTCCAGAGTACAGTGGAGGCGCCTGCTTGAGCTCTCAATAGGCTGGGAGTTCCGTAGCTGCCATATTACGAAATGGTCCAGTTCTTACAAGTGCAGAATGGGTATTACGTGGCACCTGTAGTAGTACCGTATAGGCTGATCAAAATGGTCGAGTGAGCACATGTATATATTATATATGTGTGTATAGATAGTGTGTGTGTAATTGCTGCTTTTATGTAGCACTTTTAGAGTGTGCAGAGTGCTCCATGTGACTTATCTTAGTAACCTGCATCTGCGTGATGACACTAAAGATAAGTTGGTTGCTATCCCCAAATTGTAAATGGTTGGGCTGAGGTGGAGTGACAGTAACTTGTTCTTGGTTGTCAATGCAAATGTTACTGCAGCCTGCTTGTAACTATTCATGCTTAAGACAGAACTATAGGGGTGTAAAAGAATGTCTGGGATGTTGGGGGCACATAAAGATGCTAGCAGCTATTTCTGTGACTGATTTGAAAAGCTTTAAGATGCAATTACCGTATTTTTCGCTCTACAACACGCACTCGACCATAACACGCACATAGTTTTTAGAGGAGGAAAACAAGAAAAAAAATATTCTAAACGAAACAGTGGATATATGATTTTTGTGGTTCATTCTGTGGCCACAGACATGTGATCTGACAGTGAGTTTGGAGTAGCCCAATGCAAAAATCCTGAGGATCCATGTGGATCCATGCTTTGTAACCACGTTTTTGCACCACTGTGGCCCCAGGCAACAGTGGGTGCGTGATTTTTTTGGTGCAAGATGTAGCCATGGACATGCTATGTGATCTGATGGTGAATTTGGGGTGACCCAGTGCAAAAATCCTGAGGATCCATGTGGATCCGTGCTTTGTAACCACGTTTTAAGTGGGGAGGGAAGGAAAAGCACTCAAGGGACAAGGAGCACGCGTGGGGTGGGTGGAGAAGGATGCTGCTAATAATGAAGAAGAGGGTTTAAGGGGAGAAGGCTCCTCTCCTCTCCCACTTTGCTCCTTTAAAGAAGCAGGCTCTCTGTCCCTCTCTCCTCCTCACTCAGCGGCTCTTCTCCCGCTTTGCTGTTTCAAAGCGAGCCACGGAGGAGGGAAGGAAGGGGAACCATGGATCCTCTGCTCACGACTGCTGCAGATCCTCACCACCACCCATAGGCATTCGCTCCATAACACGCACAGACATTTCCCCTTACTTTCTAGGAGGAAAAAAAGTGAGTGTTATGGTGCAAAAAATACGGTAACTCCTCAAGTACATTTGCTGATCTGGATCTCTGTTGCATATCTTCTCCTTAAGGATACCTTGGACCACAATGAAAAACCCCACTTATTTTAACTGGGTATAGGATTGCAAGTTAACTTAGCCACCTCCTTCCCTCTTTGGGAATGAAAAGGAGGCAGAGCCAGAGCTGCTTCCCATCCACTGTGACCGCAAAGAAGCCATTTGCCTTGGCAGCAACTGCTGTCAGTAAAAGTAACTTCTCTGCAAATACAGCCTTAACCTCTAAGAACTGTGTGCACTGATGGGATGTCTTCTGATTCCTCCTGGAGGGAACGTGGGGCAGGCAAAGGTCACAGTCCTTTGCACAGTTAGATTAACTCCATGAGATTTACTTCTGAGTAAACATGAGTATGTGGTGCGATGTGGCCTAGCATGTTGCAGCATCATGAAATATCTCCTCTGCCTCTGTACTTATCCTCCTTTCAAGGTAATGCGTGTTCTACTCATAGCGATGCTTCAGTGCAACAGGCATAATGCAATATGCCATTAACATTCTTTTATAAAAATAGTTATGAGGCATTATTATGCCAGAAGCATCTTTTTTAATCCACCTCAATTTTTCTTTTTAATATTTCTTTTCATTAAATAAAAAACATGGAATTCTGTATCATGTAAGAACTAAGGAATTGGAGAAAGAAAATACAATTCAGTTAAAAGTAAAAATTAAACATAAAAAGGAGAGTGGCTCAAGTTTGGGTTGCATTCAGAATCCCAGGAAGAAGAATACTTATTGGTATTGGAGCATAATAACATGCCCCTTTTTGTTTTGCTTTGTAAGTATCAGTCTGTTGTCCTTGGAGGTCTTGTGATGTTCTCACTTGAAGCGTTACTAATAAATCTTTAAGTCGTGGTGTATCTCACTGGAGGCATTTGATCTAACCTGATAATTTGCCAAAGCTTTGCGCCCCTGGAAGGAATTTGAAATGTTGCCTCTGCCCTGTTCAGCTGGCTTAATTTTTTTCAAAAATCCTGGCTGCCGGGTGCCTCTTTCCTGTGTTGTGGAGGCTGTGGGAGAAACAATGGCATGGTAGAAATTGTTATTGGTGTGCTCAGGCGTGGCCAGGAAGCTATAAAGGCTGCTCAGCTTGTTTTCTGTACCAACTGGTGAAATTGTGGGCAGAAGCCTTTACTGTAACAGCAAATGTTCAAGTTCTCTGAAAAGTCTACAGTTTTCAGAGTCCACGAGGAGGGCAGTTTCTCCAGCTGCCTTTAAATCCAATTATCTATGCTCATGAGAGCCTGTCTCCTCTCTGATTCCGTTGCTGTTTGCTACATGTGAGCAGAGGCTTGTTGCCACTGAGCCCGTGACCTTCCCTAGTCTAATCCCAATTCTTATTTATATCCCCCAATGGTGCCTCCTGCATGACGCACAAACTGGTGTGGAACTACAGCAGGAGTGACAGCCCACCAGTTCTGGACACTGGCAAGCAAAGAGAGCTAGCACACATGAGTGATGATGGCTCAATAGGTTTGCAGGCTACGTACCATATTTTTTGCACCATAACACTCACTTTTTTCCTCCTAGAAAGTAAGGGGAAATGTCTGTGCGTGTTATGGAGCGAATGCCTACAGGTGGCGGGGGGGGGGAACTGCTGCAGTCGTGAGCAGAGGATCCATGGTTCCCCTTCCTTCCCTCCTCCGTGGTTACAAAGCATGGATCCACATGGATCCTCAGGATTTTTGCATTGGGCTACTCCAAACTCACTGTCAGATCACATGTCTGTGGCCACAGCATGAACCACAAAAATCATATATCCACTATTTCGTTTAGAATATTTTTTTCTTGTTTTCCTCCTCTAAAAACTACTTGCGTGTTATGGTCTGTTGCGTGTTATAGAGCGAAAAATACGGTATATACAGGGAAGTGCTGGGTTGCAGCAGAACAGTTTTCTTTTAAATGCAGATATTTATCTGTATTGCTTACGCTATGTGAGATTGTCTGCCTGTAGTGTTTGAAGCCAGAGTGTGTGTTGAAGCTAAATGCTGGGTTTATGTACAGATAGACACTCATACAGAGACTGTAGTTAAAGGATCCCTGCACATATGTGCCTGAGTTGGGAGTCTGTGGAAGTATATGGAGGCTTCTGTAGTGCAAATTATATTTTTAAATGAGACATGAAACAAACAAACAAAAGTAATAATCCTTTTTAAAATTATAAAGGTGATGGCAACTGACATTCAAGGAATTATAGTTACAAGGAGCATGAACTTGGTGGTAGTAGTAGTAGTAATAATAATAATAATAATAATAATAATAATAATAATAATAATGCCCTGCCTGGGTTGCCCAGCCACTTTGATCAGCTCCCAACTAAATATAATAATATAAAAACAAAGTGAAACATTCAAATATTAAAAACTTCATTACAGTGGTACCTCAGGTTCCATACGCTTCAGGTTCTATATGCTTCAGGTTGCAGACTCTGCTAACCCAGAAATAGTACCTCGGGTTAAGAACTTTGCTTCAGGATGAGAACAAGTGTACACATCCTTTACATATCCTTTACTTTCCCTCCCTTCCTATTTGGTCTATTCCTTTTGAACAGGTTATATCCCTCAATTCCTACATTCCAGTCTCATCGCACCAGGTTTCAGTAATGTCTACCAGGTCTTATTTGCCATCCTGTATTAAAAACTCAATTAATCTTACTTGTTTCCCATACTCTGTGCATTTGTGTAGAGACAGACAATTGAAACCATAAGCCGTTCCTCCAGCTACTTCCTTCCTGTAGTATCTTGCCCTTTAGTAGGTTTCTGGAGCAGCTTCAATTACCGTATTTTTTGCTCTATAAGACTCACTTTTTCCCTCCTAAAAAGTAAGGGGAAATGTGTGTGTGTCTTATGGAGCGAATGCAGGCTGCGCAGCTATCACAGAAGCCAGAACAGCAAGAGGGATTGCTGCTTTCACTGTGCAGGGATCCCTCTTGCTGTTCTGGCTTCTGAGATTCAGAATATTTTTTTCTTGTTTTCCTCCTCCAAAAACTAGGTGCGTCTTATGGTCTGGTGCGTCTTATAGAGTGAAAAATACGATATGCAGAATGGAAAGACAAACTTACCCTGTGGAAACCTTCTCTTTCTTGGAAATATTTCCCCCCACATCCTTACATGAGAGGCTATGTGCAGATGTTTTCACATGCCATGATGATGATGATTTATTGAATTTATATACTGCCCTATGCCCGGAGGTCTCTTGATTAACGTTTAATCGGGTGCCAGAGGCCATGTAGAATTGTTCTGGAGTTCCCATGTCTGTACTGAAGGCTACAGGCTGATCAGAATGTATGTTAATAAAACTGTCATGAAGCTTGAATGCTGCTGTGAAAGTTACGCTTCTTGAGAACTTTTGTGTGTTCAACAATGGATTTTCTTTGATTTACTTGCAGTCCTTAAGACTGAGAACATGGAAGAATTTTGCACACTTCACATTTCTGAAATAATTTTGTTCAGCGCAAATTCATCTCAGAACACCTTCTTGTCACCTGCAGCAAGATGTTTGCTGGTTTTGGTTTCAACCAGTGCAATCTGCTTAGGAAGCCTGCTTTTCTGGTTATCTTTGGCTTACATTTTCTCCTGTAAACACCGTTTTGTGTGTGAGGTAGAAAGACGTCTTTCTGTAGGCAGACTCCTGGTTGGACTGCAGCAAGAATCTTGGCCCAGAGTTCCGCTTTAAATTGTACTGTACAGGTTTTGTTGCTCAGGTGAGGCTTGGCCACACTTCCCTTTGCCGTGGAGACCTTTCCTATTTTAACATGACCAGGGTCTCCGGGCAGGTTTTGAATGGTGGCAGCTTCCTTCCCAGCTTGGAAGTCGACAGCTGGGGTTTGTCATGCCCTGGAAACTATGCTGACCATTGTGGGAACATAATGAGGTTTTCGTGGGAGAGGGGACAGGAGTCACCGAGGGCACAGTTCCACCCTTCCAGCTGCTGGGAACGAGCCTGCAAGAAGTGCAATTGTCAGCATTTCCCCATGCTGTGCTCACATTCCCTGACTTTAAGGAGGTGGGTCTCCTGAACTGGAAGTCTTAATTGGACAGCAAAGGGACTGCCAGCAGTCTTGTTCGGGGTCAGCTGTGGGATGCATAGTTGCATCCTGGACATTAAAAATGAGAATGTCCTCCCCCTTTACGCACCCAAGCGCTCTCTGAGGGATGTCTTCCTGATGTGCCACCACGTGCTGTGTGCATGGGCTGTATCTGTGTGTACATAAGTTTTCTTCCTTGCATCATCGTAATCATACTGTGAAGTAACTAGGCTGAGTAATTGCGACAAGGTGAGCTTCATGGCTGAAGAGGAATATGAACCCATTCAAATCCCAGTAGCCTGGATGCCCAAGACCCTTGTTTCTTTCCTTTCTGAACTGTTCATACAATATAAAAAAATCCTTCCAGTAGCACCTTAAAGACCAACTAAGTTAGTTCTTGGTATGAGCTTTCGTGTGCATGCACACTTCTTCAGATAAGGGAAGGAAGGAATTTTTTTATTTTGACTATGGCAGACCAACACGGCTACCTATCTGTAACTGTTCATACAATAGTTGCAGTCAAGCCTCTCTCTTGCATGCGTCTGTCTTTGTGTGTGTGTGTGAGTCAGTCAGTCAGTCAGTCAGTCAGTCAGTCAATCAATCAATCAATCAATCAATCAATCAATCTTCCCTTAGCTCAGATTTGGGGAAGCTGTGGCTCTCCAGGTGACATTCAGCTACACTTCCTATAATCCCTGACCATTGTCCATGTTGACAGCTGCAGGATGCTGGAGGAGTTGTAGCTAATCACCCCTGATCTCCTATTTCTCTGTGTTTTATTCTTTGCAGGCCACTGTTCCTGAGAGTGGACTGGAGAAAAGCCTGCCCTCGTCAGAAGGTGAGTGTCACACCTTGGGAGGATGCTCTGGGGTGCTGAGCAGAGGATGGTCTGCGCGTGTGATGACATTATGAAGATATGGTGCTTGAAATGTGCCTTTGGAGAGCACTGTTCACCTTTCAGTCAGCAAGACCCTCCTGGATGATAGGATGCTCACAGGCCCTATTAGATCGCTAAAGTTTTCCTAAGGGATTCTAACTCCCACCAATATGGCTCCACCAATATTTGCTTGGCTTACAAACCAGCCTCCATTTTTCCTTGCCATCACCATCCACAAGTCTTCTGGCATCCTTAAAGGTCTTGGGGGGGGGGGAGTCGGGGATTTCCCTCATTCATGTTTGGGTGGGTGGGGCGGGGAGGAAATAAGAAACAGCAGGAAAAGACTTCACTCCCGAGTCTTAGGTGCTCCTTTGTGCCTTCAGGGATAGCTCAGTTGGTACGAGAGCGTGAGACTCTTAATCTCAGGTTTGTGAGTAAGGCAAAAGATTCCTGCATTGCAGGGGGTTGGACTTGATTATCTTTGTGTGCCCTCCAACTCTATGATTGTAAGGCCTGAAGAAGTGGAGTTGTATCTCACTTGCACAGAGGCTTGACTACGAAAAGGAATGAAGGGAAAGACTCACTGCAATTTTTTTCTTCCCAAACCACCGTGCACATGAGTCCCAAGCCCAGTGAAAGGGTGGATAAGGCTGTTGGGCATTCCTTTGGCTTGGGATCACTTGTCGCTGGTAAGATAGTGATTTGTGGACACTTGCCCTTGGCCATAGGCTGACTCACTGTCATGTGTTTTCGCACTCTGAGACTTACTGAAGTTTGACATTTTTAATACAGTGGTACCTCGGGTTACATATGCTTCAGGTTACATACGCTTCAGGTTACAGACTCCGCTATCCCAGAAATAGTGCTTCAGGTTAAGAACTTTGCTTCAGGATGAGAACAGAAATTGTGTGGCAGCAGGAGGAGGCCCCATTAGCTAAAGTGGTGCTTCAGGTTAAGAACAGTTTCAGGTTAAGTACGGACCTCTGGAACGAATTAAGTACTTAATCCGAGGTACCACTGTATATGCCTTCCTACACCCCTCAGGCTTATCCTCAATCCCCAGAGTGGGTCACTCTAGACCAGGCAGGGGGAACCTGTGGCCCTGGGACTCCAGATCTCATCAGCCTTTGCTAGCATGGCTAATGGTCAGCAATGATGGGAGCTGTGGTCCAGCCCTTCTGCTCTAGGCCATTGAGCCTGGCATTGCCACTTCACCAAATGTCCAGGGTTTCTTCATCACCGTCTTTCTCTCCAGAACAAGCCAAAATATCATTTTCCCACTCAAAGTGGCTGTCTGAGCAATTCAGAGCAGAAGTAAAGGATGCAATTACTGCCTTTCCAGGAATGGCCACTACCCCTTTCTTAGGCTCATAGCTTCTCGTCTCTTTAAGACGCTTTCCTTCCCAGGGTAGGCCTTGAGCCTCCTGCTTGGTGGTAGTGTGGCCTCAGCATCCTGAGAATCTCTAGCTCCAGTTTTTGAAAGCAAATTATATTGTATGGCTGTGGAGATAAGCTGGGAAACTCAGGAGAAAGGCCTGAACCAGGACAGGGTGGTTGGAAGAAGTCATGGGTGCTCTGACTAATTCCTTGGTGGGTAGAAACAGAAGAATGGAAGGTGTAAAAGGCTATACAAAGAAATGCAGATTTGCTTGATTTCCATGATTGTTTTAATGCATGGCGGATTTAGTCCTGAGAATAATATCATTACTGTTCTATTGTAAGCTCCTTGAGGTAGGGCTCTCTCTCCCTCCCCACAACCAGCTTATATTATTCTGTAAAGCAACGAGGCTATACAAAGAATAAATAATAATGAGACATAAAAGAACGTGAAGTTCCCCATGCTGACCCTTGGATGAATGGGAACTCCTGCTCTGCAGACTTGCACTCTTCCTCCATGTGCCTCTGCACCATAGGTAAAGGTAAAGGGACCCCTGACCATTAGGTCCAGTCGTGACCGACTCTGGGGCTGTGGCGCTCATCTCGCTTTCTTGGCCGAGGGAGCTGGCATACAGCTTCTGGGTCATGTGGCCAGCATGACTAAGTCGCTTCTGGCGAAAACTCCAAATCTCATGCTCCTTCTTTGCCTTCTGTTCCCTTTTGAGAGGTGAAGAGCGTTTTGGCAGTCTGCACTCATAGGCCCCTTGTGCTTGTTTCCACAGCAGATGAGGATTCCGGCAGCGGCATCTACACATGTTTCATGAAATCGCATCGCTGCTACGACCTCATTCCAACGAGCTCCAAGCTTGTGGTCTTCGACACTTCTCTACAGGTGGGTAGCACCATGTTCTTCCAGAGGGCAGAGGAGGAGGCGCCTCTAGCAAGCTTCCAAGATTCCTGGCTAAAGCCTCATTCCTTCCTAACAGTTGGCCACAAAGTGGGGACACCCACAGACAAGAGCAGGGTTTCTGCGTAAGTGGGACAGAGTCTTTGAGCTGGCTTCCAATAACGGAATCAAGTGGTTGAATTGGCCCTGCTGTGTGACTGTACTTTTTGTTTGACTTTCAGGTCAAGAAAGCCTTCTTTGCGCTGGTGACTAACGGTGTGAGAGCCGCCCCACTCTGGGACAGCAAAACACAAAGCTTTGTAGGTACGTGTATCTCCTCTGAAGCACACAAGGCTTCCTGCCCACCCCCAGCTGACTGCTTAAGCGGAACTCTTTCCTCCCTTTTCTCTGCCATATAGGAATGCTCACAATCACGGATTTCATCAACATCCTTCATCGCTATTACAAATCAGCCATGGTAAGTACATTTTGGGCAATATCATCCCCTTTTACGTTAAAAAAAGCCAGTACATACTGAGATGATTTTGTCTGGAAAGTGGTCTTTAATACAGAATTGTCAGCTGCCATTGACTATTTTGAGTTTCCCAAGAACAAGTTTCTAGCCCCTAGGACTTCTGAAAGTTTTCCTCTGCAATGAGTGAGTGGAAGCATACAGATTAGAGAGGGTGAGTTTTGGAGATGGACTTCAGTTTTGGTCTCAGGAGTGTTTTTCTTTTCTGTTCAATAATTTCTATGCTCCAGTCAGTTCCAGGATGGGTTGCAGTACAAAACAGAGCGTAACAAATCTAAAAATAATACATTCAGTAAAAAGAAAAGAAAAAAGACACAGCAGCAATAAGCTCTTCACTCATTGTGGACACTGATGTCACTCTCTGGAGTCCAGAGCTCTAGTCAGCTGGGTCCTGCCTCTGATACTGGTGGGGGAACGACTTCTTCCATAGCTGGGATATTAAATTCCACCCCGAGTTCCCAAAGCAAGCTGGAGCTCCCAACACTTGCAGAGGTGGCCCAAAGGCCTGTGGCTTCCGTTGCATTGATGATCTGCTCTGTTTCTGGTGTCTGCAGGTGCAGATCTATGAGCTGGAGGAGCACAAGATCGAAACATGGCGAGGTGAGGAGAAGGAGGGTGAGGATGTGGGGCAAATACAATACGGAGCACTTCTGGAGGGGAAGAAGTAGAACCAGGAGAATGTGTGTCGAGTGTATCCAGCCATGGTGGAGAAGGAGTTGCTATGCATTTGGCAAAGCGCTTTTCTTCCTCCATGGTTTCCAATTCATGCCCTCCTTCCCCTGGCCAGCAGGAGGAGCTGTAGGTTTCTCTTGCTCCCCATGCATAGAACATAGCTGTCAAGTGTCCCTTATTTGAAGGGACAGTCCCTTATTCCAGCGCCATGTCCTGCTGCTGTCCCTTATTGATGGATGTACCTTAAATGTCCCTTAAATGATGTCCCTTAAATTTCAAAGGAAGCAGCTCCTCTCCCTCCTTGCCGGCCAGTGTTGCTTGGCTGTGTTGCTCACCCAACAAGAAGTCTAAGAACGACTGGGGGTGGAGCTTGCATGCCTTGTGTGTGGCTAGTTAATGCAAGCTGAGGGGGTTTTTGAATGCTGGACGCCATTTTGTTGCACGTGCTGCTGCAAACTTTGCAGTGCAAAGCCAGGCCGGGGAGCCATCTTAAGTTGAGGCTGCATAGGCCTTGTGGTGCATGTGATTCAGATTCTATTCAGTTGAACCTCTGGTTACAAAGTTGGTTGGACAGTGTTGTCAAAGCTACCAGCATGAGTTTGACCAGACTGCAGGAGGACAGGAAGACTGGAGTGCCTGGAACAGGTGAGGCTGCAGGTCCCTTATTTTGGCTGCTGGTCCCTTATTTTCAGATCTGTAAGCTGACAGCTATGGCATAGAATCATAGAATTGTAGAGTTGGACGGGACCCTGAGGATAACGCAGTATCTGTGTTTCCTCTGCTACCTCCCAAAACTTTGGTTCCATTGCATAACTGAGACTTTCTCTCCCACATACAGAAGTCTACCTGCAGGACTCCTTCAAGCCCCTGGTCTGCATTTCACCTAGTGCCAGGTAAGAAGCTCTGCCAATATGTGGTTGGGGGCTAAACTGTGTCTGCATTTTTTAAAAAAAAAGTATTGCCAAGTTCTTGCTTTCTACCATCGCCCCATCTAGCAGCCTCCTCATTTTGCCCTGCCAAAGCCGCCACCAGTCAGTGGATTCCTCAGTCGTCTCTTGCCCCTGGACTGTAGTGATTCTGCCTCCTGTGCATTGGTGGTCCTCTGCACCAATGCATTCTGATCTCCTTTCTTCTCCAGTACCTCCTGAGTTGCTCAGGCCACAAGTCCTGTGATGAAAGTACCCACAGAAAAGCAGGTGACTGGTGCCAAGCTAAATGCATAAAGAGAGGGCTTTGGCTTGTATCTAGCAAAGCTCTCCCATTGGTGGAAGGACAGCCCCTTGTGCAATGCAACTTCCCCTTCCCCTCTTCTCCCCACATAATTTGTGTGTGCGCGCATGGGGTTGTAGAAGGAGCAGAAATTCCACTGGTTGGGGGGAAGCCCTTGTGCAAACCAGGTGACTTCAATGGATACAACCCCATACACTATGAGCCATACACATGTGGGTACTATATGCATCCACATGCAATATTGGCACCCTGAGAACCTCAGCTTCTCTTTTATGAACCAAGTTTCTAGCTCGCTTGGTTATGAGGAGAAATTTAGAAAGAAGGGGACCATTTTTAGGGAAGGCTAGACAATAGTGGGATTCTACATAGTTCTTCCCTAGAAAGCTTTCTGCCCTGCACCTTAAGTCCACAACTGCCCTGCACCTTAAGTCCACAAAATTATTTACAAGCTGAAAAGAATGGTCCCTTAAGAGACAAGGATAAATTACAGAATACACAGACACTTCATTTAAATGCTTTTGAGTGGATATCACGGATCTACAGTCTTTATTAGAGTTCCTCTCACAATAGTCCTGTTAAAAGGAGGTGACTATTACTGCTGCGTTACAGATGAGGAACTGAGGCTGACAGATGGTGAACTTGCTTTATGGCATAGATGGGCAGCTAGCGGCCTGCAGGCTACCTCTGAGCAATTTTTATTTGAACCCTGGTGGCCCCACCAAATTTCAGTTGAGGTGTGGTAAACTATGTACTCACAGCGATACGTTTTCCAGTTGTACAAGAGAGAAGGAGGGACTGCACTTCAGTGTAACACCTCTCTCTTTGATTTTTCTCTGTAATGTCACAGCTGTGCTTGATCCCATGCGTTGCTGCGTGAAAGTAAGCCCTTTCTGCAGGGGTGGGGACCCTTGAGTACTCCCGGTGTTGTTGGACTACAACTCCCATAATTCCTGAGGGGAGTTGGGCATCCGGAGCCACAGTTTCCACATCCCTGCTGTAGTTGCGCCAAGTTTCTTTAGAAACCTGGCAACCTGTATGGATTTTTTGTGTGTGACAAAATACACTTTTGCCCTCCTCCCTCCCTGGCTGCTGTCTGGAAACTAGAGCAGCCCCAGAGAATAGAGAATTAGGCTGTTCCTGTTCTAGGCCCCCCATAAGGTCTATGAGATAATGATATTAACTCATTATTATGTTCCTGGGACTACTTGGATTCCCATCCTGTCATCTTTCCCAGTCAAGAGGAAGGAATTGTGAGATGGATTCCCCCCAACATGCAACCGATTTTTTTTTAAAAATATGTTTTTTATTAAAGATTTCTTAGTTTACAAAAATATGTGCATTGTCTCTTTTTCAAGTTGTTTTCTACAGATGTTTCATTTGTTGTGAGACATTAGTGTTACATACAGTAGATGCAACTGATTTTCATCATCTGTTTGTGAGTGACTTTCCCACAAAATGGTGCCCAAAATGGATTACAACCTATCAAATGAACAGTTGTGAGTACAGTAATTGTCATTCCACTGTGGTTCACCACAATTCACTTACATGCCTCAGATGGTGGTGCTATTCTTTAAGTATTAGTATTTATTATGTCTGTTAGTCACTTATATACAAAAGTCTCAAAGTGACTTAGCAAGAGAAATAGTAGCTACACCTCTCACTTGTGGCAGCCTTCCTTCCCAGCTCTCACTGGTGTCTTCCTTCTCCCTCTGTCTTCTCCTTGGGATAGGTTGGACCATCAATTAAATAGAGCAAAACCCAGAAGTCATTGCCTGTCCTCCAAGAATCCCAGATGCACCTCCCTCCTCTCTCTCTCTCTCTCTCTCTCTCTCTCTCTCTCTCTCTCTCTCTCCCCCCCCCTCTCCCTGAGCTTTTGACACATCCCTTGTGGAGCCAGGCTCCTGAGTGTCCTTGTTGCTTCTCACCTGTGATATGCTTCCCCCAAACTTGTGACTTCCAGCCTGTATGATGCAGTCACCTCCTTGATCCGGAACAAGATCCACCGCCTGCCTGTCATCGACCCTGACTCTGGGAACACGCTCTACATCCTGACCCACAAGCGCATCCTCAAGTTCCTCAAGCTGTTTGTGAGTGACCCCTGGCGCAGGCCAGCTCGAATATTTACGGCTGGCGTTGCTGCATTCCTCACCCGTCCCTCTGCCCCGGAGCTGTTTGGCATAGCTGTGAGGTGCCATCTTGTTCCTTTTTGTCCACAGAGTTCCAGCTTGCTATAAGAAACTGTATCTTCTTATCCTGCAGATTGCAGAGTTTCCCAAGCCAGAATTCATGTCCAAAAGCATCGAGGAGCTGAAGATTGGCACCTACGAAAATATTGCCATGGTCCATACCAACACCCCTGTTTATGTGGCGCTGGGCATCTTTGTACAACAGCGGGTTTCTGCGTTGCCTGTGGTGGATGAGTCAGGTGAGTTGCATCTCTGCAGGGAGTGGAGCTCAGCCAATGTAGACAGTCAGGGTTCAAGCATTTCTTGTCTATCAGTGGGTTATATTTTAAATCAGTCTCTTGGAAACAGCAGTGTGAATGAGAAGCTGCACTGTGTTAAAAATGAGAACTGGATAAGTTAAAGCCTTTTAACTTGAACAACTTTCCCAACGATATACCGTATTTTTTGCACCATAACACTCACTTTTTTCCTCCTAAAAAGTAAGGGGAAATGTCTGTGCGTGTTATGGAGGGAATGCCTACGGGTGGCATGCCTACGGATTTTCCTCCTCTAAAAACTACGTGCGTGTTATGGTCGGGTGCGTGTTATAGAGCGAAAAATACGGTAATTACAAAGTGATCTAAAATACCTTGGAAAGATTCCCCAGTCAAATGTCTGGGTAGATACAGCCATGTTGGTCTGCCGTAGACAAAACAAAATAAAAAAAATCTTTCCAGTAGCACCTTAGAGACCAACTAAGTTTGTTATTGGTATGAGCTTTCATGTGCATGCACACTTCTTCAGATACCTGGGTAGGTAGATAGCACAAGATCTAAATAATTCATCTAAATACAATCATTAAAAGTTGGTACTTGAAGTTAAAAGTGAATTGAACTGCTGGTCACAGTGGAATACACCTTGGCTAAAGAAAACCATGGTCCTAAATATGATAATCCTACCGAAAGTTATATTCATACTATTGAATTTACCAATAAGAGTTCTTCTTGAAATTCTTGATAACTAGCAAAAGAGCTTTAAGGATTTTATTTGGCAAATGAAAACAGTAGCCATAAAAACTCAGAGGAATAAAAATGGAGAGATAGCCGTTCCACCTATTACAATATATTATGAAGAGGCTATAATTGCTCACCTGAGAATGTGGTTCTATCCCGACAAGTTATTGGTCTTAGAACAGATTAATATTTTAGCAAGTTTAAAGAATATCTTATGGTGTGGTACACAATTTAATAAAGAAAGGATTAGCTCAAACCCATGTATATCAGCTATGCGGAATAACTGGTGTACACTAAAAGCAGAGGGAAGATACATTTTATAATAATTAAATAAATACCTTTTTATAATATAATTATAATATAATTTTATATTATTATTATAATTATAATTATAATTATTGTAATGTTATAGTACTATAGTATAATTATTATTATAATTAAATACCTTTTATAATAATTAAATAAAGGAAGAAAATTTGCTTGGAGACCTGTATTTTTGGAAATTGTATGGATTTATGGAGCTTAGGAAATTATTTTAGGAAGATTCTGTACTGGCGTTTTATAAAACTATATGTGTGGTTTCTCTTGGCTCTTTATTTAGTTTGGTTTATTTTTAAAAAACGATTATAGAATGCTTTACGTGCTCATTTTTGTTTGTTTGTTGAAAGGTCAGGGGTTTGCACCCATGAAATAATAACTGTTCATGTTCAGGATCTGGCTGCTATGTGTGGGGTCAGAAAAGAATTTCTTCCTCTGCCAAGTTCTAATTGGCTAGTGACCTAAGAGTGTTTTCCCCCTGTGTGGGTTGCTATTCTTCTCGGAACCACCTCCAGCCATTGATCCTATAAGCAGCGTTTTCTAACACACCTGCTTTTTGCTTGTAATGCATTGCACTCCAAATTGTGGTGGGTAGTGCAGCCAATACAGTCATTGCAGCAGAGATATGAACAACATACGATATCAGGGGAGGGAAACGAGTAAAATATTGAGATCACCTCTCAAAACTCCTGTCTCTGTCTTTCAGGCCGGGTTGTAGACATTTACTCCAAGTTTGATGTCATTGTAAGTATCTCCCCAGTCTTTGATGAATGCAGCTGGGATAGCTCAATTGCTAGAGCATGAGACTCTTAATCTCAGGGTCGTGGGTTTGAGCCCTGCGGTGGGCAAAAAGATTCCTGCATTGCAGAGGGGTTGGACTAGATGACCCGTGGGTCCCTTTCAACTCTGCACTTCTATGTTTCTATGTATGGGAGTACATTTTGCTTTGCTTGCTGGCCCTTTCTCTCCCCAAATATTTTTCACGGGGCTCCATTTGGGTGTTAGGCATACCTGCAAAACTGGTGTGGTTTTAAGCTCTGGATGTTAAAGGGGCCAGGAAGCCTCCGTTTCACCTTTCCCACAGTAGAGATAGTGTTGGTGATGTGGGCTAGTAGCCAATAGAATTTGGTTGGTGGTGCTTTCCTCAAAGTCCAGTTGACTGGAGTCAGGAAGTAATGTTTCCTTGGCTCATGCTGGCTTAGACCACGTTAACTCCACACATTTAAGTTACTATGGGATCTCCTTAAGCAGTTATAGCTTCTCCCAAAGAATTCTGGGAGCTATAATTCATTAAGGGTGCTGGGAGTTGCTAGGAGACAAACTGCAGCTCCCAGAATTATTTGGGGGAAACTATGACCAGTTAAATGGGATGCGGGTGGCGCTGTGGGTTAAACCACAGAGCCTAGGACTTGCCAATCAGAAGGTTGGCGGTTTGAATCCCCGTGACAGGGTGAGCTCCCATTGCTTGGTCCCTGCTCCTGCCAACCTAGCAGTTTGAAAGCACGTCAAAGTGCAAGTAGATAAATAGGTACCACTCCGGCGGGAAGGTAAATGGTGTTTCCGTGTGCTGCTCTGGTTCTCCAGAGGGGGCTTAGTCATGCTGGCCACATGACCCGGAAGCTGTCTGCGGACAAACGCTGGTTCCCTCGGCCTATAGAGCGAGATGAGCGCACAACCCCAGAGTTGGTCACAACTGGACCTAATGGTCAGGGGTCCCTTTACCCTTTACCTTTATGACCAGTTAAAGTGGCATTGCAGTACTTTAAATGTAGGGAGTGAATGTGGTCTTTGTGACCTTGAGTCACACCTCTTCATTACCCCTTTCCTTCATGGAACATGACTTGGCTCACTCCCTTAAATCGCCTGTGGGAATTTACTTTTGTTGACATTCTTCAATGGAGCTGCTGGCTGCTGATACAACAGGGTCTAACTTGTGTTGGCATCACAGAGCACTGATGAAAGGATGATCCTGTATCGTTGCAAGGAATGCGCCTCTGGTCTTTCTGTCTTATCTTCTGTAAATGCGCTGCAAGCAGCCCTAGCATGGAAGCACAACATGCAGATTCAAATTTCACAGAGTGGGGAGAAACATTCTCCCACATTCTTGCAGCCCGGGGTGCACATGGACGTGAGGAGAACAGACTTTGGGAGTCTCATGAAGGTCAAGTATGCCGCCAGATCTCCTCACCTTGCCTGTCTTCTCTGTGACTAGAACCTGGCAGCAGAGAAAACGTACAACAACCTGGATGTGACGGTGACCAAGGCATTGCAGCATCGCTCACAGTACTTTGAGGGTGTGCTAAAGTGTTACAAGCATGAGACTCTGGAGACAATAATCAACCGGTTGGTGGAGGCTGAGGTAATCCCGTTGGTAACCCCCTATCTGGAGTTAAAATGCTCAGCAAAGTTGAACTTAATAGAGGCAATTCCCCGTTCTATGCTGGGATTAGGTTCCGAGGCACCGTGTGTTTAAGTGAAATCACGTATATTGGGAACACGGTTGAAAAAACCTGCAAACACTACATTGGCTGCCTCCAAGCCTCCTTGCTCAGACTCCAACTCTCCACAGGCCTCAAAGGGCTCCTGGGATTGCACTTGCAAAGGCTCATGGGCGCTGTTTTCTGCCATTTTCACACTCTTTTTGGGCTGATTTTGCCCCTTTTCATATAGCTTCTGAGTTTGCAGTGATACGCGTTTGCACGTGCATTGAATGTGCATAAATGGGGAGTTGCCTGTATTGAATCCCGATGGGAGGAGCACACTTTACCCTGAATATGATCACACCGAGACAGTCTTGAGTTTAGGGAAACAAGAAAGCAACATTTATTACAGGGAATATATGTTGGATAGGAAAGATACTGCTTCTTTCTAGCTACGGTGGAGATTCCTTGAGCCACGCTTGCTCTTACATCTTCACAGGAGAGACACAGAAGGTGTCTCCTCTCCCAAGTTGAGGACAACGGAGGAGGGGGTAGGAATTGAGTATCAAGTCTAGCACCTGATGGAAGGTCAGCACAGGTTAGGTCAGCAAGGACAGCAGTCTAGGAAACTTGGAGGTTCCTCTCTCTGCCACTTCGTTCCCATACAGACACATCAGCCTCCGGTGCAAGCTGAGTTGTGGCACAACACTTCCAACAAGCCCTTCCTCTCCAACTGCTCCTTGGCCGCTCTGTTTCAATAAGGCAGTTGTGGGGAACTTCTGGGCCTCCATATGTTGCTGGACTACAACTCCCATCATCCCTGGCTGTGAGCCCGGCTTTCTAGGGCTGATGGGAGTTGTGGGGGCTAAAGATCCCCCACTCCTGCAGTCGGGGAACTTCAGTGGTAATACAGGGTAACTCAGGGTACCCATAAGTACCGGATTTTGTCTGGGTTGATTTCCCCACCTCCTGGAAAAGGTAATGATGAAATTGAAATAGTTGTTTTGGTTTCTTTGTGGAAGTAATTAAATGAAGGTGCTTCTACAACAGCTGAAATTTGGTGCGCACATAATCTGACAACTGAATACGAGGAAAAGTTGGCCAGTGGGGCTTTTTTGTGGAAGAGTCTTGCCTGAAACCTGGGATGTGAGGGTGACTTAAGAACAGCATTTGTCAGCTAGTGAAGTCCACACTTTATACAACCTTGTTCAGATTGACAAGGAACCAAAGGTTCCCTTGACTTGCTGCTTAACCACAAAGCTGTTATGTAAAAGGTTGCTTATCACTGAAGGATGGGATTCTCATTTCCATGGAGAAACTTGGAAGGCTTTGAATAGCATGAGGGAATATCTGCAAGGGAAGAGGACGAGTACCAAAACACCAAATTTCTTTTTCATATAGACTTGGGGACAAAGAGATACTAATTTTGTACTTATGTATTAATTTACCACATTCACACCTCACTTTTTCCTGCAAGGAGCTCAGGTCAGTAGACAGTGTCTCCCCTCTGTATTTTGCCCCCACAACAGCCCTGCGAGGTAGTTTAGATGACTGGCCCAGTGTCACTTGGTGAAGTTCATGGCTGCATGAGGATTTGGGCCCCGCTCCCAGTCCCAACGCTCTCTGATCGCTAAACCAACCTGGCTCTCTAAATCACTACCACCCGTAAATCTTGGCTGTGTCAAGCAAGTCCTCACAGGCCTTTCTGCTAACCCACAGGTTCATCGGCTGGTTGTGGTGGATGAAAGCAATGTGGTGAAGGGGATCGTGTCCCTCTCGGATATTCTTCAGGCCCTGGTCATGCCTGGCGGTCAGAAGCCCTGACTGCAGGAGGGCTGAGCCCCCCACCGTGAACCTGAAGCGTGGAGCAGCTGTCCCTTCTGCATCGCCCTTCTGGCCAACCAGCTGAAGCCCAGAGCAGGCTATGCGGCCAGCCCAGTCATCAACCAACCCTCTGTGGGGTACTTCCCATGGTCTTCCCACCTCACCAGGCTGTGTGTCTCCTCCTTCCCCGTTTTGGTTGCAAAGGAGCCCCCAGGCTTGCTTGTTCCCCTGAGCTAAGTGTATCGAGGGGGCCCCTCCGGCTGCAGGCTCAGGTGGGCTGTACTTGCCACGCTTGGAGGGGAAGAAAAGGGAAACAGGCTTCCTGGGACGACTGCAAAGGAGATACGTGGGGAAGGGGCCACCTCAAAAGCCCAAACACACCCTCAGGAGGTGGACCTCTGCAGGTGCCTGGTGGGCAGCATAAGCCATGGCAACTCTTGAGTGGGCGAACTGTGTGTTTGCATAACCCCTGTATCTCTGCATGCCATACGGGCGCAGAAGGGAATTGTAGGTGAGAAGTCTCCATCCTAGTGCCACTTTGTCGCTTCCACCAAGCAATACTCTTTCCCTCCTAGTCTCTGCACAGGTTGAGGGGGTCGTTTCTGTTTCAGAGTTGCCATCCCCTGCTCTGTCCTTCCCAGCAGCAGAACCAAGCCCCATTCCGTAAGTTCCTGAATGGCGCAAACGAGATCTTCGCAGGAGCTGAAAACCACTTCCCAGGTCCTTGTGATGAGCCTGCGGTGGCCGTTGGCTGTCCAGAGTGCCTGAATTCCTGCTGATCTGTTTTGGGACAGCCTCAGTAGCTCCTGCTCACCTTGGTCTTGAATATATTGCCTGTCAGTCCTGCCTGTCAACTTAGCAATGATAGGACTCTGTATCTGTGCTCTGGCAGAGAGAAATGTGGTTGTCCATAGGCATATTCAAGCTCTCCTTTTGAGGCAGAAACATGAGTGCTTTTGAGAATCGGCACCTAATTCTTCCTTACCAAACCAGAGGCAGTTGCCTTGTCCCTCCGCTGCACAAGAGTATTTTTCTTGCCATAAAACTCACCTCTTTGTACATTCCTACAACTGCTCCCCATGTAAATTGTACAACATGTATTTTTGTAAAGCCACGGTTCTGACGCTCCGTCCACACTCTTCCTGTTTTCTTTGGCTGGGAGGGGGGCAGCGCTCGTTCTCCGTGCTCAGCCTCAACTTGGAACTTTTAAAAATGATTTCAGGTCCATGCGGGGGATCCTTCCGGGGCCCTTCCCTTTGTGTGATGTCAACTACTATTTGTTTTATTGAGATTCTGTACTTATTAAAAAATTGAGGTATCCTATTTCAGTTTGTGTTGTCTTAAGAGCAAATGAACAAACAGAGCAAACAACAACTATTTTCCCACAAGGGATGAAAACTCTTTCCTGATTCCGGTGACTCCAGTTCTAGGGTTGAGTTAAGCGGGAAACATCCAGGGCTAGAATAAGGCAGTATGTTACCTGAGGTGACCCTCTTCCCAAATACCCAAGGTCAGTTAGGTTACTTTGGCACTGGAGACAGAAAATCCCACAAGCGCCTCTCTGTATGCAGTTAAGAATAAATAACCATTTGTGGCCCTTTCAGCTGCCTCACTCTAAAAATATCAACCTACCTTCCTTCTCCCACACAAAGCAGCAGAGGCAAGGGGGGTTTGTGGATAGTTTTGAGATCCAGCAGCCTGACCTATATTCTCTCTTCCCCCATCCCAGCCTCTTTTTGCCATGCCCAGGACATTTTATTAATTTGCTTCTCTAAAATGTATATTGCTATGCAAAGTGCATTGTAGTTGATGGGGTCCTCGTAGGGGAAGTGGTCGTCGTAGGTTTCCAGAGCTGGTAACCCGTGTCATAGATGCAATACACCTTGACCCCTGGGATGGGCAGCCCCTTCAGGAGGTCCTTTGTGGTGTTCCACATGCACCAGCCATCCTCAAAGTCAACGTTGGTGAAGAAGCACTAGTGGTCCCGGTAGGTGTCATTGTGGGAGGGGGTGGAGATGAAGACATGCGCCTCGGGCCACAACAGCATGTCTGGGAACACCCAGGGGCTGGATGTGGTCCTGCACTTCTCACACAATTTGATGGTGGACATGATGGGGATCCCCTGAAATGCAGACCACCTTGATATCTACTACAGCACTGGCATAGATCTCCAGCTACACAAATCTCCCAGGAAGCTCACTTTGCCTGGCCTTGAGCAAACAGACTTGAAAGAGAGGCTGCAACACTTGGAAACCCTTGAGAGGGACAGAAAGTGCACCAGGACTGACTGGTTACATAGAATCATAGAGTTGGAATAGACCACAAGGGCCATCGAGTCCAACCCCCTGCCAAGCAGGAAACACCATCAGAGCACTCCTGACATATGGTTGTCAAGCCTCTGCTTAAAGACCTCCAAAGGAGGAGACTCCACCACACTCCTTGGCAGCAAATTCCACTGTCGAACAGCTCTTACTGTCAGGAAGTTCTTCCTCATGTTTAGCTGGAATCTTCTTTCTTGTAGTTTGGATCCATTGCTCCGTGTCCGCTTCTCTGGAGCAGCAGAAAACAACCTTTCTCCCTCCTCTAGGTGACATCCTTTTATATATTTGAACATGGCTATCATATCACCCCTTAACCTCCTCTTCTCCAGGCTAAACATGCCCAGCTCCCTTAGCCGTTCCTCATAAGGCATTGTTTCCAGGCCTTTGACCATTTTGGTTGCCCTCCTCTGGACACGTTCCAGTTTGTCAGTGTCCTTCTTGATCTGTGGTGCCCAGAACTGGACACAGTACTCCAGGTGAGGTCTGACCAGAGCAGAATACAGTGGCACTATTACTTCCCTTGATCTAGATGCTATACTCCTATTGATGCAGCCCAGAATTGCATTGGCTTTTTTAGCTGGTTACTTAGGGCACAGTCTGCCTGGGGGTGGTATATGCCACCACTGACTGGGCATCTGCCACGACTGATGTGCTGCTCTACTTGCCACTGAGTTAGGGGTGGTCCTGGGTTGACCCCCCCACCATCCATGACCCTGCCGCCCCTGCCACCAGGGTTGAGGAGCAGGAGGCAGCTGCTATGGCGCTGGTGGTGCCTGTGAGCTGGGGGGAGGCATGATGGCACAGGGAGGGGGGCTGCTGATGAGATGGGCAATGGTGAGGTAGCATAAAAGATGGCTCTGTGTGTGTGTGTGTGTGAGAGAGAGAGAGAGAGAGAGAGAGAGAGAGAGAGCGTACACACTATACACATTCAAATCATGTTTCCTTCCTCAAAGAATTCTGGACACTATAGTTTGTTAAAGTTGCTGGGAATTGTAACTCTGTTAGGATTAACTACAATGCCCAGGATTCTTTGAGGGAAAGAAGGTGCTTAAAATGGGCATTAAAGGTATTGTGTGTACATAGTTTATGTTTCATACCACACAATAAACAAAGCTTATTGAACACCACACACCCTGAGAACAGCAGGAAAAACTAAGGCTGTACACATTCTACATCTTTAAAGCAAATCTGAGTTTTATGAGAAATCCCAGCACAATCCAAGAGAGGCATCTCTATTTTTAGCAACAATAACAAAAAGAAGGGAAGATGCATTTCCCACACTCCTCGTCCTCACACACCTGTGGCCAGGATCATGTCTAGATTAGTTTAGTAGAAGGCAATAAAAGAACGTAATTCTATGCTAGAGGCCTGAGAACTCTTGCTTCTTAAAAGTGCATTTAAGAGGTGCATAGCAGCCGTTTTGGGGTCTGGAGAGGCCTGATATTCTGGCCCACCTCACCCAGACCTTCCAAGTATCCCTAATTTCCAGGGACTTCCCTGATTTAGAGAAGCCATCCTGGATTTTTATTTGATTCCAGAATGTCCCACTTTTCCTTAGAATGTCCCTATGTTCATTGGAGAAATGTTGGAGGGTATGCTCACTTGCTGGCAAGCAACTCACCTGAGACCAGGACCCTCGTGGGCTTCACTGCTCCCCCCCCCCAGGAGCCCCCAGGGAGATGAATCCCTAGACATTTTGGCTTTTCCAAGCCTGGGACTGCTGGCTGGAGGGGAAGTAGAAGATGCAGAGGTTCCCCAGGCTATGTCCAATGAGGAAGGTCTACAGTGCCCATCGTTGACCATGCTGGCTGCTGGGATGGAAGAGCGTTTGTGGATAGTTTTGAGATCCAGCAGCCTGACCTATATTCTCTCTTCCCCCATCCCAGCCTCTTTTTGCCATGCCCAGGACATTTTATTAATTTGCTTCTCTAAAATGTATATTGCTATGCAAAGTGCATTGTAGTTGATGGGGTCCTCGTAGGGGAAGTGGTCGTCGTAGCTTTCCAGAGCTGGTAACCCGTGTCCAACACCTGAGGGAGTCTATAACAGGCTTTGAAGTGTTTTCAGCCGGTGACATCCCTGCTATTGTCAGTCCAACCGTCAACCCCAATAGGCAGGAACATGGTGAAGATGTCCTCTGTCTGGCGGTAGCACATCCAGTTCACCACATTGGGCTTGTCCACATCAGCCTCCGGCTGGTTTCCCAGGCAACCAGGCACTGCACGGGGTGGCAGCCTGCCTTCGTGGTGCACCCACACAGCAATATAACAATGAATACAAAGAACAAATTGGACAAGTACACATGGTATAATTGGGGGGAGCAAAATGTCAGCAGCAGCATCCTGTGGCAGATCTGGGCTGCGGGCTCCTCCTTCCTCACAGACCTGATACTTGTATGAGAGTCTCCCCACCATCTCCTGCAAGCAAGCCGTTACATTGGCTTCCACTAGACAGGAAGAACCACCTGCCCCCTCCCCAGGAGTTCAGCCGTAGTGCAAGGACTAAATGATGTCATCTTCAGAGGTGTTATTTGGCAATCCTTTTTCTCAGAAACCCACCAGCTAAGTGAAAAGGAAGCAGTAAGGGTTAAATTGCCTGCTTTGGTTTTGCAAAAGTGTTTTGATTATAACCCACCAAAATGTCACAAAATACTGAGCAAGCTTTTGAGTCCATCGGGTTGCATATTTGGGGGTGAAGGGTGGGAGGAAAATGACTTAGTATTCCTGTAAAATTTTATTAAGGTTATTTCATAATAGAATTAAAAATAAACTAATCTAAATAAAAGCAGAAAAATAAAATGCAGAATCCTCTCTCAAAGATAGCTCTCAATCCTTGTCTCACACAGAAAGAGATGGACCGTCCCTTCCATTTATGCTTCTTCCACTCTTTTTCCAAGAAAAGCACCAGAGGCTTGGTAGCTTTTTACTCCGAATTCACTCCAAATTGTACAGAGAGTCCTTGGGAAACTGGCTTAATATATTGAAGCGAGAATGTTTGCACTGGCCAAGTTCACTTTTGTTGTATGGTGGGGTTTTTTGGGGGGGTGGGTGGTTGTCATGAAGAATTTCCCACCACATCACTGGTGTTCAGCTCACTTGCGAAGCTTCTGGGCCCTCCCGCAATACAAGCGTGTGTCACACACCTCTCTTACATGCCTTGTGTTTGAAATAAAAAAATTCCTTCCAGCAGCACCTTAAAGACCAGCTAAGTTAGTTCTTAGTATGAGCTTTCGTGTGCATGCACACTTCTTCAGATACACTGAAACAGAAGTTGCCAGATCCTTCTATATAGAGAGAAGGTGGGGAGGGGTATTACTCAGAAGGGTGGTGGGAATGGGAGATTGGCAGATAGCTGAGATGAGCCTGTTGACGACTCTTAACGACTGCAATAGGTCTTACAGGAAAAGGCAAGGGGTGAGAAGGTGAAAAATGGCTAAGTCATGTATAATGAGTTTGAAAGCATGGCATTGAAGAGGAAGTATTCAGCAGCCAAGTAAGGCTGCTCATGCATAGGATTTGCTTCCTCTGTGGGGCTGGAGTGACAACCTCCCCCTTGCAACTCTTGAGGAGTAACAGTTGGAAGCCTTGGTGGGGTCCAAGGATCTTCCAATCTGAAGTGGCTCCACCCTCTCTTGCAAAGGTGGCCACTCTTGTTCCCACCCTGCCCTGTATCTAGTTACAAGGCCAGCATAGCTGCCTGTCTGCCACCAGTCATTCCTCCTCTCTCCCTCCCTCCTCCACTGCCCCCGGGGCCCTTAGGACCAGGAATGTGCTGAGCCAGCATCACCGCCCAGACACCAAATCCCTGTTTGTTCTGCCCGTGGCTTTTAAAAAGGCGGAAATCCTCCCAGGCACCCAGCCGGAGCCGTGGGTGGCGATGGCACAGCCTAGCAAAGGGAACAACAGTTGGGGGCAAGGTAGGTGCTCCCCAGGCCAAGCGGAAGGGCCAGTGAGGAAAGGTGGAATCGGACAGTGTGAGGAAGCTTGTGGTGAATGTGGTTGAAGCTCCCAGATGGCTCCCCCAAGTACTGAAAGAGTCTGGGGGGACACACAGTGGGTGACAATGTTTACCTTCTGGCTGTGGGGAATGGGCTGCAAAGGTTGCTGTGGGGATGTGCTGTGAGGCCAATTGTCACAGGGAGCCTGGATTCTCAGCTCTGCACACACTGAGAACTGGAGACAGGAATCTCTTTTCCTCCCCTGAGGGGCTTCTCTTCCCCCACTTCCCCCCCCCAACTAGTTTGTGTGCCCAGGCAACCCTCCACTCAAGGGCTATGGAAAGATCTTAAGGCCTGAACACCCCAACAGAGCTAGGAGCAGTTGGTCTAGATCAGGCATGGCCAAACTTGGCCTTCCAGATGTTTTGGGACTACAACTCCCATCCTCTCTAGCTAACAGGACCAGTGGTCAGGGATGATGGGAATTGTAGTCCCAAAACATCTGGAGGGCCAAGTATGGTATGGCCATGCCTAGTCTAGATCCTTATGCAAGGCACCATTTACACTTGTTTCACATTGGGCAAGGAGGTGCTGCGCCTAAGCGACCTGTGGGGACCAATAATGGACTGTGTACACTAAATGGGGTGAGGAGCAGTTGAGCAGTCCATCGGGTGGAGTCGATGGCCGTGGGCCTGGCTTCTCATGGCTTTAGAAGGTTCTGCAGAGTTAGTGTTGTGGGCTGCTGTTGACCCACAATCCTACTTTGATGGGCCAGGTATAAATAGCGCAGAGTGAAAGGGACTCACCTAAAATCATTTTTGCTACCACAGAGCAAATGACATGAGAGCAGCCCTGCACCATAGATTGGCGCTGGTTTTCCTTCAATTCTATCCTGAGCTTACCCAGCTACTTTTGAGTCCTGGCGCCCCCTCCACTCACTCCCCCCTCCACTGTTGACACAGCACATTCCCCGTAGGGTGGGAGTCGGACAAGCAGAGGGTGGCTAAGGCTGCACCCACTGGTTGGAGTGCCTTTGGCTTTCAAAGCCGACAGAGCTCAGAACTGGGATGACATGGAGCAGGTTGGGTCCTGAAATCTTGGGCTTGCTGGTATTGCTCTGTCTCGGATAACACAAGGGAGCTGGGAATTCGGTGACCATGGACGAAAGGAGTGGATCTAGAAGCAGATTCAGGGCTGGCTGAAGAGAATGTAAAAGATCAGGATATTGTGCACGAGAAAGCTGCCCTTCACCCTCACAGACGCAAACTCATGTTGCTGTTCAATAGGTACAGTACATGATTGCTTTGATCCTGCAAGAGTGACCTGACTGCAGAAACTGGTTGTCACACCAGTTCACCTTCCTGGATACGGTCCGTGCGTGGAAAAGCGTGCCGCTGGGAGGAGGGTGTCTGTGCTTCCTGGATTTGGATTTCTAGCAATTATCCCCTCCACCCATGGTTTGCTCTTGGCACAGACCATTGGACCTGGGTTTGGGGGAGGTGGGGTGGTGGTGGATAGAGTAGGGCTGCCATACATCTGCATTTTTTCTGGACATTACCAGGATTTTAAGGGTGGAATTGACGTCTGGGGGGAATTTCCGAAAGGCAGTGCTTTGTCCTGGATCTTAGGCAAGTCAACTGAAATATTGAGGGGGTTATTTTTGTGTTTTTGGAAAAAGGAAAAGAAAAAAGGCGAACAATTTTTGGGGTGCCCTGGTATTTACTTTTTGAAATATGGCAACCCTAGGATAGAGTAATCCAGATCTAGACATTCTCTCTTTTCCCCACTGTAACAGATTATCAATGCAGTCAGGTTGTTGGTGAATACAAAATTTGTACCAAATGGCTGGCACTACCTTGTGTCTGTTTCAGAACTAGCTCTCATGTGTGAAGATTAGGGTTTGGGGGGGGGTGCTATTATATGACAATGTAAGCACGTGCATTTGTGTGAAAATACAGTTGTGACAAAGTAGGGAAATGATATAGTTTGGAGTTTAACAATTCTTGGACGCAGGACCTCATGCACCCAGCTGTAGCAGCTCATTCACTTGGTTTCCTCGTTTCCATATTAGCAAACTGTTATGCTCTTCTCTCTCCCCCCCCACTGCCCCCATCCATGCAAAAACTAGGGTAACTAGTTTCCTCTGTTAACCTTTGGAACATATACAAGCCTAGTGCAGAAGAACACTCTGGATATGGGAATAAGATGGGCACCGACCATATATTTGAACTGAGGGGCCCATTTGCATGGGCACAAAGGCTTGGCAGAGACGTAAGCCGGTGACGTACATCCACCGTTTGCACACTGAAGTCTCTTTTGGTATCAGATGGAGCTGTATTCAACATGAATACCTGAGACACGGTAGGCTAAGCTTTTCCTGTGTGGCCTTGGGGCTCAGGGTTTGGTTAACTGATTCTGGAAGTTCATCTCACATGAATCACAGAATCACAGAGTTGGAAGGGACCGCAAGGATCTTCTAGTCCAGGGGTCAGCAACCTTTTTCAGCAGGGGGGCCAGTCCACTGTCCCTCAGACCTTGTGGTGGGCCGGACGATATTTTAAAAAATATATATGAACGAATTCCTATGCCCCATAAATAACCCAGAGATGCATTTTAAATAAAAGGACACATACTACTCATGTAAAAAGACGCTGATTCCTGGACCATCCGCAGGTCGGATTGAGAAGGTGATTGGGCCGCATCCGGCCCCTGGGCCTTAGGTTGTCTACCCCTGTTCTAGTCCAACGCTCTGCAATGCAAGAATCTTTAGCCAAACATGTGTCTTGAACCCACAACCCTGAGATTACCAGCTCAGCTATCCCTGTCCTTTGACGCACTCCTTTTTCATACTGGCCTCATTCCTGTGCCTTCAACAACAGCCCAACCCACAGAAACATAACAGGTGAACTCTCTCCAAGCCAGGGAAAGCTTCTGGCTAAATTTTATTGTGTGAGCATTTTTTGAATTTAATATTTGTAGTCCATTTCTCAAACAAGAATGTTGAGCTCCAAGTGGCTCATAATAATAGCGTTAAAAATAAACATTACAGTCTCTATAATCACATCAAAAAGACGTCTCTTAAGGCCCAGGAGCAGGGCCAATTAGAAAGAAAAGAAAGGAAAATTAATGTGTACATACTATAACAGTACATTCAAAGCACATTTTCATCCTCAAAGACTTCTGGGCACTGTAGTTTACCCCTCAAAGAGTTACAGTTCCCAGCAATCCTTAACAAACCACAATGCCCATAATTCTTTGAGACAGGAAATATGTATTGAATGTGCTGTCCTTGTCGAGACAGCTCCCCATCAGCCAGATGGGAATAATAGTCACTTATCTCACAGCATTATTGTGGGCATGAATTCAGTTAGATTTATTAAGTGCTCTGCACAGGGAAATGATATAGATCAGGGATGAGGAGCCATGGACCCAATGTGGCCCTCCAGGTTTCTTTATCTGGCTCTCAAGAGTCTCCCCAGACCATAAAGGTAAAAGTAAAGGGACCCCTGACCATTAGGTCCAGTCATGACCAACTCTGGGGTTGCGGCGCTAATCTCGCTTTACTGGCCGAGGGAGCCGGCGTTCAGCTTCCGGGTCATGTGGCCAGCATGACTAAGCCGCTTCTGGTGAACCAGAGCAGCGCACGGAAATGCCGTTTACCTTCCCGCCGGAGCTGTACCTATTTATCTACTTGCACTTTGACGTGCTTTCGAACTGCTAGGTTGGCAGGAGCAGGGACCGAACAACAGGAGCTCACCCCGTCGCGGGGATTCGAACCACCAACCTTCTGATTGGCAAGTCCTAGGCTCTGTGGTTTAATCCACAGTACCAGCCGCATCCCCAGACCAAGCACCCTCCCAAATGTGCTTTGCTTTGCCCCCACCCTGAGTGTTTTTGCCTGGCTGGAATATCTCATTGGATTCCGACGGTGCTTCTGTCTTGCCTGCATGGAGGACAGAGAGAGGTGTGGGAGCATGTGTAGAAAGGAAGCAGCCTTCCGTAAAAAGGTAAAACTTCGCATTTATTATTCTGCTCACTTTAGCCTCTGGCTCCTCCCCTCCACTGGCCGTGGCACCTGGAAGGCTGCTTAGATTGGAATGTGGCCGTTGAACTAAAAAAAAGCTTCCAAGCCCTCCCTACTATTAGATTGGTTATCAATAACCCCGATCCCTTTTCCCTTGAGTCCGTCCCTGGCCCTTCGGGACCTAGATTATGGCTGCTTCCAGGGCAGGGGGGACAAAAGGATGCAAGGTCTCTTCTCTCTCTCCCCGTTCCCCCACCCCCGATAATAAATGGGGTTGTGTCACTGGCAGCTCTGCTAACCACCCCCATTCTTGCCATCCGTTGCCAATGCAGTTGCCATGCTGGCGCTCAGTTGCTAGGTTTCACTTGGAGCTGGCGTGGGAGTTTGTACTTAACTCTCTCATTTACTGGGAAATTTGGCGGGGGGAGGAGAGGCTGCATTTAGTTGGGGTGAGGGGTGAATACATTTTCCAGAGAGTAAGCTATAACGCACTGAAGTGGGGGGGGGGGTGAAGAAGAGAGAAAGGTGCCTCCCTCTGCAGCGCGGAAAGAGGACCAAGGACCACTTAAGCAAATAGCATCTCTGAGCTATGGGTGCAGCCAAGGAGGGCACCTTGTAGTTCTGGGTCAACTCCCAGCCCCTCTCCAGCCTATGAAGCTCCACTGGTACCACCACCACCACCACCAAACCTGGTGCTGCCAGTTTCTACAGCTGGGATGGGGAGCCTGGCGGCTGGAATGCAGTTGCCCTGCCACCACACCTGACCACTGGGCATGCTGGCTGGGACTGATGGGAGTCCCAAGCACAGCTGCAGTTACCACAGCAGAAGGGAGGTCCTCTTTCTCAGGGGCTGAGCCAGCAAGGAATGTGGTGTGTGTTAAGTCATGTGTCCCGCCACTGATGTGTGCTGTGCCCCCAGTCTCCCTCAGGAATGGGGAACCTGTCCCCCCTTCATTGCTGCTGGACTCCAGCTCCCATCATGCCTGATCATTGGCCATGTGGGTTGGGGCTGCTCAGAACTGGAGTCCAACATCATCTGGTGGGTCACAGTTTCCCCATTCCTATTCCACCAGCTATTGCAGTTCCTTAACAGACAGGATTGGGGCCAATGCACCTTTCCTCCTTGGTGTGCTGCAGTGATGGGAGATGAAATGCATGGAGAACAGCTCAGTGGCATCTGCTTGGGGAAGGTCCTTGGTCCAATCCTGGCCACCTCCAGGTAGGACTGGAAGAGACTCCCATCCGAAAAGCAGGAAAGCCTCCATCAGCATAGACAATATTGGGATAGGCAGACGAACAGTGTGACTTGGCCTACTTCCTATCTGCCAACACTTCCCCTGCTGCACCATTACTAATCGTGCAGGAAGCCAGTTCTAAGTTTTGAGGCCTCTTGGACCCCCAGTGGGTCTCCTTCATCTTCCCTGCTGCTACTGCCCATTTATTTGCTTCTCCCTTGAGGCCCAACCATTTCCCAGAGAAAGGATAGCTTAGATATGCAGAGGTTACTGCTCTCCAGCCCAACTCATTGGCACCTGAGGCAGATTCCAAAATGGCGCCCCTTTTGTGAGGAAACAAGGTAGGAAGAAAGACTACTGTTGGGATCTGCTACCCTAGTGGATCCTGCCACCTGTGGCAGTCGCTTCACCTTGCCTCATGGGGGGTGGGGGTGGACCTGGGGCAGGAAGAAATAGCAAGGAGGCGGCACAGCAGAACTAGGAACAACCTGAGATTGGTGGCCGGCCCCCTCTTGGCGTATGGGACTCTGCAGGTGACTGCGTTGAATCGGACAGCCTTCCCCTTCCTAGACATTGTGAGGCCTGATTCCCAAGGCATGTGTGATAGTGCAAAGCGCTTTGCAGTTTGGGACCCACAAATCGGAGACGGCCCAAAATGTTTTGGTACCTCAAGGCAGAAGATCCAAATGGTGAGACTCAATAGTTAAATCATTCACCATCTGCTGCCTTTTAATGGTAACCCCAAGATTTCACCTCTGGTGTCAGGGCGGGCCCAAGACATTTCGCTGCTGGAGCAGTAAATGGTGCCACCCTCCCAAGTCTAGGTGACCAAGTTATTTTGGCACCTGAGGCAGACAAACCTTACAAGCACCTCCCTCCCTGGCAGTAAAGATGCAAAATAACAATAAAAACTTAAAAGAGACAGCAACTTGCTGCCCAGTTATGACTCTCAGAATTATGTGCCTGAGCAAGCTGCTTCACACTGTTTTGTGGTCAGGTCAGCCCTGTCAGAGGTGAGCTGCTTCATTGGGCCGGCCCTACCACTGACCTGAGCAGCTACCTCCTACAGAGTCAAAGCCACTGGTCCACCTACCTCAGCACTTTCTATACAGACTGACAGTGATGCTCTAGGGTTTCAGACAGGACTCCTGCCCAGCCCTGCTTGGAAACCTCCTGCACACAGAACGGATATTCCCTGTCAGCCAGCTGCAGCCTTTCCAAATGACATGCACAAGGTTAGTGATGTGAGGTTATTTCAAGTGGGTGTTCTACAGAATGTCAAAGGGAACAGAGTCTAGTGACACAGACAAGGCAGTCAATTCCTGTCAGAAAGCAGAGTGTGGCAAATGACACCCTTTCACATCCCTGGCCATCACCATGGCCTTTGGCCATGCAGTCACAGGGGAGTGGGGACGAAATGTAGTTAAGCTGCGACAAGAAAGCTTGCAATGGATGAAAGCTGCGTCCCACATGATTCTAACACAATTTCGTTCTTTATTTAAGGTACTTATACACCCTCCTTTATAAGGGACGTGGGAAGCGCTGTACTCTAAACCACTGAGTCTCTTGGGTTTGCCAATCGAAGCTCAGCGGTTTGAATCTGCACGATGGAGTGAGCTCCTGTTGCTCGGTCCCAGTTCCTGCCGACCTAGCAGTTTGAAAGCATACCAGCATGAGTAGATAAATAGGTACCGCTGTGGCGGGAAGGTAAACAGCGTTTCTGTGTGCTCTGGCCTCCATCACAGTGTTCCATGCACCAGAAGTGGTTTAGTCACGCTGGCCACATGACCCAGGAAGCTGTCTGTGGACAAACTCCAGCTCCTTCAGCCTGAAAAGTGAGATGAGCGCCACACCCCATAGTTGCCTTTGATTGGACTTAGCCATCTAGGGGTCCTTTACCTTTACCTCATCTTACACCCTCCTTCATAAGGTTTACAATGCAAATTAAACCAAAAAGCAACAATAAAAGATACAGCTGAACAATTTAGATCAGTAAAGCAAATGGCACTATCAAGTCATGAATAAAACAGCAAAGCAAAAAAAAAAATCAGACAAGAAAATGTATTGCTAGCCTTCGGCTTAAGAGATAACCGAATGGGAGCAGGAAGCATTTAAGAGCTCAACACTTGGCGTTTTCTTTAACTCATTTTCACGTGAACAGTGGGAAGGAGGGCAGGGCAGGGAGATGTGGCTTGGGCGTGAGGCGATGCACGGATACCATGCACATCCTGTGTGGGGAACATTGTGAGAGACAGCACAGTGTTTGTCTGTGTGCAATCTGGGTGTCCTTGTGTGCCGTCGTGTCTTGCGTTTCTGTTGCCGTGTAACTATTCTCGCAGCAGCTTGTTAGTTGCAGAGGTCCTCTGTGTGTGTGTGTGTGTGCTTTTTCCCTCATGCACAGAAACAGTGTGTAGCAATGCGAGAGATCCTTGGTACATAGCTGCTTGCCTGATATGCCTTTGCAATATGCACATTTGTGTACGTCCACATACCTCTGTCTTTCCACTGGCTTCACCTGCGACCACCTGTCCCTGAGAACCCTACTTCCTGAGTGACCCTCGCCCTGTGCTGCCGACAGCTGCCCTTCTTCTCTGCCTCTGCCAGGGAACTTGCCTGCCATGTGCTGTGGGGGTGTATTGCACTCCCAGCCTCCCTTTGCCGGTGCTGCTGGGGACTCTGGCGGCTGCTAGATGTCCCAGCAAACAGGAAGATGTTTGAATGCCCGGGTCTGAGTCCCGGAGATGCCAGACGTCTCCATGTCTGCGAGAGAACAAACCTGCTTCATGTTGAATTTAACACAGTTTCTTGTTCCAGCCGGGATGCCATGGAAGCGGACCTGTGGACAGGACAAGGCTACAGTGCCCCCTGGATGTACCACAGTGTGGCTGGGCAGTACACGTGAGTCCAGGACTCTTTGTGGTTGTTTTTTTAAGGGGTTAAAAAATAGGGGGTATTTGTGGAGAAAGCTCCTGTCTTAGCTGCAATGAGCCAGCAGAGGGGGCTTAGGGGTTGGGGTTAAGGTGCTTCAGTGCTGCATCTAGTGGTTAGCATGGGGAGGGGCATAATTTGTTTGTGTTGTAAATAATGGACGACAGCATGATCCAAAACAATGAACATGCTAGGGGTTGCATCTAGTGTTACTCAGAGCAGACCCATTGAAATGAATGGACTTTGCTAACTTGGGTCAAAAAATTTCGTGGGTCTACTCTGAATAAAACATAGTTGGCAGCAGGCCTAGGAGTTTACCAACATTTATTTGGACCCTATATAGTCTTTTTTTCTAACTGCTTAAAAGGCTTAGCATTTGTTACTCGTACAACATTCACTGAAGGTAAATTAGTGTAGTATTATGCCCGTAGCATAGACTGGAAGGCTAAGGCTGATAGCTGAGCTGGGGTTTGAACTAAAGGCTCGATAGCTTTTGCTGCTCTGTAGCAGAAATGCTCCTAGTACGTTGCCTTGGACCAGGATTTAATTTCTAAAATTGTGAGGTGGGGAGAATAGGCTAAAAGATGCTTGGAAGTTCTGTGTGTCAGGCTGGATTCGCTACTCCCTTAAAAGCTTGAGAGGGTGGGAGTGGGGCCACAGACTTAAACAATGAAGACAGGCACTCTCTCTGCACATGCCCAGATACACACTTATTATCACCTGAGGTGGAGTCCTGGGAAATCGGTTCAAGGGGTATGCAAAGTTCATTTCACTGCTTGGCTAGGCACCTTGGGCAAGTTATTATCTGTCAGCTGAACCTACATGCTGAGGTTCAACTTGGCAATATAAGAATTATAAACCAGTTTGTATGACCAAGGAAGGGGTAATTATTAATGAGAACCAAAGGCTGGGTTAGGAAGAGGATATTGCTAGTCAGGATACCTTCTGGTGCTGAGGAATGTCTGAGTGCCTCAAAGTGTAAGCCCAGAGGCAGCATCATAGCTACAGGTGGGCGGGGGGGGGGCTAGCCAGGGTATTTCCCCCCCGGGTGAAGCCCCCAAAGGCCCCCAGCCTGTATGTGTGTGTACACGAATGTGCATGGGATGGGTGCCAAACTGGGTCTTTAATCCAGGTGAAATAAATCCTAGTTTTGCACCTGCCTAGAGGCCACTGGTACAAATTATGCTCATCCAATAGTGCAAGACATTATATCCTCAGCCCCAACCCCTTCAACCAGTGAATAATATTAACCTGCTCTACATGAGTGTTGTACGAATTGCTTTGAAGACTAAAAACTGCTATATAAATGCTTCATGTTTTATTGTGTTTTAAATATTTTGTTGGGAGCCACCCAGTCAGATGAGTGTCATACAAACCTTTTAACTTTCATATAAACAATCAAATTATAATTATTATTCATTCTCATTATGTTGCTGTCTCAGTAGGGTGTCACCAAAGCAGCGCTTAGGAGAGTCAGTTCACCCTTGGTGCACCAAATATGTGCTCATAGCGATCAATGTTGTAAAATGTGACACCAGAGAACACACTTGTGGCCACTTATGCTCCTGATCTGAAGTACAAAACTCATCTCTGCAGACCATGCCAAATGCTACCTCAGCACGTGGGGTGCCAGCCCCACAATTGTTACGGCAATAACCCATAAACTTGCAAGTGTAATAAACTTGCAAGGGAGGAATAATGGGTTGCTTAACTCCTTCCACATTCACCAGTTCTCTCCTGCAGAAAAAATGGGAGTCAGGAGCTCGTTTTTTCTTCATTGCATCTAGGATGGTTCTTGCCCTGTTCTCAGACCTTAAATTACCAATACTGCTAGTCAGTCAGAATGGAAATGTTAGAAAAGCCTAAATTATATTACCTACCATTTTATGCTCCAGCCTTTAACAGGAGCTTACCTGAAATAACAGCAATAGCAATACTGGTTAGCTACTAGAGAAGCAACTTCAACCCACTTCATGTCACTTGAGTGCTGTTCAGGTAATTCCAGTGCACTTTGAACAAAGGCAAGGTGGAGTGTCAATGACTCTGGATGTCTTCAAGAATGCCTGGATCATTTAGCTATTAAGGTTTCATGGCTGCAATGTACAGGAAATGCTGAAGGAACCAAAATAAAGTTTTGACTGGAATGAGGTGTTGCAAAGAGGTTCGTGTGAGAGGGAAAGGGACAGGACAGAGAACTTGTTCAGTGCTCTGCAGGCAGGTTCAGTTCCTGCCAGTGCCAGATGGAACCACTGCCTCTCAGTAGATGGTAATACGCTAGATGGACGCAATGGTCTGACTGGTAGAAAGCCGCTTCCTGCATCCTCAGAGTCCGAGATAAATTAAATGCACCAGTGATGTGAAAGGGTCATAGCTCGGTGGTAGTGCAGTGCCAGAAACTCTGGAGAGCCACTGCTGGTCATTGCAGGCAATACTGAAGTCGGTGGGCTTTCGTATAAAGCAGCAATAAAGCCTTTCAAAGGGGGGCTGAAGCTGAGGTCTCAAGCCATGGTGTTTTCCTTCTGCGTCCTTTGGGCTTCCTGGTGGACTCCCTTCCGACGTGTCTCTCTCTCTGTGTGTCCTTGCAGGCTCTTGGAGAAGCAGCTCGTCTCTGATTTCTCTCCCGCTCGCCGTGGCCCCGGCGCCCGCGTCCTGCAGGATTCAACCAACTGGCACGATGCTCAACCCTTCCCGCCTCGCTGGGGCCCGCGGAGGCCGGAGGGCCGCTGGTTCTCGGGGAAGGATCCCAGCAAGGCGGCATCTCCCCCCAAGGCGCCAAGGCAGCCCAACCCGCCTTACGACGGGCTGCCCCCGATGTGCAGGAGAGACGTGAGCAGCCAGGCTGCAAAGGGCCCCGCCGACGGCTGCAGATGGAGCCGAGGAGCCCCCAGGGGCAAAGGCGAGCTCCCTGCCCGGGCCCCTCCAAGCTACGAGGCCCACATGCTGCTGCGTCTCCGGGCCGGGCCGGGCCCCCGGAAGGAGAACTGGCCTCGCCCGCCGCCCTATATTGCTCCGCCATCCTACGAGGGGCCCCACCGCACCGTGCAGCCCAAGCAGCGCGCCAGCAAGGAAGCCTCGACGGCGAAGCCCAGCCAGGCGGAAGCCCCCAAGAAAGGCCGAGAGGGAACCAGGAGAGCCTGCGAGTCCGGTCCGACGGGCCGGAAGGCAGGGCGAAGCCCGTCGAAGCTGCCTGGCAGCTGGAGCTACCTCTCCGGAGCCACGACGTGGGGAGGAGGCTGCGGGGCGCGGCCGGAGCCAGCAGGGTCCCGCTACCCTTTGGGGTCCTGCTGGGAGGCGAGCCCCCAGCACCGGGGCCACACCCTGCCCCGGGCAACGAAGAGGGGCCAGCCTGGCCGACCCCACCCTGGCCGTCCCCTCCAGCACACGCTCCCTGCCGCCTGGGGCTTCAGCCACGCAGCTGGCTGGCCTGAAGCCGCCGCCGTCGGAGGTGAGAGCAAAGCAGCGGGCGAGCGGCGAAGGGGCAGCTTCCCCAAGTGGAAGGAGCCGGGAGGGAGCCACGCTCACAGATCGACGCCCCGAAGGCGCGGAGGTCTGTTTGTCATCGACGCCACGTGCGTGGTGATCCAAGCCCACTACATCCCGCCCCCTCGGACGGAGCGGGTCCGCTACCTGGGCCGCGAAGAGACCAGCGCCGCCCCACCGCCCGGCTCCCCGGCCCCGGCGTCGATGGAGGAGCGAGCTGCTCGCATCCTGGGTCTCTCCGTCAGCGAGCTGGGCTTCGCGGGGGCGGGAGGAGAGGCCCCGGGGCCAGGGAGCCCTGCGCGCGGGGCGGCGGGGAGCTGCGCGAGCGACGCGGCTCCTTTCGGGGATGCGGCTGCAGTGGGGCAGCCTGCGGGGCCTCCTTCGGCCCCGGCCAGCCCCGCGAAGCCCTTAGCAGCCCCCGACGGGTCCCAGGCTGGGCCTACGGAGCTAGCCGGGCTGGCCTGCCCCAGCCAGAGAGGGGCAGCCGCTCCTGGCCAGG
The DNA here is from genome assembly GCF_965112155.1 of Podarcis liolepis. Taxonomy (NCBI): domain Eukaryota; kingdom Metazoa; phylum Chordata; class Lepidosauria; order Squamata; family Lacertidae; genus Podarcis; species Podarcis liolepis. The sequence continues at coordinate 5,244,679 of NC_139555.1, forward strand.
AAGGCGGCTGCCCGCCCCGAGGCGGAAAAGAAGCCGCAGCAAAGCCCGCGCTGCCCTCGCCAAGCAGATCCTACGTCCGGGATCTGAAGGAAGCCATGTCGAGGATCCGCCGGCACACCGCGCCGGATTCGGACACGGACGAGGAGCTGGAGCAGGAGTGGCCGCCGGTCTCCGGGCGAGCAGCCTGGAAGCGGCGGCTGGGCGAAGGAGCCCTCTGCTACAGCAGCAGCAGCAGCCTCGACAGCAGCAGCTCCAATGCCACCGTGGTGCCCGGGAGCGCCCCCCTTGGCCTGCGGAAGGGGCCCGAGTCTGGCTGGGAACTGCCGGCTGCGGGTGGAAGCGGCTTGAGCCGGGCCGAAGCAGGACCACAGCCATGAAATGTCTGAGACACCCACGCCAGAGCCCCACACCCGCCAGCACCCCCACCCCACCCCGTCTCCCAAGTGCCTGTATCCCTATGCCTCTGCCCAGCTCCTTCTCCTGGCCACAGGCTCAGGGACACACGTGTGTTCAGGGCCGTGGGGTGCGGATGCGGAAGGATATAAACGTAGTTGTCACACTTCCCATATCAGGTTCTGTACTCAAGTGTGTGTTTGGTGTAAGAATGGAGCCTACATGTTCAGAGGCAGTATATCTGATTACTAGATGCTAGGGAGAACCTAGAGGATAGCCATCGCTGGAACACCCTATAATGCTGAACCTCCCAGGAACCTCCTTAGTTCAGGGATGGGGAAGCTCAGGCCTCAGGGTCAGGGCCAATTGTGGCCCTTCAGGCCTTTCTGCCTGACTCTCGGGACTCTCTCCTGGCCACACGTCCCGCCAGCTCCTCTGCGCACTCTTCTTGGGCGCTTTTGCCAGCCTGGAGTGTGTTGCTGAATACTAGCAATGCTTCTTGCTTGCCTGGACAGAGGGTAGAGAGGGCTGCCCGAGCGCACCTAGAAGCTAGGCTCCTGCACAAAGGGAAACATTTGTTCCTCCACCTACTTTTGCTTCTGACCCCGCCTCCATGTGGCCCCTGGATAGAAGGGAATGTGGCCCTTGAGCTAATAAAGGTTCCCTGCCTTAGCTGGAGACAGACAAGAGGGGGCAGAACAGGTTTGATCAGGCAAGGCTATCCTTACATAGCAGGGATATTTCCAACAAAGCTACCAAGACGTTTCCCCCCTGCTTTTCTATGTCCATATGATTATTGCGGTCCATGTGTGCCAGGTATTCAGGAACTAATAATAATAATAATAATAATAATAATAATAATAATAAACATGTCTTTCAAACACAGAAGCTGGGTGATGCGTTCTCAGTTTGATTAAGCCAAGAGATACATCAGTGCCTCCTAACACCCCAAAGAAGTACAAGTCAAGATCCATACATCAACATTTCAGGAGAGAATTAATATAAGAGTGTATTCACGTTAGCATGAAAATGGTTTATCATTGTTCAGTGAGCTGCTGAGACGGTGCTTAAGCAACTGTGCCCTCCTTTGCATGTCTACTTGGAAGTAAGCTGCACTTACTTCATCCCAAGAAAGCAGGTGGGAATTCATCCCAAGAAAGCAGGTGTAGAACTGCAGCCTAAGAACATCAGTTTCTTTTTGAAATGGCCCATTTAATTAAAACGACAACAACAACAGCCCAATAGCTGAAGATGAACAATACTCTATTAGAAACAAAATTTAAAAAATCCTTCCAGCAGCACTTTAAAGACCAACTAAGTTTTTTATTGGTATGAGCTTTCGCGTGCATGCATACCAATAACAAACTTAGTCTCTAAGGTGCTACTGGAAGGATTTTTTAAATTTTGTTTCGACTATGGCAGACCAACATGTAACTAATACTTTATTAGGACCAATTCAAATGTCTCAAAAGAATGAGCAAGCATTTGAGCTGCAGAGTTCAGGGCAGATACTAAGAAAAAACAGGAGGGGGAGGAGAGAGAAATTGGCCCCTTGAAAGGGATTTGTGCTTCTGATATGGTGCATTACATGGTCAGCATTAAAATGGGGGCCTGGAGCCTAGCTTCCCACGCAGATGTTGCTGGACTGCGTCCCCCACTGGTCCCAGCTACTATGGCCAATAGGAATGACGGGAGTTGTAGTCTAGCAACACCTGGAGGGACACAGATTAGCCACCTGTTTTTTAAAAGGCATTGTAAAAGTAAAGGGAGCTGCTCCGAACCATAAGGAAAACACACATCCTTATTAGGGCAATTCCATTATTAGGCCTACCTATTGCAAAATAGTGTGCAAAGTTCAAGTTCTACCATCAGGCTAGATAGTGAACAGAGCAATGGGGTGGTGGGTGAGAAGAAATTTGTTTCTGGCTGATGATGAAGCTACAGAGTCTTCATCTGCTCACAGTCTTCGTATGGGCAGAGGAGGAGGTAGACATTCAAATGAAGCTGTTTAAGTGCTATCCAGGTATCAGGTTCACCAAAGCCTGCTATGAACAAGAAGCATGTAAGTGGCTGGTTTCTCCGTGTCTGAAAAGACAAGAACGGACTGTTCCCAAGTCTCCATCCTTGAGCAGAACACACCTGTGGTGATGGACCTGCATAACAGTTTTTGTGTTTTAAGACACGGGGAACCAGCCAATTGTGAGCAGGGTCTGCTACAGTGCTGGTGCCAAGCAAACAAGTTTGCAAATCTCCAGCTGCTGTTTCACCACTGACTGACAGGTGAAATTTGAAGGGCAGAAGCAGTGAGCAGGGGCTTGAACTGAACCTTTTCGCAGCCACTTCTTCTTGCCCCAACCCACAGACTCCAGTTTGCCATGTCAGTGAGAAAGACTGGTGATGGTGGTGGGACTCTGGTTGCAGGGGGAAAGTAGGAAGAAGGTGAAAGGCTCGGAGGAAGCGACGGGAGTCTATCCAGACACAGATTCCTACAATCTTAAGTAACGAAAGGGCTGGGTTGTGTGTAACAGGCCAAACAAGTTAAAAACGACAATTTAGACAGAAAGTAATTGTGCCAGAACATTATTCTGTCCAACTCTCCTCTTCCACAATCACCCTCCTGGATTTTTTAAAAAAGGCATTAAGTTTTCTTTTTCCTTTTAGAACACCCTTGCCTCCTCTTTTAGCTCATAAACAGAAGCCTGCAAGTCCACCTGTCATTCTTCCCCAAGCTGCAGTACACAGTGTTAAAGAATGCAAACGCCCACCCACACATCCTGCATAAGTAGCTTTCGGGTAATATAGGCATATTTCCTACAAGAACGCTTGTGTGCTGAAGAGAGGCTGCACATGGGATGAGAGGTGAGACCAGCTGTGGTGGTGATGCAGATGGCATTGCGGAGTTTTGTGCTTCTGCACACAGGCGCTTCTGCACCTAGGTCATTTTAGACCCTTGAGTCAATGCTATTACAGTGTGTGTGTTTACTACAGATGTCCTCAGGAGTTGGAACCACATGGGTTATTCAGTGTTGATGCACACAATTAACATTTTTTTTCCTTTCCCCATCCACTCTAACATTCCATTCTTTATAACTACTTCTACATTCCGTATATATTAGAGGGGGGCCAGTTTGCCAACCCTCATAAGCAGAAAATTCTGAATGCATGCAGTTTCTTATTTTAAACTCTGTGAAATCATAGCACCATCATGACTATGTGAATAAAATGTGGTTTGCTTCTGCTGCCTTGATGCTAAGCACATTGATTTGGGAATAAACACTGCTTTATTGCAGATATATATATATATACACACACACACATAAAATGAGGATCTGTCACCATGCACAAAATGGAAATCCAAAGAACAAACTAGAAGAAGAGCAAAAGCAATGGGGTAGACAGAAAATCAGTGGTATCAGTCCAACAAATTTCAAGCCATGCTGATTCTTCTTCAGGGAAATTAAGAGAAAAGGGTCAGCATTTTGATGTGCTGTCTCAGACCCCAGACCCAGCTCTGGCTGAACCGCTGCCTGCAGCTGTGGGATATATTGCTAGAGCAGTCAAGTACAACATTTTCCTGTTGCCTAGAATGGACACACAGGGGAATGTGGCTCCAGACAGGGAGGCGCCTCCACTTGTGTGTGACCAGGTAGATGGGCATGACCCTGGCTGACCATGTAAAAGGGCTACCCATGCAGCCATCTTCCCTTTCCCCCACAGCAGTCCTGTCCCAGCCCCCTTTGCTGTGAAGTGGTGGCAGCTGAAGTTTCCAGACCTGCGTTTGCTGCTGAAAGCAAAGATTGTGTCCCCCACTCCACACACAAAACCCCCAAACCTTCAGTGGTGGTTTGAGTGTTGCATGCATAGGAGCACATTCAGAAGAGATGATTTGTCTTCCCCTCAATGGAAGAGTTCCAACTGCTCAGAAAAAGGATAATTGGTACAGAGGTAGTTACCGAAAGGGTTCCATCCATTCATGACTTCTAATGTGACGGTGGTATCCTGACACTGGCTCTTCCCACAAAGAACATTTGCTGCAATTGGCCTACAGTGATGCTTTTTACAGCCTTATATTGATTATTATATTTCAGATATCTCTCTCCATAAAATAATCTGGAAAGTATTTTTTTCCATATGTGTAACCAGAACTCAGAGAAGGGTGTGTGTGTGTGTGTGTGTTTGTTTTGTTTGTCATTTTACCACTGGATGGCGCTCTGTGTCCACTATTATATTTTATTTGTTTCACCTGCAGGGCAACTCTAGATCCATACCACCACAAAACACTGTTCCAGGTTCTTTTTCTCAAACTCCAACGTCTCTGTTCAAACATATCAGACTCTTTCCAATGCCTGGGAGCTGTGGTTCTCGGTTTCCACTGGAACCCTCCACCTGAGCTGTTAGATCCTGATCTTCAACTGGGAAGATATGGAATCCCTAAACCAGCCTTTTAGCAATCTTTCACTTTAGGTTCAGAGAATTAGGAATGGGCGGATGAATCATGTTACTGATTAACGTAAGTAACTAGAATGTAATTATTTCACATGGATTCAAGGAGAGAATCCCAAATCTACAGTGAATCTGAAGAAATAAAAGAACACAAACGTAGCAATCTGTAATAAAGGGCCAGTAGAGCTGCCAACTGGGGTGCGGGTGGCACTGTGGGTTAAACCTCAGAGCCTAGGACTTGCCGATTAGAAGGTCAGTGGTTCGAATCCCTGCGACGGGGTGAGCTCCCGTTGCCCGGTCCCTGCTCCTGCCAACCTAGCAGTTCGAAAGCACGTCAGAGTGCAAGTAGATAAATTATCATAGTACCATCGAGAGTGTCCTAACCTATAGTATATTATCGTGGTATGGGAGCAGCTCTGAAATGGATAAAAAAGCTTTACAGCGAACAATTAAAATTGCCCAGAACGTTATTGGGCTCCGACTACCAACCCTGGATGAGATCTTCACGTCTCGCATCTTGAAGAAGTCACATAATATTCTGAGAGATCCCACCCACCCTGCTCACAACTTCTTTGAACTATTGCCTTCGGGCAGAAGATATAGGACAATGAAAACACGAACCACACGCCTTCTGAACAGTTTCTATCCAAGAGCTCTGATTGCACTAAATAATGATCTCAGGGCCAGTTGCAAGGTTTAGTAAGTAGGGAGTGGAAGGAATGAGATAGGTTTTAGGTTATGTTATGTTTTTAATAGGTCATGCTATATTCTGGATTATGTTATGTTTTATAGATTATGTCTAAATAGGATGAGAGTTCGGAGATACGTGCAAATGTATATGTGAACCCGGTCTTTGGGTGGGTGTTTGATTTTCGTTGTTGTGTATACTGTGTATATACGGACAATGACAATAAATTTATCTAAATCTAAATCTAAATCTAAATAGGTACTGCTCCGGCGGGAAGGTAAACGGCGTTTCCGTGCACTGCTCTGGTTGCGCCAGAGGTGGCTTAGTCATGCTGGCCACATGACCCGGAAGCTGTACGCCGGCTCCCTCGGCCAATAAAGCGAGATGAGTGCCACAACCCCAGAGTCGGTCACGACTGGACCTAATGGTCAGGGGTCCCTTTACCTTTAGAGATGCCAACTGACCAGAAATTGCACCTGGACCTGCTCCCATGCAGCTTGATCTGCATTATCTACTGCCAACGTCAGTCTATCAAGCGGCTGTTAAAGGCAGAGAGGCTGAGGGAACAGGTAGAAATTGCAAGAGACAGGAATGTCGTTACAGGTATATCCATAAACACTTTAAAAAGAGAAAGTGTATACAAATAGAAATCAGGATGTTTTTCCTCCAATAGAGAAATACCACATTCTTTCACTTCAGCAGCGCAGGCTGGGCAAAGATGAAGGCCCAAAGCAAAACAATACCATTTTTACCTAAAAGCAACTGGTGGTAGTTGCACATTAGCATCACATTTCCACTGAGGGGTCAATAGCAGCTGTGTGTGATTGTGTGTGTCCAATTTAGATCAGGGAAATGGAGCAGAGGGAGAATTAACCACTCCTCCGATATAATTTGGAGGTCCCTGCTTTTAAATGGAAAATGGTATCTGTGATGAAATCTGATGATGATGATGATGATGATGATGATGATGATAATAATAATAAATAATAATAATAATAATTTATTTATACCCTGCCCATCTGGCTGAGTTTCCCCAGCCACTCTGGGCGGCTGATAATCAATCTTTGTACAGCTTGGGCCAGCTGCGTTTCTCGAACTTGGGTCTCCAACTGTTTTTAGACTACAATTCCTATCACCCCTGACAATTATCTCTATTAACTGGGGCTGATGGGAGCTGAAGACCAGCAGTATCTGGAGGGCCAGAGCTTTCCCCACGCAGGCACAACAAGTACAGGAGACCCCCGCTCTAGAAGAAGCCAGCAGACCCTCTCTATTCTTGGTAGCAAGGGACTGACTGCCTCTTACAGCCAAGCCACGCATAGCTTCCTGGGATCCTTCCTAGGAAGCAATAAATAAATGGTACCTTTTGAGAAAACTGCAAGAGATCTTCAGAGAACAAAGTTCACCTCATTTGGCTGAGATCTGACCACAGCCACAAGTGAATGAAAAGCTGTTTGTCTTGAAAAACAGATACTATTTTACAACGATAGTGGACCTTGCTTTTTTTTGTCAATAATTTTTAATTATTTTCTCAACACAGTTTCATACAATACATCAAATCACATCTATACTTTTAGCTCTGCCGAGCTTATGACTTCCCTCCTTCCCTTCAACAGGTATCCCTTATTTCTTTAAATCACATCTTTTAAATACTGAGTCTCATATTTATTACATTGTAGGAGTTATATCAATCCTGCCAGGGTTTTTAAAGTTTTACAATTATCCTTTAAATACACCATAAATTTACTCCAACTTTCTATGAATCTCTGGTCGTCCTGGTCCTGAATATTGCCGGTCAGTGTGGCTAACTCCACATAGTTCATCATTTTCATCTGCCACTCTGCAATGGTTGGAATTTCTTGTAGTTTCCAGTTTGGGGCCAACATGGTTCTTGCCGCTGCTGTGGCATACATGAGCAGCCTTTGATCCGATTTCTTGATCTCTTTCCCCATCAAACCCAGCAAGAAGGCTTCTGGGTTTTTTTGGAAAGTATATTTAAATATTTTCTTTAGTTCAGATAGACTTAATAGAAGGGAGAGGTAAAACATTAGCTAAGATGTATGATTTGTTATTAGAATGCTATACCAAAGATGAAGAAGTGAAAGAAGCAATGATAAAATGGGCAATAGATTTTGGACATAATATTGAATTGGATGTCTGGTATGGATTATGGAATGTAAATATGAAATTCACTGCATGTACAGCTTTAAAAGAAAATTTGATGAAGATGATTTATAGGTGGTATCTGACACCTGTAAAGTTGGTGAAAATGTATAGGATGAGGGATAAAAAATGTTGGAAATGCCAGGAGGCTGATGGAGACTTTTACCACATGTGGTGGATTTGTGATAAAGTTAAGAACTTTTGGGAGATGATCTATAATGAACTAAAGATAGCGGACCTTGCTTAAGTCAGTGTGCTGCCACTGACCCGTCCCAGATTCGAAGTCCTTTGTGCTGTATAGCCATCCATTTTGTACAACTCCCAGGGTGGGTTAACAACCTGTCTTTCTTCCCAGGGAACTCTGGGAATTGTAGATCTGTGATGGGAATAGGGGTCTCCTCACAATTCCCAGCAGCCTTAACAAACGGTACTTCCCTGCCTGTTAAAGTGGTATAATAGTGGTTTTAATGGTATGGATGTGACCAATGTCCTGTTAAATGGAACCTTGGTGGCGCAGTCCATCTCGGCCCCATCATGGAAATGGGTGATGTGGCCCAGGCCTGTTCTTAGACTTTCATGGGTTTTTTTCTTCTAGTTTTCTTGAAACCTACTTGACCGGACAGTGGGGCAAAAGAAATGTTGTTCTAATCATTCTGATGGATACACCCAGGGCTTTTTTTTTCCAGCTGGGACTCACTGGAACTCAGTTTGGCACCTCTCAGGTGGGCGCCATTGCCATTATAAGAAAACAAGGGAGACGTTTATGGTGAGTTCCAGCACTTCTTCTTCTAGAAAAATAACACTGGATGCACCTCAAGAAACTTATGCTCCAGTCACACAGAGATCCCTGTGAAGCCGTTGCTTATAATGGCTTTATTATTGCTTTGTGGAGCACATTCCAGGAGAGGGAGCCATTCTCCTGCCTCCCAACCTCCAGGTCATTAATGTACTTGCAGTCTAGAGAAGGGGTGCCTCCCCCCCCATCTTTTTTGCTTCAGGTGTGAAAATGTCTAAAGGCCAGGCCTGGGGGTGGCAGTGGCGGTTATGGGACTCTGCTGGCTGACTCATCCAGCGCGGGGACATGAGCAACTTCCCATCTGGGACAGCCCCCACGGCTGAATCATCTTGCTTGTCTGGGGGTCCCAGCAGGAAGGAATCCCCCCATGGAAAGACAACAAACCGCACGGAGAGCATGGCCAATTTGCACATTATTTAAAACCATCTCAGCCTCCCCCTCCCAGCGACCCTGTCATTATCCCAGTGACACGAGGTCTGGAGAGTTCACGGAAAGCCAGAAGCCCAGGCTCCTTCGTCATAAACCCTGGGCACCCTTTGGCCACCGGAGAGGAGAGAAGAGAGCTGAGGAATGCCTTGGCAGACATTCTTCTCCCTCTCCAAACATTCAAAAGAAAACCCAGGATCGTTTGGCTCTCTGCCCCACCCTGACCCACTTTTAGTCATGCCCAAACGGCGCGCTGGGTAGGGGTGGATTAATCTGTCAATTTTGGCTTCTCTTCTCATTTGTCCTATCTTCACCACATTGCTGTATTAGTTTGCCGTTTGTTGTTGGAAGAAAAAAGTCCTTACAAAAATTCATCAGCATTTTAGTCCTAATATACTTTTTGTGTGTGATTTTCCATACTATATTGCATTTTTGTATGCTGCTTCCACCAATGCATGTGCTTTTATGCACACCTTTTCGCAATTAATGCTTCTTTGTCTGGTACACACTGTTTTGTTTTGTTTTAGTTGGTTTGGTTTGCAAAACTCAGAGAAGTATGAACTTTGAAGGACGGTTTCGCTTCACTTTGCATATTTATTTATTTAATCCAGAGATCACTTACTATCAAAATATTTCAATGTGGTTTACAATTGAATATGTGGGTGTGTAATGCTTTGGGAAATGCAGATTACATAGGTTCGCACTGAAATGTGAACCAAATAGAATTTATCTTCCATCCCTAATGCTGGGCAACACAAGTTGTGTGTGTGCCATAAAAGAAACTGTTAAGTCTGTCATGGGGTGTATTAGTAAAGAAACTATTGTTTGTTGTGCAGTAGGGACGCGGGTGGCACTGTGGGTAAAACCTCAGCGCCTAGGACTTGCCTATCGAAAGGTCGGCGGGTCAAATCCCCACGGCGGGGTGCGCTCCTGTCGCTCGGTCCCAGCGCCTGCCAACCTAGCAGTTCGAAAGCACCCTTAAGTGCAAGTAGATAAATAGGGACCGCTTACTAGCGGGAAGGTAAACGGCGTTTCCGTGTGCTGCGCTGGCTCGCCAGAGTAGCTTCATCATGCTGGCCACGTGACCTGGAAGTGTCTGCCTATAGAGTGAGATGAGCGCACAACCCTAGAGTCTGTCAAGACTGGCCCGTACGGGCAGGGGTACCTTTACCTTTACCTTAGGGGTGCCAATTTGAAAAAAAATGGGGGGGGCAGGTACGTCCCACCCCACATAATCAGTCACATGATACAGGACACACACACCATTTGAATGCAAATGCCAATTAACTTTGTGGGGGCCCGGCCCCATAAAATATTTTATTGGGGGGACCAAAGGGACCATGGCTCCTAGGAGTTGACTCAGAATGTTGTCCAGAATGCATGTTACTGAATATTTTTGATAATACCAGTGTAAATATATTGTCAAATGTATTGGTCTTATATATTATTTTGGCAGCACAAATAGTAATTGCCACTCAATGGGAAACAGTCCAACATCTTACACTGGACGGTTGGTACCAAATACTCTGGAATAGAGCTATAATGGAGAAAATCACACATAATTTGGGATTGCAAGAAAACTGGAATCTCCAGTCACATTTCGCATGGTTTGGCATTCCTTTACTACATGAACACTGGAACCATTATTTCCAAGACAATCCTCCCTCGTCACAAGCCTGGCAAATCGGGAACTAGACTTGATGCTCTGAGAAAGTTGATGGTCTTTACATGGGCTTTGTTATTTTAACTCATGTGCAACTACTCATTCTACTTGCCTATTTTATAGTTTTGTTTTTCATCTTTGAATTGTTGTCTGTTGTGATAATTGTTCTCTCTGTTTTATATGCATTATAAAATGAAATAAAAAGAACATAAAAAAAACTTTACCAAAGAAAGTCACTCATGAGTTTGTTGGGGGAATTAAATAAGTTCTCCCATGAGACCAAACTACCATGTTGGTGGTGTCTCTGCATGATCTACTGTTCTTTTGAGCTTTGCCTCTTTCTATCAGTCAGCTTCTGCCAGGAGCAGGTACCTTGGGTATATCTTTGCATCGAATCATCCAAACACTTCTAATGCAGAGGTGCACCAGAATTATCTAGCATCAGATGAGTTGTCTATTCCTTCCTCAGTTCCTTCCTGGCCCCCAACGTGGACCTGTATATGCCCATCTTGACAGTATGTTCTAGATTACACAGCACAGCTAGAACATCCACATTCCCTGATTACACATCAAAACTATTCATCCTACAGATGAACATAGGTAAAGGTAAAGGGACCCCTGACCATTAGGTCCAGTCGTGACTGACTCTGGGGTTGCGGCGCTCATCTCGCTTTACTGGCCAAGGGAGCCGGCGTACAGCTTCCGGGTCATGTGGCCAGCATGACTAAGCCGCTTCTGGCGAACCAGAGCAGTGCACGGAAACGCCGTTTACCTTCCCGTCGGAGAGGTACCTATTTATCTACTTGCACTTTGACGTGCTTTCGAACTGCTAGGTTGGCAGGAGCAGGGACCGAACAACGGGAGCTCACTCCGGCGCAGGGATTCGAACTGCCGACCTTCTGATCGGCAAGTCCTATGCTCTGTGGTTTAACCCACAGCGCCACCCACATCCCCACAGATGACCATAGGAAGCTACTAATACAACAAAGTCAGACCACTGGTTTACCCAGTCTATTCTATCTGTTCTGACTCCCTAGGTCTCTTGTAGAGACCTTGCCTAATTAGATAGATAGATAGATAGATGATAGATAGATAGATAGATAGATAGATAGATAGATAGATAGATGATAGATAGATAGATAGATAGATAGATAGATAGATAGATAGATGGGGGGTATGCTTATCCAGGGCTTGTGTTTCCGTCATAATAAGGTAGGGCCCAAACCAATGGATCCAAGTTGCAAGAATGGTGATGAACTTTCTTTTTTTAAAATAAATAAATAAATAAATAAATAATATTTATTAATTTTTCAACCATTTAAACACAACAAAACAGAAAAAACAACAAAAAGCATAACAAAATAAGACACAAACCATTTAAAACACAAAACAATTTCAATATCTTATCTTTCATTCCCTTATTTCCACGACCTCCTCACACCTCCCTTTTTGTATTCCACTTCTGTTAATTGTTTCAGCAATTTCTTTCCATCGTCCTCTGTTTTCTATCCTATAATTATCTTAACATATTCTAACCTTATTTTTCCCTTTAATACTCTATTAATCTATTTATACTTAATTCCTTATAGCATTTCTACTAGAGCCATATAACTTCATTCCAACATTTTTCTAACATTCATTATTTTTACAGTATTTCTATAAATAGTCTTAAACTTTTTCCAGTCTTCTTCCACCGACTCTTCTCCCTGGTCTCGGATTTCTGCCAGTCGTTTCTGCCAATTCCATATAGTCCATCAACTTCATCTGCCATTCTTCCCGAATAGATAAATCTTGTGCCTTCCAGTACTTCACAATGAGTATTCTTGCTGCTATTGTTACATACGTGAAAAAAAGTTCTATCCTTCTTTAACACCAATTGACCGACCATGCCCAGGAGAAAGGCCTCTGGTTTCTTCGAAAGGGTATATTTAAATACCCTTTTCATTTTGTTATGAATCTTCTCCCAAAGTGTCTTAATCCTTGGGCATGTCCACCAAAGGTGAACTCTAATCCTCAAATTCATCTGTTTTTCTTTAAGTTCTTTAAGTTCAGTCATAGCACGCGTCAACTTATGTTCATCAAATTGCCTCTGTAGGGCTGGGGCTCTCTTTCTCTTTCTCTCCAATTGTGTTACTTTACATTCAGCAACAACAGCTTTTTCCCTGGCTTCCTCCGCAGTTTGCCGTATCAAAATAGGTTGCTGTATCAATTTCTGGGTGGTTTCTGTATTGGTATTATTTTTACTTTCTGTATTTAGGTTAATACTAGTAATTGAAACATCCACTTTCGCATTTATCATGTCCATTTTCCTGTTAAGCTGATCCAATGAGTCATTTATCTTATATAATGCGTCAATTGGAATCAACAGTACTGCTCTGGATGGATTAATGATCTGACCAGGTAGAAACCATATAAAGATACACATAATCACACAAACTGATGTAGTATTAACCACGCTACTATTACAGTTAGGATCGGTAGCACTGCCATTGAATTATCATCAGCATTACTCAAGGCTTGTTTAGGTGATGGAATATTTTGCCTCTTCCTCTTGATCTCTCCTGGTCTTTCTTCTTCTTCCTCCTCCAATGAAGGAAAAGCGTCCAGCCTTCCCCTTGACATTCCGGTTGCCTTCTCCTTGCCCTAAACAATATCCATTCCCCGGCTGGATGTCCTGTTCCCCCAACCCATGCAGTGTCACAAATTCCGGGCAAGGGTGAGTTCTGAGTCATGTTAGTAAATATAGCCTGTGATGCTGCTCACACTTTCTTTCTTCTTCTTTTAAAAGGAGGGTCTGCCCTTGAGCAACAAAAGCCTGGCCATTGGATGATGCACCTTACACACAAACACAAGCAACCCAGTCCAGGGGAATGACAAAGCCTGAGAACCCTGCCCTGAAATTACAGTCATTATAGTCTGGACTCACCAGCTGGCTATTTCAGGACCACAGATCAGACTCTCCTTGTTACTTCTTAAAGAGACCACATCCAATTAACCAAACACATGGATCCTTCAACTTAAAAAAGGAAAATCAAGAAGCTGTTGCAATTCTTCTCCCCCCTGCCCTAGTCTTCTGTCCTAGTCCTGAATCTCTGATGGTCACAAACTCCAAGATCTCTTCTAGCTTATGCTGACATATTTCCCCCCTGGCACCATTCTGTTCTTTCAATAGCTTGAGTCACGAGCCAGCGATCATCGTTTACCTTCATGCAATTACCTGCTGATTTCTGCAGGTTGAGCTGCTCTTAAAAGATACACAGGCGCAAGCCAGAGTGATTTCACTGTCAGTTGCCCACTCGGCTTTGCACACAAAGTTGCTGCCAAAAGGCTGAGAGGGACTGTTTCATGGCAAAATGAAAAGGTACCATAGCGAGAGGCAGAATGTGCAATGCCTAATGGACTTTTCATATGATTGGCATCAATTTTGCAGGACACGTGTATCCACATGTGTCCATGTGAGTGGTAGCAAGAGAAAGTACAGGTACAAACCGGTTTTATCATAGCTTTCCAATAGGCATTTGACTTGTGACAGTGATGTATCTGTCACTTGACTGTACTGCTTCACACTGCAAATGAGGGATTGGTTCTCCAAACACTTCCCCATGTGCAGAGGCGCTGTCTTGTGCCCAAGACTGAAGGGACCTGACGCTTGGTGCTCACAGGTCACATGGCATGCGTCACATGTGTGCAATGTCATGTTCATGATGTCACATTGCCGGGAAGAGACCAAGAGCGGAGCCCGGCGCGGCTTCAGTGGCTGGCGGCTCCTCCTTTCTCGTGCTCAGGAGGAGTCCACGCCATGCTCAGCTCCATGCTCAGCCTCCTCTGCCCCCTCCACATTGAGAGGGCCTGGTTCCCTGACAACAGATATTGAGCAGCCTGAAGACACCTCAGCCTTATAGGCACAACTATTCCATGCTAATTTGCAGAAGACAAAATCATTGCAATCACAAAATCAATGAATGTTTTGAGGTTTCTCTCAGAAGTCTTCTTTTGTTAGTAACTTCTTCACTGGGGCTCTGGCTAAATTGTTGGCCATGGCTAGTGATTTCCCATGTTGAAGGAAAATGGCACCAGCCATAGACTTTGGATTTTGGGACGGGGGGAACCTTGTCAAGGATCTTTGGTCCCAAGAGTGCCAATAAAGACTTGCAATCCATTTCAATAGTACAATTTAGACAGTTGGGTCTAAGCTGTTCACATGGCTATAACCGCACAAGCTCTCCTGATCGAATGGAGCTTTTTGCTGCTCTGTTTCTGTTAGACTTATTGATATAAATGCAGCTGATCCATGGATATATCCTGACTGCTTTTTGCATGGCTATTGCCCCAGCCCCTAGGCTGATGCATCAGCTGCCACTGTGGTTGGGAAATCTAGTGTGCTAGAATAAGCTACCATAAATCTTCTCCATTATATTAAGGGGATTTTGGTGCGGGCTTTTCCATAGAAGCATATTAAGCAGATCACATCACATATTCAGCAGATCACATCGGATGAGAGAAATTTGGTATGGATTTATCAACGTTAAGTTGTGGGACTGAAGAACTTACTTGAAGTAGGAATATCCCTGGGTTCTGCAAGTCAGCAATGCTATCATTTTGTCTGGAATAGAGCAGACTGAATTCCTTGTTTGCAGATTATGTGTCCTATAAATGTTACATGTTCTTTTCCAAATTTACATTTTTAAAAATCATTTTTATTTTTAGGTAACAAATACTACATGGAAATGAACATCAAAAACATAGAGCAAGAGGTACAAAAACCCCAGAGATTTTCACAGCATTGCCTAGCAATCATGTTTGTTTTTCTTCTAGATCTCAAGTTTGCCCAGAATCACTTATGTTCAGTTCACAACTGCGGAGCACTGAGAATTCACACTTCTCGTTCAAGTTCAGGCCAGGCTGCTGGAGACATTTCAAACCTGCATGCAGCCAATCGTGGTGCTCTTCATTACTGGCAGCTCCCCAGACACAATCTCAGCGATAATCTTGTGAAAATGTTTAGATGCTGATGAAATACCAAATGGAAGTCAAGTGGACCTTCCAAATGGAGAGAAGAGTCCCCAGATTCTTTGGCAAGAGGGCCTTGCCAGAATCCTGCTGTAGCATCTAACTTTGAAAATATTTTGGCTTGTGGTAGCTGTGTGCTAATATCTGTTCAGCTGCAGGAAGAATTTCCCTCCCACCCCCCACACTTTTATTTGAGTTTTGCATGATTCACACCAATCCAAAACTTGCCATTGGGCCGTGGCACACCATCAGTACCTGCACATAGGTTCCTTCACTGGAGATATTGTGTTGCAATCACTTGCGGCTCTTCACTCGGAGGAAGTTCTTGGACCTAGTAGAGTGTCAGAGATGAGTTGTGAGTGCTAGCGGAGATAAGAATCTGGGAATCCAGTCATATTTACAAAGATTTATTGCTATTTACAGTCAGCGTTGAACGTCCGTTCCAATCATGGCAGGTCAGTTGCCTCAACTAAATTTGCTTTTGGTTTTCCCCAGCATAGCCACTTCCGAAGCCCAACTCCCCTCTTTCCTCTCTTATGAGATTGGCTTGGCCCCGGAAGTGCCTCCTGACAGGTTTTCGTCACCCTCCTCGTCCGAGGAAGAACAACTACTAATTAAGGGAGGTTTGTCTCGATACGTTCCCATTCTCTCCCCCTTCTCTGCCACCCATTCCCTGACATAGAGTGAGAAGAAAGTGGGTGAGGAGAAAGGTGGGTGTTTTGTTTTGTTTTGGTTGCTTCCTACCTCCCCACTGTAGCCCCCTAGTCAAACCCCCCATTCCCATGGTATGGCCCAGAGGGCTAGGAAACCCTTTGGAACAGCGTGGGAGGTGGCACAGGAAGCTGCTGGAGAAAGGAAGAGCATGCAGAAATCTCCCTCCCACCTCCTCCTTCCATGTCTGGAAGCCTCCACTGGAGCAAAAAGCCTTCTGTGAATGAAGGCCGCAGCTGGATACATATCAATATCCTCATATATTTTCTATTTCTCAGCTGCTCCTTTTGTTAGGTCTTCTGTGCAACAGAGTAGGCACCGTGAAGGACCAGAACTGTATGATCCTAGCAAGGGGTGGCTGTTGCCAATTGGGACTGGTGGAAGGGAAGGCAGGGAGTCCAACAGTAGGTGGAGCCAGAGAGCCAGTGACAGGCAGAACCTACCACAGCAAGCCCGCAACTTAAGTGCATTTAACTTGTGTGTATTCGGCTTCACGTGTGTGGCAAAAAATAAAATAACAGCAAAAAGGTGAACCCAATGGGTTTTGACTATGCACGACTGGCTGTGGCACAATGCCCAGTGTGAGTTGCATGCCTTCTGTAGTTACAGTTTTGTCTCCATTCTCCTCCCCGATGAGTTCAACAAGTGAGGAGGAAGCTGACAGGCCGTTCCACCTCCTGGATTGGTTATAAGTGAGGCAGGCAGGTGGGGGCAGACTTGACAGTGGACTAAGGGCAGGGTCATTTGCCCTAATGGACTTGACTCCACTGTCCTTGTCCTCCAAGCACAGCTTCAACCTGAAAAACCAAAGGAGCTGACGGTGCACATCTCCCTCGGGAACAAGGCTGGGAGGAGACCAGCAGCGCCTCCTGTTCACTGAGAGGCTGCTGCAGATGTGGAATTGGGGAGGGGGCTGCCAAGGAGGCAGCTGATTGGGCCTCCAAGGAGTGCCCTGCATCCATTGCTGCCACTGCGGCAGCAACAGTGGGCGACACCTTCCTTGGAGACTGGATCTGCTGCTTCTGTGGATCCTCCCACCTGAGGCAGTCGCCTCACCTTGCCTTCATGGGTGGGCCGGTCCTGCAATGCTGGCACACAGACATTTCCCTCATGGCTGCAATTCTGCTTTGCATTTCAGGCATCCCAATATATGGGCAAAGAAGAATACTCTGCTTTGGTGAGGTAGCCCAAATGGCCATATTTGTGAAATATGGTTGCATGAAGTGTTACAGGCTCCCAGTTTTCCAAACCTTTCTTTTCACATCATGCTTTCCTTCTTTGACAGAACTTTAGACTGGAACTGTTTATCTGTGTTTCTGGCACTATTACCCCAATCTATTTTTTCAGGCAATCTCCCTCACCATGACAACTGCATACTTTTTGTTGTGATCTATTTTGTATTATTATTCTTACTACTAGTTTTTTGTTTGGCTTTGTGTTCCTTGGCTCCTGTGCTAGAGTGTGCTCCTAGCTTTCAAACAAACAAACAAGGCAATATTCAAATATTTGTTCTCCCAACATTGAGGCTGTGCACCTTCCTGCCCCCCCCTTTTACATGCTGACAGGATTGATTGATTGATTGATTGATTGATTGAATCTTTATTTGCATCAACCATTGGCCATAGAAATAAATCAACAATACAATATACAAAGAATAGAAATAAAAAGTCAATTATGGTGGTACCTCGGGTTACAGACACTTCAGGTTACATATGCTTCAGGTTACAGACTCCACTAACCCATAAATAGAACCTCGGGTTAAGAACTTTGCTTCAGGATGAGAACAGAAATCGTGCTCTGGCGGTGTGGCATCAGCGGGAGGCCCCATTAGCTAAAGTGGTGCTTCAGGTTAAGAACAGTTTCAGGTTAAGAACGGACCTCTGGAATGAATTAAGATCTTAACCCGAGGTACCACTGTATATAAAAAACATTTTAGGGTTTTGAATCAATAGTCAAATAGTGGAGACTGACAGGATTGAAGAGGGGCTTACAAGGGCATCACGCAACGGCTGCATCATGGCTGATCCTGCGTCAAGTGCTCCCACAAAAAGTGGCTGTGTATTTATAGTTGCGCACTGACAATAGGAAAGGCTGTTGCTAGGCTTCCGACCGCTCTAGATTAATTTAAATGTAGCCACCCTGCCCTTTGTGTTGTATTGCAAGCTGAGCGGCATCACAGAAGGGCGACCAAAGTGATCAAGGAGCCTGAAGTAACTCCTGCACGAGGAAGGGTTGCAACATTTGGAGCTGTTTATCTTGGAAAAAAGGCAAATCAGGGGGTAGTGATAAAGTAGGGTGCCCATTTATGCATTGCCCCCCAAAGAGGATTTTCATCACACCCAAAATGGAAATATAAGACATTTCACCATAGCAGGGAAGGCAACAAACGGGAGATTTCTGTAGGGTTGCCATATGACCAGGAATTCCCAGACATGTCCTTTTTTGGGGGTCCTCCATGCCCATCTGGGGGGGGGGGGATTCTACATTTAAGCAAATGTCCTGGATTTGCAGTTTTTAATTTTGTGCTCTGGCATGGGTGACCTGGGCTCGGGGTTGGCAGCGGTGGAGGGGCTATCAGGAGGCGATTGCTCTAAAAAAGCTCAACAACTTTTTGTGTCCAGATTTTTACCTCTACAGCAAGCCTAGCTTTGTGTGCCTGCTCAGTCTGTTGACTGGGTGCTGCTAAGCATAACAACAACAACAACAACAACAACAACAACAACAACTTATGACCCTGTCCA
This sequence comes from Podarcis liolepis, assembly GCF_965112155.1. Lineage (NCBI taxonomy): Eukaryota > Metazoa > Chordata > Lepidosauria > Squamata > Lacertidae > Podarcis > Podarcis liolepis. Next base: position 5,263,713 of record NC_139555.1, read on the forward strand.
TCTGACTGGGTTGCCCCAGCCACTCTCAGCAGCTTATTTTATATATATATATATATATATATATATATATATATATATATATATACACACACACACACACACACACACACACACACACACACACACTGTTGGATGGGCAACTTTGCCCCGTTCTGCTCTCCTTTTTAAATGGTTCTTTCCCTTTAAACCAAACTGGGACTGGGCAGTCCCCCAGATAGAGGATGTTCAAATAGAGGAGTGTCTTCTGTTAAGTAGAATACATGACTACCCTAGGACAGAAGACGTGTATAAAACTAAGCATGGTGCAGAGAAAGAGGACAGTGAGCTTTTCTCCCTTTTGCACAATAGTACAGTGGTACGTCGTGTTACAGATGCTCCAGGTTACAAATGCTTCAGGTTACAGACTCCGCTAATCCGGAAGTAGTACTTCAGGTTAAGAACTTTACCTCAGGATGAGAACAGAAATTGCGTGGCAGGAGCGGCAGGAGGCCCTATTAGCTAAAGTGGTACCTCAGGTTAAGAACAGTTATAGGTTAAGAACGGACCTCCAGAATGAATTAAGTTCTTAACCAGAGGTACCACTGTAGAACCCCGTTTGTCCAATGCTATTGGGATCCTGGAAGTTGTGAGTCGAGGCCCCGCTCCCCATTTGGTGATGAAATAAGACATATGGACACAAGTATTTAGGTTAATGGGCTAAAAAAGGCCACAACTTTATTGGTTACAGAATGTGAGTGGTATTGGCTTAGGCATTGGATTCGAACAGACTATACAGTGGTGCCTCGCAAGACGAAAAGAATCTGTTCTGTGATTCTCTTCGTCTAGCGGTTTTTTCGTCTTGCGAAGCAAGCCCATTGACGGATTAGCAGATTAGCGCTATTAGCGCTATTAGCGCTATTAGCGGCTTTTAGCGGCTTATCAGATCAGCTGATAAGCGGCTTAGCGGCTTAGAAAAAGGGGGGGAAGGAAAAAAACCCCGCAGGAACTCGCAAGACATTTTCGTCTTGCGAAGCAAGCCCATAGGAGATTCGTTTTGCGAAGCACCTCCAAAACGGAAAACTCTTTCGTCTAGCGAGTTTTCCGTCTTGCGAGGCATTTGTCTTGCGGGGCACCACTGTACTTGAGTCCTGCCCGCTCTGCAGGGAGTCACACGAGGGTTAGCAACCTGTATAGGGGAGCTTGCTGCTGCAAATCAACTGGAAGCTTTCCCCTAGAGCAGCGGTTCTCAACCTGTGGGTCCCCAGATGTTGCTGGACTACAACTCCCATCATCCCTGAGCTCTGGCCTTGCTAGCTAGGGGTGATGGGAGTTGTAGTTCAACAACATCTGGGGGCCCACAGGTTGAGAAAGGCTGCCCTAGAGTTACCGGGGGGTCGTGCCATGGCCCTAGCCACCACCTGGGCATTGGACAGGAACCACGATCCAGTCCGTGGAAGCTGTAAAAGCAAGGGAGAGCTCGTGGGCCCACGGCCGTTTAAATCCGGCTAAACCACACCTCCAGCCATCTGGATTGGCTGACTGAGGGGCATAACATGGGCTCCGGGCTCCCATGGCGCAGGGGGCCTAGCCACGCCCCCCTGTGAGTGCAGGAAGCGATTCCCGCTCACAACCCCGGGAAGAGGAGAGGTTATATAGGACAGATAAAAGGAAGTCCTTCTTCACACAAGCACATTGTTAGAACTGTGGCGTTCCCAATGGAAAGATGCAGTGCGGGCTATTAGCCTAGATAGTTTTTAAAAGAAGAGCAGACCCGGACCTGTCCAAAAGTGAAGGCCTTCTGGGAAATGATTTACAATGAGTTAAAAAAGGTATTTAAGTATACCTTTCCCAAGAAACCAGAGGCCTTCCTTCTGGGCATTGTTGGCCAGAAAGTGTTAAAGAAGGATAGAACTTTCTTTATGTATGCAACTACAGCAGCAAGAATTCTCATCGCAAAATATCGGAAGACTCAAGATTTGCCCACACTGAAAGAGTGGCAGACGCAATTGATGGACTATATGGAACTGGCTGAAATGACTGGCAGAATCCGAGATTTGGGAGAAGAAACAATGGAGGAGGAAGGACTGGAAAAAATTTAAGGACTATTTACAAAAATATTATAAGTTATATGAATGTTAAGAATTTGCATGATTTGGAAAATCTAGCTTCAGCAATAAGATTTGGTGATATGGGAAATTAATTTATCATTATGAAAGGACTAAAGTTTAAAGTAACATTATATTTATTTTAGGGTAAAAGTAAATTGATAACAAGTATTTTAAACCTAAATATAATTATTTGGAATTATAAAGAAACGTACGAAACAAGGTAATAATTTGCTGATATTTTTATTGTAAAGAATGCAGGGTGAGGGAGATGTGGGGAAGTCCGGTTGGTTATGAAAAAATGTTTTGGAGATATGGATTTTCTCTTTTTCTTTTTCTTTCTTCTGTTATTTCTTTTATATATCTGTCTTTATATCTGTACCTGGGAAAAAAAGCAATAAAAATATTTTAAAAAATAAAAAAATAAAAGAAGAGCAGACCAATTCCCAGAGGAGAGGGCTGTGAGTGGCTATTTGTCAGGATGGCTCATGCCTCTGAATTGGGGATCCAGATTGGGGAAATACAGTCATACCTCATGTTACGTCCGCTTCATGTTACATTCTTTCAGGTTACGTCCCGCGGCGACCTGGAAGTACCGGAAAGGGTTAATTCCGGGTTTTGCTGCTCGTGCATGCGCACACGCGCAAAATGACATCGCGTGCATGCGCAGAAGCGGCGAATCGCAACCTGCACATGCGCAGATGCGCCACTGTGGGTTGCATTCCTTTCATGTTGTGAACAGGCCTCCGGAACAGATCCCACTTGCAACCAGAGGTACCACTGTACTCCTGTTTTCAAGTCTTGTTTGTGGCCCGTCTTTCATAATTTCCCGATTATAATGCATTTTGGTATGTTTTTCTTTTCACTAACATGCACAATTTTATGTGCACTCTGCCACAGCATGTGCATCTCTGTACACATTTCTTGGCTGGAGAACTGCATTGCATAATTCTGAAATATGAAAATTTTGAGGGATGACTGTTTCAGTTCTTGTGTTTTTTTCAAAAAGCATAAATTTGAGAGATTCATGTTTAAATGACGGCTAATTTTCTCCCCTATCCATCCGCCCTGGTCAGTGTGATAAGATTGTGCTTTAAATTATTAAATTTGACGGGGGTACGATTTTCATTAATTTAAAACACATAATTTTCTGATGCACATTAATCAAGACTGGATTTCTAGATATCATCACTAGATGTAAATCCCCATTTCACATACTGATAAGTATTCCTTGGGGGGTGGAAAGACATTGAAAATAGGGGTTGTAATCAGGAACATTTCAGCCTAAAATGAGTTTAGAACAACTGTGTGCTTTATTTAATACTTAATCCTGCCCCTGCTCCATTTAAGAAACTTTGCTGAAGTTCTTTGTTTGGATTTACTGTAAAATCCAATTTAAATAAAATAAATAAAAAGGAAATAGCAGCCTGGCCCTATAATTAAATAAACAAGAATACAACAGAGGGTTATGTGTGTGTATACATAAATACCTGGAATGCAGGTGATCAATATACTAAAGGCACCCCCAGAGTTACAGTATATTATGGGATGGCAGATGTTGAGAAACCTAGGCTTGTGCACTTAAAAGTGGACTGAAGTGCCCTGTCATTTTAGCAGAACAAATCCACTTCATAAAAGAACTGGGCTTCTGGGGCTCCAGACAATCTGTTTATTGAGTATTCATCCTGATTTGTTTGCACAAAGCTTACATGGAGGTTAGATTATATCTGGTCTTTATTGTGCATTCGTTCCAATTTGTGGGGGTGGAGGAGGTTATACAGCAACAAGTATTCATCCTGATTTGTTTGGGGGGTGTTTATATGTCTTCCCATTAATCATTGATTCCATGCTTTTCAGTTTATTTCCAGTGCCTCATTTCACCTTTGAGGGTTGCCTTTATACTTTGCTCCCAAGTTTCCCAGTGTGTGGCATTCACTGGACTAGACAGACTTCTGATCTACTCCAGCAAGACTCTTGTTATGCTGCTAGTTAGCATATTGCTGACTTTCCAGGGGACACAGCACTTTTAGCCCCAGGCACTAGAAATAGCTGGGCGAGCTCAAGACATTTTGCCGCCTGAGGCAGAGCAGCAAATTGTATCCTCAACCCGTTGTCAAGATGCATAGCACCCAAGTCAAGTTATTTTGGCACTCACAGTAGAAAACATCACAATCCCCTCCTCTGCTGTAAAATGAATCAAATAATCAACAATTTGCTGCATTTCTGTGACACGCAAAAATTAGCCGCCTGAGGTGGATGCCTCATTCTGCCTAATGGAAGTGTTGGCTTTGCTTCTAGGTAAGTAGTAAGGCAGGAAGCGGGGGAAAGACTATAGTTGTGAATGTAACAGCATGAACAATACTGCCTGCCCTTGCAGAGAATTGTGCCTTTAGTGAGGATGCAGAGAGGCTGAGAAGATTTCAGATCATAGAAAGTTGGGCTCCATAGAGTTGAGAGGCAGCTAACATGGTGCTCAACTCCCAACTCCCAACACCCAAGCTGGCTGGGGCTGATGGGAGCTGGAGTTCAATGGCACCTGGAGTCACATGGTCTTGTGGCTCCCTGTATTCATGGTCTTGCCGCTCCCTGAGTGTCAAAAGGTGTTCCAAATAGGGACCAGTTGGGTGCTTTTCCATGAGTTTCAGCCCAAACCTCCTCGTCTCGTTCCCTGCTGAGAAAATGACCTTCTACTAAATTCATCTCTGGCTGGGCGCCAGGACATATTCCACTCTATTCCCATTCCAGGAACACACTGAGAGCCGGAAGGCACTGAGGAACAAGAGGCATGAGGAAGACAAATAAAAGTCTCGAGGCAGCCTGCAGCAGGTGCCACATTTGCTTTCTGCGACAGAAAAGCAATGAGTGACATGGCTCTGGAGATCCAGCCAACCTTCACATCTTCTCTGCAGGGGTGAAGATGGCCTGTGTAGCCAACCAGATGTGGCTGAATGACAGCCCTCGTCAGCCCTGGTCAGTATTAATAATAGTCAGGAATGATGGGAGCTGTCATTCAGCGACATAAAGAGGGCTGCAGGTTCTTCATCCCTGTTCTAGGAGTTCAGATAGACCTAGGGTGGGTGGAGTCTGAGCAAGTCAATAGAAAACCTTCTGCCCAGGCTCATAAATAGTCACTTACCAGGTTGCCTGTGGCCGCTGCAGGCAGAGAGGGGATGGTTGCATAAACAGGTAAAGGAAATGGGAGGGTGAATGTAGCTGTTTTGATAGATGGCCCAGCAGGGGGAGAGGTTGGATCTGAAATGAGAGGTCCACTTCTCTTGCCCATCTACAATCAGGATGCTCAAATATGTAGGGCTGGCCCCATTTTCAAGGCCTGTATTTTTATTGAAGAACTTTGCATCCTACAAAACATCTTTGTTCACAACCTCCCTGCTTGTTGGAGTCCATTAAGCAGCGATAGGAAAGCTGAGGTTCTCCAGGGGTTGCTGGACTCCACAGGCCAGGCTGGCTGGAGCTGGGAGTCCAACAATGTTTGAAGTGCCACACATTCCTCCTTCTTGCCATTGAAGTTGATTCATTATATTTCACCTTTGAGTCTGAATTTTACATCCCCAAAATGGCTGCAGTTTGTGTTTATTTATGCTTGGTGTGCAACACCTCTGTCTGAAATACCACCACACATTTATGTAACTTGCTTGTTTGTATGCTAGTACAGTGGTACCTTGGTTGTCAAACTTAATCCATTGCGGAAGTCCGTTCGACTCCCAGAACTGTTCAAAAACCAAGGATGGCTTCCGATTGGCTGCAGGAGCTTCCTGCACTCAATCGGAAGCCACGGAAGCCCATTGGACCTTCACCTTACAAAAAATATTCGCAAACCAGAACACTTCCTTTCAGGTTTGCGGCATTCGGGAGTCAATTTGTTCGGGGTCAAGCCATTTACAACCAAGGTACCACTGTATGTGTGTGGGTACAGAAGCCTATTCCATTTCCTGTGTGATTGACATAATGTTAAAAATGTGCTTCTCTCGAGGCTTCACAATCACATAGTTAATTGCCTTTGATGACTGGTGATGACTGTTTATTGAACAGAGACTGTTATGTACTGAAGTTCTCACCCTGGGCCAGCAGGGGGATACTGTAGATAGTTATGCAAATGAAGGATCGAAAAGTGACGTTCAGTGATTGGATAGTTTTAGAAAATGGCAACAGTTACATTGTTCTGGAGCTCTATATAAGCAGGCTGACTGAGCTCCTCAGTTAGTTCTATTCCAGCTTACAAATAAAGAGCTGCTTTGGAAGAATCGCTGTGTCGTCTGATATGTTCGCCCACAACCTAACAGAGGCCATCTACGGGAATACAAATCATAGCCAGTGAAAGAGAGAGAAGTCTGAGATTTATAGCTGGGTGTCAAAGAAGAGCAACAGGGGCTTTGAAGGCATTCTTCTGCTTTTAGGGGTTTGGTGCCTAATATATAGACTAGCACTGTCGTCTCAGGGTATACGTGCTCCTCAACACTGAATTTGTAGACAAGCATGCTTCTTTAAAACAGCAACAATTCATGGACCCCAGAACTTTCTCCCCACAAGGACTCTGACCCTGCAAAAGATTGCCATTCAGAATAGTGGGGGTATGATTGACATGACTCTTCATTCATTCGAGAATGGACAGAGGTACTTCCTCACACCCATGGAGCTTTCTCAAATTGACATAGTCATGTTGGGTGGTGTGAACAGCCTTTAATGACCATGTGCAAAGAATTATACAGCCACACATTAGTGGTCTGGGCATAATTCAAATTTAGGGCTTATCTGATGTATGCTGCAAAGTAGACCCTGGCTACTTTTTTTTCTTTGATTTCCCCTCAGGCTCCTGTGCAGATGCCCGGGATTGATCGTGGTATGTTCTGCATGCAGCACATGTGTTCTGCCACTGAGCTATGGTCTCTCACACACAGGAGAACAGGACCGCAGAATGGTGGGGCATTCTTGGGGGTGAGGAAAGAGAGAGTTGATGCTTTGCCTAGTTATGTAAATGTGAGGCATACTGGAAAGGTGATGTGTAGTTCTGTCACACCTGTGGTCTAATAACTGGAGTTTAGAGGAGGATGTGGATGACAATGACCGTAATTTAGTTTTTATAGCACTTCCAATACATTATTATTATTATTACAATTCTTATCTTATTTAGTTTACTATGGATTCAAATTATGATTCATTTATGCATGCTGTAGGGGAGTCAGATTTTTAAACCCAATTCTACTTCTGTAAATATTGACCTGAAATGGATTATTTCCCCTTATCTTGAGCCATGGAGGGGTGTGTGTGTGTGTGTGTGTGTGTGTGAGAGAGAGAGAGAGAGAGAGAGAGAGAGAGAGAGAGAGATGTGCACTTATTATTATCTATTTCATTTATGAATCACTTCCCATTAGGATCCCAAACGATTTATACTTCTCATTGCAGTCCCTTTGCAAAGGGTGACCTTCCCCTTTGTGCGTGTTCAGCGCTGCCCCCACTTTATGCCTCTTTCCTTTCCCTCCTGCTAGTGCAGTAATGCTGCTCAGTGATATTTTCTGGGGGTGGGAAGCATGACCACAGGTAGGCCTGGCCCACTGCCCAGGCCTCGGACGCTTGGTGACACCAGAGCCTCCTGCTAGCTGTTCCAACCCTGCAATTAGGACAGATCCTAGCTCAACCACAGCCCAAAATTACCACGGGGGCCTCTCGTCTGGGGAGCCCACAGCAGATACGTCACCCAGGGGCCTCGGCAGCTTCCTACAGCTGTGGGGAACAGCATTATTGCTGCAGAAGCCCTGTACCCCACTCCTCCTCACAGCCAGTTCCCCACCACCACCGTTGCTTCCTGGAAGCAGCCCTGCCAGGCTAAATTGAAATAACAACCATCACCAAGAGCAGCCCTCCTGCTGTGCCCCATTGGGCAACTGGAGTAGGTGCAGGGTGGTGTTTGTGTTCTAGATTGTCCCTGGCTTCCACTGACTGTCAGGTTTTAAGCTTGGCTGCTGCCACAGAAAACAAACAGCACAGATCTGGGCCCCACTGGGGGAGCGTTAGGATGAGGTGTCATTTCTGTGGCCAGACAGTTGGGGGCATCCAGATGTGAAACCGCCGTTGGTCTGCATTTTGGGGACAAGTGTCCGTGCGAGCAGCTGAGTCAGGGCAAAGGACTCGCCAACCCCCCCTCTTGCCCCCCCCGACACGAAACTTGCAAAAATCTGCTTCCCATTTGTGATGGTGGCCATCTGGCTCCTGAGCTCCCATCCATCATCCTCTTTCTCCCTGAATGGCTCAGGGTTCAAGTCATATGGTGGAGGGAGCCCAAGGCTGGAGGTGGGATGGGAGAAGAAAACAAAAGAGGCAGGGGGCAATGTCCCTTATAACCAGCAAAATACTACCTCAGCTTTTTACCTCGCGTGTGCCAAGGACTCAGGAAAGAATGAATCATACCTATGGCCAACGTAACCAGGGGGGAACAGGATGTGGAAGCAGCCCTGCCCAGCTGTGCTCTTGCTGCCCCAACAACTATGACAGGCCCTGCCTGCTACCCTCTGCTCTTAGCTGCAACAAACGGCATCATCAATATCATTATTTATTGAATTTCTATCCTCCCTCTCATCTTAAGATCACAGAACAATTTACAATATAAAAACACAAAAACGCATGCAGTAACAACAAACAAAATCCACCCACCCACCACAGTTTAAAAGACCTGGTTCCTAAAGATATGCAATGAAGGCGCCAGGCAAGCATTCCAGAAGAGGGCAGCCACTACAGAAAAGGCCCATTCTCGTGTTACCAACTCCATCTGGTACGCAGGCTGAGACCCTACCTGCCCGCGGACTGCCTCGCCAGAGTGGTGCATGCTCTGGTTATCTCCCGCTTGGACTACTGCAATGCGCTCTATGTGGGGCTACCTTTGAAGGTGACCCGGAAACTACAACTAATCCAGAATGCAGCAGCCAGACTGGTGACTGGGAGCGGCCGCCGAGACCATATAACACCGGTCTTGAAAGACCTACATTGGCTCCGAGGACGTTTCCGAGCACAATTCAAAGGGTTGGTGCTGACCTTTAAAGCCCTAAACGGCCTCAGTCCAGTATACCTGAAGGAGCGTCTCCACCTCCATCATTCTACCCGGACACTGAGGTCCAGCACCGAGGGCCTTCTGGCGGTTCTCTCCCTGCAAGAAGCCAAGTTACAGGGAACCAGGCAGAGGGCCTTCTCGGTAGTGGCACCCGCCCTGTGGAACGCCCTCCCACCAGATGTCAAAGAGAACAACAACTACCAGACTTTTAGAAGACATCTGAAGGCAGCCCTGTTTAGGGAAGCTTTTAATGTTTGATGTATCACAGTATTTTAATATTCTTTTGGAAGCCGCCCAGAGTGGCTGGGGAAACCCAGCCAGATGGGCAGGGTATAAATAAAAAATTATTATTATTATTATTATTATTATTATTATTATTATTATTATTATGAATCTCTCACAGAGAACGCACACAAAGAAGGGCCCCAGAGGATGATCACAGCGTCTGGGTTGGTTCATATGGGGAAAGGTGGTCCTTGAGGTATTATGGTCATTATAGGTTTTATAGGTCAAAACCGACACTTTGCATTGGGCCCAGCATCCAACTGGCAGCTAGGGCAGTCTGGCCATGATTGGAGTAATATGCTCAAACTGTCTTGTCTAGATGACCATCCTGGACACTGACCTTTTGCATCAGCTGAAGTTACTGAACTGTCTTCAGAGGCAGCAATAATTCAACCTAGCGGTTACCAGAGCATAGATGACAGAAGTTAGGCTATCTCTGTCCAGATAGGATGGCAGCCACCACACCACCAAGGGCACCTGAGCCTCAAGTGACAGCAAAGGTTCCCCCAAAGCTACATGCAACCCCCCTCAAGAGCAGGCAACCTCCCATCCATCCAGTCTAGGGAACCATCCTGTAACAGTGCCTCAGACTTATCTGGACTGAGCTTCAGTTTGTTGGCTCTCATCCCGTCCATTACTGAGGCAAGAAGCAGGTCCAGCACATCCATTGCCTCACCTGCAGATGTAAAAGAGAAGTAGAGTTGTGTGTCGTCAGCATATCACTGGCAGTGTACTCCAAAACTCCAGATAACACCACTCAGTGGCTTCATGTAGATGTTAAACAGCATAGGGGATAAAACTGAGCCCTGAGGAACTCCACATGGGAGACTCTACGGGGCCAAAGATTATTCCTCAAGCCTCACGCTCTGGAACCATCCATCCAAGTGGGACCAAAACCCACACCTCACTCTCATTCTGAAAACAGTGCTTTTTGTGCATATTCTATTATGCACAAAAGCAATCTTGAAATTCCCTCCAAATTGCAGTGCTTTGTCTTCTGTTTATTATCATGAGTCAGCAGAACATTCAGTTCAATCTGCTTTAAGGACTTTGCTCCACCCCACAAGCAGGTACAACCTCTCTTGGTTTCTTACTGTCACACTACAGAAAAAGTTCTGCTGGACCCAGCAGGGAGTGACCCTGAAGAGTCACCACCGCTCAGGTCGCAGCATAGATGCAGGGTCTTGGAAATTGCTTCCAGCTCTTTTTCCTGGTAAGTAGAAGAGACAGCCCTGTGCTACAAGCAAGGCATGGAAAAGAGCAGCCATGTCCTGAAAGAAGACTGTGTTGCTAAAAGAAGTGTATGGGTGTTCCATGCATGACCTCTGCATCTTTATATGATTGTGGCAGCAGTGTGTGTATACACACATGCTTGCACACCTGTGGATATGTAGACAAAGCTTGAATGCAAATTCAGGAGTGGTCATGAAATGATGGGGATGGCCAACCAATTAAATAATTTTTGCAGCCCAGTCCTATTGATTGCTTACTCCCGCCAAGTTAAATAGGACTGTCTCAAGCAATTGCGCATAATGCTCAACCTGAGCATGATCCCTGCACCTGTTTTTGAATGGGGATAAGGCAGATGTAAAAGACAAATGCAATGGGACATCTGCCTTGAGGACTGAGATACTGTACTGTAATCAAAGGTGGCATGTGTGCTCAGAAAACAATGACATGTTTTACAGTTGAACCCAGGTTCTAAGTTTCCAACAGGACTAGGAGCCTGGAAGGCTCCCCACTGCGTTTCTCTTCTTAATCAACTACTTAAACCTATTAAAGGAGACTATAAAGTGCATATATGTGGGTCAGCAGGAGGTGGGAAATGAGAAAAACGGCTCCGTGTGTGATGTCAGGCTCTGCATGGTGAAGATGCATGCTTGTGGATGTGTGTTCCAAGCATGCATGCTGCTAACACATAACTTCATGTCATTCCCCTTAGACTGAACATTGTGGCCTTCCCTCACACTCCTTGCCCACAGGCCGCAAACGCCACAGGTCCTGGCACAGCACAGACCACCCAGTAATTGGAAGAGAGGTGGGTGGGCAGGTTGCCCGAAGCCTCCCCCACCTCGGAAGCTTTGCCGTCATCCTCGTGGCTTTGGCACTGGGCTGAGCAGCCTCGACCTCCCTGCTCACTTGTAGGGCTACTTGGGGAGGGAATCTAATGGGAAGGGGCATGTGTAGCCAGTTGGGATGGCTGAGTCTAGCCAAGGCCTCCACCTCAGTACTTCTTGGGTTGGCAGCCCTGCTGTCTGTGGCTGGGTCACGGGGGGAACAGGAAGTCTCTCCACCCGGCCTTCTAGGTCACCATAGCAACTCAAGACATGTGCTACCTGACAATGCTGCTTGCCTCCTCTGCGCTGCAGCCGGTGAAGTCTGGCTGAAAGTGTCTCGGGGGGAATAGTTGCACTTTCAGCCAAGCAGCAGGCCCCTTACACCCATTCGAGAATCTCCCTCAGATAACTTTCCTGACCTCCTTCTTTCCTGGGGGGAAGGGGGCACCATTTTGGGGTTCATCTCTGGTGATGAAATGTCTGGGACTGGCCACGGTTTTAACTGATTTTTATTTTGGGTGCCCTCCAGACGTGCTTTTCATTGTGCATTCGTGATGCCTTGTGCTTAGGATCCTATCAGGCCAGTCACACACAATCCCACTTTCAATACTGTTTGTGCCTGCAAATGTTTTGGCCACTGTGCTTCATTTCCATTCAGTGCATATCCTCCCATTTCCTGTGGATATCATGCCACTTTTTATGCTACCATGTTCTAGTGTGGTTTTGTCCTGTTTCTGTTGTTCTGTAATCCCTCCGGGCAGGCAACAATGCGGTAGCAAGCATCGCAGAACCAGCAGAAGCAGAAAAATGCCACCACTAATGCACATTATTGTGTCAAAATCATATGCCCCCAATAAAATATCAGTCAGGTGGGGCCCTTTATTGCATTGCATTCCTTGCACACTGCTTAGGAACAATTGGTGTATAAATTGTCAAAACAAACAAACAAGCATCACCACACTTCAAGGAGCCAAGCGGACCACAGATGGACTTGCAAATGGTGGGAATGAAAGCTACAATTACAGCTCAAATAGGATTCCATTGTTGGGTTAGCACCTCCTTGGTCATTGGCATAAGGCTGGATTAACCATCATGGTGCATTTTCTACAGAACAGGGCCCTGCTAAGGGGAATTTATTTATTTATTTAATTTATTTAATTAGTGATAATTGTGTACTCTGCTTCATTCAGAAGTACATTCAATGTAGTTTACAGAGGCCTTGAACATTAGCCTCTAAATTAAAACAGCATCAGCTACAGTTAAGTCAAAGTGGCAGCATGAAGAAGAAGAAGAAGAAGAAGAAGAGTTTGGATTTGATATCCCGCCTTTCACTCCCTTTAAGGAGTCTCAAAGCGGCTAACATTCTCCTTTCCCTTCCTCCCCCACAACAAACACTCTGTGAGGTGAGTGGGGCTGAGAGACTTCAAAGAAGTGTGACTGGCCCAAGATCACCCAGCAGCTGCATGTGGTGGAGCGGAGACGAGAACCCGGTTCCCCAGATTACATGACTACCGCTCTTAACCACTACACCATACTGGCTCTCCATACTGAAATCAGCATAAAACCACTAAATTGTTTTCCAGCAATTAAGTAGCCAACTGTCTAACAATGCCAAATAAACTATGGACTACTTTCCTGAATGAATGCATATATAGGAGCCAGTTTGTTCTCTTTTTGTAGACGATTCTCCTAAACAGTGTGTGCTTGCGCATATGCGCACGGCCCAAGGGGAAACTGTTTTCTCAGCTATATTTGGTCCAGACCATTTTAGGGCTTTATAAATTATAACCTCCTTTACTCATGGCTGGTAACACACCGTCAACCAATGCAGACGGGCAAAAAGGTGTTGTGCATTCACCGCATCAAACCCCTGAAAATAAACATGCAAGTCCATTCTGCGCTTCCACCTGGAGCTTCCCTTCTGTCTTTCAAGAGAGCCTAATGCACATTCTTGTGTTTGGTGAAATACTTCCTTAATCATGTGATGAGGGAGCAGAAGTCTTACCTGTGAGGGAATGTAAAATACAGGTAGCCTGCCCATTAGCAAACGAAGGATTACTGTTTCCCTGTCTGCATCTGTGAATTGAAATTTTGTGTTGGCTGATGTTTGACAAAGCAGCTTAATCTGTGGATCTTCTTGATTTGATGGGGGTGGTGATGATCCCCTACCATTCCTGTTGCATCACCCCTCCCCTCCCCTTTCCCAAACCCAGTCTCAATTATTTGTTTTTTAAATCAATAAATTTTGTCATAATTTGCTCTGATAACATAATTTCCACTTCTTCTAGGATTTGGAGCTCTTTTCTTCTTCTTTGCTGTAGGGAACATAACACCCCACAACAAATGATTGCTTATGGGGGGCAGTACTACCTAATTATGAGTCGTAGCCTGGCATCAGCCCTCCATAACACATGTGAAACTTTGAAGGGACAGGGTGCCCTTTGAGCTGATATGGAGCACAGGTTACATGCTGAAAAGGTTCCAGTTTGGATGTTCCTTCCATGGATGCTCCCACATCACTTGACTGTTATGGTGCCTTCTAGTCAGACTCAAGAATTTGTGAACAGAACACATCCAATAGCAGCAGGCAAATACCAGCATACTTTGAAGGAATGGTCATCTTTAATGCCAGCACCTACTCGGACATCAGTCCATTCCACCATCACAGTTGAAAATGTCTACATCTAGGGCAGTAAAAAAATAGAATTGGCATCCTATCTATCAATCTGTCCATCCATGCGTTCATCCAGTTATGAATACCATGGCACATTGGTTTCCTTTTTGGACGGACACACAGGTTTGTGGGAAGCTGACCACTCTCCCATGATGCCATGGGATCCGTCTCCTCTTGCGGGATTGAGGAAGCTGAGCTCTCCCGGCATGGCAGCTTTGGTGGAGTGAATGCCGCATTGTCACGCCGGGCTGGAGTCACAGATAATTACCTCAATTAGTTACAATGGAAGAGTAATAAATACAGGCTTAGTGTCTTCTACCCCACTGGGTCTTCTCAGATTAATCCAGCCCGGCCGAGCAGCACTGAAAGACATGATGGACAATTCATTAAACTCCCCAAATGCCACACAACCTACCCATGAAGGTTTGTGTTAGACCCCTGGGGCTCAGGGCTTTGTCCCTAATTGTCTCTCCCAGGCATGGGCCACCTAACAGCCAGTAGGTGACGGGCTGAAGCGCCCGGGGATTAGGGGGGATGCCTGCCACGTTGCCTTGGTGAGCTGGCCAGTGGGGAGAGGAATGCCCCCGAGGAGGGTGGGGGGAAGCAGAGGGGCGTTCCGACAAGGTGGGGTACTTGCCAAACACAAAACCAGAGGCGCAAGGAGTTAATTAGAAGCCAGGCAAGGGGCCGCAGGCGGCGGCGGCGAAATCACTTCCGAGGATTAATACGGGACAGGCTCAGCTAAAGCTGACGGTGAATAATCTAGGAAGAGGAGCCCAACTCTTTCCCACACATGCCTCCCTCACCAGCTTGTCCTCGGGAGCATGATCCTAAACACTTTTCTCCCACTAGTCCAGAAAAGATAAACGATCACTTAGGCAATTGGTGCCAGTAAGGATGGCCCTGTTCCTTTGGCCTCCATACCAAATTGACCCTTATTAAAGTGTGCATTCCACCTGAGGAACAGTTCTGTGAGGCTTGAAAGCTCGCATGCTCCTCAAGCAAACAAGTTGGCCCAGTTACACATATTACTTCATCTGCTTTGCATCTCATGCACTTTGGGATGGCAGCCACCACCTTCCAAATTGCTGTGGAGCTGGGCATATGTAGCACAGACCCACCACATCCTTCCCAGGCCCAGGCATTGGGTTCATTCGCTCCCCGATCTCCACCACAGGTGAAGCCCAACTCAATTTCATGGCACCAAAGTGTCTTCCGCCGCAGAGTGCCTGGAAACACCTATAATTTGGCCAAACCAGAGTGCCTGGAAACACCTATAATTTGGCCAAACCACAGCAGAGGCACCTCGAAAGCTGGATTCCCATTACAGTACTATCATCTCCATATTTGATATGATTCCTTTATTTAAATCAGTAACGGTTTCTTTTCGCAGGTTCATCTTGAAAACGGCTTGAATACAGAAATCATATTGAATACAGAAATCCTGTCTGTATTCAAAAATACACGGTGGTGCGCGATTTGTGTCTGCGAAGCAGCTGTTTCTGAGGAGGCTCTGTTGCTTATCAGGCTCACGGCATGACAACAAGTGAAATCCTCCCGAGGCAATAGTTGGCCTAAGGTCTACTGGCTATTAAAAGCAGATCAAGTGCCTACGATACATTTCATTGGGAAGAATGGGCACCAGGTTTTGGTTGTGGACACCACAACCACAAGACAAGGATTAATCCTTTGGCCCTCTTCCACTCAATTGTACCTTCCCTCCCAGTGGAGTACAATGACTTTACCAGAGTCCGTTCAGACTCCCCAAGCCCAGGAGATAAGTAACTATTCAACCTTTAGAAGACATCTGAAGGCAGCCCTGTATAGGGAAACTTTTAATGTTGAATGTTTTATTACGGTAAGTTTTTATGTGTGTTGGAAGTTGCCCAAAGTGGCTGGGGCAACCCAGTCACATGGGTAGGGTATAAACAATAGAATTATGAAGATGGTGACGGAAGAGGACATCCCTATTTTCACTGGGGAAATGTGGGAGGATATGCTTTATGTAATAAATATTTACTGTATCTACATGGGAGAGCAGACTAGCATCCATGCTATGTAAGTCTTTAGGGCAACACCTAACAAACAGCATTGCGTTAAGAGCTTCCTGTACTTACCAGCTCTGCCCCACTCAAGGCTGCTTCTTGCAAAACTCAAGACTTCTGTGTGAGTTTTTCTAAATCTATTCAAACTGATCTCTTTCTCCTGGCTTCATCCTTAGCATGAGGTGCTGTAATTACTAGCTGGCAGCTATCAAAACCAACGAGGCTCATCTATGCAACAGTCTAATGGAGGAGATGGGAGTGCAGTTGTGAGTATAGATCTTTTGGAGCTGCTTTGAGAGGTGCCATCCTCAAATCAGCTTAAATAAGAGAAAATAAGCATTTACCTAATAGCTAAACAAGCCTTGAGAAAAGAACACGCCAGACACAAAACAACAGCATTCTCGTTATACTATACCATGTAACAAAGACTCCAAAGTGCAAAGCACAAGTTCATCATATGTGCCAGAACCCGAAAACAAACTTTTCCATATAAAAATACTTCATATAAGTCACACATTACATTTCATCATGTGAGATACATCAGTCCATAAAGGAAGGAGGATATATGGGTGAAATCATCATCATCATCACCACCATCATCATCTATCTGTGTTGTGTCATCAAATTCATTAAATTATATCCAGTCATTCCCAATGAATTCTTTCAGACAGGGCCTTAATTTGCAGATAGGTTATATGGCCAGTGAGATGTTGGCACCAGGTTCTGGGAGATTTTTTACGTACAGAATTCTCCCTGGGTGGAGAAAACCAGGTTAAATGGGGGAGAAGCACAGGCTGGCATTTTGATGCCAATGACATTAGGAACATGGGATGACCTTTGGTCCTCTTAGCTCCATAATGTCTGTCCTCACTGGCAGTGGCATCCAGGGTTTCAGGAATCCAGGGTTTCTCACAGCCCAGAGGCTGCAAAAACCTGGCATGCTAGAGGAGTGCTCATTCCACAATAAGCCCCTGTCTGGAAGATCTAAGATTCCAGTGGTGCTCATGCTGGGTTCAGGCTTGGACAACCCCATGTGTGCTATCATTCTCCATTCCCACATTAAGAAAATTCTGCCAGCTTCTCTGACACTAAGTCCTTGGTTTAAATCCTTGGTTTTTATTGGTTTTTATTTTATTTTGAAAATATTTATAGGCCAACTTTCTGAGTTACACTTTCTCAAGGCAGCAGCATACATAATAAAAGCTAATACTACAGCTTCATCTCTCTCTCTCTCAATGCAATTTCTACAAAACATGCACATTATTTTACATGACCTTCCCTTCTAAGGTTTAAGGGCAGATTAGGTTTCTTCAAAGTTGGCTTGTTTTACTTCTAAAGGAAATTATGAAATTCTAGTCTAATTGTTATAAAGATTGAAAATTTGTGAGATCTGCTGAAGAGCACTGAGACTTGAGCAGGGCTATTAGTAGGTCAGAGTTTCTCTGCCGTGACCTGATGTCAGAAACCTGGGTAATATTACAGGATTACGAAAATTAGTTAAAGTGTGTGCATGCTGTTTAATGTTTTCTAAGGATATTATCTGGGTTCCAAAATGTTACGTGGTGTGAAGTACACTAAGCCTGGTCTTTCGCTTCCAGTTGCTGCTTCACTGAAATAGCAATGAAGAGTTAAATTCATGAACACAGACTGAATAAACTGAAAATGGGAAACCTTCTTCTTCTTCTTCTTCTTCTTCTTCTTCTTCTTCTTCTTCTTCCGGAATCATCTTTCTTTCTCCACCTCCCCCCCAGCCCCTCCTCCCCTTAACCAATCTCCTCAACCAGAAAAGTGCAGTTTGTGGCTAAAGAATCCAGATGTTGCTCAGCTTCCCAGATGTGATGGGTCTTTCCATTCCAGGCGGGGCCAACTGTGCCTCTTATAATGAAGCAAAGGGGGTGGGGAACGAGCTGGACTATTTTTAAAAGCCCTCTCGGCTTATTTATAATTTGCACCCACCGTGTCTGAGTCTCCCAGCGGGGCGACTGTGAAGAAGGAGGAAGAAGGACCCATTTGCCAAAGATCTGAGATGATTTCAACCACCCCGCTGGAAAAGCTGCGTAGCAGAGTGACTGAGGAGAAAGTCATTATCTATATTCTTAACTCCCCACCACCACAGGAAAAAAAAAGCTATTTATTTTCCCGTCCGGGATTTCGTGATAGCTCCTGGCAGACAAAGGTGATACAGTGGTTATTTTCGAGCGTTTGTGATGCTTCTCTATTTCCAGGTTCTATTTTTCTTTGGCTTCTCTGGTTCTTATTTTACCTCACGGTGACTCGTTTGCACCTCGGCCTGGAGGGGCCAGGGAGGCTCAGTTTTTCCACGGTGATATTTCTGGAAGCACGTAGCAAGTGTTTGATACTCAAATACCACAAACACCCTAGATAAGGTCCACTGGCTTTTTCAACCTCTGAGTCACCAGAAGAGCAGAAACCTTTTGCATTTCCCACTTTCCATATCCCAGGATCACTATTATTATCTGGATTCCAGTTACCTGGTGGTTCTCTCCCAGCTCACCATCTTTACTATATTTATCCCCCACAACGGAGTGTCTGGACAGGTTTATTGAGCCTCCTGGACACAGACAGATACACTTCATAGGTGAGAAGCTAGCTTCCCCGTTGACCAGAAAGGAAAGTGAGATGGCGAAAGGACTGCAAGACTGTGACTTTAACGGATGTTCAGAAATCAGCAGGTGAAGCTTTTCCTGGAGTGGAGATAAGCATCACTATCGCCTGCTAATGGAAGGGTGGGGAACCTGTGGCCCTCCAGAGGTTGTAGGACTCCAATCCCCAGCCAGCATGGTCCAATGATTGGGGATGATAGGAGCCGTAGTCCAACAACATCTGGAAAGCCAAAGGTTCCCAGCTCTGGGCACATCTCTGGAAAATGAGCAGTTGTTAAAAGCATGGAAACATCATTTGGCAAAAAAAAAAAAAAAGGTTAGCATGGGAAATATAGCACGAACTGGAGTCCAGGCAGTAGCTTAAAATAGATGCTTGTTATTAATATGATTTGCTTTGTGATTATTGAAAATACGGCAGGAGAAGAGCATAACTGGTAGTCATGTTTTTCCTGTCATTTTCTTATTCAGAAACAGCATGCTCCCAAGCAGTTCATAAATGATATTAGGGGCATTCTTGTGTATCTGGAACAGTCCTATTCCCACACCAAAGGCAATTGCCTTCCACCCCCCCCATTATTACACTTTGCTGAAACGTCTCCCTTGCATGCTACAGTCTGTATTATGCAGTTGCCCTCCTTCATTGATTCACTTTTTTACAGAGAATCCAGAGAAATATCTGTTGCACTCTAGTGTTTTCAGTTTTCCTATCTTTTTCCACACCGGATGGTTATTTCCACAGTGTGGTGGTTTGACTTTTAATTAGTCACTTCCTGTTTCAGGGGGAAAGAAGTGTTAGTTACTAGTTCCATCTCACTTCTCTCCTTTCTGCTTGTTATTGCAAAATAATGCTATTTCACTTTTTTTTAATGCAGAAAAGAAAAAGGTGAGGAGATGCCAGCAAGGAGGCTCTCTCCATCTCATATTATTATTATTATTATTATTATTATTATTATGCCCCGCCCATCTGGCTGGGTTTCCCCAGCCACTCATGGGGAACAAGAGCTGACTAATTATGGAACAATTTGGTTCTAATGCAACGCTACAGTGGTACCTCTAGTTACGAACTTAATTCGTTCCAGAGGTCTGAAACTGTTCTTAACTAGAGGTGTGCTTTCGCTAATGGGGCCTCTTGCTGCCGCTGCGCTGCCAGCACATGATTTCTGTTCTCATCCTGGGGCAAAGTTCTCAACTCGTGGTAACTCTTCCAGGTTAGCGGAGTTTGTAACCTGAAGCGTTTGTAACCTGAGGCGTTTGTAACTCGAGGTACTACTGTATAAAGAATAGGAAGCAATTAGACGCTACAAAGAGGAAGCTTCTAGTGAAAGAGACAGTAGCCCTGAAAGGCATCAGCTAATGCTATGCCTGCCCACTTACAATTGTAAGTGAAGACAATGGTCACAAATCAGTTTTTTGGGGGAAAATATGTGCAAACACCATAGAAAACACTGAATGCAACAGGGTCGCAATGACATTGTCTGGGCTCTCTGCTAAAAATGACACCCCCACCCCCCGATTGCTATTTCAGACTAAATAACCAATATAGATGAAACTGAGTTGAGATGATATTTTTTCCACGTAAAATTCAGTTTTTAGGAAAGGGAGATTTTCCATTGCACCATGATATCATGGTTGAAGGAAGTTCCCCCTTTAGCCCTGAAGACAAAAGCACTATTTGTGAATTTAGATACTATTATTGAGGACACAGAATCAGGGCTCAAAAGTTGGCAACTCTGACTGGAAAATATAACATGAGCTGGAGCTGGAGGCACAGCTAATTTGCATGTCTTGATGCTTATCATGAAGATCATCTGGTAACTCCCACTTTCAAATCTTTCCCTCTCTTCACATGGCAGTGGGACATCACACTATCAGGGCTAGCTTAATACTAGCAGCAAAGCTTGTGGTAGGTCTCCCCTAGGGATAGGAGATTGTGTAGATTCAGCTCACACTCAAAGCCCTCCTTCATTGATTCACCTACCTAATTTGCACTTTCTGAAATAATGCACAAATAAAATTTTGCAATGCAGCAATCCAGCCAAGTCATGTAAACAAAAGTGCATCAAGTGGGGTTAAGTGTTCAGAGAAATGCATATATTAGTAAAAATAACAAAAAAGGAACTACAGTGGTACCTCTGGTTACGTACTTAATTCATCCTGGAGGTCTGTTCTTAACCTGAAACTGTTCTTAACCAGAAGCACCACTTTAGCTAATGGGGCCTCCTGCTGCCACCGCCACGTGATTTCTGTTCTCATCCTGAAGCAAAGTTCTTAACCTGAAGCACTATTTCTGGGTTAGTGGAGTCTGTAACCTGAAGCGTATGTAACCTGAAGCGTCTGTAACCCAAGGTACCACTGTATATGACTGAAGTTGTTTTGCAAAAATGTGTATATTAAGCAAATCAGATAAAATTAAGTGTATATTTTGAAAAATTCGCATAAAAATGCTGATGAATTTTCATGAGGGATTTTTAAAGTGGCGAAAACACAAACGGATCTAGAAATCTGTAGAACTGAACTTGAACATGGAAGAATGAGAAGCTGGGGGGGGAACAAAAGTGACAGAATTGCCTGTCCCTCCCCCAACTCCACATTGTCTAGAAAGGTCCCTAGATTGAATAGGACTCCTCATGTTTGAATTTTTGATCTGGCAACTTTATCTCTCATTGAGCTTGAATATGGGCAAAAGCTGGAAATCTGTGACCAGTTCTCTTGTCTATTTCAATTTGTTTTAAAGCTGTGATTGCTAACCGAAGGCCTACGGGTGGAACGTTCTGTCACAAGAGACTAGGGCCCTGCGGGACCTGACATCTTTCCGCAGGGCCTGCAAGACAGAGCTGTTCCACCAGGCCTTTGGTCAGGGCCCAGCCTGACTCCCTCCTCTGGCAACCTGCACAGAATTTTGCTTAACGGTTGCCATTAATTTGATTTTAATTAATTTTTATAATGAAATGTTTTTAGAATGTTGGATTATTTGATTGTTGATTATTTGATTGTTGTTAGCCGCCTTGAGCCCGGCTTCGGCTGGGGAGGGCGGGATATAAATAAATTTATTATTATTATTATTATTATTATTATTATTATTATTATTATTATTATTATATTCAGCTGAGCTGGTGACCAGGGGGAGGGGGTAATGTTCCTCTCCATCATGGTGCCGGGTTGCGCAGAGAGATTTCAACCTCTCCATCTGATGACACCTGCTTCCCACTATCCAGACTGATCACCCAGTCTCTGGATGGAGGGAGAATCTTCATCCTCTGTATATGAATGTATATTGGGGAGGGGGTGGCTGTGTCCCTTCAGGTGTTGCTGGACTACAAATCCCATCATTCCTGATCATTGACCATGCTGGCTAGGGTTGAGGGTAGTCCAACAACATCTGGAGGGCCATAGATTCCTCACCCCGATGTATATCACTTGCTTTTGCAGCACATGATGATGCGTGGTAGCTGACTGAATGAACCGATTCCATGGGAAAGGCACCTTTTGTTCAAGGTCATGTGAAGTGACGTGAAAGTTCTGCCTGTGGTGTTAGGTCTTTGAAGGCCCATTCACTTATGAGAGCCTCTGCTTAATGTTGCAGTTACTGAAGATGAGGCGTGTGTGAACCAGTCAGTATGAAATGCCAGATGTGAGTGGGTAATCTCTCCAGTCCTCCTCTGAGTAACCCTGCTTTGACACTTCCAAAAAATACTAGCTTTGTGAGGAAAGCAGAGAGGTCAAGTTGCCTGGGTTGAGGGCCAGCTCAAAACAGGAGTGAACCACCTGCATGAGTCCACCCGCTTGAATTCAAAGCCGCCTCTCCCATCCCATAATGAAACACTTGGAGATTTTTTAGCTCCCCGCTATTTTGGGGTTTGAGCTCTTGATGCACCTCAAAAACCACAGCTCATTTGGCTCAAGAAGGAACCAGCCCTGCAGGCATCCCTCCGTGCTTTGCTTAGGCTGTGTGGGGATTAGCAAGGTAAATAGCCTGATTGAAAGCAGGCAGGAAACAGCCGAACCAGAGAGCTTTGATTTTTGGGCGCAGCACCCTGGCTTTTGAGCGCCTGCTGCTGAGGTTTATATAACAAGGCTGCGGCGCATGCAAAGCTCTTGAGCTCCTGCCCACAAAGGCAGTGGCAGTTGACAGCTGTGATGACCCATCTGCAGCAGAGACCACAAGGCCATGGGGCACGGTGGAAAGCTACAAGGGAGCAACTTCCCCCAGAGAAGGCTGGAGGTGGACCGAGGCCTGGTGAGTCCTCCCATCCAGTCTACCCATGTTACGCTCCATCCGCGTACCAACTCTACCATTAGGTAGCATGAGCAGCTGATTTTTGAGTGTCATAGAAGGGCAGCAAACTGCCTCATGCCAGTCCTGGGTCCATGCTTCAGCCTGCCTGAAGAATGTGACTCTTTAAAGAGCCATCCCCCTGGCCTAAAGGCAAGCCGCTTCTCTTTTTGTAGTCTTCTAGCTCCCTGCAATGGTGGTACAGGCAGGTGAGCTGAGCTCAGAGGGAGGCTGCCTGCAAGTATTCTAGCTTGGGCTTTGCAGGCTCCTGACCCAACCACCATTCCCAATCCCAGCATCAGGAACCTGGTCTAGTCCCTCAGCTGGAGGTACAGCAGAGCCAGACTCAGGTTAACTACAGGTGACGTTTTTAACATTCTTCCTGATTCATCTGCACAAAGTTAGCATGGAACTTATATGAAACCCGCTCTTTATGGAGCATCCATTCCAATTTGTTTGCAGGGAGGTTATGCAACACTGCATCAAGCAACAGTCACCCCACACTCTCCAGGACTTTCCTTACTACAAAAAGTTCATTTGTGTGTGCGGAAATAGGTCTGCTGTACAACAGTGCCAAATCTACTTTAATTAGGCAATCTGGATTTGCCGGCTTGTGACGCAATCCCGCCCACAGAATAGCAAGTCTGGAAGCGGCTTGAGCTCCATGCCTGGACCATGGCAACAGTCTCCTTCAATTACAGGGGGTGCTTTGAAGTTGGAGAACAATCCAGGTTCCATCTGAAAACAATGGACACCTACCTCCTTGTTTTTACAAACGATTTGGCTATTCCGGAAGCTATAGGAGTAGATGAAAGTGTCCCAGTAAGCCCCCTTAGCTATCCTGTGCCCAAAGCATTTTGCTTTCAGCACCACTGACAAGTGGACAGGTCCCTGCCTCAAGACTCCACCTGCTAAGGTGCACAAGTCCACCAGCCTTAAAGGTGTATTTCTGCCCCATATGTTTTTCTCTGAAATATATTCCAGAATACATCTGAATCAGCAGTTGCAGGCTAAACCTAGCCCCAGATGTTGCTTCAGATTAGAACTTCTGTTTTGGGTTTCGTCCCAAGGAAGCCAGTAACTTTATCAGAAGGCTACTGACTTCCTTGGACTGTTCTTGGAACATGTGTATATCAAAGACACAAAGATCAGCTCATGAAGCCAGAAAAACAAGCGGGCAAAGGAGAAAGACACAACAGCAGCAACAAAAACCCATCAAATAATAAAATGAAACAGAAAGTGACAAGAGGGCAAGGGAAATATCTTTCCTCTAGGTGGGAAACTATCACAAAAATAATGAACAGCACCTCAAGAAGAACTGTAAGAGGGGAGAGCATATGAGGTCCTTGTTTGCTTGGGGGGGGGGAACTATTGAAACGTTTAATTAATTATTTGTATGGACATGGAAGTGCTGACGTTTTGCAGCTCATTACTCAGTGACAGCTGATGTGGTGCCAATCACATGAGGCTGAACTCCAGTTCCCATCAGCCCAGCCAAAATGCACAATGGTCAGTTGCAGTCCAGTAGGAATGGCACTACAAACTCCTGCAACATGAGGTCAAGTGGGCAGCTTCATATTGGATAGATTTGCATGCCTAATTTTGGATCAGAGAAGCTCACTATGTAGCCAACAGTGTAGTAGTGTAAACGGATGCAAATGTGGTCTATTATAAACCGCACAACACATTATTCAGTGCTGATGATTCTCTACATATATCTGCTGGATACTTTGATCAACACAGATTAAAATCTTGCTCCTGCTGCTTAGCTTAATGGTGTTGTTAAGCAAATGGTCCCAAGTCGCATATTCAGTGGAAAGGATCTCAGAAAGCAGGGATGGGAATCTGTGGGCCTCTAGATGTTACTGGACTCCCACTCCCACCATTACTGACCATTAGTCATGCTGGTTAGGACTGGGGAACTTGTGGCTCTCTGGATGTTGCTGGACTCCAATTTCCCTCAAATCCAGCCAGTCCTATTCCAGAGGGTGATGCTTAGGCTCTGTGGAGCCTTCCATGTGAGGTTCCTCAAGGTTCAGTCTTATCCCCTATGCTGTTTAACATCTACATGAAACTGCTGAGTGGGGTTATCTGGAGTTTTGGTGTACACTGTCAGCAATATGCCTATGACACACAGCTCTGCTTCACCTTTACATCTGCAGGTGAGGCAGTGGATGTGCCAGACCATAGTCTTGAGCCAGTAATGGACTGGATGACAGCCAACAAACTGAAACTCAATCCAGATAAGACTGAGGCACTGTTAGTGGGTGGTTCCCTAGACCAGATGGATGAGAGGTTGCCTGCTCTTGATGGGGTTATATCTCTGAAAGAGCAGACCCACAGCTTGGGGCTTCTTCTGGACCCAGTGCTGTCGCTTGAGGCTCAGGTGGCCTCAGTGGCACAGAGTGCCTTCCATCAGTTTCTGCTAGTTGCCCAGCTGCACCTCTGTCTGAACAGGGATAGCCAAACTTCTGTCTTCTGTGTTCTGGTAACCTCTAGGTTAGATTACTGTAACATGTTATACGTAGGGCTACTTCTGAAGATGATTTGGAAACTTCAGCTTGTGCAGAATTCAGTGTCCAGGTCACCAGGCAAGAGGGTGTGATCATATAACGCCAATCCTGGCTTGACTGCATTGGCTGCCAATTAGTTTCTGAGCCAAATTCAAAGTGCTGGTTTTGACCTATAAAGCTTTAAATGGCTCAGGACTGCAATACCTCAAAGAGAAATGCTTCTCCCCATATGAACCAACCCAGACACTACAGTCAACAGCCAAGGACCTTCTTTGTGAGCCTTCCCTGTGAGAGGTCTGGAGGTCTTTTCTGCTGTGGCCCCCCACTTGTGCAACGCTCTCCCCAAAGAGGTTCGCCTGGCACCTTCGTTGCATATCTTTTGGCACCAGGCAAAAATATTCTTCTTCTCCCAGGCCTTTGTCTAATTAAACAATTTATGTCTTTTAAAACTATTGGTTTTGTTTGCTACTGTGGTATGTATTTTGTGTTTTTATATTGTAAACTGCACTGTTATCTTTGGATGAAGGGCGGCTTATTTAATAAATAAATTTAATGAATAATCAAAAATAATTATATGCAGTCAATAAATAAAAAGGCAAACGCTTTGAACTCTGGATAAATGAATGGCATACAGGAAGATCCATTAGCCTAGTCATCTATCCATCTCTCCATCCATAAATTGCAGATTTTCTTACCCCTTTAATTCAATATAAGTTGTGTGGAAGCTTTCTCATAGATTATGCTCCCCCTAGTATCATGTCTTTGTTTTCTGCTTTCATATAACCCTGCAATGAGATGGCTTTTTAACCTAGCAGACCAAAGCCTAACAAATTCCAGCGTCTGGGAGCTTGCAGTTAGATGAATTCAAGCTGGAAGTGAGATGCGGCTTCTTAATAGGGCGGGTAACATGGGAACAGATGAGCAAAGGATGTGGTAAATTATCCAACACTTGGAGACATTAAGTGACGATTGGCTGAGTTCCCAAAAGATACGTTGTCACTCAGCTGCAAATAATTCGGTTTAGTGTGAGGATTGCCAGGCATGACGCCATGACCTGTGTGGAGAGGAGGTCAAGTTAGAAGTGAAGGTGATCTGCATCCATCTCAACAACTGAGGGTAGATCAGGCACTTCCATTCTTGGCCTTTCAGCAGAATGTAGCAAACCCATTAAACTCAGTTGAATTGATAAAAATATATACTTTATTCTTTTCTAGAGTGCCAGAAACAGGATTCAGGACACATAAATCTAGGAGCAGGAATCTTGGTCCAGGCCTAAAAGAATATGAAACAGGCAACAATAAATATTTTATTTACACACATATGTAAAATTCTCGGCAATCCCAACCACTTCTTCAGTGCATATTACTTACAGGTTTATCCGGTGAGTGGGTGAGAGCAGAGTGAAACGAAGAGGAGAAAAAACACAACTTTTTTTTTTTTTTAAAAAAAGCTAGTACTTTCTCCAAACACATTTTCTTGGCAAAGTGATCAAAGGCCAGAAGGCACATGAGTGTGTGTGTGTGTGTGTGCATGTGTGCACATGCACGCACGCACGCACACAGCATTTGGGAATAGTTGTAAACACATGTAACAACATGTAATTTGGGGAAACTGCCTGCCTGCCTTTGAACTTGACAAGCACTTGGCAAGTCAACACCAGGGCCTTTGACAGATCAAGCCACTGTATCGCCACTTTGTTGTGCACAGATGTGACACTCGGAGATAGAACCAAGGGATTGGCGTGCTAAGCCTGTGATGTTCTCTTTTGCATGTCCCGTCTAAAGAAATGAAAACTGCCCAGAGTAGGGCTCTTGCTCAGTTCCCATTCATTTTGATGGGGCTTATATAGGAACACCAAATCTATATGCCCCCATAGGTTGTAAAATTGTAGCTCCACAGATTGCTTAGAACAGACTTCCCCCAGCGGTAGGGAATATGCCCAAGCTGTCCAAGGGGCACGGAGGGCGCCCTCCCAGAGGGCTGCCCTCTGCCACTGGGTCAGAAGAGCTGCTGCCGCCGGGCGTGAGGTGTGCCGCCCACTTGCCTGCCATTTTGTCAGCCCCCTCAGT
Organism: Podarcis liolepis; assembly: GCF_965112155.1. Classification (NCBI taxonomy): domain Eukaryota; kingdom Metazoa; phylum Chordata; class Lepidosauria; order Squamata; family Lacertidae; genus Podarcis; species Podarcis liolepis. The sequence goes on from NC_139555.1 coordinate 5,291,397, forward strand.
CATGACACTGGGGCGGCCCACACCTACTGCACCCCCCCCCTTCGTACGCCTCTGACTTCCCCAGCCTGGTGCCCTCCAGATGATGGGGGGACTACAACTCCCAGCGTGCCTTCCCACTGACCATGCTGGGAGAAACTGTAACCCAAAACATCTGGAAAGTACCCAGCTGGGGAAGGCTGGCCTGGGATTGGTGCTCGAGCGCTGCTTCATGGAACTGGCACATTGGGTTGCATCCCTCATGGGACGGGGGATACGAAAATGCAAAGTATTAAATAAAAGACATTCACTCCAACACCTAGTAATCTTATACAGTGTCTCATCAATGAGAAAGAAAGTCCACTGAGGCAATGCTTAATCTGTGAAATGAAAGATGCCAGGTTGCGCGTTGGTCAAACATGCCTGGAAGATGCTCCCCGTAGTCTGGACATTCCTAAACCTTTCTTCACAAACTCAGAGGTATTTTTTTTCCTATTTTGACCACTCTGCAAGAATAGGAACAACAGCAATGACAGCAACAACAATGACAACAACAACAGTTCCAGCTAATGGGAATACAGCTAATACACTGGGAGTTACAAGGCCAAGTGTTGAAGTCTTCCGGGATTCTGTCCTGATGAAGAGATCTGGTTCAAATTAAAGCCTGTGATGAGAATCTTGACAAGCAGGCGGGACCTGAGGGGCTGCCCAACAAGCAGAGAGACACAATCTGAACTCGTAGGGACTTGGGGCTGGCAAGCATATATTCACACAAATGTCCCCTTTCCTCCCAGGCTTCTTTCAGCCATCCAGCTTGTGCTGAGTCTCTCTCTCCATGTAGTCTGTGGACAGCAGAACCTTGTTTGGGGCAGGGGTCGCTGGGTGGGGGTAACTCGCTTGCTAGACCAACAAAGGGAAGGAGACAGATGGGGAGGTGAGGTGGTGGCGGCGGCAGGCAGGGCTGTTTTTCTTGGTGGGGTGTGCATTTTTTGGATCCCCTCTATTAAGAAGTGTTTTGTTTCCTGGATGCAGAATGTTCTTCGCTCTCCTTTCTTTGCTCACAAGCACTCATGCAACACTTGCATGTTGGTGCAGTTCAAGCAGCTGACATGGCAGCACCAGTGGAACGTGCAGTTGCAGCGCTCCGTCACCCGCTGCGTCCGGGTCCGGTACCCCCTCCCACAGCACAGCAGCTCGCAGCCATCCAGGGCAGGGGAGGAGCTGTTGCAGGAGCGGCCTGCTGTCCCCGCTGTCCCTGTCTTGCCGTTGTAGGTGCAGAAGTTGGGCGACTTCTCAAAATAGACCAGGTCGTGGGGGGAAGGGGGCTTGTGGGCAGGATTCTCGGGCTCCAGGTGGTGCAGCTCCACCCGGGAGGCCCGGTTGCTGCCTTTGTTGCCGTAGATGACCCGTGACGCACCATCAAAGCGGTCCTTGAGAAAGTCCCCCACGGTCCGGAAAGTGGGCAGCCGCATCCAGCAGGTCTTGACCGTGCAGGAGCCAGACATCCCATGGCACTTGCACTCCTGGCGCATCTCCGTGAAGACCGTCTGAATGGTAACAAAGGAAGGAAATGCCTGTTAGAAGAACATCAGAGCAGCAGGGTTCTGAGCCAGCCGCAGTATGGACCACACCATAGAACAGGCATAGGCAAACACTGGCCCTCCAGATGTTTTGAGACTACAATTCCCATCATCCCTGACCACTGGTCCTGTTAGCTAGGAATGATGGGAATTGTAGTTCCAAAACATCTGGAAGGCCGGAGTTTGCCTATGCCTGCCATAGAATCATAGAATTGTGTGGTTGGAAGGAACCTCAAGGGCCATCGAGTCCAATGCTGTTCAATGCAGGAATCTCAACTAAAACATCCCTGACAGATGGGTCCCCCAACCTCTGCTTAACAACCTCCAGTGAAGGAGAGTCCACCTCCTTCCAAGGGAGTCCATTCCACTGTTGAACAGCTCTTAATTGCCAGAGTTCTTTTCTGTTTAGTCAGAATCTCCTTTCTTGTAACTTGAAGCCACTGGCTCAAGTCCTAGCCTGCAAAACAGGAGAAAACAAGCTTGTTCTCTCTTCCATGTGACAGCCCTTGAGATATTTGAAGGTGGCTCTCATATCTCCTCTCCACCTCCTCTTTTCCAGGCTAAACATACCCAGCTCCCTCAACCGTTCCTCATAAGGCTTGGTTTGCAAGACGCTTGGTCATCTTGGTTGCCCTCCTCTGCACACGTACCAGCTTGTCCAGATCTAAAGTCATGCCTAAACGCTTGGCTCCTAGGGCTGCATACTTTTCATAGCATAGTGGAACAGCTAAGTCATAGTGAAACAGTAGTCAGGAAGTTTATGGTTCAAATATTGCCCTGGCCACAAACTCACTTCGTGACATTAGGCAAGCCAATATCTCTTACCCTCAGTCTTCCTCCTGCCTCATCTGCAATAGGGGGATAACAGTTTTGAGTAGCAATGGCCACCACCTTAAGTGACTTTAAAAGAGGAAGAGACAAATTCATGGAGGATAAACTATCAACAGCTTCTAGCTACAAGGGCGATATCCAACATCCGCCACCAGAGTATGCCTCTGGATGCCTCTGAAAGCCAACTGTGGGAATCACAAGGGACGGGGAGCACTGATGTTCTCAGGATCTGCTTTTGAGCTTCCCATAAAGATCTGGTGAGATGCTGGACTAACTGGGCCTTTGGCCTCGTCAAGAAGGACTTGTCTTATAACCTACTTTACAGGCAATTGTGGGGATTATGTGGAACATGCACTGTACATAAAGTGCTCTGAAGTGCCTTATTATTATTATTATTATTATTATTATTATTATTATTAATCAAGATCACCATTGTTGTTATTAATTCCAACAGAGGAGCTTGCCCAAGTTTTCTCAGTGCCCGCGAGGTGAGGGCTGCTTGGGTCTGTGCTTCTCACTCGCTCTGCTCTGCTGGGAACCCCTCCTCCCACCAGACCCATCTCTCCCACCCCTTTGTTTGCAAGAGGGAGCTGTTCCCTTGGCGCACAGTGGGCCCCCTCCCACCCACGGAATGTGGATGCGTCTTTCCAAGCCCAGAGCTTTCCCTTCCAAACGGGTTTTACTGCAATTAGAAGAATTGGAACCATTTCCTTCCAGATGTGCAGGAGCCCACATGGCAGCCGGGCTTGTGGTTCTGGGCTTGGCTAGCATGCAGGAGGTTTGCCTGCTTAAGGGCTGCCTTCTCCCCCTGCTCCCCCCCTCTTTTTTTTGGCCATCACACCACCACGGCCCACCCCTCCCATGCTGCCTACTGCCACCCTCGTCGCCCATCCTATAACCTACTTCTGAGAAGTCAGCAGGGACACACACGTCCCAATGCACATGTTCGCACACATACATGGATGCAGAGAGCACAGAGACACACAAATAGCTTTTGCACAATTCTGTTCATGAGTGTAGAGGCCTCGCCATGAGGTTAGGGGGCAGATTTTATGATACCATAAGTGGCAGACAGGCAGATTTGATGCACTGGGCACATAATCCACCAGGAAGTTCTCCTGTGCAACCCCTACTGTGCAGAGTAGCTGCTGCAGAAGAGCAATTTGGTGGCTATGTACACACCTTACATTAGGAGCACATTGCTTCCCTAAATAATACTGGTAACAGTCGTTTATGGCTTACAAAACTGCAGTTCTCAGCACCCTTAACAAGCTACAGTTCCCAAGGTCCTTTCAGGGAAGCAATGTGCTTTAAATGTATGGTGTGCACATACAGCCTAAGACCTTGCACAGCTCGTGTTCAGTTAGGGTCATGCAGGGGGAATTGTGCCCTGTGATAAATTGTGGAAGGCAAAGTGAGGTCCATTTCGGTCTCTTGCCAAGCAGAACTTTAAAAAGTTAACAGAGCAGCTTTTACTCTGATTTCTGGGACTTTTTAGGGTGATCAATTTCTTAGAGATGATGGTGTAAATATTTTAGGTCCTCAAACTGGGGATTGGGTAGAACTTGACAATGAGCACCCAGACGGCCGTTCAAAAGAGAATAAAATTTTTATGGGAATAAAAACTGCAAACAAAACAGAGGCCCTTTGGAGAAGGAGCAATGCCTAGATGTGTACAGGCTGTTAACTGAAGCCTCAAAGCCAAGATAGGAGAGCTGGAATGCCATATATAGTGGCCATATTAGAAACCTGGTGGAACAGTGAAAGCCAGTAGAATATGGTTATTTTTGGATATAAAACCTCTAGAAAGGGCAGGGAAGGCTGTGTTGGAGAACCAGAATAGTGGACTTGCACTGTCCAAGGCCCACTGCCCAGCTCAGCCAGTGGACTGAGGGGCTTGGCCCTTTGGAGAAAGGAGTGGGCAGGAAACAGAGGAGCATTGGAAGCTGCCCTACACTGAGTCACGCTCATTGGCCCATCTTTTCTACACTGACTCCTGGGATCCCTCCCAGCCCTACCTGGAGATGCTGGGAATTGCATGAAAAGCAGATGCTCTGCCCATGAGCTATGGCCCTGCCAATTATCTTAGAGGTGAAAGGTGGAGGAGGGCTCATTTTCTTTAATAAATAAACAAAATTAAGAAGGGGCTCGTGTCCCTTGCAGCACTCCGTCCCCCTAGACTTCCTAGAAGGGCTTCAGAGTGTTGCAACGCAATAGGATGCCATGTTGCTCTGGAGCCGCTCCAAGTCCTGAGTGGCAAGAGGCAGGCAGCCGACCCATGCTTCCTGGAGTGGCTCCAAAGTGGTGAGACATCATATAGGCGGAGGGATCTGGCAAAGAGGGGACTGTGCTACTGGGAGTAGCAGGAGCCCCAACTTTTAAGAGTTTAAAAACCTCCTGCATCTAAAGCAAGAGTGGAGAGGCCAGAGCTGGCGGTGGCAGAAGGCACCTGATCTCCCCCACCCCTCACAAACCTGGCAGTGCCTCTGGCAGCAGGGGGCGTTCCTCTATGTCCAAAATGGTGCAGGGCAGAGCGGGGAAACTTGTGGCCTTGCAGATGTTGTTGGACTCCAAGTCCCATCAGCTCCAGACAGACTGGCCCAGTGGCCAGGGATTATGGGAGCTGGGGCTCCAGCAATAGAGAGCCACAGAGCGAGAAGGCTATTAAACCAGGCAGCTAAAGAGAAAGAAACTTCTTCATAGAGTTGCTGGGGGTGGAAATAATGATTGCATAGCCAACGATCTTTCCTTCATTTTTCTGGGGCCATTTGTCACACATCAAGTGGGGTGGGATTCTCTGCTTCCAGGGATGTAGGGGGAATGAATTTCTATGAAATGTTCGAGGTGGGAGTTAACCTTAGTTAACTAAGAGGAGGCTAAACCCCACCCCCTTTTTCTGTTTGTTTGTTTGTTTTTAAAGAAAAAGGAAGGAAGAATACTTGAGACCAATAATGATAGCAGGCAGCCTCTCCTGGTGATATTTCAGAATGCCCATGGGATTGGCACTAGATGGTGACATACCGTCACTCCCAGAGGCGTGGGAAACATGGCTGGCAGGCTGCCGAAGGCTGTGCTGCTGCTCAGAGTGGCAGGGAGGCCTTTTCTCCTTCCAATTGCAGAAAAGGAGAAATGCAACTGCCAGTATCATATTGCCTTTATTAAAGTCCATGGGGAGGATGGATTAGGAATACTAGATATAGTTCTGGGTGGGATCTGGTCCCCACGGGAAAGGGCTTTCTTGGTGACTGCTCCCGGACTCCGGAACTCCCTCTTTGGAGAATCCAGACTGGCTCCCTCCTCGTTGTCCTTTGGCTGGCAGGTAAAGACCTTCTTCTTTCAACAGGCTTTTGGGAACTGACTGCTTTTAATGAAAGGGTAGGTGCCCTGCTGTTTACAGTACAATTATTTGTATGTTTTAAACAGATCTTATGTATGTACAGTGGGTGCTCAGGTTGCGAACATGATCCGTGCGGGATGCACATTCGCAACCTGCAGCATTTGCAACCAGCACGTGTGGGTTGCGACTCCGTGCTTCTGCACATGCGCAAAGCGCAATTTAGCATTTCTGCGCATGCGTGACCCCCCGAAACCCAGGAGTAACCTGTTCCAGAACTTCCGGGTTCCGGCAAGTCCGTAACCCAAAAAAACGCAACCTGAAGCATCTGTAACTCGAGGTATGACTAAATAGTTTTAATTCTATTATTATTTTTTATTATTGTTTTTTATATATATTTAGCAATTTAGCTGCCTTGAGTTCCATTGAGGAAAATAGGAAGAAGAAGAATGCAAGGAGCTGCATGCAAAGGCGCATCTAGTTCAGCATCCAGCCAACCAGATTCTGCCTCTGGGAAGCCCACAAGCAAGTCATGAGTGCAACAGTGCTCTGCCAACTTGTGATTCCCCATTCAGAGCACATACCCCACCCCGAAGAATCCTGGGAACTGTAGTTTTAAGTGTGCTGGGAAGTGCAGCTACGTGGTGGATAAACTACAGTTCCCAGGATTCTTTGGGGCAAAAATCTGCTTTAAATGTTTGATGTGTACGCAGCCAGAGTTAACTGTTTTGGTGGAGTTTAGTATAGTGAGCCAATCTTGTGAGTACTTGGACACGATTCAAATCATTACACATCCGCTCTTGATTGAAAGCCATTTTTCCACGTTTTTTTGGTGGGGTCAGGACAGAGTGAATTATGGTCTAGAGTCTAGACGCATGTTGAAACACTCACAAGAACAGTTTGATAGCTCAGAAAACAGCAAAAGTCAGCTGTTGCTGACTTCACCATGTGAAAAATGGTTGTGTGAATGGCATCCCCTAGTCTATACACAATAGGTGGTCATTCTCTCTAACTGCGGTCTTACTCGTATTTTTGTTTGCTTTTCAACATATTAAAAAAAATCCTGCCTATGCCACTGTGATCCATTATCCCCACCGTGGAAAGAAAATGGCTTACAACAGCCCAGCCCAGTGTTAATATTGCAGCTGAGATGTGGGTTTCTGCACGTGCTGTAGTGCAAATGAGGCTCATCAGCCTGGGAAGGTAGCCCATCTAGAAGAAGGACAACTCTGGTCCTAAACCTCTGCTGCCTTGCAGGATATCTTTGGGAGAAGAAAAGGCTAAGGAGTGGAGTCCCTAAGGCGGTTGGATGGCACCTTGTACACCTCCTTCTGGCATCGCAGGACCTCCATACACACTACCCAGGCTTGCACCCTGGGGAAGTTGGTTTGGTGTTGCAAACACAGCAATCTACACACACACACACACAGACACACACACACACACACACACACACACACAGCTTTGTCTACACTTCCTCGCCCACATGCTCTCTCACTTCCTACCAGACGTCCTGCTTCATTGTTGTGCAAATTCATCAGGAAACGCAGGTCCCGCCCCTTCTCATTGGAGTCCACGAACTCTCGTCCAAAGACCCTGCCGAAGTCCACATTGTCGCTACAGCCCCCCCAGTGCCAGTCAGGACCCCCTGGGCCGCGCCGGCGGTAGTCGCAGGTGCAGGATTCGATGGAGCCCTCGGAGCAGGAGCGGGCCACAGAGTGGGTGACGCCAGCGCTGGTGATGGCGAAGATGAAAGCTGTTTCGCGGCAACCTGGAGGTGGGAGATGGGAGGGGGAGATATGGCATGTCAGCACGCAGCACCCGAGTCCACAGTTCATTTCTCCCCGTTCAGAATAAGGGCCACCCCAGCACATGCCTGGAGATCAGCGTCACTGCTGGCACAAATGACAGCTGCTGCCTCATTCATCCAGTATCCCCTGGGATAGCTCAGTTGGTAGAACGTGAGGCTGTTCATCTCAGGGTTATGGGTTCAAGACCCAGGTTGGGCAAAAGATTCCTGCATTGCAGGGGGTTGGACTAGATGACCCTCGTGGTCCCTTCCAACTCTACAATTCTTTGAGTCTAAGTATTTTCTCTCCCTCTTCACATTTAGGAAGAAGGAGGCACCCTGCAAAGTGAACTTTTATTGAAGAAGCCAGAAGAATACCCATAAAAATCAGAAAACCAAAAGGAAACGGTTTGTAGAATCATAGAATTGCAACATCCTGCCGTCCATCCCTCTCCCACAAACCGGAAGGATCCCAAGACCTTGTTTTTGCCCTGCCCTGTTCACAAGACAATTACCGGCAGGGACCAAACAGCCATGAGAATCTCCTTGCCATCACCATACTTGGGAGGTAGTTACATCCAACTGCCAAACTCCATCCACAGTTCACCTTGCATAATCCAACCAAAACTGTTATAATAAACTGAGAGTAGGTAGCCTGCACAACTACGTTGAGACAGGTTATTCATACAAGCAAACTAAGCCAGATGTTGCAAGGAACATGGGGAAAGCTTGGAGTTACAATCCAGTGTGCCTACAGTAGGGGTGGGGAATGTGTGGCATTCCAGAAGTTGTTGAACTCCAGCACCTGTCAGTCCAGCCAGCCAGCATGGCCCAGTGGTCAGGGATGATGGGAGTTGTAGTTTAGCAACATCTGGAGTGCATCAGGTTCCCCAATCCTTGCTGTACAGTCTTGTTTTTGTGCTTACAAGATGTGTGTGATGGTACTATCTTAGAAAAGTCTCCCCTCTTTCTTATACAAAAGGAGGACAATCACTTTTAAAAGTTTCCTGATTAATTGGGAGCTAATTGATTGGCTAAATGCTGCAACCCATTAAAAAAATTCTTTAGCTGGGAAAGGAGAGCAAGAAGAGGCATGCTAAAGAGTCTGAGAGTTTGTGGGAAAGGAATGTCTGTCCTCTTCATATGGAGAGGAAAATAATAACAATTACTGACTATTAAAAACCAAAATAATACATGATGCCTGGTGTACAAATCCCAGCTGTGTGCTATGTTTATGCGCTGATAATAGAAGGAAACTTTTTGCACACAGGAGCTGTGCACTTAAACTGCCTCCTCTGGGCAACACAAGCCCTTTTCCAAGGGTCTCTCTCTCTCTCTCTCTGTCCCTCTCACCAGCATAGAGCACCACTGTGGCACCACAAGCCATCCTAACCAGGATGAGGCAGTGATGATAGCCAAGGTGAAATAATGGTTAGTGTGTCAGATTAGGATGGGGGAAACTCAGTTTCAAATCCCCAGCTGGGAAGGAAGTTCACAAGGGCCAGCTGCCCTCTCTTAGAGCAACCTACCTCAAAGGGTTGTTGCGAAGACAAAATAAGGGGTCTTGCATGCTACCCTATGCTCCTTGAAGAAATGGTGGGGCAATAATGTAAACTGCTATACATTTTGGAAAGTACTGTAGTTTCTCTGTTCGCTATGCATTTGGACTCCTCTTAAGAAACTGAACCTTTCAAAAGTGTACTGATTTTAATCACTGATTCCAAAACTGATTTTTGGTTTCGAAGAAGAAGAAGAAGAAGAAGAAGAAGAAGAAGAAGAAGAAGAAGAAGAAGAAGAGGAGGAGGAGGAGGAGGAGGAGGAGGAGGAGGAGGAGGAGGAGGAGTTTGGATTTGATATCCCGCCTTTCAACTCCCTTTTAAGGAGTCTCAAAGCGGCTAACATTCTCCTTTCCCTTCCTCCCCCACAACAAACACTCTGTGAGATGAGTGGGGCTGAGAGACTTCAGAGAAGTGTGACTGGCCCAAGGTCACCCAGCAGCTGCATGTGGAGGAGCGGAGACGTGAACCCGGTTCCCCAGATTACGAGTCTACCCCTCTTAACCACTACACCACGCTGGCAACTGTGAGTACAAGACTGTTAATAATAATGACATGTAACCAGAAGACACTTTCAATACACGAATTGGGAACGCATGGTAGGTTTCCAGTGCTTCATGGCACTTCCCCGCACACTGAATAAATTCAAGGCGACGGTGGTGCCTTCTGACAGGTTGTAGTGCTTTGTTTGTGTGCAAATTCTCCCTGGTTCCCTAGCACCAGAAAGTTCTGGGGCAGCTGTTCAAGTTCCTCCTTATGAGGAGAGAGAACTAGAGACTACTGGGATATTTTTCATTTTAAAATATCTATTTAAATCATGGTAGCTAATCTGACTCTGGCCCTCCAGATGTTGCTGTACTACAGCTGCCATCATCCTTGGCCTTTGAGACCTGGAGCCCAGCTCCAGATGTTATTAATCTGGAGAGCCATCGGTTAGTCGTGAGGCAGCTGCCTTGGGTGGCAGAATCCCAAGGGGCGGCATCACCATGGGCGCCCCATCTGCCCCTGCCGCCACAGCTGGAGAAGCAAGGAAAAGCAGTGGCAGCAGCTTCTGGTGAGATCTTGTGGTCGGGGTGAGTGCCCTGCCCACTCCCTGCTGCTAGAGATGCAAGAAGAAGCAACTGCGGCTTCCAGGTCCCTGAACAATCTTGTGAATGCCTTCCTGAAACCTGCAAGCTCTGCATGCCTGGGAAGTGAGGCCTCAGAGGAGGTGGGTGGGGTGGGGGTGGCCTGAGGCAAGATGGGACAGGCCTTCCCCATGTTAATCACCCCCTGATTTACATGGAGCATGGGGGAGCAGGCACGCTCCAAGACAGACAATGCTAAGTTTATAAAATGACACCAATTCAACCTAAAGCAAACAGCACTTATCTGGACCCCCTTCAAACAAACACCTATCCCGCCCCAGGCTGCTTCTTCCATGCTTGAACTGGTGTCTCTGGGTGGTCACACTGCAATGCTTATGGAAGAGGCATATTCTAGCCACCAAAACCCACGCAGCAAGCAGCTTACAGAACGTCAACCGAACTGACCATCAAGACCTGTAAGCAAACAGGTGTTCAACAAAAGATGCTAATCCTTCCGCTGGATATTTTGACAACATGCATAATGTTTGTAATGAATCGTAGAATCACAGAACTCTAGAGCTGGAAGGGACTCCAAGGGTCATCTAGTCCAACCCAGGAATTTCAGCGCATGGTTCCCCAGCCAATCTGAAACCAAAGCAGACTCTACTTAGCTTTGCAAATGTGCTAGCAGTTTTGTTGCTGCACCACTATGAAGACAATATCCTCGTGACACATATTTTAACACTTTCAATAGCAATGCTTCTATTCTCATGCCTATTTTGCGTTCCGAATAAGGATGCACCTGGGGCAGGTGAGGCTATTGCTCTTCTAGTTAACACTAGACAGCAATAGCCCAGGCTTGACTTGGGTAACTTAATGACTTCTCCCACCTAATTCCTGCCTTTGATTACACATTTCCCACTCTCATTTCAGGAAGTTTAGGTAAAGTAAAGGTAAAGGTTGGAGTGGCCTGTATTAGTCTCAGGCAGTCTGTGAAACTGGTGTGCACGCTAAGACCTGCATTGCGCGCCCTTGGAGTATTTCTTGTGATCATCACTAACTGGGCCAGGGGTCTATGGCGAATGCAAATATCTGTAGTACAGCAACATCTGGAGGGCCAGAGTCAGATTAGCTACCATGATTTAAACAGATATTTTAAAATGAAAAATATCCCAGTAGTCTCTAGTTCTCTCCCCTAATAAGGAGGAACTTGAACAGCTGCCATGTGGATTTATAATGTTTTTAAGCAAAAATGAAAAGAAGCTCTGATTGTGAAAGAGGAGGGAAGAGCAGTCAATGGGGCAGCAGTGGTGCAAAAGCTTAGCCTTTGTTAATGAGTCACACAAGCTTGCATCACACATACAAAACACTGGGAAGCAGAACACAAATATCATGAAATGCAAAGTAGTCTGTACACTTCCTTGCATTACTTCCTGTAGCAGATTGCATAAGAAATCCGCTCATTTGGTTGTAACAGACTTTTATTTATACCAGGGGTGGGGAATCCGTGGCCCCCCCGGGTCTCCTTAATTCCAGCCACTATGGCCCAAGGTCAGAGATTATGGGAGTTCTGGACAGCCCTGGTCTAGACAGTGGGAGACAGATGTGAAAGAGCACATGGTTATTGATTCAGCCAAGCAGAAGAAGAGAAATAGAGCTTTTCAGATTGTGGTGAACCCATCATCTGGGATTCTTTATTTTTTATGGGTGGGAAAGAACACAATCTCGGCTGCACCAGGCTCATTCTATATAAGCAAATGGCTCCCCTCCCCAGGACTCCTATGACCCAGTCTCCGCCTCCTGTCACCTCCTTACCTCTGTTGACAATCTTGCCAAAAATGTTTGGCCCTGGTGTGGTGGGGCAATTCCAGCGGCGGTTGCGGAACTGCCACTTGCACTCCTTGATGGCGCTCTGCAGGCCGCTGCTGATGCTGTGCAGGATGCCTGGGTTCTGGCGAATGAGCTTGCGCTGCTTGCGGCTCAGCAGCTGCAGAGAAGGGTCCAGCACCAGCTGCACGTTCTTGGAGTCCGTCAGCAGGTTGGTGGATGAGGCCACATTGATGATTCCCCTGCAGTCACAGAACGGCAAGGGTTTAAGCAGAAAGTTCAAATTCTGACACACAAATTTTGGTGTGTGAAACGGCACATTCAGATTTCTTGCAGCATTAAACACAGATATTTACATTAGCTGAGGGACTTACAGTGGTACCTCGGGTTAAGTACTTAATTCGTTCTGGAGGTCCGTACTTAACCTGAAACTGTTCTTAACCTGAAGCACCACTTTAGCTAATGGGGCCTCCTGCTGCTGCCGCACTGCTGGAGCATGATTTCTGTTCTCATCCTGAAGTAAAGTTCTTAACCTGAAGCACTATTTCTGGGTTAGTGGAGTCTGTAACCTGAAGCGTATGTAACCTGAAGCGTATGTAACCCGATGTACCACTGTATTGACATCTTCTGACTGTTTTCATAGGCATCAAATGTAAAATCTCATTCACTGCCACCTGTCAAATACTAAGTATCATTGCTTGTGAACTATTGAATGCTGTGAAATGCTACAAACCACTGCATGCTTATTTAAAACCATTGGGGGGAACCACACTCCATAAAGGATGATTGAGGTATCTGACAATGATTAAAACCAATAATAATAATAATAATAATAATAATAATAATAATAATAATAATAACAAACAGCAGCATGAAAGGAGCACCGGTAATATTCACTATCAAGCAGCATAAAAGTGGTGTTACAAAATAATTTTTAAAGTTTGGAATTAAAACTTCCTACAGATTAACCTCACTGCCGAAAGTATCAGGACAATCAACCATAACATACCAGAGGGAGACCGTAACCAGCTTCCTATCCGTCAGATGCCTTTCTTAAAAGAACCAACTTTGCAATTTGGCGGAAGGTCATCAAAGAGGAAGTAAGATGGAGTTGCCTGCACAGGGAGTTCCAGAGCCTGGGCAAACCTACAAAGAAGCCTCTTACCGTAGCCCCAACTAAATACGCTTCAGACGCTGGCAAGTCCCATAAGGCGGCCTCTGTTGATGACCTTAATGAGCAACCGCCTTGAGTCCCGTCAGGGCAGAGGTGGATTTAGGGGAGTGCAACTGGTTCAGTCGCACTGGGTGCAGAGCCTCAGGGGAACTGCAGGGGATGCCGCAACTATTCTTTAGAACAGAGCGTGAGAGGCAGGGGTGACAAATTCTGGTGTTGCACAGGGTGCCACTGAAATTTGAGACCCCAAGGTCTGCCACTTGGCAGGGGAAAAGATGGGGTATGTATCAATGAATGAATGAATGAAATATTAAAAATGGAAACAGCTCCTGAAGTCTACAGGTGATTTATTTATTTTTTTAAAGAAAGAATTGGATGTGGTACAGAGCCATTGATACTGAGTCATGTAGTTGGGGACTTAGTCTAGTTCTCCATCAGCCTCAGACAACGTGTTCAATAATGTCAGGGGTCTCAAGGCCACAGGTTCCCCAGTCCTCGTCTAGTTATTAAACACGAGGGAGGCAGAGTGTTCCCATTTCTAGCCAGGGACACCCTATACATCTAAAGAGCAACCCAAAAGGAAATGCCATACATGTTTGCCATTAGGGGCATTTTGCATGCTGGAAATGTGATAAATATTGAGCGAGAATTTCCTTCCTTTCCTTTCTATTTCATCCAAGGAGAAAGACTACAGAATTACCTAGCAAATCCCACAAAAAACACATTAGCAACATATAACTCACTAGCCCAAGTGGCAGTCAAGGGTCTACATAGCAGGATCAGTGCAGAGTTGTCCAAAGTTTCTGCACCTTTCTTGCAAGTACTCTACCTCCTCCTTCAGCCCCAAGCAGTGGATTAGTTCTACAACTAGTAGTGATTCCATTTAGCTGCCATGGCTAATACACACTGATATAACAATCCTCCATTAACTTGCTCTCACACTTTAAAATGAAATTTAAAGCCAAATAATCTAGTTGCTATAGGGACGCAGGTGGCGCTGTGGTCTAAACCACAGAGCCTAGGGCTTGCTGATCAGAATGTCGGTGGTTCGAATCCCCGCGACGGGGTGAGCTCCCATTGCTCAGTCCCTGCTCCTGCCCACCTAGCAGTTCGAAAGCACGACAAAGTGCAAGTACATAAATAGGTACCACTCCAGCGGGAAGGTAAACAGCATTTCCGTGTGCTGCTTTGGTTCGCCAGAAGCGGCTTAGTCATGCTGGCTACCTGACCCGGAAGCTGTACACCGGCCCCCTCGGCCTATAGAGCGAGATGAGCGCCGCAACCCCAGAGTTGTCCGCAACTGAACCTAACGGTCAGGGCATAGCTGTCAACTTTTCCCTTTTCTTGCGAGGAATCCTATTCGGAATAAGGAAATTTCCCTTAAAAAAGGGAAAAGTTGACAGCTATGGGTCTACTACCCATTACCTTTAATCTAGTTGCTATCGCTACATCTTGTGGTGATGAGTTCCTCCACTTAGTGATACACTGAGTGAAGCAATTCCTTTTCATAGAGTCGGAAAGGACCCTAGGGATCATCTAGTCGAACCCACAGCAATGCAGGAACATGCAGCTTGTTCGCTGTGAACCTCCCACTACCAATCAACTTTCCTGGGTAACGCCAAGAATCAATCTCTCTCTCTCTCTCTCTCTCTCTCTCTCTCTCTCTCTCTCCTCACTCCATACCATTCATGATTTCACAATTCTCTATCATGTAACACTAATATGTGAAGCTGAATAGAATATATGTTTGTTTGTTTGTCGTTAATCAGAAATAATAATAGCAATATAATAACAGATCTATGCTGCATATTCTAAGGGTCAAGCTGTACCTCATGCCCCATCCAGTGGAGGAGACTGCAAACAGCACCTGTGGGGTGACTTCTCCCCACAGTGGCCGCAATTTGTAGTGCTACTGGCCACCTGGATCTTGTGCCTCATGCGCAGAGCACAACATACCACACATTCCTGGCAGCAGCTTGGACTGGCGCTGCTACTGACCACAGGATGAAGAGCATCCACATGGTAAGAAGCAGCACACACATTGTACACATGCCATGCGCAGCAGCCTCCCTCTCAGTGTGTTGAGTCTGAAAAGAAGGGAAGCTGTAATAGGTCACGGCACCTGCTCTGTGGATTAAGCTTCCACAAGAGGCGATGTTCCGTGAGACCTTATGCAGGTTTCTTCAAGGACCGTCCAATTACAGAAAGCATTTGGTTGAATGGCTGATCTGGTGCGAATTGTTGGTGTGCATTGCTGCTACTGATTATAATTTTTCTTTAAGCTATTTATTATTATTATTATTATTATTATTATTATTATTATTATTATTATTATTATTTATTTATTTTTATTATTATTTTAAAATGCTGAGGGGGTTGCTTTTGTATCTGAAATGCAGGATAAAAACAAAACAAAATTAATGGAGCTGGCTGTGAACATTCCTAAGTATTGCGTAAAAGTAAACAGCAAGCAGTCCTATGTGCCTCCTGCTTTCAGTCTATAGATTATTCCTAATATCCATAAACATTAAATCAGATTTGTTGCTCTGTTGATTCTGCTTTGCGGTTTATTACTAACGAGTGTCTCACATAGATAGATAGACGGATTCAGCGAATGACTCACAGATGTATTAAAACTGTTAGGATACTTCCTGATGAGTTACAGTCCTAAAAATTTGATACACCTGGTGAAAGAGACCTTCATTGCCAGAAAAATTCCCAAAGTAGAACATTTATACAATTCTATCACAAAACGGTGTCTCAAATAGACCCATACAATAATGAAGATTCTTCCAGGAAACCTAAATTTGGCATTCACACAGCCCAAGACATTGGAATTACTAGAAAAGCATCTGAGGAACATATATTTTAAAAATATTTTCCAAGATATGTGAGGTGGGGTGGGAAGAAGGGAGACTTTTTTTTGCACCTTCTGGTCAAAGCTTGGAGCACAGAGCTTCCTTTTCAGAAAAGACCAGAATTCTAACTTAGATCAAGCCAAGCCGCATGCTCTATAAGACAGCCTATTGGTCTGTAGGACTTCCATGGCATCCTCAGATTTGGATGTGGGGCTTGCAGAGGACTTATTAACAAGGGACATATAGCTATGCTTGAAGAATGCAGGCTTCATTTACTAGTAGTATTAAAGACATTTGGGCCTCACTGACTCACACACTGCGAGTTGGAGCAGCAGATTCTTGAGGTACTTTCCGATGAGTTAGAACTCTGAAATTGGGTACACATGTCATCCAAGACACTCCAGTTCCAGAAATAATTTGAAACGTGGGACATTGTACTTGTCTCCTTCAAAACAGGGAGCTGATGGTGCATCCCCAAATAATTATGGTGCTTCAAGTCGACCGAGAAAATGAATCTGTCAACACACACAACCCATCATATGCTGATTACTGTGAAAGTTGTAAGAAAATTTATAAGTCTTTCCCTAATGATGGGAGGCATGAAATCTGTGCACACAGTTTTAGGTACCAGTAAACAACCCAGAAATTTGAAAGTTGGTACTTGCGCAGCCCAAGACACACAGATTACTAGGGAAATCTGAAAACTGGGCATTTCCCAACTGCATCGTCAACTTCTGATGCTTACCTCCTAGTAGGGGTCAGTATTTCAGCACACAGCAAGCCGTGTGGGTGGAGTATTGGGAGCTGGGCATTCTGTTAACTGTTCAGGTTTGCACTTAGAGGAGGAGACAAGCAGAGACCTAGAGCTATCCCAGCAGAATACACACTTTATTTTCCTATCCATAGCTATAGATACGCACCAAGCAGCTGCCCTTGTAACCTAATCAAATTCTGTGTACATGTTACAAACTTAAAATCAGGATAGATATGGATTGTGACTAAAGCTGTGTGTCTACTGCTTCACAAACCAGTGGTGGGAGTGCACTAGATGCCAAGTAAATGGGCATGTGCGCACAGCCTCAGATTCCATGCACCTGATACCTGCAACATGCCAAAGATCCTAGTGCGCTCCATGGTCTGAGACCATGCAATGCTTTTTATTGCCTCTGAAAATGCTGGTGCTCCAAGCAACTAGCTTGGCAAGCTGTACAACAGAGTGAGCCAGTGATAATTAATACACTGAACAAATTATACAGATTAGAGCTAGACTGCGGGATTCACACATAAGTCTTAACACAACAAAGTTTTTAAGATGAGTGTAAAGCCTACAGAGGCCAGAATGCCCATTCACATTGCAAATGCCTCTACTCACATGTAAAATGGCCAGAAACACATGTGGACCATGCTAAAGAAGTGCAGGATTGTTATTTAATTCTGATTTAATTGGGAATTCATTTAATTCTTGCAGATTTGAGATTTAATTCTCAAGGACACACTTAAGCAGCCTCCCTGAGAATGGTAGAGGTAATGGGAATGATCTTTCGCCCAGGGCTATGATTAAGGATTAATGGGTTGCAGTACCTGCCCCTGAATATTGTTATGGGGAGACTAAGCATCTAAAAGTAAAAATGAAAGTAGTAGTATAGGAAGAAATATTAATATAACTCATAGTAATTATGCAACAATAAATGAATAAATGAATGAATAAACAATAAATAAAATATAGCTGTGCCACAGCAGCAGTGCAAACTGTACAGTAGATTATTATTATTATGTACTGCATTATATATGTATTTGATAACCCCACCTTTTGCCCCTCACAGGGACTCAAGGCAGCTTACCAATGATAAGACACACTTTCCTGCCCTTAATTAACCATCACTGTAGCTGTAACAGCAGCAGCAATAGCATCATCACCACCGTCGTCGTCACTTTTTAAAAAGAAACTACTACAGCACACCTGTACACTATCACACTTCCAAATTAGACCCACCCGCTGACCTCAGTTGCCAAAGGCGCCTTGGAGTGTCAGTGAAGGCTAGTTTAAGCCCTATGTCTTTTTCTGCCCTATATGTCTTGTACCACGAGGATGCCTCTCTCAGGCGTATGCAGATGCCCTGGTCTTTAGCTAGATCAGGATTCCACAGCAAAGGGCCAGGCGATACAACGTGCCTGCGGTCGGGAATCTTACAGGGCAAACCAGGTCCCGGCGGCTCGCCGAGCGTGCGCCCCCTGTGAGCGCGCCTT
The DNA here is from genome assembly GCF_965112155.1 of Podarcis liolepis. Lineage (NCBI taxonomy): Eukaryota > Metazoa > Chordata > Lepidosauria > Squamata > Lacertidae > Podarcis > Podarcis liolepis. The sequence continues at coordinate 5,309,636 of NC_139555.1, forward strand.
GGGTTCTTGCTCTGCTCATCCACCTGGGCACTTGGCGCAGCTTCCCGAAGCTCTGCCAGCAACACCAGGAGTGGGGAGTCGCAGGTCACCTCCGTGGGAGCCGGGCCGAGACGGATTTGATTCCCCTCCCCAGGCTCTTCGAATTTGGAAAGGCTCCCCAAAGGCGCACAGCGCGTAAAGCGTACTTACCACCATCGGCCGCTGTTATTCACCGCCAGCGTGTTGGAAAGAGAGGAAAAAGCCAAAACCCACAAGGTCTTCAAGCCTAGCATTAATGCCACGGGGCTCATCGCTTCGCCTGCCCTGCTTGCCTGCTCGGCTGAACCGCCAAAAAAAAAAAAAAAGCAGCGGAGAAGAGATGGGTGGGTGGAGAGGTGGGGTAGAGAATCCGTCTCCAAAGACCTTGCTGGAGAGGCGTGCACTCTGCGCCCGGGGAAAGGTCCTCACTTGTGGAGAGTAGTTTGAGCCCAAATCGAAGTTTTTTTGGTTTTTTAAAATAGTAGTAGTAGTAGTAGTAGTAGTAGTAATAATAATAATAATAATAATAATAATAATAATAATAATAATAATAATAATAGAAAGAGAGGAGCAGCCGGCGAAAAGTCCCGCGAGGAGATGCTCTCGGCTACCGGCAGTCCCGGGTGGTGACGCTTCTCTCTGGAGAGCAACTAAGGCGCAAGAGGGGGAGACGTCGCGCGTCCTGCTAGCTGGGGGCCCCTCGAAGCACGTCTGACATCCCCTCGCCAGGGCCGGCTTCTTATAGAGGCTGTGATGAGGGTCGCCCTGGAGTGAGCCATCGAGCCAGAAGGACCCGGCGCGGTGCGCCACCGCGAACAATGCGCCTTTGCGCAAAGGAGACGCATCACAGCCCGACGGGGAGGGAAGGGAGGGGGGAAGCCAAGCGCCTTTGGACGGGCCGCTCCCCTTCCCGTCACATTAAATTCCAGGAGACCCGAGATACAGAAAACCCTCTTTCTGAAGGAGGGGAGGCTGCTTCTTGCTTGTCACTCAACTCCCCCAGCCCTTCACCCCACCCCAGCCCAGGACGGGGCCGCGGCCAGTCATTCCCTCCGAGGGACCTCTAGCCAGGCGCTGGTCTCCGACGTTCATGATCCAAGTGGAGAAGGAGCAGGAGCCAGAGGGGACACGAAGGCACCTAAAGAAGGCCCGCTCGGTCACAGGATTGGGGAGGCTTGCAATGAGGACGCGGCCGAAGATCGCCTGGTCCTGCTCAGTAGCAGGAGCAGGAGCCCCATCCCGCAGGATCGCCTCTCTCCGCGGGACTCCAGTCGCCACATTTGGCCGCCGAGGCTTTGCGGTGGCCTCGTTCCTCCTCTCCGGAGTCTTTTGGCTGCCGCTGGCCAGACGTCATCCCCCCGCTTGGGCTTGGCCTGGAGAGTCCTCAGCGCCTCCTTTCATCCCGCGGTGGCGGAGAGAGAGAGAGACAGCAGCAGATGGAGCGAATTAAGCTGCTGCCACTCGCGCGCTCGGCTCCGCTGGTTCCAGCTTGGGACGCAGCCGCTGGGAAGCTGCAGAGAAGGGGAAGCATTGGGAGGGCAAGGCTGGCGCATGGGGGGCAGAAGTCCACACGCAACTGAATGTGATCCTCAGTAGCTACACATACAAGACGCTCCCGGTCCTGTGCAGAATTGATACTTTCAATCATCCCAAATGGCTGATTATGGAGCGGGCGCGCGCGCACAATTTTCGTATAGGATAGTGCAGCAAACTTTTCTACATTGACCAAAACTCTGCCCTGCCTGCCTGGGATTATACGTTAACAATCGGGGTCCAAAATCACATTAGTTTATTCCTGCCTGAAAAGTTCTTTGTCCCTGGAAAGGTTGCAGCCATTGGCAAGCCCCACCAACAGCATTCCTCCCTTAATATCTGTCTTTATACAATCAATCAATCTTGTCTTTATGCAATATATTCATAAAAAGAAGTTTTACATTACGCAGCCATCTTGGTCATCCTCTGCACCCATCCAGGCATTGTGCATATACACCGTTGCTCATCTTTCCGTGTATGTGAACTGTTCACACGTGCAAGCCATCACTTGATTGCTGCTGTGATGTATGAACGACGCATCACAGATCAAAGACCATAAATAAAGCACATATTATTGCTTTACATTTCCCAGACATGATGTTTCAAAGGAGTCCATGAATGCAGTCAGCTATCCCTCATCAGGCCTCCATAATTCAACTGTGGAAAAAGGAAATGTCCTGTATGTGTGAAGCAGGTATTGATGAGTGGCAGTTGAATGCTATAGACTCCAGTGTTCTAGATTGTATTTGAAAACCTGTAGTGTTACCTTGTTGATAGCCCTTTCACACATACAAATCACCCATCGATTTTACAATCATCAAATGATTGCATGTGTGAACAAGACCCGTATCATGCCAGTACACAGCTCACTCTCTATTCCTGCCTCTCTGTTCCACCCTTTCCCCTTCCCCACATGCACACCTTTTCTAAGCTTTAATCTATAGATCTAGTCAGCCAGTCTTATAAATGTACTACTGCAGAATTCTCCAGATCAAACAGATTAAAAACAAACAAGTAAACAACAAACCATTTTTCAAATAAGAAAAAAAATTACAATAATTTGGCTGTTTAAAAAAAACAGCACATAGAAATCCTAAGCCTAATCACCTATGGGTTAAACCACAGAGCCTAGGGCAGAAGGTCGGCGGTTCGAATCCCCGCAAAAGCGTGAGCTCCTGTTGCTCAGTCCCAGCTCCTGCCAATCTAGCAGTTCGAAAGCATTAAGTGCAAGTACATAAATAGGTACCACTCCGGCGGGAAGGTAAACGGCGTTTCTGTGTGCTGCTCTGGTTTGCCAGAAGCGGCTTAGTCATGCTGGCCACATGACCCAGAAGCTGTACACCAGCTCCTTGAATGTTAGATTGATGTTGGACTGAATCTAAGTGGTTACCAGCTGTAATGAATAAGATAATTGGGGGGAAAAGAAGAAAGAAAGGTGTAAAATTAAGTGAAAATTAAGGGTGAGGATTTGCTGAATGAATAATTTGAATTGGAATACAAAAAGGGGAGGTATGAGGAGGTTCGAGAAATAAGTTAAAAGAAAACAAGTGAATGAAATTATATGTGTTTTTAATTTTTTTTTTGTATTTTTGCTTTTTGTCTTTTTTTGTATAAATTTTGAAAGGTTAATAAATATATTTTTTAAAAAAGAAGCTGTACACCAGCTCCCTCAGCCAATAAAGCGAGATCAGTGTCACAACCCCAGAGTCGTCCGCGACTGGACCTAATGATCAGGGGTCCCTTTACCTTTTAGCCTAATCTCAGAAAAACTCAAATATCAACTTACCTATATGAGCATTTAACATAGTCCCAATAACATTTAAATGCAGCTGATGTGTCCTCCCTCCAGTCCACATGTGCCAGTTTAGCATGTGCTAAGCTTAGCTGCATGCATATAGATTAGCACTCATGATAAACGCATTGAAACGTGACAAGGACTGCTTACACAAGCCTTTTTCCTATGATCTGCATCATATTTGAATCCAGCCATGGGCCATCATGTATCCTAAGTACTGTTAGCATTTACAATTTGTACCAGAAATAGGCCAGGTGCTGTACAGTTCAGCTGTTTAAAACCTTTGAAGTCAATTAAAGTTAAACAGTGTAACTTATCATCTACGATAAAATAAAATAAAATAAAATAAAATAAAATAAAATAAAATCCTTCTAGTAGCACCTTAGAGACCAACTAAGTTTGTTATTGGTATGAGCTTTCGTGTGCATGCACACTTCTATGATGAGACAGAGTGAGGCAGCTGCCTCAGGTGGCAGACGCTGAGGTGCGGGGAGTGGACAGAGCTGTGTCATGTGGCCTGCCCTGTTCCCACTGTTGCGCCTGCTGCCCTCAAGTGCAGTGGAAGAGTCTGTCCTTTCACCCTTATTGGAGTAGGATCTACCTGCCAATTCAATTGGCTTCTATATGGGCCTGTCATTCAGAGAATGGACCGAAAGCCCATGGGACAGTTCCACTGTGAAATGCTTAGATGAGAGATCAGCTGTGAATTACAGTGGTACCTTTGGTTATTAACTTAATTCATTCTGGAGGTCCGTTCTTAACCTGAAACCGTTCTTAACCTGAGGTACCATTTTAGCTAATGGGGCCTCCCACGACTGCCATACCACTGGTGTGCAATTTCTGTTCTCATCCTTAAGCTCATTCTTAAACTGAGGCACTACTTCCGGGTTAGCGGAGTCTGTAATCTAAAGTGTTTGTAACCCAAGGTGTTTGTAACCCAAGGTATATGTAGGGTTGCCATATTTTGAAGAGCAAAAAAGAGGACACATTTGCCGACTTCTAACTATGGATCTGTATGACTATTCTCATCATGAAAAAGAGGACATGTCCTGGAAAAAGAGGACATATGGCAGTGCTGCTCTAAGCTCCTCATAGGCAGTCAAATTAATACTAAGCAGGAAACTTTATGAAGATCAAGAACAGGGGTCCGCAAACTTTTTCAGCAGGGGGCCGGTCCACTGTCCCTTAGACCTTGTACTATAGTAGTTCTCCTATAGTACTATACTATAGCAGGGCTGTACTATATTTTTTTGGGGGGGATGAACAAATTCCTATGCCCCACAAATAACCCAGAGATGCATTTTAAATAAAAGCACGCATTCTACTCATGTAAAAACACACTGATTCCTGGATCATCCGCGGGCCAGATTTAGAAGGCGATTGGGCCAGATCTGGCCCCCGGGCCTTAGTTTGCCTACCCATGATCAAGAATAATGGCACTGAGGTGTCCTCCATTTGGGCCATCTTCTAAGGCAGCAGGGCCAACTACGTCTGGGTTACCCATTCCTGCTTGAAATGCCAACTGGTTCAAGCATGACTCCATTGTGTCTCTCTTGCAAGCACCATCTATGTGTGAATCTCCCTTTCTGTAAATCGAGGGTGGCAAATAAGACCCTTCAGTCCCCTCTATATGATCTTTGGGGCTCTCTGCAAGTGATGTCCTCGTTGAGTGCTTTTACTTGGCAGGAATGTGTCTGTAGCTAAACTTAAGGATGTATAATTCTACTCCCACCTGTCCTTCGTTACCCTTCTCTCTCTCCCCCCCCCCCCCCCCGTTGTTTATTAAGCTTCTTGGGAGCAAGCGCCAATATTTTTATTGTGTAAATGCAAGACACAATTGATGCTAATGGTACTGTATAAACAAAAGTAAATGAAATTACTGCTACCACCATGCAAATTAAAAGATCACTTGGAATGCACTCTTTTTTAAATTTTCTATTACATCTCTAAGACTAAAATGAACCTCTTGATTGTGAATCCTTAGTCCTGAGGTTGTAATAAGCCACCAGACTTTTCCTTCTTTCTTTTTTGGAGAGGAGGGATGGAAAGGGCTAAAGTACTGGGTGAGGGAGCCCCAGCCCTTTCTGTCCCTGGGGAATTCTCCTAAGCCACACCTGCTCTTCAAGCACACCCCTCACCCGACCTACTTCATGTTCCCCTGAGTGCTTTTTGCCAGGCTGGAATGTGCCCTTGGACCTTGGTGATGCATCTTGGCATGTAAGAAGTTCTTCACCTCCGAACTGAAGTTCCCCAGACACTGAAATTGGTTTCGTAGTTCAGTGCCAGGCCTGGCCAGCAGGGGCTGTTGCAGGATCGACTATTATGACATACGTCTATGATATAGAGGTGTTTGCATGTGTACACACACACACACACACACACACACACACCCCTCTGGCCTGAGAAATGCGCAAAGTGCTCCTTACGCGTAAATGCATGCCATGTTGCTCTGTTTGCCCCTTGAAACAAAGTGCTGCCTGTCCGCAAATCTCTACCTGGCATGCAGAGCAAAAGGCAGTTGGGGGCTCTCCTTTCGTCTCTTCACGAGTGGGCAGACAGCCCTGTGGGGCAGGCGCCATGTTTTTCTCACAGTCCAGCATCCCTTCCCTTTCTATTGATTCCCTCAAATGTGCTTATAGCCTGCCTCCTCTGCCAAGGGCGCAGCAGGACAGATCACTGCTAACAGACAAACAAAGCAAGGTTTGGACTGTTGAACTGCCCCTTGCAGGGAAGTGACCTGAGGAGAAAATGCAGGTGGGGCAGGAAGGCCGATGGGGCAAATGGTTCAGAAGGGTAGCTATAATGTGCTTAAGCCCAAACTGTGAGCCAGAAAGGGGCATTTACATGATGGCCTTCAGCTTGGCTTTGCCAGACCTGCAGGTCACCCTGGCTCTCAGTGCTTTGCCTTTGCACCCCCACCTGCAGTTCAATTTCAAATTGAGAGGCAAAAACAGGTCACCTGGTGTCTGCCTACCTGTCAAACTGTGAAGGACAGGGGAAGAGAATGATCTGTACGGTTACTCATAAGTTTAAAAAGAGACCGATGACAAGGAAAGCGTCAAAACTGAACGGAAGGGCTACAGCAGTGTTTCCCAACCGGTGTTCCGCGGCACACTACTGTGCCGTGAGACATTGGCTGGTGTGCCGTGGGAGGGAGGCGGGCAAGTCGGGCGGTGCGAGGCGGCGGCGGCGAGGATCCGCGTCGAGCCGGGGGCGGCTCCGCGGTGGTGGTGCCGAGCGGCGGGGCAGCGCGCGCAAAAGGGAGGAGCGCGAGACAGCGGAGGAGGAGGAGGCCGGCATGTCCGGGCAGCAGCAGCAACAACAGCAGCAGCAACTCCCGGCGACGGCTCCTCAAGCCCCGCCGCCGCCCCCTCCTCCGCCCGCTATCGCCGCCACCACCACAACAGCCGCCGCCGCCTCAGTTGCCGCCGTCCCTCAGTCCCTCGCTCTGCTGCCTCCTCCCACCCCCAAAGCTTGGAGGTTCCCCGGCAAGGGGGAGGGAAAAAACTTTCACTTTCGTGCGTCCTTCCCGGCGTGACGCTGCGCGCTGACGTCACGGGGCGGGGCTTTAATGGTGGTGTGCCGCGAGATTTTTTTTCAGTAAACAGGTGTGCCGTTGCCCAAAAATGTTTGGGAAACACTGGGCTACAGTACATCCCCTCAGAAACAAGTGTGATGTGATCATGTAACTGAAGTAAACAGCAAATAGATATAATAGTATTTTGATAATGCATTAAGCTTTAATATTAATATTATTATTACATCACTTCCTACCAAAATAGAGATTTAAATTTTTACGAAGTATAAAAACCAGTTGCATGAATAAACATTAAAATATAAACACGGTCAGCCACAATTAAAATATACCATAAAACACTACAATGAAAATACAATAGGGTGCAAGGCAATACAAAAGATTGAGCAACATACAAATGATTTTGGAAAACTTACAACTGCTGTCTTATACCCACTTACCTGGCTATAAGTGCCATTCAAATGAGCAGGGCTTGCTTCTGAGTAGACATGTATAAGACTGCTTTGTAAGAGTCCATATGGAAGATACTGTGGCAATTGCAACCATTCTTTCACAGGTGTTTTCTTTAACTGCTGGCACAAACTCCCTAGAATTAGTCTAGTCAATTCATGTGCACAGCAGCATTCTACTGCTTGTTTCAAAGTTGTCGTAGAGTATGAAATAGACCTGGAGATGCAATATAACCAGCACATCATATCACCTAGTGACCAGGTAGGTAGATTTATGTCCATAGCAGCATCTATGTGCATGGTACTTTACAAATAACAGGCTTGGTGGAGGCCTACATGTGGGGCCAGAGGGTGGCTGCAAATTTGTTACCTTTGTGGTTATGAATTTGTTTTTACTGAAATCAAATCTGAGCCAGTATATATGGAAAAATCAGCTGCCTCCTCTGATGTCACCTTCTTATGCTCAGAAAAAAGGGGTTACTTTGCCTGACCATAATGCTAAATACAGCAAACACCACCTCAGTATGCAATTTCAAGCCCCATAAAACAGGAGCACGGAACAGCAGTGGCAGAGGAGCGAGGACATCAGCTCAGCCAAAGGTAGAAAGGTGCACTTTGACAGTTGGTCAAGAAGGCATACCTTTTTGCCCTGAACTCTGGATGAGTTGTTTACGCCTTCCCTCCTCCTGCATCGCTCTTCAGTTCCATTAATTTTGTCATTGATCTTGTGCTTTTATTCTATGATTTAAATATAATTGATGCTTGTTCTATTTGTGATACTTTTGTAACCTGCCGTGGGATAAACCAGGGAAAGGCAGCCTGGAAGTACAAATAATATATAAATCTAAGCAGGAGAAGTAAAACACACAGCTCCACTTTTCAGAACAGCAAAAGTGGGATGTTTCTAACTTCTGGTGGGATTTTCTTTTCTATAATGTGCACGCAGGTACTTCAAAATAGTGGCTGTGTACACACCATGCATCCAAAGTGCATTTAAAAAACAACCCCCCCAAAAAAATAATAATCCTGGGACTTGTAGCTTACCTCACAGAGAGCTACAATTCCCAGCACCCTTAACAAACTAGAGTTCCCAGGACTCTTATGTGTGTGTGAATGAAATGTATGGTTTCCATGCAGCCAGTGAGCACTTCCCGATATTGCAGATATTCCAGAATTTGCAATCAAAGCGCTGGCAACCGGTCTATTTATTGGATTCCCCTTGGAAAGGATAAATCAGGATTAAATGGGGGCAGGAATACAGGCTGCCATTTTGACACCAACAATATAATGTGGATGCGGGGGGGGGCGGAATTTGCTTGCATGCAAAGTGCATATCCCATAAGAAACACCATTCTGAACCTTTGAGAATATTTGACACCGTGACCTTGAGATACTCGCTGGAGGTGGGCTTCTGACTCTCTGCTTCCCTGCTGTCCCCCCTTTAGTCTTTATTTATTCAAACATATCTTTACAAACTTGAGGGGACAAGGTTTTTCAGAATTCTAATAAGCCCCAGGGTGAACCGTATTTTATCCCCCTGACATGTTTTATTGCATGAATAACTTAATGTGACGAGGAGAATGTGTCTGTTAATGTGCACTGGAGGACAACCGACAGGTAGCTTAGGCAAACTGCACCTGCCTGAAGCAGCACGTCCAGGTTGATTTTCTTACATATATATCCTACTGTTTTTCCACCCTGGAATCCAATGTGGCATACATGTGTTTCCAAGGGGTCTCCCACCCACCCACTGACCAGACCCAGGCCTGAAAGGTGCTGGTCTCATATACTTTCAGGCCACAACCCTGGACCACCAGAGAACACCTGGTGTATTCACAGCGAAAACCTCTGCCATATGAGTGATTAGAGGGTCCCAAAGTTCAGTTTCCTGAACCTCCTTGCCTCAGATACTGCGAAAGTATGTAAAATGCAACACATTTAAAAATACAAAAGCAGCAGCTATAAAAGTGTAATAGCAGCTCGACATAAGAGAATGCCACCTCAGCACAAACAAACTATATTCTTATTATTCTTATTACTGTAACTGGCTGTAGCGTGTCTCCTTATAGAATCATTATTGCACAGCAAGGATAGACTTGCCTGGGAAATAACTGTCTTTTGATTTTGGGATGCACAAGGGCAAAGTGAGCCAAAAAGTATGTTTTGATTCTAGCCAATGCCCATAAACTGGTCCTTTTACCTGGGAGGGAAGTCAGGGGGGTTAGGCAGTCATTACCACCACTTTCCCTTCAAAGGCAAAGCGATCACGGCTTGACTCATAGCCGTTCCATGGCTCTAATGGTTTTAATGATATTAAGAGGCTTGCATGAAACATCCAGGAATCCTAACGCCCTCTCTGGTTGCAGAGCACCTCCTACAGCCTGGGGTGGCAAATATTCTGATTCAGTACCAGAGGCAATTGTCTTTCGCCTCCTGAAACATGAAGATCCCCCATCTTGTCTCTGCCCCCCTCCAGCTCCAGCAGCTGCTCTCAGAAGAGGCTGCCTCCTTCCAAGGTGAGTAAATATTAACTCCTCCCGAGGGGAGTTCTGCACCTTTGCAGCATGTCTTGGCACATCTGTTCTAGCTGCGGAGCCACATGGAATTTAGGAGAGAGGGGGGCAGGGTGCCTTACTCAACCCATCACCTGGGAGGGTGTCTGAATGTATCCAACCTGCCATCTGGGTGTTTAAGGAGCGTTATTAAGGGCATCTTGGTAGCAACAGCCCTGGAGTGGGCGACAGACAGATCTATGGGGCAAAATGCACCGATCAAGTCCTGCATCGAGTTGCACAGGAGGTTTCAAATGCATTGTGCAATTGCCCTTGTGCAATTAGAATCCGTACAAAGACTGGCGCACACGCTATAACTTTAAAGTACATTGGAAGCATCTATTTCCTCAAAGAATTCTGGGCACAGCAGTTTACCTCTCTGAGTTGCAGTCCTCAGCAGCCCTTAACAAACTACAGTGCCCAGAATTCTTTGAGAGGGGAAATGTGCTTTCAAATGTGCTTCAAACACAGAGTGTGCACAGAGCCAGAGCTAATGTACTCAGCTCAGAGCAAACATAAATACATCTGCAATTGAGCCTCAGGTGTCATAAACAGGTATAGCCCATCTTACAACTTGCTTCATTGCATTATAGCATGAATTGTCATCAGCTAATGGTCCATTTCGCTTGGGCTAACCCTTCTTTACAATGTCTGGCTAGGGGTTAGGCTTCAAAGAAAAGTGGTTTCTGCAATGCCAGAGCTCCACAGAGATCCTGAGCAGCCTGTGAGAAAAGCCAAAATAGTTTGTTTGTGCTGAGGTGGCATTCTCTTGTGCCGAGCTGCTATTATACTTTTATAGCTGCTGCTATTGTATTTTTAGATGTGTTGTGTTTTACATGATGATTTTCAGCTTGTAGTGTTTTGCGTTTTTTAATCTGTTGTGAGCTGGCATGAAAGGCAGCCAACAAACAAACAAACAAACAAACAAATAGGTGGTGGGATTTCAGCAGAAGAGTTCTATTTTTGGCATAGAAGCGCACAACATTTGCCCTCCGAGGCATCTGCTGTCTGTGAGCCTCTGCGCACGCACATTCTTTTCTGAAGAACAATTAACGTCCCAGGTTCCAGGTGACCAGCATAGTGGGGGTCCCTGCATAGCCTATTTGCCATTAAGCCTCATTCCTGCCCCTGCAGTATGGCGCTTGGTTCCCAGTGCATGTTTAGCCACAGTAATAGCAGTGATGCCACTGGGACACAGGCAGCAACATCCCTCCAGCCTCTCTCCTGAGCACTTCTCCCCACCTAGCCTTTGCTCTGGGAACCGCAAGTCAACTCAAGTCATCCCTTCTCTAAGAACCTAAGAAGATCCTTCCTGGATCAGGCCAACGTCTCATCTAGTCCAGTGGCCAATCAGATACTTATGAGACGCAGGCAGACAGGACGTGAACGTAACTGCCCTCTCCCTGTGGAATGTTCAGTAAGGCAGGAGAGGATATATTGTTTAATTATATCCTTCCCAATTTGTGTTAACAAGTTCTACAATTTAGCAGAGTAACATTCCCCTTTTAAACTTACACAGCGGATAGGTTTGCCAGGCTTGTTTAAGCCTCTAAAATAAGTTTCCTGGTAATTCCCTTTTTATTCCCTCCTAAAAAGAAATAGACATAACACAGTCTTGTATAAAAGTATAAAATAGTTTACTTACTCATTCTGTTCACAGATGGATCCCAGAAGGCAGACTTAAGTTACAAAATATATACTGTTCACCTGGAATCTATCCCATAGGCAGATAGTTCCTTTCCAAGAGAGCATCTCAGGCTGATGTTTCTTTGACAAAAGCAAAATGGAAACGAGAGAAATGTGGTGGCCAGTCCTGTGCTTTTGTTACCTGCACAGGTGAGGCCATGCCCACCTCTGGTCACATGTAGAAGAAGTTTGTCCCAGCACAGGAGGAAACAGGAAGTTTATCTACTGGCTGGACAAACATCCCTCTTCATGTCTAAACATGTCCACTCTAGGAATGTTGTATTTGACTGCTCTGTGTTTCACCCCCCCCCCACTTGTGATTCCCAGCAAGTGGCACTCATCATGCCGCCTTCCAACCGTGGAGGTAGAACACTATAATTGTGGATGGTTGCTAAGTCTGTTCAATGGGAGGGAGAGCAACTCCTGGATGTGTGAGCCTCTTATCTATCCACCAACAGTAACAGCAGAGCTCTAACGCAGGCTGAACACTGCACGGATCTATTCAAACCACAACATGCGGACAAATTCCAGAGGGGTAACCATGTTAATCTGAAGCAGCAGAGGAGTCGGATGGCGCCTTAAAGAGCAACAAATGTTTCTCAGCCTAAGCTTGCATGACGAAGTGGACTCTGCCCCATGAAAGCACCCAATAAAAAACAAAACACTTTTGCTGTTTTTGCTGCAGCCTGGTAGTCATTTCAGATTCATTGGCACAGAATGCAACCAAGATGTGCCTATGAAGAAGAAATCTTCTGCTCTCTCTCTCTCCAGAACCCAGTACATCTGTCTCAAGGTCGGTAGTTGATGTTCCAGCACCCTCAACGGTGTTTTAAACTGCAAAAACGAGATGGCCAGGCTACGTTTCTCTGGAAAGTACACACCCTTATCCCAAACATCAGATAAGTGATGGCTGTTAAGATTGCCACACTTGTTTTTTGCCCTGTTTCTGGCAGAAGAAAGAGACACTTTTCCAGAACAGGAGAAACTGAATGAAATTTGGATGAATTTCTCTGTGAGGGTACATTGCATTAAAATGTCATGTGTACTGATGGTGCTACAGAAATAATCAAACATTATATATACACTGTGGGATCAGATCAACCTCTGGCGCTTCCAGACTGTATTTTGAAGGAAGGATTCAAGGGCCTACTGCATGGGTAGGCAAACTAAGGCCCGGGGGCCAGATCTGGCCCAATCGCCTTCTAAATCCGGCCCGCGGATGATCCGGGAATCAGCATCTTTTTACATGAGTAGAATGTGTGCTTTTATTTAAAATGCATCTCTGGGTTATTTGTGGGGCATAGGAATTCGTTCATTTCCCCCCCCCCTCCAAAACATAGTCCGGCCTCCCACAAGGTCTGAGGGACAGTGGACTGGCCCCCTGCTGAAAAAGTTTGCTGACCCCTGACCTACTGGGAAAGTTAGCTTTGTGCCATTAAAATACAGTGGTGCCTTGCAAGACGAAAAGAATCCGTTCTGTGATTCTCTTCGTCTAGCAGTTTTTTCGTCTTGCAAAGCAAGCCCATTGACGGATTAGCGGATTTTAGCGGCTTATCTGCTGATCGGATCAGCTGATAAGCGGCTTAGAAAAAGGGGGGGAAGGAAAAAAACCCCGCAGGAACTCGCAAGACATTTTCGTCTTGCGAAGCAAGCCCATAGGAAATTCGTTTTGCGAAGCACCTCCAAAACGGAAAACTCTTTCGTCTAGCGAGTTTTCCGTCTTGCGAGGCATTCGTCTTGCGGGGCACCACTGTAGATTAAAAGGCTCTGTTGCCTTTTGTTTTTCTAGAATAAAAAAAAAAATTGAGAGGTTAGGAAAGTGAATGGGAAATGCACTGAATAATGTGGTATGAATGAATGATATATAAACAGTGCACATAGAAATCAGGATGAAAGCAGGACAAATGCTCCTTGCCATATAACTGTCCCACAAACAAACCAGAACAAACGTTCAGTAAAGGCAGGATCTAATCAAGAAGAAGAGGAGTTTGGATTTGATATCCCGCCTTTCACTCCCTCTTAAGGAGTCTCAGAGCGGCTAACATTCTCCTTTCCCTTCCTCCCCCACAACAGTCTATGAGGTGAGTGGGGCTGAGAGACTTCAGAGAAGTGTGACTGGCCCAAGGTCACCCAGCAGCTGCATGTGGAGGAGCGGGGAAGCGAACCCAGTTCACCAGATTACGAGTCCACTGCTCTTAACCACTACACCACACTGGCTAATCAAACCTCCACAATAAGTATTGTGCAAGCAACTCAGGGTGAAAGCTCAATATAGGTCATATGGACAAGCCCTAGTCCAGCATCTTTTCCCACAATGGCCAGATAGATGTCTCTGAGAAGCCCCATGGGTAGCACATCAAGGTAGCGGCTGTCCCCAGCATCAGTTATTCAGTGGTATACTGCATCTGAACATGGGTGCTCCATATAATGTCATTATTGGGAGCCCCGATAGACCTATCTGGTTCCAATGCCCACCCATCAAATCATTTAATGGCCATCACAACATCGTGTGACAACCTGCCAAGTTTGGGGGTGGGGGCAGTGGACTTGCAAATTTCAACCCAGTGGCCTTTTGTTGTGGTAAATCCTTGGTGGTGAGAGAATGCACTCTGCACATTCTCAACAGCACTCTTCTCATGTCCCAGGCCCTTCTCGTGTCCTTCCAAAACAGGTTCTCTGGGGGAGTCCTGGCCAGGATTCAGAGCCAGCCTTCCTTTCTGAACCCCAGAGCAAAGGCAAGAGCCGAGAACGTGTTGGCTCGTTCCCAGCCTCATGTTCAACTTCTAACCCTCCAGACCTCAGTCATCTTCCTCCCAGAGACGGAAATAGAACCCGAGACTAGGCCTGGCGCCCAAAGCCTGGTGGTCACCCACCCCCGGAGAGAGGGATAGCCCGTCCGCCGCTCCATCCCACCCTCAGCGCCTCACCTTCCCCTCCGACTGACTCATACATAATCGTCCCCTGCAGCCAAGATAAACGGGCGGGGAGAAAGCAGGGCGGACGCGAGGAAGGAACCGCTGCGAGCTGTGCAATTGCATCCGAGCGCCTCGCGCGCCGCCCCTGCCGAAGTCAGGGAAGGTCCCGGCTCCCGGGAACGGGCACAGGCAAAGCCCACCGAGCCTGCGGATCAGGCGACCCCGCCCTGGAAAGTCCCTGTCTTGCACGCGAGTTGGGCTCGCGGAGCCGCGCGCCAGGGCGGGAAGGAAGCGGCGGGCACCCGGCGGACTGGAAACTTGGGGAGTGTCCTGTGATGGATGGCAGCAAGCAGCAACCCCGCCAGGCTGCAGGGCTCGGAGAACAGGAGTCCAGCTGGTGGTGGTGCTTTGCAGCTTCACACACACCCCAAACCCCGCTGTGCATAATGCTCCTCTTACTTAGGGCGCCGGCTGGCTTGCGCAGCCATCCCGGTTTGCTCGCTCTGTAGGCCCCAGAACCTAACACTGCAACGCGGGGGCTGGATTGTGTGCGAAGTCCTATAGTTGGGAGTTGATCTGTGCAGGGCTGATTTATGCCTGGAGGGAAGGGTGGGAGAGGAGATCGCCGCCTTTTCCTCCCCATTAGCCATCGCCTGCGCCCCTTCCAGCTTTGCGAGCGGCCTGCCCGTGCAATAATTCGAAGGGAGCCTAAGCGAGCCAAGGAAAGTCATGCAACACAGGCATGATCCTGTTCAAGCGCGCCTTGCAATTGAAGCGCAAGCCGTGCATGCTTGCTCTCTGCAAGGCAGCGCACCCGGCGTGCAGCCCGATCTTATTTAGAGTTAGGTTCGCAATGTCTGCATCACATCGGGCTGCTGTTATCCGACGTGGCCTCGGAACCAACCCGCCTTTGGGGCGCTCGCTCGCTGCGTGGCGGACCGTCTAACTTACGCTACCGACTGGCTCAGCAGCACTTCCATCTACTCGGAGTCCACGCGCCACCCGGCACAACGCGCTAAAGAGGGGCTCCCCCCCCCCCGCCCCGAACATGTCTCAGTTCTTCGTGCAGCAATGCAATTCAATCTGAGAAGGAGCGCCCGGGTTGATGAGCGACCTTGCAACACCTCTATACCAGGAACTCAGTACAGTATTGGGGGAGCGAAGATAAAGGTTTAAATGCTTGGCCAACAATCAAATTTCTCCAGGCCAATCGATGCTGCCTCTCCTCCCGTGGGGCTAAATGGGAGGAACCATAGGTAACATTCTCCCAAGAATATAACGGGGTTGCAGTTAAGTGTCGTGCATGCAGCATTCATGAAAGGGATGCCCATTCAGTTGTGGGGCATTAGGCTCTCGAGACGGAGCCCCCCCCCCGCTTCACAGCGTTGGGACTCCAATTCCCATCAGCCCCAGCCAACATTGGCAATGGTGAGGGATGGTGGGAGTTGCAGTCCGGCAATTTCTGAAGGGCCTCCCCGTGTTTGGGAAAGGGGAATTGCGGGATCCTAAACCACAAAATTACAGAATTGCAGCGTTGGAAGGGATCCCTAGGGTCATCTAGTCCAACCAACTACCTATCTCAACACACGGTGTCCCATCCAATTATGAAACCATACCGGACCCTGCTTAGCTTTGCACAGAGGCTAGCAGTTTTATTGCTGCAATGCTGCAACCCTTCCGGGGCTTATCTTTGAAGACTGGCTAGAGTCCCGAACGCGCCCGGCTCCTGTTTTTGGGGTGGTGCACCTGCTCTTTCCTTTTCGTAACACCCGGGGGCTAGTTGGGAGGGGCGGGCGCGTCGTTCTGCCTTGGGGCGGTGCGCGCTCCCCGCGTGCGGTGTGCGTGTGCTGGACTAGATGGCCTTTGGATCTCTCTTTCCTGCCGCGCGGTTTCCCACCCGCCCCCAGGAAAAGGGGGGGAGGAGGAAGCGAGGCCGACCCACGCGAGCGTGTGGGGCTGGGACGCCCGAGGCAGGAGGGACGGCAGCGGAGCCTGCTAGGAAAAGGGGAGTGGAGACATGAAACCTGGCAGCCGGCTGCAGAAGCGCCCGAGCAGATCGTCCGGACGGAGGGAGAAAAAAGGCCGGCGCGCGAGGTTAGAGGAGGAACGAGAGCGAAGGGCGGGCGGGCGGGGGGCGAAGGAAGGAGAGGGAATCAAAAGAACCGAACAGAAACTTTCCTCTGCTCTAATCCTCTCTATCAATCTGCGGGAAGGCAACCTGTAGAGGCTTGAAAGCAGGGAGAGGCTGGGATCCAGTGGTTGGGATCCAATCGCTCAGGGGAGACGGGATCGGGGTTTGGGGCGCCAGGACGCCTGGGTTCTCTCCGGTGGAAGGCGGGCGGCGGGGGTGCGGGCGGGCGGGTCGCCTCCTGGTCAGCCGAGGAGCTGCGGGAGAAGGTGGGGTCCGCGCTTTGCGCCTGGGGAGAAGAGAGGCGCCGCGCGCGGCCCGTGGGACCCACGGCGGGCTGGCGTTCACGCCCGTGGGTGTGGGCACTGGAACCGCACCCGAACTGAACAGCTGCTTCCCGGCTCCAGCTGCCCCCGGATGGGGAGGGGAAAACCTCGCCCAGGCGAGGCTCCCGCGGCCGCGGAGAGAGGGAGAGGGAGAGGGAGAAGGGGCAGGTAGATGAGCGAGAGAAGAGGGACGAGAGGGGAGGGGATTCCTGGCTGCCACGGTAAGCTTGGGGCAGGCGGAGAAGGAAGGGCGCGCGCTCTCCTCGGTTGCGGGAAGGCAGGTCTGCTTGTGAGCTGTTCCCGCATAAGCTGGGGGTCTGGGGTCACTGTGTTTGAAGCCATGCCGCTAGGTTCAAGGTAGCCTTACCATCCTTGCCCTCACCTGTATCTTTAATTACGGCCAGACAGGCAGAAATTCAACTGATAGTGCTCTATCTCCATAATGGAGTATTGGATTTCTGCCGCTCTTTCACGCTGGAGGGGGCACGGGGGCTTTTGGCAATCCTAGGTCAGTGCCCCGTTGTAAATGTGTGTTGTGTGTGTGTTGAGAACTGAGTTGCCTTTCCAGCTGCAGGAAGGAATTTGTGGGAGGAAAATAATTGCTGAAGCTTGAGCTTCTTTCTGACCTGTGCTGCTATTATTATTATTACTATTACTAATTGAATTTATATACCGCCCTATACCCGCAGGTCGCTCTTCCTCCTCACAAGTTCATACCCAGCATAGCCCTTGAAACTTGATTGCAGTAGGTGGGATGGAGATGGCAGAGCTTGAGTAGAATGAATTGAGGGAGCTTCTGTCAGGAGCTGTGCTCACATGGCAGCCTCTTTACTTTTTGTATTGATCCCTTTAGCTGCTGCCATTTAAAAAATGCTTTAAACTACGGGGAGGCCATGATTCAGCTCATATTTTGGGGTAGGCGAAGGAGTCAGGGGCTGGGGAAATGACCCTTATTCCTCCAAGGGAATCAGGAGGACGTTGGGAAAGGGTTATCGGCTCGCTTCCCCCTGCCCACTTCCCACCCCACTTACTTACTGTCTCTTATTCCAGAACCGTCCTCCTTCTGCCCCGCTTGGGAGGGCCATGAGGGAGAGGGTGACCTCCAGCCAAACTAGAGAGCAGCCCGGTCAGAGCTTGGCATGGCTCCAATGAGCCCCTGTGCGGCCACTTGTCTCTTTGCTGCCTGCCTCTGCCTTTGGAGAGGGTAAGTGATTCGCTGAGGTGCGGTGCTGTGGTGGTGGGAATGGAGCTGTCCCAGAAATTGCTGCCCCTGTCCTGCTGGGGATACTGAACAGCCAGGAGAATGGCACTGGTGTGATTATGTGGGGCTAATGAGGGTCCCTGGTGTGGAAGGGCATTTATCTGCCCAGTTGGCATCGTGCTTGCTTCTTCATTCCTACATCAGTGCGCAGCAAGCAATATGCCAAGGACAAACTGTACAGCTGTAGCCTCTCCCCAGTCAGCTTCCTCTGTCCCTGCTTTCCCACTGGATTTTTAAAATGTGGTGCCTGGATTTTCCACGAAAGCAGTGAGTTTAGAGGGTTAAAGCTGAGGGAATATGTAGGCGGAATTCCTGGAACACATTTCTGATGATCGCTGAGGACATGTCTCTTCACTCTTTTTGGATCCCGGGCCGACTTTTAACCCAAACATGCATTTGGGGACCCATTTCTTAGATGCCATCTACTTGTGTGAGGATAGTGCTCCTGTTGTGCCTCAGCTTGGATCATGGCACAGCCCACCAGCTGAAGACCAGTAGCTCAGGATGAGTTAATGATGGTCTGCGTGGATTGTTTGTGATTATGAGCTGGTTCCGAACGTAATGCTAAGCCAAACTACAAACAGAGCTTGCATGCCTGCATATTCACACTAAGACATAGTTTGGCTCAGTATTACATGCAAACTAGCTCTGTGTATGGGACCAAGAGTGGTAGTTACTCCAGATTAATCCACAGCAAGAATTGTGTGCCATGTGTTTTTATATGCAAGTCAATGCTAGCTTTCACTAGATTTAAGACCAACTTAGGTATTAAGTTGGTTAAAATAGATGCCATAACAGCATTGCCCAAGCTAGACCAGAGGTGAGGAATGTGAGGCCCTATTGATGTTTTTGGACTTCCAACTCCCTTCAGCTCCAGCCAGCATGGCCTTTGATCAGGGATGATAGGAGTTGTAGTCAAGCAACATGGGGAGGGCCACACGTTGCCCATACCTGAGGTTGAGCTAAGGGAGGCAACATACTTCAGTTATGAGACACATGACGTGGCGCGGGGTCCCTTCCAGGCTCAGACCCTAGCATCTCCAGGAGTTTGAGACAGCAGAATTCACAAAGACCCCTTTCACGAAACCTTTGGACAGAGATGGGGAAACTGTGGATCTCCAGGTGCTTTTGGATGCCAACTCACCTCAGCTCCAGCCAGCACAGCTGGTGGTCAGGGAATGAGGGGAGGTGTAATTCAATAGCATATGGAGGGTCACCTCTTCCTCATCCCTGCCCTAGAGAGCTGCTGCCCATCAGAGTAAACAGAACTGGGTTATGTGGGCCATTGATATGGTTAGATGTGAGGCAGCTTCATCTGTTCAAAGCGCAGGCTCGGTTCATTTTCTCTTGCAGATTGAGGGCTTACAACTCAGGCGCTAGAAGAGAGACAAGGAGGTGGCACGGGTCTCTTCTAAACCTCCAAGAGTCAAACATTCTCTATGACTAGGTGGGGTGTGAGAGAGTCATTACCTGCAGGCATTTCTCTACTTGTTGCAGATGACCAAGCAAGGAGCTAAGCACAAGCTTATGCTAATATGTGCTGGAGGGTCTCAGCTGGACAGTAGCTGAACGAGTGGACACCTGTGCATGGAATGAGAGTTTCTTCCTCTGTGGGGGTGGTGCTAATGGGCTATCCCCATCTTGACCACATGAGGTAGTGATGACCACCAATTTGGATGGAAATAATAATAACAATATTTCTATATTGTTTATATTTTTAAGAGGGGGGAATCTCAAAGTGGTTTGCAACTTTGAAAGAGGATTAGAGAGATTCAGGGAGGATAAGGCTCTTAATGCCTCTGAGTCCTGATGGATCTATTAGCTCTGGGCTCAGAGTCATGCTGGGGAACCGAAGCGGGAGAGGACCGTTGCAGCCATGTTCTGCTTGTAGTCTTCCCAGAGGTGTCTGGGGGAACTGCGTGGGAACAGAGTGCTGGACTAGAGAGGCCTCTGGCCTGGATCCAGCGGGGCTGCTGTTATGTTCTTATGCTCAGAGGCTTTGAGGACGCTTCACGTTCACGAAAGGAGATGGTATCGCAGCCCTTTGGAAACTGATTCATCGCGGTTTGCATTTTTGTAGCCTTGCTTTATCAGATGTGCATGCGGACTGAGGGCTGTGCTCGCACTGACACAGCAGCATATAGACATAAAGTGTACGTTGACATAACATGCCAGCAACGCCTGCCTTTTTGGGTGGTGTGTCATTGGCATGTTGTGTAACATGGGTGGAAGCTTTATGCATTCCCAGAGTGGCTTGGGAACAGCCACAGCAGAGGCAGCTACCATGCCACTACAGGCAATATGTAAAACCAGGGCGGGGTCCTTTCAGCTGTTGCTGGACTCCAGCTCCCATCACCCCCAACCATTGGCCATGCTGGCTGAGGCTGATGGGAGCTGGAGTCCACCAACATCTGGAAGGCCACAGCTTCCTCATTCCTGATGCAAAGTGACCCTGAGAGATGTTTTGGAGATGTAGGCTCTTATCTGTGAATCAGTGAAGATCGCCCCAGGCCACAATCAGCCAGGCACAGTACAGTTCTAACCATGTTTACTCTGATGTAAATCCCACCAAATTTAACAAGGCTTATTCCCAAGTACCTATGCACATTATTGCAGCAGCCCAGCACAATCCTATGCACATTTACTCTTAAGTAAATTCTGCTGTTGTTTAATGGGCCTTTCCTCCAGGTTGCAGTCCCTTGCCCACTTCACTTAGGATACTGTCAAGAGGGGCTTACCTCTGAGTAAACATGCACAGGATTGCCGAGTTGGTATCTAAGCTGCAGTAGTGGTTCTTGTTGGTATAAAGGAAGGAAGGAAGGATTCACAGGTTCAAAAGAACGTCCCTCTGAGCATCATAAACTGGATGCATGTGACAGCCACAAGGGCTTAGTGTGGCAACAACCCTGCGCACATGGATGACGAAATCAATTGGCCCCAATTCTGTATAGGGAGAACGTTCTATAATGTTTGACTCCCATATTTCTGTTTAGAGTGTGATTAGATAGATCTATCATGTGCCCTTAGGGGCTGATTTGGTCCTCTTGTGATGAGAGGCCCTAAGACAAGTGCCCCACTTATGGAAAACTCCTTCCCTGTGGGGCTTGTTGTGAAAAATGCTTGATGTTTGTCTGGGGTAATTTTCCGGGAGAGGGTGTGTGATCGGAGGGACTGCCACTGATCTCTCTGTGTCAGCTGGGAGCAATAGCTGGAGCTGCACGTGAAAACGACCTGAGGATGTCCCTCTCCACTGGGTGGTTGCTATGGTGGCCCCTTCTGATCAGGAAACTTGGCTCCATTTCCCTTTCCCACATCGACATGTCTGTGTCTGCCACTGCCGGGGTTATTCCTGCTCCTCCTTCTGTTGCCACGGAGACACCCTGTGTTAGATCTGGGAGGGGCTTCTCTGCTTCTGTCAGGGGAACATCTCCCTCCCCTCCACCCCCACCCCCTCTTTGGGTGCTGAGCCGCAGGGTGATGCTTTTGATCTCCAACCTGGCTTTCATCTGGTGCCAGTGAGGGGGGTGGGGGGGGCAGGCAGGGAATTTCCCCCTGGATACTCGCCCACCCAGGTGCACTGATCTCTCCCTCAGGCAATAGAGCTGGGCTGGACTGCCACAAGGGTTTTGCACGACCCTCCACACGTGTGTGATGAAATGCATTGGCCCCGATTCTGCTTGAGGAGTGGGACCCGTCAGGTTTAGCAGAACCGTAGGAGTTGTGCTTCCTAGTCATTCCCTCTCTCCCTCCCACCTTACCTGAGAATGGAATGAAATGGAGAGGTTGTAGCGCAAAGATTGAAGTCCTAGGGGCTAAGGTGGGTTTTTCTGCATCTGGCTGAGATCAGTGGGTCAGGGAGCGGGCAGGGAGGGGGAATAGCATACATAATTCAATGAAGGAGGGAAAGGAACAATTTAACTTCATTCCCAGCTCTAAATTGGAAGCTATATATATATCTGAATGTGGTGGAAAGGGAATGGAACTGTATGATTCAGGGGATAGATACAGATATGGTGGCACCCCCAAATTTCTGGCGGTGTCCACAGAATTTTGCACAGAAGCCCCTCCTCTTTCAGAGGTCTCCCCTACCCTGCATTCCTGCAAAGACGCATGGAACTGAGATCCTGGCTGATCCAGACCCTGGAGAGACCTCCTTGGAGGAAGAGGCATGATGGGGCTCCCACACGGCACCCCGTTCCCACAAGACATAGAGAAACCAATCCTGTAGAGCCCCATCTCTGAGATGCCTCACCTGGACACATCCTCCCCCCCCCCCACATCCCCACTCCATGACCCCATCCTGAGCCCTGCCTTTCTCTGCAGTTCTCTCCTACCCTCCTTTAAGCCTTGGGTACAAAGGAAGGCTGCAAAGCTGATGGGAAAGCCAAAGCCACAGGAGCCTGTTTGGATTCCAGACAACTCTGACCCAAAGGGTCTACAGTCATAACTTGGGTTAAAGACGCTTCAGGTTGAGCGTTTTCAGGTTGCATTCTGCGGCGACCCGGAAGTAATGGAACGGGTTACTTCCGGGTTTCGCCACTCGCGCATGTGCAGACGCTCAAAATGACGTCATGCGCAGAAGTGGCGAATTGCGACACGCGCAGACATGGGTTGCGTTCTGCTCAGGATGCAAACGGGGTTCCGGAACAGATCCCGTTCGCATCCAGAGGTAACACTGTACTCAGAAGGAAGGATCTGCCCAGGAGGAGGGAGAATGACCCTGCAGAGGACCTGGTAGAGACAATGGCTACATAAGTCCTTCAGTCTCCTCTAAACTTTGCTGGGTTCATAGCTCTCTTCAGAGCTCCTTAATCCTCTGATCTCTTTGCTCCAGTTCCATTGTTGACTCCAGCTCCAGCTTCCGCATCTGGTGCTAGTGATGGACACAGGCCCAGAGAATTTGTAGATACCTCGTGCTGTTGCCCAGTTTTTTTAGGCCATTGTAGCTGATTTTGTCTAGCCAAGGACTTGTGTAGCTTACTCCATGCCCAGATGGATGGGTATACTTTTATCTAAGGGGCACCCAATCTCCATTATGGAGCTTCCATCACAGTGGGCATTCTGTTCTGCCCACTGTGTTCGCTCCTGTCTGTTATGATCTGTGGGTGAGGCAGTAAGTAGCCTCTGCCTTTCTCTCTCTCTCCCCTCCTTCTCTTTTGTTCCCAAAGCCAAGTTCCTCTGTTCTCCTACAGGATCGTGGGCCATGACTTCCTAGGCCCAAGGGCGCTGGCTGAACCTGTTCTTACTCCCAACACCATCTGCATGACCCTCCCCTGGCTGAGCCGGCGCCAACTTGGGCTCTGCACCCGCAGCCCAGAAGCCATGGCGTCAGCTCTGCAAGGCGTCCACCTCGCCATCCACGAATGCCGGCATCAGCTGCAAGAGAGGCGGTGGGATTGCTCGGACTTGAGCAGTAGCGGAACCATGCTTCTCAACAGCGCTGTTCTGAAGAGAGGTGAGGAGCTTGAGAGGATACTTGCCGTGTGATGTGATTTGACACTTTCCTCTTCTTCTGTTGGAGTCTGTAAGCAATAAAACCAGAACTTGATTCATGCCTTGCTATCATTGCTGCACCCTCCTTCACCTCCCCACTGGCCCTCCCTCTAGGAGCGGACTCAGTGCCCCCTTTCCCCTCTTGTGACAACAGAAATGGAGCCAAAAAGGGTCACTACAAAGGGAGGGAAAGCCAAAGAAAGCCCAGGGAGTTACAGTGGTAATTCCAAAACAGTGTGCCATGAAATCATTGCTAGCATGCCACAAGAAATAAATGAACTGGATGCAAAAGGCTATTTGAGCCAGAAGAGCCCAGTCACAGAAGAGGCTGCCTGCTGCATCCCTGTGTGATTCATCAACCAGCCTCTGCTGTGAACGGTGATTCTGCTCTGTTTTCTTTTTCTGGGGTTACTCAGGGGGTACGCGGTACCAGCACCTTTTTTTCTAGGAGAAAAACAGTGGCTGAAAGGGCGGCACTTAGTGTAACAGCTTCATGGGGAGTGGCCTTCTCGGTAGTGGCTCCCGCCCTGTGGAACGCCCTCCCATCAGATGTCAAGGAAAGAAACAACTATCTGACTTTTAGGACACATCTGAAGGCAGCCCTGTTTAGGGAAGTTTTAATGTTTGATGTTCTGTTGTGCTTTTGATTCTGTTGGGAGCCGCCCAGAGTGGCTGGGGAAATCCAGCCAGATGGGTGGGGTATAAATAATAAATTATTATTATGAAGAAAATTATTATACCAGCACCATTTTTTTCTAGAATAAAAGCACTGATCCTGCTACTTCTCTGCACTGAGTGCAGTTGGATCGTTTAATTCCGCGCGGTGCAGGATTCACAGCAGAATTTATCGCTCATCAAGGAGGCTGCACCCAGCAGCTCTGCATGTCACCCCTGGGCTTTCCTCCTTCAAATTGGGAGGCATTGCGCCAGATCACTGACACATGAAAGGCACGGCATCTGGCTCCTCTGGCGATGCACCAGCAGTTCTGTCCTGGTGTGCAAATGTGCCCTGGCTATCAAAGTGACATGTGCTTCCAGTTTTAATTTGTGGGGTGAAGGGAGCACTCCAGCTGTGTCAAGTTTGGGAAACCCTGAGCTACACCCATCATGTCAGGAGAACAGGATGTCATCATCATCATCATCATCCATTGTTCATCAGGGATTCCTGGTGCTTAGACCTGATTTGCTTGACATTGTTATTCCTAGTACAGTGGTACTTTGGTTTTCAAACGTCTCGGAAGTCGAACATTTTGGTTTCCGAACGCCAAAAACCTGGAAGTGACTGCTTTGGTTTTCGAATGCACCTCGGAAGTCAAACAGGAAACAC
The DNA here is from genome assembly GCF_965112155.1 of Podarcis liolepis. Taxonomy (NCBI): domain Eukaryota; kingdom Metazoa; phylum Chordata; class Lepidosauria; order Squamata; family Lacertidae; genus Podarcis; species Podarcis liolepis. The sequence goes on from NC_139555.1 coordinate 5,334,654, forward strand.
GACTTCCACTGAGTGCAAGGCCCTGAAGCCTAGCTGTCGGCTGTTGAGTTTTGGTTTTCAAACGTTTTGAAGTCAAACGGTCTTCTGGAACAGATTATGTTCGAAAACCAAGGTACCACTGTACCAAATTAAGGCGGGGAGTGCCTGGTCCATGGGGTCACGAAGAGTTGGACACGACTAAACAACTAAACAACAACAACAAATCAGTAGTGGAGGGAAGTCTCGTTCCCTAAACTGTCTGTGGTTGAAATCTCTCTCCCTCAAGAGAATTCTTGGGCCAGGAGTAACAATAAATGTACCTTAAAGGTAAGAACGAGGGACGTGGGTGGCGCTGTGGGTTAAACCACAGAGCCTAGGGCTTGCCGATCAGAAGGTTGGCGCTTCGAATCCCCATGACGGGGTGAGCTCACGTTGCTCGGTCCCAGCTCCTGCCAACCTAGCAGTTCGAAAGCACGTCAGAGTGCAAGTAGATCAATAGGTACCACTCCAGCGGGAAGGTAAACGGCGTTTCCCTGCGCTGCTCTGGTTTCGCCAGAAGCGGCTTAGTCATGCTGGCCACATGACTCGGAAGCTGTATGCCGGCTCCCTCAGCCAATAAAGCGAGATGAGTGCTGCAACCCCAGAGTCGTCCGCAACTGGACCTAATGGTCAGGGGTCACTTTACCCTTTACCTTAAGGATAAGAACAGACTGGGTGGTGGTGAGAGGGCCGGCCCCAAACATGTTACTGCCTGAGGCAAAGAACAAAATGTCACCCCCTGCTCCCAAGTCCACACAGAGAAGCTGACCAGGCTTGCATTTGAATTCAACCCTAGTGACTGTCAGGCTTCGGGAAATCTGATTCCTCCCAAGGTGGCAGCCAAGAAGCAGATAAGCAAGAACAATTCTTACCGAGTATTTTATTCAATATTCACAGAGAACATAGAAATGCCATCTATCTCAGATAATGGCGTTGCTCCGAGTAAAGTCCCACTCCCTCCGTCTCTCCTATTATACGGCATCCCTGCATTGCCTGATCAGTGCTTTCTGCCTCTGAGCTTTCTGTTCTCCTACTCTCAATGCACGCTGGGTCCTGGGAGAGGGGGGTCAGGAATGCTTTCCAAAGACACTGAGTCTGTCAGCTGTCTCTCCTCTGCCGCTGCTGCTTCTTCCTGCTGCTCTCCCAATATTTCCCAGCCTCTCCCCTCTGCAGCCTCTGAACTATGACCTTCTGCAAACCGCTGCTGTAAATCTATACTGTCCTCCTCCGGAAGGTGCAGGAAGGGGAGGGCAGTCCCCACCATTCCTCCTCACTCCAGCCCCTGACAGTGACCGGATGGTGTCCTGTCCCAGACCTGAGGACAATAGGCTAGTTCAAGGGGAGGGGGCTGGACCACAGCAGGCTGTGCTGCCACTGCAGTTCTGTCCTCCCGTACCTTGCTGTCCATCTCCACACCTGCCGCCTGGAATGAGCCAGTTCCCAGGGCCTGTCTCAGGGCTGGTGTGAGAAGCTAGCATCTTTGGACAGCTGCTACAATATGGCTTCTCCTGAAGCCTGCTGCCACTAAGGAGGAGGAGAAGGACGAGCAACCATCTTTTTAGTCAAGTTTTAAAAATAGAATTGGGCTTGTACACCACTTGTATGTCCAGAGAAGTTGTTAGTGGGCGTTGTTGTTTACTGTTTTTTGTTGGGAGCCGCCCCGAGTGGCTGGCGCAAGCCAGTCAAATGCGTGGCATCATCACTGAATAACTTTTACTGAACAAGAGGTTTATAAATTTTCCAAGTAAATGAACGCCCGCGTGCTCTCCTATCTTGATGGGGACTGGGCATCCCTTGGGGAGTTGGGCCTGCTTCACTCGGCCGATTCCCCTGAGCACTGCCCTGCCACGGTGCCCATTCCTGCTCCTTTCTGCCACTGGCTGCTCACTTTTCTTCCTGCCTTTTAACTCTAAGGCACATTTATTGTTACGACTTAATAGCTGGGTGCCAGTCCTGAGTGAAGGGGTGATTTGTAGCAGATGGCTTAGCCAAAACTAGGGAAAGGGAACTCCTCCTGGTTTTCTGACTGATGCTCCTAGCCACCCTTGCCACTTGCCCACTGCGGCGGGTGGACAATTGGCATCAGTAAACAGCAGATGATACTGATGCCTGCCCTCTCTGCCTGTGCAGCTGATATGGAGGAGGAGGCAGTGACCTGGTTGGTGGGACAGGGTGGTGGGAAGCATCTGAGTGCATCTTCCCAAGCACACACACACACACACACACACACACACACACACACCCGCCAATACACTTAGATCCTGTCTGCTCTGCCCTGCCTGCGTGCCCTGGCTCTTTCCCCTTGAACCTGCTGCAGGCACCTTTTCTTGGTTGCACCTTTCCCTGGTTGCAGATGTAGTGGCCAACACCTGACCCTAGAGGCAAGTTGGCCGGGAGCTCCTAACTTTGGTCCTCTGGATCTCTTTGATTAATTCAGCTTTGAAGGAGCCATTTCCAAATTTAAATCCAAGATCAAAGTGAGCCCCTGGGCAGGCAGGAGCTTCATCAAGCTGCAACCCTTTGCACCTGGGCTCTGAGCCTTTGCCTGGTGTGTCATGGAGGGTGGCGGTGGGAGTTTGGCCCGGCTCATCAGAATCTCAGGCGGCATCAGATGGGAAGACGGTAGGAAAGTGAGGATCAATAACAGAAAGGCTTTGGCTGATCAAGAAACAAACCGGAAAGGTAAATCAGGATTAGTGGAGACGAAGGGCTGGATGATGGGATGATGAGGAAGAGGCTTAATTTACTTGAGGGAAGAGGGCTAATCTCCACTACAAAAGAAACCTGCATTGATTTTAAGAAAATACCAATACTGCTAAGCCTGAACAGATCAGGATCTAAGATTGCTTCCAGACGACCAGTTTAATGAGCCCTCAGCCTGATTTGTTTGTGGGGAGATTGTGTCACGTGAGTGTTAATCCCACCCTTTCCAGTGCATCCTCCAGTGCCCCCATAGTCATGTTTCTTGTTGGAAAAAGTCTGATATTTTGGGGGAGCAGATATGTTTTACACAAGCTCCAAATCAGCTTTAATTGTCCTGCTGGGGTATGACTGAATCCAGCCTGAGAATCATGACTGCCTATAAGCTCCCTAGGACTGCAACCCACATTTACCATCGAAATCCACTGGTGCTTGCTTCTGCATGGACATGTCTAGCATTGCACTGTAGAAGATCAAACCTATACTATGGATTGGCTTATTTATAATAACCCCAGAGAACCTTGGGAATTGTAGTTCTGTGAGGGGACAGCTAGGCATCTTTCAACTCCAGGACAAACTGCCGTCCTTGCAGGGTTCTTTGGGAAAACCCTGACAGTGACATAAACATGCCACTTCTAGGATCATGCACAACCCTATTTAATTTAAAATTACTAGATATTTTAAGGTGCGCCTGCCCAGCCTGAAAGATTGTGCATGGTCACAGTAGTTAGTTGCTAAAATCACGGTCACACACAACCCCAACCAGTTTAATCCCAGCCCAGCCCACGTAAAAAAACCCTTTGTGGTGGTCTGAAAATACTGGGAGATTTTGGCATCCTGCCCAGGGAAGGGCACTCTCTCGTTTTGGGTAGCTGCTGACATTCTAACTTGGCATACGAATGGCATTACTAAGATGATGTTCTCAGCTGATCTAAGCATGGCTCTATATACACTGTGACCTCACCGCACAAGCACAGAATTTAATCCTGAAAAGCTCTGCTTTCTGTTTTTGGACTCTTCCAGATGATCTGTTATTGAGCATTAGTTTGCTGACAAGATTAGACAACAATGGCTGTTTAATGAGCATTTATTCTGATTTGTTTGTGGGGAGGTTAGATGATGTTGCATCAAAGCAGCCGTTATCCTACATTTTTTGGTGCTTTCCCCCATCACTTTCCATGTCCCAAAAAGTCCAGCCATCTAGAGCAGATGTTCTGCCGCTCAAGACCTCCCAATCAACTATAATTGCGCAACTTGAATTTGCTGGTGTGACTAAATCCCACCCAAAAAGAATGACAGTCCAGAAGTACCCTTTGCTTTTTTAAAAAAAGTAAAGTTCCTAGCCTCAGGACTGTGAAAGCAGGGTTAAAACTGGGTGGGTAATACCTGAGGAAATCACAGAAGCCAGACAATGAGGGATTGAGCAGGAATTCTAGTAGCTAAAGGAGGAGTGTCCCGCATAGCTGTTTCTGTTACTTTCCTGCCCTGAATAGAATAAGGAAAAGAAATGATGAGAAATTAGCAATTATGTGCAAAATGCTTGACTAGATTTGAACCAGATGCAGAATTTGTCTATCTTGCTCCAAGTTCTGGATTAGCTTAGTCCTGGATCAATGTGTGTGGCAGGGATGGCAGTAGTGGTAGTGCAGCGTGCAGGCAGCCCTGATTTCAGAGGTCACACAATGAGACGAGAGATGAGTCAGTCCCTTTGCTGGAAAAGCCTTTCAGTGCTGCAGCCCGGGGTGTGGAATGCTCTCTCCAAAGAGGCTCACCTGACAACTATGTCAGGATCTTTTTTTCGGTGCCAGATAAAGACCTTCTCTTTCTCCCAGGCCTCCTATAGCAAACACTAGGTATTTAAAAACCATTTCCCCTCGTTGGGTTTTACTGCTTTTTTTAAAAAAAAAATGCTTCCATGTGGATTTCTGCTGGTTTTACGTTAATTTTGTGCTGGTTACAGCTTTTGCATCAATTGTGTTTTCCATCTGCATTCAACTGATTTTAAATTTGTGAACCTTTCAGAGGACATGGTTGGTCAGTGGTATATAAATGTCAATAATAATAATAATAATAATAATAATAATAATAATAATAATAATAATAATGTATTATTATTATTATTATTATTATTATTATTATTATTATTATTATTATTATTTATACCCCGCCCATCTGGCTGAGTTTCCCCAGCCACTCTGGGCAGCTTCCAATCAAGTGTTAAAAACAATACAGCATTAAATATTAAAAACTTCCCTAAACAGGGCTGCCTTCAGATGTCTTTTAAAAAGAAGATAGTTGCTTATTTCCTTCACATCTGAAGGGAGGGCGTTCCACAGGACAGGCGCCACAATCAACATGACTGTTGGACACACACATGCCCGAAATGTGCAGGGCTAGATATATAGCCAGGCATCCTTTCTCTCCCTGTCCCCCACCCACTAGTCTCCTTGCAAATGCTTCCTCGCTTGGTTATTTGAGCTGTCCTCCAGCTGCATCTCCAACTCACCCTCTTCCTCCCTCTGTGTCCCCACAGGCTTCCGGGAAAGCGCCTTTGCCTTCTCGCTGCTGGCAGCTGGAGTGACCCATGCGGTAGCCACAGCCTGTAGCCTTGGGGAGCTCCAGAGCTGTGGTTGCGCCGGGCAAGGCACCGAGAACCAGAAGCTGAAACTCAGCCAGCTGCAGACCCTGAGCCGCGGCAAGGCCTCCTTGTGGGGGGAGCCTGGCCCCCAGGACACCTGGGAGTGGGGGGGCTGCAGTGCAGACTTTGACTATGCCCAGAAATTTGCCCGGCATTTCTTGGACCCTCGAGGGAAACCGCGCGGTGCTCACGCACGGATGCAGCTCCACAGTCATCGCGTAGGCAGAAAGGTAGGAGGCATCCCTGGGGCAGGGCTTTGCTGGCCAGAGAATCTGGTGTAACTAAAGGGCCGGGCTGGAGTTAGCAGGGAGAAAGGGTCCCCCACGGGGCTGGATTCCTGAAGGTCTACGCACACTTTTGTGTTGGCAGCAGTAAACAGGCAAGTACATAATCCGGTATGCAGTGCGCTATGTGGCACCCTCAGGATTCATGTTGCAAGCCTGCAGCGCTCATGATTATGGATCAATCAGCTGATTGTCCGTGCAGGCAAAAATGGGTCACCCAATGTCATTGTGGCAGGTGGGCTCTCCTAGGAATCCCACTGTTTTCCTGTATTTAAATAACCAAATTTGAGTTGGAAGGATTAGCGTGCAGTATTGTTCCCAGATTTGTTCCTGTTCTCTTCTCGAAGACTCTTTGTGGGCACTAGGGGGCTGTAGTGTGCAGGATCCTGGCATAGGCATGAAGTAAAGGTCCGGGTGACTCACCGCGTGAACTTCCAATAGAGAACTTGAAGGGCAGGGCACCACTGGAACCCAGACTTTTTGTGGATGCAGATAAGCGGCATTCCTCTATTCTTATGTCGCTATGGCAAATGCAACAGATGTTTGGTCCACTACCTCCCAAGAGAGTCTGTAACACACACACACACACACACACACAAAATTGTATAATGTTTTGCATAATGTTTCAGTGCTGAGGTTGTACATAAAGACTGAATAGTTTTATTTTTAACAAAACGAAATTGGTAAGACTAACAGCAGAATAAAGTTTACCCTATCCTGAAGGTAGGGATTCCCTCCCCGTAGGAAAAGATGCATTTTCTGAGATGGAAAACATCGTGAGTTTTGTGTACCCCGAAGATGCAATAACCCCACAACATTCAGAAGGACACCCTGAAAGGGTGTTGTGTGATTGTGTGATTCAGGAGAGAAACAGATGCATAAGAACACGAGAAGAGGCTACTGGATCAGGCCAGTGGCCCATCTAGGCTTGCATTCTGTTCTCACTGTGCTCAGTTGCCTGTGGGAAACCAGCAAGCAGGATTCAAGCCCCAGAGTCCTCTCCCCTCCTGCTGTTTCCAGCAACTGGTTCTGCAGCCTCGGTCTCCCCACGCAGCTGGGAGAGCTAGGAATTCGGAAGCATTGCTGGAGGTAAAGCATAGCATCATGGCTTGTAGTCATCGATAACCCTCTCCTCCATGAATTGGTCTAACCCTGTTTTATAGCCATTCAAGTTGCACACACAGAGCGGCCCTCTATGCACTGGATGCCAAAAAAAATAATAGTAAAGAAAAAATGAGTTAGATGAAATAGTTATAGATTGTTGTGGTGATTCAGAGATTTAATCGGAAATCAAACTGGATTTGAGTTGGCTGGTGTCTCTGGTACCGTCTCTTTCCCTGCAGCAGGAAGCGCCTCCATTTTTGTGTTGTGATGTGATTAGATGCCGGAGAAGATTTTTTTAATAGATATTAACCTTCCCCCCTCATGTTTGTGAGTTCAGCACAGTGCTTTCCCATTGCAGCTTAAAGGGAAGCTTTAAGCTTTTAAGGCAGACTGTATTTTCCTGGTATTGACCCCTTCCCCCCCACTAACCATCACATAAACCCTTGTAAAATGTAAAAATAACATTTATTCACTCAGTGTGCTTCTTGAAGAGTAACAGATACAGTACAGCAACTTTGTTCAAGTAAGCTTAAAATGGTAATTCGTAAGTTGTATTTAAGTCTCACTTAAAAATGGAGTCTGAGCTTAGCAGACATAGGAGCCAACTACTAGGGGCCAAGGGGTTTTCATCCCTCCCCTAAAATATTTGAGGGGGCTGCCCCCTCCCAAGTTGATGGGCATTGCCATTCAAATGATGTGCGTGCACCACATCATGTGCTCAATTATGCAGGGCAGGGCTTAACTGCCCCCCAATTCAAGTTGGCACCCCTGTTGGCAGATGTTCTCACATTGCTGGCATGCTGGAGAAGAGGCAGGGAGGAGGTTGTATAACGACACACACTTCCTTTCAGGGCACAAGGGAAACGATCTCAGAGAGTTCTCTCTAGGAAATTTACAGGAAAACCTCTGTGAGCCTCAGCCCCTTGGTGCCCCTGTCTGGCAAAACATGAATTGTTGATGCGACTGCAATACCCCACGTTTTCCTGCAGCTAATGCTTCGTTCTTGTCCCTTTCCCACCCCGTCCTTGGCAGGTTGTGTCAGAGCTGAGCCAGCGAAGATGTAAATGCCACGGCCCCTCAGGGAGCTGCCAGTTCCGGACCTGCTGGTTGGCAGCACCCGATTTCCGCCGTGTGGGCTCTCACCTGAGGGAGCGAATGGACCACGCCATACTCTTGCGGCCGCACAACAGCAACTCGGGGGCCTTCCGGCCCCGCCTCCAGCGCTCGCGCCTGGCCAAGCACCTCATCTTCTACGAACCCTCGCCTGACTTTTGCGAGCCTGACCCCAGCCTGGGCTCGCCGGGCACCCATGGCCGCCCTTGCACCAAGGGCAGCGTGCGGCCCGACGGCTGCAGCAGCCTGTGCTGCGGCCGGGGCCACAATGTGCTGCAGGAGGTGCATGCCCAGCGTTGCCACTGCCGCTTCCACTGGTGCTGCCACGTGGAATGCGAGGAGTGCCCTGCCACAGAATGGGTGAACGTCTGCAAGTGACGTGGAGCGAGGCCCTGTCCTCCCAGAGACCTTGCTACATGGGGCATGGCTGCATGGCGCGGGCCTGGCGCCATGTGCCAATGAGCTGCTTTTGAAGGGCATCTCGTTTCAGGGGGGCCAGCACCCCACGAGACTAGGCCTTCCGCGGAACATGCTTACTGTGGTTCTTCTGCCACATCCCAAACATGCTTGGGCCTCTCCTAACACCATGACGGGAAGGATTTACTGCAGTGTGGAAACACACGTGCAAATGGATGGATCGCAGATGGATTTCTAAGCCCAGCATGGAAGCTGTAGCCTTCCGCCGGCCTGTTTCCCCATGGTGGTGCCAGACTCTCTGTGCATAGTGCCTTGTTTTATGATGAACTGCCACCCAAGGATTATTTGGGGGTTGGTGGCGGCGAGGAAGCAGGCATGACATGTTGAAGGCTTTGTGTCCCAGTGTGTTGCTCTTCAAATACCTGTTGTGGGGGAGACACCTAACATTATTGGCATAAATCCTGCATCAGGGCTGATGGAGGCGAGTGCAAAGAATGAGTTGTGGGACCCCAGCTGGGCTGCTGGTCGTTTCAGAGCCCCAGTGCAGCCAATGGAAGGGGCTGGGACACTGAAAGGCTGTGTGTGCATTGCCAGCTTAACACACAGCTAGGTCTCTCAGTTCGGATTGAAGCTAGTTTGTGGGGGAATGCATCAAAACACAGTACAGTGATGCCTCGCAAGACGAAAAGAATCCGTTCTGTGATTCTCTTTGTCTAGGAAGCAAGCCCATTGAAGGATTAGCGGATTAGCGCTATTAGTGGCTTTTAGTGGCTTATCTGCTGATCAGATCAGCTGTTAAGCAGCTTAGCGGCTTAGAAAAAGGGGGGGGGAAACCAGCAGGAACTCGCAAGACATTGTCGTCTTGCGAAGCAAGCCCATAGGAAATTCGTTTTGCGAAGCACCTCCAAAACGGAAAACTCTTTCGTCTAGCGAGTTTTCCGTCTTGCAAGGCATTTGTCTTGCGGGGCACCACTGTAGTACCCCATGAGAAACAGTGGGATACATAGGATTGTGGGTCATGTTGTGTTGTGTCCACTGCTTCCCAAACCAGAGATGGGAGTGCACTGGATGCGGAGTAAACGGGAGTGTGTGCACAGCCTAAACATTTGTTTAGGGTGGCGTGCGCATGTGCATGTGTGTGGCAGGCGTAAGAAGCTCAGACTGTCCTTTTAGGAGGCAAAATGTACAGACAGGTTTGCAACTCTTGCAGTCGTTTGGAATAGCAGCGGCAACCAACCCAGCAAAAGCACGACCAGCAAAATGACAGTGGGGTGTCATATTGCAGGGTTAATTTATTCTTTTGTTTTGTTACTGAAGTGTGTTTGTGAAGCCACTTCATATGGCTAATGGAGGTATAACGTTATCCAGGGGAGCTGCATCTTTCCACTGGCCCAACGTCCGTTTGTTTTGTAGACCTCTGTGGGTTTTTGTGTGTGGTACATGTCAGCCGTAGCTGGCTCAATCTATTTTGCTGCCCTGGGTGAAAGTTCTGTTTGCCCCTCCACACTTGCACCTCTTGTAGTATGAAGGGGAGACTTCGGTGTAAAACAACAACACCTTTTGACCACCTTCCATGCTTGTCCCCACAGCTGGTTCTCTGGTAGAACGAGGGCAAGTAGGGAATGTATACAAAACCTAAACATCTGTTTACCCATAACACACCAATGCCTTTAAGAACACGGGTAGGCACAGAAATTCAAATCCACAGACACATTAATGCAATTTTTTAAAAACCACAAATAATAATTTTACGAAATCAGTTCGATTGGCATTCAAAACCTACAGGATATGTATTTTATTTATTTATTTATTTATTTTAATGAGAGATTCTTACCCTACAGGGAATCAAAGAAGTCCATTTTCCAAAGTCAGGCTCTGAAGTCTGGGAGCAACCTGCATGAGGCCAGTACACACCTTTTCCTGAGAACAAGGAAACAGGAACATACGGCCCATTGCAACAGACAGACTCCAAAAAGAAAGCTCTGAATTTTAGACTGGATCTGAATTTTGAATAGCAGTTACCCCCATGGTATATTCATTTATACATGTGTGTGTGTGTGTGTGGCATGGAAGATGTTCACATTTGTATGTGACCTTGGCTATGCAGCTTTTGTGTATTGAACGAGATAAACACCTGTTGCTGTGTATCCTATAGGTGTGATGTGCAATGTGGCAGAGTATGTACCTGTCTGTGTTAGAAACAAGGTGAGGTGCCAGCTTTAATCCTATCCTGCAACATGAGACCCACTTTTTCAAAAAAAAGAGAGACCATTATATATTCATCTTTGTCTTGTTCTTTAAAAACATGTTTTACGAAATGGCGGTTCTTCTGCTGGCGTTACCTTAGGCTGCGGCATGACTCAGTTTTGTTTGTCAACCCCCGGACAATATTCTATGTCACATAATCTATGTTTGTAGATTAATGTACACAATGGATTTCTGCCATGTTTAAAATCTAAATACCATACCTAAAATCCTATCCATAATAAGTGTCTGGAGATAAGTAATACACAGGACTAAAGTTAGTTCCCAAAATGGAAGGTGCTGAAACCCAGACTTTCATGCAAGTTGCTTCCTCTAACTCAGATCTCATTCCCTAATCCCACATGTAGTCACCCAGTGACAAGGGAAAAGGCACTCTGTTTAGGCTCAAAGTCTTCCCTCCCTGTTGTTGTTTCTTCTGACTGAGGGCTCAACCATACAGTTGCTTAATCATAGAATCATAGAGTTGGAAGAGACCACAAGGGCCATCGAGTCCAACCCCCTGCCAAGCAGGAAACACCATCAGAGCACTCCTGACATATGGTTGTCAAGCCTCTGCTTAAAGACCTCCAAAGAAGGAGACTCCACCACGCTCCTTGGCAGCAAATTCCACTGTCAAACAGCTCTTACTGTCAGGAAGTTCTTCCTAATGTTTAGGTGGAATCTTCTTTCTTGTAGTTTGGATCCATTGCTCCGTGTCCGCTTCTCTGGAGCAGCAGAAAACAACCTTTCTCCCTCCTCTATGTGACATCCTTTTATATATTTGAACATGGCTATATCATCACCCCTTAACCTCCTCTTCTCCAGGCTAAACGTGCCCAGCTCCCTTAGCCGTTCCTCATAAGGCATCGTTTCCAGCCTTTGACCATTTTGGTTGCCCTCCTCTGGACACGTTCCAGTTTGTCAGTGTCCTTCTTGAACTGTGGTGCCCAGAACTGGACACAGTACTCCAGGTGAGGTCTGACCAGAGCAGAATACAGTGGCACTATTACTTCCCTTGATCTAGATGCTATACTCCTATTGATGCAGCCCAGAATTGCATTGGCTTTTTTAGCTGCCGCGTCACACACGTTAATGTGGATTATAATTCTTCATTGTCCATATGACCTTCTCCGACAAATCACTGCCTTCTCACATTTTCTCCTCCCTGGATTTTCTTACTCCACGGATACACTGAAAAGGAGAAGGTATAAGAAAACGCAGATTAAGGGAGGTGAAAGGGTGGAAAGGCACCGACTGGAGGAGAAAGTCGTGTGGACAGCCGAGAATTAGTGAACGAACAGGAAGCTTACTGTCCAGGTTAAACGATAGTATGAATGAGCTCTGAGCATTAGTCTTGAAGGTGAAGGTGCATTCCCCATCCCAAGTACAGAGGCCAACTGGACTGGCAGACAACAGGCTTGTGTCCCCCATTGCACCCAAGGCAGCAAGGAACCACTAGGGGGTTGCTGCCCCCAGCATCAGCTGTTTGCGATGGTGGCCTTGCTGTGCCTAAATGTCAGGGCTGGTCCTGGAGCCATGACTTAAATCATTGCTTTTCAGACTGTTCCTGGACACCTTGGAAGCTCAACAAGTTCCTGGGTGGGATCAGCAAGCTCCATTGGAAGACAGCTTGCCCACCACCACCAATCTTCCACTGCAGCCCTGGGAGAGGATTAGCCATGCGCCCAGTTTGTGTGAGTTCCAACGGGCCTGTGGCTTGACGCGGGATGCACCTAGGACTGCTCACAACACACAGGCGTTCCTCAGCAACTGCTTCAGTGTGGTTCCTGAGTTTGCAAAAGGACTGACTTAAATCCTGAAAAGGAGCAAGCAAATACGGGGTGCTGGCAGGGAGAGAGACTGCAGTCTGTCCCTGGTGTAACATGAAGACAGATAGCAACTTGCTACTACAGGTAAATGTCACAAAATGTAAATGTCCAGCCCAGTGCATATAGGAAGCCTGACTGTCAACACAAGTGTGTGTCATAAGCAGACCATATATTATTTCAATAGTGCAACCAGATGTGAAGCCTCAGGAATTACTGGCACATCCCAGTGAGTGTCCAGTAAGCGTGGGAAGCGCATGTGATAATAGTGTATGTGATCAGCATGGAGTGTGTGTGTGCGTGTGTGCGTGTGTGTTTGCAATTAGCTTGATGTGTGTATGTCAGTGTTTCGGTGCCAGAACATCTCCTCCTTCCAACCCAAACCACAACCTCTCAAAATTCCTCTCGACTTCTGTCAGGCCCTGGCTCTGGTCTCGGGGAAAGGCGCTTGCTGCAGCCAGCTCCATGGGGTGATTTACTACGCGGCCACTGCAGGGTTGCAGGTCCCATCAGCCCCAGGATGATGCTTCTTTCCAGATGGAACTGATGCTCAGAGAGTCTTCCAATAAACCGAAATTAAAACGAAGCATTGCTTTCTTGCACAAGGATTTGTTTGGAATTAGAAGATTATGGGGGTGGGGGCTTCGCTACACTTGGCTGTCACCCACTAAGGCAACGAGGGAAGAAAAGGCTACTTGCAAATGGGGGAGGAAGGGTTAACAGCAACAATGGATACCCTCCCTTGTATCCTTTACGTGCGCAAGGATGGGAAAGAAGAGGATGGACAAGGGTGCTCGTACGCATCATACATTTAAAGCACAATGCTTTCTGGGAACTGTAGTTCCCCTCACACCACAATTCCCAGCACCCCTAACAAGCTACAGTTCCCAGGATTCTTGGGTGGGGGGGGGGTGCCTTAAAGTTTTGATGTGTATGCAGCCTAAGACATTTTGAGGTGGAAAAGCCAAATGGCATTATACCCCCTGCCCCCAAAATAGCAACGTTTATACAGTAGTACCCCGCAAGACGAATGCCTCGCGAGATGAAAAACTCGCAAAACGAAATGTTTTTTCGTTTTCGAGTTGCCTCGCAAGACGAATTTCCCTATGGGCTTGCTTCGCAAAACGAAGCTTGCCCCGGGGACAGCGGGTCTTCACTTTTGAAGCAAGGGGCGGCGGGGAGAAGCGATCTTCTCCCCGCAGCCCCAGGTCCGGGGACAGCGGGAAGCGCTTCCCGCTGCCCCCGGACCTCTTTTGAAGCAAGGGGCTGCAGGGAGATCGCTTCTCCCGGTGCTCCGAAGCGGGGCGGGGGGCGGGAAGACCTGCCCCAGCCGCCCCGCTTCGGAACGCTGCTCCGAAGTGGGGCGGGGGGCGGGAAGACCTGCCCCAGCCGCCCCGCTTCGGAACGCTGCTCCGAAGCGGGGCGGGGGGGGCGGGAAGACCTGCCCCAGCCGCCCCGCTTCGGAACGCTGCTCTGAAGCGGGGCAGGGGGGGGCGGGAAGACCTTCTGAAGGCGGGCGGGGGGCGAAAGTCTTTGTCCCCCCTGCCTGCCTTCCCAGGGGCTTTTAAATCACCCCGGACAGCGGAGAAGTCCTCCGCTGTCCCGGGGCGATTTTAAAATGCCGCCCGCCAGCATTTTAAGATCGCCCGGACAGCGGAGAAGTCCTCCGCTGTCCCGGGGTTTTTTTAAATGCTGGGGGTGGGAAGAAAAGCCCTTGTCCCCCCCCCCCAGCCTTCAGAAGAGGTCCGGGGACAGACTGTCCCCGGACCTGGTCTGAAGGCGGTTTCCCTAGGAACGCATTAATTGATTTTCAATGCATTCCTATGGGAAACTGTGCATCGCAAGACGAAAAACTTGCAAGACGAAGAGACTTGCGGAACGAATTAATTTCGTCTTGCGAGGCACCACTGTATATCACTCAAGTGTATTGAAATCTCAGCGCAGTTTGCAAGGAAAGATCCTTGGTGTCTGGCACACCTTCTAGGGACAAATGCAAGAGAGCTTCTCTGCAGTCTCTGAAAATGAAGTGTGGTTTGGGATTGGTTCCATTCATTCCATTCATTTAATGGAGATTTGAAGAATTTTCCCACTGGATGGTGTCCTGTGGGTCAGAAGAACTTTCTGTCTTTCCCCATCGCCACCCTTTATGACACTTTTTTCGCCTTGCCTGATGATACGGACACCACGGAGATTTTCCAGCAGATCCTTCCAAGTCGGGCTTCCTTAACACAGTGGGCTTCTACAAAGTTGTAGCTGCCTCCGAGCTCAGAGCGCTTTCCTTCTCGTTTCCTTTCCAGTAGTTAATTACTAAGGAGAGGTTCCAGACCTCAAGGCCTTTCTGGAAGCTTTGCCCCTTGTTTGCAGTCGTGTATGTCACTGCTGAGATTGTGGCTAAGGGAAAGGCACTTTTCACATGCTCAAAGGAACTCAAGATTCATTTTTTACTGATGTGTCAGGGTTAAAAGCAGCATCTGTAAATGTTCTGTGACTCGGATTATAAGAACGTTTTTACTCTATTTTTCCTTCGACGTGTTCTGACACTCTTTAGAGAAGCATGCAACCGTTAGATTGCCAGAAAAGATCCACTGTGAAGCACAGCTTTTAAATATGTAGGTGAATGATTGGAAGCTGCAGTGGAGCAAATCACTCTTTAAAACAATCAGATAATGAGGAAGGAAAAGGGGGGAAATGTCTATGAAATGGAACAGTGTGGTTCTCTTCCAGCCAATCAGGTCTCATGTCTCTTCCCCTCCCTCATGCTTTTTTGTGGGGGGGGGGGGCGGACCGGGAAGGGGAAAGCAAAGTGGCAGATCATGGACTGTGGCATGGAGTGGACCACCTTCTGCAATTTGCTACAGCACATGGCACAAACACAACACACTGGTCCGAACGCATCTTCAGATCCAGTTGGGACATTTTCACAGCTACAACCTTCCTGCACTCCCAGTTTGGCTGCACCATAATGCACAATTGGGAGTTCAGAAAATGTGCCTGGGTAAGGCAGGTGCTTTTTGCCACCCTCTCGCCATCCTGAAAGTGTTTTTCTTAATAAAAAAAAGTGGTGCAACTGGTGTCAGTGGCAACAGATTTTGGTGGGAATTACGGGGTGGGATTTGAAGCACTTCTCCACTTTCCCCCATTTGCTTCTCATAGTAGCAGACCAGGAAATCTAGTAGCTGACTAGTGCTTTCAATTACGGGATATCCTGCCCCACTTATTGTCTACTCCAGTGCACCTGAAAGATCAGAGAGACTGGGTTTAAGCTTTCTGTGACCTGAAGGCAGAGATCCCCAGCCATTTGCCAGTGTCCTCATCCTGGTCCCAGCCCAAGAGGGACCCACAAGCTGTGAGTCAGGCTGGACCAGGCCTACTTGCTGAACTCAGCTTGGTCTCCACCCGCAGCCATGACTTCACTTGTGCTGAGTTTCTCTGTGCACTTCAGCAGGGAGTGGTTGCATCTGAACACATGGAAAGCTCAGCCAACTGCATGTGTGAGACAGTGGGTGGAAAGAGAGGGGAAGCAGTAGGGGAGAGAGGTGTGTTATTGTGGGTGCCACTGAGGGGTGGCTCAGCATTTGGCCACTGGGCAGGGAGGGGGCACAGGGTGAACTTCTGTCCACGTCACCTCACAGTATGTTCACAGCAAAAGTAGGATTTGGCAGGTGAGCTCAAACTGCTTGAAATGTGTGTTAGCAGTAGGCACCAGAGATAAATGTGTTTCGGTTCACATTTAAAGGCAAATACAGTCACGCCTCGGATTACAGATGCTTCAGGTTGCGTTTTTTCAGGTTACAGACGCGCCGAAACCTGGAAGTACCGGAACGGATTACTTCCTGGTTTTGGTGGTCGTGCAGGCACAGAAGCGCTAAATCGCGCTTTGCACATGCGCAGAAGCACTGAATCACAACCCGCGCGTGCGCAGACGTGCCGCTGCGGGTTGTGAACGCTGCAGGTTGTGAATGTGCATCCCGCACGGATCACATTTGCAACCCGAGCGTCTACTATATGCTTCTTAATTCACACTTTCTGAAACAATCCACAAACTGAAGCACAATCACCCTTTGAAATTCACATTTTCCCAAATTCTGCAATGCAGTTCTCCAGCCAAGTAATGTGTACAAAAATGCCTATACTGGGATAAAGTGTGCATAGAAATGCAAACATAAAAACATGAATTTTATGGAAATATAAATATTAGGCAAAATAAGCTTTGCAAAAATGAGGATACAATTACAATCATTTGGTATACCAGGAGAAATTCATTCTAAAATGACGATCAGTTTTCATTAGGGCTTTTAAAATCATCTTCATCATCTTCATCTTCATCACTACAGGAGAACTTTCCATAGACTGACAACAATGGCAATTGGCTTTGAATACTAGCATGTGCCATGCTTGTTGCAGTTCTCCACTACACAAGTAATGGGAAGTTAAAGGTAGCCTTCACAGATTTACAGTGCACATTTACTCAGAAGTAAACACTAGTGGGACATGCATGCTTATCAGCACTTCTGACTGGGATAGCTCAGGCAGTAGAGCTTGAAACTTTTAATCTCAGGATCATGGGTTTGAGCCTCAAAGGCAAGAGATTCCTCCACTGCAGGGGGTTGGACCAGATTGGGGTTACCAGATGTCCCCAGTTCCCCTGGTAGCGCAATTGGCTCTGGCTAGTTTCATGAGCTGCTCACTGCCATGGCGCCCACCATTTTTCCTTGCCGGAAGTCCCCATATGATGTGTTGCACACAAGACACATTATATGGGGACTTCCAGTGAGGAAAAATGGTGGGCGCCACAGTTCCTGAAGCCAGCCAGAGCCAACTGTGTTACCAGGCTGGCTTGGGCCTACTGACTTGCCGCTGCTGCCGTCACTGCCAAAGGGGAACCAGGGACATCCGGCGGTACAGATCTCCTGCCCCCTTCCCCCTTTGTTTTGACTGATCGGGAGTTGCGGGCGGCTGGCCGTTGCCCAGTTTTTTAAAAAACCTGTGCATTTATGTTTCACAGGGTGCAAAAGAAGGGCTTTGCACCTTGCCTGACAAAGAAACTGCGCGCCTTGCGCCCCTCATGGGCAACAGCCCCCCGCCTGCGACTCCTGAGCCTCCCCCAATCTCCTGCCCTCTTCCCCCTTTGTTTTGGCTGATCGGGGGAGCCTTGGGAGTCAAGGCCGGCCGGCCAGCCGTTGCCCAATTTTTAAAAAACTCTGCGCATTTATGTTTCACAGGGTGCGAAAGTAGGGCTTTGCACCTTGCCTGGCAGAGAAACTCCCGAGCCTCCCCCAATCTGTCAAAACAAAGGGGGAAGTGGGCAGGAGATTTGGGGAGCTTCGGGAGTCATGGATGGGCAGCCATTGCCCAGGAGTTAAAAAACCTCTGCGCATTTATGTTTCACAGGGTGTGAAAGAAGGGCTTTGTACCTGTATACAATATGCCTGTGTGCTTGGGCCCAGGGTCTTTTGCCTCACCGTCCCCACTACTGACTCCCTGTTGCTACTAGGCTTAAAAAAAAAAAGTGTCCCCAGATTCACTGAAAAAAAATCCGGTAACCATAGACTAGATGACCCTCAGAAACTCTTCCAATATGAAATAATACCACTGGGCTTGCACTGTTAGGCTTCTTTGGAAAGAGGACAGCTCAGGCAGGAGAAAGATTTTTCTGAGCTGACGATGGTTTGACAGAGACATCATTTCCCATAGCTAACATACATCTCTAGTCAAACATGTTTTGCAGGTTTCTGCATTGTCTCAACAATATGTTTTTACCACAGGTAAAAGCGGGATAGCACACAACATGAACAGCAATCCCTCTTTTAATCTGCCATTAGTTCTCTGAAAATATACAGCTCCCCAATATGGAAGCATAACTTTATTTAAATCTCTCACCACTTTATCTACCAAACTTTCCAGGCCTCAGCATGGAGAAAGCCAACAGCAGCCCATGAAAGCTTACACCACAGTACATTCATGTGGAAGTGTGGAGCTGGATCTAGCTGGTGAATCAGATCATTATTTTCTCCCATCCTTCCCAGGCCAAGTCTGACATTATTTCACTTTTTTGCCCACAGGGTATTGTGGAGTGATTTGCAAAGGGCTTCACAAGACCCAAAAGTTATCTGATTTTATTGGGTCTTGTGAAGCTCCTTCCAAAGCACTCTGCATGAAGGCACTTTCCAAGGATCTCAGCAGCACCATCTTGCAAAGCCCCTTGATGCCAACTTGAAAAAAATATTGGGGTACCCAGGTAAGTCTAGCCCTTAATAATCAATCATGACGCTGGGCACACACACCATTTAAACGGTAATGCCCATTAACTTGGGGGAGGGAGCTGGCCCCTTCAAATATTTTATTGGGTGGGCCGAAGGGACCTTGGCTCCTAGGAATTGGCTCCTATGCCCCCTGCATAGTGCTATCTAGCAAGGGAGCTGGCAGATTGTCAGGCCTTGCTGAGCCCCTTGCAAAGCAAAGGACTCTCACTGTTGGTTCTTTCAGAGCTCTTTGCACATGGCTTTGCTGATGAGCAGTGCCAGCAACCCCCTGCCTTCAGCAAAGCCAGGTATGGGGTAGGTTGTTGCTGTTGTTTAGTCGTGTCTGACTCTTCGTGACCCCCTGGACCAGAGCACGCCAGGCACTCCTGTCTTCCACTGCCTCCCACAGTTTGGTCAAACTCATGCTGGCAGCTTCGGGAACACTGTCCAACCATCTCATCCTCTGTCGTCCCCTTCTCCTTGTGCCCTCCATCTTTCCCAACATCAGGGTCTTTTCCAGGGAGTCTTCTCTTCTCATGAGGTGGCCAAAGTATTGGAGCGTCAGCTTCACGACCTGTCCTTCCAGTGAGCACTCAGGGCTGATTTCCTTCAGAATGGAGAGGTTTGATCTTCTTGCAGTCCATGGGACTCTCAAAAGTCTCCTCCAGCACCAGAATTCAAAAGCATCAATTCTTTGGTGATCAGCCTTCTTACTCATTCATGGATCACTGCTTTGTCATGGTGAAGGGGCTTGAATAACTCAGAGAAGCTATGAACTATGCTGTGCAGGGCCACCCAAGACAGACAGGTCATAGTGGAGAGTTTTGACTAAATGTGATCCACCTGGAGCAGGAACCGGCAAGCCACTCCAGTATCCCTGCCAAAAAACTCTATGGACAAAAACAACAGGCATGGGGTAGGTAAAGGTAAAGGGACCCCTGACCATTAGGTCCAGTCATGGCCGACTCTGGGGTTGCGGCGCTCATCTCGCTTTATTGGCCAAGGGAGCGTACAGCTTCCGGGTCATGTGGCCAGCAGGACTAAGCCGCTTCTGGCAAACCAGAGCAGCGCACGGAAACGCCATTTACCTTCCTGCCAGAGCAGTACCTATTTATCTACTTGCACTTTGACGTGCTTTTGAACTGCTAGGTTGGCAGGAGCTGGGACTGAGCAACGGGAGCTCACCCCGTTGCAGGGATTCGAACTGCCGACCTTCTGATCGGCAAGCCCTAGGCTCTGTGGTTTAACCCACAGCGCCACCCGTGTCCCATGGGGTAGGCAGGCATGTCCAAAATTGCCTTCTTCACAGTGTATATAGGGATGGACTGGTCTTTTCAGTTGCTACAGAATTCACCTTTCATATTCATAATGCTCGTGATGAGACCTCAATTAAATATATTAACTAATGGTTGGATTTGATCCACTGGATCCATTTGCTAGCCTTGTTTGCTTCCAATGCACTGGCAAAAAGCTGGAGGTCAGTTTGTTTGGGGGCACTCACTGTGCCATGCCTCAGTGGTTCATTTGCTCTGTGCCACAAGAGCTGGATTGCAAGCCACTATCATTATTCTGCTGGTCTCTGCACAGGCTCTGCAAGGCTGGGGCATCTTTGCCATTCTGCTCCTTCTCCAAGATGGGAGTCCAGCAAGACGGAAATTCCCAGATGAATACAGTAAGAAGAGAGTCCGTATAATCATATTGATATAAGCTTCTTCACATAAGAAGAGCCTGCTGGATAGACCAGTGACTCATCTAGTTGAGAATCCTGTTCTCACGGTGGTCATCCAGATGCCTGAGGGAAACCTGCAAACAGGACCACTGTCCACCTGCCGTTCCCAGCAACTTGGTATTCAGAGGCATACTGCTTCTGACAGTGAGGGTAGAACACAGGTATTGTGCCTAGGAGCCATGGATAGCCCTCTCCTCCTCCATGGATTTGTCTAATCTTCTTTTAAAAGCATCCACATTGGTGGTCATCACTGCCTCCCATGGTAGTGAGTTAACTATCCGCTGTTAAGAAGTACCGTATTTTTCGCTCTATAAGACGCACCAGACCACAAGATGCACCTAGTTTTTGGAGGAGGAAAACAAGAAAAAAAAATTCTGAATCTCAGAAGCAAGAGGCATTGGTGCGCAGTGAAAGCAGCAATCCCTCTTGCTGTTCTGGCTTCTGTGATAGCTGTGCAGCCTGCATTCGCTCCATAAGACGCACACACAGTTCCCCTTACTTTTTAGGAGGGGAAAGTGAGTCTTATAGAGCAAAAAATACGGTACTTCCCTTTATCTGTCTTGAATCTTGCAACATTCAGCTTTGCTTGGATGTCCATGAGTTCCAGAGTTATGAGTGGGGAAAAAACCTCTCCTCATACACAGGATGAAACGGTTAAATCAGCAATGATTAAGTGTGTCGAGAATCCAGCTCGACATCAGTAAGAAAATCAGTAAGAAATCAGTCTCACACCAAGATGACTTGAAGAAAAAGCTTTGGCTTCAGCCGTGCAATGTTTATTGTGTGCAGTAAAAAATAGATCATCCTCCCTCCTCCAGCACTGCGCTTGCTCTGCCTGGTACTCAAAAGTAACAAATCAAAGGAATGTAACCTTGCTTTTGCCCACAGACAAAGAGAGTGTTATGCTACGTGAGCCAATCATTAGTCTAGCATGAGGTGTTCACTTGCTCATCGTGCTCTTAGCAATATCTCGTGCTGTAAAATCACTCTGCAATAATAAGAACTCTGCTCATGCTCTTATGTACAAGCAATCATTTTCCCACATGCCCTCTTTTCTTGTTTATATTATAAGAGGAAATCTTAATCAGAATCATATATCTCATTACCTAAGCGTTTATATTTTGCAATATAAATTCCCCTTGTAACCCCTGTGGTGGGCCGTGGTCGATACCACCATGCAGTACATTGGGAAATCAAAGAAGGCAAGCATTGAATACAACAGCACACCATAATAAAACCAACAATACATGCAATTACAATCAATAACATTTTTCTTAACCATAATCGATTAGGCAACCAAGAAAACAACCAATCCCATGGATCAAAACCTTCAGGTGGATTTAAAGGATTATGGGTTATCATTTGTTCCATATAATCAATAGTAGCGGAGATATTGGTTGATTGATCAGTTATATACATACAACAATGAGAATGAATTAAGGCACAAATTCCACCTTTAGATGCAAGAATTATGTCCAAAACATAAAGGCTTTGAAGAGAAACGTCCCTTATCTCTGACATTTCTGTGTTAATCATTTTTAAAGCCAAGATAGTAGAATTAAACAAGGCTTCAGTCCAGTTTGCCAATCTATGCAGGTCACGGTAATTCATCCCTACACCTAAAGAGGGAAAAAGGGATCTAGAGATGGCTGTTCCTGTATAATGAGAAATAGGTGATTGTACTTCCCTTCTGTTACGCAAACGAACCTCTGGGAGCTCGTCCATTTTATATATCAGGGGTATCACTACTCCTAGAGTGCAGGTTCCAGAAAAAGCAGAGGGGATTTCTTTGTAGGCCCTTGTGCCACAGAGTAACCATAAATCAGATTGAAGCAAACATGTAGATTTACTGCTCTTTCTCATCCAGTCGAACCAAACATAACAATCTCTACACGCAGCCTGTTGGTCATAAGTCATGTAAACTGTGACATTATTAACTGAAACTTTTGGCCTACCACTCATAGTGGTAACATTAAGAAAACAAGAAGATCCATTAACATACTCATATGTCCAATTACAATATGGATAATGACCTAAAAATTTATTGCTACTATGATTGAAACGAAAACAATGAGGCGCTATTTCAACAAGCGATAAAGACACAGGAGGTGAACTTGTACGATTGTCCTTCATATTATTGCTAATCTTGTATGAAGCATTTACAGGAATACCATGTAATAAAATGCCAGAACTTTTCGATTGAGGAGGAATATGCGTACACACCCAACAATCAGAAAGATTAAGCAGGGAAGCAAAATGATTTATGTCTCTAACATAAGTGTTATTATTCCAAATCTGATGATATGGTTCAGGCCTCCGGGCCTTCTGTAAAAGAGCAGCACGACGAAAGCGGCGCTTTATAATGTCCACAGAAGAACTCCACCCGTGTGACATAGAATTGTTGGGCCAATCAGGACGATGCCATACTGGTTGCTTGGGGGGGCAATAAGGATGAGAATGGTAAATTATTCCAATGGCCACTTCCGAGCAACCTGTGTGATATTTCGTGGCTCGATTATTGGCATGTAAAAACCACAATCCAGAAGAAGTCACACAACCATTTCTGCAGATACAGGAGCCCATTTGCTGTAAATAAGTCTGATGTATTGCTCCTTGTACTGCTGAGTCAAAAGTCCAAGCCCAATGAAGCGTGATGACACAGATGGGATGGTTGCTATTAGGAGGCAAAACCCAAGCGATGCCAGTCCAGCGAGGGCATCCTTCAAAGCCAGGCTCACTTCCCAAACAAGAGGCGGCAAAACTATAATGGTAATTAGTAGTCGCAGTGGCTTCCCAGGGGGAAGGGGGGCCAATGCGATAAGGATGAAAACGGCCTTTCACCGCGCCTGGAAACACAGGAACAGCTGTGGAAGATGACTCTATCCAAGGCGCATCAATATGGCGATGTCTCCAACTGCAGTGCGGGTTGAGATCAGGTGAGGGGTCATCACCAGCAGGCAGCGTAAAATATGGTTTCAAGGCGCTGGTGTCTCCTTGGGCGAAGACGAGGCAACAGAAGAGCGCCAAGGTCGAACGCAGCGGGCTGGAACCCATCGTGAAACTCCGTCCACGTCAATGGCAGCAAATCCGCGACCCCAGGAAAGCAAGGGAGCTGGACCCTTCCACTGTGGATCTGGAAGCAACCTGTAAGACACTAAAGGGCGCTGCAATACTTCTTCCTTCCGGAAATGAAGTTCAGCAGGCGTAAAATCCTTATTGTGGGGGTACAAAAGATGATTTAGAGTAAACAATACTTGATGTACAGCATTAGGTATTTCAGATACAATAGCCGAGCGACCTCCCAATTGCTTGTTGAGAAGGGTCTTAAAGGTCAAATGGGAACGCTCGACAATCGCCTGCCCTGTAGAATTGAAAGGAATGCCATGAGTCAACTTTACATCCCACAAAGAACAAAAATCAGAAAAGGCCTGAGAAATATATGCAGGGCCATTGTCAGTTTTTAAAGTATGGGGTTTTCCCATAACAGCAAAACAACGCATCAAATGCTGAATAACATGTCGAGTGGTCTCTCCTTTAAGAGGAGTGGCCCAGATAAAGCCAGAGGCAGTGTCCACAGTGAGATGTACTTTAGAAAATGGAGCCAAAGATGGCGTGTGTGTGACATCCATTTGCCAAATTGCCAGGGGATGCAGGCCTCTGGGGTTAACTGCATCATAAGGGATGACTGTTGGAGATTTAGAGCACACAGCACACTGCGACACAATGTCTCGAGCTTGAGAAATGGGCAACGAAAAAGATTTTGCTAAAACTTTAGCATTTTGATGAAATACAGAATGGCTTTCAAATGGATCAGAAAACAATGAAAAAATACCATTCTTCAAAGCTAGATCTGCTCGGGCGTTACCTTCTGCCAAGTAGCCAGGGTGGCCAGTGTGAGATCTAAGATGGGCTACATAAAACTGACAAGTTCTAGCTTGTACCAAACCCTGCAAAGTGGAAAACAATGTAAACAAGTTATTGTCAATAGCAGGAGTGATATACGACAGCGGTAACACATTCAGCAGATTATATACATACTGAGTATCCACAATAAGATTGAAAGGGATATCAGCAAACTGTTGGAATGCTAAAATTACAGCTGCCAGTTCGGCACGTTGTGCTGAGGTCTGCTCAGTAGTATATAAACTTTTCCATTCCCCCTCCTCTTCCCACACCACCACCCCCCTGGATTTGGTGCCGTCGGTGAATACAGTGAGGGCGGAGGGTAAGGGCAGGGGGGACAAGGCAGTTCGCAGGACATAACGTAGCCCTGTAAGAAAAGACAAACGAGGGTCTCTAGGGGGATTGTGAATGATTTCTCCCAAGAAATCAGCAAAGGCTATTTGAGTAGAAACGGCTGTCATCATCAAATGCATAAGTTCCTCCTGGGAGAAGGGCAGGTACACTGACTGTAAGTCCATTCCAGAGAGAGCAAGGGCTCGATGTCGGCCCTTGGCAACAAGGTCCATGACGCTGTTGGGTGTAGCATACACGTTACGCGGGGGAGTATGAGGCAGATGAAGCCACTCCACAATAGACACAGTCCCAGGCTTCTGGCCTGTGGTGTACAATATAGCTGTTGGAAGGAGCGGGGTGGCAAATACTGCAAGAGATAACTGTGCCATGGAAAGAGAAGGAATCCTGTCCACCATACATCTGCGAAGATGGTTGTTCACAGTGGTTAGAGCCTCTTCCATTGCAGAGGTGACTGTGATCTTGTCCGCTGGATTCTTATGTCCTTTAAGGGCAGAAAATAGTGGAGACAGAGTGGAGGTGGGCAGGTCCAAATAACTCTTTATCCAATTCAGCTGTCCGAGAATTTGTTGTAAATCCACCAATTTAAGATGATCTGGGAACTGTAGTTGAGGTGTGACTGGAATGGCAGCAGATGCTGTCAGCTTGTGTCCTAGGTACGTAATGGGTAAGGTCCGCTGGATTTTTTCTTTAGCCACTGTCAATCCTGCTTGCATCAGAGTATGGGTTAAGTCCTCAAGAAGAGCGTCAGAGATGTGCGATGAAGAAAGAAGGATATCGTCCATGTAATGATAACAAATAACCACTGGGTGGCGCTCACGGAATGGTTGAAGTGCCTTAGCCACAAAATACTGGCACAAAGTTGGAGAATTCCGCATGCCCTGTGGGAGAACCACCCACTGAAAACGTTGGGTGGGTTTGGAGTTGTTCAGGACAGGCAGGGTAAAGGCAAACCGCTGTCTGTCTTGATGTGCCAGAGGGATAGAGAAAAAACAGTCCTTGAGATCGATGACTGCAAGCTGATGGTCTTGTGGCAGCATGTTGGGATTTGGAATGCCAGGTTGCAAAGTCCCCATAGGTTGCAGTTGGTTGTTGACCTTTCGAAGGTCGTGCAAAAGACGCCAACGGTTCGAGGCTTTCTTTTTGATGACAAAAATAGGCGTATTCCATGGGCTGGTAGAAGGTTCAATGTGCCCCAGTTCGAGTTGTTCCGCAATTAACTGGGCTGCCACTGCAAGCTTCTCTTTAGGCAAGGGCCACTGATCTATCCACACGGGGGTGTCAGTGGTCCAACAAAGAGAAAGCGCAGTCTGGGGCATGGCAGGGGCAGCCCTCAGCATAAATTTGTAGAAATTGTAGTTTCTGCTGCGGCAAGCAGATCTCTCCCCCAAAGGGAGACAGGAATGTCCAGAACCAGTGGTAATATAGTCATCTCAAAGCCTTGTGAGCCTTGAATCAAAATAGGGTTCCTGCTGCGCCGAGCCGAAGTGGAACCTCCAATGCCGATAACAGTAGAAGCCGGTTCCGTAGCCCAGGCAGGGGGCCAATCCTTGGTGGCAATCACAGAACAGTCCGCCCCTGTGTCCAAAACACCAGTAATTGTGCGACCTCCAAGGGTCATCTGGATCTTTGGGCGCTCCTCCGTGACTGAGAAGGTAGCAGCAACAAGAGGGTCATGGTTCTGGGTTGACCCTGGGACGCATATGATTTTTGCTACAGGAGAGCCAGATCGCAGATGCGCCTGGCGATCAGAGAATACAGTCACATAGGGGTCATTTTGTTGTAACCCATGTAAAACATCTGGAACAAGGTGAATCCCTTGCTGTAAAACCTCTGACAGTGGAAAGACAAGGCACTGTGCTGTAGAAGAAAAACCAGCCCCTACTGACACTCTGACTTGGTGTGGCACATAGGGGACTGGCAGGTGTAAGTCCTGAGTTAAAAAAAGGCGAGGCAAGGCCGGAGGTGGGATGGCCGGAGAATGCACTGGATCCCCTATTGTTGAACCTGGGCCCGGGGTGGGCCCGACTGGCGGTTTCCCGTCGGCTGGTTCTGTTGGTTTTGGTGATTTTGCTGATTTGCATTGGAGCGGCACTGGTTAGCCCAGTGGAAACCCTTCTTACAAATGGGGCACTTTGTGCTAGGGCGGCGTTGCTGCGTGGTGGATCTGCACTGTGCACGGAAATGGCCTACTTTGCCACATGTAAAACAGGATTTATCCTTTGCAGGATTTTGGGACACTGTGGAAGATAAGGCCGTGGCTAGAAAGTGAGCTTTGTGTGTCTCAGTGCCCACTGACTGGCAGGCTTTAAGCATATCAGCAATGGCTATGTTTGATTTTTTTTTTTTTTTTTTTTTTTGACTTGAAGAAAAAGCTTTGGCTTCAGCCGTGCAATGTTTATTGTGTACAGTAAAAAATAGATCATCCTCCCTCCTCCAGCACTGCGCTTGCTCTGCCTGGTACTCAAAAGTAACAAATCAAAGGAATGTAACCTTGCTTTTGCCCACAGACAAAGAGAGTGTTATGCTACGTGAGCCAATCATTAGTCTAGCATGAGGTGTTCACTTGCTCATCGTGCTCTTAGCAATATCTCGTGCTGTAAAATCACTCTGCAATAATAAGAACTCTGCTCATGCTCTTATGTACAAGCAATCATTTTCCCACATAAGTGGGCTCAGGACATTGGTCATAATATCATGTTTGCTGACTGGGAAAAGTTGTGGACCACCGGGATGAAATTTACGGCATGTAATGCCTTAAGAGAAAATGTTATGAAAATGATTTACAGGTGGTACATGACCCCAGTCAAGCTTGCAAAAATTTATCATTTGCCGGACAATAAGTGTTGGAAATGTAAAGAAAATGAAGGCACCTTTTTTCACCTTTGGTGGACATGCCCAAAGATTAAGGCTTTCTGGGAAATGATATATAATGAACTGAAAAAGGTATTTAAATATACCTTCCCGAAGAAACCAGAGGCCTTTCTCTTGGGTATTGTCGACCAGGGGGTGTTAAATAAGGATAAAACTTTTTTTATGTATGCTACAACAGCAGCAAGAATACTCATCGCAAAGTACTTGAAGACACAAGATCTACCCACCTTGGTAGAATGGCAGATGAAGGTGATTGACTACATGGGTTTGGCAGAAATGACGAGCAGAATCCGAAACCAGGGAAGAGAAACAGCGGAAGAAGATTGGAAAAAATTTAAGGACTATTTAAAGAAGTATTGCAAAATTAATGAGTGTTAAAATGATGTTGGATTAGAAAATAAGCAGTTACTAGCGGTAACGGATAAGCTAAGGAGAATAAGTAAGATTAAATTCAAGTTAAAAGGGAAGGATTTGCTGAATAATTGATTAGAAATTGGAATACAGAAAGGGGAAGTATGAGGAAGTCGGGGAAGTAAATTATAAGAAAATAAGATTTTGAAACTGTACCTGTTTTTTGTTTGTTGTGTTTATTGTATTATCTTGTTTTGTTTTTGTTGTTATAAAAATTATGGAAACTCTAACAAAAAATTTATTAAAAAAAACCTCTCCTCTGTTTTCTTCATGTCATACGCAATTTTATAAATCTCTACCATCTTACCTCTTTCTCAACTTTTCTCTAAAAAAGAAAAGTCCCAAATGCTCCAGCCTTTCCTCATAGGGTTCTTCCATCCCCTTGATCATCTTGGTTGCCCTTTGGCGAACCTCTTCCAACCTACAATATCCTTCTTGAGGTGAGGCAACCAGAACTGTACATTACAGTGGTACCTCGAGTTACAAATGCAGACCTCCGGAACGAATTAAGTTTCTAACTAGAGGTACCACTGTATATTCCAAATGTGGCTGCCCCATTGATTTGTATAATCATTGGGTCAACATCTTCATTGACTCAAAGGTTGTGTTCCCAGTCAGTCACCACAGCCAGTTCAAACTCCATGAGCATATTAAGGTTTTTGGGGGTTTTTTGCCCCAACATGCCCCCAAAATATTTTATACTTGCTTACACCGAATTACATTTGCCATTTTGCCACCCATCCACTCAGTTTGGAGAGGTCCTTCTGGAACTCTTCACATTTTTTGTTTGGCCCCGAACAATTTAATATATCCGCAAACCTGGCCGTGTCACTGTTCATCCCAATTCTAGCTTGTTTATGAACAAGTTAAAAGTACAGTCCCCTTGAGGGACTCTGCTTTCTACAGCTCTCCATTTGGTGAACTGTCCATTTATTTCCTACTCTCTGCTTCCCACCACTTCACCAATTCCTGATCCACAAGAGGAACCTCTCTCCCCTCTTATTTAATGACTGCTAAACCCAGTGTATTTCAAACCAGAGTTGGTCCTTCATTGCCAAACTGAATGTATTAAAAAGTTATAATCTTAGATCAATACACTAAAAATTGTGGATCATGTGTATTTATATTTATTTTATACCTGCATACTTGTATCGACTGTCTTTGTGCTTCTCTAAGCCCCATTCCTTCAGCCCGTTTCCTGCTGCAGGCTGGCCCTGATTGTGCTTCATAATCTGGGACATGAAAACCAGTGCGTTCCAAAATACAGCCATGATGCTCCGGCAAATCATCTTGCACCCGTTAAGAAGAACGAGAGACCTACAAAAGGGGAGAGTGCTGATAGCTCAGTCAGTACAGCACGAGACTCTGAATCTCAGGGTTCTGGGTTCGAGCCCCACGTTGGACGAAAGATTCCTGCATTGCAGGGGGCTGGACTAGATGACCCTCGGGGTCCCTTCCAACTCTGCCGCCCGAGGCAGCCCAGGAGCCGCTTCCCCCGCCCTGCCCACCTGCACCGCCGCAGCAGCTGCTGCCATGGAGACGGTGGCGCGGGGCATCTCGCGAGACTCGCCGCCCCCAGGTTTGTGAGTGTGTCTGTGTGTAGCGCGCGAGGAGGGAGGGGGGAATGCGCGCGTTCTCGCGAGAGCGTCGTGTCCACGGGCCTGCCTGCCTGCTCGCTGCTTCCGGCTGGCAAGCGGGGCTGGGAGTGCAGAGTCAGCTGGGCAGCAGGAGGCGGAGGCGCGCGCAGGAGCAGGAGCAGGTGGGCGCCCGGGCCCCGTTCGCCGGGCGGGCGGGCGGGCCGGGAGGAGGGGAGCCGAGGGCCGGCGGGAAGCGGGCGGCGGAGCCCTCGCTGCAGCCGCGGGCGAGCAGAGCAGAAGCAGGCCGGCGGGGCTCCCGCGGAGGCCGGCTGGGGGCGCGAGGGGCCATTGCGGCAGCGGGAAGAGCCTCTTGCGGGGGGTGCGCGCGTTGGCCAGGAAAGGGGGGGTCTCCGGGAGGCGCTTCTTCCCCCCCTCCTCACCCCCCCCGCTTTTGCCCGGTTGGAGGGAAGGCCAGGGGCGGCAAAGTTAGATGGCGCGGGGGGTGGTGTTGTTTTTCTGAGGGGGTGTTGCAATATTTAAACGGGGTGCGGGGGTTTGGGGGGGGGAGTGCCGGGAAGCGTGCAGGCCGCGGGAGCGCGCGCGTTGCGATGTGGGGGTGTCTGGCCGGCTCCTTGCGCGGGGGTGGGGGCAGCAGGCGGCGCCCGGTGGCCGCTCAGGGCTGGGGGTGCCGGGGAGAGCTGCGGGCGTGCGCTTGCCAGGCAGCGCGCGCGCGTGGGTGGCTGGCACTCGAGTGGGTGGCCGCGGCGGCGGCGGCGAGGACAGGCGTCGTGCCTTCTCTCCTGAGCGCTGGAGAGGAAGGCTTCGGAACGGGGGCTTGCCACGGAGCGAGGCCGAGCGCCCTCGTGGGCTCGCCCCCCAAGTGACACCTGGCCCGGGGCATCCTGCTAGTCGGGCCTGCCCTGCGAGGCCACCTGGGCCTTGAGAAGCTGCTGTGGGAGATGCAGTTGCTGTTTCTCGGCTGAAGGGGGCGCCAGCACCACCCGGCAGAAGCAGGATTCTGGGATGTGTCAGCTCCTTCCCACGCACAAAGCTTCCTGGTTAAATCAAGGGACAAGACACCTGGATGTTTTTTATTTATTCATTTTGGAAAAGAAGCAGATCACAGTCGGTTGGGCCAAGGCTGTGTTTGGTCAAAGCCTGAAACAGATCATCCAGTCTCATGGCAAGGGCAATAACAAGGCAAATTGTGGGGGTCAGTTTGTTGACTCCGTGGATGTGGCTTCCAACTGAGCTGTCTAGCAATGATGAATGCTGCCATATGTGGCTCGGTTTATGTGACGGGCAGTGCCTGGCACATGTGCTCTCTTTACACCCTCCCTCTGCTTTGCCTTTCATTATTGTGACGCAGGAGAAAGGATCCCTTATAGGTCTCCGCTGACACTGGTATCCTGATCCCACCCTGCCCCCAACGCTAGCTCTCAATCAGGACACTGTTCCCCATCTAACATGAGGCCCTGCTTGGGATCCTTCACTCGCCAAATGTAGCTTTCCTTATAGGGACACTGGGATTTAGGTGATTTCTGGGCAGCGGCAGCAGCAATAAGCCATTTACCCAGGTTAGAAGGCATTGCACTCTTCCCCAAACATAGCCACATCATCTGATGTTGAAGCACTTCCCATCTTGCTGAACTGCATACCTCCACCTACTAAAGCATGCTGGGAGTTGTAGTCCCTAGTCTTAAACTAGCAGCATAGCTATGCTTGCTTCTACTCATCCGTTTTGTTGCACGATAGCAACTTAACCTCATGTACTTGAAGAAAAGAGGTGTGAGTGCCTTGATCCCATCCCATGTTATTCAACTTCAGAAAATTTGGGGACACTTGATAGTTTTTATCGCCCTCCTCAGCCTTTGCCTACCTTACTTCCACACTTGGCCCTCTTCCACTACTTGTAAGAATCATGGTAGGGCTTGGGAAACAAATTTCATACTCAAATGCTGTTGTCTCAAGTGGGCTGCATTCCTTAAAGGTTCATAAAACAAAAGCCTTTTCATACAGAGTCATAAAGCCTTATTTGTCTTGTTACCTATGGCCACAGTTGTCTTTAGTTTCTAGTTTGGCAACTGGGGGCTGGGGCTGGACCAGTTGCAGTGAGTCACCTTGCTCAAGCCGTCTCCTTTCTAAACTGTAGGGGCCTGATCTTCATTGGGGGAAAAACTGAGAAATTTCTGGAGGAAAGTAACACAACTGTAGGGGCACTAGATATGATCAGGAATAATCTGATCAGAATCTGGGGGTGCTCATGCGTATCTGAATTTTCTAGAAGTTCAGGTGGTGTTCGAATAATGTGATTCTTCTGCGTAGAGGAAATAATTGTTCATAACATGCTTGTTCAACAATATAGGGGGTTGAGGATGTGCAGCATTTCTGCTTTCTTGATGTTTTTCAACTGGGAAACTTCACGAGGCTCAAAATTAATTGGGTTTGAATTTTGTATGGCCTTGTGTTTAAATCTCTGGTTATAAACACCACCCCGTTTACAAATAAAATGGAGCCCTTGGTTTGTTGGGGTTGCTTAGGGATAGATGACAATTGCAACTTCGAAACTGCCCAGTTTCCCTGTTATAGTATCCATTTACTGTATTGTGTGACAAATTTTATGAAATGATACTTTTCTTTTAAGACATGGGGGAACCCCATCATACATTGCTGTTTGTATGTTTGTGGGATTCGTCAAGTTGGTTATAAGTTGTGAGTTTCTTCAGGGGTAGAAATGGATGGTGCTCATTGAAAAGGTAAGAGAAGATTATGGTCATATCCACACTATGCATTTAAAGCACACTCAATGCGCATTTAAAGCACATGACTCCCCCCCCCCCCCGCAAAAAAGAATCCTGGGAACTGTTATTTGTTAAGGGTGCTGGGAATTGTAGCTTTGTGAAGGGCTTTGGTAAACTGTAGTTTCCAGGATTCTTTTTGGGAAGCTGTGTGCTTTGAATGTATGGTCTGGTTGTGACCAGAGTGGGTCTTTGTTTAGCCTGCATAAAGGATCTTCAGGCGGGAATAATTTTGCATTACCATCAGCGGGAGGGCTTTTGAAGAACCGCTGTGGATTAAACCACAGAGCCTAGGACTTGCTGATCAGAAGGTCGGCAGTTCGAATCCACCCAACGGGGTGAGCTCCTGCCAACCTAGCAGTTTGAAAGCACATCAAAGTGCAAGTAGATAAATAGGTACCGCTCTGGCGCGAAGGTAAATGGCGTTTCCGTGCGCTGTTCTGGTTCGCCAGAAGCGGCTTAGTCATGCTGGCCACATGACCCGGAAGCTGTACGCTGGCTCCCTCAGCCAATAAAGCGAGATGAGCGCCGCAACCCCAGAGTCTGCCATGACTGGGCCTAATGGTCAGGGATCCCTTTACCTTTACCTTAAGCAAGCATTGCCTCCAGAAGACCAGCCAGGTCTTGATGAAGAGAAAAAGAATTGGCATCATATCCTTTCAGGCAGTTGCAGTGTCACAAATGAAAAACAAAATTTTGTGGGTGGGCTGTGTGAAAATGTTGCAGTTAGTTATTAACTTTTGTGATATTCATTTGTAGGGCTGGCTTAAGTTGCAGAAGGTGTGGCTTTCAGTTCAGCAAAGCCTTCCTCCTGCTTGAAAGAAGATTCCATTCGAAAGAGGTTTCCAATGGAGTCTTAGATCCACGCATCAAATTACCCTGCGTTTGTGAATAACCTGCAGGCAGATTCAATACCACAGGAAGAACTTCACTATCTTCTCCATACTTCCTGTGGAGTCTGTTTCTTGCAGGGGGTAAGGAAATTGTAGCCCTCCAAATGTTGCTGGACTACAACTCCCGTAATCTCTGGCTATTGGCCATGTCTGCTGGGGCTGATGGGATTTGGAGTCCAACAGCATCTGGAGAGCCACAAGTTATATACTCTAACAGTTGGCTGCTGAATTTGTGGCCAGGTGCTCTATGCCTGCGTGTGTGAGCCCAGCCTTAAAGGAAGGTGCAAATCTCATCATATTGCTTCAGGCTTATCTCTTCTTGTAGGACCTGCTAGTCCAGTCTTCTCCAGCTTGGTGCCCTCCAGCTCCCATCACCCCTGACCATTGGCCATGCTGGCTAGCGATGATGGTAGGAGTTGGGAGTCTAACAACATCTGACGGGCTCCAGTTTTGGGGAGACTGGAAATCCATGATGGGCAAGTCTCAAGAGCGTTGTTCTGGTCGTTGTTACTGGGAGCTGCCATTCCTCCAACTAATAGCCTTTCTCCATTGTCGCAGGACTTGTCCTTTGACACCGACTGGACAGAAGAAGCCAAGTCCTGCACTGTTGAACCTGCCGCCATGGGGAACATATTTGGAAACCTGCTCAAGAGCCTGATTGGCAAGAAGGAAATGCGCATCCTCATGGTGGGTCTGGACGCTGCTGGGAAGACCACCATCCTCTACAAGCTCAAGCTGGGAGAGATCGTCACCACCATCCCTACTATCGGTACAGTCTCTTGCCTTAAGTATGGGGAACTGCTTCCCGCCCCCTTCCTTTTCCAAGGGTTGAATTGCAGCCAGGCCATAGGATGTCCCTTCAGGACAGCAGTATCAGCAAGCACCTTGCTCCCCCATGGGACCCATTGCATCCCGTCTTCCTTACTGCCCCTGGGATTCAGTCCCAGTTCTACGAAAGTGGTGTGTGAGTGTGCTGAGGGGTGTCTGCTAAGTTAAAGCAATTTCTCTGTCATTTGTACTAGTCCGTTCCCTCCCTGACGGAGCACACAGCAGGCTTAATTAGGGTGACTCACAGAACTAGGAGCCGCTAGATCCAGAGGAGAACTCGTAAACATGCACATGGCACACAGAACCCTGCCTGCCATGCCAGCAATTTGCCCAAATTTGATTGATTATTGTTCCAAGCTTCCATCTCCAGCTTTGGAAAGGCACCTTACTGGGGCAGGGTCTCCCTAGCAGTTGAGGTTCTTGTTCCTGGTTAGGAACAAGAATCTTGCCAGCTCACTCAGTTCCTGGGGTAGTATTGAGTGGGCTGGCAGGCTTTAAGCAGAGATGGCTGTTGCTTCTGCACTTCTCAAAAGCACATTTATCTTGAAGCCCATTGGAGCCACGGGAACTTAAGAAGAGCCCAGATAGACCAAGGGTCTCTCTGGTCCACCAGTGGCTGGCCAGCCTAATGTCTGGCCAGAGCATGAGGAGGAGAACAACCTTCCCTCAGCAGCTGGTTTCCAGAGGTACCTTCCTCCTCAAATGTAGAAATTCCATTTCAGCTATGAATTATGCCTCTGATATGTTACTTTAATCTTGGGATCACAACAGGACTGGCTGGTTTGGTCTTTCCTCAACCTTTAACCGAAACAAAAAACCCCATGGCTGGTTTTATGGATTTGAAAGGGAAGTTTGGAAACATTTATAGCATTGTTGTTAATGGCTCAGAAACAAGGAAAATTGGGGTGGGGGCCCCTCTGTGAGGCCGTTACGAGTGCAATTGGTTATGCGCTGTTGCTGCGCAACCTCCATTCATCAGCGGTGCCTGTGCTGTGGAAGGAAACAGATTGTGGAGCACTAGCGCTCCCTGGATTGCACCATCTGATTTTTATCCAGCTATGTTGGAAAGGGTGACTCATTATTCAGAATATTTTAAAGAGTTAGTCACATTGGAGCCTATGGGTTAAATTCAACAAGGTAATTACATGAGCAGAATGGCTCTTGTTTGCACTAAAGAACTTCCCCTTCCTCTTGTCCCCTGTGTGCGCCCCCCCCCCCAGATACCTGCCCCCACTCTCCTCCGTAGGAGCTTTTTGGAAGGACATACGGACCCCAGGACAGATTTTAGGATTATGTGGGGGGCACACAGAGAGAGGAGTGGGAGGACATGTTCCGTGGCACAAGCAGTAGTTCTCTGTGTTCAGTGACTTCCCTAGATACAACCCTGTGGTTTCTTGAACCCACTGTTGGACTGTAGCTAAGGTTCTACATGGAAACAAGTCAATTTGGTCAACAAGTGCTTAATCTTCTTCATGGTAACATGTGCACTGGTGAACACATCTTACTGGTGAAGCTTGAAGAGCAAACTAAGATCCCTTTTTGATTTAATTTTGCCAAATTATTTGTTGAGAACAAATCTTGCCTCATAAAGTGGTTTTATTATTACTAAATTCGTATACCGCCCTCCATCCGTAGATCGCAGGGCAGCTCCCAAAGTACAATTAAAAACATTTAGAATATCCCTCTCTGGCATTACCAATGCATAAAATGAGAACCAAAAAATAGTTGAACCATGCAGCAGCATATAGCCTCAGTTTATGGCAGCCTCTTAATGGCCACACTTGTTGCCTTTCTGTTGTCAAGCAAAGAACCTGCCATCTGAAGTCTGAACTAGAACTGGAAGCAAGGCAGGCTTGCCTGCCAATTCTGGGGCCTATGCAAAATCGTGCTAATACTTGGTGTTTTGTCTTTAAATGTGGAATGCGTGGTTGTCTCTAGCTCAGAGGGAGGGCTGAGTCCCCTGTCGTGCTAAACTTGGTTCTTAACCTGTTGCTCTTCTTCAGGGTTCAACGTGGAGACGGTGGAGTACAAGAACATCAGCTTCACCGTGTGGGATGTTGGTGGCCAGGACAAGATACGGCCCTTGTGGCGGCACTACTTCCAAAACACCCAAGGTATGGGATTTACCAAGCTCCTCTCTCCCCATCACCTTCCAGGTTGGCATGGCTCAGGGCTTGTTTTCACCCTTGGGATGTCTTGGGCACAGCAACCCCCGGACTCAGTTAAACCCCTGATTTGTTGAGGTAACTTGGCCAGAGTGCTTTCTTGCTCTCATCCCAGGATGTTTAAACAGGAGCAGGCGCCTCTCTGAGGTGTGGATCTCACGATTCCAAAGAGAAACAAAGTGACTTGCAAGCAAAGGGTCAGCAGGACTGCGTGGCTGAGAACTTCCCTTGGGAGGGAGTGGTATGTCCTTCCTTGGAGGTTTTTCAGCAGAGGTTGGGTGGCCGTCTGTCCTGCATGCTTGAGTTGAGATTGGGGTCCCTTGCCACTTGCAATTGTTTATTTTGAGCTCTATTGAATTCTGGGAGTTGTAGTTTGTTGAGGGTGCCTGAGAGTTGTTAGGAGATCCCTATTCTCATCCTAAAGCTACAGTTTCCAGAGATTGTAGAGTTGGAAGAGACCCCGAGGGTCATCTGCAATGCAGGAATCCTGCCCCAAGCAGTCTCTGAGTGGACCCAAACCACCAACCTTCGGGTTAACAGCTAGACACAATTCACGTGGGGCTCTAGTACTTTTTAGGGTCTCCTAAGAACTCTCAGCATCCTTAACAAATTGCAGCTCCCAAAATTCCTTGGGGGATGTCATGGCTTTTCAAAGTGCTAACATAGTGCTTTGAATGTACAGTGTGAATGTGGCCTGGGGTGGAGCGGAGCAGCATGACACCGGATGAATTTCAGCCCTGCAGTGCTGGCATTGTAGGATGACTCTGGGACCATATTATCAAGATTCTGTAGCTATCAGGCAGCCTCTTGTTTTCCTGAGATTCAGCATCTTGCATGGGAGGCCTTCCTGAAGAGGCGGTGGGGTTAATTGGCCTTGGTTTAACGTGTGCTTCTTGTTTTTAGTCAGACAATGCCCCTGGACAATTGAGAGATCTGTTTAAAACTTGGAGTGTTCATTCAGGACATGAATTCTAGCTTTCAAGTTTGAAAACAAACCCATCCCTCCATTTCTTTGTGTGTTTGTGTGTAAGGGACGCGGGTGGCGCTGTGGGTAAAACCTCAGCGCCTAGG
The DNA here is from genome assembly GCF_965112155.1 of Podarcis liolepis. Taxonomy (NCBI): domain Eukaryota; kingdom Metazoa; phylum Chordata; class Lepidosauria; order Squamata; family Lacertidae; genus Podarcis; species Podarcis liolepis. The sequence continues at coordinate 5,371,840 of NC_139555.1, forward strand.
ACTTGCTGATCGCATGGTGGGTGGTTCGAATCCCGCGGTGGGGTGAGCTCCCGTCGTTCGGTCCCAGCTCCTGCCCACCTAGCAGTTTGAAAGCACCCTTAAGTGCAAGTAGATAAATAGCGGGAAGGTAAACGGCGTTTCTGTGTGCTGCTCTGGTGCCGGTTCGCCAGAGCAGCTTCGTCACGCTGGCCACGTGACCCGGAAGTGTCTGCGGACAGCGCTGGCTCCCGGCCTCTAGAGTGAGATGAGCACACAACCCTAGAGTCTGTCAAGATTGGCCCGTACGGGCAGGGGTACCTTTACCTTTTTATGTGTTGGTAGGGCAGGGCAGGGAGTAAAAAACAAAACAAAAAACCATAGAGAAAAGGCCTTGCAGAGTTGCTGATCAGGCTGTGTGGTTGCAAAGGCCACACAAAGCCTGAGATTTTTCTAAGAGACTTCACTTCTCCTTGAGAGGAAGGGCTGTGAGTTTCCATTGGGTAACCTTTTTCTCCCATCTTCTCTTGAAAAAAATGGGGTTGAGGACTGGCTTGCATCCTCACTTCTGCCTTTCCAGATGGTTGGATCTTTTGAGCAGCTGGCCTGCCCTTTGCAGTCTCCAGAATTCCTCACGTGTTAATTCTTTATTATTATTTATTTATTTATTTATTTATTTATTTATTAAATTTGTATACCTCCCTATACCCGCTGGTCTCACGTTCTTTAATCCCATTTCCACTCCACATCCTCATACTTTGCTTGCAAGATGTCTGTCTGTCTGTCTCTCTCATATACCTTGTGTCCCTTCATCCTCAGCCTTTCTTGCTTTCAGGTCTGATCTTTGTGGTGGACAGCAATGATCGGGAGCGGGTGAACGAGGCACGTGAGGAGCTGATGCGGATGCTGGCAGAGGATGAACTGCGAGATGCTGTTCTCCTTGTCTTTGCTAACAAACAGGTTGGTGCAAAGTGAAAGGTGGGGTGCTCCAGAACATCGGAGATTGGTGGGGAGTCAGTTGAGCCTCTTTGATGGGCTGATCTGATCGAGGTCTCTTTGCCTGCCTGCCTGCCTGCCTGCCTCTGGTAAGCAAACATGCCTTTGGCACTGCAATTTGATGAGGAACGCATGGTAATATATTGGCCTGCTGGCAGACTGCATTTGACTGTTTTGGGAGTTCAGTAACAAAGTGCTACTGATCCATGCTGTAGGGCAGAGGCAGGCAGAAGCAAGATTTACAAGTAAATATCTTGGCATGAGATTGGCAAGAGTTTCTAACTCTCGGTATTTTTAACAGTATCACTAACAAAATTGTCCATCCCATTGTCCCCTGCCCCCCCCCCCCGCCTCGCTGCGGAAATGTAACTATCCAGGCGTTTGTATGAAAGAACTGTGGACTCATTTCATCTCTTGTGTTGAAAGCAAATTCCTAGGCTCTGAATGTGCTCAGAGGCACTCTGTTCTTTAATTATAACTGTGCGTCTCTTGTACCTGACTCATGGTAGTAGATCTTCAAGTTCTAGTTTAAAAAATGAAGGAGATTTGACATCCCTGAAGTCTGCCCATTCCACCTTTGGGACAGAGGTGCAAAACCTGTGACTGCAGATGTTTGTTGGACTACTAACTCCTATTATTCCTGGGTGTTATTCTCTCAGGCTGGCTGGGGCTAATGGGAGTTCAGAGTCTCAAAAACAATTGGAGGGACACCAGTTCCCCATCTCTTCTCTAGTGAAATTTGGAGCCTTTGGCTGAAAACCCAGCCATGAACCAGTATAATCTCAAGAAAGACTCTGTGGAACACGCTGGCTTCTCTTTAGGTGGCTAAGATTTTCCCGTGGGCCATTGGGACAAACGGACACCTACATCATACATGGTGTGGAGCAGCACTGAAACCTACAAACTCTGGGGTGTGGAAAGGTGTATACTGCCATAGTAAGAAACTTTGGTTGTAGGATTCCATGCAGCACCTCAGAATAGCTGTTCAGAAGGAAAGTGCAGTTGCTGCTTTTGCCCATGTGCATTCTGTGCAGATGAGGGGCTGTTGTTGAGTGCAGGACTGAGCAAAACAAATCATGTGCTTTTGTGGCTCCAGAAATAAGTGCATGGATAATTCAGGGCTGCGTGTGCACTGTGATTCTGTGGGAGTGGACGTAAGATAGTGGTATGGGTTTTGAATTCTGTTTCCTAAGAACCCAGCTCCTGGATTTTTGTGTGTCCAAAGCGAATTTCTAGCCCTTTGGATTGCAATAATGGACTAGGAAGTGTGTGGGCCCGGCCTGGTTACATCAAAGAGTCCAAAGGAGTTGTTCAGTAAGAGTTCCTTTTGACTGATGCATCAGTTCCTCTGTGAAGCAACTCCACTTGTTCCTCCCTGTGAATAGCAGAATGAACTGTGCAAAATAGTACTTAAAAACAACTATATGCCACCCTTCAATCTTAGTTTTCAGGTGGGTTTTACAAGTAAACAAGAGAATAATATTGATACGATTTAAAGCAACATTAAAAAACATCAAACTTACTTGTAAATGTCCTTATAACACTTTTCAAAAGTCTGGGAGAGTAAAATGGGACGTAAAAGATAACTAGGCAAGCCTCTGTGGGGTAAGAGTTCCAGAGGTGGGGAACCACAACTAATAAGATATTCCCTCTGGTCACCAACCTGCCTCATGTGGAGGAGGCCATTGGCAGATGCCAGCAGAGGTTTTCTACAGGAGCAGGCAGGGGTGGCATCAGTTTCAATTTTGACTACCTTGGTAGCCAGTTTACTAACTTACGTACATACTTGTTAGTGCAGAGCAGGCAGAACCTGTGGGCAACACTTGGTGAAATCTGAAAAGTGGGTGGGTGGGGAGGGCTTCATCGCCAGGCAGGCATTTTAAGCTCTTCCTGTATGGAGTCTGGCTACTGTGGGAAGAGCTAGCAGCGATCTTAGGAGGCTTGAAGAAGGAAAGAAGGAAGGAAGGGGCAGCTAGATGGTGCCTCTAGCAAAAATGGACACTACTTACCAGGGCTGTAATATCTGGAAATGCTCCCGCCACCTCAGCGCCACTGGGTCAGTTGCCACTGACTCAAACCCACATTGGGTCCTAAATTGATTTTTGAGGACGCCTCTTCGAGGCTGGCTTCCTCTTTCTCCTCTCCCTGCCTTTCATCTTGGGTAGTTGAAAACTCTGGTCTTTTTCTGCCTCCTCTTCTCCACCCAGGACCTCCCCAACGCCATGAACGCGGCAGAAATCACGGACAAGCTGGGCCTGCATTCGCTGCGCCATCGCAACTGGTACATCCAGGCCACTTGTGCCACCAGCGGAGACGGCCTCTACGAGGGCTTGGATTGGCTGGCCAACCAGCTGAAGAACAAGAAATGAGTGCAGGGGTGGTGGTGGGGCTAAACCCCCTCACTTGTTGGTTCCATTATGGGTTGATTCCCCCCTTCCCCAACCCCCCTCTCCCCTTCCCCAACTTCCTTTCCCCTATTGGGTTTGCTTTTCCTTGCCGGCACCGGTTGCTGTGGGGGTTGGGGTGGGTAGGGGGGGGGTTGGGGTTAACTTTTGGTTTCTCTCTCTCTCTCTTTTTCTCATATTCTGGCTCTGCCAGGATTTTTTGCACGGTCTCTGTGTGTGCGCGTGTGTGTGTGATAAATATATATATAGAGATAATAAAATATATGGGTGTGGTGGGAGGGTTGGGGCAAGTGGGGGGTTCGGGTGCCGATTCTGTGGCCTTTCTTTTTCTCTCTCTTTCGTTTCCCTTTCTATTTTGTTGGTCAGTTTTGTATTTTCTTGGTGGTCTGTGAAGCTTGGTTCTCTCTCTCTTTATTTTTTTGACCGGAGGTGACCAATACTCAGTGGCAGCTGCTGCTTTCTTGCTTTCGTGTGCTGCGCTTTGGGCTGCAGCGAAGGGACCTAGGTGGTGAAGCCGGGGACTTAAAAAGGATGTGTGTGTGTGTGTGTGTGTGTGTCTGCAATATGTGCAGGAGGGGGGAGGGAACAGAGACCAATTAGTGCAAGGAGGGGGCATTCTAGGAAATGGGTCTGCAGGTGATCAAAGGCCCCTTTCTCCTTTCTCCTTCTCTTCCCAGATTGGGGCAATGTTCTGGAGGGAGAGCAGTGCTACTACTTAATTCTGTCCCCCACCCCCCAATTGTATTCTTTCTGTCCCTGTATATATATATTTTTTGTTGGGCAGTGACCCCTGCTGGCAACAATTGAGATTGCAGCAATACTGAATATTGCTCTTCCTTCCCCGAATCCGTCACCCTGTTAACAGCATCCTCATGAGTGGCCCAGGACGGTTAGTTGTTTTTTTTTAATGCTGCTGATGGACTTGAATCATTTGCACTCCAACTTCTTAGACCAAATGGCACTGGAGCCCTTGATAATGCACCTCTCCTGAGCCCCATCAATTCCTTACTGTTTTGCTCCCTTCCCGGAAAGCAGACCAGGGCTTGGTGGTGATTGGTGCAGGCTGCCGCAGTAAATTTGGGACCAATGCTATATCGTAAAGCTGCCCATGCAGATGCTAACTGCACACTTTTTCCTGGTTTGGCCTGCTCTTTCCAGCCAAGGGGAGCATGTGCAAGGGTGCCCCCGGCCCCGGCCCTTGGCAGCTTCAAAAGGTTGGCTCTTTAGTAATGTTGCTGCTTACTCCGTGGATGTCTCCCAGTTGGACAGAACATTCCATCCTTCCTCCGAAACACCCCTTCTGTTGCAAGATTCCTTTTCCATGATGGAGGAAGTTGGAAGAGTTGTATTTCCCCCCTTTTTAATTTTAGGGGATAATGATTGTATTAGGGTTAAACCCAGGTCACTGCATGCAACTTTCTGGTCACCCCCTTCCTCTGGACAGTGTTGGTACTGTGTGTTCCCTTTCCCCATCCTGGCAAATATGTATTTATTCCTCTTTTTCTCTTCTCCCTACCCAGCTTCAGCCCCCTTTGCTTGGTGTAAAGTGGTTTCCTCCTCTCCCCACCCCCTTCTGATTTGTTCATTCTCTGGGCCATGGCTCCCTATATGTGATTTTCTCGCCCCCTCTCTGAACAGTTGGATGCACCACGACCTCTGTGCACTCCCATTGGATATTAAACTTGTTTTATGTAGCAGCTGGCTCTAGTCTGGTGTTTGTGGCATGTGATTTATATGTTCTGCAGCTTTCTCAATATGAGCTTGCCTTTCTTGATGACTGTTTTCACACGCACAAAGTGCAAAGAGGATTAGGTACATTTAGGAACTTTTGGAGTGCGACAGTGGCCTAAACCTGGGAATGACTTTGACTGTCCAGCTAAACCAGGTGACAGGTAGCTGTTAGGTCTCAAACCCTCTGTGAGTTAGGAACTTACCCTGCATGTGAAGACAGGCTGCAGTGGATGGAGCGGATGAGACCAAAAGTGGGTCCAGTGGTCAAGAAGGCGGTTTCTGCATGTGCTGTAAAGGGAAGCTAGGGGCAGATGGGGCTCATCAGCCTGGAAAGATAGCCCATCTAGGAGAAGGAAAACTCTTATCCTAAACATCCTCTGCCTTGTGTGATATTTTCAGGTGAAGAAAAGACAAAAGAGGAAACCCTACACAAATCCAGAGTGGAGTCCCCAAAACAGTGGGATGGTTCCTTGTACGCCTCCTTCCAGCAGCTCCTGCAGCCAAGCTGGTGCCAAACATCTTGCTCTGCTTTCTTTTGGACCACATCAGTGAGTCCAAGAAAGGGGTCTTGTCGTCTGGGCAGCCCAGGACCTCCATACACACTGGCCAGATTTGCTCCCCAGAGAGGTCGCTATGGTGCTGCTAATTCAGCGGTTTGGCTTCGCTCCCGGAGACACAGTCAATTGTTTCTTGAAGCAGACGGATGCCAACAACCAGCTATTTAATACATTCGTACCCTGCCTGTCAATAACACAGAGGAGCAAGGATGGTTTATTGTGGATGTCATCTCCCCTCCCCACCCCTAGATATTCCAGGAAGAGGAAGCTGCCTCTTCCATTGCTGCGCCTACTTTCAGGCAGGGAGGGGTCTTTCCCATCCCTACCCAGAGACGCTAGGTGGGATTGAACCAGAAATACATCCTCTGACACTGAGCTATAGCTCATCAGAGGCATGCCAGAGCAGTGATTCATGTCCTGCTGTATTTTGCCTTGGTCAGACACCACACTGGGCACCACAATTTAAGAAGGACATTGACAAGCTGGAAGGTGTGCAGAGGAGGGCAACCAAGATAGAAACCAAGCCTTGTGAGGAATGGTGGAGAGAGCTGGGTATGTTTAGCCTGGTAAAGAGGGAACTGAGAGGAGATATGATAGCCATCTTCAACTACCTTAAAGGCTGCTACGTGGTGGATGGAGCAAGCTTGTTTTCTCCTGCTCTGGAGAACGGCTTCAAGTTACAAGAAAGGAGGTCCTGACTAAACACCAGGAAGAACTTTCTTTTAGAAAGAGCTGTTTTATAGGGGAGCAGACTCCCACCAGAGGTGACAAACTCCATCAGAGGTTTTTAAGCACAGTTTGGATGGCCTAGTTGCAGGGGGTTGGACGGTTTTATGATTCTATTGTGTAGGAGTTACAGTGGACATCTTTTTCTGTGAGCGAAGAATGCTAAAAAAAATTAATTAAGGAGAAGCGAAAAGCACATAAGTAAAAGGTGCTTGCCCTTTGGAATGGCGTCTATACACCTGCTCCCTCTTCTCAGGACAGATCGGGGGGTTGACGGTGTGAGGAACAGCCTTGGCTCCATGATTTGAGCATCTGCTTTGCATGCAAAGTCCCGGATTCCATCCCCCTCGTCTCTAGTTGGGTTGGGAGACATCTCTGTCTGAAGTCCCGGAGATGCCCTGCCAGTCATTGTAGACAAAACTGGATAGATGGACCCAAGGCCCTAACTTGGTCTAAATTGGCTTCTTCGTTTTGCAAATAGTGGTTAGTTCATTTTTAACTGCCTGTGAGCATAGAGCAGGAGAGGGGTGGTGTTTCTACCTGTTGCCTGAAAAGGAAGTGTGCCTTCCATCTCTGACCCCCTGAATATTCTCTCCACGCTGGCTGATGAAACGTATGAAATTTGCAAGCTCCTTTTTGGCTGGGGTCGCTGTGGCTTGCTCAGGGAGGGGTGATGGACATGTAGGGGCTGGCTTTAATTAGAAACAGCTTAACTGAGCTGCACTTTTCTATGGAGGAAGGGGTGTATTTTTTAATCCGGAGTGGCATTTAGCCCCCTCCGCTCCTGTATTTAAGGGGGATATTGGATGAGCAGCTAAATCCCATTAGTTGCTAATCCAAGAAAAGGTGGGGGAAGATTGCCCACCCTGACGACATCAGATTGGGCTCCGTTCCGCTTCCTCCTCTGAAAGGGATAAAGCGCATAGCAGGGTCTAAAAATCCTACCCAGACCCTCTTGTTCTACATAAGTGCCTTACCCCAAATCTTTAATAGATGTGATGAGAATAATACAGAGTGGCTGTAAAGAGAGATGGCCCTGTTGAGTTAAGAAAAGAAAAGAAAAAAGCAGTCTAGACCCCTGAGTCTCCAGGCCCAACTTTCCAACAGAAATTGCATTGTGTTAAATGTTTGGAAAATGTCAAAAGCCCAAGGCAGTATAAGTTCCTCAACTAAGTTTATTCAACATTTGTGAGTGACATTTGTCAGTGACAACAGCTCACTCATAGGAACACAAGATCCAAACTGACTGGACAGCACGATAATAATGCCAAGCATGAACTGACAGTTGGCAGTTGAAAGTGCATGCGCTTACTTGCCATTAGAATGTTCATCTACCAACACATCTACGATTGGTTAGAACGCGCCTTGTAACATAAAATGTGTCAAACCCAATACATAACACTCCTCCCCCAACTTCCTAACAAAAGGAACAAACATAGTCATCAAGGTGTGCCGGCCTTTTCCTCTCCTGCTGGGATCGTTGCAGTTCCTGTGCCCAAATGGGTGACCCAGGAGGTTCCTCCAGTACCCACTGTCTGAGTGGGGCAGTCAGCGAGGCCAGCTCCGAAGGGGTCACTGCCGATGGAGCCACTGAGGATTCTGGCCTGAAGTCGCCCTGCTGGGGTAACTCAGCCACCGGCAGCCCATCTGGTTCCCACCCTGGCCTGAGCACAGACTCTCCTGAAGTACCCATTTCTCTGTCCTCTGGTTCCGCTTGAAGTTCCATGTTCGGAGGTGCCCTGGCTCTGATCTGGTTGAGGTGTCTTCCAAACCAGTCCCCCCTCCAACCCTACCTCATAGGAAACCAGACCTGTACAGCAGGCAATGATACCAGGGACCCAACCCTGTCTGGGCCCATTGTTCCGGACGTACACAGTGTCCCCAGGAGAGAACCCTCTTGGAGCCCCCCGCGCCACAATGGATGGGAGTTGATCAAGAGCCCAGTCTCAATAAGAACTCCGCCAACCGGAGAGTCCAGTCTCCATGCACTATGCGCCTAAGCGCATCTTTGGTAGTATGGACCATGTGTTCAGCTTGGCCGTTAGTGGCTGGGTGAAAAAGAGCGGAACGAATGTGGCGGATTCCATTCTTGGTTACAAATTCTTTGAATTCCGCCGATGTAAAAGCGGTCCCATTATCACTCACCAGTGTGTCTGGCAAGCCATGTATCGCAAATAGCTTCCTGAGCGTGTTTATAGTTGCTCTAGCGGACACGGTTGAGGTCGGCACCACCTTGAGCCACTTGGACTGAGAATCAACCAGGAAGTGTTGGTCCTGAAAAGGCCCCGTGAAATCCACGTGCACCCAAGACCATGGGGATTGTGTGGACTTCCAGGACTGTACTGGTGCCTTGGGTGGATCCGGCTGGGAGACCTGGCAGGGCTCGCAATGTTTCACCCAGCCCTCTCCGCATCTATGCCTGGCCACCACACATAGCTACGGGCCAATGCCTTCATCCAGACGGTCCTCGGGTGAGACATGTGCAGTCCTTCTAAAACTTGTTTTCCTTAACGCAGGAGCCTCTACAGCCCCGCATCACCTCTCTCCCAGCCGGGAGAGCACGCGCGGGGCTAAAGCAGACCCTCGCGACCCTCTCCCGGCTGGAGAGGTGACGCGCGGCTATGGCAGGAGCCTCTATAGCCGCACGTCACCTCCCCAGCCGGGAGAGCGTGCGCGGGGCTAAAGAAGCACCCCGCGACCGTCTCCCGGCTGGAGAGGTGACACGTGGCTATGGAGGAGCCTCTCCACTGCACCTTTCCGCTGCTCCCTGACCTGCTCTTTGGGGCTGGTGGTGGGCTTCCCCCCGCCAGCCCCAAAGAGCAGGCCGAAAGGAACCTGAAGCCTGGAGAGCGAGAGGGGTCAGTGCACACCGACCCCTCTCGCTCTCCAGGCTTCCAAGGTAGCCGCCTGAACGCACCTTAAACGGCACCTTGTTTTAGAGCGGGAAAACAAGAGGGGGAAAGTTCTCCCCCTCTCTGCGCAGCGCCTCCTGCCGCTTCACTGAAGGGGCGCTGGGCAGAGAGGGGGAGATATTTTTTTTCTTGTTCTCCCCCCTCTAAAACAAAGTGCGTCCTATTGTCCGGTGCGTCCTATGGTGCGAAAAATACGGTATTTGCTGAGTCCAGCGTGGCAGTGAGGTCGTGCTTACTGTGAGGCGGCAGGCGATGGTGCTGCGGTGTGGTCTTAGGCCTCTGGCAGCCGGCGGGAAGTCATCAACATCCCATCCTCATCGCCAGTTGGCAGTTGAAAGAGCATGTGCTTACTTGCCATTAGAACGTTCGTCTACCAACGCTTCTACGATTGGTTAGAATGCGCCTTGTAACATAAAATGTGTTAAACCCAATACATAACACACTGAAAGCAAAGGAAACAATGCAAAATCTCTTGAGTTCCATAAGAAGGTAAGAAGAGCCTGCTGGATCAGGCCAGTGGCCCATCTAGTCCAACAGATGCCTGTGGAAAACCTGCAAACAGGATCCGATCTCAAGAGCCTCTCCGGCAGCTGACGTCCAGAAACATCTGCCTCTAACTGTGGACTCTGGGCACAGTTGTCGTGACTAGTAGCCCTCAATAGCCCTCTCCTCCTCCATGAATTTGTCTCTCCCTCATCTAGTTTGGTGGCCATCACTGCCTCCTGGGGGACCAAGTACCATAGCTGAACTGAGTACAGCTTGAAGAAGTGCCTTCCTTCTTTTTATCTGTCCTGAACCTTCAACGTTCAGTTGCATTAGGTGTCCACGAGTTCCAGCTTTTTACCTCAAGCCCTTTTGCAGAAAGCCTGGCCTGGTATATGGCAGCTCTCTTGCCATCTTTCCCATTAGTGTTTATTCCAAGGGTGCCTAACCTGAAACCCTCCCGAATATGTTGGCTTCAAACTCCCATCAGTCCCACCCAGCATAGCTAACTGCAGAGATGAGGAGAGTTGTGGTTCAGCAAATTCTGGAGGGACACAGGTTCCTCATTCCTGGTTCATTCGAGTGGCAGTAGCTTTTCAGGGTCTCGGGCCCAGAGAGGTCTTCTCACATTGCCTGCTCCCCCCACAAAGATCCTCTTAAACTGAGATCCCAGGGACCTGTGGTCTTCTGAATGTTGCAAGCATGTGCTCTACCACTGTGCTCACTGTGGATGAGACTACGCTCTCTGGGCATGTGCCATCCCAGCCAGGTGTGAATGAGACCAGAAGTGACATATATATCTCTGTTCCTTTCCTTTATAGTGGAAGCTCTGTAGTGCGGCAAACTGACTTCAGGGGAAATGTTTTGCTGTTACTTCCATCTTCTCACTGTGGGAGACCAGGCAGGGAACTATGGCTGAGAGACAGCCTGCCTTGTGAGCAGTATATATGGAATGAAGCCCACAGAGGAGGGGGAACACTAAGGAACCAAGAAGTCTCTCCTGATGGCCAGTCAACTCCTCCCAAACCTTTGTCTCTCATCCTTTAGCACACAGTACAGTCATGGTATTAAGTTTCAATCACCCCCAGGGCCTTGAACTTTTGCCCTTGTGCACAAAGGCTAGGTTTCTGAGGTTGGGCTAGGTTGGGTATAGCTCTGGAAGCAATTGCACGGCATTGAGCAGTGTGATCTGAAGTCATCTATCTGCCTTTCCCTCATGCCTGTCACTTGTGCAGCGAAGAGGCCTTTGCAAAACACAAGTGAGTATGATGCCCAATCTTGGCAATATATTGTGTGACTGAAGAATCTTTAAGTTCAAACGTGTGAAAATGCATACAAAGCAGGAGCGTTATATATGCCACATGGGTGTTTTCCAGTCAACTGGGCATAGGCTGAAGGCATATGGTGCACGCAGCAAACTGCTGAGGTTAAGTTGTTCTGAGTCTGGTCAGTGCCTGGATGGCAGACTTAACTGGGAATCCCGTGTGAATGCCATTTTGAGTTCCACGGAAGAGAGGAGGACATAGTAACTGGGACCTGGGGGAAAGTTGCAGTGTGGAGTTCAGGTTGCCTGCCGGCTAGTCACACTCTTTCCCTTGATACTCCACTTCCCCCCAAAATTATATTAGTTTATTTTTGGATTTTCGGGTTTACAAACACCAACAAAGAGAACAATTAAGCTATAATCAATGAATCCCCTTTGACTTCCCTCCTCCCCTTTTGTGGATCCTTATGCCAACATTTTCTCCTGCATCACGTCTGTTACTCGGGTGGTGCTTCAGTTTGCCCAGGGGAGAGTAGGCAAGAAGCAACTTGGATGAAGAGAAAGCCATGAAGGAGTGCGATGGCCATGATCTAGAGCAAGTGTAAACTTTTCTGTCATGGAGAATCAAGCCTGCAGTTGCACCAGCCGACACATATGTTACAAAGAGAAGTGGGAATAGAGTCACACTTGCTTGGCATCTAAATGGAGTCCTGCTATTTAGACTGTGCGTCCCTGGCCAGTGATAAAATATTTCTATGTGTGCTGCCTCCTGCTGGGAAAGTTTAGGGATCAGTCACTGGGTGGTTTTGAAAGTCTAAGCAAATGAAATAAGAACGTGCATTTCCCCCCCAGATAAGAGTACAAAATTGTGCATTTGGGACGGACTGTACAACTCGGTGGCCGAACACTTATTTTTCATGCAGAACACCTCAGTCTCTGGCATCTCTAGGTGGGGCTGAAACCTTGGAGACCCTCTGATTGCCATTATGTAGGGTCTGCAGCCCTTGGGTGAGGGGCCACTGTCATCAGGAATCTTGAGTGCTCTGGGCGCAAGCCACAAAATGGCTGCCATTAGGATGGCTGGTCGGGGATAACACAAAATGGCTGCCACACCTAAAAGAGCAGAAAAAGAGACGGGCCCACAGAATTGTGCCGGCATTGGCGACTGCCCCATCAATGGACAGAAAGCACCTGCATCAGACACTGCCATGCCCCCCTCCCATAAAGAAGCCCTTTGCTCTTCTTCGTTCAGAGGGTGGGTGGGTGTCCAATGTAATGTAAGCATGCTTAAGGGTCTGTAGTTCGATGTAGGAGAGGCCAAGCCAGCCAAAGAGGTACGACTGAGCAGGAAGAACAAGTAGCCTCTTGTGTGTGGTGGATTTTTGAGGGGGTATATTGTTTTGCATGAGGTACTGGCAGGCACACTGGCACCTCCAGGCTCCACGCTGGCATGTTGGCATGAAGCGGCTTCATGTAATTAGTATGCCTACCCCCTGAAGTCACGCTGTTGCCCTGCCTTCCCCTACATGGAGCTTGGGCACCCAGAGCCAGAGAATCTACACATGCCACTGGCTGCCTGTACCTGCAGAGCACCAGCTACATGCATAGGCGCCCTGTTCTCAGATGCCCGCCCCTCCAGCTGTGAATGTCAGAGGGCAGAACCAGGAGACATGGCGGGGCGTAGCCTCATTGCCCATTTCAGCACATCTGAAGGGAGGCTTCTCTCTCCGGCGTATCATGGGGAGTGTGAAACCTGGGAAAGCTGTGTTCTTCCTTTATGTTCCACAGTTCGCTATCTGACAGGCTGTGAGCCAGATTTGCTAAGGAAACAATTTCACCTGATCTGTTGTAACTCTACTACCCCGTTTTAATCCAGTCACGAAAAGGTAATTGCTTCCATTTTTCATGTGAAAGAAAACTGCCACCAAAAGCTGACATTTTAATCATGCTTCTCTTTTCAGGTTCTCTTACGTCATGCTCCCTGCTGGTTGCTACTCAGTATTTTATTATAGTCCAACTGCTGCAGAAGAAGAAAGCAATCCAGGGTTGAAATCAGAGGTTAGCATCCCTGGCAGGACCAGCCCTACTGTTAGGGCAGAGCAAAGCAACCTCAGGCAACAAGTGCTGGGCAGTAGGTAGTGGTAGTTTGGTGTGGGAGGGCAGAGTGATGTGTGCCATGTGGCCTGCCCTGTGCTCCCTCACCTAGTCCTGCAGGTGCAGTGGTGGCAGCCAGTGCTGAGGTGGGATTCAGCTGCCAGTCTTGCCAGCTTCTGGGCAAGGAATGACAGAGCAGGGTGTCGTGCCCTGCTTTGTCTCGGGCGGCAAAATGTATTGGACTGGCCCGGATTACTGGGCACTCGCATGAGGCCCACACCCCACCCAGTGGGCCTGCTGCCAACCCCTGGAAGCTCCAAGCCCTTCGCCTTGCTATCACCTGCCCCTCTGAACATGGGAGCTGTGACAAGTGAGAAGGAGCAACAGAACAGCAGCATCCTTCTCCATTTGCCCTGCGCTCCCCTTCTGGGTGGAGGCGCAAGTGGGCTTGGAGGAAGAAGGGAAACGGATGGATGGAGGGCTCATCTTGCACAAGCGCCATCCAATACCTGGAGACAACACTGGCACAGCCTTGGTCATTCCCATTCTGTGTACAGCTCCGAACAGGCTGGTGCTATGCTGAAGTCTTAGGAGTAGGACTGAATGGTGATAATGGACGAGAGCAGAGGAGCCCGTGATGCACTTGGGGCTGCCTGTCACTGCGGCTACAGAGCTTGCCAGTCTCAGCACCCAATCCTGCTGCACCGGTGGAGAAGCCATTGCTCTTTGGCATCATGGAGGAGAAGGGGAGCCAGCTGACAACATTGACGGGGAGAGACAGAGTGCCTTTTCTCCCCCCCCCCCACCTACCCCCAGCCTGAGCTGGAGCCTGCCTCTGGTTTCTCACCAGTTCTGGGCTCATCCATCTTGCATTGTCTCTGGGCAGAGGAGGGGGAAGCGCCCATAATCCCATTAAATGCCGCCAGCCCGTCTTCGGCTCATCACAGCAACGAGGGCTGGTATGTCAATATGGAGGGGGGGCAGCCAGAGCCCTGGGATGACAATGGGGGCAGCAGCACAGCAGGGGAAATAGCTGGCATGCCTATCCCGTCACCGGGGGCACCCAGCTGCCCTTCTGGAGGCACCGTTCCAGAGAGCTCTTATGCACCATTCCCAGTCTGGGCCTGCTTAGCCAAGTGGTCTACAGCGCCATCCAGATGCCGCAAAGCCGTGGTCTCTGAGGGCGGGGCAAGTTAGCTGGCAGGGGTGTGGGGCTACAGTATTCGGATGACGCAGGCTGCCAACTTTTTAGCTGGCCACCGAAGCTGTGCTGCTCAGAGCAGCTTGATATGCACAGATCACTGTCTCCACATGCTCTGGGAAGCTTCCTTGCTGGGCTTCTGCATATCAAGTGGAAAGAGTCCAAGAGCAAGCCGAGCTGTCCTCTCTTTTCTCTTCCTTCTTTCCTTCCTTCCTTCCATCCATCCCCAGGCATGACTGGAAGAGCAGTAGGTTTTAAGTAAGGATCTTGGGATCCCTGGTGGGGGAGGAGTGGATTTGTGGCAATGCCTGAACGCCAGTTATCCTCGCCCATCTGTGTATCTCTAGACTGGTGCGGGGAGTGTGGCTTTGACAATGCCTGGAAGCCAACAGGCCTGGGTGTTTTGTAAAAGGATGGGTTACAACACAGGTAAGTCCACCTGACACAACTACTTGAATTTGGGCGTATGTGCATTGCACACCTGGTAGACTGCTACCTTTGATAGTTCATAAGGAGTTTTTCCCAAGGGGGCAAAAATGCTCTAGGGCTGCCAAGTGCCCTTCGAATGCAGCCAGATGAAGTCAATAAAGCACAATGAGCTAGTTCCTTGTGATTCATGCTGGATGCATTCCAGTGGGAAGACAGACCTGTCTTGTCAGGGACCGGGATGGCTAGAGGGAAGGACGTCACTAAGGCCTTTAGATTGAATAACCTCGGGGTGCTTATTTTCTGGGGGGAGGGAGGCAGGATTTGTGATGTTTTGCTGCCACACAGTGGTGACAGCAATGTACTGCACCTTTGCAAAATCTGCATTTTGTAATTTACAGTATAAGAATTTATAAGAATTTTGTAATTTATAAGAATGCCTCTGAACTGCCACTATTTTGCTTTGTTGTTTAGTCGTTTAGTCGTGTCTGACCCTTCGTGACCCCATGGACCAGAGCACGCCAGGCACCCCTTCAACTGTGTACTGAAATTTTAAAGGTACATCCAAACTGGTGTGTGGGTGTGTTTTCCCGCAACATGTCATTGACACAATAATAATGTACTGTATTAATGCTGGATATATACTAGAATGTCCACACATTAGGACCTGTCCAAGAGTGAAGGCCTTTTGGGAAATGATTTATAATGAGTTAAAAAAGGTATTTAAATATACCTTCACAAAGAAACCGGAGGCCTTCCTTTTGGGCATTGTCGGCCAGAAAGTGTTGAAAAAAGATAGAACTTTCTTTATGTATGCAACTACAGCAGCGAGGATACTCATTGCAAAGTATTGGAAGACACAAGATTTGCCCACACTGGAAGAATGACAGATGCAATTGATGGACTACATGGAACTGGCGGAAATGACTGGCAGAATCCGAGATTTGGGAGAAGAAACAATGGAAGAGGACTGGAAAAAGTTCAAAGACTATTTACAAAAACAGTTAAAGTTGTATGAATCTTAAGAAATTGCACGATTTAGAAAAGTATGGTTCCAGTAAATTTAAAGTAAATTTAAGACATAATTAACTGATAATAATTATTTTAAGATAAGAAATGTAACATTTGAGAAGTACAAATAAGGTATGACCCAAGGTAACAATTTGCTGAAAATTTTTATTGTTGAGAACGCAGGGTAAGGGAGATGCGAGGAAGTCCAATAAGTTATACAAAAAAGTTATGAAAGTTTTGTTCTCTCTTCTTTTTTACTTTCTTTACTCGATGTATAATGTAGATGTATATGTATGTTTAATATGTGTTTTATGTTTTATACTTGAAAACCCAATAAAATATTTATTAAAAAAAATAAAAAATAGAATGTCCACACATTGTTCTGTGTTATTAGTTGCTCTGCAAAGCTTCCCCATTGCCACTGCATTAATGTGATACAGAGGGGCACTCTTGCACAACAAAAGCAGGTCCCAAGAAATAAAAATAATCTCTGGACATTTGTGCTATTAAAAAGGTTACAGGATTTCAGCAGGAAGCTACAGGACATGCACCAATGAGAGGCAAAGGAGTATGTCTCCCCCAAAACTTCCACAGGCACAGACTGTATTGAAAGTGGAATCATGTATAACCATCATAATATTATTATCATGAATGCACAGATAATTAATTCATCTAGCTATGGTGCAGAGGTTTGGGGTACCTCAAAGGTCTCCGGTCTGGAATCCCCACATAATTATTTTTTAAGAGTTCTTTTAGGTTTACCCAAAGATGTGCAATCTGCCATGGTCAGGTTGGAAACTCGCATGTTGAGCATAGAGAGCCAAATAGATAAAATAATTCTCTGTTACTGGTTTAGAGTTCAACAGATGGACAACACTAGGCTACCAAAAAAATGCCTGATTGAGCTCTCAAATGGATTACTCCTTAAAAACTGGGTACATCATGCTGCCCAACTGATGGGCAAATATGACCTCTCAGTGACTGAGATTAAAGAACTCCCCCTATATTCACAGAAAAATATTTTTAAATGAACCATAAGGGTAGTGGCAACTAAAAACGATCTAAACTCTATGTGCACATCTACATGCGCCCCATTGTATTTTAAACTTAGAGAGGTCAATGAACACATATCTTATTTTAATGAATTGACTTTTGCACAGCTTCAAAAAGCTTTTACAGAGCTACGACTAAATACAATAAGCTCTGCTTATAGAGATGGGAGACATAGAGGCATACCAAAAAACGAACGTGTTTGCATTAAGGGATGTTCTGAAGTAGAGGACCTTATGCATTATATCTTGCACTGTCCGTTATATAATGATGCAAGAAAAAGATTTTTGGTACCTATAATGACAGGGTCCCCTGGCCATAACCCCCTTGATATGATGTTATATCTCCTTGCAGACACAGATAAGTATGTGACCTGGCGGGTAGCACTTTTTGCAACTGCTGCTAGGAAAATTAGAGCAAATTATATAGCCAAGGTAGCCATTAACTGCAAAGGAGATGAATTTATTTGATCCCATCTATCTACCTCAGGCTATACTCTATCTTTGTCACCAAACTCTGAGTATAAATTGCACACTGTATTAATTGATACTGTTTTTAACATTAGTGACCATGTGATGATTTTAGCTTATGAATTTTATTGTTTAATGTTTTTATTTGTACATTGGGGTACTTTTATAGCTTTGTTTAGAGTACATAATGTTTTAATAATACAAATGTTTTAAGTCTTTTTTTACCAATTCAGTATATTTTCTTTTAATTGTCAAATAATTCTGTGTACATTGCGGCAGCCTTTGGCTATGTGCAATAAAACTGACTGAGACTGATTTCATCTAGCTCCATACTGCCAATAATGAGTGACAGCAGCAGTCCAGGATTTCAGACAGGATCTCTTCCATTCCTACCTCGAGATGTCAAGGAGTGAACTTGGGATCTTCTGAATGCAAAATGTACTCTAGCACTGAGGTATGTGCCTAGGTCACATGTGTTTGCAAACACAGATTTATTTTCCTTCTCCCATGCCCCTCTCTGTACATTTTCAAATGTACACTTAAACATTGTAAGCTGCCCAAATAGATTCAAAATCATGGGACGTCCCTCCAGTTGAATCAATATAGTTCTGAACAAGCTTGTGCAAACAAGAGTCACTAGGATCTGTTTTGTACAAGTTAATGCAATACATAAGCTGATGGCAATTTATAGGTAGCAAGTATGGTTGCAAATGTGCCCTTTAAAATGAAAGCTCTCTCGTTAGCTACATGCCAATGGCTTATAAGAGTGCCTTCCGCTGTTTAGCTTTCTCTTCCACAAAATTGTACAGTGGTACCTCGGGTTACAAACACTCCGCTAACCCGGAAGTAGTACCTCGGGTTAAGAACTTTACCTCAGGATGAGAACAGAAATTGTGTGGTGGCCATGCGGCGGCAGCGGGAGATCCCATTAAAGTGTTACCTCAGGTTAAGAACGGTTTCAGGTTAAGAACGGACCTCCGGAACGAATTACCGTATTTTTTGCACCATAACACTCACTTTTTTCCTCCTAGAAAGTAAGGGGAAATGTCTGTGCGTGTTATGGAGGAAATGCCTACGGGTGGCATGCCTACGGATTTTCCTCCTCTAAAAACAATGTGCGTGTTAAGGTCGGGTGCGTGTTATAGAGCGAAAAATACGGTAAGTTTGTAGCCAGAGGTACCACTGTACTTTGCTCTGTGATTGGGGGCAGTGACCATGTTCATGTTCAGATGAATCTTGGGATGCTGGTGACTCAAGAGTTTTCAGACTTTGGTGCTGGCACCTAGAAATTAGAAAAACACACAGGGCTTCTGCTGAAGAATGCAACGTATTTCCCCCCCTAGTCATTCACAGTTTGCTACAACAGCTGTTCCTCTACTGTCTGGGTTCACTTTGAAATCCAGACTTGTCTTTGCTTTCTTCTAGAAATGTGAAATTACACACATTGCTGTATTACATCTGTTTTGTTTAGATCCTCCAAGCACCACCAATACTAGATTTTTCCTCATCTTCGAGAAGTCCCCTTATCTTTTTTGGCAACTGCTCTTGCAGCACGCTCAAGGTGACAGTCCCTGCTGATAGGAAATGGCAGGCATGTTTGCTTTCCACGTCAGCTTTAATAATAGGCGCAGCTACCTGTGAAAGCAAATGCCTGAGAATTGCCCAGTCCTTTCCATTCCATATGGTCAAAGAACCCTGTAGCTGAGTGTGTAATGGTCTAAAGATTTTCTGTAGTCAGACACATCTTAACTGCAAGTTGAGGTGTCTCTGTGTATTCAAAGTTGTGTGCTCATGTCCACATTGCTTGTACCACCATCAGTTTGTGTACACATCTGCACATGCATTTGCAAGTGTGCAAATAAATATTATATCCATTTTGGTAGGCTTCTCCATATCTGGGCTAGAGGTTGAATCATTAGGTGCAACGGACAGGCTTCTACACTTTTCATTACGGTGCACAAACAGCCTTTGGGCAGGCAGACCTTGTTCTGCAGGATATGCAAAGCTGCAGGTGTACACATTTCCTTTTGGAAACAATTAGTAAAAGTTCAGAAGTCCCATGTCCTCCTTTCCACCTGGCCACTCCAAATCAGTGCACATCTGTGCATATTCACAACCATTATAATTATTCACTGCCAGTGTGTAAAGCACCATAGAGCTAGACAAGCAACATAGACAGGTCCCTGCGCCCACAGAGCTTACAGTTTAAAACAGTGAAGAAATAATAGGGCAAAGGGAGGAAAGGCAGAGGAAATGTAGGCAGATGCTGTCATCTTTTTAAAAGTGTGCTGGTAATTAGGAATGAGGGGGGATTAAGAGGAAAAGCCATACCAATGTGGAAAAGGTGGGTTTTGCAGAAAGGGAGAGAGCGGGGATCATGTTTATGTATTGTGAATGCAACAGCACATGCAAGGATCAGCAGCCCTGGAAGAACAGGGAGAGATAATTTAAGAGAGTAGGAGACCTTCAGTGGGCTATAGTTCATGGGTAGGAAAACTAAGGCCTGGGGGCCAGATCCGGCCCAATCGCCTTCTCAATCCAGCCTGCGGACAGTCGGGGAATCAGTGTGTTTTTACATGAGTAGAATGTGTCCTTTTATTTGAAAGGCATCTCTGGGTTATTTGTGGGCCTAGTCCAATAGTGTGAGGCAGGGATGGCAGCGCATGCGGACAGAACTTCCACATGGTCATGCAGTCCGTGTGACCAGGCCCTAGCTCTCATTCTCAAATGTGGGATGGGTTTTTATAGGTAAGAGAGGATATATTAATTGCAATTAATCCTTCCAGGTGCCCAAGTGTGTGGTTTGAACTGTGGTTTAAAATATCATCCTAGTCAGCAAAATTAAAATGCATAGGGACTAGCAAACTTTTTCGGCAGGGGACTGGTCTACTGTCCCTCAGACCTTGTGGGGGGCCGGACTATATTTTTTGGGGGGGGGGATGAATTCCTATGCCCCACAAATAACCCAGACATGCATTTTAAATAAAAAGACACATTCTACTCATGTAAAAACACGCTGATTCCCGGACCGTCCGTGGGCCGGATTGAGAAGGCAATTGGGCCGGATCCAGCCCCTGGGCCTTAGTTTGCCCACCCATGTCCTAGGCTGTAAAACCTTGATTTGAGCAAGTCCAACTTTGAAGTAAGCTGGCTCTCCTATTCTTACCAGCTTAACAAACAATCAGGCAACAAATTGGGAAGTAAATTGGAAAGTATAATTTATTTACCAGTACTTTATGATGTTGCACTGGTTCACAGCAATGGCAGCAGTTAAAGCCATGCAGGCAAAATACTTTTATTTACAGTGTAACTTCCTCTCCAGGAAAGGAGGGGAAATGACATCACACAGAGTTCTTTCTAGCATTTGTGTTTCTATGGTCTGAGCATCTGCCTATCAGCAATACAGCTCTGTGCGGTTGGCACTTTCTCATGCTGACAAGAATATGCCTTTATTAGCTTTGGCTGCTAATCTCCCACACCAAAGCCGAGTCTTCCAATTTGTGAAGAGTGTGCTGCTCCTCCCCCCAGGGCTATCCAGAGCCAGATGGGCGGGGTATAAATAAATCATTATTATTATGTTTTCAGAGAGGGTGGGCACCTTCCTGGGCGCCATTGTGTGGGTGCTGTGGGGAACAGTGTGCTGACCTGCGGAACTCCCTGCTGCAGGATTTCACCAGAGTCCTGGATGGGGGTGGGGAGAAGAGGCCTGCTTAGCCCACCTTCCCCTTCCCACAGCAGCCAGGTGCCAGTGGGAATCCTGCGAACAGAAGGGCACAAACAAGGAGGCACCTGTTCTGCAGCAATAAAACTGCTAGCACGTTTGCAAAGTTAGGAAGGGTCATGTATGGTTTCAAATTGGATGGGGGGGTCTTGCATGGCAAAGGGGTGGCCTAGATGACCCTCGGGATCCCTTGCAACTCCACGATTCTTCTCCAGCAACCTTCCTACATTACTTGCACCCCGTTTGGTGTTGCTGAGCACGTGTCTCTCGAAGGCCTGAGAGCAGCACCTCAGCTGCGCTCCCGGTGCCAGGAGAGCCCCGCTCGCTCCGACCCTCCTTCCTTCCTCCGGGGCGGGGAAGCGGGCAGCAGGGGGCGGCGCCAGGAGGAGGCACCCTGCCCTGCCCTGCGGTGCAAGCCCGGTCGCCGCTGCTCCGGCTCCGTGGGCCACCTCTCTCTCGCCATGCTACCTCTCCGCTTCGGCCTCGTCCTCGTCCTCCTGTGCGCAGCCGGCAGCCGCGCGCAGCGGGCGGAGGACGAGCCCGAGAGCCCGAGCGAAAGTGCGCCCCGGGAGCTGCAGCTGGAAACCCTGGTGAGGGCGCGCGGGCGCAGCTGCCCGGCCGGCGGCGAGAAGTGCCCGGCACGCCTCCGAGATGCCGCCGGCGAAGCTGGGAGGGAGAGACGCAGCCCGGGGGCGCGCCTGGTCCTCTTGCGCGGCGGGAGGGGCGAAGCAGCAGCGCCGGCGCCGCTGACTCTCGGGGGCGCAGCGGAGTCTTTGGAGAGGCCCCTCCGCCGCCCCCCGTTGGCGCGCTGCTGCACGGATGGAGAGCCACGTGCGGCTCGGATCCGGCCCCTCCGCTGACGCCCTCCCTTCTCTCTCGGCTCTCCGCAGGTGGAGCCCCCCGATGACTGCGCGGAGCGCTCGGCGCTGGGAGACGCGCTCCACATCCACTACACGGTAAGCCGAGGCCGGGCGGAGGGCGCGGGGAAAGCCGCGCACGAACACGTCAGCACCGGCGCTTCCCGGCTGCCTGGGGCGGGGCTTCCCGCGGCTCCGCCCTCCGGGTCTGCCCGGCGCGGGTGCTGGGCAGGGAAGATCGGGAGCGCGGGGCGCGTTGGTGCGTTTGGTTTTGGGAAGGCGAGCTGTGCGCCCCGGTGCCAGTCCTCCCTTTGCCGCCGTGGAAGAGGGCACGCGTGTTTTCGGAGCAACCTTCGCGTCACGAGGCCCAATAGGCTTTTGCTCGGCTGCCACATGGACACCGGGACAAGCCCTGGAGCCCTGCTTCTCCGGGGCGCAAGGGCTCCCAGCAAAAGGGCAGAGGAAGAAGGCTCCAGTTGCAGGCAGGCTGGGGCAGACCCCGCGTGGGGCAGCCGGCTGCCCTCCAGATGGCGCTGGATTCTGGCTCCCGTCAGTCTCGACCGCTGGTCCTGCAAGCAAGCGGTTGGCAGAGCTGGGAGTCCCAACATATGGAGGGGATCAGTTACAGATAGGTAGCCGTGTTGGTCTGCCATAGTCAAAATAAAGAAATTCCTTCCAGTAGCACCTTAAAGACCAACTAAGTTAGTTCTTGGTATAAGCTTTCGTGTGCATTGGTCTTTAAGGTGCTACTGGAAGGAATTTCTTTATTTTGCCAGATTTATACAGGTACTTAAGGAGCAGATGGGACTCATCCGCCTGAGAAGGTAGCCCATCTCAGAGAAGGAAACTGATCCTCAACCTTGGCTGCCATGCAGGACATCTTCTGGAGAAGAAGAGGCTAAGGCGGCACAAATCCGGAGTGGAGTCCCTAAGATGGTTACCTCCTTTAGGCAACTCCTGCAGCCAAGCTGGTTCCAAATGTGTTGCTCAACTTTCCTTTGGCCCACATCAGCAAGGCCTGTCTTGTGATCTGGGCGGCTGAGGACCTCCAGGCTTGCGCCCCAGGGGTCTCACCTTTGTGCTGCTATTGCAGCAGTTTGCCTTCACCCCTGGAGGTGCACTCCATTGACTCTCAAGATAGATGCCAACAGCCTACTGAGAAAATACATTAAAAAGCAACTGCACCAAAAGGAATTATTGTGAAAATAAGAATGGGTGCCAAATTTTGTCCTCATTCATGGTGCTGTATTACCAAAGTCTGCCCCTGACATAATTGGCTACCCCTGGTGTAGAAAGTGTCCCTTGAAAGTCGAACAGGTATTCTGAAGGGAGGGAAGCATATTTTCATAGTTGCTGGGATAGATGCTGCACACATCACAACACCATAGAAGAGGTGATTCTGTCAGTGTGAGAAAAGCGAATGCGTCTCCTTTTTAAAAATCTGGCTTTTAAAAAATAATAATGGAAAATGACGTCATGGTGGAAATCACTACCAGCCTTTTTCCTGACACCGTGTTGCTCCATTTGTCTCAGAACCACAAGTTTCCACACTTCCTGCAAGTTTTGTTTTTCCGTGCAGTTTAGCAACTGCTTGTGGGCTTCCCTTAGGAAATTGCTTAGCTGCCATGAGACTAGACTAGCTGGGGCTTTGGTCGGATCTAGCAGCTGAATTGCTGGTTCATAGCTTTCTTTCTTTGCAGGGTACCCTTGAAGATGGCCGCGTCATTGACAGCTCTCTGTCCCGTGACCCACTGCAAGTGGAGCTGGGCAAAAGACAAGTCATCCCAGG
This sequence comes from Podarcis liolepis, assembly GCF_965112155.1. Taxonomy (NCBI): domain Eukaryota; kingdom Metazoa; phylum Chordata; class Lepidosauria; order Squamata; family Lacertidae; genus Podarcis; species Podarcis liolepis. The sequence continues at coordinate 5,395,509 of NC_139555.1, forward strand.
TACATCTTTGGAACTCGCGCTCTGAGGCCAATTTGGCTAACGAACTTCCCACGCAATTTGGACAAGAACTGGAGCAGGAATGTTATCCACTATTGGACCTTTTCCAATAATAATAATAATAATAAATTTTATTTATATCCCGCCCTCCCCAGCCGAAGCCGGGCTCAGGGCGGCTAACAACACTAAAATAGTGCAACATTATAAAAACATCATAAGAATTAATTAAAATCAAAATTGATGGCAACCATAAACTAAAGTATTGTAAAGATTGCCAAAGGAGGGAGTCAGGCTGCGCCCTGACCAAAGGCCTGGTGGAACAGCTCTGTCTTGCAGGCCCTACAGAAAGATGTCAAGTCCTGCAGGGCCCTTGTCTCTTGTGACAGAGCGTTCCACCAGGTTGGAGCCGCAGCCGAAAAAGCCCTGGCTCTAGTTGAGGCCAGCCTAACCTCTCTGTGGCCTGGGACCTTCAAGATGTTTTTATTTGAAGACCGTAAGTTCCTCTGTGGGGCATACCAGGAGAGGCGGTCCCGTAGGTACGAGGGTCCTAGGCCGTATAGGGCTTTGAAGGTTAAATACAGTGATACCTTGGTTTACAAACCATAATCCGTTCCGGAAGTCCTGTTGTAAACCAAAACAGGTTGTAACCCAATGCCCGCTTTTGACAATGGGGCCTCCAAAAAAAATGGGTTGTAATCCAAAAAAAGGGACAAACTCTCCCCTTCGTTACATATCTTTAGGTGCCAGGTAAAAACTTTGTGTTTCCTGTTTCTCCTTTACAAATGTTGCTTGCATGTGGCATCATTTAAATTCTGCCCTGAGTGCATGCTACTCTACTGATGCACTCAGCAGCTCACAAGTGACTCTGACCCTGGCTGAAAGCAGTGCGGCTTGCATTCTCTGTCAAATATAAACAGTGCTGAATGTAAGCCACACTTAACTCTTACCTGTGTTTATTCTTTTGCTCAGGTTTAGAACAGGGTCTGCTGGATATGTGTGTTGGGTAAGTAATTTTCAGTGTGCTTGCCTTGTAGTCTCTGTTACCATCTCTGAACCCCTTCCCTAAAATGGACCTTTCACAAGCTTAATGCAAGCCACAATTTCTCACTTTCTTAACTTGGGAAGGTTCTCTGTGAGGCAGTGTAAGAACTCTTGGTCTCCTCCCATAAATGTGCCTGTTGAAAACCTCTCTATTCTGCCAGGCCTATGCGGGTGATTAAGATTACCTTGGGCTGGAGTATTGTTTAGAGGGTTGCTGCTGCTGCTGTTAATTTTTTGGATCTTTATTTTGGATCTTCTGGTTTATGTGGAAGTTGTTCAATTTGGTTGTGCACTTCCTGTTCATTTGTTTATTGTTTATGACTACTTTTGTTATTTTTGTAGTTGTGTAATTTTTTTATATGTTGTAAGCCGCCTTGCGCTTTAACTTTGGAAAGGCAGCATGCAAATAAAATGATTGGTTGGTTGATATCCCATAATGGTTTTAAGATGTTTGTTTTAAATTGTTTTGACTTTAGGATGGTTTTGATTTTTTATTATTTTACTGTATGGTTTTATGATAGGGACGCGGGTGGCGCTGTGGTCTAAACCACTGAGCCTTGGGCTTGCCGATCAGAAGGTCGGTGGTTTGAATCCCTGCAACGGGGTGAGCTCCCGTTGCTCGGTCCCTGCTCCTGCCAACCTAGCAGTTCAAAAGCACCCCAAAAAGTGCAAGTACAGGTACCGCTCTGGCACAAAGGTAAACGGCGTTTCCATGCGCTGCTCTGGTGTCAGTGTTCTGTTGCGGCTTAGTCATGCTGGCCACATGACCCAGAAAAACTGTCTGCGGAGCGGACAAATGCCAGCTCCCTCGGCCTGTAAAGCGAGATGAGCACCGCAACCCCAGAGTCGTTCGCAAATGGACGTAACTGTTAGGGATGCCTGTCCCTTTACCTTTATGATTTTATAGAGTTGTAAACCACTATGATTTATTTCTATATATCAATAAGCAGCAAACAAATATTTTTATGTATAAATGTGAAAAGGAAATCCAACTTTAAAAAAATTGGTGTGAAGCATCCGTAGAGCATTTATTTGAATCCTGCTCTCTCCAGCCAAGGAATTTCTAGATTGTTTCACTGACGACTGCAATTTTCTGCCCGGGTTTTTTGTTTTTTGTTTAATGCCCAATGAATCCCCACTGAAGTCAACAGCTTTGTACACCCGTGTCCCGTCCTCAAATGCTGACATGGCATTCCTTCTTCCTGGCAGGGAAAAACGCAGAGTCATCATCCCCCCTCACCTGGCATACGGAAAACGAGGTTCCCCGCCAGCTGTCCCAGGTACAATCCAGCGACTAGCACCTATTTGATGGCCATTCGGCAGGACATCTTGGCAGGCTGTGTTTTTCTAGGCTGGTCTATCTGCTTCCGTTGCCTTTGGATGTACAGATGGCACATGGGCTCTGATTTGGGGTTGAGGAACTGAAAAGGGGAGCTTGGAAAGCGACTGACTGTAGCGGGGTGGTCTCTTACAGCATTTTGATGCTGTGGGATAGCTAGATCACTGGGTGACTGCATGAGAAAGAGGCGATGTGGGGTGCTTGGTACAGTGTTGCAAGACAGCATTTCTCCATTAGTCTTCTTTTTAAATGCAAGATATTTAGTCAGTGGCATAGCGTGGGTTGTCAGCACCCGGGGCAAGGCAAGTAATTTGTGCCCCCTAACCCCTAACCTGCCGCCACTGCCAGCTTCTTCTTGCTGCTGCCTGGTCTGGCCTGGTGTGGTTCTCTCCCGCGCTCAGCGCTGCGCTGGGCGGCCGCTGCACTGTCCCTCCCCCAGATAGTCCCTCGCTCTCTCTCCGCATCGCACGCCTGGCACCCACCCCTCCACAGTGGGCGGCGACCCGGCGGCTCGGATCGGATTCGCACAGCCAGCACTGCAGTGAGAGTGAGTGAGCGAGCCAGGTAGGGGCAGAGAGCTGAGAGTGCGAGCGCGCCCCCCCCAGATGTTGCGCCCGGTGCGGCTGGCCCCCCCGCACCCCCCACGCTACGCCACTGTATTTAGTTCCTTCCATTCCCTTCTCATCTCCTGCTTATCACGAAGCAGCGGTAGCAAGCAGTGGGTTTAAGTTCTAAAAAGGGGTGAGCTGAGTCTGAATCCTGCACGGAAGCCGTGTTGGTTCAAGGTTTTCCTGCCTGAAGCAGAGCCCAATGGCCCCGTTAGGGCTTTTAGTTTTGCTGCAGCAAATTCCTGGCTATGCTCCTACACCCAGATCTGCAAAGAATTGCTGCAGTTAAGCATTGGTGAAATGTACTCTGCACACACTCAGAAGCACTCTTTTCTTTGTTATTACTTCATAATTTCCTGGGCCGAAACAAGGCATTTAAAAAAGTTTTCTGGGCTGAGCTGCGGTTTCACATTTCTAGTGAAAATGCACCCTGACCTAAGGTGAATTCAGGCGTGTTGACTGAATGGGACAAAATTCACACAAACGTGTGGAAAGTCCAGAGTTGCATTTGAACGTGTGAGGTAAGAGGTGTGAGGATGGGATCCACAGGTGTTGCAGTGTTACTGAATGCACACAACTTCTGGAGAAAACATGGTGGCCAACCTGTGTAGCTCACAATGGAGCATCTGGCCACTTCAGTAAAGAATTGGGATGTTTGACTTACTAGCTGCTGGCATTGGGGCTGGATGGGATGGCATCCTCAGCTGAAGCTGCCCTGTGCTCATCACCCCACATTAACCCCATTGCTTAAAGGATCTGTGGCTGGCATATGTGGTTGCAATCTAGGTATCAGCTTGGGCGAAGTATATGCTCCCCTAGGAATTAGTTTGCATATAGTTTGCAGTTAGACAAGCAGCCGTGGCCCTGCTTACGTTCTGCCCTTGGCCTGGCAGTTCATGTAGCCTGCAGAGCCACGCATTTTGAGCCTCCATGCAAATGCAGCTTGGTGGCTGTGCTCTGCTGGCTTTTGTGCCCTGACCAATTGCACCAGCGCAGGGATGCCGGCATAAAGAGGGTGAAGGCAACCCTTTGGGTCTCTCGCGTGGAGCATCCTATGGACAATACAGACCCTCAGAGAAACCTAGGAAGCGCAGTGTGGTCTACGTTGACTGGCTGTGACTGTCCAAGATTTCAGACAGGATTCTTCTCCAGCTTTACCTGTGTGTGCCTCTTTCTGCATGCAAAAGAGGTGCTCTACCACTGAGCCACAGTCCTGCAAAAGTTACCTTTTGCCAGTGCAGGATATGGGGCTGGAGGGACCGATTGCCTGGCACAGGGAAGCAGAACTAAGTTTCTCTTTTCTCCTATGCTAGAAGTGACATTTAGTTGCAGCAGCACCAGTGGGTGCAGTTTGCACTATGATATTGAGGAGGGCCTCTTGCTAATTTTTTTGAGCGAGCCCCCAAAGTCCTGACAGCACCACTGAGCAGCGCAAAGCCTTGTTTGCGCTTCTCTAGCTGCCATAGATGCTTAACACTGACAGGGCAGATTTCCTAGGGACCTGCCTTGCCTGAATTGTCTCCCAGCGCTGCTTCCCCCAACTCTCTCCTCTCTCTCCAGCTGACGCAGTCCTGCAGTTTGAGGTGGAGCTGGTGGGGCTGTCCAGAGCCACCTACTGGCAGAAGATGTTGAATGACGTGCTGCCCCTGCTCTGCATCGGGCTTGTCCCTGCGCTCTTGGGGCTCATTGGCTACCACCTGTACCAGAAAGCCCGGGCACCCCGTGTCTCCAAGAAGAAACTCAAGGAGGAGAAGAGAAACAAGGCTAAGAAGAAATAAAGTGCCTCCTCATCTTTTTGGACATGGCTTTGCGGTTGCTTCTCTTGTGGGGTTCTGCTCTGTTGTGCTCGCACCTTCACGAAAAAGCGGAGGGTAGGGGTAGGTTGGATGAAGGGCTGGTCTCACCTCCTAGGATGTAGTAGTTTGAACAGTCTTTAACCAGGGAAGGGTATCTAGGGGGTATTACTGCAATATATAAGCAGCTCCGTCTAGCTGGTCAATCGAGGATTGCCTATTTCTGAGAGTCACGTCTAGCAAAGCACTGGCAGGCCATTCAGAATATACACTGAGCAGGACTCATGTATTGTTTTACAAAGTTTAAAATTCCCATGGCCTAGATCAGTGTTTCCCAACCGGTGTTCCGCGGCACACTAGTGTGCCGCCAGACGTTGCCTGGTGTGCCGTGGGAGGGAGGCGGGCGAGTCGGGCGGCGAGACGCGGGGCGGCGGCGGCGAGCAGCGGCCGCCCAGCGCGGGGCTCTCGCCGTCTGCCTGCCTGGCTGCCTGCCTGACGCGCAAACCCCCGGCGCAGGCGCCCCGCTTGTTGACACGGGAGGGGAGGGGGGAGAGGAAACGCTGCTGGTGTCGCTGCTCCTCGGCGGCGGCTCCTCCTCTCAGCCCGCCCTGCCTATATTTGCACCAATCCCCGCCCACTAAAGCATTCACGCCTCCCAATGGGAAGCCTTGCCGGGCGGCGGGTGCTGCTGCCTGAGAGTTCTGAAGCCACGCCCACTTTCCCAGAGACTGGCGGTTCTGAGGGATCCAGGGCAGGGCCGGCGCGCGCACGCTTCTTGCTGCCCGGGCGCTTGCTCTAATCCCGCCTTCCCTGGGAGGGAGGGATGGCGGTGGCCGCGAGCGTCCGGGGTGGGGCGCGCGCTGGCTCTCCCTGGCGGCCCCCGTGCCTGGCGTTCTATCAGTGCGCCTCCTCTCTCTTTCCCCACCCATCCTCCACGTGCTGCGCTCTAACCCGGAAGCAAATTAGAACACGCCCCCCGTGTGTGGTGTGTTTTTTGTGCTGCTCCTCTTTTTTTAGGGCTTTTTGGCGGCTTTTGGGACGGCGTCGAGGGGTGGCCGCCTCAGCTGCCGCCGTCCCTCAGTCCCTCGCTCTGCTGCCTCCTCCCACCCCGGCAAGGGGGAGGGAAAAAACTTTCACTTTTGTGCGTCCCTCCCGGCGTGACGCTGCGCGCTGACGTCACGGGGCGGGGCTTTAATGGTGGTGTGCCGCGAGATTTTTTTCCGGTAAACAGGTGTGCCGTTGCCCAAAAACGTTTGGGAAACACTGGCCTAGATTGTGCTGCGACAGGGGGCAGAGTGATGCATTTGCAATCCTTCAGGTATATTTGCAATATGTTCCTTAGACGTCGGTGGCCTCCAGCTCTCACCAGTCCCAGCCAGCATGGACAAAGGCCAGGTACTCCAGGAGCAGAAGCCCAGCAGCGTCTGAAGGGCATCCTTGATTTGCACAATGAGCTTTAACTAACTACATCTTCCTTGGAGGCCCTGGGAATCGTAGTCCTGCAAAGTGAAGGACTTTTTGCAGCACACATGATAGATCTGATCTCCCAGCATTTGGCAGGGGTATTAAGTCAGCTAAACCCTACCTCTGAACTCTAGGATGGAGAATTAAATAAAAAGCTAGCACGCTGGAAAGGAATTTGCTGCCAAGGAGTGTGGTGGAGTCTCCTTCTTTGGAGGTCTTTAGGCAGAGGCTTGACAACCATATGTCAGGAGTGCTCTGATGGTGTTTCCTGCTTGGCAGGGGGTTGGACTCGATGGCCCTTGTGGTCTCTTCCAACTCTATGATTCTATGAATCACACACAAAAGTTGGCCCCTGCACAAGTGCTTAGCCGCCTCCTTTGCAAACAGCTCTTAGGCCTGTGCACAAGCCTATAAAAGAAACCACTGGCAGTAGACGCACCATAAGTGAGAGTTCCCTATATACCAGCCTCAGGGGCTTTGCTTGCAGGGGGAAGAAAAGGCTCTAGCACGCATCAGCTCAGCTCTGTTCAGCTGTTTAATGGCAGGTATTGGCCCTTCCCCAAAGGCCCCCCAACAGGCCTCACTCTTCTTTATGCCCAGTGGTCTCTTAACATGACAGAGGAGGATAGTTTGAAATCACACGCCGCTGACTTAGAGGATCCGCTTGACCTCGAGTGCTGCCTCGACCACGTTATAGATGGGCTGCTTGGCAGGCTGGGGCGAAGGTGGGGCAATGTTTTGCTGGTTGACAATCATCAGTGGATTGACCTGGCTCAGAACCTCGTCGTTCACCGAGATGCCATCCAGGTACTGCTTGAGCAGCTGCCTCAGCCTGAGGTTGTCTTGGAGCAGCGCTTGCTTCGTCCGCTCCAGCGAAAGCTGCTCCAGCCTCACCTTGTTGTATCTTTGCCAGAAGCGCTCCAGCCCCACGTAATCCTGCATCATCTGGGAAAGACATGGGAAAGACAGGCTTCTGGGTTGGTTCTAAGGAGCTGCATCGCGGTCTTTGGACAAGAATCCCTGCTTTGAGTCCGTGGCTCCATTGGGAGAAACAAACTCCTCTTGAACAGCCACTAAGTCGGGAAATGCTTCTTGTGAATGTAGCACCCAAAGGTCTTGTAGCAAAGATTACCGTATTTTTCCATAAGACGCACTTTTTTCCTCTTAAAATCTAAGGGGAAATGTCTGTGCGTCTTATGGAGTGAATGTGTGGTCCCTGGGGCTGGGGACGGACGGACCCGGGCTTCCCTTGCCAGCCCCGACCTGCTCTTTGGGGCTGGGGGAAATCCGGGTTTCCCCCGCCAGCCCCGCCAAGCTCCTGAGCAGCTCTGGAGTAGCCCACGAAGCCTCCGTAGGGCAGCGGGGAGGCTTCATTCCACTGCCCTGGGGAGGCGCTGCGCACATATCCCTGGCTTTTGCAGGAGGTGGAGGAAGGGACAGAGCGAGGCTCTCTCACTTCCCCCACCTCCCGCAAAAGCCCCCAAGAGCCACATATTTTTTTCTTGAATTCCCCCCCCCCAAAAAAAGTAGGTGCGCCTTATGGAGCAAAAAATACGGTATTTCTTATAGCTGTGTGGCAAGGAAACGCCACAAAGTCAGGTGGGCCTGGATAGAGAGGCAGGCAGAATGCATTCTGGGAAAGTACCAGAGGCAAAGGGGAAAACTTTGCATGATGCTAAGTGCATCACTTGAAGTTGTGTGGTGGTTCCCTTGCTGTGAAGAGCAGACATAGGGAGCCTGATCAGGATTGGGGATGTGACATGGGGGTTAACTCTGCCCCTGCCATGGTCTGAATGGAAACCCTTCCACCCCAGCTGCTGCTGCTGCTAGCCTTGGGGTGGGTGTTCCCATTGGTGCCGGGGCTGTATTGCCTCAATCTGACCATTCCTTCTGGGAAAGAACAGCCCTGAATGCTAAACTGGAGACACGGAATAATCCTGACAATGAAGCAAAAGAACTGTTTCTTCCTCTGCTGGTGAAGCAGGCACACATGCCTTCCTCCCCTTTCCACACACAGACAATTCACCTGGGCTAGTGGCTCTTCCGGTTTCTCCAGGACCACCTTATCCACAGTCTTCTGTTCTTCCCAGGTCAGGGAACTGGCATAAAATGGCAGCACTTTCTCCTCCTCCGACTCTAGCCTGCGGCACATCTCAGCCAGGCGCAGGATCAGCTCTGCCTGTAGGGGACGGGGAACAATAATCAGACTTTGTTTTCCTCTATCTGGCACAGGATACACTTCCCAGGGTTGGGTCTTGCACTGGAGTGTCTCTGTATAGTTCTAAAGTGGGAGTTTTAGTTCTCTGGAGGGCTAGGAATGCCTTCACAGGATTTTCAGCACTTTTACCAAACTACAATTCCCGGGATTTTTTAGAGCAGGGTGAGGATCTTGTGAGGATCCTCCTGATGTTTGTTGCTGGATCCTAGCACCTAGAACTCCTAGCCTGGCCAGTGGTCAGGAGTGGTGGAACTGGTGGTTCTGACAACTGGAGGGTCATAATTTCCTCAATCCTGCTTTAGGGAAAGCCATGGCAATTAAATGAGTATAAAACCAATATAAGTTTGTAATGTAGGTTTAGTTGCCAACAGTCACATGAGGGAAACTCTGAACTGTACATCTCGGCTAAAAGAGCAGCATGCACGGAATCTGCTTTGCTCTCTGGGAGTTTTGAGTTTCCACCACTATGTCAGGGCACTTTCAAGCCATGCACGGCTCCTTTGGGAAGAAGAGGCTATAGGCTGTGTACACATTAATGGCTCAAAATGCAACTAAATTGTTCTTTTTCTCAATCCAGATTGAAGCTGGTTTGAGGGGAAGCACATCAAAACACAGTATTTTGTAAGAAACCACCACATGGATAGGGAATGATAATGCCATGTGCACACTACTTCTCTAACCAGTGGTGGGAGCACATTGGGTGCAGCGTGAACACAGCCTGTATCTCGTTGCCACATTACAATCATCCCTGGGCTCCTGTACCTTTAAGAGACACCACACATGATGTTCCCCCAATGCTGAAGTAATCTGTGTAAGAAGGGACATGTACACCACTTTGTGAGAAAACACAACTGTCCTCTGAAAGCTGCTCAGCACCCTGGCTTCTAAGCGGATTATTGTGACAAAATGAGAGCCATGCACAATTTTCACACAAGAGTACATATGGGTTCCCCGCACCATGAAGAGATTTAAAATTTGAAGTTATTTAAATGTACGCTAAAAATATGTGACTGGGACGAACATATATGTGACAACATGTCTGTCACACAGGGACACTCAAAAGAGAGCCAGAATTGCGGGCAGCTGCTTGGCAAGGGAAGATTATGTGACAAGATTTACAGGCAAAGCACTTGTTCTGTTATAGTGCAAGGAATTAGGTTTGCACAATGGAATCCCCACCCCCTGCATGCATGCCCTACACCCTCCCCAAATCTGCTCCAGAAGGTTGGGGGAAATCCCAAAACAGACTTAAGGGATGCACAGGGAGAGGAGCACAGCCAAAACTCCTTGTGCTGATCAAATGAGTGCTTTCGATGCTGCCCATAGTGTCTGGAAAGAACATCATCCTTTCAAGGCAGAGGAGACAAGGAGGCTTGGGAAGGCTTGCACCCTCTCCTGCCATCTGAGGCTGGGAGGACCAGCATTATTTTTTTTTAAAGAACCTTTCTAAACCGATAGATAAAATAGATAGATGATCTCAAGTGTACAAAAACTCAAGTACAAAAACCCCCATTGATATAAAACCACTAAAAACGAACCAGGATCTGAAATTGAAAAATGAAACAGAGCATCATAGGATAGAAAAGTAAAGGGTCCAGCTTTAATAATCCGGGTAAACTTGCACAAGAAAGCTATGCATTCAACAGGGGTGGTGGCTAAAAGGAACCTCCATATAGCCTAGAAGGATAAGGTGTAGCCTTCACTACTGCTGCTTCTCTCTCACTCTCACCATTTCTTATTCTCGCAGGAATTCCCAGCCATCTCTTCTGTTTGAGCAGTCCCAGCCACTGTTTGTTCCTTTCCCCAGTCAAGAACACCTTATCTTTGCCCCCAATAGACCGTGCAGCTCCCTCCCTGCTCCTCCTCTGGAAGTGCTTTCTGAGAGGCAAGAGTCAAGCTCCGCTGCTCTCCAAGGTGATGTGGGAGCACATGCACACAGAGCAACCATTGCTTCTTAAAATAGTTTAAAGAACAAGACAACAATGCCCATTTACACCACAAAGAACTCATAACCCACCTGCTCTCAGCAGCCAGAAATACCATAACCAGACACTGGAGAGACCTGTCAGGAGTAAGCATGGACCAATGGTACCAAATAGTATGGGAAACAGCCCTACTAGAAAAATTAACCAATAAACTGAATCTGACACGGGGACAAACAGAAGAAGACACCTTCACCCCGGTCTGGCTCCCCTTTATCACATAGACAGCCCAACAGGACAGTGACAATAATCCACCAACAGCATACAAATCAATATGGCTAACCTGATCCAAAACACCCACCCACCTCACTCACACACGAAAACAAAGATCACCACAGCCAATCACAAGCAAACAATCACACCCTAGGCCAACCCCAACCTCTCTCACCACCAAAGGAACACAAGTGAACAACACAAGCAATGCTGACACCAAACTCTACATACATTAAACATAATAGAAACACCGCCACCCGACCCCACCCCTATCCATCTTCCCTTTCTCCACCCCCCCTTTCTTTTTTCTTTTTTCTTTTCTTCTCCTCCTAATGCCTCAACAAATGAAATGGATTTGTAAAAATGTTACATGAAAAAAAAATACGAGGCACTACACTTCTGTAAAACAAGAAAATCCTGAATAAAATATATATTTAAAAAAAAAATAGTTTAAAGAAAGGTAGGGAGGAAATAGGTGGGAGGTTTTTAACCCTATTATTTTCCACACTACCAGACCTCAGCTGCTCACGAGGGTAATATATCTCATATGCAACATGGGAAACAAAGGGGAATTCCTCTAAGCAAGGGGGCTTCCCAGCAAGGGAGATAAGACCTGGCTGATTCCTCCCTGCCTTGGAAATGTCAGCAGTATAGGCATCTGTGTTCATTCAGAAGGCGGTAGCCCCCCCCCCCCCGAAAGCTAGTCTCCACTAAAACAGCTTTATTTGGAGCCAACCAGGTGCTATTTTTATAGGCCAAAGCTGTGCTTGCACATAATCTGCGAGAACTCTCCTGGATCTGAACTCCATTTTGGGAATCCCAAGGGCTACCAGAGACCACCAAAAGTTTGATTTCTGCATGTTCTCTTCGGCCAGGGGTGAACGAAGGCGTCATGACACCTGGGGCGGCAAACCGCTATGTGTGGCGCATGTGTGGCGGCGCATGCATGCGCTGTACATAATGGCGTTGCACATAATCTGTACATAGAGGTTTGCTGCCAGCACCGCTCCAGCGCCGTACAGACGGTGCCGGGATCCTCTGCTCGCGGCTGCAGGATTCTCCGTTTGCGGTTGTAGTGGAGGGATCCCACCGCCATCCGTACGGCGCTGAAGCAGCGCCGCTGGCAAACCACTATGTACAGTGCATGTGCGGCGGCATTACATACAGCGCATGCATGCGACGACGCATGTGCACTGTACATAGCGGTTTGCCACTGGCACCGGAATCCTCTGCTTGCAGCTGCAGCCCCTGAGGATCCTCCACATGCGGCGATGGCACGATGGCTGCCTGCGCCGCCATGAGGTGCCCTTTTATCACCCCCCCCCCAAGACATGGCACCCGGGGCACACTGGCGCACCGTCACCCCCCCCATTGCGACACCACTGTTTCAGCCAACTTCATTCTCCCCATCCTATGTACTTTCTCAATTTGTGGGAGGAAGGAGCCTGAGAAGAAGAAGAGTTTGGATTTGATATCCTGCTTTATCACTACCCAAAGGAGTCTCAAAGCGGCTAACATTCTCCTTTCCCTTCCTCCCCCACAACAACCACTCTGTGAGGTGAGTGGGGCTGAGAGACTTCAGAGAAGTGTGACTGGCCCAAGGTCACCCAGCAGCTGCATGTGGAGGAGCAGAGACGCGAACCCGGTTCACCAGATTACGAGTCTACCCCTCTTAACCACTACACCACACTGCCTCTCTACACCACACATGGGTAGACCATGATTAACCAAAAGTGCATACAGTTTTACCTTCTGCATAACACCTTCCAACACTTTGAGAGCCCCGCTGCTCTCCCTGGACAGCTTAGCCAGGTTGCTACGGGCCTTGGCTCTGGCCCGGTTCATCTCGCTCTTGAGCTTCTGCAGCTGCTTCAGCACCACCTCCTTCTCATCGCGGACTCGCCGGTTCTGCTCCTCGCTCTCCCGTGCATGAAGAGCAATCTTATTCTTCAGGATGCCAATGAGGTCCTGGTGACAAGAGAGGGATCTAGTCAGCCGACAGGAGGGCTTCTGTGGCAACTATAAACTGAAACTCATGGCTGCAGTAAGAGGTGCGATTAGATGGTCATTTTGGTTTGCAGCTTTGGTGGTGTGAGATTTTACTGTTGTGGGGGTTCAGGTTAATAATGGGATGAGGAACAACTGCAGATATTTATAAGGCATGGGAGATGGGGGCAGGGTTTCAGGAGGATCTGTTGCTCCGCCCACCACTGATATGCATCACCAGATGTTTGCCCATGAATCTATTATTCCCCAGGTTCTTCTGTTGGTGGGATGAGGGGGAAAAGGTCGATTTATGGAGAAGAGTGCTGGAGGCTGAGGAATTTTCGATCTTTTCCAGCCTTCCGATTCTGTCCACTGAGCTTTGGAGGCCCAAATCAAATGTTCAGTGCTCCCTCCATCAGGCATGACGTCCACGTCTACCACTGGAATGGCAGCCAGACCAGGATCTACCCACACAGAGGGGATACAAAGGGAAAGGGAAAGGACCCCTGACAGTTAAGTCCAGTCGCAGGCGACTCTGGGGTTGCGGCGCTCATCTCGCTTTACAGGTTGAGGGAGCCAGCGTTTGTCCACAGAGTTTTTCCCCCCTGGGCCATATGGCCAGCATGACTAAGCTGCTTCTGGTGCAACGGAACACCGAAACCAGAGCAGCACACAGAAACACCATTTACCTTCCCGCCGGAGTGGTACCTATTTATCTATTTGCACTTTGATGTGCTTTTGAACTGCTAGGTTGGCAGGAGCTGAGACCGAGCAACAGGAACTCACCCCGTCATGGGGATTGGAACGGATGACCTTCTGATCGGCAAGCCCAAGAGTCTCAGTGGTTTAGCGCCACCTGCCACCCGCGTCCCTTACATAGAGGGGATAGTTCATATAAATTAATCCACAGACACCCTGTTTCCTGCAATCAACAGCAACACTTCAAGACAAGGCCATGATAATCACCAATGCAGGTAAAGGCCCTGCAAAGAGTGTCTCCACCATGTGAACCCAACTAAGCTGTGAGCCAAGTGGCAACCTCATACAATCCTGGAGGTCACTGCAAGTGGACTGCCAATTGTAGAAACTGGCCCACCGGTTACCGTAGGTATCTCTCTTGATGGTGAATAGCAAGGGGTGGGGGGATATAGGTCAATGAAGGTAACTTGGGGAGGCTGTTAATGCTGCCATTTTGAAAGAACACCACTGCGTAGAAGGGACACCACAGCAATATCTCAGCTGCAGGAGAAAACAATGCCTGAATAAAGCCCAAATGTTTCCCTGGTTTGACCAGCCCAAGCAGGGCCACTCACTTGCATCTTCTGCAGTTTCCTCATCTGCATCTCAATCTCCTTGGTGCTCTTCTCATCTCTGCGTTTGAGGCCTTCAAAGGCAAACTTACGGTCTTCCGTTGCCTCTGTGTAAGTACGCAAGGCCTGCTGGAAGCGTTTCCACAGCTCCTCCACTTTACCCTCCAACTGCATGCGCAGGTAATGCTTCTCCTCCAAGTTCTGGGGCGGAAATGAACACAGATTAGTATTCTGGTCTGCTCTGGAGTTTTCCAGTTAACTGACTCATTTTGGACTAACCCTAGATAAGCCTGCCTGCTCAGGAACTCATTTCCCAAGCAAAAGAACACCATACATTTAGAGCACATCAGATGCACACTGAAAGCTCATGACTTCCCCCAAAGAATCCTGGGAACTGTAGTTTGTTAAGGATGCTGGGAAATGTAGCTCTATGGGAGGAAACTACACTTTGGAAGATTCTTTGGGGGAAGTCATGAGCTTTAAATGTGCATTAAATGTATGGTGCTCTAAATGTATGGTGTGGAGGATCTGCCCTTAAAAAAAAATTATTATTTGTTATTATGCTATAAAGGTAAAGGGACCCCTGATTATTAGGTCCAGTCGTGACCGACTCTGGGGTTGCGGTGCTCATCTTGCTTTATTGGCTGAGGGAGCCTGCGTACAGCTTCTGGGTCATGTGGCCAGCATGACTAAGCTGCTTCTGGCGAACCAGAGCAGCGCATGGAAACGCTGTTTACCTTCCCGCCGGAGTGGTACCTATTTATCTACTTGCACTTTGATGTGCTTTTGAACTGCTAGGTTGGCAGGAGCAGGGACCGAACAACGGGAGCTCACCCCGTTGCGGGGATTCAAACCGCCGACCTTCTGATCAGCAAGCCCTAGGCTCTGGGGTTTAACCCACAGCGCCACCTGCTTCCCTATATTTTTATGCTATAGATTTGTGTAATTTTAGATTATAAATTGCCCTGTCATATTTGGATGAAGGGCAGTACAGAAATTTAATATAAATAAATAAAAAGCCTTAGTATGCCCAACTGGTTTTCTTTGGGGGTTTTAAAATCATGAGTATGGGCTCCAGCAACAAGAAACCTTGTACCTGGAGAAATAATGAAAATAAGGAGGACCTGCACATAGTTTCAGCTACAGTCTTGTTTCCCCAATGACTAGAATCTCTCATATGGCTCTTCTTGGGATCTTACATGGAACTGGATTTTACAGCCTCAGCTCTGTGGGTTCTTTCTTCCTCGCCGCCCAGTAACGTGTGGCATAACACAATGCATGAAAATGACACCATCCACCCGCGCATTCCCCCAGCCTGCAAGCCAATTATGTGGGGGTGAAGGGGCTACAAAATCAGGTCATGAGTTGATTCGCTACACATTACTGGGAAGAAGAGAGAAAAATATATATAGCAGAGGTGGTTCCATGTTTCTTTCAGTGTCTAGTTCTGTCTGTAGACCAGTTCAGCCACTGACTACAGCTATATGTTCAAGAAAACACAGGGATGGTAATGGGTGTATTTTGATTACATAAAATGTGTTTGAGCTGCGGCCCTTCGTCACAGAGGCAGCTACAAATCAATGGAGGGGAAATATACCCAAATGAAGTATATGATGATGAGTGTTAACAGACAAAGAGTTGAAGGAATACACATAGGCTTCCAGTCAAATGAGGTGCCAATGCCTGATATTGGGTGCAGGATATATTTAGAACCTTTATAATTTCAAGGAAGTCCTGGCATGCCTAAACCTCCGTTGAACATCTCCATGTAGCTTCTACCTGTCCCACATTCATTCTTTCTTTGTTTTTTAAAATTAACCAATATATTGGCACACAGCAGACGTATAAGAACACTGGAAAAGCCTGCTGGGTCAAGCCAATGGTTCATTTAGCCCAGCATTCTGTTCTCACAGGGGCCAACCAGAGGCCTACAGGCAGCCTCAAAACAGGACCTGAACATAACATAACAGTATTTTAATATTCTTTTGGAAGCCGCCCAGAGTGGCTGGGGAAACCCAGCCAGATGGGCGGGGTATAAATTATTATTATTATTATTATTATTATTATTATTATTATTATTATTATTATTATGATTCCCAGCAACCAGCATTCACAGATAAATCAGTGTAGCTAATTAAAACTCACTTGGAATGGGCTAAAACAATCAAAAGGAAAAAAGGGAGAGCATCAGCACACAGCTGATTATGAAATAATGAGGCCCCAACTTGCATATTAAATAACTTTTAAAAGACCTATGAAAGGCAGGTTTCAGGGCTACGCCATTGCTAAAATGTGCATATATTTTTTCCTGAGGATATTGTCCGTTTCAAAATATGATAAATCCTCCCATTTGTTAGCAAACTTAGAAATTGCCATAAAGTTTCCTCCCTGAGTTTTAACCCAGACCTTGTTCTTGACGTCATCTCTTGTACTCTGGAAGTCGAGCCTGGCCTCGTATTCACTGTCAGTAAAGTTTTGCTCCATGGCCAGCAGCACATCCTGCAGGTACCGGCTCTCTAGATTATGGTGACCTATAATTATCTTCCTGGTGAAAATATGAAAAGCCACATGAGTTCTAAGAGTCCAACGAAACACAGTTTTCCACAGTTGCTGAGCCACCATCTTTCCCAGCCCCGCCTCCCTCCCTCCTTCCCTTCTACCTCTCTGTGTCAAACTCCTTCTGCAGAGCTTGCAGCTCCGTTTGGTAATCCTCCTCCAAGTAGCCAATGCGGCAGCGCTGGAGTTCCAACAGCTGGTCTATGTTGTGCAAGTGGCTGCGCAAAGCATGCGCATATTGAGCTTCTGCCTCCGTGAGGTCCTTAGCGAGGGACTGGAGGGGACAGAGATGGATCAGACAACCACAGCAGGAGACCAGTCTGTTTTAAAGAGCTAAAGAATTCCACACTAAAAATATTGAGAATGCCAAGACCTAAAATAATATATTGTGGTATCTGAAATAGCTTATATTAAGCTGGTAAACACACATAAAGCTTCTGAACTGAATCTGCTGTGGATTGAGCCTGGCATTCCACACTGCATTCAGTTCTTATACCACTGGGACCCACTGATAGCAATAATAAAGAACTGTTAAGAGGTCATTGCAGAATTGTACAAAGTGCAAACCACTTTTTCCTACAGTACAGTTGTGCCCTTTGTTATTCCCCTTTGCTCCTTATTGGCCTTATTGGCAAGTGTCACAGAGCTGCAGTGAGTCTCAGAAGCTGCGTGACTTCCCTCTCCAATCTCTAAGAGAGCCATTAACAGTTTCACAGTCTCATTCCAAGGGCTTTTCCCGCCCAGGGCTCACCTTAATGACATTGTCTTTGCAGTCCACCACACGTTCAAAGGTCTGGCTAAGAATCTCAATGTCCTTACGCAGCTCCCTGGCCTTGACTTCGCGGAGCACCGTGCGCCACTGTAGGGTGATCTTGTGCAGGTTTAGTTCACTGTTGCGCTCCTCTTTGGCCAGTTTTTCCTGCATTGAGAGCCACAACTTTACCCAGGCAAGCCCAACACAGCCCAGACATCGCAAGATAAGGAACCAGACAAAGAATAGAGGTAGTAGGCAGTAAAATTTGTTTCCTAAAACCATTGTGATCACAAAACTAGTGACTGATCAATAAACACAAGATGCGGGACTACATGAGCCTTTGGTCTGATCAAAAAGGAATTTTCTTATGTCCTTAGGATGGCAACCTTCTCCACAGGTCAGACACCACTTACACTGGTCACATTAGCCCCAGTGTCAATTGAACACCCTGAACATGTTCTGTGCTGATCAACTGCATTGAAATAGCACTGATCCTTTCAGAGTGATGTGGGAGTCCCTTCAAATGATCATCAGGAAATACTTCCCGAATGTAAAGCCCCTTAGGCCATGTCAATATGACAGACAGACTGGGGGACTTGTGAAACGTCTTCAGAGGTGTTCATGAAGACACTGTAGGACCACTTTAAATTTAGGGATTTGTATCACTGGGGTCTTCCAACTCTATTGCCATGTTTACCTAAAACTATTCATTGCATCACCCAATTCCGGTTTCATACTCAATATGTCACCAAGTCAGTTGGTAAGAAAAGGAACTGAAAGCATTTCAGGCTAATTGGCAGAAACCTTTGGTCAGAACAAAAGAGATATGATAAAAACTAGAGTGACACACAATCTAAGCTTCCGGTACTAAATTTAAATTCACCCATTGCCATGGCTCCCTATGGCACACATAGAGTCAATGCTCTCTCACTGGATTTCTGTGGCGGAAGTCATATATGCCTGGCATCGGCTATTGTTGTAGTAGCAATCAGTTCAATTTAATATCAAAAGCGTCAATAAGGGCTGCACTGTAACTTTGCTCACTGGTCTGAATCTTCATGAGTTAATAAGTCAGGTGACCATGAGAAGCAGCCACAGCTCACTTTCTCCAGTATAGGCTCCAAGGCCTTTCACTATTCTTCCATCAGAGTAATTTGTTGCCTGCCTACATCTATCTATTTACCCATCTGCTTGCCTTCTATGTCTTCCCTCTTACAGCAGAACAGAAGCAAAGACCCCCAAAATGGTACAGAACAGTAATTATAGAAAAATCCCAAAGGTGTTGAGCTTGAATGACTTCCTCAAAGTAGTTTTAAAATAAACTCCAACAATACAGGCAGCCATTTAATTAAACATGTATTTTGCTCTCAAAGAATACTCCTCTGGGGGAAAGTACTGAGCTCAACATGTGTTGAGATTCTAGGATTTCTCAATAAAGATTGTGTCTGGCCTTGCCCATCTGCCTCCAAACCACTAACCTAGTTTTGACCTTTTACCTTCCAGAGATTACATATAAACTCTCACTACAATCTACCATGCTAGATTCAAGCTCTTTCACCTCCTGACTGCATAAAATGCTGCGGTCAGAGAATACAATTTTAAAACGACTTTCTGTTTTCCATCCTGCATTAGCTTACAAGTGGCACGTTGCAGACTAAAAGACGTTCTTAGCCTCACTGCTGAGAACACCCTAAGATTATGTGATTCACCCTGTTCTCTCACATTTGGAAACAAGACTCCTGGAGCACTGTTTTGAATTGTGAGCAGGTCTGCTGACACTCTTCTCCCCACAACATGCCACATATCTTCATGCTTCCTTGTAGCACAAACCCCTTTATGTCCAGGCAAACAAATGGTACCTTTAGGAACTGGGCCAGCATGTCCTCTTTCTTCTTCGTCATTTCTTCCTCAGCCAGCCGCTTCTGTTGCATCATAATCAGCCGTTCTTCATCAGTCAGGGCCGCCCGCTTGCGCCCTCTCTTCTTCGGCATGACTGCACCTATAATGGAGGAAGGTACAACGAGGAGGAACCCAAGCCTCCTCCTACCCCTTTGGTCTATGCTAAAGGGGGGCAGCTCTAATGGTCAGACCACTTCTGTACCTATACCTCTTTTGTCAGTATAGACCAGTGATGGCCAAACTTGGCCCTCCAGCTGTTTTGGGACTACAATTCCCACCATCCCTGACCACTGGTCCTGTTAGATGACGGGAGTTGTAGTCCCAAAACAGCTGGAGGGCCAGGTTTGGCCATCACTGGTATAGACATACCAATATGGCTCTACTGTAGCCTCCTTTCACTTGTTGTCCATACCCATTCCTTCTTTATTATCCTGGCCTTGTTTTAAGGATCTCTGGATTATGAATATCAGAGGTGGGAAACCTGTAGCCCTACAGATGCTGACTCCAACTCCCATCAGCCCCCACCATGATCAACGGCCAGGAATGATGGGAGTTGTAGTCCAACCTCATCTGGAGGGCCACAGATCCCCCACGCATAGTGTGCATGGTCCCTCCCCCTTTCATCCACATATAATCCTGTGACATTGATTAGGTTGAGAAATCATGGCAGGTCCAAAGCCACCCAGGGAGCTAAGTCCCTATTTGAACCTGGCTCTCCTCAGATTAAGTCCACTAGCTCTCTCTTTCTTGCCTTTTATTTCCTACCCTCACCATTATTTTTATTGCAATTCTTAGAACTCACCTTGCCTGAAGCTTCAAATCTGGGTCAATCCACTGCCTCACAGGCTAGCTATGAAGGCTTTTCCACCAACACTACCAAAGCTTTGTGAGGGACCCGTCTGATGAGACCAGAATTGCCAGGAATGCCTATTAGAGGAGAGGAAGCAAGCATGGATGAGCCTAGAAATTGGGAAATAATCAAACATCATTGTGGCCTGACTTGGTTGTGCTTTGGGGAGGCCCCACTTCCTAAAAATTAGCATTGCCACGTTGTTTACGGACAGATGCTCTGTGCTTTCTTTAAAGCAGTGTGTAGAGGTCAGAAATCAACAACTCGTGTCTCCTGCTGTCACTGCTTTTTCATGCCAGGTAATGCTCCCATTTTAAATGATTACATATCACGCATCTGTTCAAGGAGCGGAGCCTCTGTCCTTAAAGAAGTGGCAAATAAGTTGGAGATAATCCCTTTTTCTTTCTTGTTAGATGTGTTATCCTGCCTGTAAAGTATCCCTCCCTCCTGGGATCAGTTTTGCCATCTAACCCACGCTCACGAGACTATCTTCTGGTTTCTCCCATCAACAAAGCATACAAGAGACCTGTTGTCAGAAGCTCTTAAAGCACTAATTCCCAAAAGGTGTGGCCTGACATAACTGCTAATGGCTACAAGAAGTAAAATGGCATAATCAAGGGCTCCTGAGAGCCCAAAGCACCAAAGATTGCTCACTGTGGCCTTTGCATGATTCACTGCTCTGGTCTGTGGCGTCTCTCCATCAGATGCCTTTGGATCACCCATCCCTGCCTTAGGCCCAATTACCCAGCCTCAGGGGGGAAGGAAGGAGGGCTGCATCTCTGCATGAGTGGCGCCTCTGGGACCACCTGCTTCCAGGCACGTGAAGCTGAGGAAAAACACACAGCTCCCCTGAGCCTGGGTAATTCTCACTCTTACATAAATGGGGTGGAGGAAAAGGCTTTTTGGGTATACGGATGACGATGCATGATTTTAATTTTAAAAAAACAAAACATGGATCCAACAGAAATGCTTCATGTTGGATGCTCCCCCTTAGCTGTTGTTTAGTCGTTTATCTGTGTCCGCCTCTTCGTGACCCCCTGGACCAGAGCATGCTAGTCGCTCCTGTCTTCTACTGCCTCCCGCAGTTTGGTCAAACTCATGCTGGTAGCTTCAAGAACACTGTCCCACCATCTCGTCCTCTGTCATCCCCTTCTCCTTGTGCCCTCCATCTTTCCCAGCATCAGGGTCTTTTCCAAGGAGTCTTCTCTTCTCATGAGGTGGCCAAAGTCTTGGAGCCTCAGCTTCACGATCTGTCCTTCCAGTGAGCACTCAGGGCTGATTTCCTTCAGAATGGAGAGGTTTGATCTTCTTGCAGTCCATGGGACTCTCAAGTCTCCTCCAGCACCAGAATTCAAAAGCATCAATTCTTCGGCGATCTTCCTTCTTTATGGTCCAGCTCTCACTTCCATACACCACGACTGGGAAAACCATGGCTTTAACTATACGGACCTTTGTTGGCAAGGTGATGTCTCTGCTTTTGAAGATGCTGCCTAGGTTTGTCTCCCCCTTGCGCAGTCCTAATTTTGATATGGTGATGTGGCACCACCCCCTGAAAGGCAGGCAGGCAGGAACTTCGGGTCTTGGATGCGGCGCAAAACATCTTCCCAGCCAGTCTCCTGTCGTGGTTAAACCTGCCCCCCCCTCCCGCGCATCCCCCCCCCCGCTTCGCTACCCCGCCGCCGCGCCTACCTCTCTGTTTCCCCCTCGTTGCTGCAGGCCGAGTCCCTCCGGTCTCCTAGCAACAGCCTCCCCGGCCAGAGCGAGGGCGGCGCAGCCGTGGAGGGCGGAGTCGGAGCGCCCTCTCTGGGCGGCCCGCTGGGCGAAGCGGCCTCTGACGATCCTTCCGACGCGGCCAGCAGCGTCCGGAGACTTTTCAAGGGGCCCCGAGAGGTGGGCCGTCTCATCCAACCCCGTGCCATGCAGGGATCTCGACGCGGGATCCCCAGTCCGCTTTGCAACCATGCCGGACCCTGCTTTGCGCTGCAAAGGTGCGGGCAGTTATATTGCTTTACCTGCTGGCATCCGTCTGTCTCGAGAGCAGCGCCGGATTTACGGATAAGCTAAACAAGCTATAGCACTCTCTTGGGACACCCCCCCATATACTTCTTCTTAATTGTATTTCACTATTAATATACTCAACCACTGCCACAATGTCCTTTCTTCTATCAGATCAAAATGAGCAGATGACAGCAAAAGGTTGCTAGGTTCATAGCAGGGGCAATCAGAATAAGGGCCACTAACTGACGGCTGATTCAGGACTTTAAATTGTGCTCTTATATCAAATTTCCTTTTCTGCATATACAGTACTGTAATGTTTTACGGTTGCTATGGCCATTGGCTAATGCGAATAAAGTTTTATCTTATCTATTAATATACTTCTTCTTAATTGTATTTCAGTTCAACACTTTGATAAAATACGTATCTTGTTATGTGCAAATGGCTTGAGATACCTATTGTTGTTGTTGTTGTTTAGTCATTTAGTCGTGTCCGCCTCTTCGTGACCCCATGGACCAGAGCACGCCAGGCACTCCTGTCTTCCACTGCCTCCCGCAGTTTGGTCAAACTCATGCTGGTAGCTTCGAGAACACTGTCCAACCATCTTGTCCTCTGTCGCCCCCTTCTCCTTGTGCCCTCCATCTTTCCCAACATCAGGGTCTTTTCCAGGGAGTCTTCTCTTCGCATGAGGTAGCCAAAGGACTGGAGCCTCAGCTTCAGGATCTGTCCTTCCAGTGAGCACTCAGGGCTGATTTCCTTAAGAATGGAGAGGTTTGATCTTCTTGCAGTCCATGGGACTCTCAAGAGTCTCCTCCAGCACCAGAATTCAAAAGCATCAATTCTTTGGCGATCAGCCTTCTTTATGGTCCAGCTCTCACTTCCATACATTACTACTGGGAAAACCAGAGCTTTAACTATACAGACCTTTGTTGGCATAATAGATACCTATTAGGTCCATAAATATAGCATATATTCAACCTAAAAAACAGTGGCAATTTGTTGTTGACTAGGGACGGCTGGACATATAAAGGGCCCCATTACCTTCAGTAGCTTAAGGCCTCATCAAACCTAAATCTGGCCCTGCTTGAGAGTCAATGGAGTGCGCCTCTGGGGGTGAAGTCAAACCACTGTGTTAGCAGCACTGAAGTGACCTCTCTGGGGCGCAAGCCTGGGCAGTGTGTATGGAGGTCCTACGCTGCCCAGACAACAAGACCCCCCTCTCGGCCTCACTGATGTGGTCCAAAGGAAAGCAGAGCAAAATGTTTGGCACCAGCTTGGCTACAGGAGTTGCCATCCAACTCTCTTAGGGACTCCACTCTGGTTTTGTGCAGGGTTTATTTCATAGCCTTTTCTTCTATGATATCCCTCAAGGCAGAGGAGGTTTAGGATCAGAGTTTTCCTTCTCTGAGATAGGCTACCTTCCCAGTGAGCCCCATCCATCCCTCACTTCCCTCTACATCACATGCAGAAAGTGCCTGTCTTCACATGCAGGGCAAGTCCCTAAATCACAGAGGGTTTGAGACCCACTGGCTACTCTCATCTGGTTTAGCCAGCTAGCTGAGATGTTTTTAAAGGGGGGAGAAAAGGGGGGGGGGTTGGGGGGGATAGTGTTTTGGAGAAGCCAGTGTAGCAGCCTCACAGCGGAGGCTGGAAAAAAGCCCTCTTTTTTCTCTCTTGCAGCTGCTGTCTGCTCTAACTTTCCTCACACGGTTGTTGTGAGGATAAAAATGCGAGGGGAGGAGGACTATTCTCGCCACCTTGAGCTCCCTAGAGGAAAGCTGGGGTAGAAACATAATAAATAAATAAAGGGTATGAGGATCCCAATTTAATTTGTCTGCTAGTTTTGAACAGGGGCTTGTTTTGCTGCAATTTTAATACTCAATTGTGAACTGCTCTGAGCTTTAAAAAATGTGGGATTGAAATATTTTCAAGAAATCAATAAAATGAGGGCTGCAGTCCACAAAGGGGAAAGACGTGGTTGAAAAGCTGCTGGTTGGTAGCAGGATTCAATTTTCAACCAGGTCTTTGCCCCTTTGTTATTAGCAGAGATGCTCTGCAGTCCAATTGCCCAAGGCTGTTACGTTATACCCGTGGCATTCCATATGTTATTGGACTATAACCCCCATCATTCCTGGCCATTAGTCATGCTGGCTGGGGCAGATGGGAGCTGGGAGTCCAGCAACACCTGGTGAGACTCAAATTCCCCATCCCTGCCCTGAAGCATCCCCACACCTGCTAATCCATCCAACCCACTTACCTAAGGCATCCCCAGACTCTCTTCAGAGCCTAAGAGCCATGTCCTGCTTTGGAGCCTCTTTGGAGCCTCTTTGGAGATGAAAGACTGCAGTTGTCATGACAACAGAACCTGCCTGTGGTACTCAGCATTAGATATCCCGACACAGCCTGGCCCATTTGAGGTAACAGCCGTCTAAAAATAACCTGGGATCCTCCTTTCACCGTCAGACCATCCTTCACAAGCTCTGTTCAATTTCAACAGAATGTAGGAACTTGGGTGATGAACACAGTAGGTTAAAGAAGGGGAGTGGGAGCTCATCCCCTGTGAAGTTGTTACAAAGGGCAGACACAGTGCCAGATTTACGTATAAGCTAAACAAGCTATAGCTTAGGGCCCCACTCTTTTGGGCCCCTCCAAAAAAAAATTAAAGAAAAACAAAACGGGATGTACATTTCCAAAATATAAGATAAAAAACAAATAAAATAAAACCTACATACAAAAACGCAGGTGGTGCTGTGGGTAAAACCTCAGTGCCTAGGGCTTGCCGATCGCATGGTCGGCGGTTCGAATCCCCGCGGCAGGGTGAGCTCCCGTCTTTCGGTCCCAGCTCCTGCCCACCTAGCAGTTCGAAAGCACCCCATAGTGCAAGTAGATAAATAGGTACTGCTTTATAGGGGGAAAGTAAACGGCATTTCTGTGTGCTGCGCTGGTGCTGGCTCGCCAGAGCAGCTTCGTCACGCTGGCTACGTGACCCGGAAGTGTCTCCGGACAGCGCTGGCCCCCGGCCTCTTAAGTGAGATGGGCGCACAACCCTAGAGTCGGACACGACTGGCCCGTACGGGCAGGGGTACCTTTACCTTTACATACATGGTCTTTAAGGTGCTACTAGAAGGAATTTTTTTATTTTGACCATGGCAGACCAACACGGCTACCTATCTGTAACTGGAACCATGGAAGGCACCACATTGAGCCGCATGAAATGGAAGTCCATCAACCTCACCAAGAAACTTGCACAGGTACAGACTGATATCTTCTTTCTTACTAAATGCAAGAACCTGGACATTATACCCAAGGGTCTTAGAATTAAGAACCCTCTACAATCCACGTATCCCACTGAATATGCAAGAAAACTATGCAACACTTTCTCTATGGTCTTTAAGGTGCTACTGGAAGGAATTTTTTTTTTATTTTTTTTTTGACCATGGCAGACCAACACGGCTACCTATCTGTATACAGAAACAGTGTTTTGTGTTGTGTATGGACCTATTAAGTCCATAAATTACCATATAGCATATATTCAACACAAGAAACAGCAATAATTTGTTGTTGACAAAGGACAGCTGGACATATAAGGGGCCCCATTACCTTCAGTAGCTTAGGGCCTCATCAAACCTAAACCCGGCCCTGGGCAGACACAACATCCTGGCTAAATGCGTTCTATAGTGAGTGGTGTG
This sequence comes from Podarcis liolepis, assembly GCF_965112155.1. Lineage (NCBI taxonomy): Eukaryota > Metazoa > Chordata > Lepidosauria > Squamata > Lacertidae > Podarcis > Podarcis liolepis. The sequence continues at coordinate 5,421,203 of NC_139555.1, forward strand.
GCAAAGTACTTTATCTTCTTTTTATAATCACTAAAAAACCAACTCCAGTCGCCGCACCCTGCTGTAAATATATAACACTAAATATATGAACTGCAATGATTACACTTGCACCACCAGTTTACTCCTGCCTCCATTTCTTTCTTTCCCCCTGTTGTCTCCCTTGTATCTGTTTCTAACTGGAAGCTACTTGGGGCAGGGACCTGTCATGTTCATGGGCGATGAAATAATGACAACAGGAATAATTACTACTGCTAAAATAATAATATACAATGCCAGGTGATGACTGGAAAACAGTTTGTTAGTATACAAATTGAAAGGATAATGACTACAGTGGTACCTCGGGTTAAGAAATTAATTTGTTCTGGAGGTCTGTTCTTTACCTGAAACTGTTCTTAACCTGAAGCACCACTTTAGCTAATGGGGCCTCCTGCTGCCGCCGCGCCACCGGAACACGATTTCTGTTCTCGTCCTGAAGCAAAGTTCTTAACCCGAGATAATATTTCTGCGTTAGCAGTGTCTGTAACCTGAAGCGTATGTAAACTGAAGCGTATGTAACCCGAGGTACCACTGTATTACACTTCTATTAGATTATTTAATTTTGTTACTGACCTCCCAAAAATGTGTATCGCTGGCACACACTTTTATGACACATAATTCGGGGCCAGCTCTAGGATAAATAGCACCAGGGTGAGTTAGGAGTGCCCCTGGCAGAATATAGTTTGGGGCCAGCAAATACTGACGGGTAAATAACCCCAGCTCCAAGAAACAGCCCAGCCTGAAGAAATGTTGAATGTCTGAAGCTTTTTTCTGCCATGGAACTTTGTGCCAGTGCTGAGCACCCCTATAAATCTAAACACGAAGCTCACATGTGTCCCACACCCCAGCTAGAAGCCTTTCCTTATACTGCCCTGTGGTGAGAATCGGATGCCCCTGTTTCCACTGGAGAAATGTTGGAGGGAGTGGAATGAAGGCTCAGCTTTCTGAAAGATTCAGTTAGTCCACCCCTTATCTCAGTGCCTGTACCCCTACTGCTCAGAAGGATAAGAGATCACTGTTCACAATATTTGAAGCCTTTGTGCAGGAGTTGAGCCCTAATAGGACTTTTCCAGATTCAGGAAGGTAGCCGTGTTGGTCTGACGCAATTTAAATAAATTTAAAAATTGTAAAATTGTCCCGTAGCACCTTAGAGACCAACTAAGTTTGTTCTGGGTATAAGCTTTTGTGTGCACGCACACTTCTCCAGTGTCAGAAAATGCCAAAACAAACTGATCCCACAAGGTGGCAGCACTTCCTAAGAGTTACCAGGCTGTTTTCCTTCTTTTCCAGGCCATCATTTTATTTTCTGGCAAACTTGTGTATCTTTGACATGTGAATGCAGGAAGAAATTCAATAGATGCTGCTTCCCCAGCATGGTAAAGAGCAGGAGAAAGCTTTGCCTGAGTTTTCCTTTCTTTTTGATCACTTCCCATGAAGCATCTCTATAAAGCAGTTACATGGGAAGCCAACGTGGTGCCTTCCAGATGTTTTGGACTACAACTCCTGAAAGCCCCAGCCAGTGTGGTCCATGGTCAGTGATGAGGAGAGTTGGACTCCACAGCATCTGGAAAGCACAACGTTGGCTCTTCCTGGAGTGTGAGATTCTGGATGTGTTTATGTTACAGCTATTCCTTTTAAGAGGGACGCGGGTGGCGCTGTGGGTTAAACCACAGAGCCTAGGACTTGCCGATCAGAAGGTCGGCGGTTCAAATCCCTGCGACAGGGTGAGCTCCTGTTGCTCGGTCCCTGCTCCTGCCAACCTAGCAGTTTGAAAGCACATCAAAGTGCAAGTAGATAAATAGGTACCGCTCCGGCAGGAAGGTAAATGGCGTTTCCGTGCGCTGCTCTGGTTCACCAGAAGCAGCTTAGTCATGCTGGCCACATGACCCGGAAGCTGTACGCCGGCTCCCTCGGCCAATAAAGCGAGATGAGCGCCGCAACCCCAGAGTCGGTCATGACTGGACCTAATGGTCAGGGGTCCCTTTACCTTTACCTATTCCTTATAAGTTTAATCAGATTGATTACCTCATTAAATACATTTCTAAGGGCCGTTGCTATCATTGCTTTACTTACAAGTAACTAATGCCATGGCCTTTTTAGAACACGGATGAGGAAGAGTGATGATGTTATTCAAAGGCAGCTACAGCCAGTTCGGGAAGAGAGCTTCCTGTCAGTGTAGGGGGAGAGATGGCAGGATAATTTAAATACTTTTTAGTTGTTTATAGCCTCAGGATTTATTCTGAACTATTACTGACATGGATTGTTGAGATGGTTGGTTAATACATGATACTGATACAAGTTGGCTTACTGGTTACTGTCTGTTTACTGTTTAAGTTTTCAATCCTTATGTTCATAAGAACATAAGCAGAGCCTGCAGGATCAGGCCAGTGCCCAATCAAGTTCAGCATCCTGTTCTCAGAGTGGCTGAACAGTTGCCTGTGTGGGAAACCAGCAATCAGGATTCAAGCACCAGAGCCCTCTCGCCGCCTGCAGTTTATAGCAACTGGTATTCAGAAGTGTTGGTGCCTTCAACTTAGAGGCAGGGCAGAGCCATCGTGGCTAGTAGCCATCAAAGTTCTTCCATGACAACTCTCTCTGTCATGTGACTCACTTAAAAATTGCCTAAAATCTTCTAAGCACTGTATGGGACAGTTCCTGTCTGCAAGGTAAAGGGCTAAAGGGGACCCCTGACCATTAGGTCCAGTCGTGGCCGACTCTGGGGTTGCGGCGCTCATCTCACTTTACTGGCCAAGGGAGCCGGCATACAGCTTCCGGGTCATGTGGCCAGCATGACTAAGCCGCTTCTGGTGAACCAGAGCAGCACACGGAAACGCCGTTTACCTTCCCACCGGAGCGGTACCTATTTATCTACTTGCACTTTGACGTGCTTTCGAACTGCTAGGTTGGCAGGAGCAGGGACCGAGCAAGAGGAGCTCACCCTGTCGCGGGGATTCGAACTGCCGACCTTCTGATCGGCAAGTCCTAGACTCTGTGGTTTAACCCACAGCGCCACTCGCGTCCCTTCTGCAAGCTCGCAATCTAATATACACCACACAAAAGGGAAAAAATGAGGAGGAAAGCAAACATTGGAGCAGCTACTCCTTCCCTGGCCTGTGGGTGGGAGCCAAGTTGGTCTTGCCCTTATGTTCTTCCAATGTAGACAGGATAAGGGGAGGGGAGACTTTGGCAGTGATCCCATGTGTTGGGAAAAGAGGTGTGAAATAACTGGGGGTTTATTGTTTTGTTTGTTATGATGTTATTTTGCGTGATCCTCAGATGAAGGGCAGTTTATACATTTAACCAACAAACAAAAAATAAACTCAAGAACCTTCATATTTTTCTTAGAAAGCTTGTTGTACATGCATCATTCTAGATACAGTCCAGAATCACTTCAGTCAGAACTTGTCAGCCACTGATCATCCGAACACAGCACTGCCTACTAGAAGGCTTCTCCATAATGCCAACACACCACTCAAGACCTGACATCATTGAGAGGTGGCACATTAGAGCATATTTTTACTTTTGTCCCCATCTTTGAAGAGGGCTGCTTTGCAGCGCAGTTTGCCATGGCAACAGGTGGGGATTTGATTGGATGCAACCACCTATCTCTGTCCTCACCCATTAGTGTAATTCTTCTTTTGAAAAAATCATTCCTCTCATTCCCCTCTCAACCCCTTATCAAGAGCTCTGCTTCATCCTCTTGAGCATCATCTCTTCAGCCATCTCTGCATCTCTCATGGATTCCTGTTCGCAATTCATTTCTTCCCCTCTTTCCTCTGCAGCTGCCTGAACTGGTTGGTGTTTCACAAATGTCACCATTCCCCATACTTCTCTACCTCTGTCGAACACTCACAGGGGGAAAAGTGACAGAAGGGGGCCTCCTGCCCAGAGCATCATCTTTCTTAACATGCAGCACAGTTGAATGTCCAAAGTGGTTCAGATACAGTTATGCTGTGCTCGATGTTTCTTGTGAATTGCCATGAACTTTTATAGGGCAATGTGACCCAGCAGGTCTTTCTATCTGACTCTCAGGATTTCCCTCAAGCCACATGACTCATGGGACGCGGGTGGCGCTGTGGGTTAAACCACAGAGCCTAGGACCATAGCTGCCAAGTGTCCCTTATTTGAAGGGACAGTCCCTTATTCCAGCGCCATGTCCCGCTGCTGTTCCTTATTGATGGATGTCCCTTAAATGTCCCTTAAATGATGTCCCTTAAATTTCAAAGGAAGCAGCTCCTCTCCCTCCCTCCCTGCCGGCCAGGGAGGAGGGAGGCTCCAACTGTGTTGCTTGACTGTGTTGCTCACCCAGTAAGAAGTCTAAGAATGACTGGGGGTGGAGCTTGCATGCCTTGTGTGTGGCTAGTTAATGCAAGCTGAGGGGGTTTTTGAATGCTGGACGCCATTTTGTTGCACGTGCTGCTGCAAACTTCGCAGTGCAAAGCCTGGCCAGGGAGCCATCTTAAGTTGAGGCTGCATAGGCCTTGTGGTGCATGTGATTCAGATTCTATTCAGTTGAACCTCTGGTTACAAAGTTGGTTGGACAGTGTTCTCGAAGCTACCAGCATGAGTTTGACCAGACTGCAGGAGGACAGGAAGACTGGAGTGCCTGGAACAGGTGAGGCTGCAGGTCCCTTATTTTGGCTGCTGGTCCCTTATTTTCAAGGCTGCTGGTCCCTTATTTTCAAATCTGTAAGTTGACAGCTATGCCTAGGACTTGCCGATCAGAAAGTTGGTGGTTCGAATCCCCGCAACGGGGTGAGCTCCCGTTGCTCAGTCCCTGCTCCTGCCAACCTAGCAGTTCAAAAGCACGTCAAAGTGCATGTAGATAAATAGAAGGGTCAATAGGTCAATAGTCCCTGAGACGACGGGGGCTCCGTACAAACGCCACAGAGGGTGCAAAGGAAAGGAAGATTGGTGGTGAGACATGTAAGGGCTAAAGGGGACCCCTGACCATTAGGTCCAGTCGTGACCGACTCTGGGGTTGCGGCGCTCATCTCGCTTTATTGGCCGAGGGAGCCGGCGTACAGCTTCCAGGTCATGTGGCCAGCATGACTAAGCCGCTTCTGGCGAACCAGAGCAGCGTACGGAAACGCCGTTTACCTTCACGCCAGAGCGGTACCTATTTATCTACTTGCACTTTGATGTGCTTTCGAACTGCTAGGTTGGCAGGAGCAGGGACCGAGCAACGGGAGCTCACCCCATTGCAGGGATTTGAACCGCCGACCTTCTGATCGGCAAGTCCTAGGCTCTGTTTTATTCTGCCTCTAACTCTTTTACCTCCCCTCACACAAGAACCAACTGCACTAACTGTCTCTCTACAGGTATTTCCATCTGTCTGACAACTGCTTTCCCAACTGCCTTTTTCCAACCAACCAACTCTAGCTAAACCTCAGGCTAAGCCCTTTTATAAAAAGGTAGGCTCCGCCTCTGGCTTTTCTATTGGTCTACCTATTAACTCTTTCTCTCCCCCTGTACAGACATTTTCAAAAGAACGTGCAAATGCCACACCCTCCTTCAGAGTTTTTGTCTGTCTAAGGCAGTGCTTCTCATACTTGGGCCACCGGCTGTTGTTGGGCTATAGCTGCCATCATCCCTAGCTAGCAGGACCAGTGTTCAGGGATGATGGGAGTTGTAGTCCAACAACAAATGGGGACCCAAGTTTGAGAAACACTCGCCTAGGGTGTGTCCTTGAACTCTGAGGGTGCTTCTTGCTTGGAGGGTAAAGAGGGATGTGTGGATGTGAAGAAAGTAGAGTCCTGCCCCAAGGCAAAATTGCTCTGCTCACTCCCCCCCCCCATACAATATTTTATTGGTTTTTTTCCATATTATATCACAATATAAATACACCAAAGCCATCACACACCCTCCCCATCCCCCCACATATCCATCAATCAAACCTAATATTCCCTTGTCCCTCCCCCCACTTCCCTCCGCCCCAACTCGATTTCCTCTACATTCTGAGATTACATTTATCTTTGCATTTTACAGTCTTCTCAAACCTTCCATATATTCTTATTATTTTTCCTTACTAATTTACCTTCCCTCAGATACTTTACATTTTAATCTAGGCATATTAGCATATTTTTTTTGAGCAGTATTTTACCATATACTCATCAAAACATTCCCACTCCTTTTTAAATTTTTGATTCAATTGGTTTCTTATAATAGCTGTTAGTTTTGCCAGATTTAAGTATTCATTTAGTTTTCAAATCCATTCCTCCCTTAAGGGTAGAGTTTGTGACTTTCACTTAGCAGCAATCACTACTCTAGCTGCTGTACTTGCATATAAGAAGATTAAATAAATAATAATTTATTACGGCCGTAGGCCCATACAGATAAAAACAAGACATAAATAACAGCTTGTGCACGTGGGGAAAAAACAGCCGCTAAAACACTACTATAACAATAAAATACTATAAGATGGAATGGCATACTACGCCTTAAATAAGAAGATTCTTTTCCCCCGCCCCATGGTATCTCTTCCCCTATCAATCCAAGGAGATATATCTCTGGGTGTTGTTTTTTTATTTGATATTTTAAACATCTTCTTTAATTCTTCATGTATTACTGTTCAAAATTTCTTAATTTCCCTCACACCTCCACCACATATGTATTGTTGTTCCTATTTCTTTACCACATCTCCAACAAATGTTGGATTTCAATTTATATATCTTTGCCAGCTTAACTGGTGCTCTGCTCACTTTTGCCTCCCCCCCCCTACACTGATATTTGACCCCTGGAATTTTCCCCAAAAGGAAATGTGGCCATAGGCATAGCCAGGATTTTTGTTGGGGGGGGGCAGGACTTTTGTGTGTGGAGGAGAACCAACTGGTCAGTTAGTTAAGTATTTCTATTGTTTTACTTGATGGGGGTCAGCTGCCCCCCCCCCAGCTACACCCATTAATGTGGCCCTTGGTCTGAGAAGGTCCCCTGCCCTGGTATAAATACTTCTTTTAAAAAATATTACAATGACCTTTTAAAGCAGGTCAGTATTATTATCCCCAAATTTCAAATGCGGCTGAGAGATTTGCTTGCCTAGTGAATTCCTGGCTGGGGTGAGATTTTAACCGAGGCCTTCCTGATGAGCAAGTTCCATCTGTCAGCTGCTAAACTTGCTCAGAACATGACTTTCTAAGTAAATGATATAAAAAACCCTCAGCCTGGACTTTCCCACTTTCTCATTAGGCTGGCTCTGATCCATGCATTCCTTTCCTCCACTGCCATGCAAGGAAGGTGTTGTGTTTTTTTGCTACAGTGTTACCTCGGGTTAAGAACTTAATTCGCTCTTTAACCCGAAACTGTTCTTAACATGAGGTACCACTTTAGCTAATGGGGCCTCCTGCTGCCCCTGCACCGCCGGCACGGGATTTCTGTTCTCATCCTGGGGCAAAGTTCTTAACCCGAGGTACTACTTCCGGGTTAGTGGAGTCTGTAACCCAAAGTGTTCGTAACCCAAGGCATTTGTAACCCGAGATACCACTATATTGCATATTTACCTATATGGAAGACATCTCGCTCAGCACATAACAACATCAGAATTCCCATGTGTGGTCCCAAAGCCAGGAAAGCATTGCCAGGAAATAAGGCACATAATTTGTCTTCTCCAGAGTCTTTAGAAATAAAGCAAGGAATTTGTCTTCTCTTTGTTTTGTCGACTGTCCCTTGTGCTATTTTCCATTCCACTGTCAATTAGGCTGTTAAGGGAAATGGCCAGGAAGGAAAGCAGTGCAGCAGTGGCGTTTCCCCATCCACATGTTTACATGTGTATTAACTTGAATTAAGATGTATCTGCATCTGAGAGATTTGACTTCTAAAGACACATCATTTCCCCAAGAAAAGGTAAAACCAGGACAGTGTTTTTACAAGAGAAACAGGGATTGTGCTTCATAAACAGGGGCAATTGGAGAATATGAAGATGGGGACGCAACGGATCCCCTTCCATGTGCCCAGATGGGCTTGTCCCTTGGTGCAGACACACTTAGCCATGTGCACATGAGTGGCTGCAAATGCATCAATGCACCCCTTTCCTCTAGAGCATTTCAAGTCATGTTTAACATTGCTGCACAAACCAATACTTGACTGCCTTGACTGTTTCCCCGTAACCCCCGTGAGCTGCTGTTCAATGAAGCTATCATCTGAGCATATGTGATGGGTGTCTCAGATGTACGTACACACCTTATATTTTCGAACTGAATGGAAGCTGGGTTCAGGGACAGTACACCAATCAGCTGCATTTCTCAAGAAACCAGAGGATTCCTATGGATTGTGTACTCGGTTTTCAATACCAACGATAGGAGTGCAGTGGAGCCAGAATAAACAGTAGTGTGTACCCAGCCTTAGAGAAGAGTATTTGACATCCCTGCTTGTAAATTTGAAGCTTCTTTGCATTACTTGCTGGGGTGGGGTTAGAGAAAAGAGAGGGGCGGTTGCCAAACAGTTTGCGTTGAAATTGTTATCCCAAGTCATCAACCTCACCTTGGATTTGTTTGTGCACAAGACAGTGGGCTTTTGTTTTCTCAGAAACTGAGCTCACAATCCTTTGATGACTCTGGCAGGAAGGCAGGGAGGTGGGGAGGGAGGCAAGGGGGAGCAGTGTGATGCTGTGGTTGCAACAGGGATATTCTGCTAGACAAATGTAACACAAAAAATAAAGATAGCTGACTAGTATCTGGAATATTGCGATAATAGAGGGGGGGAAATACCTGTATTTTTTCGCTCTATAAGACGCACCAGACCACAAGACGCACCTAGTTTTTGGAGGAGGAAAACAAGAAAAAAAATATTCTGAATCTCAGAAGCCAGAACAGCAAGAGGGATCGCTGCGCAGTGAAAGCAGAAATCCCTCTTGCTGTTCTGGCTTCTGGGATAGCTGCGCAGCCTGCATTCGCTCCATAAGATGCACACACATTTCCCCTTACTTTTTAGGAGGGGAAAAGTGAGTCTTATAGAGCAAAAAATACGGTACTTGGAATATCAGAGTTATTAACGGATCAGCAAAGACATATAAATTCTAAGCAATATGCTGTGAGTGTATATGTTCTGCATCTTTATCAGTATGGAACTCATTACATATGTTTTTCTTATATGCATCATTTACCAGTAATTCTTCCTGCATGCTGGAGGTTGAAATGTGATTTACTGGCAATATATGTCTTGACCTTGATCTCTGACATCCTTTGTTAGAGGAAGGTTGGTTTCGGTTGGATTGTGGATTTTATTCTGTTTCTTTTCCTCATATATTTGAAAATTTAAAATAATTAAAGATAGCTGAGCTGACCCAAAGAAAAATCCCTAAATCTATATCAGGGTAACTAAAACCTTTATTAGCCCAACCAAAATATCACAAATGTAACGAAGGCGCTCCTAGCTCCCTTTCACTTCTATGGGACAGAAGCAAATGAGATATTGACAGTACTGTGGTGCTTATAGTAGTTTCTTTCCTCCCCTCCCCCATTTTCTCCAAGGCCAACTATTATTAATCTAACCATATTTCTCTCCCACACCGCTGACATTTTAAGAACCATCTTGGAATGTAGGAAGGAAAAGTTTGTACAGCTCGGGGATTTTCTCTCTGTGGGGAGTTCCTACTCTGGTTAATGTTCAACGACGACATTGCAACATACATGAAATTCTGAATAAACCAAGCAAGGCTTAGGCTCTGAACTGAAACAAAGGCGGATTTAAGTCTGCCTGGAAGTTACATCAGCTTGAAAATCCTACCCCTAACTCAAGATGAGCTGAACACAGTGAGTTTTCTGCTGAAAATCCCCCCTATTTTTTTTATTTGTTATTTTGCCCCTAATGATGCTATTTTCTGTTTACCTTTGCGGGGGGGGGGGGGGCAAACAGCAGGTGGGAATCATAGATTCCTAGAATTGTAGAGTTGGAAGGGACCCTCAGGATCATTCTGGTCCAACCCCCTTCAATGCAGGAATATGCAGCTGTCACAAATGGGGATCGAACCTGCGACTTTGGTGTTATCAGCACCAAGCTCTACCCAACTGAGCTATCCAGGCTGTCGGTGTTTTTCACAAGGAAACTGGTGCAAGGCTCCAATCTGGATTGAGAGCACATTCTGGGCTGGGACCCCAGCTGTTGTTTTTTAAATTCAAAATCAAAGTGGCCAGTTTAAGCAGGATTTGGGTTTCTTCTTTATAGTATGAGAAATATAAGATGTATTTTGGTGACAATGTTGCTGGAAGTGAATAATAATAATAATAATAATAATAATAATAATAATAATAATAATTTATATCCTGCCCTCCCCAGCTGAAGCCGGGCTCAGGGCGGCTAACAACAATAAAACAGTACAAAAGTACAGCACAAACAACACTTTAAAATCATTCATTATAAAATTAATTAATTCAGGCCACTGGCAACCATTGGGCCAGAGCTCCGCGAAGATTGCCGAGGGAGGGAGTCAGGCTGTGCCCTGGCCAAAGGCCTGGTGGAACAGCTCTGTCTTGCAGGCCCTGCGGAAAGATGTCAAGTCCCGCAGGGCCCTGAACTCTTGTGACAGAGTGTTCCACCAGATCGGAGCCACAGCCGAAAAAGCCCTGGTCTAGTTGAGGCCAGCCTAACTTCTCTGTGGCCTGGGACCTTCAAGGTTATTTTTATTTGGGGACCATAAGTTTCTCTGTGGGGCATACCAGGAGAGGCGGTCCCGTAGGCTATTAAATTAGGGGAGAAAATGAAATTGAACCATTAAGATAAAAAGGAAGGGTTGAGACGGCGGAGTTTTGATGTTATGAAGTTGGTTGTTACTAGTTCCTATTTCTTTATTTTCACAAAAGTTTGAAATGCAGTTTACAGGAACCAGTAACCAGCCTTACCACCGGATCACCGTTGGTAGCAGGGAGCCAAGACTACTGAGTGCTTGTTCTGCCTTGGGAGATGTATGTGGAACTACTCAGGAACAATGTCCAGAGCCAAATTTAGTGACAAGCTGCCCAGCTGACTGCTGGGGGAGACAGCTCAGCAGATAGTTTTCATGGGTTCTCTACTCATCTATGAAGACTTGGAACAAAGCATTTCCTCTATTTCTGCCCTGTTCCGACCTGCTACCAGGCATGGAAACCTCTGAAGACAAACCCAACACCCCACAGGTCAAGAACCTTGTGGGCGAGGCAGTGTTGAGGCAGTGGCCGGTCTTGGGGTCTTAAATTTCAGCAGCGCCCTGTGCAGCGCCAAATTCTGGTGCCCCTCCACCTGTCGCGCTCCATTGTAAATCCTGGTTGTGGCACCCCAGGGGCTGGTTGGACCTGCTGGATAATCCCTGGGGCTGTGGAGGAGGAAATGGAACCACCCCACTGGTTCTCAAGGATGCTGGCGCCAAAAGGTTTGGGTTCAGGCTGAAGAGCAATGACATAGTAGGCCTCTACAGACCAGAGTCTACTTGCGAGTAAGCATTCCCTGAAACTCCTTGACCAGCACCTGAGGTCAGGAGGCCAGAATACATAAGGCGTCCTCTCTCTTGGAGGTTACCCTTTCTGTTTCTTTCTTAACGGAAAGTTTTGAGATTGGTTTGGTAAGAAACAAAGGAATAAGCCAAAACTTGGCAAAGGCATTTTTGGCTGAAAAACCTAAAGAACCCATCCCTTTTCTGGCATCTGTGAGATTCATTTCTCTTTTTCCACCACCTCCCTCTGGAGCCTTCAAGTTGTTGGTCTAGTTCCCCTGCCTTACTGAACGCTCTGGGATATTGATATTGGACTGGTTCCTGAGCTTGCTTCCGAATCATGTTTGGACCTACACTGATTCCCTGCACTTGACCTTTATTTGATTTAGACTGTACTGTACTGGGAACTTCCTGAGTCAGTGAGTGCTTAGGTGAGAGGCTTACAGTGCCGGATATGCATATAAGCTAAACAAGCTATAGCTTAGGGCCCCACTCTATTTGGGGCCACCCAAAAAATTAAAGGAAAAAAGAACTGCATGTACATTTCCAAAATATAAGATGAAAAACAAATAAAATCAAACATACCATATTTTTCGCCCCATAGGGCGCATTGGCCCATAAGGCACACCTAGTTTTTTTGGGGGGGGGGAAATAAAGGGGGGGGAATTATTTTTTTCCCCAGGTGTGGGGCCCAAGCTGCCCCCACCCCCAGCCCCCAGAACAGGCAAGCTCTCTGCTAGCCGTGGGAGAGCTGCACGACTTTGCGCAGCTCTCCCACGGCTAGCGGATAGCTTCCTGAAGCCTGGAGAGCGAGAGGGGTGGGTGCGCACCGACCCCTCTCCCTCTCCAGGCTTCAGCGAAAGCCTGCCTTCGCCCCATAGGACACACACACATTTCCCCTTCATTTTTGGAGGGGGAAAAGTGCGTCCTATAGGGCGAAAAATACGGTACATACAGCAACAGTATTTTGTGTTGTGTAGGCTCCTATGATGTAAGTAATGGGTCCGGCCTGCTAGACTGCTCCCTAAAATATCACTGGTTTGCTCATTTCCATATAGCATATATTCAACACAAGAAACAGCAACAATTTGTTGTTGACAAAGGACAACTGGACATATAAAGGGCCCCATTACCTTCAAGTAGCTATGGGCCTCATCAAACCTAAATCCGGCCCTGGAGGCTTATACCTCCTGAAGCTAGGACCCAAGTCTCTGAGGGCACCTTCTGGAGGATGACAATTTCCTAAGTTCAGGGTAGGAGTGTACATCCTTATGCAGCCAAAAACATACAAGAGGGAGGTATCAGTGGGCTCAGTGGAACCCCAGTTTTGCAGGAGTACAAAAAGTACTGTGTGTAAGAAGCAGAGCCAACTTTCCTATTGGGCTTACTGGCGCGTTGCGCCAGGGCGCTGGTCTCTCAGGGGCGTTCCAGCGAGTGGGGGAGCTGCGCGGCTTTGCCGGCAGCCACCCCTTTCCCTGCAAGCCCGCCAGCTGCACCCCGCCAACTATATGGCTGGCGGGCGTGCAGCTTGCCTCCTAAGCCTCCGCGGGCTTGGGAAAAGGTTGACAACTCTGGGAAATGGGGTGGGGGAGGGCGCCGGAGGCATCTTTGCACCATGGTGCTGAATATGCTTAAGACGGCCCTGGTAAGAAGAAGAAAAACTAAGGGGAGGGATTGCTGCAGAACCTCCCAATCAGCATTGAGCATGGTCAGTGGACACAACATTTTGAGTGAATGTTGGGGGTAGGGTGAGGAAAACCCCAGAGATTGGGAGAGAGAAGGAATGAAGTATCCTGGAAGAAGCTTGTGTGTCAGGAATACTGAACAGGAGCATTCCACGCATTTTGTGGCAGGTCCCACTTGTAGTCCAAATCGTTAATTTTCCCTTGTAAAGCTGGTGACACTAACCAGTGTGGCCAGCATTCCATTGATGTTTGTTTATTTTATTTTATTTACATAATCAATGCCTGTTTGAGAACTGGGTGCACACACACAAGCAATTGTGATCAGATCAATGTATGCAACTGTGATCAGTTTGTATTTAAACTACATTAAAATCATTAAATGGGCTGCATATACAACACAAGGTATTCAAAAGTTGAATCAATAGGGATGGGACACGAGATGATTTCTGTACAGTGTGCCATTTGGTCAAAGGCCACTGTTGGCCACACAAAGGAGACTGAGAGCCGGCAGGGTTGTTTCTCTCCTTGCCCATCTTCGAAATGGGTCCAAGGGCTAAAGATATAGGTAACGGGTTTCTGTATAATTGATCTCAATTTATTGCCTGTAGGTTGTAGGAAAATCACTTTTATAGCTCTGTGCCTCAGTTTCCCTATCTGTTCCATGAAAGGCGATTCATAAGCTCAACTGTTTGAACAGCAGAGAGCAAGCTCTTTTCATCCCCGTCCCCAAATGCTCAGACAGATTTGCAGCCCAGCTGCAAAAGTGATGTGAATTATCTGATGTTGCTAAGGACAGGAACTAGACTGTGAATCAACACCTAGAACAGAAAGTGGAAGATGTCACACCTCTTTGACACATAAGGACAGAATCTGTTTCAGGTGACTATCCATGATAAGCTATTTTGGAATTCTGCTTTCTGGCTCAGTTAAAGGGAAGAGCCACTGGGAATTTCCACAGCATATTGGCTGGCCAGGACTGACCCCCCTTTGCTCTCTGCAGCAAAATTGGTTCCCTCCCAAAAGAAATCCACTGGGCCAGGTCTATTTGAATTTTAAGAAAACAAGTCTAGGCTTTGGGGCAGGGGTGGGTGGATGAAGAACCACTTAATATGTTTTATTTGGTTGTTGGCATTATTCTCTTTTTCTTTATTGTTTTGTCATCTGTAACAAAATGTTTTAACAAGGGGTTGCTGGGTTTCACTGTTCTATTTCATAAGCTGTTTTGAGCATAAAAATTCATAGTATAAATGAAAACTAAATCTTTTTTTTTATTATTGCAACTAGTATCACCTTTTCTCTCCTATGGGGCATAGGCCTTTTCTCTCTACGTTGAAAAGAAGATGGGCAGTTCTTTTTCATTTCACTTGGCACCTCCGTTGAACTTCTTCTTCCTGCCCAAACATCCTGAAATGACAGTCATGAACATTGCAATCCTATGCTTGTTTACTCACAGTAAAGCCCCACTGAGTTAGAAACACAGGAAGCTACATTATTCCAGACCAGAATATTTGTCCACCAATTCCAGTATTGTCTACTGGCAGGTCTTCTCCAAGGTCTTGAGCAGAGGTCTTTCCCACACGACTTGCTCCTGGAAGCTTGTAACTAAAGACGCCAGGAATTAAAACTACAGCCTTCTCTATTCTTATCATTTGCCTTAGCATGGCACTGCAGTCCATCTCCAGTATCAATGTGCAATAAGACATCCTGGCAAGCATGCTTAGGATTGCACCCTTAACCTCTCACTTCAACACATGCACATAGTTGGAGGGTATGTCTGGTGTTGGCAACCACTATTTTTGGTGAAAGTGGGTGGCCCCTTACACATCCTCCAACATTTTTCCAATGAAAATAGGGGCATCCTATTCCATAATTATAATAATTTTATTATTTCTACTCAACCCATCTGACTGGGTTGCCCCAGCCACTCTGGGCAGCTTCCAACATAATAAAGGTAAAGGGACCCCTGACCATTAGGTCCAGTCGTGGCCAACTCTGAGGTTGCGGCGCTCATCTCGCTTTATTGGCCGAGGGAGCCGGCGTACAGCTTCCGGGTCATGTGGCCAGCATGACAAAGCCGCTTCTGGCGAACCAGAGCAGTGCACAGAAACACTGTTTACCTTCCCGCCACAGCGGTACCTATTTATCTACTTGCACTTTGAACTGCTAGGTTGGCAGGAGCTGGGACCGAGTGGTTTAACCCACAGAGCCACCCGTGTCCCGTCCAACATAATAAAACATAATAAAACATTAAACATTAAACATTAAAAATAACTTATACATAGCTGCCCTCAGATGTCTTCCAAATGCTGTATAGTTATATCTCCTTGGCATAACTCCATACTCTCCAACATTTCTTGGATAAAAATAGGGACATCCTAAGGAAAAGTGGGACATTCTGGTGAAGGACTTCTGGGAAATGATTTATAATGAGATGGGAAAAAAGGTGAAATATACATTTGTTTAAAAACCAGAAGCCCTTCTATTGGGTATTGTGGGTACAGAAATTCATAAGAATGATAAAAAAAACTGTTTGTATATGCGATAACTGCAGCAAGGACACTATTAGCCCAAAAATGGAAACAAGAAGAAATGCCAACTAAAGAAGAGTGGCAAGAGAAATTGATGAACTATGCCGAGATGGCAAAACTAACTGGGAAAATTCGGAACCAGCAGGACTAGACTTTCCTAAAGGAATGGAAGAAGATTTCGACATATCTGGAAAGCAATTGTAATCAATTGATACCGCTTGTAGGGTTAAAAGAAGTTTTGTAAGGAGTAATTTATAAATTACTGTGAAGAGAACTAAGAACAGATGTATTGGAAATCTGAGTTTATAGCAATAACTATAGTAACAAAATGCATAATTAGAAAGATTTTAGAAAACTATCAGTCAAGGTTGAAGGAAGTCTCAGGCCATGATAGCCCAAAAATTCAAAAGGATGTTTAAAGGATGTTATGCTGGAAAATATGTGTAAAAACTCATTTTAAAAATTATTTAAAAAGAAAGAAAAATGGGACATTCTGGGATCAAATCAGAAATCGGAATGGCTTCTTAAATTTGGGACTGTCCCCGGAAAAAAGGGACACTTGGAGGGTCTGTACTTATTCTCTCCTCTGTTCCTTCCTCCCTATAGAAGGGTCCTTCATTCCTAAATAATAAATGTCACTGCACGGGGCAATGGGCAGAGCTGCTGCCTCCCTGACTCAAGGACAGGGACACAAAACAAACTCGGAGGGAGTTGCCTCTTGCAACGTACGTGAGAGACTTAAGGCTAAGGACTTAAGGGGGGAATAACCCAAATCAATGCTCTGCGGCTGGCTATTGTGTGCTATTGTGCAATTCACTTAGCCACCAGCCCCGCCCTTGGGTGCCATCAGTGAGCAGCAGTGATATGTGACATCATTAATAAGAAGCTACTGGTCACAGGGGCTTTCAGTATCTGAGGCTGCCTCTGAATTTCAGTGTTTGGGGAAACAAGAATAGGAGAGTACAGTTGGGCTCATGTCCTGTCTGTGGGCTTCCCAGAGACAACTGGTTGGCCAGACCAGATGTGCCATTAGTCTAATCCATGGGTAGTCAAACTAAGGCCCGGAGGCCAGATCCGGCCCAATCGCCTTCTAAATCCGGCCCAGGAATCAGCATGTTTTTACATGAGTAGAATGTGCCCTTTTATTTAAAATGCATCTCTGGGTTATTTGTGGGGCATAGCAATTCGTTCATTTTTTTCCTCAAAATATAGTCTGGCCCCCCACAAGGTCTGAGGGACAGTGGACCGGCCCCCTGCTGAAAAGGTTTGCTGACCCCATCCCTGGGCACCTTTGGGAGGAAAGGCAGGGTAGGCATTTAATTCAGTACATTGAGCAAACAAATAAATCCAGAAGGACTCTCTTTCTCTTCTTATGATCTTTGGCAGCTTGATGCCCAGCACACACTCAACAGCTCCAGCTTTCCTTAGCATGCAGTTGCTGGACGGGGGTCTTGTTGTCTGGGCAGCCTAGCCTTGTGCCCCAGAGAGGTCACTTTGGTGCTTGTTGTTTAGTCGTTTAGTCGTGTCCGACTCTTTGTGACCCCATGGACCAGGGCACGCCAGGCACTTCTGTCCTCCACTGCCTCCCGCAGTTTAGTCAAACTCATGCTGGTAGCTTCGAGAACACTGTCCAACCATCTCGTCCTCTGTCGTCCCCTTCTCTTTCCCAACATCTTTTCCATGGTGTTAACACATGGAGTCTTCTCTACTAACAGCAAAAACCACTAGGGAGGCAGCAGTTACAGCTTACCGGTCTCCGCAGCCACAGAAGGTACGTACTGTGATTCTCCAACAGTTTGACTTCACTCCTGGAGATGCATTTCATTGTCTTTCAAGACTGTTGGATGCCAACAATTGTTGTTGTTCAATAACTGATAATAACTGAATAAGATTTTGTGAGACTGGGAAGCTGACCAGTCTCCTGTTGTATGTACAGGCCCAGAGCAACTGTGTGTTGGTACTTACATGTTCTTTTTGACAGGGATGTTGAAAGCAAACTCTGTATAGCTTCTCCTTCTCAGGACAGTGGACGGGACCAGATGATTTCTCCCTCTGCCATATATAAGGGAACTTTGTAGGAGAATCTCTAGTTGAAAGTATCTAGCTGCATTTTAAAGCCTAGTGTCAGGGAACTGACATCGGAGCGAGAGGCGAAGGGGAGGCTCCCAGATGATGCTGGCGAAGAACCCAGCAGCAGGGGGAGAAACAGCTCAGTAGAGGGGGAAGCAAATCAGCGCAACACCGGGGATAAAGGGAGGCAGGCGGGGGAAGTGGAGAGAGGGCTCCAGGACTCTTCACTGGACATCAGTGAGGAGAGCCCAGGTCCTCCGCTACCCACGCCTTCCCTGCGCAGAAGACTCCCGCGCAGTGAGAGGAGGAGGAGACTGGGTGTCAAACAACTTTTATGTTGGAAGAGGTTCAAGAAACGCCCAGTGATGGATTCTGCCAGTGACTGAGGCAGCCACGATGAGAAGGGGCTGTGCAGTCAGAAAGTTTTAACAAGGCAAATTAACCGAGAAAGGCACCAGTTTACGCACGAGTAACTCATACCCATTACACCTAGGTAAATTATTGAGCTCCTAGGCATACACCAAGACAGCTCTTTAAATTGGGTGACATTATTGTCAAATTACTCAGTTTAGTTAAAATAAAAAATTCCTTCCAGTAGCACCTTAAAGACCAACTAAGTTAGTTCTTGGTATGAGCTTTCGTGTGCATGCACACTTCTTCAGATACACGTGTATCTGAAGAAGTGTGCATGCACACGAAAGCTCATACCAAGAACTAACTTAGTTGGTCTTTAAGGTGCTACTGGAAGGAATTTTTTATTTTGACTATGGCAGACCAACACGGCTACCTATCAGTTTAGTTAGTGAGTCTCAACAGCTCAGACAGTGAGCCACTTAAGCAAACATGAGTCCAGCAAACATGACACAAATTTGGATTCCTCTCTGCTGGAACATGGGAATGTAAAAACTATCTATTAGAAATGCAACAAAGATTACCTCCCGCTCACCGGAAAGATACTTGGTCAGTTCACAAGCATTAAGCAAGGTGAGAAGTTCACTCCAGCCAGTTCCAAACATCAGTGGCGTTGGGACCACTGACTAAAAAGTGGCAACCAAATGCCCACTATAGCCTTCAAAACTCAGCTTGGTTCAGTCACAGTTTGTGGACAAGTGTAAGAAGGCAACATTCTTAGATCACTGCTGGGAATAGGATGAGCGTGATCCCCCTAGATTAGAGGCAGGATCCCATTCCGGGTCTTGGTCTTATTGTTGATCCCTGCCCATTCCTGGGCAGTTACATCATCATATTTACCCTGGAGCCATTTAAGACACAAACACATCTAAAACGGTATGTTTTGCTGAGCCAACTTGGTCCTTAGAAGTTGCAAGCTTGAAAACTACACGTCTCTCCCCCCCCCCCCCGCCCCTTAGGCAAATGTGTTCAAAGCAATGTGCCATCATCTGCCATGTTGTCATATTACACTTAATTATGTGTATGGTCCTCGGGACTGCTACTGCTGCTGGGGCTCATATTCTGTTTGTCATCCAAGCCCCACATGAGTTCCCAGTAAAGTCTGTTTGCTTCTCCTGCTATTAGAGCAGCCCACTTCCATGTCTGAGAGAGAGGTGACTTTGCGGGATGCAGGAGTGGAATTTGCCACGGGACGGATTGTTTGGAGGGGCAAAGAATCAGGGTTTGTTTTGGGGGGTTGCCTGACAATTGTTGGTGGGACAACAGAAATGGCTAATGTCAGGGAACTGCCATCAGAGGTGAGAGGAGAGGTAAGATGCTCTAATGATGCAGGGGAGGGAACTAGCAAGGAGAGAGAGAGAGCTTCCGCTGGGGAAGGAAATCCAGGGGACACCAGGGAGAAAGGGGAGGCTGAGAGTACTGCGGAGGGGAGGCTCCGAGACTCTTCCAGTGAAATCAGTGGAGAGAGCACAAGACCTCCGCTTGGCACGCCCACGCTGCGCAGAAAGATTCCGCGCAGAGAATCTAGGAGGAGACTTGGAGTCAAGGAATTTTTATGTTGGAGGAAGTTTAGGAAATGCCCACTGACAGATTCTGCCAGTGACTGAGACAGTCACGTTGTAAGGGCTGTCAAACCAGGGAAAGGTTTAGCTATACAACCAGCTTTGAGCAGTTTGCAGTTTACGCACAAGCAACCCCAATTCCCATTACAGCTAACATTACACACATGGCCGTAATATAATGGTGCAGCTTGGCCCTTAATCACCAGGTCGTCCAGAATTTCCTTGACAGTGAAGAGGGTTAGCATGTTAGTCTGTGTTTTCTCAGTCACTGACCCAAGGTCCAGTAAAGGTGTTTCAACTGCTTCACATACTGGTCCCCAAAACAAAAAAGGTTGGGACACTTAGTTATTTTAAAATACTGACCTGATTCACCATTCCTAGCCACAATCTGACCATCATTCACCAGTGACCATGAGTCTGCATAGAGCATAGAGTTTCTCATGGTATATGCGCACTTGGGAGCCAGTGTGGTGTAGTGGTTAAGAGCGGTAGAGTCGTAATCTGGGGAACCGGGTTCGCGTCTCCGCTCCTCCACATGCAGCTGCTGGGTGACCTTGGGCTAGTCACACTTCTTTGAAGTCTCTCAGCCCCACTCACCTCACAGAGTGCTTGTTGTGGGGGAGGAAGGGAAAGGAGAATGTTAGCCGCTTTGAGACTCCTTTGGGTAGTGATAAAGCGGGATATCAAATCCAAATTCTTCTTCTTCTCAGATCCTCCAGGTATCCCTATTTTCGAGGGACATCCCTGATTTAGAGAAGCCATCTCAGTTTCTGATTTGATCCTGGAATGTCCTGCTTTTCCTTAGGATGTCCCTATTTTCACTGGAGAAATGTTGAAGGTATGGAGCTATCCAACTCCTGAGCTGTCTGAAGGCAATCTTGTATAGGGAAGGGTTGTTTTTTTAAAATGTTGAATGTTTTATGATGTTTTTATATACGTTGCAAGCTTCCCAGAGTGCTGGGACAACCAAATAAAATGTGTGGGGTATAAACAGTAAATGTTTCATTACGGAATGGGACATCCCTATCTTCACTGGAGAAATGTTGGAGGGTATGGAACCTAAAAATTGGTTGAATGTGGGATGAGGCACATCACTCACACTATACCTTTATTTTTAACCAAAAGCAGGCATGGGGGACCACACTCCTGATCTGGATGAGTGCCTTTGCTATATACTACAAACAGCACATTCAGAAAACAATCGCCACCAGGAAGAGCAATTTTTGGTGGGAAAGTGGTGCTGGGGCCAATTTGGATCAGGAGGTCAGCATCAGATTGGGCCCCACCCTCTATGACAGGAACAAGACTGGTAAAAAGAAAAGAATAATATAACAAGTAGGTTAGCTTGCCACAGAAACTGGTATGCATTAACCAGAGCAGCAACTGGACAAGTCAGGACTTGATCTAATTTAGATCACGTATCAGTTTCGCTTTGTGTCACTCTGCTGTTTCTATGTGTTTCCTATAGGGGGCGTTGTTTCCTTTTTTTCTTAGAGCTAAAATGAAATTTTGTATAAATTTCTCAACATTTAGAGAAACAATAGAGAAAACTGAATGTCTTTCTCAAACTTATTTTATTGAACCTACAAATATTATAAAAATATTATTTCTCGTCTGAAATACAGACTCAGATATTGACAATTATTATCTGGGAACATCTGGAGCAAAGGGAGGACCAACCATGAGTTTAAAAAAATGTTTTTCATTGAACTGTGGGTGATATTCAACTAAGTCATATTCAGAGTACACCCACTGGTGAATGGACTTAAGCCCACTGCTCTGATTATAGCCAGCACTGGATATTATTGCCCTGTATAATTCTATCAAAGGGACGCGGGTGGCGCTGTGGGTTAACCCACAGAGCCTAGGACTTGCCGATCAGAAGGTCGGCAGTTCGAACCCCCGCAACGGGGTGAGCTCCCATTGCTTGGTCCCTGCTCCTGCCAACCTAGCAGTTCGAAAGCACATCCAAGTGCAAGTAGATAAATAGGTACGGCTCCGGTGGGAAGGTAAACGGCATTTCCGTGTGCTGCTCTGGTTCACCAGAAGCGGCTTAGTCATGCTGGCCACATGACCCGGAAGCTGTACGCCGGCTCCCTCGGCCAATAAAGCGAGATGAGCGCCGCAACCCCAGAGTCGTCCGCGACTGGACCTAATGGTCAGGGGTCCCTTTACCTTTACCTTATAATTCTATCATTGAGGCGAGATCAAACAGACTCACACATGCAGACTCACACAAGTATCTCAAAGCACATATCTCAAAGACTGTACTTGAGGCTTACATGTAAAAAATGAAAATACAAATGCAGATGTTGAGATTTCTAGATTTAGGGGTGGTTTTGAAAGAAGAAAAAGAAACAAAACATACAAAACAGTACTCAAGACAATACCTCCCAGGAAAAGATGTACATTGACAAAAGTGTGATTTGTTGTTGTAGAAAGCAAGGCAGATCATCAAAGCGTTCTTGACGGAGCAGGTTACAATATTGTGGGGAAACGCCTGGCATTAAGATATCCATTCCTTCCCCATCACTTTCCTTTTCCTTCCCTTCTCAGCCCACCTAATCAAATCAAATCAAGCCCAAGCCTTCTGTATGTCTGGGTTGGTGTTTCCTCTGCCTCTGCCTCATCGACATACAGAATAAACCTATATCCTAAAAATGTTTTGTGCTCCCAGTTCCTTCACCTGCAACATACACAACTAGTATGTTTTCCAGCCAGCAAAACAGCCATACCCTCCGAAAACTACCAACCAGCTGATTCTGCCGTCTGCCTCTTTCTATTGTTGAGCTATTTTTAACCTGGAAGCTGGCAGCAAATGAATTATTAACTTGCTATAAAAAAAACCCAGGCCCGAATTAGGACAGATTTCGGGATCTGTGTAAATGAATTCAAAGTTGAGCATTTGAATGACACTTGTTTGGGGAGCAAGACTATTTGGCAGGATGTTGTCCATTTCCTCCTACGTGTGACACTGAAACAACAAAAAAAAATTGTTTGGTCATTAAACCAACACACTTAGTCACTGGTTGATTAAAAAAATATCCTGACAACTCCTAGGACAGCTCAGTCAATAGAGCAGGAGGCTCTTAATCTCAGAATCGTGGGTTTGAGCCCTGCGGTGGGCAAAAAGATTCCAGCATTGCAAGACTAGATGACCCTTGTAATAATAATAATAATAATAATAATAATAATAATAATAATAATAATAATAATTTATTATTTATACCCCGCCCATCTGGCTGGGCTTCCCCAGCCACTCTGGGCGGCTTCCAAAAGAATATTAAAATACTATAATACATCAAACATTAAAAGCTTCCCGAAACAGGGCTGCCTTCAGATGTCTTCTAAAAGCCTGGTAGTTGTTGTTCTCTTTGACATCTGGTGGGAGGGCGTTCCACAGGGCGGGCGCCACGACCGAGAAGGCCCTCTGCCTGGTTCCCTGTAACTTGGCTTCTCGCAGTGAGGGAACCGCCAGAAGGCCCTCAGCGCTGGACCTCAGTGTCCGGGTAGAACGATGGGGGTGGAGACGCTCCTTCAGGTATACTGGACCAAGGCCGTTTAGGGCTTTAAAGGTCAGCACCAACACTTTGAATTGTGCTCGGAAACGTACTGGGAGCCAATATAGGTCTTTCAAGACCGGTGTTATGTGGTCTCTGCGGCCGCTCCCAGTCACCAGTCTGGCTGCCGCGTTCTGGATTAGTTGTAGTTTCCGGGTCACCTTCAAAGGTAGCCCCACGTAGAGCGCATTGCAGTAGTCCAAGCGGGAGATAACCAGAGCATGCAACACTCTGGCCAGACAGTCTGCGGGCAGGGAGGGTCTCATCCTGCGTACCAGATGGAGCTGGTAAACAGCCGCCCTGGACACAGATTTGACCTGTAGTCCCTTCCAACTCTGCAATTCTCTGATTCCAACTCTCTTTCCGAAACCTAACCTTCGAGCCTGCTCCAGCTCTAGCCACATGAAAAAGCAAACACCAAGGACCCCCTTTAAATGATTTACACTTAGAACCACAGAACCTCTAGACCTGGAAGGGAACCCCCGAGGCATCTAGTCCAACCCCCTGTAATGCACGGATCTCAACTTGATTTGCCCCACGGTGCCTTGAACGCTCTTCTTTGGCCGTAACCCGCCTCTCCCCCAATTGTACCCGGAGCCCGAAAGGGGAGAAATCCTTCCAGGCCCCGGGATGTATCTTTAACCTGAGGAGGAAGAAGGGAAAGAAACTCTGACTCAGCCACCTTGGTCTCTATCACTGGCCACCAGGTTGGAGCCCGGCCTCTCCTGGTTGGCTGCGCGGAGTCCCGCCTCCGCTGGTCATTGGCGTCTGCTATCATCTATAAAAGGCAGCCTCCCCCGCTCCGCCGGGCTTAGTTAGAGTCCTGCAGCTGGAGAGGGAGGGAGGCAGCGCGCGCCAGCAGCCGGGAGTCGCGCAGGGATTTTCTCCGTTCCCTTTTGCGCTGCAGAGACGTTGGCCGGTGCGCCCCGCTTCGCCCCTCGACGCCGTCATGAGGGAGAGGAGAGCGCCTCAGCCGGTGGTGGCCCGCTGCAAGCTGGTTCTCGTCGGGGATGTGCACTGCGGGAAGACTGCCATGTTGCAAGTGTTGGCCAAGGACTGCTACCCGGAGGTAAGTGGACCAGCCGGGATCGGGGCCTCCGCTTGCAGGAGGCGTCGGGGGTCGGGTTTGGGGCTGGCCTGGATCGTCGGGGTGGAGACGTCGCATCGCCCAAAGCGCCCCATCTTTCTTCGGCCCGCGCCCTGCTTTTCACTTTCGGGAAGCTCCGACGCAGCGGCTCCCGATCCGGCGGAGACCGACTCAGCTTCGACGACGTGACGGCGTCCCGCGCCTCCAGGGACTACAATGCGACGTTGCCTCCCCGGCTTTCCAGGCCCGCTTCGGGTTCTGCCTTGGGCACCGATTCTCTTTTCTGTGGAGCTGAGCGCTGGAGAGGGCTTGCTCTTTCGGAAGGGGCGCGCGCGTTGCTGTCGTCTGTCGTATCTCATCTGCTCGCACAGCGGGCAATATGGCCTCGGCGCCCCCCTCCCCCTTTCTGTGAAATGGGCTTGATGCACATAGCTGGGCACTAACCGGCTTCTGCCCATCGGCGTCTGATGATGCGTGGATGGGGTGTCCGGACACCCACAACGTCGGGGGCTGACCCCACCGCTGTTGGTACTGGAAGGTACTGCCCTCCCTGCCCTTCGCATCCTTGGATATCGGTACGTTCTCCTGGCAGAGCTTGGCACTGTAGCTGACCGTTCTTCCACCCCGCCACCAACAAAGTTATAGCTAATGCCTTTTGTGTATCTTGTCTCCATTGCTAGACATACGTGCCCACGGTTTTTGAGAATTATACGGCGTGCCTGGAGACGGAGGAGCAACGGGTGGAGCTCAGTCTGTGGGACACATCTGGTGAGGCCCCTTTCCCCTTCTGGACTCTGCCCCACTGCTAAGGACCAAGCTACACCCTTCTGCCTTTCTAGAGGGGTAACTTGTGGCAATAATAATAATAATAATAAGAATTCAACTTGTATACCACCCTTTTAATAAGATCCCAGAAAGGTGAACAATACAAGTGAATCAGTTCTGAGAACAGATATAGATGAGGAAGTGAGGATTTCTCAAGGGCTCAGTGTGGGGTGAGGTGTGGGGAGCATCCTGTCCAGTCGCTGTTTCTGTCTCTTGGTCTACCTTAGCTTTGGGTATGGGAGAATACAATGAGAATAGTGGGTGTGGATTAAATTCTGTTCTACCCACCTAGATCTAGTAAAGGATACTGGCTAGCCCCAGTAAATGGCTTTGAATCATGTGTGTGTGTTAGTTAGAAGGGGTGGGGGGGTTTCTTGATAATTCAGAGCTTTGGGGGTGGGGAGAACATGTTATGCACTGCAGTCCTGAGCTGAAAAAAAGGGGACATCTAGCATTGGTATGCAGAGCTGATGGCTCCTGCAAAGGAGGGAGGAGTAGGTGAGGCAAAGACTTTAGACCATCTTAGAGTTGGAATCCTGGCCAAAAAAGAACCAAGACCCCTTGTTTAGGGGGTGCTGCCCTAAAAAGCAACTTGTTTGTGCGTGTGCACAGCTGGACAGCTGTCTGCAATATCTTAAATCTGCCCTTCTGGCTGTTAGAATGAGAGACTCCAGTCCCTCAGGGCTGAAGTAAAAATGCAGTAATCCTCTTTCCTGCCACCCCCACTCCCGTTTGTTCCCACATCTCCTGCAGCCTCTGGAAGCTGCTGAAAGGTCTGTGGTCTTCCAGCTTTCATCCCCCCACTCCTGTGGAATGCAGAGGGGAGGAGATTTGTCCATTGTGTGCATGTTAAGGAGGAGGGGTCCCAGGGCAGAGGGGGCTTGGTGTGGACTTTGGTCATGAAATTGGGAGGAAATGGACACTAACAATAAGGGGCTCTCAAAGGGTATTGTGTGTGCGCGCGTGGAGAGGGGTGTAGTGGAGTTGCCCTAGCAACCGGGGATGGGGAATGGCTGCAGCATCCCCTCTTTTGAAGGGGGCTGGAGGTGGTGGGGGTCCCTGGCTACTCGGATCCCCCTTGTTGCCATGGTGATTGTGCTGGTGCAGGAGCCAGGGGCTGCTTGCTATTCTGGGCACGCAGCGTCTGGGCTGCAGAAGCATTTTGGATGCTGCTGCTGCTGCTGCGATCCTATTCCTCTTCTTCCACCCCCTTGCCTCTACGCAGCAGTTCCCCACCCCCACCTCCAGTTCTTGCATCCGTAACATCCCTTGCACATATGCAACCTTTTTTTATCTATTCTCGCTGATGAGTGGGGTTGCTAAGCAACCCGTTCCTCCCTGTATGTTGCATTCCCCCCCCAAAAAAAAATCCCTGGGAAAAACGGGAGCCCTGCACCCCCCCCCCCCGCCCTCAATACGGCTTGTGCAGAAGGGTAGTGGAAAGATGGCCTTGGTTATATAAACCCTGGTGAAGCTATTCCTTGGGAAGACTGAATATTAAAATGGGTGTGAGTGAGCATGCAGAGCCCTGCAATGTGGAGGGTGGGTGGGTGGGTTCTTTTTACTATCACCTAAAAGGCTTATTCGAATCGGGTGCTGCTTACTGGCTTTGATTTTTGGTGGAGGTGGGAGAGAGTGTCCTGAGCTGGTTCATGACCTTCCTCTCTGCACAGGATCCCCATACTATGACAATGTGCGCCCCCTGTGCTACAGCGACTCAGATGCGGTCCTGCTCTGCTTTGATGTCAGCCGCCCTGAGACCATGGACAGCGCACTGAAGAAGGTGAGAGAGATGCGAGCTCATCCCCATTCCATGCATCCCCCCGTATAATAAGGGCTGAGAGTCTGATTGCGGGTACAGTGGTGCCTCGCAAGACGAAATTAATTAGTTCCGCGAGTTTTTTCGTCTAGCGAATTTTTCGTCTTGCGAAGCACGGTGTCGGAAAAGTTTTGGGAAAGCTTCAAAAATCGCCAAAAACCTCAAAAAAGGCTACCACACCGCGTTCTATGAGTTGCTCCTCGAAGTCAAGTCGCAACTGTATTAAGGGTGTTAAGAAAAAGGAAACAAACTTGCAAAAAACGCAAGACGTTTTCGTCTTGCGAAGCAAGCCCATAGGGAAATTCGTCTTGCGAAGCAGCTCAAAAAACGCAAAACCCTTTCGTCTAGCGAGTTTTTCATCTTGCGAGGCACCACTGTACCTGCTGGCACGGAGTTTAATGTTCCACAAGCCAGATTTATATGCCTCCTGGTAAGAGAGGCATCCTTAAGGGGGTCATTGGTCCCTGACCTACATGGGAAGCATCCATGCTTCCTCTCAGATCTTGTGAAATCCATGAGCATCCAGGCATAGTTATACGGGGGGAAAGAACCTCTAACGCAGGTCCCCCAGTGTAGATTCATAGAACTGTAGAGTTGGAAGGGATGATGAGGGCAGGGCCTTGCAGAGTCAGGCAGAGGCCCAGGCCCAGTGGCGTAGCGTGGGGGGTGCAGGGGGGGCCGGCCGCACCGGGCGCAACATCTGGGGGTTAGGGTTAGGGGGGCAAATCCACGGGTTAGGGGGTGCAAATTACTTGCCTTGCCCCGAGTGCTGACAACCCACGCTACGCCACTGCCCAGGCCAGGTAAATAATGTGCCCCCTCTTTTTTTACCCTGGGGATAACTGAAGTCTTACAAATAAGTAAGTATATAAATAATTTTCACAAACGTTATGCTGACAAATAATTTTATTTCAAGGCTTGAACTGTATCTGCATATAAAGACAAAATGGAAAATATACATATACAATAGTGAATATGCTGACCGAGGCCCCCTTTGGAATCGGAGGCCCCCCCCCTCTGTCTGGGCCTGCATGAGGGTCATCTAGCCCAACCCCCTGCAATGCAGGAATCTTTTTGCCCAGTTTGGTCTCGAACCCATGACCCCGAGATTAAGAGCCTTATGCTCTACCAGCTGAGCTATCCCAGCTGTACTTGTATCCGGATCTCAGAGACCCTTTTGTCAAAGTATGGTACACAGGGGGAATTGGCTCCATGTTAATATTTCTTCCGTTTTAACTTTACATGCAGATATACACAATACTGAGAGCTATTTAGGCCTGGGCATACACAAGCACAATATAAACGAGGTGCCCAACTTTATTATGGAGTCTGCCCATTCCGCAAAACTCATCCCTGTCTTTCCTCCCACCTCTCCCCAACCACTGCTTGAAGAAGAATGGCCTTCAGGACTACAGATGGTCTTGGAGATCCAGGTTGTCTGGGAGAATTATGGGGCAATATTTTGAAAGGCCATAAAACACAGCATGAGAGGCTGCCTTGCCCAGTGTTGTCTATTTTGACTTATAGAATCATAGAATAGAATCATAGAGTTGGAAGAGACCACAAGGGCCATCGAGTCCAACCCCCTGCCAAGCAGGAAACACCATCAGAGCACTCCTGACATATGGTTGTCAAGCCTCTGCTTAAAGACCTCCAAAGTAGGAGACTCCACCACACTCCTTGGCAGCAAATTCCACTGTCGAACAGCTCTTACTGTCAGGAAGTTCTTCCTAATGTTTAGGTGGAATCTTCTTTCTTGTAGTTTGGATCCATTGCTCCGTGTACGCTTGTCTGGAGCAGCAGAAAACAACCTTTCTCCCTCCTCTATGTGACATCCTTTTATATATTTGAACATGGCTATCATATCACCCCTTAACCTCCTCTTCTCCAGGCTAAACATGCCCAGCTCCCTTAGCCGTTCCTCATAAGACATCGTTTCCAGGCCTTTGACTATTTTGGTTGCCCTCCTCTGGACACGTTCCAGTTTGTCAGTGTCCTTCTTGAATTGTGGTGCCCAGAACTGGACACAGTACTCCAGGTGAGGTCTGACCAGAGCAGAATACAGTGGCACTATTACTTCCCTTGATCTAGATGCTATGCTCCTATTGATGCAGCCCAGACTTGGCATCTGCTCTCAAGCCCTACCTAGGGCTGCCGTGGATTGAACCTGGAACCTTCTGCCTGCAGAGCAGGACTGCTGAGCCCCGGACCCTGCCTAATATCCTGTGTCCCCAGAGTGGAAAGTGACTTGCTACATCATCTAGTTATTCTCTCCTTTCAGCCACCTAAACAAATGCATTTCTGCCTCTCCTTAAAGGCCTCCAGCACCCACAATTTCTACATGCCATACGGACAATTGCAAATGGATAGCGCTGCTGTTCCCCCTACTTAACTTTTCCTCCCTGGTCTTCAATAAATACTCCAGCAAGGTATCCCTAAAGTCCTGGTCTCTATCAGCCTAACATATAAAAAAACAGTTCTTAGTTTCCAACTTGAATTTCTTGCCACTTTGAGCCGTTATATTTAGAAACATCTCTGTTCACAGTCCTTTCACGTTTGTACATACTTGCTGCTTTAAATCTATGTGGAGAGTATTCTAAGCAGGCACTCCTTGTATAGTAAGGCAGTCAATGGGTCCTGTAGTTGAGTCCCATTACTTGTGAGCCATATGACACAAATTCATTGGTAGCATCTAATGGATTCTTTGGTGGGTTAAAACACATTAAAAGCACAAATCCGGAGAAGTCAATTGCCAAAGGAGTATAGGATGGCTATTAAGGGGGAAATATGCGCTGATCCACTTGTTCAGGAAGCTGCAGAGTATACGCTGCCTGACAGCTAATCCCAAAGTTAGTGTTACTTTCTTCTGTTAGAAATTGCATTTTTTTCATAGCCTATCCTGCTCAAAGAAAGAGAGGAGGTCTTTAAAGTCTTTTGAAAGAGGTTTGGCCTAAGATATGACTATATTAATAACACCAAACCAACTGATCTATAAAGGATATTATCCTTCAGTTTCTTTTCTGGTAGTAATTAAAATCTGCCTTTAGCTATTTAGGGCTGTGATCCTGGTTTTTTAGGTTCTGGGGCTGCTTCTCTAGTCTTATTTCCACAAATGCTCTGTAATTCTTGTCATGCATAACTGTTAGAACTGTTGGATGGTGAGGGGGCTATAGAGATTGCTTCCAGGTGTGCCCAGTCTATGGGAGTGAGAGAGAGAGAGAGAACACACGTTTGAATTTTCACACAGAACTCTTGACACTGTTTTTTAAAATCCCATGCCCACTGCAGAAATTAAGCAATGGCAACACCATGTTAGACTTCTCCCAGTTAGCAAAACAGCTTGTTAAGTGAGCCCCAGAGGACGGGACAGCTTGCGTCATGGTGATGTGGCAATATCTCTACCTGGAACACGTTTTGAGTCTTGGAATGCTAGAGGGTTCAGTTCCTCTTTGGTATTGAGCCAGCGTGGTGTAGTGGTTAAGAGCGGTGGCCTTGTAATCTGGTGAACCGGGTTTGCTTCCCCACTCCTCCACATGCAGCTGCTGGGTGACCTTGGGCTAGTCACACTTCTCTGGAGTCTCTCAGCCCCACTCACCTCACAGTGTGTTTGTTGTGGAGGGAGGAAGGGAAAAGGAGAATGTTAGCCGCTTTGAGACTCCTTTGGGTAGTGATAAAGCGGGATATCAAATCCAAACTCCTCCTCTTCTATGTTTATCTAGTGGAAGACAGAAATCCTGGACTACTGTCCTAGCACCCGTGTGTTGCTGATTGGCTGCAAGATAGACCTGCGCACCGACCTCAGCACCTTGATGGAACTGTCCCACCAAAAGCAAGCCCCTGTCTCTTATGAACAGGTAAGGTCTGCACCTACACACCCACCCCAGTATGAATCCCTTCCTTGAGCAGGAGATGTCTTCTTCTTTTTTAGTCTTCTGTGCTTAGGGTTTTACTTACACCTGTAGATATGATGGCACACATGATTAAATTCAAGCTCAAATTCCTTCCTCAAGTCGTTGGGGTTTTTTTGTTTTTTTGTTTTAAGTTATCCCTCAAGGAATTTGAGCTTGAATGTGCTTCCTTGCAAACTGAAATTAGCTTTGTATACAACTTAAAAAGGCATTCTGAACATGCCCTCACAAAAGGATTCCAACTAAGAATGATATTTTCAATCTATAGATAAGTATAGATATATATCTATGCAGTCTTAGAAGTCCTAGGTTGGGTAGAATAACACTCCAATTGCATTATATCAACTACAAACATTTCTTTAAAATCCACTAGGTATATAAACTGCAAGCCTCTCTGCAAAGGCTTACTCCAACTATAATAAAGTGGCCTTGCTGAAATACAAATACGCTGAGGAATTTGAAATTTAATAGAACTTTGATATCTTGAATGTTGGGAGTATGGCCCTTTTGTTGGAACTGTCTTAGGAGGAACAAGCCACTGTGGGAACATCCCTCCTTGAGATGGATATTGGCAGCTTCATGGCACCTGGGCTGTGTTTTGGCTGCACTGGCTATAGGACTGTTTCAAATCCAATGCCCAATTGCTCAAGTGTGATGCATTTCAGAAGACTACATTCTGGCACCTGCATCTTGGCTTTACTGTTCGTGGTTTGTTTTGGGGAAAGCAAACCACAATCCTAGTTTCAAATGGCAATCCGGACTCTGGCTTGTTTCCCAGTGGGGCAGGAGTGTGGAGTGAGAACTTTTCATCAACATGCGCCAGTGCGCTGCATGTTCATAGCAAACCACAGTGCTCCATCCAACTATGGCTTAATAATTTTATTTAGCACAGTTCTATACCACCCTTCATTGCAGGACAGTTTGCAGTATAAAAACACAAAAATATATAGCAAACAAAAGCAATGATGTGCCAACCATCTCAACATGTGTGTCCTAATTTGGAGCACTAGCTCTGCTCCTCGGCTTGAGTCCTCATGCCCTCCTCTTTTTTTCTTTCTCTTTTCAGGGTTGTGCTGTGGCCAAGCAGCTAGGAGCAGAAACCTACCTGGAGTGTTCCGCCTTCACATCGGAGAAAAGCATCCACAGCATCTTCCGGACAGCAGCGTCCATCTGCCTGAGCAAGCCAGGCCCCCAGCCCCCCAAGAGCCCAGCCCGAAGTTTCCCCAAGAGACTCCTCCGCTTTCCCAGCCGATCTGAGCTCATCTCTTCCACTTTCAAGAAGGAGAAAGCAAAAAGCTGCTCTGTCATGTGAAGGGGCCGCCTACTTCCGGGGAGCAGGGGGTGGCGGTGGCAGTGGAACCATTGCGGACACTGGGCCCTCCAGCTGGCCCTTCTGGGGTGGGGAAGGGAGAGGGCTGCCTGGCTCCCAGGGGCCAGGCCTGGAGACTCCAGAAGGATCCCATTCCCAACTCCCTCGCCGGCTTGAGCAAGCCTGCCGCCCCTTCCGCATTGCAACGCTTCCCTCCATGCAGCTGCAGTGTGCGCTTCTTCCAGATAGACATGAAGCGGGGAGGGGGAGTTTGGCTGGACTGCAAAGGTGAAGGCTGGCCCAAGACCAACCCTGCTCCGGAAAGCCTTGGGCCTTGGCATAGCAACATCGTGGACAGCAGTGGCTCTGGTGGTCGTTCCACATAGATTTGGAAGGTTCTAAAGAATCACCCCCTTTCTGATGCACAGTTAATATCTTTGTTTGGCCCTGATCACCTCTTCCCATCAGCTGCTTGTCTCCATTGCCTGTGTGAAGCAGGCCGAGTGCAGATCACTTCTCCCTTCTCTCTCCCCCCCCCCCAAAGCCTGCCGAATATTGTGTCCTTCCTTTTACCCTCCTCCCTCTAGCAGAGAGGTGTCCGGGTACCCTCTCCTTTGCCTCTGCAATTGCGGGTGGAGGGGGGTGGAGGGCAGGACGAGGGAGTGGTTGTTTTATAGACATTGTCTCTTTGTGTATGGGAAGGAAAGGAAATGGGGCAAATCTGTTAAATGTTCAGTGTTATTAAAAGAAAAAAACTTATTTATTAATGAAAATATAATGCAGATTAACATCCACATTTGAGGGGTTTCTTATTTGTTAGTATCATTCTTGGATTTTCCTGGTCATGGAGGAAACTGGGAGAGACTGACTTGCAGATACCAAGTCCAAACCAAAGTGAGCCTTTTATGGAATCCTTTTCCTCACTGACATGTCTTACGGTTCCTCTGTCCATTGCAATAGATTCTGGGGCATGTTCTCAAGTGAGCAGTTAGTTGGCCAAATCCGCCTCATTGGTGCTATGCTTCAGTGCACTCTAGAACATACCCAATGCTCTGTGACAATGTGTGTTTCAGGAATAGCTTATTTCTAGGACAGGTTGTCTGCTGCTACAGATCTTCTGATTAGGGAATGATACAATTCCTGCAGCAGTTTTGATTCTCTGCCAGTACAGTGGTCAAGTCCCCAAACAATTTCTTCATACCAAAGCCTAGCAGTACTTCTAGAGTGGAGGGGAATACAATGAATACAGCTAGAATAATATTGAGGGGCATACCTTTTGCAATCACTCTAGCTAAAGTTAATGTAAGATGATGCTAGCACTATCCAATTAAGCTGGGATGCTGGAGGTCATGGCTCCCTTTTAAGCATCAACTATGGAAGCGCACTCCAGTACAAAGTGGTTGCAGGTAACAATGATGTTAAATTGTATATAGCCTCCCTCCTTAGTGGTTATCTAAGCCCTCACCTGGTTGCGTTCCACAGTTAAGCCGCACTACAAGAAGCCTTAGTTTGAGCTGGGCTGGAATTCTGCATCCTTTCACCATGTCTAAATTTGGCTAGTGGAATATAGTATGGAAGTTTTAACCCTGTAGTTTCAAGTGGAATGGAGTGCTTTGAGTAAGAGAAGCTTCTCACACGAGGCTGTCTGTACTCTTCTCTTTACCCAAAAGAGCTCATTGAGGCCTCATGACTACCTGACCCCTGCTGCTGGAAGTTAACTTGAGAATGTCTGAGGCCAGCTATTCTGCAGACAGTGGCACACCTATATAAGTTGTGATCTTGCTGTTACTGCCTGGCTGTGCTTGTGTTGCAACTGCAGCTGTTAGGGGAATGGGCAGGAGCCCTACCAGAGTCTCCTGAATTCCAGCTTTCCTCAAAAGGATTGAAGAGTCCTAGCCCTCCTTATGATGCCCTACCCAATGTTTGTTAAAAGGGCTCTGCATATCTGCAATATTAGAGTACCTGAACAAGAGAGTACATTTGAATAGCTTGACACTTGCAGAGTTGTTTTTCACTTGTTGATCATTATTTGCTTAGTTTTTACATGTTTTATCCTGTTTAGAGCAAACTTAAAGCATTTTGCTTTCCAAGTGGTTGGTTCATGAATATCCTGTAGCAACCTAATTCTGTTACAGGGATAAAAAAATTATTGAAATCCAAAGCCCTAAGTAATCCCTTGGGTAGACCTGGCAGAGATCCTTCCTTCTGAGAGAGGGAGAAATGGTGGCAGAAGGGAGGATAGACACCCCACTCCAGCTCTCTTGGCCCGGGGTTCTTCCACATATCTTAGTTTTACTATGCAAGGCTGTAGCCAAGTAGGATCTCATGCTGTGCTGGACTTTACCCTCTCAGCAAACAGAGGCCTACTATCACATCCGGCATACTAATTCTCTCTTAGTTGCAACAGCGATACTGCAGGAGTGAACTATGTCATAGGAAAGAGGAGTCACAGCTTCCACAGGTGTGCCCTTTCTTAGCTGCTGAGGTGAAAGGTCCCTGGTTTTCATTTTTTGCTTTTAACAGTAATTATGGTTTTTAGTTCAACTGAAAGGACCAGCTAGTCGGTAATGGGAAAGATTCTGACCACAGTGAGTCACTGTTGGCTTGAACAGACAATACTCAGAATGCTGGACTAGCTAGGCCTTGGGACTGATCCAGCAGGATGAGAAAACAGCCTGACCTGGGGTAGGGCAAAGTTAGCTAGACAAGTGTGTACTCAGAAGCTCAGGCTGCAGCAACTGAACCTCATCCCATAAAACAGCACTCTGGAAGCCTCCCTATGCCCTGCCCCAACCATGGTATCAAGCTCTGAGTTGAGGGACTTCCTCTCGCACTGCGCTGCAATCCATCATGGCAGGCCTCCCAAGATTCTCATATCCCTGCCTGTTCCGCTGGATGGCACTATGTAATGTGGATGTAATGGAATAAGTTTTATACGCTGTCATCACTGCCATACATTAGACTATAAGCTTTAAGCTGTGTTCTGTCAACTTCACTACAGGACCTGCACCACCTGTCATCCAACTGTCATACTTATTTCATTGACCACAGAAAATGAGGGAGCCAGCTGGGCTCCACAGTGCTAAAGGGTTTTAGGAGCAACTATGTAGATGATGCCTCTCCATCTTGCAATTCTGCAACAAAACTAGGGCCTTAACAGGTGTGTCAAGTCATGTCAACTGGAATCTCAGAAATGTAGAGTTGGAAGGAGTCTCAAGGGTCATCTAGTCCAACCCCCTGCAATGAAGGAATCTCAGCTAAAGCATCCAGCCTCTGTTTAAAAACCTCCAATAAAGGAGGGTCCACCACCTTCCAAGGAAGACCATTCCACTGTCAAACAGCTTTTGCTGTCACAAAGTTCTTTCTGGTATTTAGTCAGAATGTTTTCTTGTGTGTAACTTTAATCCATTGGTTTGGGTCCTACCCTCCAGAGAAGGGGAAACAAGTTTGCTCCAGCTTCCATGTGACAGCGCTTTAGATATTTGAAAATGGCTATCATCTCTTAGTCTTCTCTACCGGGCTAAACAGCCCCAGCTCCCTCAACCATTCCTCACAAGACTTTGTTTCCAAATCCCTTATCCTCTTGGTTACCCTCCTTCGCACATGTTTCAGCTTGTCAATAATCTTAAAACTGCCCAGAACTGGACACAGCACTCCAGGTGTGGTCTGACCAA
This sequence comes from Podarcis liolepis, assembly GCF_965112155.1. Taxonomy (NCBI): domain Eukaryota; kingdom Metazoa; phylum Chordata; class Lepidosauria; order Squamata; family Lacertidae; genus Podarcis; species Podarcis liolepis. The sequence continues at coordinate 5,457,075 of NC_139555.1, forward strand.
GGCAGAATAGAGCAGTACTATTGCTTCCATTGAACACGCCCAGCCCAAGCATTCAAGAATATTAAATGGTCCCCCTAACACCACAAGATGGAATAACAGCCACTGCAAATCCAAATCTCACCAGGAAGTGATACATACATAATGGTGGGGTGAGCTGTAGTCCTCACTTATTACCAGATCATTCCCAGCTCCTCCTCCAGTAGCATCTCTAGAGATGTATAGGCCTGGTGGGGGGAGAATCTTAGGGAAAATGTGGACTCCCCCCTCCCAGGCCTTCACATCTCTAACCACCACCAAGACTACCTGCATCAGCTCAGGAAGGAAGGCTGTTGAGCAGCAGATCCCTGTTCAGTCTCTGATCCATTGTCAATAAAATACATCCAATTCCAGCTTCCAGACACATTTCTTCCTAGTTAGATAGAATTCCTATGAACGATGGCAACCTGCACCCAGTGATGGGCTTTGGGGTCTCAAATTTATGCTAAAATTGGTGCCCTCCCACCTCTCTTGTGCTCTGTTCTACAGCATTGTTGTGGTACACTGGTCACACTACCCTAAAACTGCCTCTGCACCCCCAGTGTTGGTGCTGCTTCAAGTATCGGGACAGAGGGAGGGTGAGCAAACTGGGTCAGATCAAGCCCATCCACACAGGTGATACATGCCAGGTGAGCCACCTCATCTACAGCCAAACTGGGGGTGAGAGTTGTTTGCATTTTGGACTGACTTGGCTTCTAACAACAGCAGGTGAGAGATGGCAGGTTGGCATGCCATCCCAAATCTTGTCAGGCGAGGAATGGCCCTGAAGAGGCAACCGCCTTAATACACTGGATACTCCTGCCCTTCACTGGCCATCTGAACCCGCCGGTGCCCATAACTTTGATACAGGCTGGATGCGCCCTCTAACGCCTGTTGCACCAACCTGCAGCTACAAATCAATTGGAACTCCCAACCAAAGGTGGCACCTTGGGTTGGCTGGCTATTTAAAACCTTTTAACCTATCATTCCATATAATTAAATCTATAAAGGTCCGTATAGTTAAAGCTATGGTTTTCCCAGTAGTGATGTATGGAAGTGAGAGCTGGACGATAAAGAAGGCCGATCGCCGATTGATGCTTTTGAATTATGGTGCTGGAGGAGACTCTTGAGTCCCATGGACTGCAAGAAGATCAAACCTCTCCATTCTGAAGGAAATCAGCCCTGAGTGCTCACTGGAAGGACAGATCCTGAAGCTGAGGCGCCAATACTTTGGCCACCTCATGAGAAGAGAAGACTCCCTGGAGAAGACCCTGATGTTGGGAAAGATGGAGGGCGCAAGGAGAAGGGGATGACAGAGGATGAGATGGCTGGACAGTGTTCTTGAAGCTACCAGCATGAGTTTGACCAAACTGCGGGAGGCAGTGGAGGACAGGAGTGCCTGGCGTGCTCTGGTCCAGGGGGTCACGAAGAGTCGGACACGACTAAACAACAACAACCTATCATTCAAGTCTATTTCAGACATAATTACGAATTCACAATAAAAATCAAACCAGCAAGTAGTCAAAGTGGTGATTCAGGTTTGTTTGTCTTTTGCACTGGCTGGTGGGGTGTTTTTTTTGGTGGTACCAGTTACAGGTAGGTAGCCGTGTTGGTCTGCCATAGTCAAAATAAAAAAATTCCTTCCAGTAGCACCTTAAAGACCAACTAAGTTAGTTCTTGGTATGAGCTTTCGTGTGCATGCACACTTCTTCAGATACACTGAAACAGAAGTTGCCAGATCTCATTATACATGACTAAGCCATTTTTCACCTTCTCACCCCTTGCCTTTTCCTGCAAGACCTATTGCAGTCGTTAAGAGTCGTCAACAGGCTCATCTCAGCTATCTGCCAATCTCCCATTCCCACCACCCTTCTGAGTAATACCCCTCCCCACCTTCTCACTATATAGAAGGATCTGGCAACTTCTGTTTCAGTGTATCTGAAGAAGTGTGCATGCACACGAAAGCTCATACCAAGAACTAACTTAGTTGGTCTTTAAGGTGCTCCTGGAAGGAAATTTCTTTTTTTTTTGTGGTAGTCATGGTTTTGCGGGGGAGGAGGCAGGGTTGGCCCCATTTTGGCACCTGGGGGAACCACAAAAGGAAAGCCCTTCCTTCCCACCAGGGGAAAAGGGGTGAGCGAAGATCCGCATCAGGAACAACGGTGTGAACGCAGGGCGGCGGTGCCTTTGCGGGGAGCCGCTCCAGCAAACTCCTTCGCAGGAAACCCGTCTCCATCCCCTCGCATGAAGGCAAGCCTGAGCGAAGTCCCACGGGCCCGGCAGAACAACATTTCCCAGTAGCCCCCATGGGGGGAAGGCGGCGTTAATCTTCCGTCAAGACGCCGAAACGCCCTCTGGGAATTGTAGTTTTCTTACGTTCCGTTTAGAACGCACAGGCTGCGTAGCCTGAAAAGCTTATTTGCCGGGCGAACAGAGCGCCTTCCGAGTGTGGTGCATGCTGGGATTTTTTCGTTTTCGTTTTTTCTCTCCCTGCCTCGCGGTTTCTGTGGGAATTGTAGTCCTAAGCCTGGGCACTGAGGCGGGAGGGATAGCCCGAGTGGACTTGCTTTCCCATGATGCTCCGCGGCAAACCCGCTGTTGTGACCGGAATCAGCTTTAGTAAGATGGCGGCGATGTTGGCGGCGCAGTGAGTTGCTGGTAACGTCGGGAAGGGCTTACAGGTGAGGCGGACCCGCTTGTCCCCCGGCCACCGCCGGTGTTTCCAGCGACTGCAAGTAGGGAAAGCTATCCAAGAAGAAGGGCTGCCGCTGGAGGCAGAAGGGCTGCCGGCTTCAGGTCAGCGGTAGTTGCGGGCGCCTCACGCCGTCGCTTCCCTCGCCTTGGTTCGTTTCCAGACGCTCAGCCCTGACGGGGATGGTGCCAGAATAAACACAGAGGTTTGTGCACCAGGGTTCGTGGGAGGAAGAGACGTTGTTGTTGTTGTTTGTTAAATTTGTATCCTGCTCCCCCCCCCCATTTTATCCTCACAACAACCCTGTGAGGTGGGCTAGGCCGAGAGTGTGTGACTTTGCCCCAGGTCACCCTGTGAGCTTCATCACCAAGTGGGGATTTGAACTCCGGCCTCCTAGGACCCGGTCTGGCACTCTAACCCAGGCACAGGCAAACTCCGGCCCTCCAGATGTTTGGGACTACAATTCTCATCATCCCTAGCTAATAGGACCAGTGGTCAGGGATGATGGGATCTGTAGTCCCAAACATCTGGAGGGCCGGAGTTTGCCTATGCCTGCTCTAACCACTACCCCTCATGGACTCCCATGCAGAGTGGGGCATTTCTAGCCTGAGCTGAGCTCCACTGTCTTACCTTCTACAACACCAAACCTGCTCCAGCTCAAAGAACAAGTTTCTCCCTCCAGCTTTAGGGAGTGAGCTGGGTGCAAGAATTTGAGAAGAGTGAAGTCTTGATTGTTCTGTTAAAGTTTGTGCTGAAATAACTGTGATTGTCATTGTGTATCATGTGCCACTTTTTCCAACATAAAAATTTATTTTATGCTCTTATTTTTATGTTAAAATATGTTTTATTTGTTACATTTTAATTATATCCCACTTTTCTTCCAAAGAGCTCAAGGTAGTGTTTCCTCCCCCTCACAGCTTTTATCTTCACAACCAATCTGTGCATGACTGAGGGGAGATACGATCCCAGCTCTCCCTTTTTCATCAGTCAGACACTTTTGCTGCTATACCATACCTGCAGTCATAGAACCAGCATGTGGATCATCAGCTGCAAGAACTGCATGTTCATGTGAACATGCAGCATGCACCTGATCATGAATTTTTATCATGCCTATATGCAGAAGAACTACTTGTTGTTGGACATGATGATTTTTGTGTGTGCATGCGCATGTGTTTTTCCACTACCAGTATATATGAATTTGAAACAATTGCTCATTGGCAGACTTTAATTTATTTCAGTCTATGTGACATTTAGAAATTTGTCCTGATCAATTTTGGGGCTTCTCCTCTAAAAACAGGCCAGCTGTGTTAAAACTGGTAGCAATAGCCTGTTTAATCAGTATTTATTCTAAGAGGACCATGTTGAGAATGGAGTAGAAGGCAATATGCCAAGACTGCCACCTTCTCAAAATAGCCTGCCAGCAAATCCTCTTTCAGAGATGCCATCCCCTCCACAGATTCCTTTTTTATGTCTGAATCAGTAACTGGGAGGAGTTCAGGTGGCATTTCTCTTGGGAATCAGGGGCTCCAACTGTTGGTCCCTCACCAACTTCCACACCTTGAAAACTTGCTCAGGATTTTAAGAATGACATAATTGGTGTATAATGCAAGGAGTGAGATTTCAGATTCTTAATTAAGCTATATCCACAGACAGTTGGGGGCAATTCCATACTGAAGCAGGTCTCCAATCCCCCTTCCTCTTCCTAATAACTTCTGTATATTAATACCATCAACAAAACTTTTTTAATCCAGATGGCTGGGGAAACTGTTGAAAAGAGAGAGAGAGATTCTTCACCCGTCAAGGAAGAGCGGAGACGCTCACGTTCAGCTGAACGAGAGCGAGACAGGAAAGGCTCCCCCGTCACAAAGGACAGGAAAAGGCACCGCTCCCGTGAGAGAAGGAGAGGCAGTCGATCAAGATCCCGATCTAGGTCCAAATCGACTGAGAGGTAAGGCCAGATTATAGGTCAGTTTGGTTTGCTGCAAGGATGATGAAGGCTAGTCAGCCTTGAGTGTCTTAAGTAAGCAGGGAAAGCTGTTAGCTTCAGCTGTTTTTATTTGGCTATTAGTAGGATTCAACAATCCAGCATTGAACTAGATTTTGGACTCAAACCAACGATTTACCGAGGTAGCATCCAGTTTCTCAGAGCAGTTACTTTCAAATGCTTTGGGGGTGGACTTAGTAACAGAGTCACAATCTATTCCCAACAGAAATGGTGCTTACATAAGTTCAAGGACAACCAGTGCATGTCCTTTGTAGACATACTGTTCTGCATCCTTTGTTACACTGGGGCGAGGTAGTCGGTATTGTTGGTTTTGAAATAAAAAATGGGTACAAAGTTTTCCTAAACTACACTGATAGAGCTTGGTTTCTAAGACTTGCAAACACTGTGCATGCTAAACAGATTACAGTGTATCACTTTACTTAATATAACGCATCTGCTTTCTTTGGGGAAGGGAGCTTGTGAGACAATGCAAGTTAGTGAAGCCCAACCAATGAAAATGTTGCTCTGTCCTAATTCTCTCCTGAATTTGAGCTGTGGCTAATCTTTTTTTTTCTTTTCATTTTAAAGAAAGAAAATGGAGGGTCTTAGGATGCTGAATTCAGTGCTCTGTGCCAAATTCAGCACTTCGGAGGCACTGTTGCAGAGTTACATCCACTCAATCTTGATTACATTTATTGTCAATTTCTATGCCTTTCCAGGTCTGCTGTACAGATAAACCACAGCTGTACCCTTTATATAAAGGCTGAGTTGATGGGTGTGAGCAAAACATAAAGGGACTATATCTATAGGAGGATGCTAATTTAATTTGGTGGGATTGAACAGTTTCTACAGTTGGTTGGTTGATTTCTATTGATTCAGGTTTCTGCTGTCTGATGGAAGGGGTGGCTTGTTCTGTGTGCATTGAAATCAGTTATTCGCATGTAAACCATTTCTTTGTAGAGAGCGACGATATAAAGAGCGGGAGCGAGACAAAGAGCGGGAGCGCAGCAAGAAGGACCGGGATCGTGAGAAAGATGGGCACCGGAGGGACAAGGACCGTAAACGGTCCAGGTAAAACACTGTTTCCTAGACAATGAGTGCAGTTACTTCTGAGGTGTCGCAGCTGTTGTGGAATATAGCATTGTTTCATGGGTAGCTGGGGGGGAAACATGATGAAAAAGATACCTACAATTTCACCATTTTAGCTTTATGTTTGGATTTAAAGAGAAGTTTCATCTAAATTCTTGGGTTAACAGGTTACTATTATGGGAATTGGGCTCAAGGTACAAGGCCTAGGTTGTTGTTGAAAGGGCAGTAGCATCTACAGTTACCATGAGTGACTGGTGCTGAGGATTTGTTCAATAGATTTATTTAGATTTGGATATATTTAAATATTTATAATCCTTACTTTCATGAAGTAGATCAGAATGGTGAGTAACATACCAAATATAATAAAATCAGTAAAGTGGTCCATAAAAACATCAGTGAAACATCAGCAGATACTAGTTGGTTAAAAAGAGAAATGCATATTTCAAAGGCCTGTCTAAATAATTGAAGACATCTAAAAGAAGGGAGGGAAAGTTCCTGCTGAACCTCTACTGGTAGGGAGTTCCACAGGGCAGGGCTTGCCACACTAAAGGAATGGTCCCTCGTCGAGGCCAGCTGAACCTAGATCCACCCAGTGAAATGCAGTAACCCCAATTCCTGACTCTTCTATCCCTCTGGCACAGGAGCTCCTCTCCAAGTCGGAACAAAGACTCCAAATCCAGGAAAGACAGAGATTCTCGCAGAGGAGATGATGATGATGATTCATTGTCAAAGAAGGAGAAGGTAACTGCATGTGCCTTCTAGATGTCCAGTGCTTGTTCAGTTCTCTGTAACATGTACAGTTAAGCTGAGTGGGTTTGAATTCCCCACAGCACCAAGTCCATGTATATTTTGCAAAGTGTGTTTCTAGGATGGCATAGATAAGAACCTTTTGTTGGTTGAAAGGTCTTATACTATAAATCTCTGGTATGTTTCTGTTCTCTACTTCTTTATACAGTATCTCTGGAAAGTGAGATGAAAGGGCAGCTCTTCTCAATTAATCAGGCTACTTAAAAACAGTTTTTCACATTCTCTTTCAACCTTGCTACTTTGGAACTTTATAGCATAGCACTTTTTCCGTACAGCCAAAAGTATAGACCCCACAGCTTCAGTGATAGCAATTCCTACTTTTTGGGTTTCTCTCTCCCACCCCACTCACCTCCACCCCTGATTTTAACGTGCACTTGTTTTGTTCACAGGCCCAGCCACTTTCTCTGGAGGAGCTGCTGGCCAAGAAGAAAGCTGAGGAAGAGGCTGAAGCCAAGGTAAGAGCATGGGGCATGCCTCCACTTTCTTTTCCCCCGCCTACCAATTCCATTTTTGCCCGGGTGAGGCCAGCAGGTGGGTCTATTGGATTACAGCAAGCTGTGTGTGTCTAAAGCTGTGCTTTGCTTCCTTGGCATCTTCAGCAATACTTGATGAGGGAAGTACACAAGGTTTCCTTGCACGCTCAACATCTTGCTCTGATTTCTTGCAGCCGAAGTTCCTTTCCAAGGCAGAACGAGAGGCCGAGGCCTTGAAGCGACGGCAGCAGGAGGTGGAGGAGCGGCAGCGGCTCATAGAAGAGGAGAGGAAAAAGAGAAAACATTTCCAAGAAATGGGGAGGAAGATGCTAGGTAAAGATTACCTCTCAGGAGATCATCAGGTACAGTGGTACCTCGGAAGTTGAACAGAATCCGTTCCAGAAGTCCGTTCGACTTCCAAGACGTTTGGAAACCAAGGCACGGCTTCCAGTTGGCTGCAGGAAGCTCCTGCAGCCAATCGGAAGTCGTGTCGGACATTCGGGTTCCAAGGAACATTCACAAACCGGAACACTCACTTCCGGGTTTGTGGCGTTCAAGAGCCAAAGCGTTCGACTCGCAAGGCGTTCAGGATCCAAGGTACAACTGTATTCAGCTTCAGGGGCATGATGTGATTCCCTTCTCTGTGCTTGTGTCCTGATGCCACGTTTCCTGACATTCTGCCATTTACTACAGAAGACCCCCAGGAGAGGGAGCGGCGTGAGCGGAGAGAGCGCATGGAACGAGAGACCAATGGCAATGAAGATGAGGAAGGGCGGCAAAAAATCCGTGAGGAGAAAGATAAGAGTAAGGAACTTCATGCCATCAAGGTAACGCTGGGCCATTTCATTTTCTCTCTGTAAGAAGTATAGAGATGAGGACTAATGGGTTTGAGCAAGGGGACTGGGATAGGAGAGTGTCTTTGATGTGCATCCAAGTGGCTGAAGTTGAATTCATTGATCAATTTAATGCAATCATACCAGTTTTTTGAGTGAATCATCACAGTTTTCTATGTCCTGAAAAATATATTATTGGTGTGGGTTGATTGTCACAGTAGACCCACTCACAAAATCAACCTGACAGTGCCAACGTACTTTCAACCTCCCAAAAAGCCAGCTTTAGAAAATGGTCCGTAAAATTGTTTGATCACTTTTCATCACTCATTTCTTGTCCTTTACATGACTTCATAACCTTAAGGCTAGGCTACTGTAATGACTTTTCTTTGGGGGTTCCTGAGTTTTTGAAATGTACACCTGAAGAAGAAAGCAACAGCCCAGTTCTTAACAGGAACACATCTTCAGACACAGCTGTTTGGAGTTTTCAGCATTGGAATAGAAGGCTTTTCCCCCCCTTTGCTTTGCTGCGGCAAAACTGGGCCGAGATCAGAACCTATGCAAATTCATTCTTCCTGCTTTTTCCTGGGTCTTTGTTCCCAAGGTCCAGTGAGGATACACATGTTTTCTGGGCTGGTAATGAAACGGATGATCTGGATATGAGCCCAAGTGAGCAAAAAGCTGATTTGGGAACCAATGCAGAGTCTGAACTGTTAGCCGGGGTGTCCCTAGTTCAGATTGCACTTCTGCCACTACAGGGCCTTAGGGAAACTCTTGCCTTGTCAGCCTCAGGCACGTATCAGAAATATGAGGAATAATAATACTGACCCACCTTACAGGGCTGTCATATATGAAGCGTCTAGAAAACTTAGAAAGAGCAGCATACGTGTTTATTGTAATTGTGATCCAACCGGTGTGTGAATTGGATTATAGCAAGCTTTAAGGTATACTTTGCTCCTTAGCGTGTTCAGCAACAATCCTTGTCTCTTCACAGTCAGGCTGAATTCTTGCAAAGGGAGGCACATAGAGTTTCCTTGCAAACTTCCTTTGTGTTTCATTGGGAAATGTCTTGTTTTTCCTTTGGAAAAGTCTGAGAGGGCATGAACTGAATGAATAAATAAATACCCACGTCCCCTTAGGAGCGGTACTTGGGTGGGGTCAAGAAGCGGAGACGTACTCGGCATCTGAATGACCGCAAATTTGTCTTTGAGTGGGATGCTTCCGAAGACACTTCCATTGACTACAATCCCCTGTGAGTATTGCTGTGGGAGGCAGGTTCCGTATGGGATGCTATGGGTGTCCGCAGAGCCATATATCTATCCTTGCTCCTGGGAACAATCTGAAAATCCCATTTCCTCCTTAGCCGGTATAGCTGACACAAATGAACCAGGAATATTCCCATCCCTGTGAGAGGAAGATGACTAGAGGTCTGGGATTTGGGATTTGTAGAAAAACTACAGCCTTGTACCCTAAAAATACAAATTCTCACACGGCAGTGAGTTGTGCAAATTAAGTGGGCTTGTGGAAAAAACTGAAATGGGGTTCTGGGAGTTCCTAACCAGATTCTAACCACCTACAGTTTGGAGTGTATACAGTACCATCTGACATTCTGTTCAACAGGTACAAGGAGCGACATCAGGTTCAGCTGCTGGGACGTGGCTTCATTGCTGGCATTGACTTGAAACAGCAGAAGCGGGAGCAGTCGCGTTTTTATGGAGACCTGATGGAGAAGCGGCGCACGCTGGAGGAGAAAGAGCAAGAAGAGTAAGTTACATCCAGGGCAGGAAGGAGGCAGGTGTTGGTGTTTCAAAGTTTATGATGACATTTCCCCATCTAATGAGGGAACAGTAAACTTTGTGGTTTTCTGGATGTTGGTGTTCAGGTGGATATGGGAAGACATTCTGTGCTTTCATCACATGTACAAGGATTGGTGGGTTGTTATTTTTTTCAATTCAACCAACCAAAACTCTCTTAAGAGTTCATTGTGAGGAGTGTAAATCATGAAAATTGTTCAAATTATATGCATACTCTATTAATAGATCAAATCCATTGTTGGGTTTTTTAGCCACACATGCCATTCAGCATCTACAGAAGTAATGAATAGGTTACTTGAGCCAGCTTGTGCTCACCAGTTTTCTTTTCTGGCTAGAGTTTTGTGCTTTTAGCAGTGGGGCTTGCTAAATCTGGCCACGGTGGCAAAAAGTGGCGGCAGTCTGCAAGTTCTCCTGGCGGTAGTAGGAGGCAGTGGCAGAAGCTGTGGCAGCCTGCCTCAGTGAGGCCTTGCAGGCTGCCACTACTATTGCTGCCACTGCAAGGCCTTGCAGGCAACCGTTACTGCCACTACCATGACAAGGCCTTTGCAGGCTGCCACCACTTCTGCCCCCCGGCCTTTGCTGATTCTACTGCTGCCAGGCTGCTGCCACTGCTGCTGCTTAGTGGGCATGCTGGCAGTCTGGCACTCCCAGATTATTTGTATTCACTATGACTCATTGCCGTGCTGTGGATTGTCCTGAATACCACCATTGGGTAGTCAAACCCCAAACTAAAAGTCCTGTTTGGATGCATTTTGCCTTGACTGATTAAAGTGATTAAATCAGTGATTAAAGTGACCATGAAGTGATTGATAATATTATCATTTATCCGTTTTAGACCCCTAAGTAGCAGCAGTCGCCAGGACATTGTCATTTTCGCCTTTGCATAGTTCCATGCTTATTTCAGACACTGTGGTAGATTGTGATGTTTTGCTGGTGATAACATTGCAATGTTTAGCTGGGGATACATTGCAATGTTGAAAACCAGATATTGCCTAATCCTCACACATACTGTGATTCGTGATATATTGCCAGGTAAAATATTATGAAACAGTTATCATGATGTGAACGTCTAACCAGTTTTGGACGATATCTCAATATATCGCCCAATCCTATTCCAGGCATAGTTAATATTTTGCAGTAAGCAAAGTTTTGTGCGAATGTGGGCAAATAAGAGCAGCCCTCTTCCAGTTTGCTGGGGTTTTTCTTTGCTTTTGTCTTCTACCATTTTGGCCTGCCTATTCTGACGCTGTTGGGCTCTTCCTTCTTCGTAGGGCACGTCTGCGCAAGCTGCGTAAAAAGGAGGCCAAGCAACGCTGGGATGACAGGCATTGGTCTCAAAAGAAACTGGATGAGATGACAGACAGGGACTGGCGTATCTTCCGGGAGGACTACAGCATCACCACCAAAGGAGGCAAGATCCCCAACCCTATTCGTTCCTGGAAAGACTCTTCGCTGCCCCCTCACATCTTGGAGGTCATTGACAAATGCGGCTACAAGGTAAGATGCAGGTCACTTCATAAAGATGGATTGGCCCTTCTGCTAACCATTGAAACTTCAGTTTATTTTGAGATTTTAAATCCTGTTTTAAAATATATAAGTTTATATTTTAAGATGATCATTTTTTAAAAAATGATCATTTAGTTTATGGGGGTGGGTGCTGTTGAACAGGGACTGAGCAGCATGGCTTCTGGAGATCAGCTTTGTTCTTGAAAGGCCATATTGTTTTGGATGTTGAGGAGGGCTAAGAGTCAGGATTCCTGGTTCTGTTGCTGACTGCTTGAATTCCCTTTGATTCCTCCCAAGAAGTCTAGTGCTTTCCTGATAGGTTTTATGCCCCGTTTTCCACAGGAACCAACTCCTATTCAGCGTCAAGCCATTCCTATTGGTCTGCAGAACCGTGACATCATTGGCGTGGCAGAAACTGGCAGTGGTAAAACAGCTGCCTTCCTTATCCCGTTGCTGGTGTGGATCACAACACTTCCCAAGATTGACAGGTGAGGGAGGGAGTGATGGGTGCTGCGGCAGGTTAGGCCTCTTTTCCGGGGGGGGGGGGGATGAAATGGACAATGGTTTGGGTCTGGGTCCAATGCTCACATGCAAATGATTCTTCAGCCACCACGGTTTGCACTGGTGCTCTCAACCGCCAGGCATTCTTCTGTGAGCGAGTGATATTTATCTAATACCACACATCAAGTACACTGGTACCTTGGTTCTTGAACTTAATCCTTTCCGGGAGTCCATTCAACTCCCGAAAACATTTGAAAACCAAGGTGCGGCTTCTGATTGGCTGCAGGAGCTTCCTGCACTCAATCGGAAGCCGCGTTGGATGTTCAGCTTCCAAAAACATTCACATACCGGAACACTTGCTTCCGGGTTTGCGGCGTTCAGGAGCCGATTTGTTCAGGAACCAAGGTACCGCTGTAATCTGTTTGGGAAGCCTTTGTAACCCCCCTAATATTTCAGTAAATTTTGGTGGCAAAGCTCAGAATTGTGCTAGTCACTGCTCACCCCTGTTTTTGTGTGTATGTGAGAATGAATAAGAGGTGGGGAGATGAGGATTTTTCTCCCATGGTAAAGCCATTGCTTCCAGGTGTGCAGCTTTGAGTGAGCAGGACCACAGTCATGGCCTGATAACAAACATAAGAATTGCTTTGCTCACATTGACAAAAAAAGGTCGATCTTTGTCCAGCAATGCTGTTTCCATCAGTGGCTACCCAGAGACTTCTGGGAAGCTCACAAACTAACCATGCTGGAGATAAGCCAAATCACCATGGATAGAAGGCTCCCCGCCCCCGCCCCCCACTCCCGTGTACACTGCAGGGACCTCCTTGCAGCTTTTGTTGTGCTCAGGCTAAATGGCTGGTGTCAACTTATGAACATAGAAAACTGCCTTGTTCGGAGTCAAACCATTGGTCCGCCTACCTCAGCATTGTCTACACTGACTGGCAGTGGCTCTCCAGGGTTTCGGGCAGGTTCCTCTCCCAGCTCTACCTGGAGATGCCAGGTATCGAACCTGGGACCTTCTGCATGCAAGGCATGTGCTGTACCACTAAGCCAGGGGTAGGCAACCTAAGGGCCATGGGCCACAAGCAGCCCACAGGGGTTGTTTAACCAGCCCATGAGCCACCCCCGAACTGAGCCGCCCACTCAGCAAGTCCCCACATGCTGCCCTAAACTAGCACGGTGCAGCACAGGGTCTCTCTTCCGCGGTGGTGAAAATTGTGTCTGCACATGTGCAGACGCCGAATATCATGTCTGCACAGACGCAGGTACCAGAAACCTTGCCGACCCCTGCACTAAGCGATGACCCTTCCCCAGAAACTGTGGCTTCTAGGTGAGCTTGAAATAATCTGGTTCAGTTGGAACCCATTTACTTCACTGGGTTGACACTTTGGGGGGGGCTTGTTTCCCCTTCTCCAAAAAAAATCACATGGCGCCCACCCTTACTTAATTTTGTTTCAGTGGTAGTCACAAATGTATACATTTCTCACAGTCCAATCTAGCAGGCGGACCTGGGGCATTCTTTGGTTGGGATCCTGCCTTTGCTGCGAAGTCTCGTAGGCCAGAGAGGGATGGTTTCACCCTGACTGCTTCAGCTCAGCATGTGTTTTTTGTTCACTGCAGGATTGAGGAGTCGGATCAGGGACCTTATGCCGTCATCCTGGCTCCCACCCGTGAGCTGGCCCAGCAGATTGAGGAAGAGACCATCAAATTTGGAAAGCCCCTGGGCATCCGCACAGTGGCTGTTATTGGTGGCATCTCGCGTGAGGATCAAGGCTTCCGCCTGCGCATGGGTTGTGAGGTGAGAGGGGCACCCTTCTGTTTTAAAAGTTAGGGTGGGTTGTCTGTAAGGGCCGCAGTCAATGCTGCTGCTGCTGACGCAACCAACTTCTCATCCTGCAATGGAGCTGCTTCTTCCTCTACTATATCCCCCTGCACACACCCTCAAAATCAGTTCCAGAGGGTAGGGGGAGATGTTAGAGTAGATTTTAGGGGCACACAGTGGGAGGAGAGGAAATGGAAATCCTGTTGTACCAGCAGAACACTCTTGGCATATTGTTGGCTACAACCCTAAATGTTCACTTTGTGCATTAGCACAGTGCTCCTGTGAGTGATAAATAAATGATGACACCCAATCATAGCTTAATATCCTCTTAACTTCATGGCCTGGCTCACCTTCCTTGCCTGGATAGTACATTGGGAAATGTTGCACTGTTTCTTGAGTTTATCAGGGAAGGATGGGGAAAAGGTGTATGGACACAGGTTGCAAGGGTCATTTCCACCTCCATGTATCTGCTCTCTCTCGCTGAATGCCACAGATTGTGATTGCTACACCGGGTCGTCTGATTGACGTTTTGGAGAACCGTTACCTGGTGCTGAGCCGCTGCACCTATGTAGTACTGGATGAGGCTGACCGCATGATTGACATGGGCTTCGAGCCTGATGTGCAGAAGATCCTGGAGCACATACCTGTCACTAACCAGAAACCAGATACGGACGAGGCTGAAGACCCTGAAAAGATGTTGGCCAACTTTGAGTTGGGCAAGCACAAATATCGGCAGGTTAGTGGGGTTTGCATGCCTTGCTGTTGGTGTATTAACTTGTAAAAAGTAAATTACTGGGGTTCAAGTCTACCATTGAGTTCCACCCTTTGACCCAAACACCCTTCATTTAATCTGACCTGGTTAGCAATGTTTTTAAATTCACATGAGAAATAAGGCACTTTTTTTTGAAGGGATGGAGGGTGTGGTTGGTGGCTGCTTATGGGCAGGGAGATGCTTTTATCTGAAAGCTGTTTCTTAGGAAACCATGTTCATTCCAGAGGGCGGTAGCCCACTAAACAGCACAAAGACTTTTAGTTGTGCAATGGAGCTTCCTTGTCTGCTCCTCTCTCCCCATATGCCCCCTGTGTGCCCTGTAAATTTGTTCTGGGGGTTACCTCTATCCTCCAGAGTTGATTTACAGGGAGTGTAGGGAGAGGAGAGGGCCCTGAGACCCTCAGGTATAGGGCTGCATATTAATAATAATAATAATAATAGTCCTTGTGTTCATGGAACTGATCACTTGGGTTCCACCCAGAGTTCAGATTCATAGGCACAAAAGATGAGGCGGTTAGGAGGATGGTTGATGTTAGTGGCCATTCCCTTTTCCATGGAACATACTGAGTGTGCTTTGAGAGGGAGCGAGGCAGAACAAGGAGAACATTTAAGCTTGGGCACCATTCACAGTAAAAAAAAACCAACTTACCAGCCAGAAATGGTTAAATGGTGGGATTAGATGCCCTTTGCAGGGTGAAGGATTCATTGATTTCCTTTATTTCTAGCTAAAATACCGCAAATGGAAGTGTGGAGACTTGTTTTAGCTATGATTGGAGGTAACTCTCTTAATAAAAGAGCTCTCTTTATGGCTTTGTACATAATTTCCTGCAATGTGATATTTGTGAAAATGCATTCCTCCTCTTTTCTGCTTAAATTGGAGGAGTTCCATTATGTGGGAGGAGAGGCAGACTGTCTTGCACTCATGCTCTCTCTTCTCTCTCCCCCCCCCCCCCCGCAGACTGTGATGTTCACAGCCACCATGCCCCCTGCTGTGGAGCGCCTGGCCCGCAGTTACCTCCGCCGCCCGGCAGTGGTCTACATTGGCTCTGCTGGCAAGCCACATGAGCGTGTGGAGCAGAAGGTCTTCCTCATGTCAGAGTCGGAGAAGAGGTAAATCGCTGGTGTGGGAGGTTGCGTCAAGGGGCTTGGTTTGTCTAGTTCAAACGAGGTAATCAATCATTTTCCCACAGTGAGCCTTTGAGGGCTCTGTGCTTAAATAGAGAACCCTTTGCAGAGGCAATTCACATCCATTTTATGCTTTATCTTCGCTCCTTCCAAAGTGTGGCATAAGCACATTTCTGGCTATGAAGTAAAGCCTCAACCCAAACATGGGGCTTCTGCCGTAATGTAATTTCCAGAGAAGGGCTACGTGGAATGAGCCAGCATTCCTCATGACTTGAACCATGAAACGGTTCCCACATTACTCAAGCTGAGTGGGTGGAGTTCCAAAGGAACCATGTACCCTCCTGTCGGGAAACTGAAAATACCAGTGACTTAAAACGTGTGGAGAGAAACATGGTCTTGCAATTACCTGTGGGGTGGGATCAGTGGGTCAGGATAACAACCAGTGCATCCTTTCCTTGGTGTGAGTGCAGAAAAGAGAACGTGGCATGTGGCTTAGAGTTGCGGAGGGACCCCAGAATATCATTCAGTCCAGCCCACCCCCCATATGCTTACTTGAATCTGGGTGCACATTTTAGTTACGTGTTACAAGGTCTAGCCCTTCTTTCTGCCAAGGAGCTCAAGGCTGTACACATGGTTTCCCCTGCCCAGTGTTATTAGTGTTGTTTCTGGATGTCATGGTACTGAACTGTTCCAAATGATAATGCAGAGATGAGGCATGTCTTTGGCATGGATGTTTAGAGATGTGTGCCAGAGGGCAGGGGTGCAACGTAACATTTCTGCTGAACAAATTGCATCTTCAGACCCCACCATCGTGCCTCACCTGTTTGCTTCTCCTCCCCTTTCCCCTGTACAGGAAGAAACTGCTGAACATTTTGGAGCAGGGCTTTGACCCACCCATCATCATCTTTGTGAACCAGAAGAAGGGCTGTGATGTGCTGGCTAAATCCCTGGAGAAGATGGGGGTAAGTGGTAACCTCAAGAACTGCAGGTCCTGTGTCAAAGTATTTGAGGCTCATGTGAGATTAGCCAGCCCATCTTTGAGGCTCCCAGAATTGGCGTCCTTGTGTCCTTTGTCAAACTTCAGGAAGATACATAGGTGTTTCCTCTCACACTATCAGCAAATTATCAGAATAATGTGGTGTGGCTGTTGAGCTTATGGCAGCTGTTAAGACATTTTCTGGCTGACTCTGCTGAGCCCTGAATTGGCAGAATTCAATGCTCATTCTTGGTCTGGCAGTTGCCATCCCCACAAGCCCCTTGCAAGGTAATCCAACATCTCTTGGTATTCACTAGGAATGTCTGGGAATGATGGAGCACTCTGCCTTAGTGTCTTCTCTTGAAACATTTGGCTGTCTTTGTCTCTGGAGGAATTGTTGCTTGTTCATTGCCTTCTTGTTACTGTCCTCATTGCCCAAACAAACATCTGGCTTAATGTAACCCGTTGCTCTCCCATCTCTGCAGTACAATGCCTGTACCCTTCATGGTGGCAAAGGTCAGGAGCAGCGAGAGTTTGCCCTCTCCAACTTGAAGGCTGGTGCCAAGGATATTCTGGTGGCTACAGATGTGGCTGGACGTGGTATCGACATCCATGATGTGTCCATGGTGGTGAACTACGACATGGCCAAGAACATTGAAGGTGAGCTGTCTAGTGCTCTCTGCCTTTCTATAGAGATCTTCTGGGCACTTCCTGGGTCTTAGAACAGGAACCTCTGTGCCTGTGAGGCATGGCTTCAGCAATTTGGGCCACCGAACGGGAGAGGCAGGGTGGCCGTGGTTGGCATGCTGTGCTGCTGAAGTCACAAAGTTGATGTAGGTCCTTCTAATTTCACGTCTGGGAGTTGGCAGCGTGTAGTCACAAAGTGCACAAGTTAGAAAGTCTGGGTCAAATCTTGTCTCTGCTGCTTTGGGCAAGCCCTTCTGCCTCAGCCTCCTCTGCAATGTGGAGTTGTTAGTGATGGCCTACCTTTTTCTAGGACTGTTGTAAGGATTAATGTGATGTATGAAGTGCTTTGAACACTGAAATTCGATACTAATACTTCATCTTCATTTTCATCTTTAATGACTTATCTCTTAAGGGGTTAAGGGGTGATAGATTCAGGCAGGTAGTCGTGTTGATCTGATGCAGTAGAAATATATTTTTAAAAAATTAAAATTGTCCAGTAGCACCTTAGAGACCAATTAAGTTTGTTCTTGGTATGAGCTTTCGTGTGCAGACACACACACACACACACACACACACACACACACACACACACACATATAAAAAACAGAATATGTGTGTGTGTGTGTGTGTGTGTGTGTGTGTGTATTCTGTTAAGGAGTGGTCAGTCTCTGTCCTTGACCCTGTAGTATGAGCCATCATTTAGATTTTCCATCCAGCACCAAAGGTTAGCCGCGTTTTAACACCTTCCTTCCTCCTTGCTTACAGATTATATTCACCGCATTGGCCGAACAGGACGAGCTGGCAAGAGCGGTGTAGCCATCTCTTTTGTCACCAAGGAGGACTCTGCTGTCTTCTATGACCTTAAGCAGGCTATCCTTGAGAGTCCGGTGTCTTCATGCCCTCCAGAACTGGCCAACCACCCAGATGCACAGCACAAGCCGGGAACCATCCTTACCAAGAAGCGGCGGGAAGAGACTATCTTTGCCTGAGTCCTGTAGGGTTGCTATTCAAGAGGCCCATCTGTGATTGCAGCCAGGGGACACTCTGGGCCACTGCCTGGAGCCTGGAGCAGACTGATAAGAGTGAGAGCCTCCTGGTGAAGTGGCTCTTTCTGGCCCACTTGCCTAGACCTTAAAGAGGCAGTGGCTTTTAATGTGCTTCCCCTTCCCCTTCAAACGTAGTAGGTACACCCCTTGAGCCATTGATGTGACACCCAGCAAAGAATTCAGGACCAAAGAATGAAGACTTCAATCTAAAAAGTTATAATGTCTCCTTGGGAATCCTGAGCTAGACAATTCTCCCTCCTTCCTTTTTCCTGGAGCCTTGCTTTACACTTGAGTTGGGAAGCTGAGCTAGGCCAGGCCTGCAGACTCACCTTGCTGATTTGTGCCAGTTGGTGGCTTTAAGCCTGCCACCTCCTCTACTCCATGATCAAGCGAGACTCTGAGGATTTGTCCCGACTTTTTTGGGGAGGGGGGAGTGATACAGCTTGTGGCACTCTGACTGGGATGCTGCAGGGACCTCCTTTCCTTCTCTGGTGAGAACATCACCCTGTTTCCAGTACCATGTTTCAGGGTGGTAATTTCATGAGGAAGGGTGGGGTGAATTTCTTAACAAAACTTGATTTATTCAGAGGTTAGTACTGGCTACTTTCAGTAGAAGGGGACAGGTGATGTACAGAAAGACATTCATATTTTTCAATGATGTTTCTGTGCTTCTATAAATCCATGTGAAATGTTACTCAGGTCTGTCTCTTCCTTTACTCCTCCCTTTTCACAGATGCAAGTTCAAACTGTGTCTCCTCTGCAGAACTTGCATTCCTCTGTCTCCTGCTTCTGTGCCTTTTAAATGTAGCAATTGCCCTTACAAGCTATTTTTGAGACTATGAGCTAGAAGCAAGATAACCAGTTTTGCACTACTGATATAGTAAATCTTGTGTGTGTGAGGGCAGTAGCAGTAGTTGGAACAAAGCAGTGTTTGAAGCATGACAGCTGGAGGTCTAGAATAAAAGGGCAACTTATTTTTGTTAAAAACAAAATGTGTAGAAATTGTTTGTTCTTTATGTCCCTAACCCAAAAGGTTGATGGCATGTTGGACTTAAAACAAACAAAATATTTCTAGCTCAGTATCCTCTACACCTCTCTCCAGGGGTTTCAAACAGAAGCCTTTTCTTGTCTTATCTGAAGATGGCCGGGATAAAACCTGGCATGTCTTGATGTTACTGCTGTATGTCTCAGCAAAAGTGTGCAGAAGTAGATGTTTGAAGAGAAGTGGGACCTTGTGTGTCTTGCCGTAAAAGTGAACCATTTGCAGACACCATGAGGCACATGTATTTTTGCAAGCGAGTAGCTCTATGTCCGGTGAGCTGCAGCCCTACACTCCTGCTGCAACACAGCGGTGGTCATTTTTGGCAAGAGTGCCCCAAATGAAATTCAACATACAGTGGTACCTCTGGTTGCGAACGTGATCCGTTCCGGAGCCTCGTTCGCAACCTGAGCAGAATGCAACCTGCGTGTGCGCGGGTCACGATTCACCGCTTCTGCACATGCATGTGATGTCATTTTGAGCATCTGCGCGAGCGGCGAAACCCGGAAGTAACCCATTCTGCTACTTCCAGGTCGCCGTGGAACACAACCTGAAAAGATTTAACCCGAAGCGTCTTTAACCCGAGGTATGGCTGTAATGTGACTGGACAGCACCCCATTCAATTTGTGTAGCCCTCCATGCTTTGGGGTGACTTTACCTTTATTTGCTGGCCTGCTCAGCACTGGATAAGGCAAGAACAGCATGTTGAAAAGCTCCCTCACTCTGCTGCAACTGGAACAAGTGATGCAATATTGCATAATCTGAAATGTAAATTAAGTGCCCAGGGCAAAGAGTATGGATTTTCCACCAATAAATTTGCATTTCCACCAGGAATTGTGATAATGCAGAGATGAAGACATTTATGGTAGAAAGCTGCAGTGCTGAGTTCACTAACTATGGAGTCTGGTTCATTGAAAGCAGGAAGGCCTGTCTTACCGATGCTTAGGACTGTACCACATGGACTTTGAGGACAGCGTGTTATTGGACCATCTTTGTTCTCCGGGACTGGGTAGCCACTTCCACAGCTTCATTTGCATATCTGCAGACTAAATTCTTCGAACGTGCTCTTTAAAAGACTTTTTGAAAGAGTCCCCACAGCAGGTGCTGGACAGCAGAGTCCTCAGTGTGCCCGGGGGAGGGGGGTTGCAGGGGTGGGTAGGAGAGAAGGTACTTCATGTGATCGTTTATTGTGAGGGGAACTAAATAATTACACGAATTCCCCTTTTGCTCCTGGTACACATCTCTGAAAACCAGGACACACATACATTGGAAGCAAAAGTGGCATGCAGCCATTCACATACCTTGCTTTGCTTGTTTAACCCAGTAGGAATGTTAACACCTGAAATGCGAAAGGACTCTTGATAAGCAGACTCAAACCTTCCTTTTGGCTAAAGTGCACTTTGTGCTGTGCTTCAGGTAGTGCTGACAGAGGGCAGGGTGTATGCTGCTGAATTGGAAGGCTCTGATTTAAGGCTCGGTGGGAAATGCACATTGAATTATCAGCGCACGTGTCAAATGTCGACGGCCTCCCTCCCTGCCCGGTTTTTTCACAAATGACAATTGCTTCATGTGTGTGTATGTGGCCTTGTCAAGTCCAGCTACAGCCAACTGAACTTCTTTGGGCTGCAGCTAAGCTCTTGAGATTTTCCATTTGATTTATGTGTTTTTCTATACCACATTAAGTGCCATAGACAGTGGCGTAGCGTGGGGGGTGCAGGGGGGGCCGGCCGCACCGGGCGCAACATCTGGGGGGGGCGCGCGCTCGCACTCGCAGCTCTCTGCCCTCTGCTAAAATCCACTGGTTAGGGGGCGCAAATTACTTGCCTTGCCCCGGGTGCTGACAACCTACGCTACGCCACTGGCCATAGATTCCCTTAAGGAATCCTTAGGAACGATGGTTTTGTGTGGCACAGCAGAGAGCCTTAGTTCCAGGGAGAGGAACACTTTTTGTCCTGAGAGCCACATGCACTTCTGTGCAGCCTTCCTGGGCAGCGTGTTGGTGGTGGGTGGTGGGGCAGAAGTAAAAAATGTGTGGAGCAACAGATGCAACTTTTCCCCTTGTATGGCAGGCTATGTTCCTGCTCCACAAAAACCCACAGGCATGTCTCTATTCAGGCAAGCGAGTGGCATTGTTGCAGTTCAAAGACACATTCCAGTCTGGCAATGTCCAGCCTGGCAAAAGCAACTCGGGCTGGGTGCCTAGGTAGAGTCCTGAGGGCTGTGAAAGGCTTGCATTTGCCTCTTGGGTCTGAGGTTTCCCCCAACCCTCTGCTGTCCTAGGCTCTGCCTCAAAGAACTAAACAATGCGGCAAAGAGCTGTTAAGCCTCTTTGAAGGTTTTTGCAAGAAGTATTGTGTTTGTGAGTCAACACTGAACACACCTAACCCAGTTCACAGCAGGCCCTACCCACGTTGCCTTTAAGAGTGCATAAACCATACAAAACATTAATTTCTGCTCACTGATTACCCACTGAGCACCACTGTTCTTTACCCATCATATTCCATTAAAAAAAAGACAGACCAGCCATGTTTTATAAACAGCAAACGCTTGTTGTTTCAAACCGCTTACAAGTTGTCAGGGAAATAAGTGCTCTCTACAAAAGAATAGTAACAAAGCTCTTGCCATGGCCGACTGACCGGCAATTGCAGGGACAGAACCCGGATATCCCTGGCCCCTGGAGCCGCCTCAGTTCCTCCGGCCAGCCCAGGGCGTAGGACACACACTCAACAACTCCTGATGGTAGCATGCAGTATTTACAGGCTGATTTCTGATAGGTGTGTACGTGGTTTTTAAAGGCAGGGAGCTGCCATCCACTGCCCAGTGAAGTGCTGGAGGAGCCTGGAGCAAGGGGCGGCGGGAGAACCGAAGGCAGGTCAGCTGGGCCTTTGGGGTAGGAAGGGGGCTTGTGCATGAGATAGGAAGCAGGAAATGGTGGGGTGGGGTTGGCTCTAGCCCTATGCCTCCCTCCTCAAAACAGAATCTGTGAGTGATGGAGGTGGGCATCACTGCCAAGCAGCAACGCTGGCTGGTACCCGCCCACCCCTCCCAGACAGACTATGGAAGATCAAGGCCTCATGCAATTATAGCAGAGAACTCCAGGGAGGGTGAAGAAGAAGAATAAAAAATTATCACATTGTGGCTTTACAACTGATTGTTATCCCACCAGCTCCTCGACAGAGGAGGGGTGGCTGTGCACTGAAAGGAGACGAAGAGTCTCTGTGAGGGGAAGAGGGGGACCAATGCAAGCAGACTGTGGCTCTAAGGAGATGTGTTGCTCGTTCGATACAGGCTTCTCTTCTGTGCCAGGGAAAAAGTTGAATATTATATCCCCTGGTCTCTGGAGGCTGCAACTTTTTCAACAGCAGAAGGGTGGAAAGGAGTGCTTCATCTTTTCTCCATTGCCTGTTCCCTACTCAAAATTGTACTCTCCTCCCACCGAAAAACATGCTTCCTCCACCTGCCCCCTCCACCCGTCTCCCGTGGATCTGGAACCCCCATCACTGGAAAAGCAGCTGGGAGAGCATTTTTAGTGCAGCCAATTTGCAAATGATTGCGCAACCTGCTGCTCCCCTATCCAAAATCATACCGTCCCAAATCTGCTTTAAATATATATATCTGAAGTGCAGTAGGATTGCAACTTGCACACATTTAACTTGGACGATCGCAGCTTTATGCACTTGGCAGCTGGCCAGCTGATATCGTACAAATTAAACGCACAAAAGGCAGAAAATGCTTTTAAGCTCTCAGACTTTCTCATTGGGTTCTGAGAAGGTCTTGTGAGATCCTGGACAGCCCCACAAGATCTCGCACCGTCTCCTGAAGGTAAAATTGCTTGCGTGATGGCGTTTCCAGGGGGTTGTTTTGATGAGACACAATTTCGGCTTTATGTGCTACCCCCTGGAAATTAACCCGTGTGCAAGACATGATTCTACTATATCAGGACTTTATTACACATGTTTGTGTAAAATGTGCAGTTTACCTCTCATGTTCCTAGGAATTAGGAGGGCTTCCACTTCACAGAAGCCAAACTGGGAGAGAAGAAGAAGAAGAAGAAGAAGAAGAGTTTGGATTTGATATCCCACCTTTCACTCCCTTTAAGGAGTCTCAAAGCGGCTAACATTCTCCTTTCCCTTTCTCCCCCACAACAAACACTCTGTGAGGTGAGTGGGGCTGAGAGACTTCAGAGAAGTGTGACTGGCCCAAGGTCACCCAGCAGCTGCATGTGGAGGAGTGGAGACGCGAACCCGGTTCCCCAGATTACGAGACTACCGCTCTTAACCACTACACCACACTGGCTCTGTGGAAGAAGGAGGAAGGAATTTGGGGCAGTTCTTACGGTTACTTTGGAGCACGACTTTGCTCATAGCGGCATCAAATCTCATGGTGCTCAGAGGAGCAATGTCAGGCAAAAGGCCACATAGGCCTCTCCTATTGGCCTTAGCCACACCTGTGAGTGACGATGCTGAAAAAACAAGCACCCCCACTTATCAGGAGAACATCTCCAGGTGGAAAAGCCGCTGTGGGGTGGCCTCTATGACTGCATGTGGATGCTGTCTGGCATTTCACAACCCATCATTCACCTCTTGGATTATGCCACATTTTCCCACTGCCAAGAATGGAAGAGGAGGGAAAGATGGAAGAACTGTTTCTAGACTGCTACTTTAAGCTACAGGTAAGAGAATCACATTGTTGAACACATATATCTCCCTGCATACAGAAACAAAACGTGAAGAAGCATCATAATCTAGCCTTCTCCACACTAATTTTCTATATGAGGGAAATTCCTTTCCAGTATGTTTAACTATGCAATTCTTCTACCCCTGCAACTTGAAGTGGTTCAGCCCAGGGGACAGTTAGACCCCCCCCAACTGCTGCATATGGCTGTGTGTGATGCATCAAAGCACCTGCACAAACAGTAGCCAATGCCACAAAGCTCAGGTGTCATGACTTCACCCGCTGCAACTGCAAATCTGAAAATCTACTCACAGACTACACCCATTCCCACAGCAGACATCCGTGTTCCTCAGCAACCCCAATCATATTACATCTGAACTGGCCTACAGCAAAGCATGAGAATGACCCCCAAGCCCTTTCAGCAAAAGCCCACAATCTTGTCTTTCTGCTTGTAATCCATCTACTCCGTCTTACCAGGAAAACTGATCCTGGTGTTGCTCCCTGCTAAGCCTCCTTTGTCCTAGCACTAGCCCTGCTCACCTGGAGTCAGAAAAAGAGAATTGCAGCCCTTTCTCCACCCCCTTTTGTGTGCACACACACACGCAGTCACCTCTCTCCTGGAGATGCCCGAAGCCCAAATCCCTCCCCCCAAAAACAATGGACCTGGGATGAGAAGCTACCAATGGAATTTACCCTGCAAGGATGTTATTGTGGCCCTCATTAACCCAAAGCAAAGGTGAGCGAGAGACTCCACCCGTCCTGGGTATAGGAATCAGGCAGCTGTGGCTGTGTCTGGGGTTCCACGGATAGCACCTGTATACCAGGGCAGGACCTGTATACTGTGGGGCTGAGCTGGGAGGGGAGGAAGAGAGGAAGGCTTAATACCAGGCAATTGTCGTGACTCGGGAGGAGAAAGAGGCCTTATCCCGTTTCCCTGGCTGCCCGGCCTAGGGAGGGTCGGGAGGTGCCCGGCCAGGAGGCCTCAGTAGCTGTCCTTAGCCCAGGGCCGGTTGCGCTGCCAGTTCCTCTCGTTGTGGTTGTGCTCTGTCTCGCGCTCCAGGAGGCGGTCCTGGGAGTCGTGGCCGTTGGTGCTGTGGAGGCCGCTGTTGTGGTTGCGGTGAGGTTGGTACAGGTCAGTGTAGGCATCCGAGTACTCTTCCTCCAGGTGCCGGGAGCTGCGCTGGGAGGCCGCCGTCCAAGTCTTGCGGGAGGCATCGCTCGCCTCGTCCGACTGCATCAGGCTGTCGTGCTCCACCGGGGAGCGTTCGTTGCCGCGCTCGCCCAGCGAGGCCTGGTTCTGGAGTGGGGAACCGTAAAGCGGGTCACAAAAAGCACCCAAGGACACAGCGCCATCTGGGGGAGCATAGCGCATCTGGGCAGGGCCCATGAGACAGTTACAGTCACTCACACTTAAATCCCATTGAAACAATTCAAACTAAAAATGGCAACCTTGAGCCAACGCAGTGACGTAGCGTGGGGGGTGCAGGGGGGCCCGGCCGCACCGGGCACAACATCTGGGGGTTAGGGTTAGGGGGCGCAAATCACGGGTTAGGGGACGCAAATTACTTGCCTTGCCCCGGGTGCTGACAACCCATGCTACGCCACTGAGCCAACGTACCAGGAAGCAACTCCCACTGGGTAAGGTAGTCATGCATGGAACTGTGTTGCATCTCGCACAGCTAGTTCCAGTGGCACTTAAGGGTGACTTATTTTATTTGGCCTGCCATAAGGTTGAGGCTTCTGCACTAACCCGCCCCCTCCCAGCAATTTTCCCCATCAGAATCAACAGTCAGAGATTATGGGACTTGCAGCCCCAACACCTGGAGGACCACAGCTCCCTGCCCCAATTGTTAGGTTATTTGTACCTGCAGGCCTGGAATGGCAGTCGAAGGTGTGGTGAGGTTTTGGCCGCCGGCAGCATGCGCAGGGTGGTGAGTTGCCCGCCAGTATACTTCCAGGTAGTCTGCCAGGTGTTCACAAGCATCCTCCAGCTGGTTCTCGTCCAGGATCACATCAAAGAGTTCCTTGGGGGAAAGGGATGAGGCGCAAGGGTGAGAAGAGGGAGGGAAAGGGATCAGTTCCTCAGAGACCCAGGCACAGAGGGCAGGGCAGGGCAGAATATGAGGCTTGTAGTGTTGCGTGGAGAACGTAAGCAAGTACTGGGCAGCCTGGCATGGTGTATAGCAGAGGCACAGAAGTGCCACCATCAGCTCCAACCTTTAAATGTTTTCCCCCAAATTTGAGGATGGGGGACTGCAAACTTAAGGGTTTGTTAAATGAGGCAGGAGCACTTCTTAATTTCTAGATGAAAAAGCTCTGCAAAGGAATCTCTGCCACTTGTCCTGGAAAGATGTTCCTGAATTCTAAACACATAAGGCCAGATTCAGGTTGCTCAGGGGCATGGGAAAGGCGCTCTGCACATGCTCAAAGGCATGTTTTACCATATGAGATGACTTCACATCAGTTTCTTAAAAGAAAGGGTGTGGCCATCGATGGTGAAACACTTGTCTGGGGTTCCTTCTGCCATTAAGAGCAGAACCAGGAGGTGCCGCGTGGAGGAAGTCAAGTTACAGGAGGCACAGAAGGAAAGTGAAGAGCCAGACAGAGCCCAGGGCAAGGCAGAGGCATGTCACACAGAGAGAGACAGACAGACAGACAGACAGACTCACCGGAGGACACTGCACAAGCTTGTCAGCTGCCATCATCTGCACGTTGAGATGCTTCACTTGTGACTTCCCTCTGGACTTGATAAGCCTCTGCAGCACCTTCCAGAAAAAAATAAAATTAGAAGAGGACACAGCTACAGAGCTGGAAGCCTCCCAGCAGGCCACCTAAAGTGGACAGGAGGGGTGCATTGGCTGAGATGACTGAGCTGTGAAGCAGAATTTACTGTGAAACTATCACATGGTCTCTCTCAGCCTCCTCCCTCCAGCTCTGCAGCTCCTAAAACTTATGAAGCCACCAACTGGCAGAGCCATGGGGCCAGAAGAGGCAGCAGGGAAGGCCAAGCTTTCAGACAGGGAGATGCGTGGAATTGAACCAGGAACCTTCTGCTATGACACTTCCTGTAATCCTAAATGGTTTATGGGAGTACCATTAATCCCACACACTCTCATGGGAAGACTGCATGCTACATGGGTCACCTGACACTGACATTTTCAATGGGAAAGTTCCCGCTGTTGCCACGGCCACCCAACAACTGAACCTCATATGGAAAAAAAAGCAAACACCAGGAAAGCCAAGCACACATTTCCCATGTACTATTGCTGCCGTCCCCTACAGCACGAAGCTCGACCTGGGCAACCATCTTGGTTAAAGAGAAGACCTTCTGTGTATAGTAAAGGTAAAAGGGTTGTGCGCCGGTGTGGAAAGTGAGCCAACCTTGTGTTTTTCTTTGGCCCAGCAGCTGGAATTAGAGTGGCAAGGTCTTCTCCCAGAGACCTCCCCTGTATCTTCAAATATCCCTGTATCTTCAAATACTTTATCTCCTCACCTGCCACCAGGAGTGGACTTTGGTAATATGGCGTCCTGTGTGAGGAGAAAATGTGGTGCCCCCACCTCAAGTTTCTTATTTTCACAATAATTCCTTTTGGTACTTTGAGTAGGTACCAGTATAAATATAGGTATATTAATGATGATGATGATTATAATTTTTGCACCCCTCAGTTCAGCGCCCTGTGTGGGGGAACCAGCCACACAGCCTTAAATCGAGTGCTGCTGCCACTTCACTGCCCGGTTCCCCCACTGGCACCTGTTGGGCAGCACAGCTGGATTCCTTCTCAACAACATGCAGAGTCAGAGTTGGGTTTCAAGGTAACTGGGTGCAGCGGTGGTGAATCTCTGGGTTGCAATCTGGCTGTCCTAGCAGAAACCAAACCCTGAGCTGAAATGCTAACTTTGCAAATTGGGGATTTCAGGGAAGGGGGTATATATAACTCTTTTGGTAGGGTTTTAAAACAGGACTGTGGGACTTGCTGCCCTCCAAACATTGCTGGACTTCAGCTCCCATCAGCTCCAGCCAGCATGCCCAATAGTCAGGGATGGGGGGAGCTTAATATTTGACATCTGGGGGGCCCTAAGCTCCTATCCCTGTTCTGAACATGGTCCTGCCCATTCAAGAAAACGTGGGGTGGGCATAAATTAAACTAAGCAGAAACCAGCTTACCTAGTGAGCTGGGGAACAGCCTAGAGAGGGGAGGAATCCACCTCCCACTGCAAAACTAGGGGATAGCAGAAAACACAGCTGGGAGAGCTGAAAGGGGCTTCAGAAAAACTGAGAATGATTCAGAGGAATCCCATTTGTCTCTGAGGAGCCTTTTCCTCGCCTGCTTACCTTTGGGGAAGAGACCTTGACGTAGACGATGATTGGGGCCAGCGAAGTTTTGGCCAGTTGTGCTGGGTGGTTGATGGTGTCCGCATCCAACACAACCAGCTGCAGCGACTTGGCCAGTTCAAAAATTCGCTCGATCTCGCTCTGGACTTCAGCTGCGAAGGAAGCAGAAGGACAGTTGGCTGGATGCCCCTTTGAATAGGCGGGAAAGAAGGCTGTGTCTGCCTCCTTCCTCAGGCATCTCTCTGGCATCCACACACACTTGCCTCCCTGGAGTCTCACCTCCACAGCTCCTCACCACCTTTGAAACTACAGTTTTTACTCTAGGCTGGAAGAACTACTTATGGTGAGCTTCCTCCTTGTTTCTAAAAGGATTTATAATTGCCTGTTCAGGTCTCTAGACCCTAAGTGTCTGGGATGTAGCATTGGTGAAAGTTTCAGTTAGGATAGCAGGATAGGTTCAGAGGACACAGCTCTGTCCTCTCATCATTTGGGCATTGTCACAGCAGTATCTCCTGCCTCAGCCAGCTTCCTCACTCTGCCCAATGGCAGGGCCCTTCTCTGGGTGCAGCGCAGGGACAGGAGTTTGTGGCCCTCCAGATGATGGGAGTCAATCACATGTAATCCTATCTGGGAGTAAGTCCCATTAAACTCAGCAGGACAGAGTTTCTGAGTAGACAAGTATAGGACTGCCCTGTAAGGGACAGGGAGCTACACTCCAGAACTTCCTTATTTCAAATCCTCCAATCTGCCAAGGACTAATCAGGTGACATTGGGAAGGTTTCCTACTTTCTCCCAGCCTTTATCTGCACTTTGATTGACCTATCCTACAGGGGTTTTGCAAGGATTACAAGGTAACACATCTGAAGTGTTTAAGCACTATATAAATGCATGGTTCATTCATTATTATATTGTCCCACTATTACTTCTAGTCAAGCAAATTGTGCAGGTTTTTTTATGCAATACAATGCCCTGCAAAACCTGTTTTCCAGAAGTGAAAATGAAATAAATAACTATCCCACTTAGAAACCAGTTTCTAAAAAAATAATTGTCCCTTTTCAGACTTGGTAGGTCTTTGAGATTATTATTACCCTTCCCTGTAAGCTTGGGAAATGAGCAGGAACCCATTCTGAAAATGCTGTGAGAGGTATATAAATAACAACAGTGTGTTGCCTCCTGCAGGAAGCGGTGAAATGCAAGACACCAGGTACATTCAAGGAGAATGAGGAGGCTGCTTCAGGTGAACTGACAGGATCCAGTTTTATAGTACAATGTCAACGTAAGGAGGAAAAAACCACCTTTAATTCTGCTAATGTTACTCATTTTTACAGGGTGACACTGAGATGCAGCCACATGACGCTTTCGCACTGCGTCTGCATTCTGCGCATTCCCACATGTGCAACTATAACTGCACAGATATCGTGCAAGAAAACAGCATTAGGGCACTTCACTCAATTGTGCCGTCTATTACTTTTCACCCCACATGAAACTGTATGTTTACAAGAACAGATAATCTAGCTCAGTACCGTCTGCATTGACTGACAGTGGCTCTCCAGGGTTTCAGACAAGCAGATACCGTATTTTTCGCTCTATAGGACGCACTTTTCCCCCTCCAAAAATGAAGGGGAAATGTGTGTGCGTCCTATGGAGCGATTGCAGGCTCCTTGGCTTCAGCGATAGCAACGTGAAGCCTCCGAAGCGCAGAGGAAGAGCTCCCCATGCTCCGGAGGCTTAGCGTTGCTTTCGCTGAAGCCGCCTGAAGCCCCCGGAGCGCAGGGAACTCCCACTGTGCTCCGGGGGCTTCAGGCAGCTATCCGCAAGCCTTCAAAGCACAGCAGGAGTTCCCGCCGTGCTTCGAAGGCTTGCAGGTAGCCGCCTGAAGCCTGGAGAGCGAGAGGGGTCGGTGCACACCTATCCCTCTTGCTCTCCAGGCTTCGCTTCGCTGGAGAGGCGCTGCACAGTTTTCCCTCTTTGCGCAGTGCCCCTTCAGCGAAGCAGGACAAGAAATGGAAGGGGCTCTGTTTCTCCTGCCGCTTCACTGAAGGGGCGCTGAACAGAGAGGGGGAGAATTTTCCCCCCCTGTTCTCCCCCTCCTATGGTCCGGTGCTTCCTATGGTCCGGTGCGTCCTATATAGCAAAAAATACGGTAATTCTTAGCCCCACCTGGAGGTGCCAGGGGTTGATGCCTGGAGCATCAACTCCCGTTGGCCTTGTGGGACCTGCTGGGACTCACCGATACTGGACCGGGTAGTGGATCGCTCAATGATGGCCCTCTTGCCTGGGTTGTTCAGCACTGAGCGCTTGGCCAGTGACAAGTCAGCTGTGACCCGTGTGATGGAGATTCTGAAAGACAGGATGACAGGCGACAAGACCATTACCCAACACTCACTAGCGGCACAGGAACCAGGCAACAGGTGGGGGGTCGAAATTGCTCTTCATTTCAGAATAGTGCCTTACCTGCCATCGAATCTGTGCTTGAGAAAGTCAAAGAGAGCTTTCTGCATCATGTCTGTCACCTGAAAAGAAAGGACAGAGGGCAAGAGGGCAGCGGTGCTGGTCAAATGACTACCACAGCCAGGAATTTTTTTGTGACATGGGAGCTATTTTGTGCTGGTACCCGCAGCACTTTTAGGAATATATGAGTACTGGCAGCTCGTCTTCCCCCCGCCCCTACCAAAAATGTACTGGCTATAGCCATATTTCAGAATGTGGGTTTGTTCCTTCCACATTCCCATACCTCATATCCTTTCAGGGATGGTCCCACCAGCACCACGGGCCTCATGGAGGGCACGACATCGTAAGGTGGGATGTGCTCTGTCTGTAAAAAGGAGGGTGTGTCACAAAACAGCTTTCTCCTTCCTCTGCAGCCCAGAAAGTAGGAGAAAGGAGAGCAGTAATGACAAAGTGGGGGCTCTCTCCATTTCAACCGGAAACGCATATACACAATCCCAATGGATGATGAGGTATCAGATACCACCCCTATATCCCTTTTGCTTTGCTACGATATCATATCAGTATCAACAAGCTACGAACTCCTTGCAACAGGAAATGGCCTCACCTGCTCAGCCCCAGCCCCTCTTCTCTGCCCTACACTGCCACCTCCTACTGCGCCCACAGCAGCCACCCAAACCGCTACATGTGGGCATTTTTCTGGGTGGCAGGGAGTAAAACACTGAAAGGGGAGAGCAAGCTAGTTTCTCACCAAAAAATGGGAAGAATAGAACCTGTACTCCCCCCTTTTAAATGAAAGCTGGGAATCAAGGAATTATGGCTAAAGTAGGGACAGCAATTGTCCCCTCCTTCCTGTGGACACCCGGGCCACCAGCCTTCTCCTCCTCTCACATTTTTATGCTAAGCATGGGGAGGAAGCCCCATCAAAACAGGTTAAAAAGCCTGCTGCCTTTGCATCCTGGTCTACATGGGGCAAAATGCCCCCCCAGCACACACTGAGGTGGCCCTGTAAGGGGGGAAGACTCCCATCACTGCAGGCTGCTCCAGCCAAAGGCAGCTCCACCTCAAATGCCATTCTAGCATGAAATCCACTCTGTTCAAAGTTAAGTTGCACACATACGTATGTGCAAAGCACATATGAAGCCCTCAAAGAATTCTGGGCACTGTAGTTTGTTGAGGATTGCTGGGAATTGTAACTCAGAGGTAAACTACAGTACCCAGAATTCTCTGAGGGAGGAAATGTGTTTCGATTGTGGTTTAGAGGCATACTGGAAATGCAGCCTTGGACAGGATGGCCTCACAGTTCACCCCGTCCTCCGCTTGTAGGACTGGCTAGCAGGGAAAAGACACAGCAGAGAAGAGGGTCATCCCAGCATTGAGTCCTTACCTGCTTTTGCTTCTGTTTGGCTTGTTGGGGGGAAAAGAAAATACGGGGTTGTCAACAGTGAAGTATCAGCAAATGAACAAGACTACACAGAGGACAAGGGGCCCTGCAGTTTAAGAGCTTTAATCCCTTGGGAGTTAGAACTGGGGTGGGTGGTTGACTGCCTTCCTGTTTCCCCTTCTCCCCTGGCCTCACTCTCACAAAGCATCTCTGGCCTCACTGTTGTGGCACCCCCTGCAGCACGGCACCCAGTGTGGCACCGGTTGTGCAACCCTGAAACAACCTCTGATTTGCCAAATCATGTGACAGCCTCAAGGTCTGGGGGGGGGGGGAGCTGGAAGAAGAGGCGAGGGGGGCAAGTAGTCCTCCTCCCAATCCCCCAACCCCAGCCTGCGCTTATCTTCCCAAGGGCTGCCACCACCACTGCTACTTCTCGTGAGTAGGCAGAAGGAGCTTGTCCGCTCCGCTCTCTGGCCCATAGGAGCACCAGGGCAGTGGCGGAGGGGAGATGAGCGGCTCGAAAGGGCTGGCTCCGGAGAGGGGCTGCTTAAAATGGCGCCCAGCCAGCTCAGCCCAGCCCCCTTCCTCCTCTAGGCAGGGCGGGGAGAAGCCAGGAGGAGGGAGGGAGGAGGCGCTGCCGCGGTGTGTGTGAGGGAGAGGGGGCGGGATGGAATGGCGCAGGGGGGGAATGGTGCAGCCCGAACAAACAGAATCCCCATGCCGATCCACGGACAGTCCGTGGGCCGGATCCTGAAGGCAATTGGGCCTGATCTGGCCCCCGGGCCTTAGTTTGCCGACCCCTGGCCTGGGCTGACAAATGCAAGGCCTGGGTGGGTTCAGGCAGAGAGAGGCAACTCTTCCCTTTTGGCACTGCCTGTCTAACTACCCC
This sequence comes from Podarcis liolepis, assembly GCF_965112155.1. Classification (NCBI taxonomy): domain Eukaryota; kingdom Metazoa; phylum Chordata; class Lepidosauria; order Squamata; family Lacertidae; genus Podarcis; species Podarcis liolepis. The sequence goes on from NC_139555.1 coordinate 5,489,978, forward strand.
TCCAGCAAGATCTTTTTGGTCTCTCTCTGTTTCTCAAGGGGGAGAAAGAGCTGGCATAGGGGAAATGCCTCTTCTACTACAATATCTTCAAAGAGTGTCTTTGAGCATATGCAAGGAGCCTTCCTCTTGCCACACGTGAAATTCTCAAGACAATAAAAAATCTTTTTGGCTCCAGCAGGTGGTGCAATTTGACATAGTCAAATTTATTTAGTCAGTTTATTTAGTAAGAAATTTTTCACCTGGCAAGTACCTTTACTTTTTGGTGCCTGCTAAAAACATTCATGTTTAGGCAAGTCTACCCAAATATGTAGAATGCTGATATGTGTTTTAATCTGCTTTTAGCTTATTGTTGATTTTCATTATTTTCTGAATGTTTCAAATAGCTGTTTCGAACTGTTTATATCGATAATTTTATTGTTTTGTTCTTTTTGTAAATTTCTTTGAGGGTTTTTTCCCCTTACAAACAAGTAGTATATCAAATTTAAGAAATAAATAAACCAAACCAGAATTGTTTCGAACAAGAGTGTGGGTGGGTGTTTTTGCTTTGCTTTTCTGTCTGCAAAACCATGCTAAGATTTCACCAGTCGTTTTCAAGCGTATCATTGCGGCCATAAGGGCTAGGATCTTGCTTCTGTGGTTTAATAAAAGCTAAGGTTCTCAGGCAGTTGCATTCAGCTCTCCCACAGAAGCACAGCAGACACCCAACCCTGTTTAAGGTTTTACCTAGTGATGGGGGAGGCGATCGCCTGTTGCTGATGGCGGGATTACCAGACTGCCTAATTGAGGAAGAAAAGAGAAAGTCAGAGAGAGAAATGTGGAGCTCAAGCTTGTGTGGATCTGCTTGTTCCGAATAGGAAAGCAAAGTCTGGAAGATTCAGCAGCTGCCTAAAGAAAGCACGCCCTCCCACAGTCCAGTTTTCTCAATGGAACAAGGGCCAGTGCTGTATACTGAATGTGGCTCACAGGACCTACCATATTTTTCGCTCTATAAGACGCACCAGACCACAAGACACACCTAGTTTTTGGAGGAGGAAAACAAGAAAAAAAATATTCTGAATCTCAGAAGCCAGAACAGCAAGAGGGATTGCTGTGCTGTGAAAGCAGCAATCCCTCTTGCTGTTCTGACTTCTGGGATAGCTGCGCAGCCTGCATTCGCTCCATAAGACGCACACACATTTCCCCTTACTTTTTAGGAGGGAAAAAGTGAGTCTTATAGAGCAAAAAATACGGTAAGTTAGCATCTCATGCAGCTCTTCATTGATGCTGAATTTAGAATTAGCATCAGTGTCCCTGAACATGTACAGTGGTGCCCCGCAAGACGAATGCCTCGCAAGACGGAAAACTCGCTAGACGAAAGAGTTTTCCGTTTTGGAGATGCTTCGCAAAACGAATTTCCTATGGGCTTGCTTCGCAAGACAACAATGTCTTGCGAGTTCCTGCTGGTTGTTTTTCCTCCCCCCCCCTTTTCTAAGCCGCTAAGCCGCTTATCAGCTGATCCGATCAGCAGATAAGCCACTAAAAGCCGTTAATAGCACTAATAGCACTAATCCGCTAATGGGCTTGCTTCGCAAGACAAAAAAACAGCTAGACGAAGAGAATCACAGAACGGATTCTTTTCGTCTTGCGAGGCACCACTGTATATTAAAAACCATGCACAGTATCACACAGCGGTTTGAGTTTAACTACCAAAGAACTTAGATGGGGGGGGGAGATACACAGTACTACTGCCAGTTTTGCAACCTGCCTCCCACCACAGAAAAGCATCATACCCCTTTCTCTTGCTGGTGGGGCTGACTGAGCCAGAGTTATGTGCCATCCCACCCACTGAAGGCCCTCTTACCTGGCTTTCTGCTCCTGCTTCAGCCGAATGGCCTCCAGCCGCTGTGGGCTGGGGATGAAAGCGATGTCTCCCCCCTCCTTCACTAGCCGCCCGATCCACCAGTCATTGCTGTACTTCTACAGAGACATCATGGTAGAGGGTCATGAATTAGACTTAAGGCTTCACAGATCTGTAGGGCTATAGACCCTTTAAAGACACCTTCCTACCATATACAGTGGTACCTCGGGTTAAGAACTTAATTCGTTCTGGAGGTCTGTTCTTAACCTGAAACTGTTCTTAACCTGAAGCACCACTTTAGCTAATGGGGCCCCCTGCTGCCACCGGGCTGCCAGAGCACAATTTCTGTTCTCATCCTGAAGCAAAGTTCTTAACCCGAGGTAATATTTCTGGGTTAGCGGAGTCTGTAACCTGAAGTGTGTGTAACCAGAAGCATCTGTAACCCGAGGTACCACTGTATAGAAAAAGAGGAAGGGAATGAGAAGTATCTCTCACTTATTAAACTACTCATGTAAACAACTGACGTTAGAACTTATATATTTTTTACTATTTTTGAATCCTCAAGATAAGTAACAATATGTTAATTTTAAAAAACCAAAAACCAAGCCAACATCTATAAATCTTGCAGTAGCTAAAGATCTGACCCTTCAGTACCAGAAGGCTATGACCAGATTTCAAGTCACATATCAGATAGAAGGACCACTGGCTGTAGCAATCAGAGAATCGGCAGGATTTAATAGATGAGATGCTAGCACTGCAGAGGAAGTGAGGAGCAGATGGGGCTCATTCACCTGGAAAGGCATCCCATCTAGGAGAAGGAAAACTGAAATTAAACCTTCGCTGCCTTGGGGGATATCTCTGGAAGAAGAAGAATGGTACCCTATGCAAATCTAGAGTGAAGTTCCTAAAACGGTTGGGTGGTGCCTTGTGAGCCGCCTCCTGCCAAGCTGGTGCCGAATGTCTTGCTTTGCTTTGTGTTTGGACGACATGGGGGGGGGGGTCCTTGTCATCTGTGCAGCCCAGGACCACCATACACCACCATATGCACCAGGGAGGTCACTTCGGTGCTATTAACTTTGCCCCCCAGAGGCTCAATCCATTGTCTCCCACGTCAGATAGATACCAACAAAAACAGCACTAATCCAATCTAAATTTGGCCCATCTGGTCCAGTATCCTGTCTTCCACAGTGGCCATGTCAACTCTGATTTTGGCGCTAGTACACAATCATCAAGACTAGTAGCCATTATGCTCCATGAATTTGTCAAATTCCTTTTTAAAGCTGTCCTTTTTGACAGCCATCACTACATCTCTTGGCAGCAAATTCCACTGTTTAGCTATGCTCTGTGTGAACAGTACTGATTTTGTCTGCCCTGAATCTCCCCCGATTCAGCATCGTACCTCCAGGAAAAAGAGGTACTACAACTGCAAGCTGTTGCTGAAAACACTTCACCCTATCCCCATCTCCACCCAGGCCCCACCTCTTTGATGTGCAAGAAGTCTTTGGCTTCAAAGTTGATGGCAGAGTCGCGCACAGGACATTCCTCATCCAGCGTCCCACAGTAGCTGACATTGGTACGAACAGCAAATGCGACCGGCTTGTTCTGAGGAGGAAAAGAAATCAGAGAGGGAGCCTGTCAGCACCAGGTCAGATGGGACCTCGTCACTTCCCTCTCAAGAACAAATGTGCAGTCACTCTCGGGATTATGCCCAGTTCCAAAGGGTAGCGAGGGCAGTTGATGGGGCAAGGGCCACGGACCATGGAGCCCTCCACTGAGGAAGCTAGACAAGGAAAAGTTCCCCTTAATGAGGTTTGTTAGTTCTCTAGAAAATTTTCTAGACTGAACAAGGTTTGACTTGGCTGTTGGAGTCATCTGAGGAAAGGACTTCAGGATGCTCACTCAGTTTGTACATTTCCACACACCTGCTCCCGCTCTCGCTGGTTAGAGAACCCACTGATGGTCTCTCTTCTTGTAGGTGTTTAAAACACTTTATATGCAATCCTTGCAACAGCCCTATAAAGTAGATTCACACACTGCAGGTAAGGGGAACTTAAGGAGAGGGGGTTGTCTCGTGAGTGTGGGGTGTGAAACATAGAGCAGTCAAATACAGCATTCCTAGCGTGGACATAAAAAGGGGGATGTCTGGACCAGCCAGTCGGAACTTCCTGTTTCCTCCTGGGCTGGGACAGACTTCCTCTACATGTGACCAGAGGTGGGCGTGACCTCACCTGTGCAGGTAACAAAATAGCACAGGGGATGCAGCCATCTCTCTCTCTGACGCCATTCCTCAAAGAAGCAACATCTCCTTAGCCTGTGATGCCCTCTTGGCTTCCAGACAAGAGAGGACAAAGGAACTATCTCCTTATGGGATAGATTCCACGTGTATATATCTTGTAACTTAAGTCTGCCTTCTGGGATCCATCTGTGAACAGAACGTGTGAGTAAACTCTTTTATATTTTTATACAAGACTGGTCGTATCTATTCTTTTTAAGAGGGAATAAAGGGGAATTACCAGGAAACTTATTTTAGAGGCTTATACAAGCCAGGCAAACCTATCCGCTGTGAAAGTTTAAAAGGGGAATATTACTCTGCTAAATTGTAGAACTTGTTAACACAAGTTGGGAAGGATATACTCAAACAATATATCCTCTCCTGCCTCCCTGAACATTCCCACAGTGAGTTCCTGGCTGCAGCAAGACTTGAACCGAGGGCAACCTATACTGCCATGATATCATACATGTATCACAACTAATGTAATATGGATTATATAGAAAAGTGATTTATGAGGCCAAATCCAGTATTACATTTAACAGTCTTCAGACTCCCATGCTTCCTTCGCGCAAGTGATGAAAACAGCTGTGGGAAGCAAATTTGAGCAAGAGAATGGCAGGAGTAGGAAGGCCAAAGCAACCCCTCCCTCCCCCACTCCTCAGATCAAACCCACAGCCTCACACAGTGCTTTTTATTTATTAAAAAAATACACAACAACCACGATCAGGAAACTATTGTCTGAATCTGCTTTGTAATATCTAGCTTGGCCCTTAGTGTAGTCATGAGCTGCAGCAACAGAACACTCAGGGCAGCCCAGATGTGCTCCCTCCCATACTGGATTGTAGCCCGTTTCTCTTTTATTTACTAATAAATGCCACCCCATTGGCTTGTGTGTGTTGTGTGTGATGCCTTTGGAACACACGGGTGAGGATTACATCAATTGTAATCTACAGAAAGGAGAAGAAACCGCAGTCATGGAAACCAGTGAGCAGAAGGCCAGAAATTGCTCACTCCCCTGCTCTCTGTGGTCTTCAGAAGCCAAAATGAAGGGCAGATGTGGGGCCACCAAGAAGTCGTTGAAGAGCAGCCCACCCCCGTTATCATGGGTCTTTTTGAGGTCACTGTTTGGGGGAGGGCTGAGGCGCCGTTATCCTGAAGGCAGATTGGAAATGCACTAGTCCTTTCCAGAATGTTCATGAGAAAGCAGTATGATGTTTACATAAAACTTAGAGATTATTTTCTGCTCCTTACAGTCCACCCCTCCTGGCCCAGGGCAGGGCTGGGGAATCTGTGGCTCCTCAGATGTTGTCTTGGACTCCCACTCCCATCAGTCCCAGCCAGCATGGCCAGTGGTTGGAGACGATGGGACTTGTGGTACCAAAATATATGGGAGGCCCCAGGTTGCCTCCCTCCCTGCATTCAGAGCTGCTGGGGACCAAGGGAAGCTGTTTCATGGACAAAGAGGTCCTCACCCAACATCTGCTTAGCTGAAACCAAGGCTGGCGTACCCTCCCCTGCCAGTACCTTGGCTTTCTCGAGTTGCTGCTGAGCCTGGTTCTCCACTTCGCGCTTCACCCCCTCGCGCTCCTCCTCGAGCGACACGTCGGAGTCCAGCGATGGGCGGCTGGTGTACGAATCAGCGGAGCCCTGAGGAGAAGGTTCAAAGCTCGAGTGAGGTGAGGGATTTGGCCATACTGGAAGTCAGGATGCAGCCTGATTTGAGGAGGCCTGCCAGAGCTTCTCTCCCAGATGGGACTTTTCTTTCTGTAATGGTCGCTGAAAGGAGAGGTACCTCAGCCGCACAGCTTCACAATGAATTCTGAAACCTGTGCATTTGGACTCCACACACTTTTAGGCTGAGAGCCTTGCAAGTTGCCAAGCTCGGCAGGGGGGGATCTGATGTGTGCCTGGATGGGAGACCAGATGGGAAACCACATGCATATGTCCTCCAGTTCCATGATGGAAGAAAGAGAGGATAAAAAACATACCGGTATAAACCTCTCGCCCCACCCCTGTGATGTTTGAGGTTTCCCTGGCAGGGTCAATACAGTGAGCCAGCCATATCAGAAACTACAGTGCTAAACTATAGCGCCTTAAGGCACTATTCTGTTCAAGGTGTAACAGCCTATAGTCCAGCCTTCGCCAACATGATGCCCAGCAGATGTTTTGGACTAGGGCACCATCAGCCCCAGCCAGCGCAGCCGTGACCCCATCAGCTCCAGGATCAAACAGTGGGGCTGATGGGAGTCATAGTCCAAAAGATCTGGAAAGTAGCAGGTTGGGGGAAGGCTGGTACAATTGGTAGATGCTTTACAACGCCAATGGTGGAGATGTTAAATCAGAATTCTTAAAGCTTGTTCCTCAGCTAACATTTCCTCAGAAGTATATAAGGCTGCAGCCTTAATATTCAAATTAGATACCCTCCAACGGCTCTCCGGAAAAAGAGGACACGCTTGTATAATTACAGCACACTTGTCTTTGAACTAAAAATCACTGCCAGAAGGCTACCCGCTTCCCCACACCCCAATACACACACACACTATTATACACTGCTGAAGGCTCTTAGCTGTATGCTATATTTATTTCCTGTGCAATCACCTGCTTTGTGCTGGTTTTGGATGAAAGCTTATTAGTAAAGCCAAAAAATCTCCTTGTTTAAAGCAGCAACCTAAACAATATTTTATAGCATTTATTTTCTCAAGATATATAGTCAGACTTGTGGAACGGCTGCAACTCAGATGCATTCAAGGAAATGTTCACAGCATGGCTGAGGTGCAAAGGAAGCTTGCGCACTGTGCAAGAACCCGAACATGGCTTGTGGGGAATTTCCTTAGATCCCCAAATCTCCCCAAAGGCAAAATGCATGCAGCCAAGGTACCAGGGACAAGTAAATAGGGAAAGCTGGAGCATATAAGGGGAAGTGGTAGAGCATCTGCTTTGTGGGTTCAATCCCATCATCTCCGAGTAGGGATGGCAGATAACCCTGGTGACATCTTAAAGAGCCCCTGCCAGTCAGGGCAGACAGTACTGAGTTGGTGGAATAGAGGTCTTTCTCAGTGTAAGACTGTTTCCTATGTCCCAAAGTCAGAGCAAGTTCTGTTCTAGTATAGAATAGCTCAGTGGTCAGGGTGGCAGCTGTGTTGTTTACTTTGTACCAGGACTGCTCCTATACTTTCACCAGAACTGCTGTGATAGCTCAGTCAGTAGAGCATGAGACTCTTAATCTCATGATCGTGGGTTCGAGCCCCATGTTGAGCCAAAGATTCCTTCATTGCAGAGGGTTGGACCAGATGACCCTCAGAGGTCCCATCCAACTCAATAGGGTGAAGCTTTTCCCACCGTGCACCTTGATCCCAGGAAACCACCAAGTCTACATGTTTGGGTATCCGACTGTCCTTAAAGGTACAGGAGCAGGGCCCACCACAAAAAGATGGCAAAAGTCCCTCATTCCTCAGGCCCTTCTCTCCTCCGTCACATATTCGCTAAGTCAGCTTTTGCCAACCTAGCGCCCTCCAGACAGGTGAAGCCTGCTCCCCCCCCCCCAATCTGCAATACGAGGACAATAATACTGGCATCCCCTACAGGGCTGTTATTGTAAGAATTTCTCAGAGAAGCCCTTAGAAACCAGACACATGCTACATAAATGCTAAATTACATCATTGGTGCTGTTGGTATTTATTGGTTTGCCTAAAATCTTATTCCTATGGCAGCCAAGTTCTCCTTTCCCATTTCTCCACGGCACTTCATACCATATATTTTATCTTCCTTCCTTCAAATCCCTCCTCAAATCCTACTAGGAAACCCAGATGAGTCCCCATTTATAGCTTCAATCACATCAGTTGCCTTTGCCCACATCCCTTCCTTGCTCCCACTTCTCTCTGCCTTGTCTTATCTTCTCCTTGGCTGGTTTTCACGCGCAAATTCCTTGAGGGAAGGGGCCTGCCTATATCAGCTTAAATAAAAAATTCCTTCCAGTAGCACCTTAAAGACCAACTAAGTTAGTTCTTGGTATGAGCTTTCGTGTGCATGCACACTTCAGATACCAGTGGCTGTATCTGAAGTGTGCATGCACACGAAAGCTCATACCAAGAACTAACTTAGTTGGTCTTTAAGGTGCTACTGGAAGGAATTTTTTATTTTCACTATGGCAGACCAACACGGCTACCTATCTACTACTATATCAGCTTAACAAATTCTGTGCATACAATACTGAACAAGAAAAGGCTGCCGGAGTTGCTGCTGCCCCACCATCCCGCCAAACAGCTTACAATCTAAGCAAGGTGGGAATTCAGAGAAGGAAAACAGAGGGGGTTCAGGTAAAGAAGGGATGAGGATGTGACCTGGGCAGCCACTGACAACCTGACTGCTTTGTCCTTAAAGGTGGAGATGGGGTTTCTCAGTCTGTCTAACAAGTGACACACCAACAGCAATGTCACTAGGGAAGCATCTGGGAATGCCATCCTATTAGAAGTCAAAAACAGCCGCCACCATTATTAATGCCCAGTATACCTGAAGGAGCGTCTCCACCCCCCCCCCCATCTTTCTGCCTGGACACCGAGGTTCAGCACTGAGGGCTTTCTGGCAGTCCCCTCACTGCAAGAAGCAAAGCTACAGGGAACCAGGCAGAGGGCCTTCTCGGTAGTGGCACCCGCCCTGTGGAACGCCCTCCCACCAGATGACAAAGAGAAAAACAACTACCTGACATTTAGAAGACATCTGAAGTCAGCCCTGTTTAGGGAAGTTTTTAATGTGTGACATTTTAATGTATTTTTAATCTTTGTTGGAAGCCGCCCAGAGTGGCTGGGGAAACCCAGCCAGATGGGCGGGGTACAAATAATAAATTATTATTAATACTGCGTATTTGAAATGTCCCAACACTTTGTGTACATTATGCCAGCAATCCTCCACAACAGCCCTGTAAGGTGGGCTATAAGTGGAGCATCAGCTCTGGGAATAAAAAGATGGATCAGTTGGCAACTCTGAAAGATCCCAAGAAGGTCTCATCAGCACAGTTCAAAGGGCTACATTGGTGTAGGAAATCTGTGGCCGTCCAATTGCTGTTAGACTCAAGGTTTCCCATCACTTGACTAGACCAAACCTCTCTCAAGTCCCCACTGCCCTCTGCTACATTAAATGTGGTATGTGAGAGAGAGAGGTACTTCTATAACAGTTGCACCGGAGAAGGGGGAGTTGTGACACAAGCAGGGAAGCTTCTAATAAGTGAAGCTCCATTTCCCAAAATTCTCCTTTCTGCCCAGCAATGTAAGAGATACAGGAATTCCCCCTCCCTTAAAAAAATGGGAATCTGAAAGCCCTGGCTGCCTCCCCCATTAACTTTAAAGGAAAAGAGGTAGTTCATCAGTGGGGTTTGCACTTTTAATCCCGCTTCCGCTTCAGTTTTCACAGATTAATAGTAGGCATGTCTACTCAGAAGCAAACCCTGTTGAATTCAATGGGACTTACTCCCAGGAAAGTGAAACTAGGGGGGCAAACTAAGCTGCAAGGAAAACATAGCAGCAGCCTATGCCTGGTTTTGGCGCCAATTGCTTTCAGAATGATACTTTACACCAGCGGTAGGCAACCTAAGGTACGTAGGCCGGATCTGGCCCAATCACCTTCTCAATCTGGCCTAAGGACGGTCTGGGAATCAGCATGTTTTTACATGAGTAGAATGTGTGCTTTTATTTAAAATGCATCGCTGGGTTATTTGTGGGGCATAAGAATTCGTTCTTTTTTCTTCTTCCAAAATATAGTCTGGCCCCCCACAAGGTCTGAGGGACAGTGGACCGGCCCACAGCTGAAAAAGGTTGCTGACCCCTGCCTTACACACATAAAATGTGTATTTATTATTTTGGTATTTTACAATATTGTAAAATACGCAATGGGTCAGTGTGTCTGGCTGTAAACCAGAAGGCTGGTGGTTCGAGCCCACCCAGGGATGGCTGTGGACAGGATCCATGCATTGCAGGGGGTGGAATAGATGACTCTTGGAGATCCTTCCAACTCTGCAATTCCATAGTTAAAGCTCTGGTTTTCCCAGTAGTGATGTATGGAAGCAAGAGCTGGACCATAAAGAAGGCTGATCACCGAAGAATTGATGCTTTTGAATTCTGGTGCTGGAGGAGACTCTTGAGAGTCCCATGGACTGCAAGAAGATCAAACCTCTCCATTCTGAAGGAAATCAGCCCTGAGTGCTCACTGGAAGGACAGATCCTGAAGCTGAGGCTCCAATATTTTGGCCACCTCATGAGAAGAGAAGACTCACTGGAATGTTGGAAAAGATGGAGGGCACAAGGAGAAGGGGACGACAGAGGACGAGATGGTGGGACAGTGTTCTCAAAGCTACAAACATGAGTCTGACCAAACTGCGGGAGGCAGTGGAAGACAGGAGTGCCTGGCGTGCTCTGGTCCATGGGGTCACGAAGAGTCGGACACGACTAAACAACAACGGCATGAACACCTAAGTGTGACTCTCTAAGATTCCAGTGGGAGGAGGAGGATGGGTACCCCCTCACCTCACCTCTCCCTGAAGCCATCTTCTCTGCCCTCCCTTCCCACGCCCAACAGCGTGGCACCAAAAATGCCACGAAAAAACCGCCCTGCTGAACCAGCGCAAGGACAGAACAGCAGCCTCCGATCTTCCCTCTCTCGACTGAGGGGAAGGTGGCGTCCCTCCCCGGGGAAGGAGCGACAGAGAGAGACGGAGAGGGAGAAGGGAATTGGGAGCGAGCACCACGGCAACGCGCAACGCCACGGGGAGGTGGCAGCACGAGGGCCTGTGTGAACGCAGGAGAAGAAGCGAAGCTGGGAAGGGGCGAGGGCAATGGAGGAGGAGGAGTGGGGCACCGTTTTAAAAACACGCCGCGCTGGCTGGCTCAGAGCTGCTGCGCGCCCAATCCCTTTGGTAAGGATGCGAACGAATCGCCCACGCGTGTCTCTGCCTGTAGATTCCACAGGGAGCTGCCACCACCAGGCGTGTGTCCCCCGTCGCGCGTCCACACGGCCCAAGAAGCACGTGGCAGAAGCCGCGCGCAAGAGGGGCCCGAGACGGAGCTTAGATCACGCGTGGAAGTGGGGGGTCTCTGGTGCAAACGGGAAAGGAGCCTTTGCATCTAGGCGCCCCCGTGTTCAGCCTTCAGACCCTCTCCTCTTCTGCCCGCCCCACACGTGTACGACGCGTGCGTTTCTGCTGGCTGAAGCTCGGCGGCCCAAGGTCTGGAAAGGCGCGCGTGGGTGAGAGAGAAGATGCTTCTTCGCGCATCCTCGATGCCCTGCCTGTTCCCGAGCTTGGCGTTGCAGTGAACCGTCTGCGATGTAGATCAACTGGGGAGGGGAATCGGGCCTGCGAAGCACAGGGGGATCCAAAGGGGCTTCGTTTCCCAGGGTTAATTGACAAAAGGAGACACGCATCTGCCTTGAAATCTTTCCCCCAAAAGCCAAATGGGTTGAAAAGGCATTTGACATTTTGCACATGCGTGCTGGCGCTCCTCTTCCACCCCAGCCCCTAATTTATTATGGGTTTTCATTTGCTTGAGAATAATGGTGTGGGGCAAGGACGAAAGGCTGGCTTGCAACTCCAGTTGTGCCAAGTTCGAATTTCACCTCTGCTGTGAACTCCCTCGGTGGCCTAAGGCAAGCCGATTCCTCTCGGCATTACGTCATGGGGATAGTAATCCTGGCGTACCTTGCAAGGCTGTTGTGCATTGGGATGTGAAGCGCTTTAAAACACTCCGAAGTGCTCTACGCGGCTAAGCAGGAAACTCAGCACCAGACTTGGGAAACAACGTTAAATTAACATGGGAGAGTGTTGATGAAGGGAAGAAATGGAAACCAGTAATTAAAGTGGGTTTTCTGAAGTACGTTCAGGCAGTGGCGTAGCGTGGGTTGTCAGCACCCAGGGCAAGGCAAGTAATTTGTGCCCCCTAACCCGTGGATTTGCGCCCCTAACCCGTGGATTTGCGCACCCTAACCCTAACCCCCAAATGTTGCGCCCGGTGCTGTCGGGCCCCCCCTGCACCCCCCACGCTACGCCACTGCGTTCAGGTCAGCTACATTTTGAATTATGTTTCTTGTGTACAGTTGGCCAGTTTAAATGGTGGGCAGAGAGAGAGAGAGAGAGAGAGAGAGAGAGAGAGAGAGAGAGAGATAACACAAGGTTTTTGAGAGCCTCTTTCATATTCTTGCTTCCTATGAGTAACTTTTAGAACTGGCGACTGAGTTTGCTTTTATCATCCTCCCTCTCCCTCCCCTTTTCCTTTTGTGTCGTGTGTTTCAGATTATTTGCCTAATGACACAGTGTTATTTTTTTATTGCTCTAGGGACCTTTTCAGCTGAAGATCAGGGTCAAAATGCTTTAAATAAATAAATAAACACCAAATTAAATACAAATGCTTTGACAACTTCAATCTGCAGAACTGGCATTGTTCTGCACTTGTAAGAAATCCATCTTTTAGTGTGGCAGCACCTGCAACCTGGAACTCCCTGCCTATTGACACCAGGCAAGTGCCTTCACTTTTCAGCACCTGCTTAAAACGTATTTTGTTTAGGCAAGCTTATCCAGACATGTAAAAGTTACATGTGTTTTATTTCTTTTTCATTACTGTTGGATTTAATCATCTTTTGAATGTTTTAAAATACCTGTCAAAATAAAAAAATTCCTTCCAGTAGCACCTTAAAGACCAACTAAGTTAGTTCTTGGTATGAGCTTTCGTGTGCATGCACACTTCTTCAGATACACCCTGTGCATGCACACGAAAGCTTATACCAAGAACTAACTTAGTTGGTCTTTAAGGTGCTACTGGAAGGAATTTTTTTATATTGACTATGGCAGACCAACACGGCTACCTATCTGTAACTTAAAATACCTGTGTTTAACTCAAATTGTCATGCTTTATTTTATATTTTTGTAAACCGCTTCAACATTTTCTTACAATAAGGCAGTATATAATTTTGTTAAATGAAATGTCAAATGCATAGCATATTGATATGTCACCTTCTGCTAGTACGGTATAATAAATGCACTTTGATTTCTCAATACAGGTTCAAATTCAAGCACCTACAGCATATTTACAATGACTGTCAGACTGGTGCCAGACACTGCTCATTTCAAAAACTCGTGAGCAAACCCCCAGTAATCTAGCACTTATTAAACCATTATTGTTCTTTTCTTACTTTTAAGAAGACTGGTTTATGTTATGGATTTCCCTGCCTTTTTTATTACATGTCCCAAGACAATATTATTATACAGTATTCAACAATAGTTTTAGGCCTAAACCCTGACTCAAATTAAGCCTTTTCATGTCCCTTTCCCAAAGCAGGTACGGTTCTACCTAAACATTAGGAAAAACTTCCTGACAGTAAGAGCTGTTTGACAGTGGAATTTGCTGCCAAGGAGTGTGGTGGAGTCTCCTTCTTTGGAGGTCTTTAAGCAGAGGCTTGACAACCATATGTCAGGAGTGCTCTGATGGTGTTTCCTGCTTGGCAGGGGGTTGGACTCGATGGCCCTTGTGGTCTCTTCCAACTCTATGATTCTATGATTCTAATTTAGAGGATTCAGAGTGTTTTACAGGGCTCGCTTTATCACTAGATGGAATCCTTTATCACAGCAAGGAATGAGGCCTAGCATTGCATTTGGGGCATCAAGAGATGGAAATACCTTTTCCCTTCCCAGTTATACCTTGGAACTCGTACCTTTGGCATTCACTGGCACAAGTCAAGCAAAGCAAGGCAAGGGTGTGGCAAACTCTGTGGTCCTCCAGAAATTGCTGGACCTCAGTTCCCATCAGCCCCAACCGGCGCGGCCAGTGGTCAGGGATGAAGGGAACTGTAGTCCAACACCATCTCTCCACTGTTGGTCTAAAGCCACGTGATGCAGCAACCTCACAGTGAAGCTAAGCAAACCTGGAGCTGGACATGTACAGTGGGCCAGTGTGTCTGGCTGTTAACCAGAAGGTTGGTGGTTCAAGCCCACCCAGAGACAGCTGTGGGCAGGATAGCAGCATTGCAGGGATTGGACTAGATGTCGTTTGGGGGGATGATTCTACGAGACCATCTAGGAACCCCACCTTGAGATGCACTCTGGAAGAAAGGTGGAACATAAGGTGCAATGAATAGAATGAAGCAGGGAGTGGGCCAGTTTCCAAAGGTGAGGAGGGAAAAGGTAAACAGCATTTGAACGTCCAGAGAAGGGATCTGGGCAAGACTTGTTCAAAGACAAGGATGCGATGGGGCCCATCAAGGACGCCTGGAAGAGCTGACTAGTGGGGAGCAGGGATGCATATGGCAGCTTGTTGTGATGCTACTGGGATACACTGCTAAGCAAGAGAAGCTCCAGAAGTGAATGAGCGAACAGAGCACATAGCAAATTTGCATCAGCTAGCTCGGTTAACAAAAGCGGGCCATGGCAGCTGGAACAAAAGCTGTAAATGCACCCTTTCAGATTTAACAAAGAGAGCAGAAAGTCCAAAGTGATCAGGTGCTACTGCTAGCGAAAAGGGGTTATTACAACCTGCTCTTCTTCTTGCATTTCATCCACCCTGACACAGAACATTTTGGGCTAAAGGAAGACTCCCAAGCCGTGGTCTGTGTACCCACTCTGAAGCCCGTAAGAGATCATCACGAGCTGAAGGAGTTTCAGATTCAAAGCCCCATTTTGCACTGGCATCAGATCAGTGATAATAGGACACGGTAATTGCTGTTCCAAGCATCCAGAATGTGATTTTCAGCCTCCAGTAAGGGGGGGGGGGAGCCTTCAAACTAGGACTGCCTGAGCAGCAAATGCACAGTTGTGTGCAGATGGATACGATGGAGCCCTCAGAGCTTTTGTTCTGCTTCGCTAAATTAAAGCGGCTTCAGGTATACCTGAAGGAGCGTCTCCACCCTCATCGCTTAGCCCAGACACTGAGGTCCTTCTTCAAGGGTCTTCTGCTGGTTCCCTCACTGCAAGAAGTGAAGTTACAGGGAACCAGGCAGAGGGGCTTCTCGGCAGTAGCGCCCTCCCTGTGGAACGTCCTCCCTTCAGATGTCAAGGAGATAAACAATTACACAACTTTTAGAAGGTGTTTTATTATATTCTTAGATATGCTGTAAGCCTCTCAGAGTGGCTGGGGAAACCCAGCCAGATGGGTAGGGTATAAATAACAAAATTATTATTATTATTATTATTATTATTATTATTATTATTATCATCATCATCATTATCATCCCCACTTTTGAGTTGCAGAAACAGTGGTGAGGGGCTGCTTGAGCTGTTCCCCTTTACTCCTGGGGGGGGCATGATTTTGAGCAGGAAAATGACTGGTGATGAAAGGGTTAATCAGCCCCTCCTGCTGCTGTTCTCCCCCACAAAACTGCAGCTTCCCCAAACCTCATTTCATTTATTTAAAAACTCAGGAAATTGTCACATACATTTGCATGTGCCATGTGCCTGGACAGCTAAAAACCAACAGTTTGGACAGGTATTCAAGGAATACTTTTTGGGCTTCTAGTGTGTTGATGTTTCCTTTGGGACTTTTATCTGCCTGTGTGCTTTGTAATGCTTTCTCAGCCTATCCGTGCATAAATGCAGCATGATGAAGAGACTGTTAAGTCTCCAGTGCTCTCTCCTCCAAAGAAAATGGACCTTGTAAAACCGGGTCCTCCAAATGTTGCTGAACTGCAACTCCCATCAGCCCCTGCCAGCACAGACAAGGGTCAGAGATGATGGGAACTGTAGTCCAAAGCAACCCAGAGGGCCACAAATTCCCTATCCTTGTGCAAAGGTTGCTTTATGGAACTCTTTGTCTGGGAAATGAGAGGGAGTGGGGGTGTGTGTGAAAAAGACATGAAAAACATCTATTATGTTTCGATTCACATTCAGTAAGACTCACTGAAATTAATAACCATGAAAAAGTTGGGTCCATTAATTTCTAGTACAGTACTCTGAGGAAAACTTAGTTGAACACAACCCAAGTCGTAGAGAATCAAGCCTTCATTCTACTGATATCTGAACCTCTACACTGGCCAGGGAAAGGACAGAAAGGAATACCAGAGGGAGAGGAGTGACTCTAGAGCAGCGGTTCTCAACGTGTGGGTCCCCAGATGTTGTTGGACTACAACTCCCATCATCCCTGAGCTCTGGCCTTGCTAGCTAGGGGTGATGGGAGTTGTAGTTCAGCAACATCTGGGGACCCACAGGTTGAGAACCGCTGCTCTAGAGTCTAGAAACAGCAGGGTGATATTTTGTGCTTCATCAATCACAGCTAAAGCAAAACAAAACAGTTGTGCCAGATCCTAGTCAGAATTCTTGCCCATTGCCCTAGATGCCAGTCATCCTAATGTCAGGTCAAATGCATCCAAAGCATATATTTTAATCAGTGGCGAGAGAAAGGCACATTGCATGTGGCTAAGAAACGTGTCTCCTTCATTCATCATTACCTTAAGATCCCCTACCCTGGAGTCCTTGCCCAAAGTAAGCCTTAGAGCGGAGGCTCTGAAATTGTGATCCATGGATCTTTGGTGACCTGCAAGCTCCATTTAGGCAGTCCACAAAAATATTGCAAAACAATCACAAATCTCTCTACTGGCCTCGACCAGGGCCAGAGCCTTTTCAGCCCTGGCCCCAGTCTGGTGGAATGCTCTGTCCCAAGAGACCAGGGCCCTGCGGGATTTGACATCTTTCCACAGGGCCTGCAAGACAGAGCTGTTCCACCAGGCCTTTGGTCTAGGCCCAGTCTGACCCTCTTCTTTCTATGGGACCCTGGATGTACCGGTAAGTGGCCTCCATGGCTCTTTCTATCGGCCCATATGGGACAAGCACAGGTGGGCGGGCCTGGTGAACTTTTAATTCCTTACCCCAAGGTTATGATTCGTGGGTTCCCATTTAATTTTATTTTGATTTTAAATGTAATTCAAATTGTATTTTAAACTAATCCTTTGATTTTGTGTTTTTAATGTATTTTATATATTTGGTGTTAGCCATCCTGAGCCCGGTCTCGTTCGGGGAGGGCGGGGTATGAATAATTATTTTTATTTTTATTATGTTTGTTCACAATGGATTTCGCCCCTTAAAACTGACCCATAAAAGTGGCCCTCCTCAACAATCTGGCCTAGGGCAAACAATTTGTATAAAGCAGCACTGGTTTTGAAGCAGAGGCTGAATGGGGAGAAAGTTTATCAAGTGATCCAACAGTTTTGAGAACTCTTGCCTAAGAGAGCAAGGGGTGGGCAGCTTGTGCCCCCCTCAAGCCGGTGCTGCTGGGCTCCAGCTTCCAGCAGCCCCAGCCAGCATGGCCCAGTGGTCAGGGATGATGGGAGTTGTAGTCCTAAGATTTGGAGGGGCTTCCCACTTCACAGACACCCAAAAGATGAGCGCCTATGTACTCACATGGCATCCTCCAGACAGGCTGAAAGGAACTGGACTTGGAAGCACAAAATGGAAAATCCTTAAAATGTCACCCTCTCTGCTATGGCGGAAGAGAGAGAGGCTCTTTCTGGCCCAATCTGTGTTGTCACAGCTGCAACCACAGTCCCCCCCTGAGAGGAGGATGAATCTCGGCCAAAGAGCTTAAGATCCAAGCTGTCAGCGAGCAACAGTCCCTCGCTCCCTCTCCTCTCCTCTCCCCAACAAAAAGCTCCACCACTTCACCCAGCTCCCTTCTCAGTCTGCCTCTCCTCTTTGCAGGGGGGGAAACACCCACCCACCCTGGGAGATCAATGCGAAGAGAGAGGGGTTGCACTGTCAGCTTGCTACTCCTACACCAAGGAAGGGCATGAGAAGGCGAGAAGGAAGAGGACCAGTGCCTTCCAGATATTGCCAGACTGCAACACCCATCGTGGCGTTTATGGGAGTTGGAGTCCAACAACATACAGAAAGTGCCACAATGACAATCCCTGGTATTCTGCCTCTCAGATACCAGAGCCTTAAACAACCCAGGCCCCCAAATATCTGAAAGATTTCCTCTTTCCCTGCAGACCCTCCCAGGTGTTAAGGTCTGCAGAGAGAACCGTCTTGGTAGTTCTACCTCCCTTGGGAATTTGGGGGGGGGTGTCTGTGGCTTGGGATAAGGCATTCTCTGTGACAGCCCCCTAGGTCAGGGGTCAGCAACCCTTTTCAGCCATCGTCCCTCAGACCATGTGGTGGGCCAGACTATATTTTGAAAAAAAATATTAACAAACTCCTATGCCCCACAAATAACCCAGAGATGCATTTTAAATAAAAGGACACATTCTACTCATGTAAAAACACACTGATTCCCGGACCATCTGCAGGCCGGATTGAGAAGGTGATTGGGCAGCACCCGGCCCACGGGCCTTAGGTTGCCTAACCCTGCCGTAGGTTGTGGCATTCCCCCCCCCCCCCCAGTCTGACTTCCTCACTTTACAGCTTTCAGCGAATGCTGAGTCCGCCCCTCTTCACCCTGACCTGCGACACCAGAAATGTGTGTTTTAACAACACACCTGATCCTTGTGACAGTAATTTGTTTTTAAATCTGAATTTTAAACTTGAACAATAAATTTGATGATGATGAGCTAAATAAGAAAGCAGTCCATCTTCTGCTCCCTTTCTAGACCGTTGAACCAGATTACCACTGCAAGGATTGGAGGATTCAGAATAGCCTGAAGACCAAAGCTGGCTATTGTCTGGACCCCACTTTCTCCTTTCCCTTTGCCGCCAGTTCAGAGCCAGTTCAGCCTTGCTGTCCACCCCATTCCTACCTTGCCCTTTGAAAACCAGAGTTGGCATGTTGTGTAGTCATTAAGAGCACCAGTCTGGAACAGGAGATAGGTAAAGGTAAAAAGGGACCCCTGACCATTAGGTCCAGTCGTGGCCGACTCTGGGGTTGCGGCGCTCATCTCGCTTTATTGGCCAAGGGAGCCGGCGTACAGCTTCCGGGTCATGTGGCCAGCATGACTAAGCCGCTTCTGGTGAACTAGAGCAGCACATGGAAACGCCGTTTACCTTCCCGCCGGAGCGGTACCTATTTATCTACTTGCACTTTTATGTGCTTTCGAACTGCTAGGTTGGCAGGAGCAGGGACCGAACAACGGGAGCTCACCCCGTTGCGGGGATTCAAACCGCTGACCTTCTGATCAGAAAGTCCTAGGCTCTGTGGTTTAACCCACAGCGCCACCTGTGTTCAAATCACTACTCAGCCACATTGAGATCACAAGGAAACCTTGGGTTCAGTCACTCTCTCTTAGCCTAACTCACCTCACAGGGTTCTTGTGAGGATGCAATGCAGGGAAGGAGAACCATGTATGCCAACCTGAGCTTGAGAAAGTCAGATTACACAGGAACATAGGAAGCTGCCTTAATCAGAGTCTCTTGGGCAGGGGCTCTCCAGGGTTTCAGACAGGGGACAATCTCAGTCATCTCTGGAGATGCCAGGGATTGAACCCACGACCTTTTGCACGCAAAACAGATGCTCTGCCACTGAGCCAAATTTGGTCCCCCGCCCCTGCAAAAATAAATGTAAATAATCTAGCTCCCATAAACCAAGAAGTAAGATTGGAGATGGTATGTATCAGGAGCGAGGATTTCTGGGCACAGCTTGATTCTGGTTCCCAGGAATTCGGAATGCAAATGGAAAGGTGAAGGCCTCTAATAACTCGCAGCCCTATGCTACCACCCGCAATTCTGCCCCTTCACTCTCCTCCCCTCCCTCTGCATATGGAGTGTGATCAACAGACACTGAGAGAGAAAAAATACTTTGCAACAGTCTTTAAAAAGTGCTTTTATGACTTAGGTAAGAGGTGCTAGAAATGGAGGCGGGGGGAGAGGTGAACATCTCGCACTTACAGCATGCAGCATCTCTCTTTTCTCCCCCCCCCCTAGCTCAGGCAGACACTAGGAAATGCCAGCCCCCTCCCCCCTCCAAAGCCCAGTTCCGTCATGTCAGCTGATCATCCACCTCCTCCTGCCGACACCCACCCACACATTTCAAAGCGGAGCAGCTGTGCCTGCTGTGGATGCCTAACCCCAACCAGGTGGGCAGGAAGCCCAAGGACCGGGCATGATAAAAACTGTGCTGGCATCACACAGGGGAGCCCCCACACCTGACTTATAATTGATGGGCTCCTACAGAGGTTGACAAAGAGGCTTGTTCCAGACCTGCTGAACTAGCCTACTGGGTGGAGATTTTCCTAGCCATGTGTCCTCTCCCTTGCCATCTATCTAGATTATAGCCCCTGTTTGCTTACACATGTTAGGTGAAGGGCCATTGTCCAGTGGCTAGAGCATCTCTTTTGCATGCAAAAGACTCCAGGTCCCATCCTCAGCATCTCCAGCTAAGAGGAAGATCCCCGCCTGAATTCCTGGAGAGTCTCGCTGCTAGTTAGCGCAGCCAGTAATGAGCCAGGTGGACCCAATGGTCTGACTCTGTACAATGCAGGTTCCTTTACGCCCACATCCTCCAGCCAAAGCCCTCCACAAACTCTCCATCCAGGATTTCCGCAACTCCTCTTTCGAGCTCTAATGCCTGGGTGACAACCACCAGGAAAAGTGCAGAAGAGAAACACCTCCTCCTCTTTCAGGAAGGAGTTATTTTTGGGATCCCACTTGAAGGGAGACGTGAGACTTTCTCCACCCCTTACCCAAGCCATGTAGAAGGACCTCCAACCAAGGATCTACCCCAAAACAGGTGCATGGTCTGAGGGACTCTGCACTCGCTCCTGCTACTCCTGGCTCAGGAAAGCACAAGCCCTTCCCAAGAACCAGCTGCTGACAAGGAACACCATGCCAGGGTCCGGCCAATGCCTCTCAATATGCGTCTCTGGGCATGGTTGAGAGAGAGTGAAACCCTGTAAGACTGAGCTAGATGAAGCAATGGTCTGACTAGGGATGCAAGGAAGCTTCCCATGTTCCTACGTGCTGGATTCACCCACCAGCAGGGGGAGCTGTTAGGGGAAAGAACACCACTTCCCTAGAATGCCAGGGCAACCAACCTACTGCCCACTTGCACCCGGACATATTTAGAGCACCCCCCATCTATCCAGAACCATGTCCCTCCACTCCTTGGAGAAGACCAAGCCTCCAAGTGTCTTCCAGCCCTGAGCCAAACAGAAGCCAAGGAAAGCAACTTACCACCACCCCATAACTAAGGGGTACCCTTAACATGCCTTGGTCCTCCTCCACCAAAGGTGCCCAGTTAAACCCTCGTGGCATCTGTGATTGTGCCCTGAGCTCAGTCGCCTACTCCACTGTCTCCCCACCCCCGGCCACAACCCCCCAGCGCCCTCATGGGTCCTCTGCCCCAACTTTAGTCAATAGCCCCAGAGCTCACCCCACCTTACCCCCTGCCATCCAGCCTCGCACCCAGCGAACCAGGACGATGCCAGGTTCTTGTAAGTGGGCGGTTCCCCTGCTGAAAATAGCCCCTGGCTTCTGCCAGACTCACCACCTCGGAGTCTTCGAATCCATGGAGACAGGAGTCGTCATACATGGGGGATGAAAGAATCGTTCAGGAACCAAGACAGAGGTGGTGGTGGCAGCAGCAGCAGCAGGGTGAAGGGGGGGGTGACAGGGGGCAGCTCTTCCAATCGGACGGATGCCCAGCGCTGTGCCCCCTGCCCCAAGCTGGGTTGGGGGCAGCGGATGGCACGCAATGGCAGAGCTGCTGTCTGCTCCCCGAGAAAGATTCCCCACCCTGGATGCGCTCGCTCACTCGCTCGCTCTCTCCGCTCAGCAACGACGGCAAAAACAATAGCGCCCACCCACCAGCCCTCCCCTGGGGGCAGGCATTGAGACAGGCAAGCACGGAAGGAAGCGGGGAGGTGGGGGGCGGGCAGAGAGAAAGAGAGAGAGAAGAGAGAAGTGGGGCAGGCAGAAGCTCCTGAACTGTCCGGATGCGTCTGCGCCCACCTGGGGCAAGACCAAAGCGGGGTGCCAAGGGGCGCGGTGCAGAGAGCAGAAGGGGAACAACAGGGTGGGGAGAGGGAAGACACGACCGGAGGGCATGTGATGTGGGTTGGGGGGGCAGGGGTCGTTCTCAGTGCATTCTTAGTGCCCACCAAGCTCTGCCCTTTATTCTGCCTCCAGAGATAGGGAGGGCAGAGAAGGATGCCTTGCTGGATATTCAGCCAAACAAAATGGATTTGGGGGCTGGGGAGACACAGCCTTCCTGCTTGGGCCAGGAGAGGTCCGGGCACCGAGACCTGGCAAGCGAAGGAATGTGGGCAGTGAAAGGGTGAGAAGTCCAGGCCACCACCATGGCACGCCGTGCCCCCCACCCGGTTCCTTGAGTGCCCCTGTTTTCCTAGCCCCGGCTGCCTTAACTGCCTGCAGGTCACTGGATAACCAGGACCAGCTGGGTGCCTCTCCGCGCGACCCCTGGCAATGCCACCCTCTGCCTCCCTCCAGCTTCCCTGATGCAGCGCCTCTCCCTAAGGCATCAATGGGGGTCTCTCCTCCGGCTCTACGCTCCGGATTGCCCATCCAGACGGTCTCACAGCTCCACCCCTAAAGGGCAGATGGGGACGTTCGCCTGCCACCCCTAACTTGGGGGCAGGTGCTGCTGCTGCTGCTGCCCGCTGATCTGGGCTCGGTCCTCCGGCTTTGCCGGAAATGGGGCCCGGTGGGGTTCCCCCTGCCATTCCCCCAAGCTGCGCCTCCAGATGCCTCTCCAAGCCCGGTGCCAGGGGTGCAGGCGCCAGCTGGACCCCACCCCGTCCCACGGAAGTTGGGCAGTCCCTGCAGAAAGAAACCCCTCCGCCCTTGGCCAGCGAGGACGCAGCACCGATCCTGACACCCCAGCCGCGAATCTGGGAAGCGCAACGGGACTGAAGGCGCGGGAGAGAGAGAGGCGAGGAGCCCGGCGAAGGGGCGGGAGAGGCGCGCAGCCGCCCGCCCCTTCTCCCTGGCGGGCTCCCTGGATCCTCCCGGAGTTGCTGTGTGGGGGTGGGGAGGGATGTCTGGGGCGCGCGAGGAAGCTGCCGCTTGGCGCGGGAGAGGCGCGCGAGACGAGCGGGGCGGGCATGGCGCCGGGGCTGCCATGGGGCGGGGGGCGGCGGCGGCGGCTGCGCGCTGCCTGGTCGGTTACCTCGTTGAGCAGGAAGGTTGCGCTGGAGTCAGAAAAAGACATAGACGGCGGGGGAGGGAGGCGGCCGGCCGGCCGGCGGGCGGGCGGGCCCGGGGTGCGCTGCCCGCTGGGGAGAAGGAAGGAGGAGGGAGCGAGGCGCCCCCCGGCCCCGCTGCGCCGCTTCCGAAGCGCCTGCCCGGCTCTGGCTGCCTGCGCTCGTCCGCTCGCCCGCGCTCTCCTCCTCCTGCCGACGAGCGCGGTGCGCGCCGCCGCGCCTCCCGCCCTCCTCCCGCCGCGCTCCACGCGCCCTTCCCAGACTGGGCTCGGGGACGTGCCAGGCGCTATATAATCAGGGTGGGGGGGGCGAGGATGCGCCCTGCCAAGCAAGAGCCTCTCCGATGGCGCCCTCTCCGCGCGCACAGCTCGGGGCTTTCCGCGGACTCCCCTCTCCCCCTCTCGCCCGGGTGGGGCGCTTCTGGGCTGAGGAAGAAGGGGGGCGCGCTGGCGTGCAGGATGCGCCTCGCTCCAGCCGTCGACGAGCTCCAGATGCTCATCCAGCAGATAGAGAGAGCTCCAGCTTCCCGGGGTTTTAAGGCCATCGCTCCCGCTCCCCCGCCCGTCGATGGCATTGCAAATCCGAGAAGCTGGAGATGGGGGAAGCCGCTCACCCGCCGCCCTTCTCCCCTGACCGTATACCACGCCTTTCCCCGGGGTTTCAGCCGGCCCTGGCACGGCAGAGGCTCGTCCCTGGGGGAAACGGAACAGTGGAAAGGACCCCAGAGCAAGAGCAGAGTGCGTTTCCGCGGAGTGGCTGCAGATAATTGCCAGAAATCAGCCGCCGCCGGAGAGTTGTTTCTGAAGGCCCTCCGGCCCTAGCATCTCTTGCGTTAGAACTTAAGCTTTGCCATTTCCCGCGGACGCCACCCCCGACCGTTAAAAAGCAAGGCACATTATTCTCTCTCGGCTGCTCAAGACCCTTCCCGCCCCGTTTCCAGGGATTTCAATGTGGCTGCATCTAGCCCCTTGCCCCAGCTCCTTGGGGCGCCCCCTGGTGGAGATAAGAGGATAATCGGGGTTCGACTTCCCTTGCTAGGGAATATTTGGTGCGGGTGGGTGTCTAAAACAGGATTAATGAAGCAGATCCCTATTTTAATCTCAGTTTGAGGCTTTTGTCATCAGGGAATACAGGCCTCGGCCAGGAAGACTGGTGTGCAAATGCCGGTCATAAATAAACAAAACCCCATATTTATTTACAGTATGAAAGAACAGCTGGATTTGAGAAGGGAGGCAGAGGGAAGATCAGCTATGCCATTGGACCCTATTACTGAGGGTGGTCGATGGGACAGAAATCACTGAAAAGCTTAGCTCAACCTAGGCAGGACCACCACTCTTAACTTGGGGTGGGAAGGAAGCCCAGGGGGTCAGGAGGGAAAGGAGGGCAAAACAAACTTTGGTGCCACCCTGGTCAGTGCAATGGGAAATTGTTCAGAATAAGCCTGTGAAAATAACATTTTAGAATGGAGCCTTTGTAGTTCCAGCCCTGCAGGGGGCACTATGGGTTGAGGGTCAATGGTTTTAGATGTTGTGGAGGGGAAGCTTCTGACTTTGCTGTGTATGGGATGAAAACTGCAGAGAGGAGGAGGAGGAATATTTTAGTTACTACAGGGGTTAAAGCAGAAAATATTCAGCTGCTGGACTCTTCTGTATGGGGGGGCAGTGCTCCTGCCTTGGTGGTCTTCACTCAGCAGGGGCACTACAGGGCACAGGCCTTGAGTTCGGGGAAAGGGGGGCAGCGGATGGCACAGCAGAGCTCAAACACACCCATGAATTGCTGCAGCGGCTAGTGCCATCTGCCTACCTGGGAAAACCTAACTCTTCTTGACAGCTCTGGCGAGCCTCTCAACCCACATCTCCTGCATCTAACTCCACTTTCTTCTGCTGCGGTTCTGCCACCCAGGCGGCCCACTCGCCAGGCTGCTCCCTCACCCCCTTCTCACCCGCTCCTCTTTTCCCAGCCCGCCCCCCAAGAGACAAGGATGGTGTTAAGTCGTGGGTTGACATAGCAGCCGGCACAGCGATTTCTCCAAGTAGCTCTTTATTGTGGTAAGCTGAAATAGAACTGGCTGAGAACAGCTCAGCCGGCCTGTATTTATAGGCAGCCGGCTGTCAACATTGTAACCACCACAGCCCAGAGTTCCCGCCTAAAATAACTGCCGCGGACCTGAGTGAAAACTATCTACAGACCTGAGTGAAAACTATATACAGTATCCCCCTGTTGGCCCAGGGGGAAACTACACTACATAACACCCCTCCCCACCGAGATAAGGCGTTAGTTACAATCGTAATGGTTTCCTTATATACAGCACTACGCGTAATGGTTCAATTAGGCACAAAAGCATATCGGTTACATTTCCCATACTTAGACCAACAGTGATACCTGTCCAACAACATAGTCCTTTAAATACGTTGGGCGCTTGGAAACTCTGCCAGACCGCCGGGGACTGGTAGCCAAGTCCGGAGGGCCACACAGTTCTCGCTGAGGCTGTGGTGCGACCCTAGGTGGCGTTGGAACCAACTCCCCTGGATCCGCTGCTGTGGGTGGAGCCTCCGCAAGTGGAGTGGTCTGAGTCTGTTCTGAAACGGCTTGGTTCGGCTCCACGCTGGCAGTTTGCGAGGAAGGTGTAGGTGGGGCCTCGCCATCTGTACGTGTCTCTTCTGGAGCCGCAAGCGCAGTTGGGGGCACCTCGGTAGTGTTCAAGTCCCCAACCCTGCGCCTAAGCTGGTCTATGTGCCGTCGCCACAAGCGTCCGTCTTCGAGTGCCACCTGGTACGAGCGAGGTCCAGTGACTCCCACTACTGTGGCTGGCACCCAAGGGATGTCCCCCACATAGTTCCGGGCAAAGACCTGGTTTCCTGGGACAAATGACCGTGGTGCATTGGCACAGCCTGGGGGTTCAGCCACGGCAAAGTCTGGGTGTAGCCGGTCGAGCGGTGACCTGAGGCGGCGGCCCATAAGCAGTTCAGCAGGACTCCTCCCTGTGGCCGCATGAGGGGTGATGTGTTGCACGAACAAGTATTCGGCGACCCGCTCATGCCAGTCTCCCCGGTCCAGGCGCGCCAGTGCCTCTTTTGTCGAGCGCACCATTCTTTCCGCTTGCCCGTTGCTGGATGGATGAAAGGGTGCCGTTAGGGCATGGCGGATGCCCAGTCCCAAAAGATACCGCTCAAACGTGCCTGACGTGAACTGCGGTCCGTTGTCAGAGACAAGGACATCAGACACCCATGCGTTGCAAACAGGCCTCGCAGCACCCGGATGACAGCTTCGGTAGTGGTGGAGGGCATCAGGGCGACCTCCAGCCATTTGGAATAGGCGTCCACCACTACCATAAAGGTCCGGCCGTGAAAGGGACCAGCCAGATCGATGTGCACCCTCGACCAGGGTGTCTTTGGCGTCTCCCAGGTGTGTCCCTTAGCTGCCGGTGGTGCAGGCCTCGACTCCTGGCACGCTTGACAGGCGGACACCCAGGCAGTGATGGCATCGTCCATATTAGGCCACCAGACGTAACACCGAGCCAACGCCTTCATTTTGACAATTCCCGGGTGGCCAACGTGCAGAGCCTCCAGGACGCGCTGACGGAGTCCCTGGGGAATCACGACGCGGTCTCCCCACAGCAGGCAGCCGCGATGAGCTGAGAGTTCATGTTGTCTGGTTGCGAAGGGCTGGAACTCCGATGCAAAAGGCCCTTGTGGCCACCCCCTCCACACCCAGTTGAGCACCCGGCTGATGGTGCGATCCTGGGCAGATGCGGAGGCCACAGTGGCAGCCGATACAGGCGCTGCCGGAAGATCCTCAATCAGAAGGAGCAATGAAGCTGGAGCCGGGTCTTCCACAAATGCTGGAAGAGGGCAACGGCTGAGGGCGTCGGCATGGCCCATCGATTTCCCCGGGCGATGGATGAGCCGGTAGTGGTAGGCAGCCAGGAAAACAGTCCATCGCAGCATGCGTGGTGAGAGGACCGGTGGAGTTGGACGATCACCGGCGAGGAGGCCCAGGAGTGGCTTGTGGTCAGTGATGAGGTCAAAAGTCCTGCCATAGAGGTATTCATGGAACCTCTTCACTCCAGCCACAAGTGCCAATGCCTCCTTGTCGAGCTGGCTGTAATTCCGTTCCGTCGGAGATAGTGTCCTGGAAAAGTAGGCGAGCGGTGCTTCTCTTCCATCTGGAAAACGGTGACTAAGGACAGCACCGATGCCAAAAGGTGAGGCGTCGCAGGCAAGGACCAGCGGCCTGGATTCACTGTACTGTACCAGCACACTGTCTGACGAAAGGAGAGCCTTGACCGCGTTGAAGGCCGCCGTCTCCCGATGACCCCAGGCCCAAGGCGTCTTAGTGCTAAGGAGTCGGTGAAGAGGCTCAGCCACTGTGGCTTTGTGGGGCAGGAACATGTTATAAAAGTTCAGCAGCCCCAGGAATGCCTGCAACTCCGTTTTGTTCTTTGGGGTGGGGGCCTGCTGGATAGCGCCGATCTTGGATGTGGTTGGATGAAGACCGGAGGCATCGATAAGATAGCCCAGGAACTCTACCTGTGGAACGGCGATCTGGCACTTCTCCCTCTTTACCTTGAGCCCGGCCTCCTGGAACCTGGTCAGCACGGCACGGAGGCGCTCGAACAGCTGCTGGTGTGAGTCTGCAGACACCAAGACGTCATCAAAATATGGTACCACGCCCGGAAGCCCTTGCAGGAGACGCTCCATAAGGCTTTGGAAGATGCCAGGAGCCACACTCACCCCGAACTGCAACCGGCGGCAACGGAATGCCCCCCGGTGGGTGACGATCGTCTGGGCTTCAGCAGTGGCATCATCGACTGGCAGTTGTTGATAGGCTTGGGCAAGGTCCAGCTTAGCGAAGACCTTACCCTCACCCAGGGAATGCAGCAGGTGTTGGACAACAGGAACCGGATAAGCATGCTGCTGAAGTGCCTTGTTGATCGTGCACTTGTAGTCAGCGCAGATTCTCACCGACCCATCTGGCTTGACAGGCGTGACGATGGGGGTTTCCCACTTTGCGTGGTCAACCGGCTCCAAAACTCCTTGGGCGATCAGTTTGTCCAGTTGTTCGTCCACCTTAGCCTTGAGAGCAAAGGGAACCCGGCGTGGCTTTAGCTTGATGGGGGCGACTTGTGGATCAAGGCTAAAGGAGATGGGCGTACCTGTATATTGGCCCAAGGTGCCGTCAAAAACCTCGGCAAAGTCTTTGACCAGACCCTCAGTCTCTGCGTTAGAGATGCAGTTGATGCCGGTGACTTCCAGGCCGAGGGCATCAAACCAGTCTAGCCCTAGAAGGCTTGGCCGCTGACCTTCGACCACCACCAACCGGAGCAGGCCCGAAAAATCCTTGAAGGCGATCCGGAACCGGCCAACGCCTACCACGGGAATGTCGTTTCCCTGGTAGTCTCTCAGGTGTACGCGGTGAGAGTCGAGTTGCCTTTTGGACACTCTGGGTACCAGTCTTTTGATGGTGCTCCATGACATGATGGACAGGGCAGACCCGGTGTCGATCTCCATGTCACATGGAGCTCCTTCAATGAGCACCGTGACGTTCAGCTTGCGTCGCGTAGTCGAGTCGGTTTGGCCAATCGTGGTTCCAGACGGGCAGCGGCAGTTGGTGAGAGCGAAACAACTTTCCTTGGCAGACTGGAGTGAAGACTTGGACTTGCGAATCGATGAAGGGGGGGTGTCAGACGGAGCCGATCGGCAGACCTTAGCGATGTGGCCCCTTCTGGAACACTTCTTACAGATGGCGTCTCTGAATCGACACTTGGCACGGGAATGGTTGCCTCCGCAGCCAGCACATTCCGGTTGGCCCTTGGACTTCTGTTGGAACTTCCTGCGCTCCCGCTTTGTCTGGTGCACATCATCGTCTTCACTGGAGGATGCCTCCTCACTGCTGGCCTCTTCATGATGCACCGGAACTGGCTCCCTAGCAAGACGCGGGCTGCTGGACTTGCGGATCTCCTGGGCGGAGCGTTCAGCAGCTTCTGAGGCCACAGCCTCCTCAATGGCTTTCTGTAGCGTGAGGTCTGGCTTGGCTAGGAGGCGCCGTTGCAGATGGATGTCCCGGACCCCGCAGACGATTCGATCCATCAGGGCATCGTCTAAGTCTCGGAACTCACAGTGCATTGCAGCCTGTCGCAGGGCGGTGGTGTAGTTGTTGATTGACTCCCCCTCTGCCTGGTTCCGGTGGTAGAACGCATGGCGGGCAGCAATCTTGGACGGCTTTGGTGCGTAGTGGTTGCGGAGCTTCTCTTGGATCGTGTCCCATGGTGTTGCCTGGACTGCTTCAGGCGCAACCAACGCTCGGGCCGTCTCAAACACTTCAGGCCCACAGAGGCTGAGGAATAGGCCCCGCTTCCGATCCTTTGATACTGCTGTCAGCTCGTTGGCTTGGAGGTAGCAGTCGAACCGAGCGAGGTAGGAGTCCCATGATTCAGAGGCTGGCGCAAACGGTGGTAGAGGCACAAGTGAAGCCATGATTCCGATGCCGGCGTGAAGGGCGATGGATGGAACACAGTGCTCTAGCCAGAACAGTCAGCTCTGAATGGGTTCTGCTGCCCAGTGATTTCGCTCAGTGATTTCGCTCTGTGATTCAGCTCAGTGATTCAGCTCAGTTCAGAGGCTGGCCGCATCTGGCTGTGCTCTGATGTCCATCCATCCCACCTTCGTCGCCAGTGTTAAGTCGTGGGTTGACATAGCAGCCGGCACAGCGATTTCTCCAAGTAGCTCTTTATTGTGGTAAGCTGAAATAGAACTGGCTGAGAACAGCTCAGCCGGCCTGTATTTATAGGCAGCCGGCTGTCAACATTGTAACCACCACAGCCCAGAGTTCCCGCCTAAAATAACTGCCGCGGACCTGAGTGAAAACTATCTACAGACCTGAGTGAAAACTATATACAGTATCCCCCTGTTGGCCCAGGGGGAAACTACACTACATAACAGATGGCGCCACTTTACCTCGTTGAGCAGGAAGACACTGGAGTTGGAGAGAGACATGCAGAGTGTCTGCTTTGCTGGACTGTAGCTGACTCTGCCTGGCTCACACACCTCCTCTACCTTCCTCTCATGAACCCAGCCCAGCTCACGGGGCAGACAGGAAGCCCTGCCCACAGGGACTCTCTCGTGGGATGGAGAGCCAGCAGCCTGCAAGCTCAGGGGCACGAGCAAATTGTGCAACGGTGCACGAGCATTACAGGTCCACCCCCCCACCCCCGTGCACACCGTTGTCTTGTGGCGCCTTATGCAAGCATCCCATTGGCTCCCAAGCTCTTGTGGGACACTGTGGGTGTGGATGGGTGTGGGAGTGCGCATCGCAAAGCCAGCTTTGTGAACCATCATCTTTTAGCACCAAGCACAAACAGCGCACCAGCCGCAGCAATGCATTTAAACATGACGCTGGCTTCAGGCATCAGCATGCAGCTTATCAGCTCACAGCCTCTTGTGGGTCCCAACAGGAGCAGTTCGGTGGCAGCCCATGACTATCGCAGGCCTATAGTGCAAATGGCTTTCATGACAAAGACTCTCACAGGGTGGAGGCAGTCGCTGGGCAGGATCTCAGCGCCATGGGTCTCTGGGCTGTCAAAAGTGGCGACTGAGAAATGATGCCGTCTAATGATCACTTCTGGATCAATCGTTGAAACTGGTAAGTGAGCCCAATATGACTGCAGTGGAGACAGACCAGAGGAGGCATGACTGATGGGAGGAGCGCAGAGAGAAGCAACGCCATGGTGCATCTGCAGCAGCACAATTGGACGCCTTCACCTGCCCTAGCTGCAACAAAACATGTCTCTCTCGTATTGGTCTCCCTTCCAACACTTTACTCCCAAAAGAGCACTCCTCCACTGTCTCCCAAGATGCCAACAAGTGCCCAATAAAAGCCTAAACCAGGGCTTCCCAAACTTGGACCATCCTTAGCTAGCAGGACCAGTGGTCAGGGATTATGGGAACTGTAGTCCAAAAATAGCTGGAGACCAAGTTTGGGAAACCCTGGCCTAAACCTTCCTGAGAGATCCCTCTAAATTGTAAAGCTGCTATAACACCATCAGCAAGCCACCCAACTCAGCAGCACCCACGTTGGTCGGCATTAGTTCCCCTCACCTTGCTGGAATTTCTCTTCCATCTGTGGCTTCTACCCATCATTGGTTCAGTTTCTAGACCATGGATGGGCTCTCAAATCACCCTCAACTGGACTGATATTTATCTTCAGTACATGTTCAGCAATTAGCATATTGGGAACCCGTCAGATAGAATGTGAGAGCAAGAGGAGGCTCCTTTGCTCTCTCCATTGCCGTTCCTTCCAGGACTCCAGGCCAGCACCACTGAAGGCTTGCAGCCAAGGGGAGCTTCCGGGCTGTTGCTGCTTTGGGCTGGTATTCAATCACACACGGGTTGTAGTGGATTGGGTGGTCTTCCACAACAAGCTCGCTTCCCGCAAAAGATCAGACTTTACAGTCTGGAAAGTGAAGGTGGAAGGTGCATTCTCTAACATCCCTGCAAACAAATCAGGGTGCATGCTCAATGAACACCTGGTCATCTGGAAGAGCCCAGAGTAACAGTACTTCTTCCCAGATACCAGCTGTTCCTTGTAACCACCCAACAGAAGATCTAAGTTGCCTTTATATGAAAGATGAGCAAAAGGCTTTGGGAAATATTGTGGACAGGGTGGGGGGTGAGCTCTCCTTCACTCCTGCATCCTTTCAAGGCAACCGCTCTTCTGCGCTTTGATGGTGAGCCAGAAGCAACTGCATGCTGGTCTGCAATTGAGACTCCCCCCTTTCCCTACAGCACACGAGACCAGAAATACTGAGGTCCTCCCCCCCCCTCACCATATTCAACAACTTCTGCTTTATTCTGGCTGATTTTGGCCTAAGCAAAGACCCCATTTGACAGGTTGAGCTATTTATTTTCCCAGTGAAATGGTTTCTGAACCACTGAGGGATTGCTGGGAAGCTTTGCAGCTCTTTCATGGGATGGCACCCTACTGAGAAAACCCACAGATTCAGTAGGGCAGGCTTCCCCAACCTTTGTTGTTGTTTAGTCGTTTAGTCGTGTCCGCCTCTTCGTGACCCCCTGGACCAGAGCACACCAGGCACTCCTGTCTTCCACTGCCTCCCACAGTTTGGTCAAACTCATGCTGGTAGCTTCGAGAACACTGTCCCACCATCTCGTCCTCTGTCGTCCCCTTCTCCTTGTGCCCTCCATCTTCCCCAACATCAGGGTCTTTTCCAGGGAGTCTTCTCTTCTCATGAGGTGGCCAAGGTATTGGAGCCTCAGCTTCAGGATCTGTCCTTCCAGTGAGCACTCAGGGCTGATTTCCTTCAGAATGGAGAGGTTTGATCTTCTTGCAGTCCATGGGAGTCCCCAACCTAGTGCCCTCCAAATGTTTTGGTATACAACTCCCGTCACCTCCCAGTTGGCACTGGAGGGCATCTAGAGGGCACTTGGTGGGTGAAGGTGGTGGTGCTCCAGGCATGAAGAACTCCACCCCAGCAGCAGAAAACTCAGGCCACCTCAGGTGCCTGAGAAAGCCCCCTCCATCTCCTCCTATGGGACCCTTCCTCTTCTGCCCCAGTGTGACAGCATTGGGGGACTTGTGCACAGTTATACCCTGCAGGCGTAAAAGGATAAGGAGCCTGGATCTAAATTATTTGCCCCCCCCCCCACACACACACTGTGAGTCACTCCGCTTAGAAGAGTGGGGGAGGCAGAGCTGGAAGTGTGTGTTGTGTGTGTGGAGAATCCTTCCATTTGGCTGCCTCAGAGCAGCTTCATAAATAAGAAAACACAAAGCCAGGCAGGGAGGGGGAGGGGCCCTCAGAGTGGCCTGCTAATGGATGCTCTCCTATGCCAAGGCAGGCCCTGGGGATGCAAGAAGCATCTTCACTTTCCAGGAGAAGGAGAAGAGGGGAAGGGAATGCGGGGAGGAGGGGAGGCGGGGGGGGGGCTTCGCTCCCTCCCGTTGCATTTGGGGCAGGGAGGACAGATCCTGAGTTCGCTTTTGTCAGGGATCCATATCGAACCGCGTACACAACCGGTGGCTTCCCAGCCCCCAACCCTGTTTGTGGACAACTTATACTGGCAGCCCCATTAGGGCTTGGGGTACTTGGCCAAATGGGCCCTACCAAAAATAACCTCTCTGCTGAGAAACACTCAGCCATTCTTTTTAATGTCCTAGTGCTGCCAGATCTTAAGCCAGAGATTGTGCTTATGCAGGGGGGCCATTTAGGGAGAGCATTTCCCTGCTTTTGTTCCAAATTATAGGACTGTTCCTCCTAAGCAGCTGTGTCAGTATCGCCGGTCTTTCAGGACCTGCCCAACACATTTTGCTGCCTGGTACAAGATGGCGCCTTCCTGTTCTACATTATAGAACAGGGGTAGGCAGCCTAAGGCCCAGGGGCCGGATGTGGCCCAATTGCCTTCTCAATCCAGCCCGCGAATGGTCCAGGAATCAGCACGTTTCTACATGAGTAGAATGCATCTCTGGGTTATTTGTGGGGTATAATAATTTGTTCATCTTTTTTTCCAAAATATAGTCCGGCCCCCCACAAGGTCTGAGGGACGGTGGACCAGCCCACAGCTGAAAAAGCTTGCTGACCCCTGTTATAGAATCAGGCTGGACTGACAGATGAATGTTACTTCTACACAAGCAGTGGCTCATCACACTTGGGGACAGCAGGCTAGCCTAGTGGGAGGAGCCGGGGAGCCTAACATACGGGACTCAAGGGAATGAGAGAGGGGCATTCCCAGTTCTACTTGGAGTTGCCAGAAACTGAGCCTGGGACTCCTGCAAGCCCACCAGATGCTGAACCACTAAGCGACAGCCTTTCCCCAGGGTAAATTGTTGTTCTGTGAAGGTGGCCCCTTCTGGATTCAAAGGACACAGTAGTGACATGGACCACTAGAACAAGGAATTCCCAGTTGTGGGATATCGGGCAGGGGCAGATTGTAGGCCTGCAGACTTTCCCCCCTCAATAGAGCCCTGAGACGCATCAAGTGAAGCTGAATGCAAAATGGTGGTTCTAGAGGGCAGACGTGAGGCACTTTCAGACTGCCGTTTTGCGGGGTCTTGAACAGCAAACCTGCTTCCTCAAAGGAACAGGCTTTTCTGATAAGGGAAATGATATGGGGCAATGCACTGGAAAGTTTGGATTGGCACTTATTTCAACAGAATGTCATCTAACCTCCCCAAAAACACTTAACCCCAAAATTACTTTTTGGTACCAGGACTGGAGCTTAAACACAAATCCTGTTACCTTTTATACAAATCTTCTCCTGCTTGACTGCACCAGCGTAATTTAGGAGAGGAGAAAGGCTTTTTGTTCCTGCTAACAGTTAAGACATTAGGAGTCTAAAACCCTTGTTCATCTACTTCAGATTACCCAGAGATCTACCAGCAGAACCCGTACACCTTCTTCTCATTCTGGGTTGTATTACCTGAAGGAGCGTCTCCACCCCCATCGTTCTGCCCGGACACTGAGGTCCAGCGCCGAGGGCCTTCTGGCGGTTCCCTCATTGCGAGAAGCGAAGCTACAGGGAACCAGGCAGAGGGCCTTTTCGGTGGTGGCGCCCGCCCTGTGGAATGCCCTCCCATCGGATGTCAAGGTGATGGACAACTACCTGACATTCAGAAGACATCTTAAGGCGGCCCTATTCAGGGAAGCTTTTAATGTATGATATTTTAGTGTTTTTTGGTTTCTGTGGAAGCCGCCCAGAGTGGCTGGGGAAGCCCAGCCAGATGGGCGGGGTACAAATAATAAATTATTATTATTATTATTAATATTATTACAGAGAAAGGCAAGGTTAATTTTCCCTGGCATCCTGGGATTTAGGGGCCCAAAAGACTCAAACCTGATGGGCTGGAAAGCTCTTGCCAGTTAGAATAAGGGGCTAACAGTGCAATCTTATGTTTGCCCAAAAGCAAAAACACACAAAAAACACATTAGCAAACCCCACTAATTTAAATGGGGCTTACTCCCAGTAAGTGGGGTAGGGATGTTTCTTAGATGGACTGGTATTCTGACTCAGTCCAAGGCAACTTCTGATGGGTGGTGCAAAGTATCGCTTTAACGTTTCACCAAATGTGCTAAAACAACCCGCAAGAACTCCACCGGTGCTCAGAAGGCACACTGTGACTAAACATTCTAACATGCTCCCCCACCATCACCATCAAATGGCGGCATTTGGATTGTTAACTGGGAGGTTCAGCCTGGCCTCCACACGCACCTCCCTCCTTTGTCTCCAGCTGGGCTGAGCGCAACTGCCCACCTTGTCACCCTGCCAGCTGGTATTTCAGAAGGCTCAGCAGCTCCGGATGCTGTCCTCTGACACAGCATTTGCTAGATATAAAAATAGCAAGACAGATCCAGGCAGCGCTATCTGGCCGGCATGCTTCCTGCTGACTCTCACAAGCTTTGACGGATGCCACAAAAGTCCTCCGTAGCTCCGCCATGTGCTTAGCAAAGTCAACGCTGGCCCCTTCCTGGCTGATATTCCAGAGGCCTCACCGTGGTCTCCTTCAGTGTCACCACCGCAATGGAGTCTTCGTGGGGGCGTTTGACTCCAAACAGCTTGAGCAAGTTAAAAAGAGATGAGTGGGAGTTAAGAGGCTGCTTCTGCTTTTGCAACCTCAGGGATGAGGATGCTCTAACCTTGGCAGAAGTTGCTGGATTACAGTTCCCATGATCCCTGGCTACAGAGCCATGCTGGCTGATGGGAGTCCAAGCACAGCATCTGGAGGGTCCCCCACCCACGTCCTAGCATGCTGGATATGGGGGACAGCTGGGAATTAAAGAGTGCATGTAAGAACAGCAGGTGATGGGAGGACACCACAGAGTTTTATGCCCCTGGAGACTCCAGCAACTTCTGACGTTTCTTCATTAGCCTGCAGAGCAAAGTTAGGAAGAAACTAAAGACGTGGGGGGTTTGGGGGGGGGAGTTCCTGCTAGTTTGGATCATGGCCCAATATTCCCTGTGATCCAAAAAGCAAGAACTGCTGCAAATTCACAATGTCTACCTATTTATTTTTATTTGTTGTTGTTGTTTAGTCCAGAGCACGCCAACTGCCTCCCGCAGTTTGGTCAGACTCATGTTTGTAGCTTCGAGAACACTGTCCCACCATCTCGTCCTCTGTCTTCCCCTTCTTTTTGTGCCCTCAATCTTTCCCACCATCAGGGTCTTTTCCAGGGAGTCTTCTCTTCTCATGAGGTGGCCAAAGTCTTGGAGTCTCAGCTTCAGGATCTGTCCTTCCAGTGAGCACTCAGGGCTTATTTACTCAAGAATGGATTTGTTTGATCTTCTTGCAGTCCATGGGACTCTCAAGAGTCTCCTCCAGCACCAGAATTCAAAAGCATCAATTCTTTGGCAATCAGCCTTCTTTATGGTCAAGCTCTCACTTCCATACATCACTACTGGGAAAACCATGGCTTTAACTATACGGACCTTTGTTGGCAAGGTGATGTCTCTGCTTTTCAAGATGCTGTCTAGGTTTGCCATCGCCTTTCTCCCAAGGAGCAGGCGATTTATTTTTATAGAGAACGTTATACTGCTTTATGTACAAGGTATCCAAAGTGGTCCACAACCTTATGAAAACAAAACCAAAGCATAGCAATAAAAATAATTAAAAACTGCATTACCATTCCAGTTATAAAAGCAAACCTTCGCTAGGTGACAGCATGTGCAGCCAATATTAACGACCAGAGGATTCCAGGGTAAACAAGGAGGGCAGTGTAGTTTAGTGGTCAGAGTGTCAGGCTAAGACCTCGAGACTAGGGTTCAAATCCACACTTGGCCATGAAGCTTGGGCCAGTCACTACCTCTCAGCCTAACCTACCTCACAGAGTTGTTGTGGGGACTCAGTGAGGAGGAGTTCCTTAGAGAAAAAGGTGGGCTGTAAATGAAATAAACAACTAAAAAATTGTGATGAAAGCACCTCCTGCATCTCTAGACAGAAGATGCTTCAGGAAAGAAAGGCGGGGGGAATCTGCTGAGAAGATGTGTTCTAGTCTGGATACTAGCATCTAAGTGGAGTAGACACAGGAATATCTGCACTAAAGATGTACTTACCCAGCTGCAATCCTAGACTCACTTGAAAGCAAATCCTGTGGAATTCAACAAGGCTGATTTTTTTATTAGAAGAGCTCTATAGGCTTGCCCTGTGCATCTGGTTTTAATAGTCAATCCCTCTCTGCAAGGAACCATTGGAACTGTTTTGTGAGGGTCTTAGCTAGCAGAACATAGGAAACAACCAGGTAACATCTGCCTCAATATCACCCACACTGACTGGCAGCAGCTCTCCAGGGGTTTTCTCCTTGCCACACTTGGAAATGCTGGGGACTGAAGGCACAAGCTCTGCCATTGAACTACAGTCCTGACCAACAATGACCAGTTGCAAAGTTGGCAGCTCTAGTTTAAACCCCTAGCTCATCTTCAACAGGCCAATAACGGAGCTTCCTCACATTCCAAAATAAATCCCTTCTTTTGCTTTCTTTCCACTTTCAGTAGGCCACTGACTAATTGGACATCTGGGGTGAAACGTATTTAATTAGACATCCTTCGCACTGTAGAGTTAAATGTTCTGGTTTAAGGCCCATGCAATAAACACACAATCAAGCCCCTGGCAGGTCTGTCTAACTCTTGCCCCAAGGCACCAAAGCCCAATGTAGAAATGACAAGCCGTGTGTCTCCCTATCCCTAATATTTCATTGCATTCCAGTGTCTCCTGAACTCTCTCTGTTGTGGGGGGAGTGGGGAGAGAGAGAGAGGGAAGGAGTGGGGAGGAGCCGCTCCCCAAGCCAAGCCTGTCTCAAAAATTAGGACATCTTGCAAAACAGCTTCGGCAGCATATGAATTATTGAGGACTGTAGAGAAAAAGAAGTCTGCCAGGTGGTTTGGGAAAGAATGCAGGCGGAAGCAGGCTAGGGGGTTGCACAGCAGGGCCGGGTGGGGCCGGGGAGAGAATCTGGGCAGTATAGGATGGGTGGGGAGCTGGCAGGGCTAGGATGCAGCTGGCAGGGCTGAGAAGAGCCCCAATGTGCAGGGCACTCTGCGGCCCGACCACATCAGTCTCCAAGCAGCTCTCTTGGCGGCAGAATTCCAGAGACTCTAAGATAATCTGGAAAAGTTCTGCCGGGGAATCACAAGTGATCTCTGCCCCGCTTCGCCCTGCTCCCACTAATCCAGGCCTTTGAAACTACCCAGTCTGAGGTGTGTAGGGAAAAGGCCCTCCCATTTGGAAGCAATTTTTTCTATTTTTGATCATATATCTGTTCACTCATTTTAATTTGCTTTTATGGATGCAGTCGGTTTAATTGACGTTATAGAGGCGATTTGTTTTGTATGTGTTTTTATTGTGCAGTGAAATTGCTTTGCGGGGCTTCCTAAGCAGCAATTCCTTAATGAAATTATGGGAATTGCTATCAGGAAGACCCCTGTAGAAGAAACAGAATTACCTTCCCACCTCCTCCCACCCTTTGCTAGATAAAACTAGATGCAGGTGCGGAGCAGCAATTAAAAAAAAAATCAATTTTTGCCAACGTCAGCAAAATAGCTTGAGCTAGCCCTGGCTCCAGACTGTCTGTTCTAGAGAAAGGACGGGTGGGAGCTGGTTGAGAATGTCATAAGATGGGCATTTTGGGTAGTGGTGGAGAGAGCAAGCAGTACTTGAGAAGTATTGTAGCTGGAAAGCAGAGCTGAAAAGCCAAAGTCAAGAGCAGATTAGTCCTGTGGACTAGCGGCCACACTGACTAGGGCAGAAGTGACCACAGGGAGGGAAAGGAGACCCATCTCACAGCATGTGGCTTCTCCAGCTCATTTGTCGTCAGCTTACAGAGATAGCCAATGTTGTGGTCATTGAACTACAACTCCCATCAGGCCCTAATATGTCCTGGGCTTGTGCCAAAAGCAGCAGGACACCTGCATCTTCCCCTCCATTCTCACAGTAGCAACAGCAGCTGCGAGGTGGGATGGTGATGTCATCGCACGGCGAGTTTCCCTGCAGTCAGCTGTCAGTTGAATGAAACATGGAACTGGGAAAGCCAGAGCGCGGTGACATCACAGTGACGTTTTGGGGATCTCAAGATGCTACAGAGAGACTGTAGGGGGCGCTGTGACTTTTAATGGCATGCCAGGCCTGCTCAATCCATCCAGGCGAGTTCTGTAATGTTGGTTGCTTCTGAACGACCAGTTTACTGAGCAGTCATTCTCACTGGGTAGGCCAGAGGGCGTTGGGTCAAAGGATGTGTGAGCCCACACCCTCCCGCGAATCTCTGCTGCCATTTTTCCTTATCGCAAAAAGTCAGATCTGTTGGGGAAGTGGATTTGTTGCGCATGACACCCCCCATCAACTCTAACCTTGCAACCTGAGTTTGTCAGCATGTGGGTGAATCTCGCCAGAAAAGAGCCACAATCTGCACACCCCCCACAGATACCAAGGAAGGCTATTTGTTCATCTAAACCAGGGGTCTGCAACCCGCGGCTCCGGAGCCGCATGTGGCTCTTTTACACCTTTGCTGCGGCTCCGGGGCGGATACTAGCAAGGGGAGGAGGTGCATTGTGCACCCCGACACTCCCCACTGTGGCGGGCGCTGTACTGGCTGTGACATCGCATGGGGGCGGTGCATGCGTTAGTCACGCACCGTCCCAACGTCACCTTCCCGCCCGTTGTCAGATCGCGGCTCCGGAGATATATTTGTTTTAAATGTCACAATGGTTTTGCGGCTCCCATTTTTTTCCCCTTCGGAAACGGGTCCAAGTGGCTCTTTTTGTCTTAAAGGTTGCAGACCCCTGATCTAAACGAATGCAGCCAGTTGGCAAGCAGCGGCTTTGCAGGGTCTCAGCAGAGAAAGACTTTTCTCATCACCGGCTCCTTTGGACTTCCGTGCAAAGCATGTGCTTTGCCACTGAGCTGAGGCTTTATTGAGAACCAGAAGCAGCTGGCCCTCAAGAAATGGAGGGAGACGAGCTGCTTGTTGGCTCGCAAGCCCAGAGGCGAATTACAGAAGACTGGCCATGTTAGGGCCAATTTGTACAACCACTCCGCATGTTAGATCCAGATGGATGCTTCCTTCCTGGACTGTGTATCCAGCCGGGATGGGATGGGAGAGAATTTCATTTCAGTTTGCAATTTAAAGGCGAATCTACTGACTTTTCACTTTCAGAAACAATTTGCAAGCAGACACACAGCCTTCCTTTGACTCTGAATTCACATGACTCTGAATTTTACAATGCAGTTCTCTGGTACAAAAACGTTTCTGCTAAGGTTAAAATGTGCACAGAGATGCATCTATTTGTGAACATAACCTCTAAGATGCATTATATTAGGGAACAGTGCTTTGTAAAAATGTGCATATTTGGCAAAATTGCATACAAAAATGTGTCTATAGAGGAAAAACCTGTACAAAAATTGCTGGCGACTTTTCATGAGGACTTTAAAAACAAACCACCACCTTGGATTGAAAATAAGCGGTATTGGTAAAAAGATGAATAAGAATATGTAAATGCAGATTGACAATGGCTGGAAATATATAGTTATAATAGGTTAAGATAATAAGTAAAGATAAATGATAGAGGGTAAGGATTTGCTGAACTAACTATGTGAACTGGAATACAGTAGAGGGGTGTGTGAGGAGGTCAGGAAACAAGTAAATTAAATATAAGATATGAAAATTTTGATTATTTTTCTTTTTTTAACTTTCTTTTTTACTTTTTATGTGCTTTGTCTTTGTATTTTTTTTCTTGTATTGTTTTTGTCTTTTATTATTGTTATGTGTTTTTTTTTCTATAATTTTGTAACTTTCTATTGTCTGAAAAAGTCTAATAAATATCATATTTTTAAAAAAAAACCACCACCAACTAACATGGAAAAGTGAAGAACTGAACTTCGAAATTGGAAAAATGAGAAACGGATATGGACTGAATCACCCACTTGGGCTTCAGCATTCACTCAAACGACACATTCTTCACCTGCGCAGCGAAGAAAGAGCAACTGCTTTTAACATGTTGTGGCAACAGGCAAGAGGCCACAGCAGCACCAGAGACTAGCTGGCTCCTTGCTCCATGAGCACAAAGTCACCCTCCTGCCATTGCTGTCCCCAGGGCATCAGAGTGCCAGGCTTCAACTAGCTTGTGCCTCAGGGCAGCTAGAACTCATAGGGTGTCTGCTGCCTCAGACAGAGTATTGGACTAGGACTGGGGAGACCTGGGTTCAAATCTCTGCCCAGCCATGAAGTTCCTTGAGTGAATTCCTTTTTCTCTCAAAACAACCTACTTCACAAGAACCGTCACAAGGATAAAATTGGATCACACATACCATGGGATGCCAGCCTTGAGGGAAGGAGAGAAGGCGTCCGTGATAAACAGATACTAACTGCCAACAAGTGGTTTTTCACACTTTGTGTCAGGTGAACTCAGGTGTTCCTCAGGACTTTCGTAGAGGCTTCTATGTCATCATCACTGCAAGGGCTGACACAATTTCCACTGTCACTAACTATTACCTAGAATCTGTAGCTGCAGAGAAGCACTGAGAGTATTGCATCTAGGCTTCCTGTTTAAAGAAGGGTGGTCACTTATGCTTCACCCAAAATAAATAACTAAATAACTAACCAAACCTGCTTCCTTGGAGGTTTTTAAGCGGAGATTGGATGGTCACCTGACATGTATGATCTAGTTGAGATTCCTGCATTGCAGGGGGTCGGACTAGATGGCCCTCAGGACCCCAACTCAACAATTCCATGATTCTGTGAAATAAAGGCAACACACTTTGCAGATGCTAAGTGTTCTGGTCAGATGTAAATTTCGAAATAATTACTGTAGTTTAAATAGGAAGACCATGTTGTTTAGTCGTTTAGTCATGTCTGACTCTTCGTGACCCCCTGGACCAGAGCACCCCAGGCCCTCCTGTTTTCCACTGCCTCCCGCAGTTTGGTCAAACTCATGCTGGTAGCTTCGAGAACACTGTCCAACCATCTCGTCCCCTGCCGTCCTCTTCTCCTTGTGCCCTCCATCTTTCCCAACATCAGGGTCCTTTCCAGGGAGTCTTCTCTTCTCATGAGGTGGCCAAAGTCTTGGAGCCTCAGCTTCAGGATCTGTCCTTCCAGTGAGCACTCAGGGCTGATTTCCTTCAGAATGGAGAGGTTTGATCTTCTTGCAGTCCAATGGGACTCTCAAGAGTCTCCTCCAGGACCATAATTCAAAAGCATCAATTCTTTGGCGATCAGCCTTCTTTATGGTCCAGCTCTCACTTCCATACATCACTACTGGGAAAACCAGAGCTTTAATTATACAGACCTTTGTCGGCAGGTGATGTATCTCCCCATAGGGGTGTTGGGGGTGGGAGGCTGTGACCTGGGTGAAGCTGCTCAGGCTTCTGCCTAGGCACTCACTGCTGGGGGGCAGCTTCATGGGCCCCTTCCCTGCCCCCCCCCTGCTTCTTGACCAGACATGCCTTCAGAGCACCGTCCCCTGTAAAGTAGGGTGCGTGGCTACCCTGATTAATAGTGGTCTTGCATTCAACCCCTGTGTGATTGTATCATGGGGTTGGGGGGGGGCAGCCAGTGTTTCAAATTGACTCTGATATCCAATAGCAACTTAAGGCACAGACATTAGCAGACAAAACAGCAGCTATTAAGTTGTGTGCTGTGAAAAGCTCCCCCTTCTGATTCCTACAGTTCAAAACCTCTGTTAAAGAGACCGGGGGAGCAAAAATCAGTTGGCAATTCGCTGTGCAGACTAGATCTGGGCTCAGATAAATGATGGGGGAACTGCTAGAACCCCTCCAAGGACTGCTTCCCATGGGCTCAGGCAAGGTCTGACACCCCATTAAAGGAGATCTTAGCCAATGAATTGCACAATGGGGGTTTTCCCGTTGATG
Source organism: Podarcis liolepis (assembly GCF_965112155.1). Classification (NCBI taxonomy): domain Eukaryota; kingdom Metazoa; phylum Chordata; class Lepidosauria; order Squamata; family Lacertidae; genus Podarcis; species Podarcis liolepis. The sequence continues at coordinate 5,533,000 of NC_139555.1, forward strand.
CAGTTAATTAAACTCTTGATTAAATTTGCATAGGGGTAAAAGCAATGACTCTCAGAGCAGCAAACTTACTTTCCTCCTTCTCCAAAGCAATAATGGGGAGGGGGGAGAGCAGCAGAGGGGCAGCCCCCACCCACTTACGAGGCTCAGCATGGAGCTTAGGTGAATCGTGCTGCCACCAGAAGACACCAGCCCTGACCTCCTGAGCTGTGTTAGAACAGGAGGCCTCATAGCCAACCCCCCACTTTGAGCCATATAGGAGGGGAGGGGATGAGGGGTGGGTGGCTTTTCGGGGTGGGGTGCCGCCTCCTCCTGCTTCTCTACCCCACTATGACTGAGAGAGGTCCCCCCCCACTCTGTTTGTTATATTTTTATCCTGCTTTTCAGCCAAAAATTGGCTCCCCAAGCAACTCGCAGCAATTATCCAACACAATATGCAGCTGAGGGAAGTTCTCAGCTGGAGCCGAATGCAGGAACAATGGAGGGGCACCTGGCTGCTCCTGCCCCCCCCCCCCTTCCCGATGAGAGCAGTTGTTGACTTGTGTGCAGGGGGGAGAATTTGGCCCCAGATCTCCCCCTTCCCCCTTATTGTTTTTTTTCTCTGAAGGGAAGTAGGTGGGGGAAATTGCCCGTCTCTCCATTTTGCCATTGCCACAATTTGCAACCATTCACAGCAGAGGGAGCCAATGTTGTGGTCTGCATATGTTGTTGGACTCCAAGGCAAAATATCCAATCATCAGGGATGGAGTCAGCTAGAGTCCAAGCCATCTGCAGGGCACCACGTTGACTATCCCTGGTCTATAGGGAGGCAGAGAAGAGGTGGGAGGCACCAGATGGGGAACCCCAAAAGGAATCCCCAGGAGAAGAAGGCTCAGAGCCAGGGGGCTGGTGGTGGGGCGAGAATGAGCAGTCAGAGGGAGAAGAGGCAGCAGACTGGGGGGAGGAGGAGGTGTCAGAAGCTGAAGAGCTAATAGGACTTAGTGAGCAAGAAGAGTCTGTGGCAGAGAGCAGTCCAGAATCAGAGACAGGAGATGGAGATGAGGCAGGCTGCAGAAGATTCTAGGGAGTCTCCTCACCCTCCTGAGACCAGCTCCCCTCTCCCCTGGTCTCCCCAAACATGAAGAGGGCGGAGCAATGAGATACGAGGCAACGGAGTTTTAGGTTGCTGGGGAAAGACCAGGGGCGCCGACTTATAAAAAATATTGGGGGAGCCCATGAATAATAAATAATGAATAATAAATGAAAGCTCATGAATAATAAATAAGCTCATGAATATGCAAATAAAGTGGCGCCGCCTCCTCGTGAGCGAATAGGGGAGAGCGTGCTGCGCCTATTAATCAGCTCCGAAGGAAATTGGGTGGAGCTTTTGCTCGGGAGGGAGGGCAGGAGGCATGCAGCCCGACCCTGTGCATTTTGGGCTGGGGGAGGGGCGGCAATGGCGCTCTGCTGGAGGGGCGTCCGAGATTATTAGGGGGTGGAGCCCCCCCAAACGAATTTTTGAGGGGGCTCGGGCCCCCTCAGGCCCCATGGAGTCGGCGCCTATGGGAAAGACCCTGGAGGGGAGGATCCTTAGAGCATGGTGGGAAGGTGGGGACCTTCAGGCCTCCTTGCAACAACCTCATTGGGGCAAGACCTACTGGGAAGAGTTGCTGTGATCACTAGGCCTCCACTGTTTCGGTTTCTTTTAACAAAGAGTTAACTTCACTGACACTGGTCTTCTGTATTGCTGACCTACACCTGACTCTGGTTCCTGACCAGGTGGCGGGTGCTTTATGCATATGTAGCATCCACCTGCTTGGTTTTCCTTCCTTGTAAAACCAATATAACAATATTTTCCTGTATATACAGAATTACCACCCACCCACCCTGCCTTTTTTTTGGGGGGGGGGCAGTCACACATTTCACTGATTGACATCAGGCCACTTAGCACGCTAACAGAAGGAACTAGTGAAACCTGCAAGAAAATTATTATTATATGAATTTATATCCAACCCTTCCTCCTGAAGGAGCCCAAGGTGGCTGGCACAACAACAACAACAACAACAACAACAACAACAACAACAACAACAGTTGCAATACCACCCAGAAGTGGAGTGTCCCTACAGTTCAACAAAGCCAAACACCCTTTCTGTGATTATACTGGTTGATTATTGATTATTTATATATGGCTTAATACATTAGAAATATCTCTAAGTGGTGTACAAAAAAGAAGCAACAACAGACAACTGAAACAAAACATTACAAAAAAACACAGTTGCATGTAAAAATGTTACATTAATACAAAGTTATATCTGTATCAATGCGTTTTTCTTCTGACATACCCTCCCTCTCAGCCACCATGTTTTCACCCAGGGTCCAAACCTTCAATGAACCCACAGAAGTCTCACAATAAGAAGAGCTGCTGGAAACAGCGGCGATCACCCTAGTCTCTCATTCTAGTCTCACTTTTTTATCAACAGGGCCAAGGTGGAGGGCAGTTCCCCAGTCTGCCCACAGCTGTGTCCCCTTCAGCTGCACTCTGCACACCCAGTTGCAGGTGTAGCAGGTTTGTTGAGTTTCCCAGGGGGTCCAGAGGATGAGAAAAGGGCTCCCCTCCACTCCCAGCTCTATCTTCACCCTTCTGTCCTCTCCTCCTCCAGCTCCAGGTGCACAAATACCCAAGAGAGGGGACTCCATTGGGAGCCAAACCACACAGGATACACAAATGCACATATAACTGCAGCATGATGGCCCCTTTTCAGAATGAAAAACCTCTTAGGAGAGTGGAGAAACAGCAGGATAGATGTTTGGCAAAAAGTTGTCCATACACAAGCCAGCAGCAGGAATACACTGGAAGTGGACAGGAGCAGACCCTCCAAGTGTCCTTATTTTCCAGGGACAGTCCTGGATTTACAGAAGCCGCCCCAGTTTCTGATTTGATCCCATAATGTCCCGTTTTTCCGTAGGAAGTCCCTATTTTCATTCGAGAAATGTTGGAGGGTATGGAGTTATGCAATCCCCGAGCCAAGGAGATAAGTAACTATGCAACCTTTAGAAGACATCTGAAGCCAGCCCTATAGAGGGAAGTTTTGTTCCTGTTTAATGTTTTATTGTTTTTATATATGTTGGAAGCCGCCTAGAGTAGCTGGGGCAACTCAGTCAGATGGGTGGTGTATAAACAGAATAAGAATAGAATAGGATGTCCCTATTTTCACTGTGGTGTAAACCACAGAGCCTAGGACTTGCCAATCAGAAGGTCAGCGGTTCGAATCCCTATGACGGGGTGAGCTCCCGTTGCTCAGTCCCAGCTCCTGCCCACCTAGCAGTTCAAAAGCACGTCAAAGTGCAAGTAGATAAATAGGTACCGCTCCAGCGGGAAGGTAAACGGCGTTTCTGTGTGTTGCTCTGGTTCACCAGAAGCGGCTTAGTCATGCTGGCCACATGACCCAGAAAAACTGGCTGCGGACAGACGTTGGCTCCCTCGGCCTGTAAAACGAGATGAGCGCCAAAACCCCAGAGTCGTCCATGACTGGACTTAACGATCAGGGGTCCTTGACCTTGACCTTTTTATTTTCACCGAAGAAATGTTGGAGCTTATGTGGGACTGTGTGTGCATTATCAGTGGCATTTTGGGAAGATTAAATGGTGACCAGATCCAGCCAGTCAGCCCTACTCAGACCACAAGTGGGGCTGGGGATGTAAAGGGGAACCCAGGACAGGCAGCAGCAAGACTCCTGCCCAGTGATGCTCACAGTAGCCCCTCAACCACTTTGTCTTAATGCAATGCTACTTCTGGGCTCTGCCTTATGCTTGTGCTGAGCAACCGGTTTTGCTAAAGCCCTGTCGGATCTCTGGAATGTTCGGGGGAGGATTTCCCAGCTGGAGCTCATCAGCCAGGAAAAGGAAGGCGGAGGGCGCCCCCGTGTGGGAAACATGCGTCACTTCACCCAGAACACCAAGCTCTCTTGCCGTCTCAGACCCACAGGCTGCAACTGCAGTGGGCACACCCAAACCTGCATGCATAGGCCCACGAGCGCTTTTAAAACACAGAAAACGGGGCGCTTCCTTCCTCACGTAACCGATGCGGTCCATCCATCGCTGAGACTGGCCAGGGCTCAAGCCGTTTCCAGCCCCGCCTCCCGTGCTTTTAGGAAGCACTGAGTCAATGCACAACTATTCCACGAGGAGGCGCTGCTGCCTTAGAAGTGTGAAAAGGCGGCTGCTGCTTTGATCCCAACCGGGCAAATTGTCCCCTAAGATCTAACTGCAAAAGCTAGCCAAGTGCCTTTGGATAGCAGGGTTGCTGTCATCGCTCACCTCAGATCACCTGACCTGAGGCAGGAGGGAGGTGGCGGCAGGTGCCTCCAGACAGGACAGCTCAGGAACAATATAGAATCACAGAATTGTAGAGTTGGAAGGGACTCCAGGGGTCATCAAGTCCAACCCCCTGCAATCTGATCTGGGTCATACAGGGGTGAGCAACCTCTGCTTAAAAACCTCCAAGGAAGGAGACTGTGCCACCTCTCGTGGGAGTCTCTTCTGCTGTCAAACAGCTCCTAAGGTCAGCAAGTTCTTCCTGACGCTTAGTCAGAATCTGTAACTATAAAGCAAAATACACCTGTCTCTTACAGTTTGCTATGGGGAAATCCCATGGAAGCCATAATGGGCAGGAGGCCAGTTGCTCTCAAAAGACAAGACAGCATGCCCCACTCTGATGCTCTGAATATTGCTATGCAGCAGTAAGCTGGTGAAGGTTTTGTTTTGCGGCATGGAAATTAACATTGTTGTTGTTGTTGTTTAGTCGTTTAGTCGTGTCCGATGCTTCGTGACCCCCTGGACCAGAGCACGCCAGGCACTTCTGTCCTCCACTGCCTCCCACAGTTTGGTCAAACTCATGCTGGTAACTTCGAGAACACCGTCCAAGCATCTCGTCCTCTGTCGCCCCCTTCTCCTTGTGCCCTCCATCTTTCCCAACATCAGGGTCTTTTCCAGGGTGTCTTCTCTTCTCATGAGGTGGCCAAAGTCTTGGAGCCTCAGCTTCAGGATCTGTCCTTCCAGTGAGCACTCAGGGCTGATTTCCTTCAGAATGGATCGGTTTGATCTTCTTGCAGTCCATGGGACTCTCAAGAGTCTCCTCCAGCACCAGAATTCAAAAGCATCAATTCTTCGGCGATCAGCCTTCTTTATGGTCCAGCTCTCACTTCCATACATCACTACTGGGAAAACCATAGCTTTAACTATACAGACCTTTGTTGGCAAGGTGACGTCTCTGATTTTTAAGATGCTGTTTAGGTTTGTCATTGCTTTTCTCCCAAGAAGCAGGCCTCTTTTAACATTACTAGCTGCTAATGTGTTCCCAGTGGGTGCAATGGTGCCCTTGAGAGCTTTCCCTCTTCACTCACCAAGTTTCTGAGCTCACCAGCACCACCTCCCCTTTGGTCATCAGGTGGTAAGGATGGTGCCCTTTCTTTCTCTTGAAATGTACATGGAGCCAAAGAGGGAAGTTGAAAGAGTGATGCTCTTTCCCACTTCCTTTTTCAGCTCTAGATGCTTGATAAGACTCAGATTAAGCATACATCTGGTTCCAACTGTATCAAACGGAGAAGCAAAATTTGTGTGACATGCTTTCTGTCTTTTGGGGGGGCAGGAGGAGAGTATTGATTCGGGGGGGGTGCCCACAAGTCTGAGGAGGTCAGTAGACCCTGTACAAATGACTGCACACCTAGTTGGAAGAGGCACAGGAATGGGGAGGGACAATCTTTAAAAAAGTTGGCAACCCTTTATGCTGTGAGCGGAAACTTCCACAGCTTCAGATAGGACAGTCATGCACACCGTATTACACAGGGTCAGGAAGGCCTCTGTTGAGCTGCTGCTCTGCTGTGGTTGACTTAATAATAATGATAATAATAATTTATTATTTATACCCTGCCCATCTGGCTGGGTTTCCCCAGCCACTACAGGCAGCTTCCAACAAAATATTAAAATACAATAGTCTGTTAAACATTAAAAGCTTCCCTAAACAGGGTTGCCTTCTAAATGTCAGATACGTAGTTGTTTATCTCTTTGACATCTGAAGGGAGGGGGTTCCACAGGGCGGGTGCCACTACTGAGAAGGCCCTCTGCCTGGTTCCCTGTAGCTTTGCTTCTCAAAGTGAGGGAACCGCCAGAAGGCCCTTGGAGCTGGACCTCAGCGTCTGGGCAGAACAATGGGGGTGGAGACGCTCCTTCAGGTATACTGGGCCGAGGCCGTTTAGGGCTTTAAAGGTCAGCACCAACACTTTGAATTGTGCTCGGAAACGTACTGGGAGCCAGTGTAGGTCTTTCAAGACCAGTGTTACGTGGTCTTGGCAGCTGCTCCCAGTCACCAGTCTAGCTGCCACATTCTGGATTAGTTGTAGTTTCCAGGTCACCTTCAAAGGTAGCCCCACACAAAGCGCATTGCAGTAGTCCAAGCGAGAGATAACTAGAGCATGCACCACTCTGGCCAGACAGTCCGCAGGCAGGTAGGGGACTTCAAAGGTTTTCCTCGCTCACACAACAGGGTTTCTTCAAGCTCATTGTGCAACTTTGCAACATTCTGTCACAGAGGAAGGGAAGACACTAGAAGGAGCAAGAGGCAATGGGTCACTGAGATGGCATTAATTCATGAATCACAGAATCATAGAATTACAATGTTGTGTAGCGTCATCTAGTCGTCGTCCCCTTGCAGTGCAGGAACCACCTTATTAATTTGCACACAGACAGGGTGCCCAGCTGCAAAAGAGGGCAGGGCTCTTGCATCTTCTGATATCTGTGCAGAAGAGGGAATATCAGCAGGTGCAGTCCCCTTTTCCATACAACAACGAAAGTGCAAGAGCCCTGCCCTCTCCTGCACCCGGTCACCCTACACTCAGAGGAATCCTTACACTTATCAGACAGAGAGCCCATTCTTACATTCAAATATTCTTGAGCCTATGGTGTGCAGTACTAGATTTACCCCAAAGCCAGCAAGCTTCTCTCTCTCATATCGATCCAGAAGGCTACAAATTAGGGGTACCTTCAGGTGCTGCTGGAGCACAAATTTCATCACCCCTGACCATTGTCCATGCTGGTGGGGGCTGGTGGGAGTTGGAGCCTGAGAACCACTGAGAACCACATTGCCTATGCCAGCTCTAAATATTGCGAGAAGTTGCAACACACCGCTGAGCAAATTGCTCCATCAGTGCTTGCCTGAGGGAACTATCTGCCCTGTCCTCCTCCCCTATGCTGTTCTGGGGGCTCTCCCGACTCCCCCTCCCACACACAGGCAATTTTGGGAGTGCAGGGGACAGCATATCCTACCGCACAGTACGACCTTAAACCAGGCATGGCTGCAAATGAGCATTGATGTTGTCTAGCCATAAAATTGCTGGTGACGAGCACTAATGCCCAGGCACCACAGGAATGAGGCTTTAGCTCATCAGGAAAAGCACATTTGTGTAAAAGCCCCCATGTTCAACCCCTGGCACTTCAGCACTGAGCTGGAGGCCCAATGGTCTGACTCAGTAGAAAGGCAACTTCATAGATGTTCCCCGTTCTCCTTGCACCTGTCAGCCCCTGGATCACTTTCACACAGGAGTTGATTGCATTGCTCACCTGCTTAATGTGCTGTGGAGAGGTAGGCGTTTTACTAAGAGTAACACCAAGGTAGCCTGGCAACGGTTCCTGGGCAATTTCATACCACAGTAACATGTTTCCATACCTTTGATCTCATCTGCACAACTTGAGATGAAATCCCAAGAGCAGCGTTTTGTTGTGGTTATCGGAACTATGGCACGTACAGTTGAGATCTTCACACCAAAACTGTTTCTTTCCTGGTGGCTCAGTGCCTTCCTCCTGCTAGATGGGTGCTTGCATTGCTTGAAGGGCACCCACTCTAGCATTGTGGGCACAGCAGAGATGGGGGTGTGCGAGGCTCTTTGAGCCCATGGATCACATTCCCTCTTGGGCAGCTTTCCAGGGGCTGTAATAGCAGGCGGACCAACCAGATGTGACTCTTGTCATAAGAACCCAAGAAGAGAGCTCTGATGGATCAGGCCAATGGTCCATCTACTCCAACATCTTGTTCTCACAGTGGACAACCACTGCAAGCAGGACCGGAGCACATCTTCTCTGCTAGCCTGACACTCTAACCACTACTACATCCCTCCTGGCTTTCAGTTGAGCTCAATTCTTTGCTCTGTCTTGTGAGTTGCATCAGGTCCTAGCCTTAGCTTTCCCAGAGGTGTAGAGGAAGGTGAATGCAAGAGAGCACATATCCAGGACTGTTTTTCAGAATCAGAAGGAGTGGCAGGGCCTGGAAAGTGAATGAGGTGATAGTGTGGCTTTGAAGTTTGTTTGTGACTGAGCAGCATAGGGCAGGCATGGCCAAACTTGGCCCTCCAGCTGTTTTGGTAATACAACTCCCATCATCCCTAGCTAACAGGACCAGTGGTCAGTGATGATGGGAACTGTAGTCCCAAAACAGCTGGTGGGCCAAGTTTGGCCATGCCTGGCATAGAGGAAGGCAGAAAATTTAAGCCGTAATACCTATTTGCTGGTTTGTAGGCATTTCTAGTTGAAAGCTAGAGGTTGCATTTTGCAGACTGTCTTTTGTTAAATGCTGGGGTGGGGAGCCTGTGGCCTTCCAGGGGTTACTAGACCTCAGCTCCCATCAACCTTGACCGCTGGTCAGCCTGTCTGATAGGAATTCCATGAACACCTGGAGGGATTCCCCCACCCCTTCTCAAATGTGTTTTGTGAGTTGAATCTATGCAGTCAGTAGTAAACACCCCTGGATTTAATGGGGCTTATTCCCCAGCATGTGAAGACAGGCTCCGGCAGATTGAGCAGATGAGACCAGTCATGGGTCCAACTGTCAAGAAGGCAGATTCTGCACACGCTGTGAGGAGCAAGTGGGGCTCATCCACCTGGGAAGGTAGGGAGAAGAACTCTGATCCTAAACCTCCACTGCCTTGCAGGAGATCTTCAGGAGAAGATAAGGCGAAGGAGGAAACCCTACACAAATCCAGAGTGGAGTCCCTCAGATGATTGGATGGTGCCTTGTCTGCCTCCTTCCTGCAACTCCTGCAGCCAAGCTGGTGCCAAACGTATTGCTCTGCTTTGGACCACCACAGCAAGGCCAAGGTGGAGGGGTCTTGTTGTCCGGACAGCCCAGGACCTCCATACACACTGCCCAGGATTGTGCCCCAGGGAGGTCCCTATGGTACTGCAAATACCGCGGCTTATCTTCATCCTCGGAAGTGCTCTCCATTGCCTCTCAAGACAGACAGAAGCTAACAACTCCCAAGAAACCATGTATAGGATTGCAGTCATGATGATCCTATTAAATGGGTATTGTGCTATGTACTGCTCCACTTTGGTGTGTGTGTGTGTCGTTTGTCTATGCATGTAATCATAATGGATCGACACAGCTGCCTACACTTTTGGACTCTCGCTGGGGACTTGGCTATTGACTCTTCTCGGGGGGTTGGGTGGCAAAGCGGGCGTGTCAAGAGGAGCACTTGTGCTACCAGGCCACTGCATCTGTCTAGCCTGGACTCCATACAAAAATGCTGCCTCTTTGAATCTTCTCTGCTGGTCCAGTTTTTACCAGAAGCACCGAGCTGCCCCAGTCCCCAGGCCTTGGGTGTTGGCCGTGTTCACACTTCTGAGCAATCAAACTTCTTCTACACATTTCGTGAAACTTTAGCAGATGACCGTTGTCTGCAGAGGGGCTGGATTGGGATCACAGGAACGTAGGATGCTGCCTTACACTGAGTCAGACCATTGGCTCATCTAGCCTGCCATCGCTCTTCAGGGTTTCAGACAGGGGTCTCTCCCCCCCCAACTAGAGTTGCTGGCAACCTGCGACCTTCTGCACTAATAGCATCTGCTCTACCACTAGGCAAACTCTTATAGCCAAAAGCAACAGTGGTTTTAAAAATGGCAGCCTGAGTTTAGAGGCTCTGGGAGTTCTGCTATCACTAGGCTTATCTGATTGTGCAACTTAACTGGCAAAACTTGAGAAGTTTTTCAGAAGGACCTGGAAGCCGGTCTGAAAAAATGTGTTTGAGGAATGTCTAAGCCAGAGTACACAGGTAAAGGGATTGTTTTCAAATCTAGTGTAAACATCTAAGTCCTTGTGTACCGGCTGTACACAATGGTTATTCAATGGCGAGGAAGTTTCCTTGTGACTTTTAGCAAACTCAGCCATGGAGCCCTGCCTACTTGCTGCCTGCTCAGCCCTGCTTGTCATTTACCGAAATATACCCACAATGGCTGGGAAGAAAGCATATATAAATCATTAGCTTATTTGTTTTTATGGCATCCAGTAATGTGATGACTGCACATGTTAATTTTGGGATCAAGCTTTCCTGTGTGTGATTGTTCCCACAGTGCATGGCTATGCTCAGTGGAAAGAATTTCACTTGGCAACGAACAATACCTCCATTTTACAGGCAACTTAATAGGCGGGCTCAGGGCTGGAGTTTCTGACTCAACACAATGTTCGTGCAAAGGTTCCCCGGCAATCAGGTTGCCAACTGATCAGAAAATGATCCCGACAGGCCCGCTCCTGTGCCTGAAAAAGAAAAGACAGCTCAATGGGAAGAATCAGGTGAAGATAATGTTTGTGCATCAAGCTGCTTTTGCAAACACAGCTGCAGTGCCCAGGGGGAAAGTTGGCAACATTGCATGGCAAAGGGCATGGTGTAGTGGTTAGAGTGCTGGGAAACCAGGGTTTGAATCTCCACTCAGCCATGAATGTCACTGGGTCTTGGGCCAGTCACTGTATCTCAGCCTATCGTACCACACAGGGGGTAAAATGAGGAGCGGAGAACCAAGTACTCGACCTTGAGGTCCTTCGAAGAAAAATGGGATAAAAATGCAATAAATGAATAAGTAAAATGTAGGTTACTGAGCTAAGCCTTACCTGGGCTGGACCACTTCTGGTATTTGATGTGCAAATGTACAAATCCACTTACAAACATGTAGGCACTCCCACACAACCAAACATTCACATATAGACACTTGCAAACACCCACAGCAGAATTCAGTAATTAACGAAAGCGTTTGGTTAGAGCAATAGGTGCACCTGCCATAGGTGCAACCCAATATGGTGATGGGCCATATTGAACATCCAAGATAATACAATATATTGACAGGTATTAAATGAATGCTAAATAATGCAGTGTTCTCTTGCTCGGAGGCTTAGTGAGGGCAGCAGACCAGACTGATTGGCATGTTTCCATTGGCCAAGTGCGTGCAGTCTAGCCCATAAAAAGACATCCAGCTATTGTTTGGAGAAGTGGGGAGAGACCCTGTACAGTAACAGCTAGCAGGTTTTTTCACCCAAAGGCTTTCCGAGCAACAGCAGTCTATCTGAGCAGCAAGAGCATGGAATTTCAGCAGCAGTATGGCTACACTCCACAGCCCTTCTTCCTGGTGCCTGAACCATTCATCCTGATTCTTCATTTACAGGTTCCCTGCCCCTGGATTAGACCAAGGCTAGCCTCTTTTGCCTGCACTCCCATCACCTCCTGAACCCACACGAGGGTTAGATATACAGTGGTGCCCCAAAAGACGAATGCCTCGCAAGACGAAAAACTCGCTAGACGAAAGGGTTTTTCGGTTTTGCGTTGCTTCGCTAGACGAATTTCCCTATGGGCTTGCTTCGCAAGACGGAAACGTCTTGCGCTTTTTTAAAAAGCCACTTGAAGAGGCGCAGTTGCGACGGACCGTGCTTCGCAAGAAGAAAAACATCGCAAGACGAAAAGACTCACGGAACGAATTTTTTTCGTCTTGCGAGGCACCACTGTAATCCTGCCATAGTCCATTCAAATGTCAACCAAAGACTTCTCCCCATCATAATCACCCCCATGGACTCCTTTCCCATGGAGTGATAGATGCAAATGTGCAAAGGCCATGGAGAACCTGAGAGGCTTTGTTGCCCCTGAGGGTTTCCACAGACTATTATTATTATTGATCGAATTTGTATATTGTCCTTCATTCATAGATCTCAGAGTGATCTGCATCCGATTGGTTCTCTGCATTTCCGTTCTTTCTCCCCCTGCGCTGGGGGGCCTTCAGCCCTTCTTGAAACAAGATGTCCTCCACCAACTTTCACCCCCTCCACCGGTTGCCACAGCAACTTTGTTGACAGCGTAATTTGGATCAATGGAATCCCAAGCTGAGCAGGCAAGGGGCCGGTTGCTAGGCGACAAGAAGCCCTGGATTCCTGTGGATCCTTGGTGTTGTCTCTTCCCTGTCCTCCAAGTTGGGGAGGTTTGCTTTGGGAGCAGGGTTAGCCCCTTCAGGCATGGTGACTTTGCAAGAGAAGCCAGGAAGCCTTTCCCCAAGAACTTGGGCTGGTGGGCGCCACAAGGGACTGAATTATTAGTCAATCCCGATGGAGGGCACTGTGGTGAACACAGAAACTCTTCACTTTCCACAGTATGCTTTGCCCTTGTGCATTTTGCTTCCTTTGGCTGAACAGGTTTTGTGTATTTGCATATTTTTGAGAAGGCACAAAAATATGCTTTCTGTAGGCCAAAGTGGTACATGCACTCTTTTCCAAACTGCCTACAGCTCTCTCTTTAGAAGAAAAATAAAGATCTGTCTGCTGTTTAGGCAGTCTGGAAGGTTGTTTGCCTGGGAGCCACACACGTATGTGCTGTCTTCTGAAGATACAGTTAATACGTTTTATATACTAAACGATGCTGTGTATCCTTCTCACCTGAAAGGAGCACTTCTGGTCCAGGCTTCCAGCCTGCCTTTCCCCTTATTTTGAAAAACCATTTCTCACCTTCTCACCCCTTGCCTTTTCCTGTAAGACCTATTGCAGTCGTTAAGAGTCGTCAACAGGCTCATCTCAGCTATCTGCCAATCTCCCATTCCCACCACCCTTCTGAGTAATACCCCTCCCCACCTTCTCACTATATAGAAGGGTCTGGCAACTTCTGTTTCAGTGTATCTGAAGAAGTGTGCATGCACATGAAAGCTCATACCAAGAACTAACTTAGTTGGTCTTTAAGGGGCTACTGGAAGGAATTTTTTTATTTTGAAAAACCTTGTTTTCCATTTCCGCTTTCTAACTGAGATTGTTCTGCACTCCATGCTTAGCTCACTGGGCTGTTGGGCAGATTTTATTTTATTTTTGATTCCCTGCATACTTTGGTTCTCATTCTCACGTGCCGACATCTCCCTTCCGCTCCTCAGTGGAGCCCGTTCAGCACTATTTCCGTGGGCTTCTCGCCGCATGAATTTCCAAGGACATGAGCGCAAGAGGAGTAAACTACACAAGCAGTCACTTTTGGGTGGGGGTGAGAGGAGAGACCATGAATCCTCCTTTCAGTAAAACGCAGGAAAGCGTATGGCGTGGGAGGAGCGGAGAAGAGAAAGTTTCTTCAAAATCTTAACATGATTCATCTTTCAAGATTCCAATCAGGGCTGGAGTCTCTCTCCCACTCTCCTCCCTCCCCCACCCTCATCCCCTGAAGTCCCCAATGGTTTAAGCCTGGAGAGTTCCGGGTTGGCTCCATCTCTGATTAAAACCCTTGGGGACATGGATTTGCAAAGGCCTATTGTTCAAGCGGCCCGTTTCCTGCTTCAGCTGCTGCTGTTTTAAAGCTTGGCACAAACGCACTGAGTTGGGAAGAAGTCGCTTCTGACCTCTGCTCCTCTACACAGAAGCCTTTCAGGGAAGTCAGAAGCCCCCTTAGTTCAGATCGCTCAGGGTGGGAATGCAGCGCAGGCCATCACAGGGTCAAAGCTGCATTCCATGACTTTTGGTCTCCCTCTAATTCTCTCTAATGGAATGAGAGACTAGCCAGAAGGCTGTGACCTCCGCTCATTAGGGGGCAGAATTCAGAGCTGCCCTCTGCCATCAGAAATTTGCAGAAAGCAAGTCCAAGCTGGGTACTGCCTAAATCACGGCAGCTCTCCTAACGCCAACCCTTCCAGGAACCTCAAACGAAAGGCTTTATGGTGTAAAGGCTCGCAGGATCCGATGAAAGGTCCCCCTCGTCCAGCATTCTGTTCCCACAGCAGCCAAGCCAGATTTGCCTCTGGGAAGTTTCACAAGGACAGCACTCCTTCCCCTTCTGTGTGTCCCCAGCACCCAACATTCACATACACTCCCTGTTTCTATTTATCAGGAACAGTCTGTCTTTTCTGGTACATGTCCCAAGTAAGTCACACGCCTTTGTGGGAAGCCCTTTTCAAAATGTTTGCAGCATCTTCAGGCGTGTCCTAGCTGCCCATTCACCACCACCACTCACAGCATGTTGCTGATGTGCTTGAACTGCAGTTGTCCCATCATAAGTACAACCAGACACATTGTTAGATTAAACAAACCATTTCAGACCCTGTGAAATGAGGCTTTCTTGGTTGACCCAGCATTTGATGGCTGAAAGATACAGCTTCTGGCAACCTGAAATCACTGGCTGAGAATACATTCAACTGCTTTTAGAATGTTTCTAAGTGTATTTACACACACTTATTATTGATGTGTTTTCCACCCTGGGCTCCTTTGGGAGGAAACTGAACGAATAAATTGAATAATATATATTCTGAAGCAGGCATAGGCAAACTCCAGCCTGCCAGATGTTTGGGACTACAATTCCCATCATCCCTGACCTGTTAGCTAGGGATGATGGGAATTGTAGTCCCAAACATTTGGAGGGCCAGAGTTTGCCTATGCCTGTTCTAAAGGTTTGGGATTTGTTTTTCAAAGGGGGTATTTAACACACATTGTAAGTCAGGTTATAGCAAGGTAAATAAATATGTTATTCAAAAAAGGGCATCTTACGGAATGACGCGAGGTGTGCCTTATGTTACTTTGGGTGAGGACAGTTTACAAATGTACCCGTTTTTGCCTAGGAAATGTTGGAGATTTTCCTTGTGTGATGGGACCTTATCTTCTATGTACCTTTGCGGGGGGGGGGGTTGGGCTCACAACCCACCACACTTTTTGGTGCATCACAGAATCACATTGGGGGACCTATTTTTAAAAGGGGGGAGCGTTTAGGGCTGCCACATTTATCCCAACCTTATCAACCTACTGCATGTGTATAATCCTGTTCCAACACCACAATATATTGTTTTCATATCTAGTACAGGGATGGCTAACTTCTTTTGCACACCAGATTGTTGTCTGCATTTGAACTGATCCCTTGTTCTCTGCCTCAGAATTAAAAGTTCCTAGGAAGAGGGAAAGG
Organism: Podarcis liolepis; assembly: GCF_965112155.1. Taxonomy (NCBI): domain Eukaryota; kingdom Metazoa; phylum Chordata; class Lepidosauria; order Squamata; family Lacertidae; genus Podarcis; species Podarcis liolepis. The sequence goes on from NC_139555.1 coordinate 5,548,191, forward strand.
CTATGGAACTGGTTTATGTCTGTAGAAGCCCAGCACTTTGCTTCAGCTGTCCATTATTCTCTCATTCTGGGGCACCACTGCATTGTAGAACTGTAAGGGGAAGCGCAGAGGATGGTTCCACAGCTAAACAGCAATGCTTACATGTGATGTGACACATTCATTTAACTCCAGATTCCAGAATTGAGTCTCAGTGTGGAGAATTCCATGTCGGAAGACCTAAATTACAAGGAAGAAAAACAGATGGCTGGAGGCCAGGACCTAAGTGCTGCTAAAGGAGTGAGGGGGGGGGAGCATTAAAAATAAGTTGTGGTGTCTGTTCTCTAGTGCTGTAGCGTTCTGAAATGTTCTGGGGTAATAGGGACAGTCCCTTTAAAAACATGGTGATTCTGGCAAACCTTTCTGTTCCTGTCTTGCCTGATGAATCACTCTGTGACCTTGGGTAACTCTCCCACCCCGTTTTCCCAGCCTCAGTCTCCCTTCCTTGACACAGGAGAATTGGTTCAGCTTGCTTCATCATGGCAGACTGTGGCGTTCAGTTAATGAACATTAAGCCCTCTGAGATGTGTTGGCCGGGTTCTTCTTATCGCTGCTCTGGAATCTCCCAGCAAAAAGAAAGAAACAGAAAAGGGGGGGGGGGAGCTGTTGTAATAATTAACCTCACCAAGCTCTGCAAACTGAGCTGGCAAATTGCACGTGGCCGTGATTTCCCGGCTCAGGAGTGGGACGCAGGCCTCTCTACAGAGGAGGGGAGAGGTGCATAATGCAACAGAGCTACGCCACTGTTTGGAACAGGAGGCGACGGAAGATGGGGAGCGAGCCTGCGTCGCTATGCATGGCAAGGAAAGATTCCAAAGACAGACGGTCCCTTAGGTGGCAGATCCTGATTGCTTGTGCTAGGCAGGGGTCAGCAAACTTACCGCGCCTCGGGCCAGTGTCTCCAGCGCCAATCTCACGGTGGGCCAGAGGGCGGGGATGCGTGTGCCCATACACGTGCGCACACGCTATTTCCGGCGAACTTCCGGGTCGGAGGAGCACTGGAAATAGCTTGTGTGCATGTGCACGGGCCTCCTCCAACCCGGATGTGCACCAGAAATAACACTTGCACATGCACAAATAACACTTGCGCATGCACAAATAATGCTTGCGCATGTGCACAAGCTATTTCCAGTGCTCCTCCGACCTGGAAGTGGGCAGCATGGCGCTGATAAGAGCAGGCGGCGGGGCTTACTGTGCGCTGGATAAACGAGTCCCTTGGACCTTATCTGGCCCACGGGCCTTAGTTTCAGGACCCCTGTGCTAGGGGGACTGAATGTAACAAGAGCCTTCCTGGATCTGCTGTCTCTCAGATGCCTGTGGGAAACCCACGAGGAGCACATGAGTGCAACAGTACACTTGTGATTAAGGTAAAGGGACCCCTGACCATTAGGTCCAGTCGTGACCGACTCTGGGGTTGTGGCACTCATCTTGCTTTATTGGCCGAGGGAGCCAGTATACAGCTTCCAGATCATGTGGCCAGCATTATTAAGCCGCTTCTGGCGAACCAGAGCAGCGCACAGAAATGCCGATTACCTTCCTGCCGGAGCGGTACCTATTTATCTACTTGCACTTTGACGTGCTTTCGAACTGCTAGGTTGGCAGGAGCTGGGGCCGAACAACGGGAGCTCACCCCATCACAAGGATTCGAAACGCCGACCTTCTGATCTCCAAGTCCTAGGCTCTGTGGTTTAACCCACAGCGCCACCCGCGTCCCCCACACTTGTGATTACTAGCTACTATTATACAGAGGCATAGTGCAACTGCTGGCGACTGACCCCAGCACTCTTTTCCCTGCACCAGGGAAACATACCCAAACTACCGATATACATGATGGTGGAGAGCCAGGAGTGCAGCTCCAAAATCACTTTCTCTTTTGAAAAACAGCTGCTCTTTGTGTGTGTACACATGAGAGAGAAGAGAGAGCTTTGGATCAAGGAAGCAAAGTGGAGAGGTTTAACCCTTTCTCCCCTTTCCCTCACATCCGTTCCCTGATGCAAACCCTCCCACCCCACAAGAGCAGCTATTAGCTGAAATGGTGAAAACAGATGCCATATTTTAGCTCAAATGAAGCTCTGTGAAAAGCTTGATTTGAGCCAGGGCTCAGCTTCTGAACATACTATTAGTGCCAGGTCCCACCCCTGAAATATGCAAACAATTCATTCATACCTGATGAACAAATGCACCAGAATTACCAGCCCTCATAGGAGGTTGCCTGCCACATCTCTGTATGAGTTACTATTTGGGGTATACTTCTTTTTAGTCTTTGCAGATGTAAGAGTGTTGTGTTTCCCTTTTCAATTCAGATAGATTTTGTGCCTCAGCTATCCGAAGTTTAGGAAACACTGGCCTAGAGTCCTCCAATCCCACACCTTGTAAGATCGCTAAACCCGCAGTATAGCACCATAGAATCGACTGAAAAAGGAGCAGTGTTTATGTTTGTTCTTTGCATCCTGACATCCCAGTCTCAAATATTTTTACTAAGAAAAAGTTCCACTAAGTTCAATGGGAGAAATCTTGGTGGTAGGCCTGATCTCTGCATGTTTAGGGTGCAATGAGTGCAGTGAGATTGAGTGTTTGTGGGGGGCGGGGAGGGAGGCTCAGTTAATTTCATTGTACACAGGTTGTACATTGATAATAAAAGTATTATTATTATTATTATTATTAGGAATTAATTTCCAGTCAGTTCAGTGAAACTAATTCCCTGGTGACTGAGCAAAGGCTTGCAGCCTTACCTATGACATTCTGGTGCACTGCATTCTGTATTGGCTCTTAAATTCCCCATTGTGCTTCATCCACTGGCGGAGGAATGGGGGGGCGGGGGAGCGCACACTCCCCCCCCGGCACCATCGGGGAGGGGGGTACCATCACAGCTGCCCCCCCAGACATGCGCCACACGCACCGGGCCGGGCCCCACCCCAAGACACATACCACGCCCCCGCGGCAGCGCACCATGCCCCCTGGATGCATGCCACGCCCCCCACGGGGTGGCACGCCACACCCCTCGGGCAAAGTGCCACGCCCCCGGGACGCACACCAGCCACACACCCCTGCCAGCTGTGTGCCAGAGCATGCAGCTTCGCCACTAGCTTCATCTCTTCATCTATAGCAGGGGCAGGGAACCAAGGGCCACATTCCCCTGGGCAACCTTCTGAGGGCCACATGTTGGGGGTGGTGGAGCCAGAGACAAAAGTAGGTGGAGCAACAAATGTCAATTTCCCCCTTGTACAGTAGGCTAGTTTCTACTTAGACAAACATGTTGCTGTCCTCCACTCTGGCAAGCAAGAGACATCCCGATTCAAGGATGTTTTCCAGCAGGGCATGGCAGCCTAAGGAGAGCTCCGAGGGCCAGCTAGAGAGGCTGCATTTGGCCCTCAGGTCTGACTTTCTTCTCTCCTTCTCAGCGCATGTATCTTTGCCACCCAGCCCAAGACCAGTGGGGCATAATGCTCAAAAAGCATCATCTAATGTCAGGATGCCACATGCAATCATCTAATGTCATTTGCAGCAGGCTTGGATTATTCCAGGATCAGGATCAGGCTGACCCTAAACATTTGGCCTCTGCGGAGCACTCTTCCCGCCATGGTGATTGCTCCCAAAACCTTGCACAGAAATAGTGTGGAAAGAATCTCTTATTTAACTCCACCACCACCACCTGCTAGTCCTGGGCTTTAAGGGCTCCTTCATCCCCAACCTGTGTAGCTTTGGGGATCTTCCAGACTCCCTGAACAATCACAAACACAAATAATCACAAGCAGGCCTTGGGGGCAGTTGTTCTTTAAAGCTGGGGAAATTCCATTATCTTCCCCGCTTTCCATTGGAAAGGAAAACTCAGGCACCAAGAGGCCAATCCAAATGAGAGGGCAACTGTTAATAAGAAATCTACAACTCAATTGGTTACATCTACTCAGATGTAAACCCCACTGAGTTCACTGGGGTCTACTTTCTAGTAAATGGATATAGCATAGCAGCCTTACATGACTTCCAGGTGAAAGTTTATTGTGGAATTGTTGCTGTTCACACATGCAAGGTTTTTGCACCGTCCATATGACCGTTCTTGCCACCAAAATGGAGGCACAAAGTCTCTCTTTCTCTTTTTTTACATTTAATCCATATCTCCTGTAGAAAAGCTATTCAGTACAAATAACCCATGATATACCTGCAGTGACTACTGGAGCAGAAGCTTGCCAGCAGATGGGGGGCAGGGGGGGCTGTTTGTCACATGCGTGGTAAATGTTTTAGTAGGTTGTCCCCATTGCCACACTCCTGCTTCTATCTGCTCCTCACCTGAGCACAACTTGGCGGTTTTGTTTCCCGTGACCCTATTTTATTTTATTTTACATTTTCAAGTTCAGTTTCCCCACCTACTTCCGCCAATGACCACATGCTGAAGGAACGTCAAAATTTCCAACAGCCCAGTTTGGAGGAGCTGTTTTCCCAAGATCTCAGTGCATGTGAGGGAGTCCCTTGAGGATTGCAATCACAACACATACATCAGGTCTTTAAAAATAATAATACAAGGTCTTGCACAAGATCTATGCATCAGAATTTCTGTATAGCTAAATACAAGCTTTTCACAACTCTTAAATGAACATTAAAAAAAAAAATGGAACCAGATCTGTCTGCACAGCACAAGCCTTCATTTTGCCCATAGTGAAGCATGATAACGAGAGGTAAAGTTTGCTCTTGTCCTCTACCTGTGATTTTTTTTAAGCTGTCTTGTGGCCCGGAACAGGATAAGGTGGCATTGAGGTGGGGATGGGCAGTTGGGGGGAGAAACCCAAAAATATAGCATTCCATCAAGATGGGAAACAGCTGAATAGCTATGAAATATCTATAACTAAAAATGGAGTGTGTTGATGGTTGCATGCCAATCACGTACACACAAAAATCAGATCTGAATTACCTGTTCGTGACAAAAAGCAAAACAAAACAAAAACCTGTCTGGAAGCACATAGTGTTTAACATTTTCAAAATTCAAATAAAGACTGTTTTTGAACAATTAAGCACAAAAGATGCGTCATGAGATTATACTGGGACATGTGTTACTCAGGGATAACTCCACTTTTAGAATAGGGAGGTGATGTCCTTGAAGTGGGACAATGATAATGTTTGCAGAACCTGTGTAAGCAGATGCTCATGAATCTTAAGGGTTTCATAAAACCCTGCTTGAAAACACTCGCCTATGACACTCATTGGAGCAGGAGTTAGAAAGCTTGACTCCAAATAACTGCCACCAGCCAGGTGAAAAGGGAACTTGCAAAGAAAACACCACGTCAAATTCACACTCCAGTGAATTTTCTTCCATACTCGGTTATTAGAAAAAGAGTTAAAATGCATCCATATAGAGTAGCCATGTTAGAGCTCCACCAGGAAGAATGGAGATGATGAAGAAGACAATGGCTGTGTACATAAGACAAGTTTAGAGTGCATGACAAAGAACCGTGGGAACTGTAGTTTGCTAAGGGTGCTCTGAACTGTAGCTCTGTGAGGGTTAAGCTACAGTTCCCAGGAGACATAGTGCTTGGAATGCGCGATGTGTACGCAGTCAAAGAAAAGAAAAGAGGCACCAAAGATATGTGAATGTGACGAGTTTCTGCCACATTTTCTGGCTCTCGTTTCTCTCTGTGTCCAGTTACAGTCCGGGAAGGGTTAAGGCCATCACATGACACCCCGTCCTAATCCCCCTGCCATCAACTATGATGCAATGGAACATTCAGGAGAAAGGCTTCAGAATCAATTAATGCTTTTCACACCCCCTTCCCCTCTTCCTTGCCTGCGGAGAAGCCAAGCAAGAAGGCCCAGGGGAAGCCCAGACCTTCTTGCGCTGGGGATAATCACTCCCCAAACAGCGCTTTAATAAGTCACTCTGTTAAGAAGATTTGGTGGCATTATTCCGTAGCCAAGCCAATCTGCAAAGCAGGGAGGGAGTGGAGGTTTTGCACACACCCAGCGGCACAGGGGCACGGGTGCAGGTGCCCTGGAAGAACCGCTCAACTGTGCCCTTAACAAAATGCCATCCTTGCCACTGCGGGCACTTCCCTGGCCCCGCGGGACTCACGGTTAATTAACAATTAAGCTTACCTCTTCGGAGGATTGTGCCACGGGGAGGCCTGCCTTCCCCTTTCTCCCTCGCTGGCACAAACTAAGGGAGTGGCACGAACAGAAGGATTTAGGGCTTGTCCTCTGCCTGGCACTGTCCCCATGCCAAGGGCAAGCTGCTCACTAACCATTTCCCTTCCTCGGCTTGTATGCTGCTAGCAAGCTTGCGCGGGGGGGGGGGGGGAGAGAGACTCAAACCAGCCCTGAGAGATTGCCTGGGATCGGGATCTGGCGCGGAGCAGAGCGGCCTCCAAGTTGGGCAAACAGGCTGGCGAGCCACTTGTTGATGGATGGAGTGTATCTGATGGCTGAAGCCGTGGGCATCCAAACGGGTGGACGCTTATACGGCTGGCAGAGGCATGCCTACTCAGAAGTAAATGCCGTTGTTTTCAGCGGGGTTGGCTCTCAGGTAAGTCCGCACAGACTTTCAGCCTGATATTTCTGTTGTGCGTTGGGGAGAAGCAAAAAGCAGGGGGGAGAGGGATTGTCCTGGTTTAAGAGATGGCAACAACAGGTGGTTCCTGAGCAAAACCCAAACGGCATGAAGAGATTCCCCCTCTAGGCGACAATAGTTTGGGATCCACTAGTGTCCTGGGATTGGGGGATTTTTTTATGCTGGGGTGGGGGGAATGTGCGTACGAAGAAGAGAGAGCCCCAGAGACCCTTGTAGCCAAGAGTTGTGCTTGAGGACACCGAGGACTGTCGCCACCCACGGGCAGTGGGTGTTGCGTGTATCTCCCGGCGGGCACGCGTGTGAGCCGAGCGAATCCATCTACCGCAGCGTGGGGAGAGGCGGGTTGCACCACTGGGCCCAGCTGCCGCTCTGCCTGCTTGCAGCAGGTGCCCCTGCTTTGGGCAGCCTCCGCCGCCTCTCGTTGCCAAGCGCCCTCGCCGCCTGGAATCACAGCTCCTCTCTCCCTCGGCATCTCCGCTTCTTCCCCCGCACCCCGCGCAAACTGCCCCCGCATCCCCGCGCAACAGGCGACGGGAAGGCGACAAAAGGGACCGTGTGCCTTTAAGGCCTCCTGCTTGGCGATCCCGGTCAGGAGCGCACGGAGCGGGGCGAGCCTTGTGGATCCGGGCTAGAGGGCGTTTACTCTGGACAACGCGGGGAGGAGGGGACGGGCCCAGAGCGGGCGAGCGGGCGGGCAGGAATGGAGAGGAGGCGAAAACGGAGAGGGGGGCGCATGGTGTAAACAGATAGCGAGGGGCTGCAGAAGGATCTGCTTGCCAGAGATCGCTGCTTGCTACACCCCCCGCCGCCCCACCCGCACGAGAGGAGGGCCCTGCCGTGCCCAGAGGCGGCCCAGAACCGGAGGTGAGTGGTAGTGGCGGAGGTGGTGGTGAACGGGAGCAAGCCGGAGAGCGCAGGGAGCACGGAAGATCTCTCCGAGGGGGAAATACGCTATGCGCCCCGGAGGACGCATGGAGCCGGGCGGCGGCGGCGGCGGCGGGGCGCTGGGAGGCTGGCTCTGGGAACCGCCGCGTCCAGAAAGGCCGGGCCTGGCGGGGGTGCGGCGGGGAGAAGCTAGCTGGGGAGGTGGTCCCGAGAGGGACGGCAGCGCAACGAGCAGAAAGGGGTGGGAGCAGTTAGGCCGTCCCCACGGCGACTTGGCGCACGGGAGGAGAGGGGACAAAGCGCGCCGGCTGGGGGCGCTCTTTGGGCCCAGAGATCTGCGGGGAATGCAAGAGGGCGCGGGGGGGGGAAGGGGCGTGGGGACAGGTGCGCACAGCGGCGGGCCGATGCGGGGCCCTGGGGGGGCGCACTTGCCCAGAGCCGGGAAAGTTCCATGGCTGCCCCCCGACTGGAACCTTGGCTACTGAATTAAGTGGGGAAAGAATAAGGTGCCTGGAGAGCGCAGGAGAAAAGGCAACTCCCAGAGTTGAAATATTTCACCTTCCTTGTGTTCGTAAGGGCTGAACGCGGTAGGACTTTTCTCCCCATTTCTGCTTCCCCCAGGATTGGTTTTCTGGGATCCCTCTGCAGGGATTGGTTGGCTCCCGAATGTGGGCTGGCCTGGGCAGCTTAGCTTCTCAGCCTGGTCAGGTTACATACCTGGAGGAGGAGCAGGTGGGCTTCCCCTAAAGCCTCTGTCTTGTGAGCTGTGGACTTGCTTATTCTTTTGCCGTGTCTCCCCTTTAAAGCAGGCAGAGGGAAGGGGGTCTCAGGGCAGAGAGTCTCTGTGGGGCCCTAGGCTCTTTTCCCATTGAACTTTGGAACCACCTCTCCCAAGCCCCTTAGTGGGACCTGGGGAAGGGGAGGGAAAGGGAAAGGAAGTTGACCTATAACCTGGTGCAAGGCAGAGGGTGCTGTGCTATAGGGAACAGGCTCCTGAGTGAGGGGTGTTGGGCTGCAGGGAGTAGGGTAAAAGTGACTATGCGAGGGGGCATGTGTTCTTCCTAGGATGCATAGCTGAACCAAGGAGGAAGATGCTGTTGCTGTTGTACCACTTTGTTATGCTTCGTTATTGCATCACTTACGAATGTGGGGGTTTTTTGCGGGGAGGGGGGAAATCCATGCTGGGGGAGCTGAGCTGTAATAAACCTTACTATTAAGCCAAAGTCCTTCCCCCTCCCCGCATGCCTGAGTTTTCTTTCAGCCTGGCTTCTCCTTGGATGGGTTATGTCCTGCACCCCTTGACCTCCTCCGCTTGCCACAAAGCTGTCCTCATGTGCTGTTGGCTGTTGCTTTCCACAGCCAGGAGGCTGCGTCAGAGTGCTGCTGGTGTGTGTGAAGCCATTCCTGGTGTGTGTGTTGTGTGGGGATTGGAGGGGAGGGGAAGAGGGGTCCAGCTTCTGAAGCCTGCCTGTGTGTTCCTACAGTAAAGGGCAATGATGTCATGACGTTGACGCCATCTCCCTGGATGGATGCAGATAAGAACAGTGTGGGAGGGCACTGGAATCGCTCTCCGAAGGGGTTGGAGCTAAAACAAGCCCTGGTTTGGCTGGCACTCAAGACAAATAGAGTTTGAAAGGGGAAAACTATTCCACTTTGGTTTTGCAGTGAATGGGCAAGCTAAGCCAGAGGAAGGACCCAGCTGCCAGAAACTAGCACCGCTGCCCCTCCTGCCCCAAACTTTCCCTGGCCTCTGAAATCTCTCCTGTTGCACCCTGGGCAAAGCTCCACACCGTTTGGAGAAGAGGAAGGGCACAGTGCTGAGAGAGCAGCAGAATGGCGAGCTGGAATTAGTGGACAAGTAAACTGAGCTTGGACTGAGCTGTGCCCATATAGTTCCTTTCACCTTGTGTTCTGGATTTTTGATGCGTGAATCAGGTGAGCCAGCAAGTGTCGGAGACCAGTGGGGTCTGATCTGAACTTCTGGAGTTTTCTGGGCTGCGTATCGTAGGCTGTGTTCACTATACGTTTTAAACTTTTGTATGCATATGCTTGTGTGTGTGTGTGTGTGTGTGTGTATTCGCTGCGCAGTGATACCATTTTGATGGGCAGTGTGGGAAAAGGACGTGTGTTTTGCAGGGGCTTTGGTGGAGATTGGTGGGTTGCTGTGCGTGTGAACGCTCTCTCTGTCCTCTCTCTTTGCCTCTAGTGACAGCCAAGGAGTATGCTGTTGCCTTGAGATGTCTCTGAATAATTCAGTCCCTTCATCTGCATAACTCCACCTTTGCTTCTGTTTCTTGGGCACTCTTAAGAGTGTGATGAAATGTTAGGAACCCGGTTTTGCTGCCGGGCTGACACTCGCAGAAGACTCTTCCCACTTCAGGGGAGAGGGGGGCAGGGCACAGTCGCCTTGCCACCAACATGCCACATGCCTTCTCAACCTGCCAGTTAAACAGGGAGGCTGGCCTTTGCTCCACCCGACCCCCTCCAACAGCATTCTGTAAGGCCTTGCTCAATGCCAACAACCCCCTCTGTCCCCTTACTGTTGCAATGGGCAGGATGTGTATAGAGAGGGGACCTGTGTATAGCACCCCCTCCCCATGGGATCTCTGTTGGTGAGAGCAATGCACAGGGAGATTTTGCTTCAGGCAGCCACTAATTCTCCAGGTGCAGCACTTTCACTTTCTCTCTGGAGGAATTACTGACAGGCGTCCTCTCTCCTGTGGGAAGTAGGGAAAGTGTGCAAGCACACTGTTGGGGTGGGGCTAATCCCATTCCCTGCTCCCTTCCTTGATCTTGGGGATTAAGAATCAAGCAGGTTTTCCCTTCTGCAACAAACCCCTCCTCATCCGCATAACACCATCCTTTTGGGTTTTTCCCCCCCTTAGTCCTTCTCAGTGGGTTGGAATGTTAGGAGCCGGCCTTTTTAAAGAAGGAAAGAGAGATTAGCATATTGATCACTGTTCTTTTGTTGGAGCTGACCTTGGTAGGACAACTGTTGCTGCCTGTCCTCCACTTTGCTGCACCGGGGATGCTAAATTGAAGGAAGCCACCCTAGAGACTCTGTTAACTGCTTTTTGTGCAGGTCGGGGGGGGGGGGACATGCCCATATTTCTGATTCCCAGTATCAGCAGCAGATGCTTCAGTGACCAAAGTACCTGCAAGTCTCCCTCTGTCAGCGTCACGCAACCTGAGGTTACAAAGCGACTTCTTTGAGCTGTCCTTTTGACTCAAAGCAGTTAATGTATTTCCTTGTGTTTGTGTGCTGTTAGTTAGAGCATCGCGCTCATACTGTCATCCTTGTTGGAAGGGGAATAAAGGATAGATATCCTCTTTGCGTCACTCAGCATAAAAGTATGCACGGGGGTGTCATACCCTGGTGGGAATCTAGTTGCATCTCGGGGGAAGTGTCTGCAATAGAACTTGAGGCCCAAAGAGAATGTGTGAAGGTAACCAGATTGGCAAGTAGATAAACATCCAGTCTCCAGTTCCAGAGAGCAGGAGAACGGGATGCAATGGGAGATTCAGCCTTGGAAGAGCATCGAGGATGAACAACAAGCTTGACTGCTTTCTTTTCTTTGAACAGGTTGCCGCTCAATGTTGAAGAGGAAATAAGAGACGCCCCTCACTGCTGCTTCTTTGCCTTCCCTACGGGGATCCATGTCGCCTCCTCGTGTCCAGTTCCCAGCGGCCTTCCAGGTATTGAATCTCCCCAAGGCAGAGAGGGCAGCCTCTGATGCATTGGCACCGACCCCTAATAAATCTGAACCCTCCCTCTGCAGTCTCTCAAGATACTCTTTTCCAGAATGTGGATGCTCTGCTTCCCCTGTCCCACCTCTCTACGTGAGGCACCTCTGGTTTGTGTATCTTGCCACACAAGCCTTGCCTCGTCCCCTGGAGCTGATCCTGCTGCCCTGCTTGAAGAGCATCCTGTTTGGTGGCCGCCATCCTTGTTACCTAAACTGAGACGTCCCAGTGCCCTGTGTGCTTTGCCTCTGTGGCCCAGCCTCCCGTAGAGAGGGGAATAGCCTTGCCCAGGAACTGGTGGAGCCCTCCTTGCCAATGGCCTGCTAATGAGCAGGATTTCTTTCTTCCCATGTTCTTGCTTTGTGTCTGGCAACGAAAGAAAGCACCTCCTTCTAGGTTGTAGGGACCCATGGCAGGAAGTGCTCCCCTTACTGGGCTGTGTGGGGAACGATGTGGGGTTGGTCCTCTCCGAGAGGCAAGCCCAGCTGACTTTCTCCCTTGCTCTGCCTGTTCTTATTTCTAATGCCCTTCCCCCGCAGTATGTCCTGGTTTAGCGGCATCCTGGTGCCCAAAGTGGACGAGCGGAAGACTGCTTGGGGGGAGCGCAATGGGCCCAAGCGCCACCGCCCAGCGCTCTGTGGCCCTCGCTACATGAGTTGCCTGCAGGACCCGGAGCTGGAGCGCGGAGGCAGCGGGGGACTGGGCCTGAACTGTTCGTGGCAGGAGGACCACTATGGCAAGAAGGCGCCGCCGCCACCCCCGCCTGGCGCTGGGGACCTGGGACTCAAAGCCGTGGACCTGGGCTTCGAGGACGGGGGCGGAGAGGCCAAGGGGCTCTCGGCCAGCGACTGCGGCCGGCGCCTGCTGCAAGTGTTCCGCTCCAAGCGCTTCCGTTCGGCCAAGCTGGAGCGGCTCTACCAGCGCTACTTCTTCCAGATGAACCAGAGTTCGTTGACGGTGCTCATGGGAGTCTTGGTGCTGGCTTGCGGCATCATGCTGCTGTTCCACTGCGTGCCTGGCACTCCCCGCGTGCCCTATGCCGCCGCCCTGGCCGTGGCGGCCGCCCTGTTCCTCTCGCTCATGGTCCTCTGCAACCGGACTGGCTTCCACCAGGACTGCATGTGGGCCGTGAGCTACCTGGTCATTGGGGCGTTGTGCGGGGTGCAAGCTCTGGGCACTCTCCTGGTCTCGCCTCGCAGTGCCTCCGAGGGCGTCTGGTGGAGCGTCTTCTTCATCTACATCATCTACACCCTCCTGCCCGTCCGCATGCGGGTGGCGGTCCTGGCTGGAGCCTTGCTCTCTGTGCTGCACCTGGTAATCTCCTGGCACCAGAACAGGGCGGACTCCTTCCTTTGGAAGCAGGTAAGGGGGGAAGGAGTGAGGGCGGAGGAGGCCCGGGATTAATGAGTCCCTTGGGGACAAAGAAAAGCCTTGGAAGCTGTGAGGAAAGGCACACTTGAAACCGTACACTAATTGGGCAAAGGCCTTGGGTGTGAAACAAAAAGGCTCGTATGGTAATTGCTTCAGGCTTTGGTGGGGGAGCAGTCAAGTGGCCTTCAGCCTACTACTCCTGTTGAGCTCCGTGGGAACCATGGATCTGTGGCCCCTTCCTAAGCTGGTAGGAGCAGCTTTGGGTAGTATGGGAGGAGCCTGCCTGTGGCTCCTCCCCATGCTGTGGGATCGGCCCAGTTTCTGGAAGTGGGTGATTGGGATATTTCATTTCCTGAGTTCCCCAAATAACACGGTAAGCTTGGCTGTTGGCGCTAAAGCCTTGTGTGTGAAAACTTCGTTTTGCTTCTGCCCCGTATCTGCTTGGTTCTTGCCCGCTTTTCATTGCTTGGTGGTGACAGAGGAACGCCTGGGAATCTTGTTTGGCCAGAACTAGCACTGAACATCTTTTCCCAGCACAGAATCCTATGGCACGTCCACAGGATCCTCTACTTAACACAGGAATGTTCTTTGTGGTGCGATGGTTGGATATTTTGGGGCAGTTTTAAGCTGCCCACTTGGACTCCTCAGTCTCCTGCCTCTTGTTGCTGCTTGACTAGTAGCCCCTTTTCCCATCATGAGTTTATCTAACCCCTTTGAAAGCTATCCAAGTTGGGACAGCCATTTCCATAGCTTAAATATCACTGGGTGAAGAAGGTTTCTTCCTTGTCTGTCCTGAATCTCCCAGCATCCATTGGATGACCTCGTGGCTTGAGGACAATGAGAGAGAAACCGCTGCCCTCTTTCTCCCCACCTGCATAATTTTATATACCTGTCTGGTGGTCTTTCCTTGCCCTTCCCTGGCCTTACATGCCTTTTTTTAATCCCCTGCAGTTCAAAAGCATGTCAAGTGCAAGTAGATAAATAGGTACTGCTCCGGCGGGAAGGTAAACGGTGTTTCCGTGCGCTGCTCTGGTTCGCCAGAAGCGGCTTAGTCATGCTGGCCACATGACCCGGAAGCTGTACACCGGCTTCCTCGGCCAATAAAGCAAGATGAGCACCGCAACCCCAGAGTCGTCCGCGACTGGGCCTAATGGTCAGGGGTCCCTTTACCTTTTAAGCTAACAAGTCTGGTGTGCTGTTCATTTTTCTCATACAGGGGTTGCTTCAGCTCTTGATAATTTTGGTTGCCCCTTTTCTCTGAATGAATTAGGAAATCAGGCATTTGAAAGTGAATTAGAACAATTTGTATGATGAAGAGTTCTCTGCTGTCCAGCAATTGCATATTATAAATCAGTGCCATGAAAGACAAAGTCTTACCTATTTTGTACCTTAGAGAGTGATGTGCTAATTATGGTCTGCACTCCACAGAGAACCATATCTACACATGCCCCGCAAGACAAATGCCTCGCAAGACGGAAAACTCGCTAGACGAAAGAGTTTTCCGTTTTGGAGGTGCTTCGCAAAACGAATCTCCTATGGGCTTGCTTCGCAAGACGAAAATGTCTTGCGAGTTCCTGCAGGGTTTTTTTCCTTTCCCCCCCTTTTTCTAAGCCGCTAAGCCGCTTATCCGATAAACCGCTAAAAGCCGCTAATATAGCTAATAGCGCTAATCCGTCAATGGGCTTGCTTCGCAAGACGAAAAAACCGCTAGACGAAGAGACTCACAGAACGGATTCTTTTCGTCTTGCGAGGCACCACTGTACTCCTAAGCATCTCTACCTGCTGTCATCACTGTATCATTAGTGCTAGCATCCAGATTTATGGTGACCTTTTTATCAGCCTTCCCCAACTTAGTACCTTCCAGATGTTGTAGACTACCCCCATCCCTTGCTATTGGTCATGCTGGCTGGGGCTTGTGGAAGCTGTAGTTTTAAAACATCTGGGGGACATTAGGCTGGGTAAAGCTGTTTTTATATGCTTACATTCCAAGCCTTGAATTTACTTCCCTGATGCTCTGTTTGCTGCAGAGATGAAGGCAAAGGTGTAATTTAAATGTCCACATTTATTCAGTTGGTAAATGCAGAAGTTCAGCTAACCATAATGTTAATAGTCAGTTCCATCACCTCCTTTTGTGCTTCTATTTCTTTGGCCCTAGGAAGGAGCAGCATAATTTACCCATTTCTTTTGTATTTTTATCCTTTTGAAATCCGTCAAATTCAATGTGTCTAAAACTTACATAATTGCATTGCAATTAGGTTTTTGAACTACTACGTAACATACCTCTTAAACACGGGTCATTAAAATTGTGATGTTGAACGCTACAGCGGCAATGAGGCATAATTCTAAAATGTGTAATGTTTGTGTGTGGAGAGGGAGAAAATGGGAGGAAAGGAAAGAGGCCACAAGAGGGTGGCCTACATAGAATAATGATCTGGCAGCTTGCAGACTCCCTCGGTGATTTCTCTTTGTGCCCCTTTATTGACATGGTTTTAGAAAAGGGTCTTTAAAACACTCAAATCCGCAAGTTCACCAGTTGTTTCTCCCCCACTGCTGCCCAGGTCTCTCCTGTTCTTGCATTGTCTGTTAGCTCTGGTTAGCCCAACTTTCAGTGTTTCTCTTCTGGGAATAACTAGAAGGATCTGCGTCTGCAAAGTTATCAGATTGATGAGCGCTGCCACTGGCGACAGAGAGGCAAATGTGGTGGTCAGTTTGCAGCTGCTTCTGCTGTTAGTGTAACCTCACGGCCTGCTTGGGTTTCATCCACGGCTCCATTTGGTTCCCCTTCCTCCTCGGTTCAGCCTTCCAGTGCTCCTTTCCAAAAAAGGATCAAGGATACAGCTGCTCACATCAGCCTTTTCTGTTCAGGAGGAAAGAGCTACTTTCAAGCTGTGGATTTCTGGTTTTTTAAACACACACACACACACACACACACACACACACACACTCACAAATAGCTCCCCTATGATGCTTGGAATTATTGCTGTATCTTCAACTCGTAAACTAAATTAGTGTTAACCCTCAACTATCCATTGCTGGCAGCAGCAATTGGGGAGTTAGCTTGGAGTCTGGAGGTGTCTATAAGTGGCCCAGTCACCGTCTGCCATAAGTTGGTGACATCCTAGTGGGCATTCATTTTTGCTACCTTTCAAAACTCTGGTCAGGATTTATTATTATTATTATTTATTACATGTCCATACCACCCTTCATACAAAGATCAGAAACCAAAGTTTACAATATACAGTGGTGCCTCGCAAGACGAAAAGAATCCGTTCTGTGATTCTCTTTGTCTAGTGGTTTTTTCATCTTGCGAAGCAAGTCCATTGACGGATTAGCGGATTAGCGCTATTAGCGGCTTTTAGCGGCTTATCTGCTGATTGGATCAGCTGATAAGCGGCTTAGCGGCTTAGAAAAAGGGGGGGAGGGGGAAAAACCAGCAGGAACTCGCAAGACATTGTCGGCTTGCGAAGCAAGCCCACAGGAAATTCGTTTTGCGAAGCACCTCCAAAACGGAAAACTCTTTCGTCTAGCGAGTTTTCCATCTTGCGAGGCATTCGTCTTGCGGGGCACCACTGTAAAAACACAAAAATACAATGCTCCCCCCACAGTTTAAAAGCCCATAGATTGTTTATTAGCCAAAAGCCTGGGAGGAATGTTTTGCTGGTGCCTAAAGATTAATACTAATACTAATACATTTCTTGTACCCCTCACATCTGACTGGGTTGCCCCAGCCACTCTGGGTGACTTCCAACAAAAATACAGGGGGGGAAACCAACAACAACGCAGCCAAGGTGCAAGGCAAGCCTCCCTGGGGAGAGCGTTTTACAGGCGAGGAGCCACAGCAGAAAAGGCCTGTTCTCGTGTTGCTGCCCTCCAGACCTTTCACGGAGGAGGCACAGATGATGATCGCAGGGTCTGGGTCACTTCACATGGGGAGAGGCGGTCCTTGAGGATTGGTTGAGCTTGATGAGATGAGATCAGAGCCATCAGACCGTAGTGGCATTGTGGGAAAGAGTCCGCTGTTGACATTTGTGCTCCAAGACTCATCATGCTGACAGCATCCTTAGAACCTACCATCAGTGCCCTGCAGTAATAAGCACACCTTTACCTGTGAGCGTTCCAGCATTTATAGAGTAGAGGTTTCACCTGCCTCCTCCCACAGCTGACCCTCAAGCAGATGTGTTAAGATCCTGTTTCCAGTTATCATGGCACTATTAGGTGACCAGGGAAGAAGCCTTAGCTTGTGCATTATTTACATATATATTATTTAGACTTCCCCCATGCTATCTCAATGGCTTAGGGCAGATTACAGATTAGCGTCGCCTATTGACTGCATTAGAGTAAGAACGAATTCACCCAAGCTGCCCAGGAAGCTTACAAGGATACTGAGTACCTGTCACTGTGACAAATGTTGCGTGGAGAGAGAGCATGAGCTACAAAGAAAGTCCAGAGTGACCAAGGGACAGCAGGTGCAGCTACGTGTGTGTGTGTGTGTGTGTGTGTGTGTATGCGTGCAAAAGTGCCACTGATTAACAAGGCAGCAGATTTTAAAGTTGTATTTCATATTGTATATTAATGTAGCTTCTTACCAAAAAGTGCAGGTGAGAAATGGTAGGAGTGGTCACAGGCTTTGCAGGCAGATGGTTCCAGGTTTAATCTTTGGCATCTCCATTTTTCATGGAAAAATGCTGCCGCTCTGAGTAGGCATTATTGGGCTTATTATAAGGCAGCTTTCTGTGTTTCTTATGTTTGTAAAAGAAGAGTCGTTGTCTCTTCCGTCCACATAACCATGTGCGCACACTCAAGGAAATGCCTCTTCTAAAATAGCGCTTGCTTTGCTATCTGCCAAAAAAATGCATCTTGCTTCAGAAACATTGTTTTCCCCTTAATGCCACTGTTTGCAAATGTGCATGCAGACATAATTGATCACACAAACTTAATTAATAGGTTAATCAAATAAGAGTTTCAGCTGATGAATCAGTCGAAATGTCTCTAATTGGGCTTGTCGCCCTGAGAATAGACATCGGCTATAGACCAAGTCTGACAATTTCTTTTTCATACCTACTTGGTATGGCAGCAATTGCACAAATATTTTAAGCTGAGGTCTTTCCCAGCCCTGTCACCTAATTTTAGGCCTTCCCCATTCCAAGACCAACTAGAGATCTGTTAACTGGAGGAGCTGGGGGTGGCCTGTGGAGCTAATCATCATCATCATCATCATCCACCCATCTGACTGGGCTGATCTAGCCACTCTGGGAAGTTTCTAGCAAAACATAAAATACATGATAAAAGACACTCCCAACCAGGCCTGCTTGGCTTCAACATGGCGGCTGCATCTTGTGCCCATGGACCATGCCCTCAACTTTTCTGAATAAATCTGTGCCTCTGTCAGCTTGTTTGCCCATTCCCTCCCAATCCCTTTCTCCATCATGTCAGCTGGACTGTAAGCTGGTGGGGAGGGGCTAGGGTGTTTTCTTAATATTTGTGCAGTACCTAGAAAACATTAATTAATTAAATGATATCAAGTTAAAGAGCTGAAGTGAGATTTCAGCTGGCAACTTCCTGGCCTGCAACTCACCCTTTTATCCACAGCACCATCCCAGTTCTCTGCAGCACCTTAGCTCAGCGGCAGGTGAGTCCTGGAGGCAGGGCAGGCCCAAGATGTGTCATTGCCTGAGGCAAAAAACAGGACCGTGCCTCCCTGTTGCACATAACAGAAACCAAGCAGGCTGCTAGATTAATCTTCCTTCAGTTATGGCAACAGAAGAGCAGGCTAAGCTTAGGCAGGCCAGGCTATGCGGCACCCACAGTGCTCCTGCAACAGAGTGGAAAGGCCAAGGGGCTGTTGCTGCTGCCTATTACCTCCCCCAGCAGCAGCCACCTGTCAGGTGTGAAGCAGGTGAACACCTGGCTCCGCCAAAAGGGGATTAGCAGGTAATACTGGTCAGCTGATCAACAGGGCCTGCAAAGTGCTGGACAAAATGGTGCTCTAAAATGGGCTCCTAGGAACAGACAGTCAGCCAATGGTCTAATATCCAAAAGCTCCTTTCAAAGTACTGCACAAGCACTGCCTGTGATGGGTGTAAGAGTTTGGCCCAGTGGTCGGATTCGGTTTCCTAGCCCTGCCTTAAACCCTAGGGAACTGTGTTTTGCTTGTTTTTCTTCCCACCCTCTGTCTCCCGAAAGGACAGTATTGGGACCCCTTTTGTATCCTGGCAGCAATGGAGGATGAGACTCCATTATGGGCCAAGAGGGTCTCCTTGGCTTGCAAAAAGCTCCCGATTCATTCTTTAGGGAAGGGAGCAGAGCGTAATGGCACCTCAGGTGGAGGGAAGGAGGTCCACCTCACAAACATCAGGAACTGGAGTTGAAGATGAATGGGCTTTTTAGTAGGTCTAGGTTTCCTGCTGAAAGCTTGCTGGGAAAGAAAACTGCTTGAAGCAGGTAACTTCCTTCCCTGCTCCAGTATGCGTTTCACTTGGGTCCCTCTCTTGCTTGCAGCTTGGAGCCAACATTTTGATATTCCTGTGTACCAATGTCATTGGCATCTGCACCCACTACCCGGCCGAGGTGTCGCAGCGCCAGGCCTTCCAAGAGACCCGGGGCTACATTCAGGCACGGCTACACCTGCAACGTGAAAACCGCCAGCAGGTGAGGAGCCATTGTGGGGGGGCCAGGGTTGGGCTGCAGCCTTGAACGGGAGTTGTGGTGGGCAGGACTGCCAGTTAAAGGGCCAGCTTGGCCATTCAGTTCCTGATCTTGTGTGGCTGGCATTAGGCTGCTTGGGGACGAGAAGATGCCAGAATTTTGAGAGTCTGGCAGTGTTGGGGGGATTGTGAATTGGGACAGAAGGAATGTTAAGGTTGGAAGAGAAGGGTGGATTATCTGTGACTAGGCTGAAACTGGTGCCTTTAACTTTGGTGTGTTGTGTCAACATTCTTGCTCTGAGGGGAGTATTTATGTGGCTTTCTCTCTGCGGTGGTGGGCAGGAGCGGCTCTTGCTATCAGTGCTGCCCCAGCATGTTGCCATGGAGATGAAGGAGGACATCAACACAAAGAAGGAGGACATGATGTTCCACAAGATCTACATCCAGAAACATGACAATGTCAGGTACCAAGCTATTGGGATATGGGGTGTGTGTTTGCATGTGTGCACCCATGCCTGGGAGTGACCGAGGCCTAGGAGTGGCAAGGACGTCAGTGAAGCAAAGGCCGTTCTACTGTAAACATGGAAAACTTAAACTGCAGGGCACTTGCTTTTCGACAAGACGTGAATGGGTGGGTCGCTGGGTGCGCGAGTAGAGAAAATGTTGGCTGGGTTCCGGGTGGGTTTATTAAGCCAGATAAGACAGAGACCCCCCAGGCTGTTAGCTCCTTGCAAGTTCCTATGCTCATTTCCTGTCTCTTCTCACCCCAACAGCATTCTGTTTGCTGACATTGAGGGTTTCACTAGCCTGGCGTCCCAGTGCACAGCGCAGGAACTGGTCATGACACTGAACGAGCTGTTTGCCCGTTTTGACAAGCTGGCTGCGGTAAGTGTGTCTAGCAGGATCGGCCAGTGAAACAGCTGACCTATGTGGGAATGATGGTCTGCCTGTGCTCATTGGAGGAATATGTCCCAGTCGGGGTTCTTGCAAATGTCTGTATGTTTTAAGCATACACACCTCCCTTGAGCTTTGTGCTTATTACAGGTATGCCTGCAGCAAACACAGGTGCCGTGTTAAGAAGTCCCCATAAATGTTCAGCTCCGGTACCACCTCCTTCCCTATGTTTGTGGACAAAGCAAGACCCTTTAAGGCACACCCCACAGCACTCTGTTTATTCTTATAAGTTTACTTCCCCTATAGAAGTACAGTTTTTGGCTGCTGGAGGGTCTTTTTGTGGAGCAGAGGCATACAACAATAACATACAACAATACAAACAACCAAATAAAAGACTTCCTTTATCCTGTATCTGGCCTCCTTATTTACTTCTTATAAACTGTTTCCTTTATGAATAATTATTAAGATTTTTCTAATTATAACTTAAATATCCACAGTGTTATGCTCACTGTATGTTATGTTCACGTTTAATGAGGGTGGATTTGTATATTGGGGGTTTGTGTTAATAATAATAACTAAAATTCCAATAAAAAATTCCAATTCAAAATGAACTGAGGTGAGATGTGCTTGGAAGGGGCATGTTGGAGTTTGGGGTGGTGGTATTTCTGACTTCCTCCTCCTCCTCCCTTTGGCAGGAGAATCATTGCCTCCGCATCAAGATCCTGGGGGACTGCTACTACTGTGTCTCTGGACTTCCAGAACCGCGGGCGGACCATGCCCATTGCTGCGTGGAGATGGGCGTTGACATGATCGAGGCCATTTCGTGAGTGTGAGAGGGGGAAACAGTTTGGTTTGCGAGGGCTGCATGCGTTCCTTGGGATAGTCAGTGCCTCGCCATATGCATGTAACATGTTCCTTGTGACAGTTTCCAGAAAGGTAACCTTTTTAGCCTGTCACGGCGATCTTTGGGGCACTTTTTAAAGACTAATACATTTTCTACGGCATAAGCTTTCGTTGGCTAGGATACCACAAAATTGTGTGTGTGTTTGCTGTTTCGTATTGCACAATGGGCTAGTTTGGATGTACGGTAAACCGTGGTTTGTCGTGATGGGAACAAGCACCAGCTAGCCTAGGGTGTTTGTGCTCTCCCCACCTCTAGCGTGGACTGGATGAGGGGACTTGAATATTCAGATTAATGACAATTTATCAGTATATCCATTTCATAAACTCTGAACTTTGTCTGAAGTAAGCCCACTTCATAACCCATGGTTTAAAAAAGGTAAAGGGACCCCTGACCATTAGGTCCAGTCGTGGCCGACTATGGGGTTGTGGCGCTCATCTCGCTTTACTGGCCAAGGAAGCCAGCGTACAGCTTCCGGGTCATGTGGCCAACATGACTAAGCCGCTTCTGGCGAACCAGAGCAGCGCACGGAAACGACGTTTACCTTCCCGCCAGAGCGCTACCTATTTATCTACTTGCACTTTGATGTGCTTTCGAACTGCTAGGTTGGCAGGAGCAGGGACTGAGCAATGGGAGCTCACCTCGTCGCAGGGATTCAAACCACCGACCTTCCGGTCAGCAAGCCCTAGGCTCTGTGGTTTAACCCACAGCTTATTTCAGATAAACTCTGGTTAAAAAGAATTGTCAAGTTTGGATGGAATGCCAAGCTTGTTAATAACTTTTGGATGGAATGTCAAGCCTGTTAATAACAAGCTTGCAAAATCTTCCAGTCACCCCCTCATGGCCACTCTGGAGGAGGAGTGGAGATTGTGTGACCCTCACAGGTGCAGCCTGTTCCCATCATGATAATCCGTGTTTTATCAGGATATCTGAATCAGCTTACAATGTGTGAGATACACCAGCCATCACTGTGGCAGTTTGCACATATGCTTGACGCACAACATTCAGGTGGCAACATCCTTCTTTATCGCAGGTCACAGTACAGAAAGCCAAATTCGTTACTTCTGCATTTATACAGATCACTGAATGGTTTAAAAAACTTAGTATCTCTTTCACACTTGCAGCAGGTTGGATCCTGGCTTGATAATAGCTTATATGAGATAGCATCACCAGGGCTATGAAGCAGAAATATCTAATCTCAGTAACTTGAAATGCAAAATTGTGGAACTGAATAAATCATACATGTTTGGGAAGCTACTGTTATGCTCCCATAATGTTCTTAGTGTTGCTTTGGCTGGCAGTCGGGAGGGAGGTGCCTTGCCCTCCCTTTGCTTCCTGGCCATTCCTCAGCACCCCTCCTCCTCGTCCTCAGAATCTTCATAATTCACCAGGCATTGCCTATGTAATGTCAGGATTATCTTTACAGCCATATGGTCTAGAAACTTCCTTTTTGCAACACCCCCGCCCCCCATAAAAGCCAAAGTCCTCTCAGGGTGTCAGTTCTCTGTGCCAAGCCCTGTGCGCTTGTGCAGTGTCACTGAAGGAAATGAGAAAGGAGAACCCCATGGGGTTATCGATGGACAGCTGTGAAACTGCAGCCCCTTCCAGGGAACCGAAATGCTTTATCTATAGGCCCATTTTTTGTAAGACAGAAGCATCTGTGAGGTGAAGAGGTACGTGATAAAAGCCAGCAATGCCACCAACTTTGTCCTTGCATCTGAAGTCACGGGTGGCTGTATTCTGTGCCCCACACTGCACCATCCAAAAGCGGCAGCTGGTGCAGCAAGATGCTGTTTGGTCCCTCAACCCTCTGGAGCAGGAAGTCTGTTGCACAAGCAGAATGGCATCATTGAATACAACCCAGTGGTTTATCATGGTGCCCCACTTCTGTGAGGGCTCACTCCGGTCCCAAGTAGTTGCTATATGTATGTGTAGACACATTAACCCCCCCCCACACACACAAAAACCTAATCTGAACAAAAACACAGAAAATAAAAAGAAGCATACAAAGTCTTCTTTCACAGGTAAATCTTAACTTGACCAACACAAAACCACTGATAAAAGGGTCTAAAGATGTGCTTTGGGTATGGATATGGTGACAAATTAATCTACAGGTGCTTGAGGCTCCATATGCCATATATTCCATACATCAAAGTCTTGGTGCCTACCTTTAAAGCCCTAAATGGCCTCAAAGGCCCAGTAGACCTGAAGGAGCGTCTCCACCTCCATCGTTCTGCCCAGAGACTGAGGTCCAGCACCTAGAGCCTTCCGGCGGTTCCCTCACTGCGAGAAGCAAAGCTACAGGGAACCAGGCAGAGGGCCTTCTCGGTAGTGGCATCCGCCCTGTGGAACACCCTTCCACCAGATGTCAAAGAGATATTTAGAAGACATCTGAAGGCAGTCCTGTTTAGGGAAGTTTTTAATGTGTGACATTTTAATGTATTTTTAATCTTTGTTGGAAGCCGCCCAGAGTGGCTGGGGAAACCCAGCCAGATGGGCGGGGTACAAATAAATAAATAAATAATAATAATAAAAATAATATAAAATTAATTAATAATATTGTATAGCCAAAGCTTGTCTATTGATCTTAGATTATTTTGTTCTCGTACCTCCATCCCCACCCTGGCAACTTGCTTGCAGGAAGTTTCACTGCCCATTTTAACATCAGTTGTCACCCTTAAGGGCAGTGGCCTGTTTTCTTGTACCCTGCATGAATATGACACTTTGTTGATGGTATTATAATCGGTCTTCCCCTGTAAGCATGACACAGACTGCGTTTCTTTCTTCACACGAGTGAATTCATGGGTGTATATGAAGAGGGGGAGGGGTGCTTTGACACTTCCTTTTCTCTTGCTTTTCAGGCTGGTGCGTGAGGTGACGGGGGTGAATGTGAACATGCGTGTCGGGATCCACAGTGGGCGTGTACATTGCGGAGTGCTGGGCCTACGCAAGTGGCAGTTTGACGTCTGGTCCAATGATGTCACCCTGGCCAACCACATGGAGGCTGGTGGCAAAGCTGGGTAAGTCCAGTCCCCATAGGCCTGAAGAAAGGCAGGGGCAGTGATGGCCAGTGGTCAGGCATGATGGCAGTAGGGAGTCCTAGAACTTGTGGCTGGAGAGCCACAAAGTCTCTGTCTTTGGAGTAAAAGGAGGAGAAAGTTGGATTGGTGGAATTACTAAGAGGTTGCTCCATAAAGAGGAATGAGTTGATAGCTGGAACTGTAGGGTTGTGTCTGTTGCCTGAGACAGATCGTGTGGAGGTGAACAGCTTGTACATGTATTTGTGGGTAGGCTGGAGGAGGATTTGTGAGCTCCCCCTTGGCGGATGTCACAAGCGCTGTCCAATAGGCGCCACCTTCCCTGTCCCAAAGGGCCTGCCCTATCCTTGATACTTGGAAGTGGGGGTTGCTGTTATCCAAAAAATGAGGCAAGGGTTTATTTTTAAACAGCAGCCATTGTCCCGCTGCCACAAAGATGCATTTTTGCTGGGGCAACGTTGTCTGACCACCTCAGCCACCTCCACATGGCTCTGCCCACCTCTGTGCCAGGAGAGGCCCCATAGTTTTGCATAAACAAGCAGCTTGGTTCGGCCAGGACTTCAGCTTGCTGGTGGCATGAGCTAAACCAGGCTCTCTAGTTTTGGTGGTCATGGTCTTGACCCAATGGTGGGGAACTGGATCTAAGCTTGCAGGCCAAGCTTGACAGGTGGGTGGGGTGGACCACCCTGACAAGCACCTGATAGCAAGTGGCCCAATTTGGCCCTCTTGGTTTGGAGTCAATCCTTGCAGGCAAAGTCACTGCCATCGGCTTATCCCTGGCACTCTTGCAAATCCCTGTCCCCACTGCTTGAAGTGGCCTTGCAGGCCACAAAGGAGGGCCCGTGGGCAGGAGTTTCTCCACTACTGCATGGGCCAGGTGTGGTGAAGGTGACCAAAGATCTCTTCCCTTGAAGCTTCTCCAATGGCTTTTCCCAGTTGCCACCTGCAGCCTCTTCACACTTCTACTCCCTTCATTCAACACAACACTCTTGACCCCAACTATCTCCCTTCTCATCTCCCCTTCTTGCACCCATGAAAAGCCACCAGTCATTGCCTCCCCCAGTCCTGTCTCGGTGGCTTTCAGCCATGCTGTTCCCTGTTCCCGCCTTAGTTCCTGAAGACACACCTTCGAGGCTTTCCCCTGATATTCAGCTTAGTCCACTTTTATCTTCCCTTAATCCTTTTGCTACCTCTTCTAATTTTACTACCCACTTACTTGCCCTTTCTGTTCACTTGCCCATCGAACCTCCCATGAGAGGTGGGAGATTCTCCTTCATTGGAGGTTTTAAAGCAGAGGTTGGATGGCCATCTATCATATATGATCTAGTTGAGATTCCTGCATTGCAAGGGGTTGGACTAGATGACCCTTGGGGTCCCATCCAGCTCTGCAGTTCTATGGTTCCATGATTCTAGCCTCTTGCTCTCCAGCTTCGTGGGCAGAGACCAAACCACTTACATGTTGAACGGTGTCTTCTTCTTCCTCTCGTGCATATTAATTGGCAGTTGTAGGTGTGGCTCAGAGGGAGTGGGAGAGGGGGGGCTCCACCTGAGTGACAAAAGTTCTGTGCTAGGCGGATCCACATTACGCGAGCCACGCTGCAGTACCTGAATGAGGACTACGAAGTGGAGCCAGGGCACGGGGGCGAGCGCAATGCCTACCTTAAGGAGCACAACATCGACACCTTCTTCATCGTGGGCTGCAGCCAGAAACGAGTGAGTCCTGGAGGGGCTGGGGACTGGGGAAGAATATCACAGCAATTTGCTCTTGTGCAGGGGTCACGAAAGGCTTTCCCACTGTGGCTCTTGGGCAGGTCTCCCCGTTTTCTCTGTCTTTTTAAAGGGAAGCCTCTAGCCCTCCTGGAAAAAAGTTATGGAGCAAAATGTGAATATACCTTCTGAGGTATATGTTTCCTGGTACTGAGATAGGTTCCCTGTTGCTTTTAGACTGCAAATGTTTGTGTGTGTGTAAGTAGAACCAATACTGTGTGATCCCTCAGAATCACAGCAGGACATACCTCCCTTCCATTAGTAAGTCTGAGGTGGTTGGGGGGTGGTAGTCTCTAAATTTGTGTTATGCCACTTTCCCCACGGCAGTCATTGTGTGTTATGCAGTGCGACCCCAGTGGTAGCAATTTTGTGACTGGCACGCCCTGCACACTCTCAAAATTTGATATGTGTCCCGTGGCCCAAAAAAGTTGCCTCCCCCCCTTCTCTAGGGTGTGGAGAGTTAGAAAACGTACCTGCCAGCCAGCAGGGCGCTGCTTATGCCCTGTAGGTATGGTTCATGGGGAAGGTGAGCATTCTGCTATCCAAAGCTGGAGCAGTGGAAGCTGAAACTCTGGCCGGCCAAGATGAGCAGCCTTATTCCAGGGGAGGGTATTGGAAAGGGCCTTCTCCCCCCCCTCCCCATGGCCCCCTCCCCCCCCCCCCAGCTTCTTTGTTTGTACCTCCATGACCTGTTTTTCTCTCGGACAGAAAGAGGAGAAGGCCATCTTAGCCAAGCTGCAAAGGGCTCAGGCCAATTCTACCGAAGGACTGGTTCCTCGCTGGGTGCCCGAGCGCTCCTTCCCCCGGACGAAGGACTCCAAGGCCTTCCGACAGATGGTGAGTGCCAGCGAGGGACAGAGAGAGGGCTTGCTTTGGGGGCACACCCAGCCAAGAGGGTGGGAGCAAAAGGCAACCGGGCTTTGATCACATTACACACCTGCTTGCAGGTCCTGGGTGGGTAATGATCTGTTGTGTACATTTTACACTATTTATTATCCTTAGAGAAAGAAATGGAAGCTTCCACAAGGGCTTGCTCTCACGAATGTTTGAGCACAGAGGGTTGTAGCCAACTTAAGAGTAGACCTGTTACTCTTCATGGACCTAAGTTAAGCCATGTCTTAATTTCAATGAGTCTGCTCTGAGCCAGGCTAGCATTGGCTACAACCCATAGTGCCCATGGCAAAAGCCTTGCCTGTGTGGGCTTTTCTGACTGTGTGGCAAGCTGGTCACATGGCAGCATGTGCAGGATCTGGTCTCTTCGCTTCTTATTATTGGCGCAGATGAAGCTGATGTCTCTTATGGAGTCCAGTATTAATCTACTTTGCCCAGATTGATTGGCAAAAGGACTTTGGGTGGGGGTCTTTCCAAGGGCTGCTTATGTGAGCTCCTTTTACCCGAGCGGCTGGGGAATGAGCATGGCGAAATCTACGCATCCAGAGCCTGTCTCCACTGCCATTTGGGCTGCTTCACACAGGCTCTTGAATGCCAGCCCAAGTGGGAAAAGCCTTAAAACATCCTCAGAGTGCTTGAGAAGGGAGCCACAAATAACTTCCCTCTTTGGTGGCATGGGTGGCACAGTGAAGAAATCTGTCGTGCTTGATTCTGCGACTTGCAGTGGAGCAAAGGAGAAAGCATGTGGAATTAAGGGAGAGGATTTCTCTGAGGCTTCTGTGCATTAAGGCTGTTTATAGGTCAGAGCAGCACCTTGACTTGTGCCAAGGAGACAATAGTGAGCCCTGTGCCAAAGGAGTTGGCCCAGAGTGAGGGGGGATGGGGATAGGGTGGGAGTAGCTGTTTAAGGCCATAGGCCATAACCATAAAGTTGCTTCCAGTGCAGTTGGATTACCAGCCATAAAACCGAACGTGTCACATGCCAGAGTTACAGTTTTACCCCACTTGCAGCAAATTGCATCCATGAGAACCAGGCTGTTACTGATCCTAGCAGCTGAAAAAGCAAATAATGTCCCCACCCTTTATGTGATGTACAGATAATATATTTGATGCTCAGCAAGCAGGCTGTTTTTCTCTTTCCTTGTGGCATGAGCCAGTTGGAGGCTTTGGGCTGAATCTGCTCACGTAATTTTTCTAAGATCACAAGGATGGCATAAATATATATATAATGTGGGAAGTCCTCCTCTATCTCCCTCCCAGCTCAGCGTGAACCTACCCATGTTACAAGAACTTCCTTGGAGACTCTGTTCTTCCTGAACCCTTTTGCCATTTGAAGTAAATTGAGGGCAGCGTTACTTGGGATATGACCTCCTTGGTGGTGGAATCCAAACTCTGGAAGTCCCTCCCAAGGGATATTCACGCATTCCCTGATCTCTGTTAATTTTTGCTGCTGTTATTGATCTAGGCTGTGCCATTCCAGGCTGCCCTCAAAGTTGGAAGAGAATCTCCCGCCTTCTGCTAGCTTTTGGTCATTGTTTATTGCTGCTAACTTGATTGATTGATTAGTTCTTGATTATTATTATTTTTAAAAAAACACATTAAGTCTCCCCTCGAATTATATTTATTTGGGTTCTTATTGTTAACCACTGTGTAGTTGCTTTGGCTCAAAAAGGCAGGATATAAATTTTCTAATAAATAAAAGCCTAGATCCATATGGAGATATTGAGTAGCACCGCTTTTTAACTTTGGAGAGGAACTGGGTTTTGAAATGAGATGTCGGCACACCAGATGTCCAAGAGTCTGCTTGGGTGTTGCAGCAGACGCGAAGAAGCATAGGGAACCTCCTCAATGTGTGTTTTTGAATATGTGTGTGGAATGAAGCCTGCTGTCTTTCTGTCTAGGAGTACCCTCCATGAGGACAGCAGAAGGGCAGATAAGTAGACTACACCACCAGCACAAATCCAGCTATTTACCCTGTCAATCTTTTAGAGGCTAGCTGACCAATGTTAAAAGGAAATCTATTGATACCATGCAGATAGGGAAGATCTGATGAGTTGTGTCAGCACATCATATTTTCCCTCGAGATAATCATCCTGAGAGACCAGCTAATTGGACAAAGGAGGTGTCAAATATCCTAGAAACAAGACGACAAAATTACTTTTGTGCCTTCTTTTTGTTTTTTGGAAAAAAAAGTTATGGAAGGGATGGGGGTTAAAGTAGGACAGCATTGGTAGAGCACATATGCTGCATGCAGATGGTTCCTGGCATCAGTCCCTGTTGTCTCCAGTTAAACAGATCAAGTAGAAAAACCTCTACACCAATGTGCTGTAGTGGTTAAGAGCAGTGGACTCATAATCTGGGGAACCGGGTTCGTGTCTCGGCTCCTCCACATGCAGCTGCTGGGTGACCTTGGGCCAGTCACACTTCTCTGAAGT
Source organism: Podarcis liolepis (assembly GCF_965112155.1). Taxonomy (NCBI): domain Eukaryota; kingdom Metazoa; phylum Chordata; class Lepidosauria; order Squamata; family Lacertidae; genus Podarcis; species Podarcis liolepis. The sequence continues at coordinate 5,577,350 of NC_139555.1, forward strand.
CTCTCAGCCTCACTCACCTCACAGAGTGTTTGGTGTAGGAGAGGAAGAGAAAGGAGATTGTTAGCTGCTTTGAGACTCCTTAGGGTAGTGATAAAGCGGGATATCAAACCCAAACTACTACTACTACTACTACTACTACTCTTCTTCGTCTTCGTCTTCGTCTTCTTCTTCTATTAACCCGAGACCTTGGAAAGAGACTGTCAGAGTTGATAGTGCCAGGCTAGGTGTATAAAGAGAGCCAGTGTGGTGTAGTGGTTAAGAGCGGTAGTCTCGTAATCTGGGGAACCGGGTTCGCGTCTCCGCTCCTCCACATGCAGCTGCTGGGTGACCTTGGGCCAGTCACACTTCTCTGAAGTCTCTCAGCCTCACTCACCTCACAGAGTGTTTGTTGTAGGAGAGGAAGAGAAAGGAGATTGTTAGCTGCTTTGAGACTCCTTAGGGTAGTGATAAAGCGGGATATCAAACCCAAACTACTACTACTACTCCTACTCCTACTACTACTCCTACTCTTCTTCCTCCTCCTCCTCCTCCTCTTCTTCTTCTTCTTCTTCTTCTTCTTCTTCTTCTTCTTCTTCTATTAGCCCGAGACCTTGGAAAGAGACTGTCAGAGTTGATAGTGCCAGGCTAGGTGTATAAAGGGACTAAAGAGCAAGTATGGAGTAGCAGCTAAGAGTGTTGGACTAGGGACTGAAAGACCAGGCTTCAAATCCCCACTCAGCCAGGAAGTTCATGGGGTGACCTTGGCTCAGTCACCTTCTCTCAGCCTAACCTACCTCACATGGTGGTTGTGAGGATACAGTGGGATAGGGGGAGAACTGTGCCCACAACCGAGAGCTCCTCAGAGCATAGGATGGATAGAAATGCCAGAAAGTAAATTGGCTTCCTCGGCTCCTGAATACCTGGGGCCCAGCTCTCTCAGGGGGAGGCACAACAAGGGGCTGAGGGAAGGAAACTCTTTCATGCTTCTGGTGGACTGTGTAAGCAGGCACAAATTGGGTACCATGCCCATGTCACCCCAACCCACCCACCCTGGCTCCATGTTGGCTGAAACAGGATGGTTTTCAAAATGTCTGGAGACCCAGATGTGGGGCAGAGCTAAAAAGTGCAGTGTTCTACAACTGGAGAATCACAATTAACCGTTTTATCTGAAAACTGAATGGGTGGGGGCAGAGTGTGGATTCTTAAAAGTTTGGCCTCTGGTGAAGAAATGTCTAGTTACAATACGGATTTTGAAGGCATTGGGAGTACATGGCCTTCTGAGCTTTGCCAAATGAATCCAAAGCATTTGGGTTTCTTGGGCTGTTTAAGAAATACAACAGCTATCAGGACAGAAGGTGCTTGCTTCAGGAGCTAGGAGGATTATTTTGAAGCATTAGGGCTGAGGGCCACATTCACATGTGAAAGAGCATTTATTACCACAGAAGGCAGGAGCAAAGTTATGGGGAGTTGTTCCTTCATGTGAAAACAAGTAGAACAGTTCTTCTCCACATTAGAGGAAAGTCTTCTGTGTGTAAAGGGTTTTTGAAGTGGTGGCTTTTGTGGGGAGCAGGAGAATGTCCAGATTCTCTTTTTATGGCTTGTTGGTTGGGTGGGTGTGTTGCTAGCGGCCATTCTGAGCAGGTGGATTTTGCCTGGGGCAGTTTCAGTGCAGGTTGTTTCCAATCAGGCACTCACCTGAGCAAGAGGTGAGGTGAGCGGCTAACTAGGAAGAATTTCGTGCCTGAATTAGTCTGGACTATCTTGCTTGGGTGACAAGAATGAGAGTTGCTTGTGTGCTTGTTCGATGGGTAGGGGAACCTCCCAAGGTTTTCTGGGCATTCATGTAACAAAAGCCTGAGCCCTTTCTGCCCTTAATCCGGTGTTTCCCCAAGTTATCGTCTGATAAGTAGGGCACACCTTTTCCCGCCTCCATTTCATCGGAACAGATTTTATGTTGAGAAAATGTGCAAAAGTAAGAGGAGGTCTCTTACTTCTCAAAGGAGGTCGCCCCCTAGATTTCTGTGCAAGACCCCGGTGCCAGGGTGCAAACCTGGTTTTGCTACTCAGGCAGAGATGTAACTGTTGGCCTCCTAGGGGGCAGGTAATTCTGCCATGTCTATCTATACATGGAGTGTATTTACATGCTCCAGTTGCACCCAGTGGAGTGATATATCAGAATTAATTGCTCCTACTAGAGGCTGCTGCAAAGGGGCAAGGCAAGGTCTATGAGTTTTATTCAGCTAGGTCCTACTCAGTGTAGACCAACTGAAATTAACCAACCTTTGTTAGTCATGGCTGTTAACTTCAGTGGGTCTCCTACTTTGAGTCGGACAAGTGTTGAATGCATGCAGTGCATGCATTTCCTTTGTTGCCAAGTACGGTGCGGCTCAAATTACATAAATTGTTAAATTTATTTCATGGCACACAGTTTAGGATTTACTGATCTAGCATTGGAAGGAGTAATTCTTCCCCTCCCTGTTAATCATCCACATTCCCCCCACCTCCCAGTATATAAAGTTTAGGCTGGGTCTGCCTATGGAGCAGAATGAGGTCTTGAGACCTGGTACATGTGAGGCTTGCAACAAAATATACAGTGGTACCTCGGGTTAAGTACTTAATTCATTCCGGAGGTCCGTTCTTAACCTGAAACTGTTCTTAACCTGAAGCACCACTTTAGCTAATGGGGCCTTCCACTGCCGCCACGCTGCCGGAGCACAATTTCTGTTCTCATCCTGAAGCAAAGTTCTTAACCTGAAGCACTATTTCTGGGTTAGTGGAGTCTGTAACCTGAAGCGTATGTAACCCGAGGTACCACTGTAGTAGGATTGAGTGTTCCTGTTCAAGATCCCAACCACTTTTGACCTCTTCTGTTCCCACTTCACATACAACTGGCCAGCATTCTCTGCCCACTGAACATATTTGGGCTGCTTTGAGGGGGGGTTTTCCAAAAAAAATAAATATATACTGGCAAACTCTGGGGTTCTTCTGTATGTTTATGTGTGAATGGTGCTATTTTGACTACGCAAGGTGTGGGGTCACTTCTGTGTGCTCCCCATGTAATAAAAGAAGCATAGCTGAGAAGAGATGCAGCTTCTCCCCTCCTTTCTCTGAGCATGGAGTACTCTTCTATGGAAAAGCTTTCAAAAACGTTCCTTCCCCTCTTTCTTGCTTAGAGTCGGTCTGCTCTACTGCCTCCGTTGTGCTGCAGGTGTCGAGCACATCTCAAAGAGAGTTTTGGAGAAAGGTCCCCTTCTGGACCCAGCTTCCTTCCCCTGCTATCAGCCGCCACAGCCAACAGCTCTCTCTCTCTCACCCTTTTCTTCCCACCCGCCGGCACGCCTCACCCTTGGTCTTTCTAGGAGATCTGGAATCTTGCTTCCCCTGAGTCTTTCCTACTTCCTTCCTGTGACCTCGGCACAATGCCCTGCTTCTCTAAGTCTCCCTCCTCCCAGCCCTATTTTGCTTCATAAATTGCATGGAGCATTGTTATAGCAACAGTTGTTGCACATTGGGGCAGCTATTGTTCCCAATTTGTGTGTGACAGGGAGGGGGAGATTTCGAAACTAACATGGCTATGGCCATTATCTTGATGTGCTGGCTAACTTTAAGACTTTGGAAGCATTTTTTAATATATAAAAAAATAAGTTACTACATGTTGTTTGCTTTGTGAGATTTTCACAAAAAGCCAAGGTGACAACCTATTTAAATAGCTGGGATTCCTCAGTCGGTAGAGCATAAGAGTCTTAATCTCAGGGTTGTGGGTTCAAGGCAAAATATTCCTGCATTTCAGAGGGTTGGACTAGATGACCCTTGTTGTCCCTTCCAACTCTACAGTTCTATGAGTCTATGAACTGAGTGAGGCCTTAGCATGAAATCTACCAGCTTCTGCACAATCCTGAGAGCCTTGGCTTTTATTTCAAACAAAACAAAAGCAAGTTTGTAGCCCCCACAGCCCGTGTATGAATGAGAAAATACAGATGGCTACGTTTTTGGCTCTCATGGCCAGGGTGTGACCCACAAGACCCTTTTAGCTGATCACCAATGCTTAAGCAAACGGTGTGACATTTTAATTCTGAGTTTCTGCAGAATGACCTTGGCTGTGCCTCTACACACTTGTTCCACGGCTATGAGGGCCCTTATTGTTAGATGTTGATAACTTTATCACAGAGCCTGACCGCATCTGAAGGGATCCGATTGTGCCACAAAATATACTCCCAGCCCACAGACACGTTTCTTGAGAATAGATGGCAGATCCCCTGATACTGAAACTGCCTTTCCCTGGTTTCAAAACCAAAGAGTGTTGGGGGGTTTTTCAGTGAGACTTCGTGCATTGCAACAATTTTTTTTCTCACTGCACCTTCCTTTTTCTGTGCTGGAAAAATCCCATTTGCCCTGCTTAAATGAAACATGGTTGTCTAGGGATTTTAAACACTGTCAGCTCCGCATTAAGGTTGGTTATTTAATGCAATATCTATCCAGACTTCTTAGTCTAAGAAATGATAGGTCATAGAGACTATCTCAATTTCTGGCAATATACTTGTATGCAGAACCTTGTACCCGCTACCCTGATTTCAAAAGTGTAAAGTGTAAATTGAGCAAGATTTTAAGCCAATTTGCATAATTCCAGAGTTTTTAAAAAACCACCACTACCACTTAATGTGTTCTTCTTCATCATATTGTCACAGTTTTCTGGTTGCTAAGGGACGACCCGTGGTCTTGTGCCATTCACTGTGAAGGGTTGCTGTTACTTTGTTGATTGCTCGATTGCAGGTTGTTGCTATGGCACTGGTTGCTCAGTGGGTTTTGTGGTGTGGCATCTGTTGCCATGGCATTCTTTGCATCTTAGGAGGAGCTTCATTAGCATGGTAGGAGGAGCAACTCTGCCAGTGGTGGCAGTCCATTGTCTGACATGGTTTGGTAGTGGCTGATTGGTTGCCACGATACTAGTGGCTGTTGCATGATCTGGCAGTGCCCTTTGCTCCCAGCAGCTGTTGTTGTAGTTTAGCTACTTCAATACAGTGGAACGGTTTGTTGGTGGTTCTGGTGCCTCAGGAAAGTCTCTGGGCTCAGGCTTTGACTTGTGCTAGGAGCCTGGGAGTGAAGCAGTTTGGGGTCACTTCAGCCCTACATGAATTTCTGAATTACTTACCTTTTCCTCTAATTATGGTTGGGTCACTTCCTGCTCAGATTAAGCCCTACTTGGCCAAAGGCGTGAGGGCAAAAAACTGTGTTGTGGTCACCAGCAACACCCTTTCCCCCAATGCCCCACATATCTGCTCCCAGGCTTCTCACATTCAGGTCTGGAAAGAGATTAAAAGTGTATTCAGCTGGATGATGACCAGGAACTCTCTGCATGTTGGGGATGTCACAAGGTGGGGCCAATGTTTCTGTTATGTACTGAAGTTCTCACCCTGGGCCAGCAGGGGGATACTGTAGATAGTTATGCAAATAAGGGATCGAAAGTGACGTTCAGTGATTGGATAGTTTTAGAAAGTTGTTACAGTAACGTTGTACTGGAGCTCTATATAAGCAGGCTGACTGAACCCTTTAGTTCAGTTCAGTTCTGTCCTGGCCTGTGAATAAACAAGAGCTGTTTGAAGAATCGCTGTGTCGTCTGATATGTTCACCCACAACTTAACAGTTTCTTCCACCCATACACAGTCTGGGCCCTTATGAGTTTGACTCAAGTGCCTGAACAGGACTTTAGACTTACGGCTATCCTGTTGAAGAGGAACCTGTTAAGATGGCCTGCTTTCAGAGGCTGTTGGATTCCCGAAAGGCCTTGGGCAGTTTGGGGCTAGTGTTTCTGTCAATGCTTTGCTGTGTGGAACATGGAGGTGATTCAGACAGGTGAATAATCACTCCCGCTAGAAAGAGTCCATTTGCTCCTTGGTTTGCTGCACTGGCTAGCATGGTGTTGGCAGTAGCGAATCCAACCAAACGGAGGTAACTGTTCATGATTGCCATTATTGACACAGTAGATTCAGTGAAGGAAGAACACTTCCCCCTCACTGTTGTAACCTCACAAGGCCATCCACTGGAGGGTATGTGACCTTCTCCATCTGAGCCCATATCCAGCTGTTAAAGACTCCCCAGAGGCCAGCTGCGACTTATTTGCTAATCATTTCAAAGGCAGAATTGCTCATATCTCCCCTGACTGGAATGCCTCCTTTACTGCCGTCTCTGTGATCATGTTCAGAACACCACTGAGTCACATTTTGTCACCGAGGCCTGAGGCCACCGACAGGCTGCTCTGAGGGATGGGGGCAGCCTGGTGCCTGGATGCTCAATCCTTGCCCTTCCTGGCTCATTACATCTGCCTGGGGTAGTTTCATCTGCTGGGTCTAGGGGCTAAAAATGTCTCTTTCTGAGATAAGACTACCTTTTAGAGAAAATTAAGGTATAACCATTTTCCTGCATTGCAGAGGGTTGGAATAGATAACCCTTGGGGTTCCTTCCAACTTTACAGTTCTACGATTCTATGACCATTCTTGATAAAGGGCATCCAAAGATTCCCTCCTCCGCCCCCGACATTACAAACATTCCATTTGGGGGCAAGGTTCTTGAACTGAAACTCAATCGAGACAGGATGGAGCTACTATGCATGGCTTATCTGACCAAGAAAGTGTGGTTCAGCCTGTTCTGGCTGTGGTTAAGGATTAGATCTGTAGTCTTGGTATGCTATTTGGACGGATGTTATTCGGACAGAGAAGTTAGGCTGGCCTCAACTAGAGCCAGGGCTTTTTCGGCTGTGGCTCCGATCTGGTGGAACACTCTGCCACAAGAGTCCAGGGCCCTGCGGGACTTGACATCTTTCCGCAGGGACTGCAAGACAGAGCTGTTCCACCAGGCCTTTGGCCAGGGCACAGCCTGACTCCCTCCCTCAGCAATCTTCGCGGAGCTCTGGCCCAATGGTTGCCAGTGGCTTGAATAAATTAATTTTATAATGAATGGTTTTAGAGTGTTGTTTATGCTGTACTTTTGTACTGTTTTATTGTTGTTAGCCGCCCTGAGCCCGGCTTCGGCTAGGGAGGGCGGGATATAAATAAATTTTATTATTATTATTATTATTATTATTATTATTATTATTATTATTATTTTGGTGGAGAACCCAGTTGCTTTCTCGGCTTCTAGATCCTTTTTACCACCTTGGGTGGTACACCAGATGTGGTTTCTCCTTGGCCGAGATTCCAAGCTGTAGTTTAGTATGCACTGATAACATCCCATTTTGATTATTGTATTTAGTGTGTTATATGAGGAGACCCTTTAGAAGCTTCAGGTGGTTTAAAATACTGAAGATTGCTGCTGGGAATTTGGGGTTTTGATTGTCTCTCACCAGTTTTGAAATCAACGGTGGTGGCTTCCTGTCTGCTTCTAGGTACGATTCAAAGTTCTGGTTTTGACCTTCAAGTCTCTAAATGAGTTGGGTGACTCTGGAAGCCCATTTTCAAGTGCTCCCTCCATCTAAGGAGAAGTGGGAGGGGGAGCCAAGATGGAACTTTCTCTCTGTTTGCACCCTGCCTTTGAAATGTGTTCCCCAAGAGAGATTTGCCTTGCACTGACTTGGTTTATCTTCTCAGCACCAGGTGTATACCATTCCCTCCCCCCAGGTCTTTTTGCTACTGCTGTGTAGCAGTAAAAGGTAAAGGGACCCCTGACCATTAGGTCCAGTCATGGCCAACTCTGGGGTTGCGGCGCTCATCTCGCTTTATTGGCTGAGGGAGCCGGCGTACAGCTTCCGGGTCATGTGGCCAGCATGACTAAGCCGCTTCTGGCGAACCAGAGCAGCACACGGAAACGCCGTTTACCTTCCCGCTGCAGTGGTACCTATTTATATACTTGCACTTTGACGTGCTTTCGAACTGCTAGGTTGGCAGGAGGTCCTGATCTTATGTGGTTTTAATAACTGTATGTTATGCTCTGCTGTTTTAATATTTTACGTAGATATTTCTCTATTATTATTATTATTATTATTATTACTACTACTACTACTACTATTATTCATATTTTATTTTTATCCAACCTTTTCTCCAAAGACCTCAAGTTGGTATTGATGGTTCTCCCCCTCCGCATTTTATCCCGGGTTTCGGTTGAGAGGTGGTGACTAGCCCAAGGTCAGCCAGTGGGTTTCATGGCTGAGTGGGGATTTGGTCTCCCAGGCACTCTAACCACTATACCACATTAGCAGTATTTTGGTGAAACAATACTTAGCAGGATTTTAAACAACTCTCCTCCCAACCCACCAGCTGATTGGCAGGTGTGCGTGTGTGTGTGTGTGTGTATGGTTTGGGGGATATGACCCCAGAGCCCTAATTGGACCCCCTAATGGACCACTGCACTGGAGATTCCCCACCGCTCTCACAAATAAATAAATAAATAAATAAATAAACAAATAGATATTGCAGGTATTGCAAGACTAATAGCATTCCCTCACAGTTGTTAGCCATCTCTGCACTTTAGACATTCACAGTAAAGATTGTGTGATTATATATTAATGTTCTAAAAAGATCACAAGTTCTACATTTTTTGTGCATGTGTATACAATTTTCTTAAAATCTTCTGTGAACACTTGAACACTTGAATGATATCCACACTGTGGAGAAGTCTTCTAGCAAAGCTCTGATGGGAATCCATGCTTTTGACTTTCTGGTGTCTCTTGAATACTGTTTTTAGGACAACAGGCTTTTGCAGCTGTTTGATTAGCCAGTCACTTGGATGATTTTTCGAATTGTTTTTAATGGCTCTTAATATTTTGTTGTTGCGAACCACCCTGGTATTTTAAGATAAGGTGGTACAAAAATACTTTTATGAATAAATATAAATATCTGTTTCCTCTCTGTGTCTCCCTCTCCTTTCTCAGGGTATTGATGATTCCAGCAAAGACAAGTGAGTATCTTGCCTTGCTCTTGGGACCCTAGCAGCGGGTAGGGAGGCTGTGCCAGCTAGAGCCCCTTGCCTGTGTTGGGACAGTCTGGGAGCTGATTCTGCAACGAGTGGCGAGATGAATGTGGGGGGAGGGACTTCACTGGCAAGGCTTGCTTTACTGCCACTTGATGCCCACACAACTAGTCATAAAACTGGGACATCTTTCCCTTGCAGCCGAAGCACGCAGGAGGCCCTGAACCCTGAAGATGAAGTTGATGAGTTTCTGGGCAGAGCCATTGATGCTCGAAGCATTGACCAGCTGCGCAAAGACCATGTCAAGCGCTTCCTGCTCACTTTCCAGAAGCCAGAGTTGGAGAAGAAGGTACCTTCCCAGTCTTCAGCTTTCAGTCTGGACATGGAAATCCCACCCCTCTTTGTTCCAGTTCAGGCAGAACCACCCCCACTCCCCACTGGTAACTTCTCTTTATCTTCTCCTTCCACCCTGCAGTATTCCAAAAAGGTGGATACCCGCTTTGGCGGCTACGTGGCTTGCACCGTCCTTGTCTTCTGCTTCATTTGCTGTATCCAGATTGTCATCTTCCCGCAGTGAGTGACACATATGCAAGAGTACGTTTGTCATGTACTCTTTCTGCAAACGTGGTACATATGAATTTCATGCCCGTGTGTTCATGTGCACACGCAGTGAAGGCACACGCTTCACAGGATCCCAGTATGTGCAGTGGGTCTGCATCCTACACTTCTCCATTGCTGCATATGGTAGCCATAGGCGAGGTAAGGTGGCATGTATAGATGCATAGTCCTAAGCACACCTAGTTCTCATAAAGGCTTATTATGCACTACTTGCCATCATGTGCCACCAACAGATGCACAGGACCCTCAAGCCGCTGATTCCCAATCAAGGCACACCCTGACGCTGTGGAAGAAATTGGGCCGGGGGAACCTCAAAGTCATAGGAAGCTGCTTTCTACCAATTCCAACTATTGGCCCCTTCTTGGTCATTATTGTCAGCACCAGCTGGTGGAAGCTCTCCAAGATTTCAGACGGGAGTCTTTCTGCTCTCTGCCTGGAGACACCAGGGATTGAGTCAGGGACATCCTGCATGCAAAGCCGGTGTCGTACCACTAAACCACAGTCCTTCTCTCAACTCCATCTCCTTGTCCACAAGCGTGGAGGAACGCTGCTTGAACCAATGGGTTTCAATTTCCAACTGGATAACCCAAGATATCCCTCATATATTTAGCCAACTCTGCCTGGATTCCAGTCAGTAAAATTATTTGCTGCCACAAATGTTTTAGGGGAAGAATTTCAGTTGCAGTTATTAGAGAGCATAGATGTGCTGTCTATCTGTGAGTATATTTACACTTTGAACCACGACACCCAAGTTCCCCCTCTCGCCTGTGTTACACACCTGATGCAGAAGGGGTTGGCAAATGTCCACGTGACAACATTGTGAGAAAAGGCGATATGCTAGACTGATTAAATGGCTAATTTGGGGATATCATTGAGCGAAGGAGGGGTAAATGGGGAAGTGGGGAGAGCACAGTCTGTGGTTGTGGAGGTTTTCGCTTTCAGGCTGATTCTTAAGCAAAAAGAGGAGAAGTGACTTACCAACACAGCCAAACTGGTCTTGGGAGTCAGGGGTCACCACAAGTGGAAAACCCACACAATACACTATTTTAAATTGTTTTAATTTAACATTCTGTCTTGCAACAATATGCACAATATTGTTAACTTACACAGTACTTCTGCCTTCCCTGCACCTGGGGCCTGGATCTTGTTGGGGCCACAATTCTATCATCCCTGACCATTGGCCACACTGACAGGGACTGGTGGGACTCCACCAACATTTGATGAGTGGTGGAAAGCCACACGCGTTATGGTGTTCTCCTGACTGGTGGGGCTGATTCTGCCTTGTCTCCCCGCAGCTCCCCTCTGATGCTTGGCGCCTACATCAGCATCTTTGTCATCCTGGCCACCATCCTTTTTGTCTGTGGCATCTACTCCTGCCTTGGCGTAAGTGATTTTCTCTTCATTGGGACCCCATGTCTTTGTGACTCCTCACTATCCCAAGGACTCCCTGACCTTCCCTCTGCCAGCCCTTGGACCCCACTTGGGAACACCCCTTATGCCTTTTGAGGGTGCAGTGTGTGGGTTCAGTCTGGTTCCATGTGCAGTTCCTGGGCTTTTGCCACAGTGTCACCCCCCTGCCCCTTAAGCCCTTGATATGCTGGGCTGAGCAGAAGGGCCTGCTGTCCTGGTGTCAGGTTCCTGTCCATTAAGGGTGAGGAAAGGCAAAGCAAGTCAGCAGCCAGGAGGAGAAGGGTCCCTTAGTTGCTCAGGCCAATGAACAAGTTGGGTCTGGAAGGTTTTACATGGATCTGAGAGTATCTTCTGACCACCTCTGTCCTACTGTACCTAAGAGGCTTTCTGGCTAATCTCCCTGCAGTTTCCTCCTCAGACCAGTCAGAACACAGGAAGCTAACTTCTGTACCAAGCCAGACTATTTGTTCTCCCGGTGCTGCCCTGGCTGGCAACTGCTCTCTAAGGTCTCTCAAACCTGCTCTGTTCAACAGGTCATGCCAGGGAGTAGGCCTGGGACCTTCTCCATACCAAGCAGGACCTCTGCCCCTAAGTGCGCAAGCTAAATCCCCACCTGTTATTGCCTGGGTTCAGAACCTGCTGTGGGTCTGAATGCTAACACCTGATTCTGGTGTAACCAGGCTGGTGTGGGTGAGGGGGCAGTCAAGGCTTGTTCTAGCCTCTTGGGCATAACGGGGTGTGTGGTGGCGGCCCCCCCATCTCATACGACCTCTCGTGACTCCCTACAGCCTTTTCCAGCGGCCTTGCAGCGTGTCTCCCGCAAGATTATCCAGTCCCGAATGAACAGCACGATTACTGGTGTTGCTGCCATCCTGCTGGTCTTCATCTCTGCTTTTGTCAACATGGTATGAGGGTTGGGAGAGGTGGGCAGGTCTTGCAGTGAGGCCTTGACTGGTGTGGGGACAGTTGAGAACCAAGGCGATATGGGAGTCAGGAAAGAGCACAAAGGTTGCTCTAGGCTGGAGATACACACACACGAGAGAGAGAGAGAGAGAGAGAGAGAGAGAGAGAGAGAGAGAGAGGGACTAAAGTGGTTTGAGGGAGTTATGCACACGCTTCTCATGTCCTGCTGTTCCCCGGATCAAGCAGGTGTTTGGAACAGTACAAAATTGTATTTACCAGTGGGCAAAAGTGGGAAGAAAGTATACATTATGAGCAGGATTCAGTGGCGTAGCGTGGGTTGTCAGCACCCGGGGCAAGGCAAGTAATTTGCGCCCCCTAACCCGTGGATTTGCGCCCCCTAACCCTAACCCCCAGATGTTGCGCCTGGGGCAGCCGGCCCCCCCTGCACCCCCCACGCTACGCCACTGGCAGGATTCCCACTTCCAACCCTCTCTGAACCTTCAACTCTCCAAAGAACCCTTTGTCTGTCTGCGGCCCCAGAGCCCAGGCATTGGCTCTCCATTATCCTGGTTGCCATAAGTCTCTGGCGTTGGGCGGGATCGGGCAAGCCCAGAGCAAACAAGAGCAGCATTGAGTTCCCTGTCAGCCCTACATAGTCGGCCATTTTTCCCCCCTCAACCCAGTTTGCTTGCAGCCGGCTCCGCCTCCAAGACTGCGCTGCCGGGTTTCTCAACATTACTCCAGCCGCCGTGGGGCCCTGCCACCTACATGCCCTCAACTACTCGTTGGCATCAGACACTCTGCCCTGCCAGGAAAATGGCGCTTCTAGCTGCAGCTTCCCTGAGGTACGTGTATTTCAGAAAGATCGGGGCGGGGGGTTGCATGAGGTGTGAAGAGTTGTGGGTGGGACTTGGGGGTTCAGTCACTGGGCCTGGGGTCAGCATTTACCTCTAAGTCCAAGGATGGTCTCTCCTCCCTTCGTTTACATCCTTGCTCCCACAGAGTGGCTTGATATCTTGTGGGTTTGTGGCCCTGACCGGGCCTTGAAGGTTGCTCAAGTACAGTGGTGCCTCGCAAGACGAAATTAATCCGTTCCGCGAGTCTCTTCGTCTTGCGGTTTTTTGGTCTTGCGAAGCATGGCTATTAGCGGCTTAGCGGCTATTAACGGCTTAGCGGCTTTAAGAAAAAGGAAACAAACTCGCAAGACGTTTCGTCTTGCGAAGCAAGCCCATAGGGAAATTCGTCTTGCGGAACGACTCAAAAAACGGAAAGCTCTTTCGTCTTGCGCGTTTTACGTATTGCGAGGCATTTGTCTTGCGAGGTACCACTGTATGAAATCAGAGGTGGGTGGCATATCTGTGAAGACAGGAGGAGAATGTAACACAAAAGGATCCTGCTGGTTCAGACCAAAGGTCAATTGACTATCCTGTCTCACACAACCCAGGTGCCTGTGGGAACTCCACAAGCAAGGCACGAGGGTGATGATCTACCCCGGTTGCTTGTCTGTGGATAGTGGCTGTTGGTAGAACCATCCTCTGTGAACTTATCTAATCTCTCCTTTAAAAAAATATTGTGGCAGCAAACACTATCCAAATTAAGAGTGGGGAGAAGGAAAGGTCACGCTTGTCTCAAGGGAATGAGTGTGGGCTTTGGGGAGCACGTCTAGCTGTTGTAAGGGGCGTTCTGACATCTCTATCCTTTCCTCCCTGCAGTACTTCACTTACTCGGTGTTGCTGAGTCTACTCGCTTCCTCTGTTTTCCTGCACATCAATAGCCTTGGGAAGCTGGCGTTGCTGATAGGGATGGAGGTGGTGTACCTGGCCATGGCCGAGGGCCCCCAGGGGGTGTTGTTCAACAACTACGACCTGCTGGTGGCAGCTAATGCCCTGTAAGAATCCCCCCTCTCCTCTGGGACTGGAAAAATCTCAAACCTTCAGCCCCTGGGCCTTGAAGTTGTCTGGGTGATTTAAAGTGGGGAGGGTCTTCCAGCTTTCACCCTGCGCTTGTTTTCTTCCATGTTGCCCTCAAATATAACTTTTCCAAACAGCCATGAGTAACCGAGAGAAAATGGGCCCAGCTACAAACCACCACAATAGCAAATAACATCCGAAACAAATATAATATAGCACCGTGGTGGTGGTTTTGTGGCCCTTCAGATATCAGCTGAATCGTGGATTCCCAAAGGTTCTCATTCATGCATTATCTCATGAGAGGGGCTTCTTATTCCTTTGGCACTTTTCCCACTTAAAAACGAAAACTCAGCCAGCTCACAACATAGAAAATCCATAATTGGCACTAGAAGATAAAACAATATGCCCTACAATAATTGACAGACTTACTCCATTTTAACATATGTCATCTACAATTACAATCCTTAGATGTTATATAATAAGTTCATTTTGCCGCTACTGCATAATCCCGTATCTTATTATGCAGTTCTTTAATCGTCGGGAGCTGTAACCATTCTCCTTTTAGCTGCATGTAAGATTGTAGCAGCTGCTAGCAAGTAATAAATCATATCCTTATGTTCTTCCTTCACTGACCCTTCTGAATAACCCAGCAAGAATATGACCGGATGCAGTGGGACTTTGTATCCAAAATTCTTTCGGAATGAACTTGAACCCATTCTTCCTGGATATTTCTTGACTTGTTCATATTTATACCATGTGTGGAAAATTAAGCCAGCAAGCCATCACTGGGCAAACTGCTTCTGTATTTTCTGTGCCCACCTTGAGTGCCCACATCTTTTTCCCCACCCAGGGAGAGGAGAGAGCAGCTTCCTCAGGAGGGGGGAGTTTTAAAGCAGAAAAATCTATTTCTGAGTGAAAGGAGTAAGAACATCCCTTCCTCTGAGAAAATAATTTGCTTCAAATTATATACGAAAGCAGCTCTATTAGCTAAGAAGTGAAAGAAAGGAAACAACTGTAGCTTAATGTTGCATGTTTTTATTAAACAAATTTATATACCGTATTTTTCGCCCTATAGGACGCACTTTTTCCCCTCCAAAAATGAAGGGGAAATGTGTGTGCATCCTATGGGGCGAATGCAGGCTTTCGCTGAAGCCTGGAGAGCGAGAGGGGTCGGTGCGCACCGACCCCTCTCACTCTCCAGGCTTCTGGAGAGCCCCAGCGCCAGCCCCACAAGGTCGGGGGACAGAGGGAGGCGGAACACCACCATCCCGCTGTCTCCCGAAGTGGTTTGGAGGCTGACGGCGGGGAGACCCCGCCACCAGCCCCACAAGCTCCGGGGACAGCTGGGAGGTGCAGCACGTCTCCCCGCTGTCCCCGGACCTGATCTCAAGGCGGGCGGCGGGGAGAAGAGCGCTTCTCCCCGCTGCCTGCCCCGCAAGCTCCGGGGACAGCTGGGAGGCGCAGCGCGTCTCCCCGCTGTCCCCGGACCTGATCTGAAGGCGGGCTGCGGGGAGAAGAGCGCTTCTCCCTGCTGCCTGCCCCACAAGCGCCTGGGGGGGAAATAATTTTTTTCCCCTTTATTCCCCCCCAAAAAAAACTTGATGCGTCCTATGGGCCGGTGCGTCCTCTGGGGCGAAAAATACGGTACCTCTGGGTTGTAATAAAACTTTGAAGTGGTTTACAAAAAATAAACCAGGCATAGGCAAAAATGATTTGTAGACAACTAAATTCGGGGAGCAGAGAAAAAGGAAACAGCGCTGAGCTTGGGGTGTTCTATAAAGCTGCAGAAACCTCTAATTGTGATCCATTCTATCTGGACATGGGTGTTAAACTAAAGAGGAAGCGACTCAATCTCTTCCCATTGCAAGATACTTGGGGCAGAATTCAGGTGCATCATCTACTAGCAGAATCTTCATTGTCTCCCAGCCCATTTCCCCACTTCTAACTCACCCTCAATCTCATTTGCCTTGCATTGTGGGAGGTGGCTTGGAGTGTTGGCATTGGGTGACTTGGGCCTCTCTCTATAAAAATTCTTCTCTCCCCTTCTCACAACAGGCCAGCCTTCAATGAGACCCACAGTAGTCAAGATTGGTGAGTTGGAACCAGAAAGGGAGCCAATTTTGGTGTGGTTGTGGGGAATGGAGGGTCGTGGTTATAAAGGCTACCTAGTGAAGGTGTTACCAAAGCTTTGGGAAGGTTAAGTGTACAGCAAGGGGGTATAGGTGACATCTCCAGATGTTGTTGGACTACAACTCCCACCTTTCCTGACAATAAGCCATACTGATGGGAGTTGCAGTCCAACAATATCTGGAGGCTACTAGTTTGGGGGGAACTGTCCCAAGGCTGTTTTTTAGGGTTTGGGAGAGTGGTAGAAGTCTTTTGGATTTGCAAGCATCAGATTGTGCTGTTTCGTTTATATATAGTGATGCTATATCAGTAACAATGTGACAGAAGCACTATATAGGTACCTGCCCTGAGGAACTTACTGTCCAGGTTTAGACGTGAGGGGAGGGGAGAGAACCTAGCAATGGTGAAGCAATGATAGCAAGGGACAAATATACCGGTAAGCAAATGCAGTTACAGTGGTACCTCTGGTTATGTACTTAATTTGTTCCGGAGGTTCATTCTTAACCTGAAACTGTTCTTAACCTGAAGCACCACTTTAGCTAATGGGGCCTCCCGCTGCCACTGCGCTGCTGCCGTGCGATTTCTGTTCTCATCCTGAAGCAAAGTTCTTAACCCGAGGTACTATTTCTGGGCTAGGGAAGTCTGTAACCTGAAGTGTATGTAACCCGAGGTACCACTGTATATGTGCTTAGGCTTAAGTGGTATATATACACATAAATCGTTGAGATGAAATGAAATTTAAGCAAATTATATATGGAATTTGTGTACCACTTAATATAACAATCTCTGAGTGATTTGAATGAACATGCATTATTCAATGAAAGGTTTTACTTGGAGTAGACCTGTTGAAATTAATGGGCCCAAGGTAGTCAAGTCTGCTCTGAGTAGGAATAACTTGGCTACAACCCAAAGCTTCCTAAGGAAAGCTAAATAAAAACAACATGTAACTGCGTACCACAAATAAAAAAAATAAAAAACTGGAATCACAAATAACAGCTTTTATTTCAGCTTGGGATGGCAGCTACAGAGAAATGCCAAATGCTTTGTGGAAGTGATGGACTTTATGGAGTAACAACGGTGTTTGATTTTTTCCCCATTTCGATTTATATTCCACCTTCTGCATGTAGCACCCAAGCCAGATAACAACCATGTAATGACAGTGCATTCGGGTAGTTCCCTTGGTGTCATAGAATCATAGAGTTGGAAGAGACCACAAGGGCCATTGAGTCCAACCCCCTGCCAAGCAGGGAACACCATCAGAGCACTCCTGACATATGGTTGTCAAGCCTCTGCCTAAAGACCTCCAAAGAAGGAGACTCCACCACACTCCTTGGCAGCAAATTCCACTGTCAAACAGCTCTTACTGTCAGGAAGTTCTTCCTAATGTTTAGGTGGAATCTTCTTTCTTGTAGTTTGGATCCATTGCTCCGTGTCCGCTTCTCTGGAGCAGCAGAAAACAACCTTTCTCCCTCCTCTATGTGACATCCTTTTATATATTTGAACATGGCTATCATATCACCCCTTAACCTCCTCTTCTCCAGGCTATACATGCCCAGCTCCCTTAGCCGTGTCATGGCAGGGAAGTACTCCAAGCATAAGGGACAGAGAGGGAGAATGGGCTGAGGTTGGTTTTTAAAGAGCAGGGGGCATCCCTAGGCTGGGGGAGCAGGCAGAGCAAAGGGGTTGTGTCAAGGCTGTATTGGGCACAGGAGCGCAGAAAGATAACAGCTTGCCTTTACTCTCTTTTCTCCTAGTTCTGCCGAGGGGAAAGTGGCCCTACAGTACATGACACCTGTCATCTTGCTGCTCTTTGCTTTGGCACTCTACCTGCATGCGCAGCAGGTGGAGTCTACGGCCCGGCTGGACTTTCTCTGGAAACAACAGGTAGTGGAGGGTGTGAGGTTTCTGCCAAGGCTAGGATGACTCTGGAGATCTCATGGTGCCAGTGAATTCCAAAGGATGCTGTTAGTTCTTGCTGTTTACTCAGCTCTTTGGCATGCCTTCTTTAATTGGCTCTGAACTACTTACCGTATTTTTTGCACCATAACACTCACTTTTTTCCTCCTAGAAAGTAAGGGGAAATGTCTGTGCGTGTTATGGAGGGAATGCCTATGGGTGGCATGCCTACGGATTTTCTTCCTCTAAAAACTACGTGCGTGTTATGGTCGGGTGCGTGTTATAGAGCGAAAAATACGGTAGTTTGGTGCTTTTATAAATTCAAAGTTATTTTAAGGGACATGTGCTTTATTTTTGTTTGATTGACTGGGATTCTCCCTCTGAGGGTGTGAGAGTCAAGCCTATGGGTGGCTGTGTCCAGAGACCCTTCTACCCCAGAATGAGAGGAAAAGCTTGATCTCCCCAGGGGAGATAGAGGGTGTTTGTATAGCCCCAAAGGTGAGAGATGGAGATGAAATGATTGGGGGAGGGTTGGCTTTCACCTGTTGGATTCATACGTGATTATGGGTTTTTGAGGGTTTCACTGGAGTGATAATTGAGAGGATGGAGTGATGTGATGGGTGGAAGGAGAGTGTAATGACAGCATGGTTCTTGAATTCCTGAATTGTATTATTTCGTGTGAGGATCCTTTTATGTAACATTAATGTGATTATATAAAAATGCACGTGCACGCACACACATTATGTTGCATTTTGTTGTGTATTTTGTTGCATTTTTGTGTTGAATGATGATGTAAATGTCTCTGAGATTCATCGAAACATAAAGCATATACAAGTTTAATAAATAAATGGTAGGAAGGAGAGTGACTGGTACGGCGTCTCTTGACTAGGGGTGTAAGCTTCTGTGGTTTAAGATTATGGCTACTGACAGGGCAACAAGTGATGGAAGCTGAAGCTGAAGAGTGGATTGAGCAAGATCTTTTGTTAGTAGTGGTGAGTTTTAGTCCCAAACATTGCTCTTTCCCCCTCTCTGTGACTAGCAGGAAAGAATAAATTATGCAGAGATGGGCAGTCCTGCTGGATGTACAGAACTTCTACAGGTTGCAGAATTTGTGTGTGGTGCAGGCTGGGCAAAACTGTGGCCCTCCAGATGTTGGGACTCCCAACTCCTGTCATCCCTGACCACCGGCCTTGTTTGCTGAGGCTGCTGGGAGTTGGAATCCCAAGAACATCTGGAGGGCCGGTACCTTCAACAGCGGAAGTTCAAAAGGCTTAATGAAATCGCACGTCTTGGATAATTGGTATCCTCCTCCTTTCCTTTTTTTTTTTTTAAAAAATAATATTTATTAATATTTCACAAACAGTAAAAACAAATTCCAACATTTAAACATTTAAACTACAAAAACAAGACAAATAAAAATACACAGTAGAAAAACAGTTGATAGAAGAAAGAGAGGGGAAAAAATAAAGAATAAGAACAAAGAGAAAAGCCAAAAAATCAAAACTAAAAATGGAGTAATATTTTCAAATCTTATATTTTCTTCACTAGTTTCTTGACCTCCTCACACCTCCCATTTTGTATTCCAGTTCAAATATTAAATTCAGCAAATCCTTACCCTCTAACATTTAACCTTACTCCATATATTAACCTATTATTATAAATATCCATTTCCAGTTATCAATCCCTATTTACATTTTCTTAAGCATCTCTTTACCAGTACCACTTATTTTCAATCAAACGTCATTTCAACATTCCTTAATTTTACAGTGTTTCTGCAGATAAACTTCTTCCAATCTTCCTCCACCGACTCTTCTCCCTGGTCACGGATTCTGCCAGTCATCTCTGCCAGTTCCATGTAGTCCATGACCTTCATCTGCCATTCTTCCAGAGTGGGTAGCTCCTGTGTCTTCCAATATTTCGCAATGACCTCCTCCTTTCCTCCCTTTGCGACTCTCCCAGGCTACAGGTGAGAAAGAGGAGATGGAGGAGCTTCAGGCCTACAACCGTCGGCTGTTGCACAACATCTTGCCCAAAGATGTGGCCGCTCACTTCCTGGCCCGCGAGCGTCTCAACGACGAGTTGTACCACCAGTCGTGTGAATGTGTCGCCGTCATGTTTGCCTCGATCAGTAACTTCTCAGAGTTCTACGTGGAGCTGGAAGCCAACAATGAAGGCGTGGAATGTCTGCGGCTGCTCAATGAGATAATTGCCGACTTCGATGAGGTAACCGCGTGTCTTTTGTCTGCATTGGGTTGGAAAAAGGGAGGTACCGAAGACTGGCAGAGGTTGACAGATGAGTAGGGTCCCCCTCCCCCCAAAAAAAGATGCTGAAGGAGGACATGTTTATTGTTTTTGACTTCAGTTTTGAAAGTGCCACGTGAATGAATATTTGATATTTGTTAGTCTTCCTTACTGTTTTGTGGTTTAGTATTGTTTTTATTGTGAATTACACAGGGGGCATCACCATAATCTTGTCTGTGCATAGGGTCTCTAGGGGGTCTTAATCTGGATCTGGATCTGTGCCCACTAGGGGGCCCTATGCCAGGGTGAGGTTGGTGCTCTCTGCGTGGCATTCTTCTGAGGACGGCTCTCACCTAGTGCCAGGCATTTGCACGAGTACAGAGCAGAAATAGGAGAGACTTTTGAGAACCAAGGCAAAATCTCTGCCGTTCAGGAGAAGTGCGGCAGTGGCCATGGAAGGTTTTAAAACAGTAGAAATATATTTTAAAATTTTAAAAAATTGTCCAGTAACACCTTAGAAACCAACTAAGTTTGTTCTTGGTATGAGCTTTCATGTGCATGCACACTTCTTCAGATACACTGAACATAGCTGTCAACTTTTCCCTTTTCTTGCGAGGAATCCTATTCGGAATAAGGGAATTTCCCTTAAAAAAAGGGAAACGTTGACAGCTGTGGCACTGAAAGAGAAGTCACCAGACCTTTATATACAGTGAGAGGGTAGGGAGGGGTATTACTCAGAAGGGTGATGGGAATGGGTGATTGGCTGATAGGTGTGGTAAACCTGTTGACGACTGCTAACGACTGCAATTGGTCTTACAGGAAAAAGCAAGGGATGAGATGGCCAAAAATAGCTTTATCATGTATAATGAGATAAGAATCCAATGTCTCTATTCAGACCAGGTCTCTCCATGGTTTTAAGTTTGGTAATAAGTTGTAATTCAGCAACTTCTCTTTCCAGTCTATTTCTTAAATTCTTTTGTAATATGACAGCTACTTTGAGATCTTGTATAGAATGTCCTGGGAGATTGAAGTGTTCTCCTACTGGTTTCTCTGTCTTGTGATTCCTGATGTCAGATTTATGTCCATTTATCCTTTGGCGTAGGGTTTGGCCTGTTTGTCCAATATAGAGAGCTGAAGGGCACTGTTGGCATTTGATAGCATACACAATGTTAGAAGATGAGCAATTAAATAGTCCTGAGATGGTATGTTTGATGTTGTTGGGTCCAGTGATGGTGTTGTCTGGGTGTATGTGGCAGCAAAGTTGGCATCTGGGTTTGTTGCAGGCTCTGGTACCAGTGTCCGTGTTAAGTCTGCTTGCTGTATTATTGTGGGTGAGGAGTTGTTTAAGATTGGGTGGCCGTCTGTAGGCAATGACAGGTCTTCCTCCCAGAGCTTGGGAAAGAGAACTGTCATTGTCTAGGAGAGGCTGTAACTTTCTGATGATGCGTTGAACTGTTTTAACTTGGGAGCTGTATGTGTTTTAAAACAGATGTGCGATTTTGATGAAAGGAGACTCTCTCAGCATTCGTAGAAATTACCTTCCATTGCTTCTTTCTGTAGATTATCAGTGATGAGCCATTCAGGCAGCTGGAGAAGATAAAGACGATTGGCAGTACCTACATGGCGGCTTCAGGGCTGAACGACAGCACGTACGACCGCGAGGGGCGCTCCCATATTACAGCGCTGGCAGACTACGCGATGCGGCTCATGGAGCAGATGAAATATATCAACGAACACTCATTCAATAACTTCCAAATGAAAATTGGTCAGTGGAGCCTGGGAAGGGTGGGTGGGTGTTCCACACTGGGGGGAGAGATTGGGTGTCCTCAAGGCAAGTGGGTTGGCTGCTCAGTTTTGACTGATTTTCCTTTTTTGCATCCCTTCTTCCCTTCCCATTTCTTCCACAGGGCTAAATATTGGGCCAGTAGTGGCTGGGGTGATTGGCGCCCGAAAGCCACAGTATGACATTTGGGGCAACACAGTGAATGTCTCTAGCCGTATGGACAGCACTGGTGTCCCTGACCGTATTCAGGTGAGAGCGTTGATGGCGTGACCTATTTTGACTATGGTTAAGGTTGCTGGCAGGCCCGTGCAGAGGTCGAGGGTGCAGCCTGGTACGCTTGCCCCCAGCCTTGGAGGGATAAGCCGGCCGGGGACCCTGCCAGGGGGGCTGCCTGACTTACACTGTCATGCGAAGAACAAGACCCCCCATCCCAGGCCTCATGGTTGCCAGGATTTAACCTTGGAAGTCTACTTCCTTAGGAGAGGTTCAATAGGTCTGTAATAATATAATCTATGCCGAGCGGCTTAGTCACAGGAGTTCTAACAAAAAAAGTATATATCCCATGCAAAGTTAAAACAGTTAAAAATCAACAAAACAGCAAACCTTACAAAACAAGCAGCAACATTGAACAGCAAGATTCACTCCGCCAGCCTAGCACCCATCGCTTCTGCACCCAAAAGCCCCACTAAAAAGAGATGATGTTTGGGGGTTTGTTTGTTTTTACACCCAAATCTTCTTAAAATTTGGAAGGGAGTAGTTGTCCAAACAAGCCTTCCTTAAGAAAGAGTTCCGCTAGTGGGGAAGCCACCTGATCTGATAGTCTCCTGTTGAGCTTCAGGGCACCCTGACTAGGACCATCTTGGAACAGGGGTTGGCAAACTAAGGCCTGCGAACCTTGCAGACCCTGCCGCCTGATTGGTCAGTCCCTGTGCTAAACCAGCACGGCACCCTCGCAGTGTGTGGACTGACTTCCACGATGCAACACAGCTTCTTATTGGCTTCAGGAAGCTCCGCAGACACCTCTGGGCGGATGGTGCCGCTTGGAGCGGCTTCCACGCCGCTGCCGCTTCCTCCTGCTCAGCTCTTCCCACTTGGCCGCCTCAGCAGGAAGGAAGGGGCGGTGCCTAGAGATGGCCGAGTGGGAGGAAGCGGCGGAGGCTGCCTCTGCCACCCAGGCCAGCTGCCTGGGCTCTGTGCCCCGCCAAGGCAGTGGACAATGCCGACGCTGCCGAAGACGAGGCGGCAATGGTGGCTGCGGCGGCAGTGGTGGTGGCAGCGGGAGGGGGTGTCCTTTTGGGAGAGGGTGGGTCCGGCCCCCCACAAAGTCGGAGGGACAGTGGACCGGCCCCCTCCTGAAAAAGTTTGCTGACCCCTGATCTTGAAGATTCTTCTTAAGAATAAGAGACAAATGTTTAGAAGGAGGCATACCCATCCATCCTGCTCCTGGGGTCATTTGAACCTTAAGAACACAGTGCCAGCACTTTGAACAGCTGCTGAATTTCTGGGTAGCAATTTAAGAATAAAAAGGAGTTCTTTTCCCTCAAGCATGGCAGCCCTGCTGTTGATAGCTAGCATTTTCTCAAGGTGGGGGCAGCTGTGACACAGCCCACAAGGAGATGGTGGGATATTTTTAAGACCCAGCAGCTGGAGCCCCTGGATTGGAGTGAGGAATGTTGCTGACTCATTCCTGTGCCAACATCACCATTTATTTATTTATATTTTTTGCCAATTGTTGGGAGTCATTTCTGGTGGAGGAAAAGCTTTCCACCCACCGCTTTAAAATTGTTACTTGCTGCCAGTTTTTCCTGGCAAATGTTTTTTTTTGGGGGGGGCACTATTGGGGCTGGTGGGGAAAGCTGGAAATCCTGTCTAGATGAGACTTCAGTGAGAAGAGGAGCAATTCAGGCTTTGTTGTGAGCTGCCTCAGAGACCATGGGAGTGGGAGGGATATCCACATTTCTATTAAATAATATTACGGGAGCATTGTGTCAGTAAGGCTCCCTCTGCTGACCACTTCTGAATAGTTCTGGTTACTATATGAGAGGAAGAACTCATTTGCCAGACCAAGCCAAAAGTCCCACCTAGGCCAGCATCCCGTTTGCAGCATGGTCTACGAGATGCTTTCAGAGATTCCATGTGGGGACGGGGAGATATGACTGTGGGGGACGGGGAGATATGACTGCAGGATAAAGGGGAGAATTTGTGGAAATTGCCTCCCACTCCCATGTACAGAATCCTCTTCTAGAGCAACAGGCTTTCTGTGAGCTGAGGGACAAAATTGGAAACTCGTAATTCCACCTGCCCAGAACTGCTTGTTCCCTTTCATCCTAACACTTGTTGTTCCCCTTCTCTAGGTGACAACTGACCTATATCAGGTATTGGCAGCCAAAGGTTATCAGCTGGAGTGTCGTGGGGTCATCAAGGTCAAGGGCAAAGGCGAGATGACCACCTATTTCCTGAATGGAGGCCCCACCAGTTAGCAAGAAAAGAGCCTTTGCTTAACAAAGGGACCTATTAAGCTGGGCTCAGTCAGGCACCATGGCGTTGATTGGTTCTCTGTCTTTCTCTCTTCGCTCTGGATTTTGGAACACACCCTCCTAAAAAGGGAAAAACCCCTGCAGCTTCTGAAATGGGATCCTTGATAGTCTTGGAAGCAGAAGAGATGTCGGCGGGTCGCTTTACCCCATACAAGACTTATTTTTTATTTATTTGGAGCAAAGCCTAACTTGGAGTGCCTCCTTTTGGGCCCGTGTGGGTGCTATTTTGGGGTAAAGTTTGTTGTGAACCTTCTGCCGCTCTTGGGATCAACCAAAGGACCTGGTGAAGGGAGGTTGCAGTAGGGGTTAGAAGACCCCCGCCCTTGTCTATCTGTGGATCCAGAAAGCTGACATTTTGATTTTATTGTTGAAGGGAGGCTATACCCTTTTCTTTCTGCCCCGCCTCCACCCTGAAGCATTGCTCGGATGTTTTTTGAGCGGGGCTCCATTTTTCTCATGGCGCCATTTTGCTGAGACTTTCCAGAAGCGCAGCGACGGCACTTTTCTCTTGGGGGAGGTGACTTTCCCCCAGTGTGTTTTGTCAGTCACATCTCTCAGCAAACACCCACTCTGTCTTTTTGTTCCTCTGTGTGTGTGTGTGTGTGTCTTTCTCTCACACACATAACATGCTCTCACAAACTCACTGTGATGTTTGGGAATCTCTCTCTCTCTCTCTCTCTCTCTCTCTCTCTCTCTCTCTCTCTCTCTCTCTCTGAGGGATTGTCATTTGGGGTACAGTTCTCATTTGCCAAATTGCTATGTCTGGTTGGAATGAAGGGGAGTGATGACAAGCACTTGGGGTGCTTTGAGAGGGGGGGGAATGGGATGGTGGCTGGGGGTTGTGGTTTTGATGCCAAAGAGACGGGAGGGAAACAGGCCTTCTTTCCCCTGCCTCCCCTGCCACTCCATCTCCTGTAATAGCCAGGGAAAGAGGCTTTGCTGCCCTGTGGAGATGCCAACCTGCCTTAGGTGCCTGAAGTAAAGGGGACGGATTGTTTTGTCTTCAGCCCTCCTCTTCCACCTTTCTGCAGAAGGAAGCTTCTTCCCTACTCACTTGGGACCCCAAAATAAAAAAGTAGAAATTATTTAACAGGAGCTGGAATTGGCAGACAGAGCAAGCTCCTTCCTTCTAGCCCACCCTCATGGATCTTTTGCTATTAAGTGCCATGTCTCTTCTCCACTCACCCCGCCCCCTGTTTTATCCATCTTTTAGGTTTGGTCAAGTTGGTTCTACTGACCTTGATTCTGGGGGTTGTGAGGGTATTTTCCCGTCTTTCTCATACATATTATATATGTAGCTCCAGAAAAATAATAACGTACCCGCCCCCCTTCTGCTCTTTATTTCAGATGTTGGAAGGCTTGAGGGTGGGTGGGTGTGCTTATCCTAAGCAAAGTGGACTTCCACAAATTTGGGGTCTGGCTGACCTACTGAATGTTTGCTCTGACCCTCCTGACTGGCAGAAAACACAGTAGATGACAAAATCAGCAAAGTGAGAGCTCTGTGTTAATTGCCGGATTTAAGTTGGCGAGAACATGGCACTGAGGTGGAAGAGGAGAAGGCCCTTGACTCCTTTTATTTTTACAGTATTAGCCTAGGTGGGTGGGAACGGGGATCTATTTGCACCAAAGTACTAACTGGTCATAGGAACTCCAGAAACCATGTGTAAAAAAAGATTTGAAAGAGAGCTCACTGCCGAGTAGTGAAAGCTGAAAAGAAGTGTGTGTCTGTTTGGTGTAGAAGGGCAGGTCCATGTGGTCAGTTGCTGGCGCGGCTGGCCAATGGCACAGTTATTGAGCACTTGCTATTTCCCGGATCGATGGGGTTGTGGCTGCCATTTTGAAATGCCCTGTCTACTTCTCTAGCCCCTGTAGCGGCACCTTGAATAGTGCAGGCATGCAGCCTGCTTACATTCTGCCTGTTTCCTCTATAATTTTCCCATTTTATGCAGTGGGTGCGATTCCCCCTTTGGAGGAACCACCTTTGGCCTATTTTCACTTGACCCTGTTCCAAGGAGTCTTTTATCTGCAGCTGAATTGGTTGCAAGCATGTGTATGGGTATGTCCCACCCACTACCATAGTTTGGGTCTTGTCCCTCTCATATCTGAGGTTGGCAAGTTCCAGCCCCCCCTTTTCCACCTTTTGTTACATAGGATTCCAGTACTGAACCAGATTCCTTGGAAACAAGGTTTATTTTGCTCAACTCTTTGTCACAAGTGACACCTAAATTGGGGAACATCTAAGCCATGGGGAAGCAAGGTAGCTTTGTGAAATCTCTATTCCATTGAAGAGGATGGATAAAGGGGAAAACAACTATTTTTAATTGAAAAAAATGAGTCTTTTAAAGAAGAAGGGAAAGAAGTTGAAGATTATTCTTTTTTTAGTTTACTTTATGGTTTAAAAAGCTCTAATATTCCTTAAAATTTTTAAAAGAAAAGATTATTTTTAATGGACAACTGTCATTGTGCATAGCCTATGAGTTATTTATGCTTACCATGGGGAAGACCATGTAGGAGGAGAGAGTGAGCTTTAAAAAAAAGACAAAACTAACCCAGATCTCCCCACTCCCTCTAGGGCTACTGCGAAAATGGCTCAGTTGTGTTCCTTGGGCGAGGTGTATGAGCAGAGTGGGCAATATGGCACTTATTTGGTACTTTTTTTCTTTTTGTGTGTGTATATATATAAATTATATATTAAAGATCACTTTCTATTACATTGTTTCCTTCTTTCTCTTCTCCCTTCCCAGTGCCATAAACTTGAATATACCTACCTCTCTTCTTCCCTGGGCAACTTCCTCCCACCCCCAGTTGCTCAGTGCACAAATACATGGAATATAGGGAGATGGAAACTTGTGAGAACTGTGAATGTTAGGGCTATCATACAGTTAGGAAATTCTATTCTGCAATCCTCAACACAATTACCTGGGTGTAAGCCCCATTGAACCCAGTGGGACTTGACCACTGATCACGCTTGCATGAGATTTCACTATTGTACAATTGCATCACATGGGTTTTTAATTGATTTAAATCGGCATGCCATCTGTGTATGAATAAAGATGCTTTTGAAGGAAACACCTCACTACTTTTTAGATGATGCACCTCTCAAGACGGTACCTGTTAACAACAGTTCTTGAATTTTTAAATCTGATATAGATAGATATCAGCACCTGATTCATTCAGGCTAAAGACATTTGTTGAGTCAATTTGACTGTAATCATTGCAGCCCAAGCAATTTGTCTGCACTTACACGCCTATGCATTGGTATTTTGCAGGGTTTCTCATTAATATACTAAAGCTTGTACATCCCTGATTAAATCTCCTTACATTATTTCAGGCATTAAGGAACAACTATCACTGTGAAGAACCCAAAGTGCAATGTTCTTGGTATAAGCTTTTATATGCATGCACACTTCTTCAGGTAGTATGCATGCACATGAAAGCTTATACCAAGAACAAACTTACCGTAGTTGGTCTCTAAGGTGCTACTGGACACTTTTTTTATTTTTATATATATTTTGACTGTGTCAGACCAACACTTCTACCTACCTGAATCTATTTTTTTTTAAAGTATAACAGTGAAAATGAAAAATAAAAAAATAAAAATACAAAATACAGCATAAAAACAGTTTAAAAAACAAATAATTTTCCATAACATATCTTCCTTACGCTTATTTCCCCGGACCTCCTCATACCTCCCTTCTTTGTATTCCACTTCAATTTGTTAGTTCAGCAAATCCTTACCATTAAGCTTTTACCCATTTATAAACCTTTTTTTCGTATCTCCTAAAGCATTATAGCTGGAAACCACCTAGCTTCTATCCAACATCCTTCTAACATTCATTAATTTTACAATATTTCTTTAAATAGTCTTTAAATTTCTTCCAGTCTTCTTTCACCAACTCTTCTCCCTGGTCTCAGATTCTGCCAGTCATTTCTGCCAATTCCATGTAGTCAATCACCTTCATCTGCCATTCTTCCAGAGTGGGTAATTCCTGTGTCTTCCATACCTACCTGAATCTAGAACCTAAGTGTAATGGTAATTTTGACATATAGGACCACATCACTACAGCCACCGCCCAGGAGAATTCAGAAACACATTACATATTTTACACACATCACTGCCAACAGTATATAGCATAATGCCCAAGGTATTGGGGTCATCTAACTGTTATAGAAAAGTGATCTGCCACAGGGTTGTGTAGAACAGGGGTCTTCAGCCTTTTC
This sequence comes from Podarcis liolepis, assembly GCF_965112155.1. NCBI lineage: Eukaryota > Metazoa > Chordata > Lepidosauria > Squamata > Lacertidae > Podarcis > Podarcis liolepis. Next base: position 5,605,873 of record NC_139555.1, read on the forward strand.
AGTCCCAGGAACCACATTTAGAGCCATAGAATTTGAGAGTTTGAAGGGACCACAAGGGTCATCTAGCCCAACCCTCTGCAATGCAGGAATCTTTCTGACTCAGTGGGGCTTGAACCCATGACCTTGAGATGGAGAGTCTCATGCTTAACCCAAACATGCATTTGGGAACCCATTTCTTAAATTTGACCATATAATTGCATGAAGGTAGTGCTCCTGTTGTGACCCACTTTGGATCAGGCTGTGACCCACTGGTACTGCAGACCAGTACTGCAGAGGGTTTGCATGTTAGAACTTTGGCTAGGCTGTAGTAGCTGCTTCCCAGTAGTGATGTATGGAAGTGAGAGCTGGACCATGAAGAAGGCTGATCGCCAAAGAATTGATGCTTTAGAATTATGGTGCTGGAGGAGACTCTTGAGAGTCCCATGGACTGCAAGAAGATCAAACCTCTCCATTCTGAAGGAAATCAGCCCTGAGTGCTCACTGGAAGGACAGATCCTGAAGCTGAGGCTCCAAGACTTTGGCCACCTCATGAGAAGAGAAGACTCCCTGGAAAAGACCCTGATGCTGGGAAAGATGGAGGGCCCAAGGAGAAGGGGACGACAGAGGACGAGATGGTTGGATAGTGTTCTCGAAGCTACCAGCATGAGTTTGACCAAACTGTGGGACGCAGTGGAAGACAGGAGTGCCTGGTGTGCTCTGGTCCAGGGGCTCACAAAGAGTCGGACACGACTAAACAACAACAACAAAGTAGCTGCTAAGATGACCTGCATTTATACCACATGACTGCAATTCTATATATAGTTAAGTGGCAGTAACTTTCCTTCCGCTCAATAGGTCATACATTTAAACTCCTTGCACAAAGCAGAAACCTGTAAGAAAAGCCTGTTGGATCTCGCCAGTGGCTCATCTAGAAACGTGTCCTGTTCTTACAGCGGCAAACTAGACCCCCATCAAAGGAAAGTGTGTCTCTAGTCTCTCCTTGACTGTTCTCCTCTGACTTTGTCTATGCTAAGCTAATACTGTCAAACAATAGTAAAACCCGAAAGCTGCCTCATCACCTTAGTCCCTTGCTAGAGCACAGAAGGGTGGATTGGTTTGGTGGTTGTGTGCAAGCATTTATAGCCTGCTTTTAAGTTTCCTAGAGGGAAGTGGATTGGGAAGCAGGAAATTTATGAAAAAACCGGGTTGTTCCATTTCTCTGTTAAGGTGGTTGAGAAATGCAGGTAGGGGGGAGAGTAAGAGTACAGCACTAGTCTGCCTGCAGGCCCTGCCTTTATCAATTTGGGTCCTTCTACCATTGATCTTCCTCCCCTTTCTTGAAGCACTGCTATAGTGACAGGTCAACGTTATTGCAATGGAAAATGCAAGGGGGAAATGGGGTGGAGATAATCTATTTTGAAGTTCAATAATGCTGCCCATAAACATTTTTTCTGCTTTAGAACATCAGGCATGGGCAAACTCAGCCCTCCAGATGTTCTGGGACTACAATTCCCATCATCCCTGACCACTGGTCCTGTTAGCTAGGGGTGATGGGAGTTGCAGTCCCAAAACATCTGGAGGGCTGAGTTTGCCCATGCCTATATGGCATATGTCATCCATTTGTCCCTGGATGAAACATGTATTGGTCAAATGTAGACATAACATGCTCAGGTGCACACATTTGCCAGCATCTACTTAAATCACAGCAAGCTTTGATATTGAAATGTCAGGAACAATCCTCATTCCTGTACTAATTCTTAAAAGAAGAAGCAGGGAGTGCATAGATATAGTACAAGATAAAAGGCCATAGACCAGCCTTCACCAGCTGTGGACTCCCCAGATGTTCTGGACCACAACTCACATCATCCTTGACCATTGAACATGTTAGCTGGGTTGATGGGATTTGGTGTCCCAACAACACTTAGAAGCCACAGGTTTCTCACTTGTAATTTATATCCACCCACTTTCCCCATTTTTTTGCGGGCAAAAAACCCCCCAAACACAGATGATTGTACTGATTTCCTATTTATTTGTAGAACAAATGCGCTAGGTCTAAAACATGAGAGCCGGTTATTGCCAATGAGCTCTCACTGACATAGTGGTGCTGCCATGCGCCTCAGGTTCCTATTATGGTTCCAAATGGTTCTCAAAACATGCTGAAGAGGCGGTCGCTCGCTATCATGCTGTCAACAAATCTACAATAAACAAAGAAAACAAATTTCATTGCTGTTCCATTGTCTCGTGGGGTACTGTTTCAGCTGCCAGGACCTTATTTATCTATTGTTAAATTTATATCCCTACCATTCCTCCCAAAGGAGCCCAGGGTGGCAAACAATTGACAAAGCTATAAAAACAAACATCTTTAAAGCCATTTTGAAATAGGTGCAGACTGGGAAAGACCTCAACTTTAAAAGGCTTGTTGAAAGAGGAAGGTCTTCAAAGCACACACACAGGAATCCTAGGAACTGTATTTTGTTAAGGGTACTGGAAACTGTACCTTTGTGGGGAGCAAACAGTAGTTCCCAGTTCCTTGGGGAGAAAGCTTCAGTGTTTGAGAAGCAGATCTTAGCACACGTGTGGGGGACCTTTTTCCAGCCAAGGGCCATATTGCCTTATAGGGGGGCAGTGGGTCAAATGAGTGGGTAAGAGGCAAAGCTGGCACAGCAACACATATGACTCTTAACCTTTGTACAGTAGCCTATATTCCAGCCACACAAAGGTCAAAGGTTTCCACACACCCGCAGCCATTCCTCTATCTGCCCTCCAGACAAGCAAGAGCATGGATCTCTTAGACAGTACAAAGGGTGCTTGGATCCAGTTAAAGCAGCCACCCAGAATCTCCTCTCTACATCTGCACAATGATACCTAATGGGAGGAGGTGCAAGCTGCTGTGTCATGGCATTCAGAATTACACCTCCCTAAACACACACACACACACACACACACACACACACACACACACACCCTCCACAAGCAGCAGTCAATGAAATGGTGCTGGGAAAACTCCCAACTGCAATAGAATTGTCTTTTGCGAGTAAAAGGAGATGTTGGGCGGCTGCTTTTGGAAGGTGGCAGGAATCATGCAACCCCCTCGGTGTGCATCCAGACCATGCATTGAAAGTACCGTATTTTTCGCCCTATAGGACGCACTTTTTCCCCTCAAAAAATGAAGGGGAAATCTGAGTGCGTCCTATGGGGCGAATGCAGGCTTTTGCTGAAGCTTGGAGAGCAAGAGGGGTCGGTGCGCACCGACCCCTCTCGCTCTCCAGGCTTCAGGAAGACATCCGCAGCCTAGGCAGCCCTGCGGGAGGTCCCGCAGGGATGTCTAGGCTGCGGATAGCAGCCTGCTTCCCGGAGCTTTGGGCGCCCTGAAAGCAGAGTGCCCGGCGCTTCGGGAACACATCCACAGCCTAGGCAACCCTGCGGGAGATCCCGCAAGGCTCCCCACGCTGCGGATAGCAGCCTGCCGCCCAGCGCGAGGGGCGCCCTGAAGCAGAGCGCCCCCCGTGCCAGGCAGACATCCGCAGCATGGAGAGCCTTGCAGGAGTTCCCCGCAAGGCTCCCCACGCTGTGGATAGCAGCCTGCCGCCCAGCGCGAGGAGCGCCCTGAAGCAGAGCGCCCCTCGCGCTGGGCAGACATCGGCCAGCCCCACAAGCTCCGGGGACAGCAGGGAGGCGCAGCGCCGCCATCCCGCTGTTCCTCGACCTGGTTCTGTTTCCCTGACCTGCTTTTGGGGGGGAAATAAAGGGATTTTTCCCCCTTTATTTCTCCCCAAAAAAACTAGGTGCGTCCTATGGGACGGAGCGTCCTATGGGACGAAAAATACGGTACATCTTTCTCCAAAGAACCCTGGGAACTGTAGTTTGTTAAGGTGCTGATAATTATAGTTCTGTGGATTCTTTGGGTGAAGCTATGTGATAAAATGTAATTTGTATGGGGTGGATTTGGCCATGATGTCTGCTGTACACACAACAATTAAAGGATGAGAGTGAGATCCTCCATCCCTGGCTGGGTAAAGTGGTGGTTGGGCTGATTCCCTGCTTCCCATTGTATGCTCACTTGGTCATAGAGCTCCGTAGCTGGGGGTGCCTTTGCACCCTTATCCAAGGGATGGCATCTTCTGGCTTGACTGACCGATTCTTAGGCAGCCACCAGCCAATCTCTTGTCCGCAGGTCATTGGTTCCCTGTACTCTTCATTTGGGTCTAGAAAAAGAGACGGAGAGCTTGGGCTGTTAGACAGGAGAAACCAAAAGCTGTCTGGAGGTGTGGGAGAGAAGGATCTTGGCTTTGGGCTGGCCGTCAACACTTGCTAAAAATCCACTGACTTGAGCAGGAGCTGGAGCAACAATGGAGGCTTGAGAAGATAGCTAATAATCTGTGGGTTTAAATTACAGCTGTACATACTGAGTTCAGAAGCTCAACGGTCATGTCCCCATACATGCATCAGCCCTAAACAAAGATGGGATCTGCCATTTTTGACCTATGGCCCCTTCCCTTCTAGAATTATCATATTTCCTCCTTGTCTTTTCCTCCCCTTCCCCAGAGAACCAATAACTACTGTGTCCTTAATGCTCGTGAACCTGCTTGGTGCCCTGGTTTCAGTCTAGATGTTGTTGGACTTCGAATTACATCCTCGACTATTGGTCTTGCTGGCTAGGGATGATTGGAGTTATAAGTCCAATAACATCTGGAGGGCCACAGCTTCCCCATCGCTAGGTCAGCACAAAATGTGCTCACAGAGAAGCAGGCAAGAGGAGCTGGAAAGCCAAGCTCCAATGACAGCTGACACAGGCACTTAGGAGACAAGTGGCTTCCCAAGATGCCGCAAGCCTTTTAGGAGGCAGTGGGAGGTGACTGGTTCCTCGTTATCAGTTGCCTAGAGGTACTAGCCTGCTGTCCAGGAGGAGGAGGAGGAGGAGGTGGAAAGAAATCAGAGAAAGAGATCAAAGCCCCAGGTACACAAGAAAGATTGTTTTTGATTATTAAACCCAACACATTTCAAATTACAGTGGTACCTCGGGTAACATACGCTTCAGGTTACAGACTCCACTAACGCAGAAATATTGCCTCAGGTTAAGCACTTTGCTTCAGGATGAGAAGAGAAATCGTGCTCCGATGGCGCGGCAGCAGCAGGAGGCCCCATTAGCTAAAGTGGTGCTTCAGGTTAAGAACAGTTTCAGGTTAAGTACGGACCTCCGGAACGAATTAAGTACTTAACCCGAGGTACCACTGTACTGTTCTTCCTCAGGAGCACTCTTGAACATCACATTTCCACCTGGTTGTATACACAGTATTGCAACTTGGTTTGCATGTTCACTAAAAATTCGTGACAACAAACTTCCTTTTTACATGGCCAAAGGTTTCCTCCCTGTCTTTCCCTGCTGTCTGGAAGGGCCAGCTCTCATGCTGGTGCAGCGAGTACGGAGGTGGTGCACCTGCCTGGAGCCCAACATCGTAGGAATAAGCAGAGCTCTGCTGGATCAGGCCAGAGGACCAGTCAGTCCAGCATCCTGTCCTCAGAATGGCCAACCAGATCTGTACAGGAAATCCTGCAAGGGCACCCTCTTCAAAGAACCCAGGGGCCTTCAATCCTCCTCCTTCCTCCAAACCTGCCTCCAGAACTCTCTTAGATTTGCATGCATGCACACACACACACACAGCTCCTGCCAACCCAGAGGTCATTGCTTCTAGTCCTGGTCCCAGTGCTCTGACTCATGAGTATGGATGTCCCTCTACAGAATCCTAAAGGCTCCTTGTGCTTTTGCTGAAACCACCATTTAAACCCTGCCTCTGGTAATTATTTACCTACATTTTTTGAGCTTCATCTTTTTGATAGCCTCTCGATACTTCCTGCAGCTTCCCCTGTGTACTGTGCCGTCATATCCACTTGGTCCTATGGGTGGCAGCTTTGGGTAGAAAAGTTCCAGTTTAGGGGTTGGTGTTCCCACTGAAGATGGACAGAAGAAGAAAGAAAACTAATGCAATTCTGGAATATAGCAAAATGGAAAGCAAATGGAACAAGAGGATTAGGGGAATAGAGTTCCCAAAATTATTTGGTCAAAGCCATGACTGTTTAAAGTGGTATGATGCTGCTTGAAATGTGTTGAGCAGATGGGGCCTCAGTCAAGTAAAGAAGTAATGAAATTAGGGACAAAAATGGTCATGTTGGAGACAGGAGAATTTCCTCGTGTCCAGGGAATTAAGTCCAATCTAGATCCCAGATGTACCACTTCAGATTGCAGCTGGAAGACAGCATGGATGAAAACTATCTCAGTAATATACAAACAATCTCTAGGCATAAAACTAGCACACTGAGGGAGAAAGGCTTAAACCATTCTCTCTGATGTGGACCAGTGCATGATTCTTTCCTTTGAAAGACTGTGGGATGGCCATCAACCCTTCAATTTCAGAAGGGGATTGAATAGACGAAACCAGGAACCTCCTGTACAGTAGGGGTGATGTGTGTGAACAGCACACAAAGAGCTTATCTATGCAACTGCTCTGTATCAGTTTTCTACCATCTTCAATCATGGTTTCCCTGCAAGAATCCTGGCAATAGTAGTTTAGTGACAGTGGTGGGAATTCCATTAAAGATCCACAGCCTTCCTCAGAGCACTGCCATTCCCAGGATTCCGAGATGAAGGAATGACAGTTAAGACTTTTGTGCGTAGGTACACATACAGAGCAATCACCACTGGTGAATCCCAGGAAGAGCTTTCTTTTTCAGTGAAGTGTTCTTGGATAGTTTCCTTACCTGGCACTTCATACTTTGGTAATTCTAGTTTTCTGTCCCGAAAGGGGTCTTGATATCCCAAAAAAGTTAATCCAAAGAAAGACATTTCCTGCACCTAATTTGCTGAAGGTTCAACTGACTCCACAACTTCCCAACTGCAGCCTTCTGCCTTCAGCCTTCTAAAGCATGTTTGCTATGTTACCATGGAGATGTGCAGCTCGGCCCTGTCTCTTGGGAGTTTCTTAAGCAATGAAAACTTGAATGTGTGAAAGGGCAACTGTGATACCTTGAGAAAAATGTACTGAGGTTTGGTTTGAGGAGGTATCTAGAAAGGAAAGGGGGAGAAGTGACCCTTAGCCTTGTGTTTTTTCCAGCTTTATGACTTCATTAACTTGTATTTATTTGCATGTGATTGCCAGTGATGAAATAAGTATTTAACCAGATGGCTGTATTTTCTCCTCTAGGGAGATCCGGCGCTCACAGCAGCTTTTAGTGTTGTCTCTAGTAGATATGAGCCAAACAGCCTTCTTGAAACGCCAGCCATGAAGAGTGGTTCACTCAGTGGAGTGTTCTGAGTAAAGATACCGGTACGTAAGTGTGTGCCGTGTGTCAGCCTTGTTTCCGACTCTAATAGGCAAATATTTGGCACTTCCAAAACTCGGGCATGATCGTCCCACTGAGGTGTTTCTTACCTCATCTTTATACTCTTTTAGGAGGAAGGTGAAGAAACTACCTCTTTTGCTAAGCTTTTGTACTGAAGAGGTGTAGTCTGTCTGAAGTTAGTTTTATAATCTACTCTCAGCTATTTTATTTTAGTTTGTTGTGTTCATTTAGTATTTCCAGTTTAACCAGCATTTTATTGGTGTAATACATTGTCACGACAATACTCTCCTTCACTGCAATTCTAACAAGTAGAACATTCAGACAGCAGAACAATTAAAGATAAGTTTATATACAGATATTTTTATTCATTCAGTTTATGAATCCGCATAAAACACACTGAAGCAATTTAATAATAAAAAACATCAACAACAAATGCATATTTAAAAGCAATTTCCAATCCAGTACAGACTGGAATAAAAAAATTATCGACTTAAAGGTAAAGGTAAATGACCCCTGGACGGTTACCAGTAATTCCAGTCAAAGGCAACCACAGGGTTGCAGTGCTCATCTCGCTTTCAGGCTGAGGGAGTTGGTGTTTGTCCACAGACAGCTTTCCGGGTCATGTGGCCAGCATGACTAAACCTCTTCTGGCTCAATGAAACACCGTGACGGAAACCAGTGCGCACGGAAACACCGTTTACCTTCCTGCCCACAGCAGTACCTATTTATCTACTTGCACTGGTGTACTTTTGAACTGCTAGGTTGGCAGGAGCTGGGACAGAGCAACGGGAGCTCACCCCGTCACGAGGATTCAAACCACCGACATTCTGATCAGCAAACCCAAGAGGTTCAGTGGTTTAGACCACACCACCACCCTATTCACTTAAAATACTTGTTAGAAAGGAAAAGCTTATTAAAGGTGCAGAATACAGACAGCACCTGTTATTTAACACAAGTTCCAAATGGCAGGTGTCTCCACACTAAAGGTCCAATTCTGACATTGTGTAGACCAAACCTCCCGACTGGGCGACGATGTGCTGGATGCTGTTGTAAACAAAAATTGCTCTTTTCCCTTATGGGGTATCCAAGAGCCCATATAGAGTCCTTACATAGGTTCCCTATTGGTAGGAGAAGATAACAGAGGCCAACCAGAGAATATTGAGAAGCAAAGCAGCCAGTAAGCTTGATCTTTATTGAACTGTTGCAACAAGGTGCTCCCCCCACCCGCAGGAGAGAGGAGAGACCCAGAAAAATGGCATGCAAGGCCTTATAAAGACTTTTGAAATTGCCACCCTGTAGATCAAGACCACCCCCAGAAACATCATACATACATCACAGAAAAGGCGGTCTTAAAACAGAAATTTTAATGTTGTTTTTCTCCTGTCGTTTATCTCCTGTCTGGCAGGTTACTTGATTGGATTGCCTAGGTAGCCTGGCTAGTCTTTTGTAATGATAAATACTTAGTTCCTGGGCCAGGTCACAGGCTCACACCCTATTCATATCTTAAATGTGCCCTTAAGACAGGATTTGTGAGGAAAGAGACAATGGAAGGTTTCCCACTTTGACCTTGCAGAGAAAACATTTGCTCAGTTTAGGAATCAAAATGGTTCCAGGTCGGTTTTCCTGTGCTGATCTATGTACATGCTTGGTTGGTACACTTATGAACATTACCATATATCTAAGACCATAAAATTCCTATCACAATGCCCTCTCTTGCAGCATGCAGTGACCAGTTTGGTGTTGTGATAGGAATTTTAAGGTCTTAGATATATGTTAAATGTTCATAAGTGTACCAACCAAGCACATACATAAATCAGCACAGGAAGACCGACATGAAACCATTTTTGATTCCCAAACTGACCTCAATTATTTCTCTGCAAGGTCAAAGGAAAATGGAAAAGCCTCCCCATTGTATTTTCCTTCACAAATCCTCTCTTAAGGGCACATTTAAGATATGAATAGGGTGTGAGCCTGACCTGGCTCAGGAACTAAGTATTTATCATTACAAAAGACTGGCCAGGCTCCCCAGGCAATCCAATCAAGTGACCATTAAACAGGTATTTTATGCTTTCTAATAGATCAGGCTCTTAAGATCCATTCTTAAGGAAATCAGCCCTGAGAGCTCACTGGAAGGACAGATCCTGAAGCTGAGGCTCCAGTACTTTGGCCACCTCATGAGAAGAGAAGACTCCCTGGAAAAGACCCTGATGTTGGGAAAGATTGAAGGCACAAGGAGAAGAGGACGACAGAGGACAAGATGGTTGGACAGTGTTCTCGAAGCTACCAACATGAGTCTGACCAAACTGCGGGAGGCAGTGGGAGACAGGAGTGCCTGGCATGCTCTGGTCCATGGGGTCACGAAGAGTCGGACACGACTAAATGACTAAACAACAACAAGAACAAATAGATCAGGCTATTGTGTAGTCCAATAATTAGATTAGACCATGTTTCACCTGGCACACTCTGCAGTGTGCCAACCTTCTCTACCCATTTTTAAATTATTCTAATTCATTTCACGAAAAAAAAGGCAAGCTTCAGGCTCCATGAAAACACCAGATACATGAAGGTATACATGCCTTGATTTAGCAGGAATGGTCCCTTGTAGAGTTTGGACAAGTGCCCTTTTTAGAATGTTTTTTTACAGATTGGTTTGAAAAGTTGAGAACCATGGTGCTATCTAAATTCTAATTGGACTCAGTTTGAATTTGACAAGTGTATCCAGACTGCAACTAGCTTTTTCGTCCCTTAAGAGCAAGTGAGCAACTTCCCCACAGTGCAAGACCAGAGCCTATAATACTAAAATCCCATAGAAAGGTCAAGGCAAGGACATCTCTCTCATGACATGTCCAAACCTGTCCAAACCTATGGCAAGGTGACATGGTTTACCGTATTTTTCGCCCTATAGGACACACTTTTTCCCCTCCAAAAATGAAGGGGAAATGTGTGTGTGTCCTATGGGGCAAATGCAGGCTTTCGCTGAAGCCTGGGGAGCGAGAGGGGTCGGTGCGCACCAACCCCTCTCACTCTCCGGGCTTCAGGAAGCTATCCGCAAGTCTTGCAAGCCTGGCGGGATGTCCCGCGGGCTCGCAAGGCTTGTGGGCAGCAGCCTGCAGCCCCACAAGCTCGGGGGATAGCGGGGTGGCGGAGCGCTGCCACCCCGCTATTCCCCGACCTGATCTGGAGGCTGGCGGGGGGTAGAAGCAAGCTTGCTTCTCCCCCCCCCGCCAGCCCCACAAGCTCGGGGGGTAGGGGGGTGGCGGAGCGCCGCCACCCCGCTATTCCCCGACCTGATCTGGAAGCTGGGGGGGGGGAGAAGCAAGCTTGCTTCTCCCCCCCCCACCAGCCCCACAAACTCGGGGGACAGCGGGGCAAGCTGTCCCTGAAGGCAGAAGAGGGAGACGGAGCGCTTCGTCTCCCTCTTCTAGCTTGGGGATGGCTGCGCAAACCTGGGGGGGGGGGGAATAAAAATTTTTCCCTTGATTTCCCCCCCAAAAAACTAGCTGCGTCCTATGGGCCGGTGCATCCTATAGGGTGAAAAATACGGTATATGAAAGCCCTAAAGGGATTCATCAGGGATTGTTGCTGCTGCGGTATGATGGAGGAGAGCTACGTAAGTCTGACACCTGAAAACACACAAAAAGGCAGAAACAAACAAAACTGCATCTTCCATTCGTTATTGGACCTTCCTGCTAAGTGAAAAGCATAGACCACTCTTGAGTAAATGTTTCTCCCAAAGTGTTAAATGCTGCAAGTAATTTAGTAACAAAATGCAACATGTGTTATTTTTATGTGATATCCTATATTTACACAAAGGCATCCATTTACAAGATACCATGTTATTATTTGTGGGGCAAATTTTTTTAAGAAAAGCACAGGAAGACCAACCTGAAACCATTTTTGTTTCCCAAACTGACCTCAATTATTTCTCTGCAAGGTCAAAGGAAAATGGAAAAGCCTCCCCATTGTCTTTTCCTTTACAAATCCTCTCTTAAGGGCACATTTAAGATATGAATAGGGTGTGAGCCTGACCTGGCTCAGGAACTATGTATTTATCATTACAAAAGACTGGCCAGGCTCCCTAGGCAATCCAATCAATTGACCATTAAACAGGTAACCTGGCAGACAGGAGGTAAATAAAGCACTCAGATTTCTCCTGTTGACCACCCTTTCTGTGATGTAGGTATGATGTTTCTGGGGGTGGTCTTGATCTACAGGGTGGCAATTTCAAAAGTCTTTATAAGGTCTTGCATGCCATTGTTCTGGGTTCCTCCTCTCTCCTGCGGGTGAGGGGAGCACCCTGTTGCAACAGTTCAATAAAGATCAAGCTTACTAGCTGCTTTGCTTCTCAATATTCTCTGGTTGGCTTTTGTTATTTTCTCCTACCAATAGGGAACCTACGTAAGGCCTCTATATGGGCTCTTGGATACCCCATAAGTGAAAAGGGCAGATTTTGGCTTACAACAATGTGTATAAGAGAGATGAGGTTTAGCTGTCCTGGTCCCAAACTGTACAGAGCTTTATTCACCAGCACCAGCACCTTGGATTTAGCCCAGAAAGTAACTGGCAGTCGGTGTAATTCCTTCAGCAGCGACATTAATATTGTTGTGCATTACCCCAATCGGTGCCAGATTCCAGGGCTTCCAGGCGCTTACCTAGGGTTTGATGTCCTTGGGATGAGGGGCAGCAGAGACTGTGAGGTCTTTAGGATATACAGTGGTACCTCGGGTTAAGTACTTAATTCATTCCAGAGGTCTGTTCTTAACCTGAAGCACCACTTTAGCTAATGGGGCCTCACGCTGGCCCCGCCGGAGCCCGATTTCTGTTCTCATCCTGAAGCAAAGTTCTTAACCTGAAGCACTATTTCTGGGTTAGCGGAGTCTGTAACCTGAAGCGTATGTAACCCGAGGTACCACTGTAGGTCTTATTTACAACCTGAGCCTACATTGGAGGGGCTCACAGCATTAACACCCCAAGAGGATCTTCTCCCATAGCCACAGCCTTGAATTCAAGCAGAAATCCAGCATGGTTCTTACTCTCTGGCTTCTGCCTGCTCCTTGCCCAGCTCTCCCACATTTCTCCTCCTTCCCACTCACTACCAGCCAGGGAGGGAGAGTCCATTTGCACTGTTACAGAAAAATCCGGGTGCGGGGTTACTCTGCCACCCAGCTCGTTGGACTAAGTCCGCGGGTCTCTGCGGAAGAAAATGAGCTCAGCCGGATGCAGGAGCAAACTACAGAAGATCCAAGTTTATTGCGCAACAGGTTCAAGGCGAGATTGAACAGCGAGAAAGGGGTGACATGAACTTTTGAAATTTCCCTCCATATCCCAGAATACAGTGCAAAATACATCCCAGTTACATCATGAATACATTAAGAAGAGGTTGGGTTACACAGATTACATTATGAATACATTAGGAAGAGGTTGGGTTACACCGGATTAACATATGGAGGAGGGAGGGGGGAATATGCAGAGAGCTGGAGATATGGAGGAGGGAGGGGGGAATATGCAGAGAGCTGGAGATATGCGCAGATAAGCACATCCTGAGAAGACAATGGTCCATGTATGCATAGTCTGTCACCTGGCATCGCCCGGAGGAAGGGCTTGGCAGAGCGATTTGACCAGATTAGGGTCTTGACACCTTGCTTGAGGGATTATGGAGGACAGGGGGGGTGTCATGGGGTCCTAGAGAAATTGAGCAAATTGGCACGTTGATTTTCTATGAATTTTATAGATTTTAGTCCCTTTTGACATTGACAATTGGAAATAAATGGATATATTGTAGCGAAGAAGGAGGTGAAGAAGACATGCCCCCCCTTCCGTATCAGCACGCAGCTGCCAAGCTGTATATATACACCGCTTGGTTGTAGCGGGGGAAGGGGGGAACTCGAAGCGGAAGCGTGAAACCATCGCTTAAAAATTTACCAGCGTAATTTAAGACGTGCAGAAGGTTAACACCACACTGGCACAGACTAAAACGAACAAAAAAAAAAGGCTCATGCGAGTCCCTCTTCTTTGCGTGTCACTCTACCATTTTTGTCTCTATGGCGCTTCTTCGAGTCCATACGACGATCGCCATAGAGATGGGAGGCATCGACCGACGCACCTGAAACGTAACTGTCAACGTTACGCCCCGCCCCCACTCCTACGCAAGCCAATACCGGAAGTTCGGCACGCACATCCTCTTCCTTTCTTTCTCCCAGCGGGAGAGGAAACGGAAGTACGCAGGCACGCACGCACGCACAGGCTCTCTTGGGCGAAGTCACGCAAGCGTAGGCCGGTGCGCGGTGCGTGCGTCTCCACACGCATGCGTGGTTGTCGACGGCGACGGCGGCCATCATGGCGGTGTGTGGCGCGGCGGCTGCAGCAGGAGGCAGCGGAGGGCGCTGGTATTTCAGCCGAGAGCAGCTGGCGCGCAGCCCTTCCCGGCGCGCGGGGCTCGACCCAGACAAGGAGCTGTCGTACCGGCAGCAGGCAGCCAACCTGCTTCAGGATATGGGCCAGCGCCTGGCTGTGTATCCATTGGGGGACTAGGCCGCGGCAGCTCGAGCTGGGGCTGGGCTGAGCAGGGTGCGGGAAGCGCGCTTGGGCCGCTGGGCGAACTAGGCCTCGCCGGGGCTGAAGCCTCTGGGGCGAGAGACCAAGCCCGGGGCCTCGCGGTGGTTCGCGGCCGGCTTAGAACGGGGCACGTTATTAGGCCTACCGCGCGTTGGCCCGGGAGCGGGTGGGAGTTCGAACGCGTTTACGGTTGGCCGCGGAGGGTCGACTCCGCGACGCGGAGAAGGCTGGGGTGGAACTAGGTGGGGTCGGGGAGAGGAGACTAGGCCCTGAAGCCTTGATCGGGCCGGAAGAGAGGAAGCAGTTATTGAGCAACAACTTGGAAGGCGCACTCGTTTGTTAGCAGGCCGGCTTGGCTTGGGATTGCGAATCTAAGATTTGAGCTAAATTTTAAGAGCGCTATTTGCTGGTGGGAAAAGAGGCCAGTCTCGGTTCCTGTACGGACATTTCTCTTTTGCGCAGGTTAATGCTAGTTATACTTAATTGGGATAAATTCTTTCAAAATGCAGCCAAAATTCCGTCAGTGTTTCCTGTATTAGGTTTCTTGATTATTAAAGAGTAAATGTTGGTGAGCCCTTAGCAATGCTTTAAAGCTTGTTTCTGATTTCAAAGATGTGATTCAGCCTGGAAAATTAACGTTTGTGAGATGTGTGTTGAGAGAGAGGGTCTATTTACTGTCAGTACAATCCTAGCCAGGTCTACTAGGAAATGAGTCCTTTTGTGTGTAGTGGGGCTTATTCCTAGATAAGTGGTATTATGACTGTAGCCTTAGTATAGTGAGTTTACTTAAAGGTCATATGGCACTTAGTGTGATTCCATGCATGTTTATTTGTAAGTCCCATTGGTGCTTACTCTATAGTAAGCACCAATATAATATTGCAGCCCAATATTGCAATATAATATTGCAGCCCAATATTGTTTTAGCATTTATTGGTGTTGAACTTCCTGTGTAAGCCTGCATCTGAAAGTTAGGTGTTCTAATCATTTTGTAGACATCTGGGATTTGTTAATGTGTGATGTACGTTACCTCAAAAACACGGATTCACATCAGTGTGTGTTGTGAAGATTAGAATACATGGGGCAGTGCAGTCCCTTAAAACCTACAATTTGCAGATAACCCTTTTAAAATATGCTTGGAAAGCCTTTGTCTGCTTTTTCCTTAACCACAAGATACTAGTTCCCAACTGACTATCAATACGGCTATTGTCTACATGCATCGGTTCTACATGGTTCAATCTTTTACTCAATTTCATCGAAATGTAAGTATTATTTATTTATTTATACCCTATCCATCTGACAGGGTTTCTCCAGCCACTCTGGGTCCCTTCCAGCAAAGATTGAAAATACATTTGTATCACATTTATTAGTACTTTTTCTTAGTTAGAATTGTACATAGCTATGTTTCATATTCTCCCTTATCCCAAGCAGATTAAGAGAAAGGGTGTGTGCTGAGTATTGTGGTGGAAATCTTTAAAGGTTTTATTCTATGTCACATTTTTCAGAAATTGATTCCAAATAATTTATTATGAAGAGTGTATGAGAGTGAGGATAATCTCTATTAAACATTTGATCTCATTTTTCTGATCTAAAAATACATTTAAGGTCGCTAGCAATTATACATAAATAAGAACAGAACATGAACAGATTCATTTTGTGTTCACTAGTTCACGCTAATAGTTAAACAATAAAATAATAGAAGAGTGAAATGTAGTGGCAACAGCAATAGCAAATCCATGAATGAACTTAGAGGCATCACCTAGGCCAAATGCTTATAGGAACAATACCATTTTGCTGGTGTCCATAAAGACGAAGAAGAGAGGAAGGTAAACTTCCTGAGGCAACACGTTTTAAAACTTGGATGCTGTAACTAACAGGGCACACATTTCATATAAAACTGGATGGTTTTAACCTAGGTTTCTGTTTCAATAGATCTGTATCAAGTTTTGGACTCTATGGTGACCAAGGTAGCTCCTAAATTGATCATCAACTTAGCAGTGGTCTTCACTTAAGGATCAGCAGTAGAATGCCCCAGGAAAACTTGAAAACTTGCACCCACGGTTCCTTGTAGAAGTTGTTCATTTTTGTAACTTAGTTTTCCTGTGATGATAAGACCTGGAGTCATAATGTTTTTAAGGAAAAAAATAAGCCTATAATTCCCAGAAACCACCCTCTGCATTAAATTATAGCTTCTACTGTGCATAATTTGTGTAGTGTGAAAACCCAGGTAGTTATATCCCAAATTAGCACTGGTTGTCTACTGTTTAATATCTTTCATATAAAACATGGGTTTTATTCAATCCAGTATGTTCTGCAGGTTATGATTCCTTGCCAGATGGATCTGTTTGTATATACAATTCAGCTTGTGGACATTTAGTCAAATAGTAGAACTACCAATTCTAAGTTAAGATACTTTCTCTGGACTTTTTGAGACCAAGGATGTTTGCTGCCATTTGAAAGAGGATGTTGCATTTAAATTTATTTTCTCTGTAAAGTCTGTAGCACCAGCTGCCCTTTTCCTGGCAGCCAAGGTGGAGGAGCAACCGCGAAAACTGGAGCATGTCATCAAGGTCGCTCATGCCTGTCTGCATCCTCAAGAGGTGCTTCCAGATACCAGGAGTGAGGTAAGTAACGGAATACCTGTGAAACATATACAGTGCTGAACAAGTGAGGGAGGGGAAAGGACGAATCCTGGCAGTGCAAGTCCCCTGTGCTTCATTGGATCTAGAGTGCTATACAGCTTTGTTGGAATATTATCTGAACAATAGTAATTAGTTCTTGAATATTGCTGGTGCATAGTACAGAAAGCTCTGGGGTTTTGTAAGCCAAATAGCTTGTCTGTCCTGTGTGTTCCTGCTAGAGTGTTGTGAATTAAAGCCAGATGTGTAGCACTGTTTGTATTAATGGGTGGATATTGCCTGCCAGGATCACCCTCTTATGGTGACACAGAAAACGTTGTTTGAAATTCATTCCTGTCACTGCCATTCAAACAGGAGGATTGTTAAGCATATTGTTTTACATCTCACCACAGCCCTTCCTGACAGGACCAGCACATCTAACCTTGCCAACAAGGGGGAAGCTTTATTCTGAAGCCAAATTGAAGGAAAGGGCCAATTTTTAACACACACTGATAACTTCATGGCAGTTGAAGCCATTATGGAATCAAGAGCAGCCTCTTGAGCAAGCATTGTGTCTATTGGGCACTTAACATTTTTTCCCCTGGGAATGGGATGCTTGTGCCAATTCTCTCCAGCATTGACTATGATAAAGATTCCCCCTTGATATTTTTTTGCCTCCCCAAGAGAGTGTTAGAAATATGCAGGCTTGATACAGAGTGCCTCATCACAAGTAACCTGCCTGTCCTCTCAACCCCAGGCTTACCTGCAACAAGCCCAAGACCTGGTCATTCTAGAGAGCATAATACTGCAGACCCTGGGTAAGTTTTTCCAAGCGGACGGGCTGCTTCATGAATCTCAGACCCAGGAAAGTTCCGCAGAGTGGAGAGTCTAATCCCAGTCTTCTTCACAGCTGGAGGGCAGAGGCACAGCTGGCCAGTGTGGGAGAGCACCAGTCCAGGCGACAAACCTCACAATTTATGACTTGTTTGATATGTTTTGTTTAGGGTGAATTTATTGACATTCTTGTAAACCAGTATGAATGCAAAAATTGGTTTGGGTTCTTTTTCAACAGGATTTATATTGTTCAGGTTCCATGCAGTGTACTCTGGATTGAAGGCTTAGCAACATGACAGCCTATTGTTCCAATTGTATGATTAGCTTGGTCATGCAGGGTGGGAACTGGATACCCAGACAAACTGACATGAATTGTTGAGCTTTTGCTACTTTGTAACTAATTCAAACAGGGTTTTTTTGATAGCTGAAACAATATTTTTTTCTATGCCTTTGGTAACCTCTTGGCTTACAGATACTATCTCTCACTGTAATTAGATGAATGATATGATTCCCAGTCTTGCTTGTTATATGCAGATATTTCAAACACTTTTTTGAAAACACCTCAGAGGTTTTCTTACAATCAAGTGGTATTTAAATTTTAGTCCCCAATGTACAAAGAAGTTATCCCTGGCTGCAAGGGACACAACAAAATTATTCCAGTAACACTTTCATCAAAGAACATCGCAGAGGAAGAACTTGCTTAACTTAATTGTTGCTGGTAGTAGTTACTGTCTGGCAGAAGGCAAGGCTTCAAATAAATATTTTTTTTATTGTCTTTCCCGAGCCATTGCCCATTGGGACTTCTCAGACCAGTCCATAGCTGGGCCAAACATTTCCCCTTAAAAGAAACCATTTAAAAACTAGGTTTATACTCAGTGAGCATCTGTTGCTTAAGAGGAAAACATTGCTTGTTGGTGTTTGGAGTGACAGGAAAAGCCCTCTTCCAGTAGATTGTAGAATTTTCTTTTCCTATTGTTTTAATACAGGTTAGTTTTCTGATTTAGAATGTTCAATTGTATTTTAGTATATTTGCAGCAGAGAATATGGTTGCCTTAGAAGCTAGACGTTTCTGTCATTTTCTTGTGCTGGATAACAGATTCATTTGAACCTAGGAAGATATTGTGCTTTCTTCTTGCTTGCAACTGAAAACAGCATGAGCTTTAATGGGGAAGAATGAGCAATCTACTTGCCTCCCAGGATCCAGAGGCAATTGTGGTATGTAGAAGCACAAGTATGTTATATCCATGACCTAACTGTCACCTGTTTTTCTTCCAGGGTTTGAGATCACCATAGATCATCCTCACACTCATGTGGTGAAATGCACACAGCTAGTGCGAGGTAAGCAGTGATTCAACACTTCTGTGATTCTGGCACAGCACTTATGACACTTTCACACAGAAGTGGTTGTGTTTCTTAGCTGACAAATTGTTTCTTGGTCAAAGGAACAAGTAAAACAGAGAGGGTGTTGCTATACTAAATATTCACCCCTTACCCTGACTTAATATGGTGGTTAATGAGTTGGATACAAACTTTCAGAGTATGGCAGTATTAAAGTAGGCATTTACAGCTGATGAGTATATATATAATCAAAGTAAATTCAATATGCTGAGCTATTTCCCAATAGAAACATATTGTTGTATATTAAAGAGGTGCTTTGCAGCACTAACACGTGGTTTTCCTTTTTTCTTTCAGCCAGCAAGGATCTGGCACAGACGTCCTACTTCATGGCTACCAACAGGTACATGTTGAAGGCTTACTTTTATTAGCTTTTTTATTTGGGAATGTAGTTCTTGACAATTGTAGAAGAACATCCTTCTAAACTTACAGAAGAAATGCTTTATAGTGCAATTGAATATCAGGGCACTACACGTCTTACTCTAGAATAAATTAAGGTTTTGTTCTGAAGAAATCTCCTAGAAAATAAGTTGACAATGCTACTAGCCATGTACTAGCCTATGTTTGTGGCTTAAACTGAAAAATAAACAGCTTTTATTAGCACTTCCTGCCTGGTTACCCTGAAACAATTCTTGTTTGCCATAGGTGGCTGGCTATTTATAATTTCAGGCTAAAATTGCTTTGCTAGTAAGTGTGGATCAGACTGGATCTTTCTATCTAGAAGTCAGTGAAAACTTAACAGCATTCATCTGAGATGAAAAGAAATAGATTTTCTTTTGGAAGAAGCTAAATTGTTGGCTTGAGCTGGCTTTTTTCAATCTAGAATTCTCCAGAAGAGAGATGCCTCTTCAGTATTTGAACCCTGCAACACGGTTGAAATCACTTTTTGGAACTATATTGTGTGCAAAGGCTGCCGTTCTATAGATTTTATACTTCGTTTAGATTTTGTTCTGATAACCATTGCTCAGTTTAGTACTCTTCTTGACAGTGTTTCAGACACCCATACAAACTACCGGTAGTTTTCTCTGAATTCAGATGTGGCCTGGTATATGCAGCTGTTTAAATGTTTCAGCTTTGTACTTCATGGAGGATTGAAGTAGGGAATTTTGTGTCTAATACAGCAGTCAGCATCCTGAGGATTTTACTATTTTTTTTAAAGTAGGGCATATAGAAACTTGGTGACATATGTTGTGCCTTGTGAAATTTCATAGGCCTTCCTGTGATCAATTAATGGGGTTTGAGTTCTCTTTCTAATTTCTTGTAGGATTTAAAAAATGCGAAATAACATACATGTAGATTTGCTTATTTGGGTTACCTTGTTGCAGAGTATATAGTCAGCTGATGTGTAATATCCAAAGAGTACTAATTCTGCTGGAGATTAATTTATTTAGAAGGAGGGGGATGGAATGGGCTTGAGGCCTCATCCTTCTCAAAACGCTCCTTGCAAGTCCCATCATCATAGCAGTTGCTTCTTCCTCTTCACCTTTTTTCATCCCTGGCAACTGGTGTAGGGGAGGGAAAGAGCAGCTGGCACATCTCCCAAGGACCACTTTTGTCCCAGCAGACACCATTTACAAATCAATGCCTTGCCCTGTAGTGTGTCTCCAGAAGAGCTTGTTGGGATAGAAATGTACCATGAGTAAAGTAATACCTTGCCAGCATCTCTTTGTTATCAGGCTTCTGGGGCCCATACCCATTAGGTTGTTGTCATGCAAGATGGTTTGATGCTCTGTGGAATTGGCCAAAGCTTAAAGGGAACTACAGTTTGTCTAAGGCACAACTGCTTGACTGTTGGCTTTTGGATCTGAAGCAAAAATCTACTGCCATCACTGATCAGATTGTCGTATCTGGAGGTTTCTGGCACTTTTTGGCCTGGTGAATAAAATTCCTTTGAAAAAGAGCCAAGTAGCCCAAATCACTTGAGATTGTTCTCTGGTGCTATTGGATAATCCAGCCCTGTGGAACCCCAAAATAGTAACTTCAAATGCAGCGTTTTCCCTTTGCCTGCCCTGTTGGCCATATGGGGGTCCTGGAGCTCCAGGCTGACGGGAGCTCCTGGAAAACCTCGTGGAAGAAGGCTGAAAAAGTGTTGTTATAAGCAGGGCCTGCTTGGCCATGCAGGATAATTAAGGCTTTTAAAGCTGAGGGATGCTCACTTCTTGCAGTGTCTGTCCAGCGGGCGGTTGTGTGTGCTGCTGCCGTTCAGGCTTGGGAGCTTACAGCTTTCTGTTTCTCTCTCCCTGCTGGTGATGTCAGCCTTCACCTAACCACCTTCAGCCTGCAGTACACCCCTCCCGTTGTGGCCTGCGTCTGCATCCACTTGGCCTGTAAGTGGTCCAACTGGGAGATCCCAGTCTCCATGGACGGGAAGCACTGGTGGGAGTACGTTGATGGCACTGTAACTCTGGAACTCTTGGATGGTAAGTTTGGAGCAAGGTCAAATACATTCCCATGCACAATGAGGTATTTTATTACCTTGATATCTTACTTCTAAGGGACATTCTCACCAAGGTTTCCAGCATGGCAATAAAAAATTAAGTGGGATTAATTTGATAACTTGAGCCAGTATTATTAGTCCCAGGACTGCTCCATCTGTTGCTGGCAAGGGCAGAAGTTAAAGCACCCTTTGGGTTCTGGCTTGCAAATTCCACGCCTCTTACTACTTGGTGTTCTTGTGTTTATCTTGCAGAACTTACTCATGAATTCCTGCAGATCCTTGAGAAAACACCTAACCGGCTGAAACGAATCAGGAATTGGCGGGTAAGGTCCTCTGTATACTCTGAGCATGAGTTGGCAAAGTTGTGTGTGCTCTTCAGTTTGATAAGTAATGCAGAAATATATGTATAATAAACATCTTCTGGCTGTGAGGAGATGAATAGTCAAGAGGTGTATGCCTTCTATATTTCTTTGAATTATCCAAAGGTTTCATCAGACAGGAAGCTGGGGTGTATAGACCCCCTTACTGCAGCCTTCTCCAATAATAGAATTTTCTAAAGTGGCAGGATCAAATGTTGTATGCTGTTGAAATGCGATGTATTCTATTTTCTTGCAAGACAATTTGTGAATGAAAAAAATGTTTATGGAAATGGCATAACAGGACAGCTGCAACAAAACAGGGCAGCTCCTTCCTTCCTTCCGTCCTTCCTTCCTTCCTTCCTTCCTTCCTTCCTTCCTTCCTTCCTTCCTTCCTTCCTTCCTCTGTCCAGGAGAGAGATCTGGCATTCTAAAGTTGGTACTGCTTTTGTTTTTTCCCCTAGGCCTGCCAGGCAGCTAGGAAATCAAAGACTGATGATCAAGGTGATGATGATTGCCTCTCAGAACAGACCATTCTCAGCATGATCTCCAGAAGCTCCTCTGACACAACCATTGCAGGTCTGATGAGCATGTCTACTTCCTCGACAGCTGGAGGCCTTGCTTCGCTTTCAGGTGCGGCAGGCGACTCTCCAGGGGACCTTGGCACAGATATGATGTCAGCAGACAGCTGGATGGCTCAACACCCGTCACATAAATTGGAGGTCAGCCACAGGGCCAGTGAAATGTCTTCCAGCACAGATCATCTCGATAACAGTAGTGGCCCCTTCTCTAAGCAGAGCATTAAAAGTGCACCACTGGCAAAAGTATCATTAAAGGAGTATCGTGCCAAACATGCTGAAGAACTAGCTGCACAGAAACGTGAGCTGGAAAACATGGAGGCAAATGTACGTTCTCAATATGCCTATGCTGCTCAGAACCTGCTTGTGCAACAGCAGCGGGAACGGGATGTGCAGCAGCAAGAGAATAACCCATCTCCCATCATTCTGAAAATCCCATTGGGTGGCAGCTCTGATGGTTCTGAACGGCTCCCCACTGAAAAGCCTGATAAGACCTCATCTGCCCTCAAAGTTCGGCTGACTGCACCAGGGGACAAGCCTGCTGTCTCTTCCTCCAAACCGGAGGAAATAAAAATGCGCATCAAGGTGCCGACTCTGTCAGAACGACCGGGCTCTTCTGATGAAAGCAGCGGCAAGAGCCGAGGAGAGCACAAGGAAAAACATAAGGTCCATTCTTCAAACCACCACCACAACCACCATTCTCACAAACATTCACATGCACAACCTGTTGCCAGCACCAAGCGGCCAGTGGACTCCAAGCATGGTAACCAAAGTGGCATTGCATCCCATAAAGGTTTTGTCCCAATTTGTTCCTTCCGCAAGAGACCACTTTCTGAGGAGGCCTCAGCTGCGGCACATGAACATCAGCCGAAAATCAGCAAGAATTCAAAAGGGGCCCCCATGCCGTTTCCCTTTCCCCAGCACCCTGGCCACAGCTTGGATGCAGCTGGTCTCCCTTTTGTCCAGGGCAGCAAAACCAGAGGGGCTCCTGGGAAACTGGACAAGAGCACTGCCGGGGCCAACGGGCATAACATGAACCAGGCCATTGATTACCAGGATACAGTGAACATGTTGCACTCCTTGCTCAGCGCACAGGGCATGCAACCCACCCAGCCTCCCACCTTTGACTTTGTACATTCATATGGCGAGTACTTGAACCCCAGGGCTGCTGCGAGTGTGGATAAACCACGGCCGCCCCCTCTACCTTCAGAACCTCCCCCTCCCCTGCCGCCTCTCCCCAAGTGATTCCCGTTTTTAACTACTGAGGTTGGGCTGCCGTCTGCTGAGGGCATGTTGCTCGTAGTGATCTCCACTGCCTTGTGTGAATGCCCGAACCCCTTTTTAAGACATTTTTATTATTGGTATGAGAATGTGGAGCCCTTGAAGCTGTGAAAAGATGCACCCATCTTTCTCCATGTGCTTCCCCTCCCCTCCAGTCCTACTGGAAAGAAATGGGGATATGTTTCCTGTCAGACTGATTTGAAGGTCGTGAACCAACAGGAGATGGCATAGGGCTATTTAAAATTGTTGCAGTCTTTCTCCTAAAAGACATTTAAAATAATTTAAAAATAAGTTATATATGTTCTTAGTGTTGATTTTATTTTTCTAAGGTGGACAAAGGAAGGGGATTACAACCAGAAACTGAAATGCAGGCAGGGCTCATGGGCTCTGCTTGCTCCTTAAGTGTTGCTTCCCTCTGAATGGAAGGCAGTGAAGGTTTGATGGGATGAAAAGGCATGAAAACTCTCTTGAGGAAGGCATGAACATTAACTAGAAGCGTAATGGTTGGGTAGGGGGTGAAGTCCCCCCCCTCAATTTCTCCCTACTATTGCTTTTGGTTGCTTACCAGTGAGCGTGGAGACAGATGGCAGACCCGTACTTCCAAGAAACTTTGGAAACAGCAAAGTGTGTGTTTTAGTTTCTGGCTTTGTCCAGCCCTTCCTGCTGAGCGGGAAGGATGTGGGAACGTGTCTTCCTTAACCTTTCACTTCCTGCCTTGACCACATTGCTTCCATTTGGGTGCCCTGCTACTCTGTGTCCCACCTAGCATAAGGCATTGAAAATAATTTTGATGGGACTGTGTTATAAAGGTGGTCAGGACTGTGTCTTCCTGCAGGAACTCTGAGGGTGCCTTCAAAAAAGAGGGTCTTTGCAGCAACTTATCTGGAAGTGGGGGTTAGTTTGGGAAGAGGAGTGGGAAGGGAGGCAGAAAGTCAATGTGAATGTTAGAACAGTAATCGTGATTCTGGGATGCTTTAAATTGTACTTAAACTGCATTATGGGATACGAGATTTTCATATTTGCTAGAAGCAGAAAAGGCTTTTCAAAGTATTTGTAAAGACAGCAGTGAGTGGAATCAGGCATATTTGGATTGGAGAACAGAGGAGTGAAAAGAGCTGGTAAAACCTAGATGAATAAATGGGAATTTGCTTGTCTCCTCATTTAATGATGTCTGCTGACAATAGAAACCTATGGCCAGGTTTACTGTGTCCTGACTTTGAGATCTACAGGAAAATGTGGGACTTGACCCTGTGTAAGTTGATTCAGAGACTTGTTCCAGCCTAAGGTTGTATAGCAAAAGGCATAACATTCTGACCTGATTCTCCAGCACTGTGTTAAAGTTAAATGGGGTTATTCTTTTTAAAAGTGGCCATATATTTAGTGTTTCTGTAGATGACATCTGAGTGCTTGTTCATTTGACAGGATTCAGCCTTGGTTTGTTGCATCATAACAATTGGACTGAACACTTGGTTGGTACTCATAAATCCCAGCTTTGCTGTCATTTGAGTATACACTTCCTAGTTCAGCAAAGTATGTCAGGGCATTCCCACTGCTCTGAAGAAACTTCCAAATTAAAATCTGGAGGATTGTGTGGTGTAAAGCATTGTGGTTTTCTTAGCTGGAATGGAATGCTTTGACTAACACATATCAATAGAAATCTATTCCAGTGTGTTAATAGCAACTAAAAGTTGTGAACAAACAAGGCTAGCAATGGCCTAGGTCTGCAGTCTCATGTGAGAAAAGTTTAATTGCTGCTGGTTAGATAGAGTGTATCATGTTTAAAACAACAAAAGACACTCATCTGTGGGTATCTGTTTGGTTTTTATTGAAGTGTTTTCTCTTAATTTGGAACAATAACTATTTTCCCACCACCTCTTAATTTTTAAAGCAATGGTGTCTCAGCTGTTGATGGTCACAAACTTTGGCTCTGGTTTCACATAATCTTTCAGAAACTTTCTAATTCCCAGCTCATATTATTACTATTCTAAGTTTCAATAAATGTACTGTCTCCACAATTTGTCTGTTCTTCTATATTTCAACAGTTGCAAACTGCCTTATTTGGTAAAAGGAAAAGGTACCCCTGCCCGTACGGGTCAGTCTTGCCAGACTCTAGGGTTGTGCGCTCATCTCACTCTATAGGCCGGGAGCCAGCGCTGTCCGCAGACACTTCCAGGTCACGTGGCCAGCGTGACAAGCTGCGTCTGGCGAGCCAGCGCAGCACACGGAACGCCGTTTACCTTCCCGCTGGTAAGCGGTCCCTATTTATCTACTTGCACCCGGGGGTGCTTTCGAACTGCTAGGTTGGCAGGCGCTGGGACCGAACGACGGGAGCGCACCCCTGCCGCCGGGATTCGAACCGCCGACCATGCGATCGGCAAGTCCTAGGCGCTGAGGTTTTACCCACAGCGCCACCTGCATCCCTGCCTTATTTATATACAGCAGAGAAAGTCTGTACAGAAGCATTGGGGAAAGAACCTTGTATCATATAATAGTTCTGGATCCAGGACTCATTGTTATCCTTCCTCCTCTGCCTTGTGGCTCTAATTTTTTACACTGGGATTTTACCTATCTTTAAACTGCTTTTCACTGCACCAGTTGTCTGCTTACAGCAGTCTGAGGAGTGGGGCAGACAGAGGGAAGTGGCCATGTTGGGCAAATGATTTCCCCCACCCCCACCCCAAGCAGTAGCAGTAGCACAATACCACTTTTCACAAAGTAGTAAGCCACCTTGTAAGATCATTGGGACTCATCTTCAAGCTGCATATTAGATAAAATAGTGTGGAAGATAAAAAAGATGTTGCTGGGCATGGGGAAAAGCCAGAGTCTGCCATTTGCAATAGTTTTTTAATATCTCAAAAGAAATACAGTCGTACCTTGGTTCACGAATGCCTTGGTACTTGTACGTTTTGGCTCCCAAACACTGCAAACCTGGAAGTAAGTGTTCCGGTTTTCAAACGTTTTTTGGAAGCCGAACGTCCGATGCGGCTTCCAATTGAGTGCAGGAAGCTCCTGCAGCCAATCAGAAGCTGTGCCTTGGTTTTCAAATGTTTTCAGATGTTGAATGGACTTCCAGAATGGATTACGTTCGAGAACCAAGGTATGACTAGATTTTTTTCAGGTGATCAATTGTCAACTGCTATTAACGCAATCTGTATTATGTTTGTGGGGCGTGCTGAAGGTTCCTGTGTGAGCCTCATTTAAATGAGTGACAGTTGCACTGGAGTGATGCCTACTTGATAATGCTCACTACAACTTTGAACTGGGTGTTCTAACAGAATATTCTTGCCTCGGGCAGCTTGGTGGCACAGGTATGCACTAGTATTTCCTTAGCACTTGGGGAGTTTGAAACTAAATGTTCAATAGCCCATCACTTGTATATTCTCAATGCATATTATACTCAATGCATATTATACTCAATGCATTCACTCCTTTATTGATTCACAAATATGTAATGAGCATTTCAGAAATAAGCTCTGCAAATCGAAACAAAAGTACTAAGTAGTTTTTTCTTGGTCACCTCGGTTATATATTAGGAGGAAGTAACTTAAAGTAAATATAAAAAAATTCCTTCCAGTAGCACCTTAAAGACCAACTAAGTTAGTTCTAGTTAGTTCTTGGTATGAGCTTTCGTGTGCATGCACACGAAAGCTCATACCAAGAACTAACTTAGTTGGTCTTTAAGGTGCTACTGGAAGGAATTTTTTTATTTTGACTATGGCAGACCAACACGGCTACTTATCTGTAACTTAAAGTAAATAGTTGGTACTTGTTTCCAACTGAGTTATTGCCAGGACTTGCATATATTTAGATCAGTGAAGAGGAACTTGTGGCTCTCCCATGTTGCTAGATTCCAAATCCAATCCGCTCTAGCCATCATGGTCAGTGGTTAGGGATGATGGGACGCATAGTTCAACGGCATGGGGGGGGGCAAAATTCCTACTGAATTAAACCTAAAAGAAAATAAATCAAAACTCCATTCCTAGGCAATCTAAATTCTACACAAAAGAATTTTTTTTAGCAACCTGTTATTTCTCACTGCAAAATTCTGGTTCTGCTGGGCTGGGCAATGAACTCTGCAGGGCACTGACGCTCCACCCTGCAACCATTGGCTTACTGTATATGTTTTCAGCAGGTATGGCCCATGCATTTTCAAGCACAACATACTTCTGCGGCCATAAGGGCTAGAACCTATCTTTTATTAATGAAAGCTTAGATTTCCAAGAACCTTAATTGTGCTTAGTTTTCTCCTTCTGACCCCTGTAGAATTGCAACATGTAGTGCTAGTTCCTCATCCTGGTTTTGTGTGCGCGCGTTGCTCTAAAATATGTAAGGAAGTTTGCTTTAGAACATGCTTAAATGTAAATAATATAGGTACAGTGGTACCTCAGGTTACAGACGCTTCAGGTTACAGACTCCTCTAACCCAGAAATAGTACCTCAGGTTAAGAACTTTGCTTCAGGATGAGAACAGAAATCGTGCTCCGGCAGCAGCGGGAGACCCCATTAGCTAAAGTGGTTCTTCAGGTTAAGAACGGATCTTCGGAACAAATTAAGTACTTAACCAGAGGTACCACTGTATACTGAAAGTTGCATGAAATGCCATGATAGTATGGACTGCCAATTCAATAACAATTCTGCTAGGATGCAATCCTATAGTGGTGGAAGCCTGCCTATACTGCCAGAGACTGAATTATTATTATGCATATTTGTTGCTTTAGGCCAGGTGCGTCCAACAGGTAGATCGCAGTCTCCTGGTAGATCACTGGGCGTCTGTGATAGATCACTGCCCCCCCCCCGAAGAAGCTCAACAAGTTTTTGCCCTGGACCCCCTAAAAAAAGCTCAACAAGGTTTGCCCTGTACTCCTAAAAAACGGGCTTATCTTCCTAAAAAATGCTCAACAACTTTGATCTGATCACTGTCAGTCTTTAACTCCGTGAGTAGAACGCAGTCTCTTGGGAGTTGGCCCCCCCCCTGCTTTAGGCAAACATCTCTAAGTGATTTAAACAAATAATAGTAAAATGCACAAAATAACATGAAAAATAATAAAAAGTCAATACTGCTAGTTACTTAAACCATTAAAAACAACACTTTCACCACACCCCTAAAGGAAAAGAGACAATTACAAATAAAATTCCTGGGGGGAAAGAGATTAGTTTGTCTAGTGCACCAAAAGATGTCAATGTCATTGCCAAGTATGTCTCTCTTGGGAAAGCGTTCCTTAGATAAGAGGGCAGTACTGAAGAAGCCCATTTTCTTGTTGCCATCTTTGGCCTGATAGCACTGATATGATATGTGCTCTGGCAGAAGTCTCCCAATATGCCAGTGGAGCTGTTCTGCCAGTGAAGGGGGTTATGGGTGGTATAGGGGGAAAGCACATATAAACCATGTCCTATACTTTTTCATTTTACGGCTATGCCCATGATGATGATGGAACTTTGCACCAATACCCAGCAATGTAGCAGCCCCTGCTAGCGCCTGGGACAGACCAAAGTTGTTGAGGTTTTTGTTTTGTTTTGTGATAAATTCAAAGTTTCGCCCACACACCTGCCACTTGAGGGTCATATTCCACATATCTGGTGAAAATGGGCTTTAGTCCCATAATACAGAGGTAGCTAATGCAGGTGTCCTCTTAACTCCCAGCATGTGGAGAACTATGTAAGACCTGTGGGAGATTAGCACCCAAACCTAACAAATGCATATTCTAGCTAGCTAGCTTGAGGAGGGGCCAATTCCACAGAGCTGGATTGCTGATAGGCCAATGCTCAGACCACTGAAATACAATTGGTAGAGAGGAGACTCTGTGATGTCATTTCCCCTCTTCACCTGGAGAAGAAAGAGCAATAGTTTTTCCTGTTCCTCACGTCCTTTGACCCGGCTGGATGCAGGTATCCCTCTGCTTGCTCCAGCTTTAGTATAACATGCCTGAAGCTGGTTGTAATGCAAATATATTTTTTCCCCCCCAAAAAATGTTTTTGGCTTTCTCTTATAGCACACAGAAAATAAAGACATTACATTTAACACAACATAAAAACTTAAGAACAATAAAAACACAAAAAATAAAAGATTTTCCCCCCCTTCTTATTCCCTGGTATGTTTACATTGCTAAAAGACTTCCTCGACACCTTCCAATCTGAATTTCATCAAAACACATATTTAGCAGTTCCCAATTTCATATTTATAGCATCAATATCCTCTTTCATATAATATAAGTATTTTGTCTGGATAGATTTTACTGGTACTGTGAATTAATGATTATAAAGTAGGTAAATCTTTTTAAACTTCTCAAATAGTTGCCTGATTCTTTATTAACCGGGATAAGAAACAGAAGTCATCACTAGGCTTTGACTTTTGCCACCAACGATGGAGTTTTGAAAAACACTTCAACTCATGCAGCGTGGGCACCTGGAGGGATAAATTGCAATCAGTATATCCTCTCCTAGGGACACGGGTGGCGCTGTGGTTTAAACCACAGAGCCTAGGGCTTGCCGATCAGAAGGTCGGGGGTTCGAATCCCCGCGACGTGGTGAGCTCCCGTTCCTCGGTCCCTGCTCCTGCCAACTTAGCAGTTCAAAAGAATGTCAAAGTGCAAGTAGATAAATAGGTACCGCTCCGGCGGGAAGGTAAACACGTTTCCATGCGCTGCTCTGGTTTTGCCAGGAGCAGCTTAGTCATGCTGGCCACATGACCTGGAAAAACTGTCTGCGGACAAACGCCCGCTCCCTTGGCCAATAAAGCGAGATGAGCGCCACAATCCCAGAGTTGGTCATGACTGGACCTCACGGTCAGGGGTCCCTTTACCTTTATATCCTCTCCTGCCCATTAAAACTCATCCCACATGCCCATTCCTTAGAGGAAACGTGGGATAAATATGCAACAAAAGCATCCCTTGGCCAGGCTGGCAGCGACTGATGGGGGTTGTGTCTGAGGGCGCCATGTTGGGTCCGCTCCTCCCCAGCCTGAACGCTGCGCGACGTCAGGCATTCAGCATCTAACTTCAAGCCCCGCCCTCTTACGTGGTGGAATGCTCACGCCCGTGAACGGCAGCAGCTACAGCCAATAAATTTGTAGGGTCCCACCCACCGGCTGCGCGCCGTTGGGCGTGTAGGGGAGAGGAGAGGGAGAGAGGCGGGCTTTTTCGCTCGAGTGACGCACCTTTCGACCAATCCTGTCCCCGCTCTCCGCCTCCCGTTCGGGTTGGCTTGCGATGGCGAGCGGGAGGAGTTGTTGAAGCGCGAGGCGAAGTTAAGATGGCGGCGGCGGCGGGAATGACCAAGGTGAGGCGTTGTTTTTTTATGTCTCGTTTTTATTCCCTTTCCTCCCGCTTCTTGTGGGCAAACTGCTCCACATAGGAAGGGCGTTTCGTTGGCCAGGCGTGTGCCGTGGGGCTCCGGTGGTTTGGAGACGAGAGCCGAAGGGCAGGGATTCCCTGCAGCAGCAGAGGGCGGCTGCGACCGCGGGTGGGAGGTCGGGCGAAGCCCCTGGCGGGAGGTGGGCAGCTCTTCCCACAGGGGAGCTAAGCAAGTGTGTGTGCGCGCGCGCCTTACCAGAATAAATAATAATTCTTTTATTTCCTCATTTCTATTTTCTAAAACGGCTGTCTCTCTCTCTCCACCCCCCCCCCGCCATCACACTCCACTACCTGCTATATATATTTTAATTTAACCAAAAGGCAAGAAACGGGTAATCAAGAAGTCTGGCCTAATAACTAAAAAGAAGGGAAAGGGCCATAATGGGAGGGGAGGGCTGGGGGGCGAGACCCCATTACGTTGCTTTCCTCTCCCAAAACTTGGATCAGCTTGGATGGGGTTTGGATATTTTTTTCTCTTCGTAATTCGATAAAGCTGAGGAAGGCCAGGGTTGAAATCTTGTACCTGGAAACTGATAGATTTAACAGCCCCCCCCCACCCCCACCCCGCGTTCTTATGGTTATGTATTGACACCCTCTGTGTCAGTGGTGCTGCAGAGATTAATAACATGCTCCTTGCAGACGCTGGCATGAACAGAATTCGCATCCACGTGTTGCCTTCAAGTCGGGGACGACTCACCCCTGTGCCAAGGCCCCAAGAGGCCTTGTCATGTGCCTTTGCTCACCGGCCATGCTCCCAGCCTCGTTTGGAAGGACACGAGTTCTGCATAAAGCACATTCTTGAAGACAGGAATGCGCCTTTCAAGCAGTGCAGCTACATTTCCACTAAGAATGGGAAGAGGTGTCCAAGCGCAGCTCCCAAACCTGAGAAAAAGGATGGGTATGTGTTACGTATGTTCAGATTATCTGTGGAGAGCTGGCCAGGCTTCATCCATGTACAGTTGAAGTCACATAACTTAAACCTGCGCAAGTTGTGAGATGTACCAAGTATTCCTCCTCAAATGAGGGTGCCTGTTGTGTTACTGCATGAGTCCTTGCTTTGGGCATGCCTTTGTTAGGTGGCATATCCAGATCAATTTCTGAAGTGGCTGCTTACCTTCTATGCATAGCAAAAACAAACTGCCATGGAGTGTTTATTTTATTAGAAAAAATTATAAACTGCTTAATAAAAATCTCCTTCTAAGTGCTTTATGTAAAACCTTAAAAAGTACGCTTATCAATAATGCTAGATCAACAAATATTAAAAACACAAATGTAACTAAATTACATATCTGGGTAAAAAAAAAGGTAAAGGACCCCTGACAGTTAAGTCCAGTCACAAACGACTCTGGGGTTGCGGTGCTCATCTCACTTTACTGGCTGAGGGAGCCGACGTTTGTCCGCAGACAGTTTTTCTGGGTCATGTGGCCAGCATAACTAAGCCACTTCTGGCGAAACCAGAGCAGTGCATGGAAACGCCATTTACCTTCCCACCGGAGTGGTACCTATTTCTCTACTTGAACTTTGACCTGCTTTTGAACTGCTAAGGTGGCAGGAGCAGGGACCGAACAACGGGAGCTCACCCTGTCATGGGGATTCGAACTGCCAACCTTCGGATCAGCAAGCCCTAGGCTCAGTGGTTAGGCTTGCTGAAATCAAAAAGTTTTAAACTGGCATCAAATAGCATAGCAAGAGTGCTTTCCTAATGTTAATACACAGGGAATTCCAAAGCTACTGCACTGTTACACTGACTCCTAGTACACTCAGAACGAACATTACATGGCACTTGTAGAAGTGCAAGTTCCACAGATCAAAATTGTCAAGTAGGTCAAGTAGGCACATATGGGCATTGGAAATCCTTCAAGTAAAGTAGTCCTAATCAGTTAAGGGCTTTATATACTAATAGTAAAGCCTTGAACTTGGCCCAGTAAAAAAAATCTGTAGCTGGTGCAGATCTTTAATAAAATTGTGGTAGGCTCTCACTTCTGTTAGTAGTCTTGCTGCAGCATTCTGCATAATTTACAGTTTTTGAGAGTCAACTGCAAAGAGAGCCCCACATACACTGCATAGAAGTAATGCAGTTACAAGCTATTCTGGTCCAGCAATGGTTGCAACTGTTGTAAATGATTTGCTCAGTTTCAGAATCTAGGCTGCCATCAACTGGTTTTGTGTTAATTTCTACACTATAAACAAAATGAAAACATACTGCTTATTGTTTTATTAACAGTACTACTTTAGAAAATGCTTGTATTTGGGAGCCACGAAAGGTTGGTTTCTCTTTTGTCTCCCCATCTAGGGTATCGTTTTGTGCTGAACATGCTCGTAGAAATGCCCTGGCACTGCAGGCTCAGATGAAGAAGTCCAACCCTAGTCCTGTGCGGGAGTCCCTTCTCTGTCAGCTGAGCTCTTATGCCAAGACAGAGCTGGGCTCCCAGACTTCAGAGAGTAGCCGCAGCGAGGCTAGCAGAATACTGGGTAAGTGGAATAGGTGGTGACGGCATTGATCTGGTCATTAAAATAGGGTGTGAAGGCTAGGGTCTGTTACATCCTAATTTAAAAGTATATGTAATTATCATTGAAAAGTAAAAGCCACCCAGGAGAGAAGATGGAAGCAGTGGGTGTTAGATTTTTCACTCAGTGTTGTTTTATATATGCTGTTTTTTGTTACATGCCCTTCCGAATGCTTCTTTTTATAACCTGCTGGCCAAAATGTCAGGATGGGCAACTTATGAACTGTGGAAGGGAAAAGATTTGCAGAATCATAAAGTTGGTAAACTTCCAATTTTCTTTGTTTTCTGATTTATCATTATGCTCTACCTTATATATGTAGCCATGAATACTAATTTTTGATTTAACAAAAACCCAAATCTCTTGGTTCTTTGGCATAGGATGAGCAGCCTAATGTACTGGGAAAGGGGAAGAATGTTTATATGGCTGGCTTGCAGCATAGTGCCCAATCTGGTTATAGTAGTGTGCAGTTTGTTTCTGTGATCAAGGCTAGGTCTCTGAAGATTATGTAGAACTGCTGGACAATGGAAAGCAGAATTAGTTGGTAGGACCATCCCTTTTCTCCCTCCACCTTTTGGCATTCCTTCTCTCTTCCCTGCCCTTCTCAATGCAAGACGCATCCACAGCATATGTTCCAGGGTTCCCCACATGAATTAGATCCTTAAAAAAACTTTTCTCCAAATAACAAATGGGTTATTCTTCCTTCAGATGAGGACAGCTGGAGTGATGGAGAGCAGGAACCTCTTACTGTGGATCAGACATGGAGAGGAGATCCTGACAGTGAAGCAGATAGCATTGACAGTGACCAGGAGGACCCCCTTAAGTGAGTCATGTGAATTGCTGTTGTATGACACATCAGAATTAAGAATTCCTGTCAACAGATGCTGAAAACTTCATTCCAATATAAGTCACCTTCAGAAAAAATTGGTGGCCTTTGGGTGACGTACCATATAAGAGAATGATTAGAGGACAGGTGGATATTTTAATCCTTTCACTTCTGGAGCAGATACAGTATAGCCATTCTATCAAAATGCAATCTTAGTTGTCAGTTCTGTTTTTTGAGAAGTCCAAAAATAGACTTTGGGAATTCCTTTGTCCTCAGAGACTTTCATTAAAAAATAAATTTAGGCTGCATTTAAAAGTTAAATTTTTCTCAAAAGAAAATTGTAACTAAAATATAAAACCAGCATCACCACATAAATTCATTCATGTATGTGTGAAAGCACCCTTTTCCATGTGCTAGCCCCCAGAATGTACAGCAGTTGTTTGTTGTATCCTAAAGGCGTTGGCCAGGTTACAGTTATGAAAGAAATGTTATCCCCTAACCTCTCTAATAGTGATCACAAACAGCAGCTCAAACGAAGCCTTAAAATGACTTAAAAGTGGTTTTAACTTTAGAACCAAGCCATCTCCATTGTAGCCGTTCCAGGTATTTGTGTTGAGTTTGTCAAGTTAGCATCCTCTCTTAAAAGGTTAACAAAAACCCTGCTCTAAGTATTCCTGTTGAAGGTCACAGGTCTACCTGATTCAGTGCTTTGCTGTTAAATGGCTTCCTTTTGCTACTTGACACTACTTTAGCTGGCTCTTCCTTTTTTAATGACTTGAGAAAATGTGACTTGGGTTGCTTCCTTATTAAATTGGATCCTGTTTCTGCAGACATGCTGGTGTGTACACCGCTGAGGAAGTGGCACTGATCATGCGAGAAAAACTCATCCGGCTGCAGTCTCTATATATTGATCAGTTCAAACGACTTCAACATCTCCTGAAAGAGAAAAAACGGCGGTACTTACACAGCCGCAAGGTGGAACATGAGGCCATAGGTAAACAGCCATTGTCCTGTAAATAAGCATTACTGGATTGCAGCTCAGAAGCTTTGCTAAAGCTGTTCTAAAATTCATTAGGACAATCTGAAAGCAGTTTACCAAGAGCTAGAATGCTTAATGTTTGACAAGTATTTCTGTAGATCTTTCATTACTTTCTTGTTATATCTGCTGAAATTGTTTTCAAAAGTCATCTTCCAATGAGCTAGGAAGTTTCCAAATCCTAGTTAGGAGTATTGAGCATCATTTGGCCCTAATGGTAGGAGAATGCATAGGAAGGAATTCAATGTAGTACTTAGCAGGTTGCTGTGTCAGCACAAACATTTCTGCTTGCCTGATGAAACGACCTGCCTCCCCTTCTCTTCCAGGGGTTCTCCCAACCCCCAGAGGCAATTAGGGGAAGGGGGGAAAGGCTCCATTGCACTAGTGGAAGTTCTTGCACAGGCTTCTGGCAGCGCAGGGCCACAAGTGTGGGACTTGTTCCACACATGACTTTGCAAACCTGATATAAGCATCAAGGGAGATGCAGACTCCTACAGTTACTAACAAATAGTATACAATTCCTTGAAGTTTAATGGTGAAGAGTATTTTCTCTGGTTAAATACACCTACAGTTGACTACCCTATAACACCAGTTGGGTAACTTTCCCTACGCAGTTTCAAAACTTGATTTCCTCACACCTACCAATAATCAATCCCACAGGTTCTTTTACAAGATTTTACAAGTTAGCTGTCTTGAAACAGTTGCTCTTTAAAGGTGGCCTAAAGCATTCCATAAGGGACGCAGGTAGCGCTGTGGGTTAAACCACAGAGCCTAGGACTTGCTGATCAGAAGGTTGGCGGTTTGAATCTCCGTGAAGGGGTGAGCTCCCGTTGCTTGGTCCCTGCTCCTGCCAACCTAGCAGTTCGAAAGCACGTCAAAGTTCAAGTAGATAAATAGGTACTCTGGGGGGAAGGTAAACAGCATTTCCGTGCGCTGCTCTGGTTCGCCAGAAGCGACTTAGTCATGCTGGCCACATGACCCAGAAGCTGTACGCCGGCTCCCTTGGCCAATAAAGCAAGATGAGCGCCGCAACCCCAGAGTCGGTCACGGCTGGACCTAATGGTCAGGGGTCCCTTTACTTTTACCTTTAAAGCATTCCGTGGGACAATCTGCAAGCAGAGAAATATAGAAAGGATCCTGTAGAGTATAATCTTGTGGCATGGTGCTAGACAATTTTTTCAAAATTGTGTGAAATGTTATTGGTTTTCATAGTAAGACATTGATGATCCATTTTTACAGCATAGAGGGTTTAGTACAGATTTGTTTTTGTGTGCATTTTGTATTGAATGTATTATAATGTGGGTTTATAAACAAGAAGGAACCATTGAGCTCAAGTGAAAAATAATCTTCTCAAAAGAGGTTCACTAAAGTACCAGGTGCTTAGTCTGTTGGGATTTACAAGAATCAGGGTAGTGCCTTGAGGATGCTTCCTTGGTGTCTTCCAGGTAGCAGCCTCCTGACAGGCCCAGAGGGACTTCTGGCTAAAGAACGTGAAAACCTGAAACGGCTGAAATACTTGAGGCGATATCGGCAGCGTTATGGTGTGGAAGCTCTTCTACACCGGCAGTTGAAGGAACGCAGGATGCTGGTCACTGAGGGTGCTGCCCAGCAGGTACTTGAGTCAGGCTGTGCTTCTGTTCCTACTAGGCACAGTGGAGCTAGAAATTGTGGGTTTTGTGATTTTCCTCTGAAAGTAAGGCAGGGGTATAAATTGGCTCTGAAATGCTGGAAGATTTTTAGATATGACACTATTTGTTTTGAACAGGGCACAGAATTATTGTATCGGCTCAGCCTCTTGCATTATTACGAATACATGTGGAAAGAGATGTTGAGGTGATTCTCTATTGTGTGTTTTTTGATTTCTGAATGGAAGGATGTATTCCTGTAAGAGCAGCTTTTCCACCAACAGCCTGCAAAATTATCTTGTGCTCTGCAGGCACACACCACCCGTTCTAGCCAGAGGTGTTTGGCCTTTGTGGATGATGTTCGATGTTCCAACCAGTCTCTTCCAATGACAAGACACTGCCTTACTCGTATCCTTTTAACCTGTCAGTTGTCTGTATTAGTACTTCTGGAAGTAAGAGAATAATTGAATTGTTTTTGTTTTTCATTGCTTTTTGTTTTGGCCCTGAATCAAGGCTGCTGGCTTGCTGTAGCCACTGGTTTCAAACAGGCGCCCAAAGAAATGTCTTCCTATGGTCTGTTGGCTGTTCAATTGCTTTAGACTAGAACAGCCAATTCAGTTGGAGGCAACAAGCAAACCTCAAACTACAATAAGGCCACTGTCTGAAATAAGACTGATCCCTTCAGAATCACATACTTGAGTAGTTCCAATTCCACGATGATCCTTAAATCTTATATTCTGAATTTAGACATAATTTGCTGCTGACTTTGTGTTATATTATCCTAGTGGTCTACTCCTGCATTAATTATTCAGCTGCTTTTGGTTTGCAAACAGCTGACTACTAGTTGTGATATGCAGAAGAAAAGTTATCTACTAAAAATTCAAGCCCCATGAGTTTAAAAGCTGGTTTTTACTTTGAGGCTAAAGTCCAGCAGTTCCCCCTTAATATGGTGGTGTATTCCTACAGTAAATTTAAGGTGCTTTAGATTATTTATGTACAGACTATGATTCTGCACATGGAGTTCAGATGTGCACCTTGATGTTTTCTTCTAAACAGAAGTATTTCCAAGGAAAATGGAAATAAATAGGGAGCTGTCACCTGCCATTCTATATATCTTATGTACTCTTCTGCAAATTATTCATTATTTTTAATGAAACATACAAAATGGCAGGCCTGCTGACTTACTAAAAGTCTGCTTTTAACACTTCCTTTTAGTTCTCATGTCCTGGAACGGCTGACCTTGCCTTTTCGCAAATCTTGCTTGTCTTCTTTGACTGCATCTTTAGATATTTGCCAGGATACCAATCAGCTTCTATTTAAGCTGTGCCAAGGGTCAGAAGAAGCACCCTGCAGCAAGCCAGTGCCTGTTAGCCTCTCCGAAGACCCCTGCTGCCCACTCCATCTCCAGCTACCACCTCAGATGTATGTTCCTGAACAGGTACTGTCTGTTCCCGAGGAGCTGGAAGCTGCTTCCATGGATCTGTACTTGAGCGCAGCTGAACTCCGGCCCACAGAGAGCTTGCCGCTGGAGTTCAGTGATGTAAGTGAATTGTAATGCAGCACCTGCCCATGGCACTTCAGAAGGCACAGTTACCTCTAACCTGGGTATGAGTACTTCAGTAATGACATGGGTTGAAGCTACATGTAAATGAGTAAGGGGAGAGAGTTCTGATACATCAAAAGCATGGATTATGTGGGAGAAGCAGGCACCATGGGCGTGGTGAACAGTGCTGACATTTGGGTGCAGGAAAAAGTGTGTCACTTGAAAAAGTAGGTTGCTGATGCCATGCCTGTCGATATTTCTAGAGGACTTAAATAAATTTGGTACATTAAAATAAAGCAGACCCTATTCTCAGGTTTGCAGTCTAAATAATAGACTAAACTAACAACTGAAGGGGAACAGAGTGAAAACTCAAGAGGTGCAAGATCAAGCTGATTGAGGAGGTGAGTGTTTATCAGACATTTAGAGGGCTACCGAGAGACTTCCCAGCATAGGAAGCAAGAAAGGAGGCTGTTGGGGCATGAAAAATGTCATTTTGGATTAGTAGAAGACTTTCTGGAGGAACAAAGGGGGGGGTAAAGAGATTAGTGGGTGTGAGAAAATGAAGATACTTGAAAGTTCTTTTTATAAAAAGCAAAGGGAGAGCTAGAGAATGGAGGGGTAATATGATCAAATGCTTCTTCCTCCATGTTAAATAGAGGCACTTACACCTGTGGAAAACCTAGTTTTCTTTGATACATTGACTTTGTATATGTGTGTGGTTTTTTGTGGGTGGGGGGGACACTTGGAATGTGTGGTCTCCCAGCCGCTTGCAGAGGTGGTACATTCCTTGGAGGTGTGCTGTTTTGGAATATGTAGTTTCAGCTTTGTCTAGAAAAGCAGCACATAAATATTTTAAAATAAATAGATTAAGAACAAAATTATGGGTTCCTCAGTGTGTATTTGGAGCAAATACTTGTATTTGTGTAGGGCAGTGAATTGATGGCCTGTTGTTCCTTGCCCTGACTGAATTTTAAGTGAAGGAATTTTGTTGATTCATATAAAGGCATCTTGTTGGGAAAGACTAGAACACAAAAAGGGTTAATTGGACCTTTTGTAACCCTTTGAAAACATCAGACCTTTAAAATCCGTATTTAAAAGCCTTTTTTTTTAAGCAGCTTTTTCTCTATCCCATAAGGGTTTGTGTGGGTTATAA
Organism: Podarcis liolepis; assembly: GCF_965112155.1. NCBI lineage: Eukaryota > Metazoa > Chordata > Lepidosauria > Squamata > Lacertidae > Podarcis > Podarcis liolepis. The sequence goes on from NC_139555.1 coordinate 5,645,277, forward strand.
TCCTTGGATTACTAGGATGGCCTGTGTGTTTGCTAAATCTATGTACTTTATAAAAAACTAAACATTGTAGACACAGCATGCTGACTGAAATGCCTGTCTTCTAAAAATAATAGTGTAAAATCAGCTAGCAGTTTCATTCTAGGGCCAGCTCTGAAAGTGGTTCTGAAAATAGTGAGGATGTCAAGCTTGTGCTGAACATAAGGACATTTGTGGAGACGTGTGTAATGGGGGATATTGAGTCCTATCAGGCCATACTCTTCCCATTCATTCAGCATACATCCCACTGTAGGGAGAGAGTTGGAGGTCTGCCACATAGTTCAGCAAGGTCTATTGGGTACAGTGAGCACTGATCAGATTAGTTTCTCATATATAACTTGTTCTGAAGTGCAAGCACTGGGATGGTGGCTTTATCATGTGGTTGCAAATGGGGGCATTTTCTGTGGGGAGTAGAGTGTATTAATGAGCCTCTGTGTGGGCCTTTAATGTCTTTTCCAAGAGGAACGTTAGGGCTTAATCCCGGCTGCTTTCTGGGTTACACTGGATTCCAGCTGCAAAGCCCTAGGCAGCTTTGTATCATCCCTGATGGCATTTATGCCATGATTTTGCTGTTTCAATTAAAATAAAAATCTCCCTAGATAGAAGTGTCCATATATTTGTTCTGAAACTATTCTGTTTTGAGGTAGAACCTTATCAAGAGGCAGCTAGGATCTGTCTCATTTTATCAAAGTGCCTGTTCTGGAATTGTAAGTATCTCCTTTCTCTGCCCACAAAAGTGACTGTTAAGCTAAAAAGCAGACTCTGTATGCCTTTTAATAAAATAAGGATGTCAGTCTGATTTTCATGTTTACTTTCAGCACATGCTGACTTTGTTTGATTCCTGCTTCCCTTCAGAAGAAGCTGAAATACTGTTAGGAATGGGTTAAGGGAGGGGGACTGGAAACACCCTGTTTAGCCACATCTCAAAACTGTTGGTATTCTCTGTGACAGGACTTGGATGTTGTTGGGGATGGCATGCAATGCCCCCCTTCTCCTCTGCTCTCTGATCCTTCTACTTCTCTTGAGAACCAGTTAAACAAAAGTGTTGCTGAAACCCCCACAAATGTGCCACCAAGTGAAGAGTTTGCTCAACAAGGACTTCTGAACCAGGCAGCACAGCCAGGCAGAGCGTTTTTCCCCAGACAAACTGCATTTCCTGCTTCAGAGTTGCTACAAGAGCTACCCTCACAGGTACTGATCTGGGCTTGGAAGAACCTGCATGGGGTTCTGGATGGGAGTCAGTAGATCCTTTTAAGGAGTGCATTAAGGTTTGCTGGCGAAGGTCTTGCCTCCACTAAAGTCCCATGAGATTTCCTTGAAGTCAGCCTGAATACGTGCATAGGCTAGCTCCTAAGGAAAAGGCAACCCGTGCTTGTTTGTCAAGGGGATTAGCCATCTGCTCATTGTATGTTTTGGAGGAGGGAAGAGGACCGTCCCCCAGCCGTGTAACATTGCACAGCTGGCCTGGCGCATTAATGCAGGGATGGGAAGCGGGTTAGGAGCTGGCAGGTGGCTGATGCTGTTTGTTTGAGTTTCCAGAACTGTGATTGGGTTATTACTATTTATTTAATGTTTTCTCATCTTGCTTCTGCTTAAAAATATATTCACATGAGTTCAGCTTATAACTGTTTGTTGTGCGCATATTTGTTCGCTCACTTCTGCTTTCTCAAGACGAGACTGTTTTCCTCCCATGCCTTCTGAAATGGTAATTGTCTTAACAACCAGGAATCAAAACCGATCCATTCTGCAGGCCTTGAATTGAAGGCTAATGGTTTGCAGTAGCCATTGGTTTCAAGCAGGTGCCCAGAGGAAAATTTTCCCATGGTCTGTTGGCTGTTTTGAATGTTTGAATGGAATAGCCAATTCACTGGGGAGTAACATCAAACAAAGGGGGAGAAAACACCTTCTCTGGCCTGGGTATGACCTGATTCTAGAGTTGCTGTATTGCATCCTTTGCATAGGAACACACTAGGTCCAGTTTCTGTAAAAAAAGCATAGGATACGATTGTCAATTTTATCCTCTCTGTTTCTACTAGAATATACAGCATCTTGTGACAACTGGGCCAGGACTGGAGGACGGTAAAAAGGAAGAACCTGCAACCAATGGGAATTCAGAACCAGCTTCCATCAGCTGATAAAACTCAAAACAGATGGCAATCCGCCCCCCCCCAAAAAAAACACACGATGAAGCATCTGCTACTCTTGGACTCCTGGTTCTGTGTGTTCCTCCATCTCCATATTAAATATTTCTAGATTAGTGAAATCTCTTTCTGGAAGGCCACATGGCTGGCAGATTTTGGGTGCTTTTCTAGTGGCCTTCAGATATTGTTCAGTTGATAGCCTTTTAGGGTTGGTTGGTTTTTAATAATTCTGGTACTGTTATAAATTCCAATAAGGCATGAGAGACTCTCAATGTTTAATGAATACAAACACTGAGGAGCCACACCTAGTTTATATTCGTAGTCCTAAATTCATAATAAAAGGGGGTGGCTTGGAAAACATTTTGTAACTGGATTATTGGGAATATGTTTTAAGTTGTGGGCTTGTCCATGCTAAAGAGGTTTTTGAACTGTGCACTTGCCTGGTGATGTTTGATGGTGTCAATGCTGCACAGCTATTCCTTCTTTTTCTTTCTTTCTGGCATTTAAGTCTGTAATCAAATATCCACCTGTAGCTTTAACTTGTGTACATATCCCATGTAGTATAATAAAGACACTGGATAATGTTTATAACTTGCTTTTACAACTATGACTTCGATTGGTACATAAGAAGAGCTGTACTGGATCAGACCAAAGGCCCACCTACTCCAACATACTGTTTTCACAGTGGCTTACCAAGTGCCTATGAGTAGCCTAGAATCAGGACGGGTATAATAGCCCTCTCTTATGCATGATCCCCAGCAACGGGTATCCAGAGGCATACAGTCTCTGATATGGGAGGTAAGTATGTAGCTATAATGATTGGCGCCATTGATAGCTTTATTCTCTGTGCATTTATCTAATCCCCTTCCAAAGCTGTCCATTTGGTGGCCATCATTCCATCTTGTAAATTCTATAATTTTAACTGATTCCTTATGTTTGTCTGGCTCTTCCAAAAATCATCCCAAAAGAAAGGGGAAGTGTTAAATGAGAGGCACTTACTTGCATCTTTTATGGAGTTGTGTCAAAGCAGAAGTCAGCTTCCAAGCTGAAACGGGGGCTGTCCTAAAAAAAAAGAAGTAAACTTGGACTCTCTTCTTTGTTATCCATATTTGCAGGGAACAATGAAAAAATGTGTAAACAGTTGGTCCTCTTCATTATAATGTTGGTGCTAATGCTTGTCATGCAACGTTAGAAAGATGTCTCTAGACTTTGAACAGACAACTTGCATGTTAAGTGGGTCACCTTGACGGTGGTGGAAAGATTAGCACAACTTCAGCGGAAGATGCCTAATCAAATTAAATTGCAGGTGGACATTTTTCAGGACATAGCAGAACTTAACTTTATATATGAACAGTTCAGACACAGACTGCTGGATACATGTCTAGAAAGCTTGATAATGTGTTTTAGCACTTTAGCACTCTTTAGCACTCGTACAACAAATCTCATATGCTTCAACAATGGAGTTCTTTATCACTGGTGACAGAAGTACTTTGACTATAATCATACTCTTACAGGAAGTTGTATAATTAGATGAGCAGTGAGACTAGGAAAAGAAAATGAAATATATTGGAGCCAATAAGAAAATTGTTTGGCCACCTCGGTAGTTAGGCAGTGGGTAGGATGGTAGGAGAACAAGCTGAACTTGGCTTGGGCTGGAACTGCTTTGCAGTAGTACAGGCAGACAAGTATAGTTTCCTTACTCATACTTGGTGCAGTGTTGCCAAACCTGAAAGATTTGATGGACATCTGAAATCCTGTCCCCTGGTGCCTTTTTACATACGTCAGACTAAATAATTGCCTGAAGATGGAGTGCAACTTCTGTTCTCGGAACTGTGTTTTTATATATATATGTTGTACAAGAGAGGGATAACTTGAGGTGATTTGCTATGTAATCGTATAATTATAAAGTCTGGGGCAAATACAAACTTGTATGTGCTCAAATGACTTGAGCACAGATTGTTCAGAGCATTGGATTTGGGGTGTGTATTTAACTGCTGTGATAAATGACTTCTCTCAGGGTTGTGGAATGTGGATTATGTGTTCCTGAGCTGTCCAAGCCCTGCAACATCAAGAAGAAACACACACTTTCATGTTTCACCATTTATTACACCAATTCTTGAAAAACAGGCACCAAGTTTGGAGAGAATGGTACTGAAAGAAGATCAGCAAGGTCCTGCGGGAGATCCTAGCTTTTTACTTCCTATATCTGGTAACTGTATTAACTATGTTTGCTTATGTAGATAGATAGATAAAAATCTTTATTTGCGTCAGCCATCGGCCATAGCAATAAAACAACGACACACAAAGAATAAAACTAAAAAGTCAATTATATAAAATACATTTTAGGGGCCGACAAAATAATAGTAGCAAAACATAACGATAATAATAGTAAAATCCTAGGAGAGGAATCTGGGCGACGACGCTAATGTCACTCAGGTAGCAGCTCTCAATCTCATTGCTCTCTCGACAAATTTGGCAACCTTCTCTGTTGTCGAGCCGTTCTGGTCGGCCAGGAGTGAGAACAGCTTGGCTTCGCAAGAGTGGCCCGGGATGGCAGACAGGAGCGGCGCGATGGTCTCGTCCCTGAGATCTTTATATAGGGAGCAAGACAAGAGAACGTGTGACACTTTGGTTTCTCTTATGTATATTTCTCTGCCTTCAAAGAGGAACATGTTTTACAAATGTTCCTGAGCACCATTTCTTTGCCTTTTCACAAATGCCTGTGTACTTGAGATTCAAACTTTCCACTAATCACAGAGCAAGGCTTTGTGATGCTTTGGTTCCTTACAGCTGCAATCCTACAGAATTGCTGTATCAACAAAATTAGGACCACGGTATTCCTGTACACCCTAAGCTTTCAAACAAAACATGCCTGTATTGGTCTCTATAGCCACAGCAGGTGCTATAACTCTCCCAACAGTTTGACTTCACCCCTGAAGGTGCACTCTGCACTGTATTTCAAGACAGATGGATGCCAACCAACTTGTATCTTTCTTTTCTCCATCTTGCTTTTACTATGTCACTTCAAGAAGTGCCTCTTCCTAGAGAGGAAAGGGGTGATCATGCATTGCACATTGGGAAAATGCAGTAGGATACATCCCATACAGTTGCAATAATATGGCAGGGCAGTTCCATGTTCCTCTTGAGGGGTAGAAGAGAACAGGTCCAATAATTGAGCACATGACAATTTTGTGTATACAGGTTTTAAACTACTGTATGAGAATTGGCAAGTGTTTAGGGACTCAAAAGCGTTGCTTTCTCTGTTAAAGAAATAACCCTAGCTAAAGTCAAAAGTATTGACAAGGCTCATATCCTTATATTGGTTCTCTTTTTCAATTTCCCTGCTTGGGATTGTGTGACAATTATACATTTTGCCTTTCCCTTGATAGGGTATACTCATTTTATGAACATCACATGATTAAATATGTATGAATGTTGTGGGGAGGGAGCAAATCAGTTATTCTAACTCAGTACATTTTAAACTATTGCTGAATAGAACAAAGGAATTGTAAGCCACAAATCTATTGACTTTAGTCCATCTTGTGGACCAATATATCAAAGAAAAAATGGCATAAAGAAAGAATGTATAAAAGAAAAAAATAAGTGAGGATTGCTTCAATCCAGAGTGCTCCAAATGACTCCACTCTCCTCATCCCTAGCTACCAGACTGACTTTAACATATTATTTACAAGAAATAGTAGACTGGGCAGGTTCTGTAGCCTTCCTATTAGAACAATTTTAATATACTTTAATGTCAACGTTCAGCTTAGTGATTTGGTCAGGGATTTAAAATATTAAAAGACTTATTTAGGGGAAAAATTCAGAACAAGCAGAAACAATAGCATTCTAAATTTCAACCGTTTAAAATGGGAAGTTATCTTCAGGTTACAGAATCATAATCTGCAAAAGCACACCTGGCATTATTATAAGCAAAGTTTATGATGCTGGCCACTTGAGGCGGCTTCTACCTGAACAGATAAGCCTTCATAATTATATCAGTCTATCGTTAGAGATGACCTCCTTTCCATCATGGATAGTCTGTACTAACAAGGCTTTCCAATAAGCCTTCAACCCTGTCGAGGGAAGCAGAAAATTAAGAACCTTGCCAATTGCATATGGCAATTATCACCAAATCTCAGATGTCCATAGTAAATTATAAAGAAATAAAAAATCTGAGCTTAGTTCAGGAAAAAGGACAGCAAAGAAAACCCCAAAATTGTTGAGCTTTTTTACAAAAATGCCATAAGACAATTTTTCAATTGACTTGTGTAAGATCTAAGACAAAGGACGAACTTTCAGAAATTTCCTCCGAATGTCAGTTCCACCATTGAAATCCGGCAGTATGGCAGCGCTAGGTATTTATGAGCTTTTCTACAATTGATAGAATGAGTTGTTCTGGGACATTGGATATGTAACAAAGGATTCAGTGCTGTATTGAGCTCCTGTTTGTGCTAGGCTTCTGTTGACCTCATTGATGGAGGGGACTGAAAGGCAGGAGGAGTTGAGCAGAGGCCTTCATTGCTCTGGGGGCATTTCAGTTGCCTCCATCAAGTTACCAAGACAGTTGCAGGGGCATCTAGAAAACAAACCCATAGCTTTACAAAAGGGCTGGGGCTCCATACTCTTTATATATCTCTGATGATTCCCAACCTGACCACCCCTATCTCCCCAAAGGACCTTCTTGCCCACAGCACAAATGTGCCTCTTCTTGGTGTTAAGATAGGGAGCCTACAGAGTTGGCAAGCCCTCAAGGGTGCAAGGGCTCCATCTCCAGCACACGCAGTTGTCTTTAGGGTGTAGATCTCCCAGAGGTGGGAGATGCCATGAGGGTGCTACCACTAAGAAGTCCTGTCCTTTGTGGTAGCCAACCCAGCATCAAACAAGTCCTCACTTCTGTGAAGCATCCCTTTTCCATAAGCTACACAAGTATACAAATAGTACACTAAAGTCTGAGAACACATGAGCCTAAGGTGTATTACAAAATACAGAAATATTTTACCTAGGGCCTGAATATATTTTTTTTATATGCAACCAACCTGTACTATTTTAGTCCTGTGTCATGGGTTGTTGGGCTTTTTTTGGGGGGGGGGTTGCTGTTGGTTTTTGTGGGAATGTTCAGGGATGCAGGAGAGGATATATTGTTTGATTATATCCTGTCCAACTTGTGTTAACAAGTTCCACAAATTAGCAGAGTAACATTCCCCTTTTTAAAGTTACCCAGCGAATGTGTTTGCTCAGGCTTGCTAAAACCTCAATGATACGTTTTTAAAGGTAATTCCCCTTTAGTCCCTCATAAAAGATAAGACGCGACACAGTCTTCTATAAAAGTATAAAAAGAGTTTACTCACTCACATTCAGTTCACAATTGGATCCCAGAAGGCAGACTTAGCTTAGAAAAGTAATGTACACCTGGAAACTATCCCATAAGGAGATAGTCCCTTTGTCCTCTCTTGGCTGCAAGCCAAGACGGAATCTTGGACTAAGCAGATATTGCTTCTTCGACAAATGTAGTCAGAGAGAGATGGCAGGCAGTCCTACGCTTTTGTCACCTGCACAGGTGAGGCCACGCCCACCTCTAGTCACATGCAGAGGAAGTCTGTCCCAGACAGGAGAAACTGGAAGTTATGACTGGCTGGTCCAGGCACCCCCTTTTTATGTCCACTCTGGGGATGCTGTACTTGACTGCTCTTGTGTTTCACATCCCACAGTTTTCTGTATATTTTCATTCTTGTGAATTACAGTGGTACCTCGGGTTACATACGCTTCAGGTTAAATACGCTTCAGGTTACATACACTTCAGGTTACAGACTCCGCTAACCCAGAAATAATACCTTGGGTTAAGCACTTTGCTTCAGGATGAGAACAGAAATTGCGTGGCAGTGCAGCAGCAGCAGTGGGAGGCCCCATTAGCTAAAGTGGTGCTTCAGATTAAGAACAGTTTCAGGTTAAGAACGGACCTCCGGAACGAATTAAGTACATAACCAGAGGTACCACCGTGTGTGGAAATTGTTCAGTTAAGTTGTGTATTTTTGTGTTTATGATGACTTTTGTTATGTGGTAGTTATGTACTGTATTTTTTCATGTTGTAGGCCACTTGGAGCATGTTTTGAACCTTAGAAAGGCAGCATACAAATAAAATTATATGTGTATGCATGTATGTATCATTAAGGTTCTGGACTCAAAACACTTACCCCAGTAATAGTAACACCAGCGTGGGTTCAAAAGTGACTTCACACAGGAGTAAATAGTTTATGGGGCGCAAAGGAAACCTGGGCAGATGGGCTTTTATGGGAAAGCACCTCCCCGGCAGGCCCTATTTAAGGTCAGTGGAGCAAGGACGGCATTCTGATCTCCAGCGATCTGAGCGATTTTTGCCGGGTGGGGAAGGATCTCGGGAACCCGCTCCAGCCCAGGCTCCATCTGGAAAGCAAAACAACCTCTTTCCTTGCCTTGCTCCTCAAGCGTGCCCAAGCCTTTCCCCCTTTGGCAACCGTTGCAAGCCCTGCTGTTGCTGCTTCCCCGGGGCTACTCGACTCACTGGGCACGGAGAGAGCTGAGCTCAGCCTTGGAGGCCCGAGCCCCGCTCCGAAATGAGAAACATCTGGCGCCAAGCGAGCTTGGACCAAGCGCCCATTGGCTGCCGCGGGTCAGGATGCAGGGAGGAGTCCCCACCGTTTTAAAGCCGTGATGACATCACTTTCTTCTGGAGTGGCCTTGGGAGGCGAGGAAGGCAGAGTCTCGCTGCAAGTCCCGGCAAAGGGCACCCTTTTGTGGCATGACAGCATCGTCCGCGATTGACGCCGGGGTGAGTCCAGAGCAGTCCTTTCTTCTCCGCAGCACCGATCTGGATTTCCTTTTCCACCTCCCCCCCCCCCCCCGGAAGACTTTTAACTCTTGCAGGCCGTTTGTGGGTGCAGTAAGGGAAACCTTGCAGGCCCCACAATGCAGCCTTGGGTAGCGTTAGCCCGAGCTGGCTGCGCGGCGGGGAATGTGTCGGGGCAATAACTTGCAAGGCGCAATATCCCCTCGGGCAGCCGTGTAGAGCGCCTCCCCGGGCCCCTTTCCAAGAACGAGGGTCTGTCTCTTTAAAAACCTTGGCTTGGTTGCAGAGCCCTGACTTTAACCCTTTCCGTACTGGAGAGGCGTCTGTTGAATGGGGTCTGGAGGAAAGACAGCGGCCCATAATAAGACCCCATCTTGCGAGGCAGGGGCAGAGATATCGGGGGAGATGGATATTTATCTGTCGCTCCTTTCGTGGCGTGCCAGGGCGGCTTGCAATCCTGTGTAACAGACAATCTGCTCAGAAGCCAGACCTGTTTTCAATCGCACTTACCCTCGCGTAGGATTTCAGCCTAAAGTAGGTTTGGGTTGCGTACAGTAAATGAGATTTCAGAAGAGCCTGCTACTAAGACATAACGATTTCGGGGCAACGGGGCATTGGAGAGACGTCCGCAGCGTCCCAATACGGAGACCCCTGCAAGTAAAACGGCTTGACGTCGGGAATTTCCCCCTATTTTGCAACTTCCTCTGCAAAAAAAAGCGTTCTTTGGGGAATCCATCGTTGTTGCAGCTCTTTCTGGCCAAAGCGCGTCTCCTCCCCGCCCCATGTGTGGTTCTGCTTCGTGGGGAAAGGGAGATGGGAGTGGATGAGTCCCATCTCATTTCCGCAGCCCTGGAGGCTCATTTTGCCAGCTGACTCCTGCGGCTGCTGCTCTGGCCAAGGGCTGCTGCAACCCCTAGGCGCGCCTGCCAGGCTTGGAGCGGGTCCCGCGCAGTTCGGGGGCGCTGCCTTCCGATCAAACGCGCCCAGGGCCCCCCCCCCCCCTCTGCAATGCACACGCGCGCACCGATTTGGGAGGAAACCCCAACTAACTCGGAGGAACTTCTGAGCGAGCTGGCGCAGCTCTGAATGGCCGCCAGTTCTGCTCCCCCCCCCCCCGCAGAATACAGTACCGCCTTCCGGGATTACCGACCCGTTATCTGCCCCTCCTCCCCCGCTTTTCATCCTAAAGCTCCCTAGTTACGCATGCGTGAACCGACCCTTTTCTCTCCCCCCCCCCAATGCCCCGGCCAGCGCTTCCTTTCCGCATGTTTGGAACGGACCCGCTCAATCCTTGCATGAAGGACTTCTGGTCGGAGGAAGCCTGGCCGCAGCAGGAACAGCCGAGGTAGATTGGGAAGGAGGGGAGCAACTGCTTTAGCCAACCGCGGTTGTGATGCGGCACGCACATCTGTCTGAAGCGCTGCTCTCTAATAAGAAGCTGCATTGCAACTGCTCTGCAGGCCTGAGACAGCATCCTTGCTGCTTTCTCTACCACCTTGTTGAAACCCTTCCCTGCCCACCTGCTTTGGTTTGCCTTATCTGTAAAATGGGTTTAATGTGAGGAGGGCCATATAGTCCCATATCCTTGCTCTATGGAGACATAGATTGAATTACCTTCTCTTGCCTACTCTTTCTGTCTTTCAACAAGTGAAGTCCTCTCTTCCCATGAAGACGGAGTGATTTATTTGTTGTATTTAGCTGTATTGTATGGCTGTTAAAAGCACAGGAGTCTCCCCTCCCCCCCCCCAAAAAAAGGGAAAAGAAACCTACATGTGGCAATCAGAGCCTTGCCACAGATTCTGACAAACTTGAGGCAACTTACTTTGCCATTTCTTCTCCAAATATGCACCAGCCTACAAGATCTGCATATTTGTGTGACTTAGGTGATGGATGCAGAATGTGGCAGTTGAAAACCCTTGCATGCCAGTTTCATCCTCCTGGGATAAAAGCTGAATAAATATGACTTTTTTCAATTTTACCGGGTCCAGAGTTAACTAGATCTGCACTGTCCTTTGCCTTCCATTGCGGCATGATATATCAAAACAGTAAAATCATCTAGCACAGCTTTTCCCAACCTCCAGATATTTTGGACTTCATTATCTGACAGAGCACTAGATTGGGAAAGGCTGGGAAATGAGGCACTTTTAAAGACTGACAAGTTTATGGTGATCTGTACTTTTGTGGCATATAGCCCCCTTCATCAGATGCATTGATGCGCAATCTTCAGTGGGCAAACATATACACAACTGGCTAACTAAAGATAACACATCATGCGTCTGATTGACTAGAACGCACTTGAACAGATTGTGGCATAAGCTTTCATAAAGTGCCACAAGAATCTCTTGTTTTTGCTGCTACAGACCTGCGTGCTTAGCCTTCTGGGAGCTGGTATGAGTTCAATAGGAATTTTGTGCTGGAGCACTGCTTTGCAATGCAGCCTATGAGTTGTAAGAGCAAATAAGTTGTGGATGCTGAGATACTTCAGGGATGGAACCTGGTTTAGTAAACAGGATACAAGGCACTATTGTTGTTGAGATGATATCTACAAGCTGCTAAGGTTTTGTTGCTAACTTATAAGGCCTTGAATAACCCAGCTACCTAAGAAAGTGCCTCCTTCCATACAGATAGTCCATTTGCCTAGGCCAGAGCTTTCCAAACTTTTCATGTTGGTGACACGCTATTTAGACACAGTAATTCAGTTTTACTAGCAAACCAGAGGTTAAACTAACCCCTTTCCAGCCCCGGGAACATTTGCATGACACACCTTGTAGCTATTCCACATCTAGTGGAAATGCATGTTATGGCAACTTGAAGAAGGGTCTTTTCCATGGTGGCCCCTACTTAACTATTTATGCAGACATTTCCAGCCACTGATTCTTGGTACTGGCTTTGCTGAGCTGTGGATATTTTGTCTTAAGTTTTTTTCTTATTTTACTGTACTGTACGTTTATTTATTTATTTATTTATTTATTTATTTATTTATTTTATTGTGTTTCACGATAAAATAAGAAATAGATACTATTGAATGCTTTCCCCTCACATGTCCTTCCCTCTTAAGAAGCAATTATTCTGACTTTTTATTGAGTGTACGTTTATACATGTAGTTGATGCAGTTGTGCATGAATGGACTTGGAGAATTCCTGATAAAGGGTGTATTGTGTTGACCTCCCATACAGACATGTTGTCTGTGCTCCTTTGCAAACTGAGCATTAGGTATAAGCATAAACAAGAGCCATCACAACCCACACTGAGCGTAAAAGTCAAGTCACTGGGATATTGACCTGCTGCCGTCTTCCTATGAAACTGTGTTTGGAAAAAGAGAAAAAAGATGCCTATCCAAAATATTCCAGCATTATGTGGGTTCTATCCTGCACTGTTCATTGCCTAGTGCTGCTGGTATTTCAGACAGTCCCAAGTGTAAGGCTGTCACTTGTATGTACACAGGAAATCCTGACAAGGAAATCTGTCTAAAGCAGAGGTTCTCAACTGGTGGTCTTTGGATCCCAGAGGGTCCGCATAACCCACCGGGGGGGGGGGAGGTCTGTGGCATCATTCACATAATGAGAAATACCTCAGAGGTATAAAAAAATTCAAAAGTAGGGGGTACATGGCTTGGCTTTTGAAAAACAGGGGATCTGCTGTACTTAACTGATTGGGAAGCACTAGTCTAAAGTAAAGCTTGGGTACCTGTGACTCTCCAGATATTGTTGGACTCCAATTCCCATCAGCCCTAGCCAGCATGACAAGTGGTCAAGGATGATGGGAGTTGTAGTCCAAATAATCATTGGGAGGGCCACAGGTTCTTCCTGGCCATGATGTAGAGCATCATCTTAGGCTGATGATGGGAGTCACAGTTCAGTAACAGCTGGAGGGCTAAAGGTTTCCAACACCTGGCCTGGGGGAAGCAGGACAGTGTGGGGGGGGGGATGGGTGTCTGGTAAGAGCATAATTTAGGAATGGTGAAGGGGACCAAGGTGGTGAATGTTGTTGTTGGTAGTGAGAAATCTTAACAGGACAGCCATTTCAGGGCTCAAAAAGGCACTGGCTATCTTTTACAGCTACATGCCCATGGAAAGGACAGGAGGTGCCTCTGGAGAGAATCTGTGGCAGTTTAAACTTCTCCTTTCTTTCATTTACTGCAGAAATATTGGAGAAGGAATCTTCTAGCATGGTGCCTGATCTTTTCACATAATGTGGGACAGGCGACCCAAATTCTGAGGGCGTTTTCAGAGGAGTCTACCTTTTCTACTTGTATCAACCTGCCTATTTAGGGTGTGGGCTCAGCACCCTAAATACACTCTAGAGAGTCTTGCTTCGGGTGGCAGTCAGTGTCAAGACCTCTAGATTGTTTCTGCAGCACTGGGAAAGAGAGTGCTTTTAGTTCATCTTCCAAGAGGATCTTGGCTTTTCTCAGGCATCCGTTGAGCCAGATAAAGCGGCGGCATCCCAGCCGCTGAATCTGATGCCTTAAGCCATGACCTCCTTTTGTCTCCGACATCTGTTGGAGGCTGAAGTAGCCCCCATCAGTTCCTGGAGGTTCGAAAGCCACTACTATGTAGCAGGAGTGGGCGCACACTGACTTCGCAGGCAGTTCCCTTCAGGGATGATTGCAACCTGCCTGTACTCTTGCAGTAGCACTCAGTTCGTGGCGGTTGCACTCCCAAACATTCACTGCATCACCGGTGCCAGAGTTGACACAGTTTGTGCCTGCCACTCATCCCTGGAAATGTTTGAAGAGGAACAGCACCTGAGAGAGACATCTGATTACACCACTTCCTTGTCGTTGCGACTGAAACAGGTTCCAGGGGCATAGATGGGCTCATCTTCTCTGAGAGAAGAGACCAGGAATCCTGGCTCCCAATAATGGCATTGTTTTCTCCCCTCACTTCCAACACCATCCATGTTATTGCCGCAGGTGTCTGTACAGGTAGGTTTCTTACAAATTAAAACACTATATCACTTTTCATGTAAACACAAAAACAAAAAAGTTACAGAACCTTCTTGTCTTTACAATTAGGCTGCTGAATTCAGCTGGCCATCCATCCATGTGGCAGAAAGAGGTGGTTAGAGACCTGACAATGGGAAAATGGATGAAATCTTGCAAGTGCTGGTACTATTTTTAAAATGCTACTTCTAGGTAAAAAAATAAAGCTCTTAGCTTGGAAGCCAGGCTTGTAGGGAAGAGAGTGTGTAGCATATCCCTCTCCTTGGTTTGCAAGATTTCTACCACCTAGGAGGCTGTAGTATTTGGTTTGGTGCACATGGTGTTTTTACAGAGAGTTGTATTCTGAAGTGTGAAAAATACGCAGAGAAAGTTGCAAGTTGTACAGTCTGTCCTATCCTCGTGGGATTTTTTTCTTCCTGATTTCTCTGTGCCTGAGCAGCAAATTTGAGTCCAGGTGTTAAGACCCTCCAAGCTGATCGTTTCTTCTAGAGCCTCTCACTGTTCTCTCTTAGCCATTTAATGATGCTGAATGCTGTTGCCTGATGCTCTGCTGTGCTGGAATATGGGAGATGGATGTAATGTCTATTTTTTTTTTTTAAAAAAAAGATATTTATTGAAAAAAAATTGAATATAAGAAAAAATAAAAAATAAACATACACAATAATAAGCAGTTAAAAACACACATTAATTTTCAATAACATAACTTCTATACCCTTATTTTCTCCGACCTCCTCATACTTCCCTTCTTTGTATTCCAGTTCAGTTTGTTAGTTCAGCAAATCCTTACCATTAAACTTTTACCCATTTATAATCCTTTTTTCATATCTCCTAAAGCATTACAGCTGGAAACCGCTTAGTTTCTATCCAACATCTTTCTAACATTCATTAATTTTACAATATTTCTTTAAATAGTCTTTAAATTTCTTCCAGTCTTCTTTCACCAACTCTTCTCCCTGGTCTCGGATTCTGCCCGTCATCTCAGCCAATTCCATGTAGTCAATCACCTTCATCTGCCATTCTTCCAGAGTGGGTAGAACTTGTGTCTTCCAATACTTTGCGATTAGTATTCTTGCTGCTGTTGTAGCATACATAAAAAAAGTTCTGTCCTTCTTTGGCACCAATTGGCCGACAATGCCCAAGAGAAAGGCCTCTGGTTTCTTCAGGAAGGTAGATGGATGTAATGTCTATATGAGAAAGAGATGTAATATCTTTGGTGGAAATGGAAACTGGTGGATCTCTGGACATGCTATTACATTTGTTAATAGCTGTTCATGTGGCAGGGCAGAATGTTTGAGAAGTGTGTAAGGGCAAAAATACCCCACCCCCCTTGGAGAAATGTTCCCTGTGTTTTTCCATGAGTTGCTAATCTGGGCATGGCTTCTGATAGGAAGGAGCTTGAGTCCAGAGCAGTGACTCCTGTGGAGACACAAGGCAGCCCCCTCCAGGGTGTGTGTTGCGTTTCTGCACTGGGATGCGGCAGGATGTGCAAATCCAAGCAGAAGCTGAGTGGAAGGAGGCAAGGTCCAGAGCACAGACCTGCAATAAGCAACTTCCTCTGTGGGCAACTTCCTCTGTAGGGCTTTCATGTATTTAATGAACTCATCGGTTTGGGACTTGCTGGTCTCCAGATCTCATGGAGACTGGGTAACTAGTGCCTTCCTGCAGCTACAATTTAAGCTGGGCTCTTGTTTGGCCAGATGCACCTTTGAGCCCTGCCTGCGTAGCCTTGGGCTGCGTGCAGAATGCTAAAATCCAAAGCGCTCTGCAAAGCCATCGCCAGCCACTTTGCAGCTGACCGTCTCATAAAATGACAGAAGCCAGGATGAGGGAGGGAAGGAGGGAGCAATTCTGCACCCCCCCTTTGGGTTAGGTCCCTGGGACTTGGGTACCCCACTTCCTTTCTAGCTCCGTAATCCTGATTCCCTCTGAAGCTGTTGGGGGACAGGACGGAAAGGGGGCACTCTCTCCTTTCATGCCATTGTTTTGTGCACAATTACTGACTTTCCTTTTCCTCACAGACAGCATCTCACTTCCCCAGGTCTGCTGTTGATGTGGTGCCATTTCCTGCCATTGCTGCAGGGTGGGATGGGGGGGAAGGGGGGAGTGTTGGAACAACAAGAGAGTAAAACTCTGGGGCCAAGTTAATGAAAGCTGGAGGAGGGGCCGGCTGGAAGGGACGGCCAGGACTGCAGCAGCCAGACTCTCTGCTCCACCCAGCGCAGGCAAAAAGGAAAAGTTGCAATCCTCCGTGGTGAATTTCGAACACAAGCAGTGCCACAATTCAAGTCTGCACCTCTCTACAGTGCAACACCACGTGGTAGTATGGCGGGCTTAGCAAACTACTTTCCCAACAAGTTAACTTCTTAAGTATTATTGTGGCTCCTGAGGTGCTGCCTGCAGGAATAGTGTCTCTTTGGTGTGTGGGGAGGGGAGAACCTCCCCACACACCAAATTTACAGAAGTTGGCAATCGAGAGCCAGTGTGGTGTAGTGGTTAAGAGCGGTAGTCTCGTAATCTGGGGAACCGGGTTCGCGTCTCCGCTCCTCCACATGCAGCTGCTAGGTGACCTTGGGCTAGTCACATTTCTCTGAAGTCTCTCAGCCCCACTCAGTGTTTGTTGTGGGGGAGGAAGGGAAAGGAGAATGTTAGCCGCTTTGAGACTCCTGAAGGGGAGTGAAAGGCGGGATATCAAATCCAAACTCTTCTTCATCCAAACTCTTCTTCTGTGCTCTGGGACATGGGTGGTAAGTACAAGAAGGTATATGATGTTTGTGGAGGGTTTAGCTGCACCCCAATTAGTCCTTTTTACAGAGTCTTGCTACATGGACTTTTGCTTTGTCCTTGAGATCCGATTACCACTTTCCTGGAAGGTTCAGTGAAGTTACCTTGATTCTTTGTGGGAGGGGAAGAGGGATAGAGATGGCCTTCTCTCTGCAACATGGTGTGCCTTTGTGCTTCAAAAGGGAACTGAAACAGTCATTCAAAGCAACTCCATGTGCCAGTGCTTTGTGGTAAATGATCTGCCGTTGGCCACTAGAGAGCAGTTCCAAAATATTAAAACATAACTTTAATTAAAGCAGCCTTTGTGATATTTCACTTACAGGTGTCAATACAGTGTTATAGTATGCTGATGAAACAGAAAGTTATATGAGGTAGTCGTCATAAGCAGTTATGGATCAGAAGCAATCATTATTTTGAGTTTACTTAGAAGGCCTGTGACCTCCTTGCACAGGCATCTTAAGCCACAAGTTAAGAAATGCTGATTTGGAGGGCACCATCTTAGCTACCCCCATGTCAGTGAGCATGCACGCACAAAGGATCCTGCCCTGGGCTGGGAGTTAATGACCTCCAGTTCCTTGGCAGCCTTGACACTAAGGAGCCTTGCAAATGCTCTCGGCGGTTTTCCTTTACTTACGTAATGGGCAGCCTGGGGAGAAAGCTCTGGGATGTGTGCTGTCTTAACAGGAGGGGTATTTATGTCGGCTGTTAAAAACCTTGACAGAATCTGAGCAGTTGGGTGGGGTGAGGAGGGTGAACGAAGGACAAGCTGGGAGAAATCTGCAGGGCAGGACGCAAAGTGCAGCTGGCCTGGGCATGTAGACACTGGCGAGGAGGATGTTGCAAACATCAAGGCCAGGATTGCAGGAGTGTGACAGTTACTCTGCATCTGTGCTGAAGTTGTGCTGGGTATCATGCAGAAGTAACAATGGCTGGAATAATAATAATAATAATAATAATAATAATAATAATAATAATAATAATAAAATAATATTAATGGTGCCCTGCTCATCTGACTGGGGCACACACCCCTTCTGTCCCTGCAGTTCCTGCAGTTCTGTCCCTGCAGCTCCAGTTCCCATCAGTTGGTCCCACTAGTGCAGGAACGGGGTATCTGTAGGCTTCCAGATGTTCCCGGATTACAGCTTCCATCATCCCTGGACATGCTGGTTGGAGCTGATGAGAATTGTAGTTTAACAGCATCTAGAAGGCCACACATTTTTCTTCTGTGCTCAAATGTGACCAAGAAACAAATTAGGATGTAGCTATTTGAATAAGAGCTGGGTGTTTAGTTTTTTTAAATTAAATGATGGATGTTGCAATTGGTAAACCATAGGGATGGATCATAGCCTTTTGCTTTGCATGAGAAAGGTCCCAGGTTCAGTCTCCAGGTAGACCCAGAAGAGACTTCTGTCTAAAACCTAGAAAGCTGCTGCCATTTGGTGTGTAGACAGACTGTTGGTCCATTGAGCTTAGTTACAGAGCAGCTTCCGGATCTCCACCTGCCAACCCCAGAACACTCTCTTCCTGTTACGATGATGGACAATTTCCTAGGTGCAATTGCTTTTATAGCATGTTTCAGTGTACATGGTGCTTTTTTCTTGGATCTTGGCACATAGGTCACTGCTGTGCCTGTTTCCCCCTGTGCGGAACGATATGAAAGAAAATCCACCCAAGGGTAAAAAATGTGGTCTAAACCACCATTTAAATCCATCTCAGCCCAAAGAAGAGAACTCACTCTGAAACTTATTTATAGATGGTACCTAACACCATGCAAGGAACCTCATCTAAATGCTGGAGAGGCTGCATTTCCACAGACACATACCTCCACATGCGTGCTCCAAAATTAAATCCTTTTGGATAGTAGGGCCGTATGAAATCTGCAAAATAACAAAACTAGTAATAGAAGCAACTGGCCTGCTCAGTGGTTGTGAGACTAAAACGGAGTGGGTGGAAGTGTGCATCACACTAAACTCCTTGGATACAGGGTGGGGAAAGTATTCAAGTTGGAAAACAAAACAGCAAGGGTGGGAATAAGAAACTGAAATAATGTTAGCATAGATGACTTCTCCCTTGGCAAGCATCTGCAACAAATTCAGTAAGGTAGCAAAATGGGGCTTGAGAGTCAGGCTCCATTGACAGAGTGGTTTGTTCCATTTACCCAACGTTTCCCTAACAGTTAATTTCTGAATTATTTTTGAGCTTGTTGGAAAACCAGTGGAATATTGTTAGCACCCATTTTCGTGTTGATTCCAGAAACAATGTGTTTGCAGCTCCCTTTCCCTGAAAAACTGTGGGAGTAAAGTGATGAAATTTGGGGCAGTGCGCCGTACAGTGTTTAACTGCTGTTTTCATGCAGCAGTCATGGAGAAACAGAAGCACACATGTGCAGAAAGGGTGGGAGAGAGCAACATTGGCTAGTGGTGCGTGTCACAATGCACCCCCCTGGTGCGAATGAAATTTAGCTGGTTTATCAGTCAGAAAGTCATGGTTCCATAAGACAACAGGTACTGCAGGGTGAAAGCCACATTAGAAAATGCAACACAAGTGCTAGCAATATAATCTGAAGAACTAATGCAATATTCCCCACATCTGAATTCACCCTGAGTGTTGGGATGAGATACTAATTCAGAATTCTCCTTTGCATATAACTTTCTGTTGGGCTTGGGCAAGCCACTGTTCTCTCATTCTCCAGCCCTACAGTACAGGGATAACATTGGCCTGCTCTACAGGGGTGTCGTAAGGATTGCTGAAATAAGATGCTGTATGTTGAGGCCGCTCAAAATAGCTAACACCAGGCTCATCTCTTTTTCGTTGCATTCTTAGCCATGACTATCAAAAGTGGGGGGGTGGACTTTTTTGGAAGAATAAAAGGGAATAGCTTTGTGTGTACAGTGGTACCTCGGGTTAAGAACTTAATTCGTTCTGGAGGTCTGTTATTAACCTGAAACAGTTCTTAACCTGAGGTACCACTTTAGCTGATGGGGCCTGCCACCGCCGCCGCACCACCACCATACGATTTCTGTTCTCATCCTGAAGCAAAGTTCTTAATCCAAAGTACTATTTCTGGGTTAACTGAGTCTGTAACCTGAAGCGTCTCTAACCTGAAGCGTCTGTAACCCGAGGTACCACTGTATTGAAATAATAATAAAGTGTGTACCCCCCCACCCCACCCCCACACACTGACCCTTCCAGCTTCCCCCTTCTTGCTTCACACGCAGACATGCTGTGGTGACCAGTTGCAGCTATAAATAAACGGCCATATCCTTGCCTGCGGCTCTGCTGCTATTTTTGCTGCTGCTGCTGCTCTTGTTGTGTCTGGGCATTCAGAAGTTGGTGACAGATGCTTTTTGTTTTATTCTGCATCCTGACACAACCTCTCCAGTTTGAGCAGGGTGCAGGATGGGGGGGGGGGAGTGGAGACCAGGTCTCTCTCTTAGCTTTGTGTACTTGGGACTCCTTCTTGAGGAGAAGTACAGCTGTATTGTTTTTAAATCAACTTCCTGCTGCAGACTGTTCCAAAAGATGTAATGCTGACATCCTGGTTGAGTTTCTTAAAGCTTTCTTTCTTTCCTTCTGAACGAGTTGAATGATTCTCTTGTACAGTATCTTGGCCAAATTCTTGTTTTGGGCCCCATAAATGGCCACCTTAGGCTTTCAGTTCAGGTATGCGATCTCTTCCTTCTTAAAACGTTCTCCTGAATAGGTGCTTTGTTGCTTCCTCTGAAGAGGACTGGCTTTTGCCTCAGGATGACACGTTGGACGAAAGCTCAATCTCTGGAGTGCAACAGAAAACCTGGTCTTCACGCAGTGCCTTGTAAATCTGTGGAATGCCTTGCTGCAGGATGTTGTGATAGCTGGGTAACCAAAATGATGGCTAAATGGATTGGATGAATGTATTGCAGTTATAAGCAGAGAGTATGGTTACACATAAAGAGCGCTTGAGCACTTGCCTTGTGAGATCTGAGTGGCTGCTGTCTGTCTGCAGGAAGGGGGAGAGCTGCTGAGCTAGGTGGAATGCTAGTCTGACTCAGCAGGGCAATTCTTATCTCGTTGGAACTATCTTGAGTAATGGATTTTTCACTGCAAGAGACAAGACAGCCTTAAGCAGAAGGCTGATGTATGCATGGCAGAAGTGGAGCTTAGCGTGTGTGTACAGAAAACATATTCGTGATTCACACCAAGACATGTCAGGATGTGAAATGACATGAGAGAATTATTTGTGCCCTCGGGGACCTCACTGGGTACTGTCTGACGTTGGTGGTGCATCCACCCTTTCAACAGAACAACCGAGATTCCTGGTTTTGGAGGCGGGGGATGGAAGAGGGAAGCCAGCAGTTCTTCAACGAACTCATAGCGATCTGGTTCACATATCATGCAAAGCCAAACCATGGCCTAGCATGAATTTGTTCCTCCTTGGCCGTTCTGCCGCTGCTCAGAGCTAAGCCATAGTTTGGGTCAATGTGCCTCTGAATCCAGGCTCGTGGTTTAGCTCTTTCCAGACTAACGATAACCTGCAGCCAAGATTTGTCGTCTGGCTTATGGCTCAGTGGTATAGAGAAAGCTAAACCACGAGAAGCTAAGCTAAGCTGTGACTTAGCTCAGCGCAGTAGCAGCAGACCAACCAGAGAGGAACAAATTCCTCTCCCAGAGCTGCCTTGTTTGCGCTAAGAGGCATGGTGTAGCTCATCATGACGTGCAAACCAGGCTACGGTGTGCTTAGTGGGATGGGGTGGGGGACACCCACATCCACATTACTGTAGTGTTGCTATAAACAATATCTGAGAATTCTGCCCAGACGCCATTTCCGAAGGACGAATCCCTGCTTTGTCCATATGGCAGCCCTGCGTTATTGCGATCAAAGTGTAGAGTTGCCTTGGTGAAATGTGTAGAAACCAATTTTATATTGCTTTTACAATAGCGGATTTATAGAACATGCAATAGAGGAAAGGTTGATAATGAATGGCAGTGTCTGCTAAACCCTCAAAAGTGGTCCAATGCAAGGGTTTCCCAGCTCCCCCAGCCCCGTTTCCCTCCATGTGTGAGAAGCGGCCTTGCTTTCTTGCTTGCTAACCACTATGCAACACTGCCTAAATATATTTACACATACATGTATACTGCTCCTCCATGTGAGGGGGCATCCTGAGCCAATCGGAATCCCTGCTTGTGTGAAGCAACAAATTGGTATGCACATAGCTCTGCTTTTCACATGCACCCAGCAGGGTGAAGCTGCCAGGCGTGCCCGCTGGGTTTGTTGAGGGCAGGGCCAGCCTGCACAGCCCCTGTGATGCCCTCAATGCTTTTTGAATGCAAGAAGGTAAAAGGTGTTTGTGAACTTGAGTCCACGAGAGCTTGTGCCATCACAAGTTTTCCAGCCTTGCCCACAAACTTCTTCGTTTTAGTTGCAACAGACCGACATGGCAACCTCTCCAAACAGGGAATCCTATCAATCGTGTGCGCATGCGCGCGCGCACACACACACACACACACACCCTACCCTGATACATTTCTCACGGCTTTCCTTCTGTCACCCTATTCCTCCATTATTCTAATTCTACTTTATTCCAGTTGAAATAATCTGGGTTAGTTATTTATATAATATTGATAATTCCTCATTTGCATAACATGTTTTTCAGGGGCCAGTGTGATGGAGTCAAAATCTTTGAGCACAGCCCCATAGAGAGCATCACTGCACAGGGTAGCTTTTTTTTAGTTTCAAAACTTACTTTTAGTTTCTTGTATTTGAGGCACATGGTTTTTTTTAAAGTTTCTCTTGTCTTGTCTTTTTTTAGCTGCATTTCTGTCCTCCATTTTCTCTCTCTCTCTCTCTCTCTCTCTCTCTCTCTCTCCCTCTCTTTCCCCCCACATAGGATAACAGATGTCCTCCTTTCTCACCATGAGTTTCAGCTTTTGGCCTGGAAAGTGTTTGAGGGTTATAAACTCTGAATCATGCTCAAAGCAGCAAACTCATCTGGTTCCAATTATCCCGCCGCTGCTCCTCTCCACTCTTGCCGTTCTGCATGTTTTCCCTAAACCATCTGATTCGGTGGGACACACCCGAAAGCAGGCGTGCCAGAGGCACCTTGTGAATCGGGACTTTGTGAGGAGGGAAAATAAATAAACAAACCAAGATGCAGGCCAGCAGGATGGCAGCTTCCTGCAACTGGCTTCCCAGGAAGTGCATCACAGAATGCTTCTATGTGAAGGCAGGGGAAGGGGCAGAACTGGGCAGCGTCTCTTCCACATGCTTGGGAGACTGACTTGGGTGGAGAGGTCCATGGTGGTTTTCTCTGCATGTCAGG
This sequence comes from Podarcis liolepis, assembly GCF_965112155.1. Taxonomy (NCBI): domain Eukaryota; kingdom Metazoa; phylum Chordata; class Lepidosauria; order Squamata; family Lacertidae; genus Podarcis; species Podarcis liolepis. The sequence goes on from NC_139555.1 coordinate 5,668,302, forward strand.
AATAGGAAACCTGTGGGACTCGGACTCTCACCGCCGCTGAATGTGGTTCCACGCTGGCTGGGCTTTATTTCACCCGGGTCAAAGGCCCAGTTTGGCACACCCCCATGTGCATTTGTGTACACACACAGACACACACACACAGGTTGGGAGCCTCAGTGGTGCCCCTCTGAAGGTCTCACCCAGAGCAAAAAACCCACCTACCCGTTCCGTAGCTGTGGCACTGCCGGGGCTTGATGGGAGTTGGGAGCCCAGCAATGCCTGGAGGACCATAGGGCACCCCACCCCCCTTCAAAGAGCTGTGCAAAACTTAGCACAAACTATTCCAGCTGCTCTGTCGCTGCACCTAAGCCTCATCTAGCGTGACCCTCCCTTATCTTTATTTCTTGGCTCTCTGGCTTATGCTACGCAGTTTGAAGGGGACTGACACACCTTCCAGACACTGCTGCTGCTGCTGCTTTGGCGATCACTCATAGCTGAGTAAGATTGTCTTCCATAAACAATGAGTCCGTAAGTGACTGTGGAGGCCAGTTCTGGATCCACACGTCCTTCCACAGTGGGGACATTGGTTTCCGGGCAGGAGTTGATCATGGTGTGGATTTGCCAAGCATGCCTTCCTCTTAGCATGTTTCTCCCTTGCGTCCTGAGTTCGAGCGTCTTCAAAGCCCATGACACCTTGGGTAAAGGCTGTTCTCCAGTTGGAGCGCTCGCAGGCCAGTGTTTCCCAGTTGTCGGTGTTTATACTACATTTTTAAAGATTTGCCTTGAGACAGTGTTTAAACCTCTCTTGTTGACCAACAGCATTACACTTTCCATTTTAAAGTTCGGAATAGAGTCCAACCACAGCATCAATGACTTGTCCAAGGGTTGTCTGTGAAACTGTAGGCAGAGCTGGAGCTCCCGGCTCCTTACAGGTTGTCTGTGATCCTGAGGGTAATGGAGGTTCTGTGTCCAACTGCAGGACACTTTCCCTCTCTCTTTGGTGTGGCTGGTGCACTAATACGCCTCCGCAGCCCTTGGCTTATAAAAACAGACAAGCCAGCCCACAGTTTTGAATTAACATGACATTGGGGGAATAAATGCAATTGCAACAGTGGAAAATCAATGTAAAATCTCCCAAGGGGTCCCTGTGGCGAAATAATATTGCTTGTGTCTTTGTTCTTCACACACTTTTTCCAGACACAATTTATGTGTGTGTTCTGAGTTTCCCCTGCATGCCTGAGGAGCTTTCCTTCTTCCTGGTGCAAGGAGAAGGAGCAGCTGTGGCTTTCTTCTAGTCCAGTGGCTTTCCTAGAGCTGTGTGTTCAGGAAGCCCTGGGGCTTGTAAGCAGCTTTCCTGAGGAGAGGAGGAAAGCTTGCCCCAGTGAGTGACATTTTGCACCTAGCTTTTGACCACTTGCGACCAACCAAGCAAAGATGCCTGGGGGCCAGGATGGTGCCCGACATCTCTACCACCTGGAGGTGCATGCCTGGGGATCATACGATCCGGAGTGTTTTCACATACTAATACTCCATCCTGTAGAATTCTGTCAGTTATATTCTATCTGCACAATCGGAATGAATTTCTGGAACCAAAATGCTTTTTCTGTGCAGCCTGAGCAGGAGCAGTTACCACTAAGACAAAGAGCTGGAATTGGCCAATATAGATGTAGACCTGGATCAAGTGACCTTTCTTCTTTAAGTTCTCAAAGTTCTTAACCTAGCTCAAGGTTGTCATCTGAACTAGCCAGGTGTTTATCTGATAATCAATCACAGCCAATCCATCCTTTGAAAAACAAGACTTGAGAGCTATCTTGCCCAAAAATGGCAACTAGACATTCCATTTTGGCAACTGCAACCTTGGTTCAAGGAACTATTTGGTGCCTAGCTTATATATCTGTGAGTTTCTAACACTCTACCACCTTTTTAGCAGCAAACTTTCCTTGAGCGCTTGGTAGCACACAACTCAGTGGCAGGCAAACCAGTGTGAAAAGGATGCCTTGAAAGTAAAGAAGGTTTTTTAAAACCAGTGTATTCGTCTTTTTGCCAAGGTGTGAGGGGTGGGAAGATCAGCTGCTCATCTTGGCAAACGGAAACTTCAGGGGACAGCCTTGGCTTTCATACCAGACACAGACTTGTAACCATCTGTGAGCTTTAAAACAAATATTAGAGAATTGATATTCAGAGAACAATAAAGAAGCAACAACAGATTAGGTAAGCATTGCTTGATTGTTGTAACCTTGTAGCTTGAGCTTCCAACTTTGCACTGATCTTTACGAGAACTGATGTACTTCTCTGAAGACAAACCCTCATTTGATAGTTAAGTTCTTGAGGGGGGAGATTGACACCAGAGCTTTAATGCAGGTGTGGGGGATCCTTCGGCCCACCAGCTGTTGCTGAAATTCAGCTCCCAACAGCCCCAGCAAGCATGAGTAACAGAAGCGAGGATTTTCCCTCTGGGTGATGGGGACTCTAGTTCATTTTAAAATGCATTGTTGGACAATACCTTCATTAGAAGCAACCAAAATGTCACAAGCGAGCTTTCAAGTTATCCAGAACTCTTCATCAGGTTGGATGATAAAAGAAGAGACATGGTGAGGAAGTGAAGAGTTGCCTTGATGTTGGCAGCCATGAAGTCTGTGGTTGGCCAGTGTTAAAGATGGAGGAGAGAGCAGCCTCAATTGGATTAAGCTTAACTAGGTGTTGTTATGCAGGTTGCATCTAAGACAAAGAAATACACAGTGGCCCCCACTTGTGAAATACGAAATGCAATGGTTACTCAGATCTGTCTCCTACCTTAAACAAAACGCATAGGTTCCTTCTTGGGTAGAGAACAGAAATAAAGAGAAACAGGCAGTTTTTATATTTGCAAAGCAGGAGATTAATTTTAGGTGGTGTAAAAATGTTGCAGAAAAGCCAAATTTGGGCTCAGAGGGAATTAAAATGTCTGATGTCAGATATTCTGGTACCCCAGGCAACATCAAGGGAAATCAAAGAAAGCAGTAACAGCAATGCAGACCAGTCCACCTATGACCACATAGCAGTAGACGTTAGAAGACTGATCAGTACCAGAGGATTTCTGTCCGCTGGGAGTGTAGAAAACCTGGTTTTCACAACTCCCATCCTTACAGTTACCTTCCCCCCACTTCTTTCAGCTCTGTTTGGTCTAGCAACCAAAATCCTCCTCAAGCAGCTGGATTGGGTCCCTGCTGATCCCTGCCTTAAAAAAATGTAACCTTGTGCGTGCTCTGTTAATGATACGGCAGGGTGGGAGCAGACCACACCTGCAGTACAATGCTAAGCAGTTTTCCTCAGAAATTGCACTGAATTCGTGGGGCTTTCTCCCCTTTAAGTATGCTTAGGATTTCCACCTTAGAAATCTATCCCCTTTTCAAGGAAAGTTTTTAATAACTGATAGTGAAAAAAATGGCAAATATATGAGCAGATTATGTCTTGAAAATACGGGATTCTTATTTGAGCAGGGCGCTTTCACTCCAGATTATTTTTTAGCGGTTGCTGTTATTTGATGGTGAGGCGGAATCTGCTTCGCAGTACGTTTTTTCTGTTTGAAGGTCCAGATGCAGCCTGGGACATGGAACCCAAAATATAACCTTAATGTTGTATTTCACTGGTACCCCAAGTGAATGTAGCAATCTCCTGCCATTAACCAGGGGGAGGGGGCTTTTGGGATACTCCCCATCATGTTGTAGGGGCCAATTTGTTATCTATGGCAATGTTGAATGTTATTAAATGTTATTATCTATGGCAATGTTGAATGTTATTAAAATTGGATATTAAACAGTAGCGACTCCTGAATTGAATTTTTAAAAACTTAAAACTCGAAACCTGGTCATAAATATAAGCACCAACTCTGAGAATTGGCCATATTTTTACTGCTACTTCTAGCACAATATTACTCTTAATGTCATATTTTATAAATTGTTTCCTGGTCATTGACTGTATTAAAGATATTTGATTTTGTTGAATGTTGCCATTAGGCACCCAAGGCGCAGACCTCAGAGGGGCTCAGGGCTGACTGACCTTCCAGGGGCACAGCTTTGCACTTAATAGAACCACAGAACTGTAGAGTCGGAAGGGACCACAGGGGTCATCTAGTCCAACCCCCTGGAATGCAGAAATCTTAAGCAAAACTACATCCTACATGACAGACCTTATAAAATTTACATTCCGTTTATATTTTGAAGAATTCTACCGCTTTAAAGTAATTCGCCCATTGGAATTGTTTGCAATTTTGTGCGCGCAAGCAGCTCTCCTTGCCCGGGGCGCAAAAGAGCCCGGCGCTGGCCCTAGTAGGATGGGGAATATCGCCCCCAAGGGCGAGACATGGCGCTCGTTTACTTTGAAATCCTTCCGGCCGAAGGAGGGCCTGCCGGGCGAGGGGGAAGGCGCGCCGGGGCTGGGGGTCGGGGCTGCGCGCAGGCGGGGGGCGGAGCGAGCACGGCGCGGCCCGTTCCCTCCTGCCTCCGCCTCCGCCGCCCAACAATAGCAGGCCCCGAGTCGGGCCGCGTCGGGCGGGAGGATGCGCAGGCGGCGCCGGGGCCTCCATCGCCGAGACGGGAGCGCGCTCGACCCCCGGGCCTCCCGCCCCGCCGGGCTGGCCAGGCGGTAAGAAGGAGACGGGGGTCCGGGGCAGGCGCTTCGGGGGTCGGCGGGGTGTGAGCCAAGGGGCTCCTTGGAGGACTGCGGGACCTCGAGGAGAATGGCTGGCGGGAGAGCCCGGGGGGGGGTGTGTTATGGAAGAAGGGGGTTATTTGGAGCACCTGGGAGCAGAAACCTGGGGGGAAGGGGGTCAATCTATGGGGGGCATCTGCACAACTATTCTTGAAGCAGCGCACTTGCAAGCTTCTCTCGGGTTGGGGCTCAAGGGGGTCTCTGGAGCTTGGAGGTCGCTGCGTGCGAGGGTGTATACGTGTGAATGTGTGTGCCATTGTGGATAAGGTGAGCAGTGCGAGTTAGGAGCCTAGCGGAGTCCAGGGAAAGATTTGGAGCATCCTTCTACAGTTCCTGTTTGGAGAAGATGCGGCTGCATCTTTCCCCTTGGCAGCGTTGGCCGAGACTGGTTTGGGGCCAGAAAACGCCAGCGCTGCTTTGCATGGGATCCCGCTTCCCTTCCTGTTCTCTTTGCCCCCCATAGGGACTTCGGGGGTGCACCGAGGAGAGTGGCGTGATCTGAGGCCCTTTAAGAACCCTTTTGTATTTAGGGCAGTGTGTCATTTTCCGCAGCTGCTTTTTTCTGATTTAACGGGGTTCAGACCCAACAGCCGTCTCGGATGTCTCTGCATTCCCGACGGTTAATCCCTTTGTGCTGAGCATGGAGACGTTGGCACTACCCAGCGGCTTCCCTTTGCCCACCCTCCCCCCTCCCCAAAAGTCCAGGAATGCAGCCAAGAAGACGGTGGTCTTCCCAGTATGCCGGGCTGGAGTCGGCTGAGTGCCCTTGGCTGAGAACTAGTGCGGAGTACTGGGCTAGATGCACACAGGAATGTTGGCTGGCTGGCAGGCTGGTGCGCATCACGGTCAAGGATGCTAAAGAGGGCTTCCTTCGAGGGGATGTGCAGCTCATCTGCAAGGGAGCCTGGGAGCTGGGGGTGGTGGTGGGGGATTGGGGAGCACCCTTGCCTTGGAAGAGCAGAGGTGGCCTTTCCACGGGAGACTCCTCAATGCGCTGCTTATTGGAGCATCTCAAAGCAGCCATTGACCCAAACATCCCAACTGCCAGGTTTAATTAGACCTACTGTGTGTGTGTGTGTGTGTGTGTGTGTTGCGATGCTGAGGAAATTGGAGTCGCAGAGGGAGTGGGTGTTGCGTGGACTCTGACGGAAAGCCCTGGGAAATAGGCTCCTTGACCAGTTTCAGCCTCCCTTCTCTAGCCTTTGCCAGAACTGAGGAATGGAACCCAGAGCTTTTGGCTGCTCAAGGGTTAATTGTGAGCTAGAACTGGGATTTTTTTTTAGCAGGACTTAGTCCTGAAATGCATGAAATAGTAATCTTAGCATTTCTCTTTGGCTGGTGAGTGCACCATCAACACTGTATAAATACACACACACATATACATAGAGAAAGAGAGAGGTATGTTAAGAATTGGGTCCACAAATGGATCTATAGCCCAGAAAGGTTGAAGATCTCCAAAACCAAGGTTGAAGATCTCTGAGAACATGCAGTCTTTCCTTCAAGACTGGGTAAACCTTTGGTAGTTCCCATCTGATTGGAGGCAGGGAGGGTTTTTGCGTAATGCAGCCTGGGCAAACTGGAAGAGTATATGGGCAGAGCTGAATACACACACCCACACACCCGTGTATACTGTATTGTGTATTTTTATGAAGTGCTAGGTTGGCTTTTGGTTTTCTTGCCATGTGTATCCACCAGACTTCCACTTGCTTGCTGGAGCTGCAATTAAAGCTAGAAGTTGGAAGAGGAATGGTTTGAGAGATCATGGTCCCTTTTTATTATTTATTTGTTTTATTTATTTTATAAGATGTATATACCACTTGATTGTTAAAAAAACCAACCCTCAAAGCAGTTAACAAAAATATAAAACAATAAAATTGAGGGGAGGGGAATTATAACCATACTTTAAAACATACAAAGTTAAAATACTAAAGCAGGTTAAAATTACCTCAGCTTTCTAATAATCTGGGTAGGTTTGTTTAAACAATAATGTTTTTATGAATTATCAGAAGCAGCAGTACAATCCAGATTTCTGAAGCTTCTTTCTGCTAGGATGTGTAACATAAGAAATTTGAAATGTTGAATGTCAGAATATTAAGAAATACTAAAGAGAGATTAAAATTAATTCATAAACTAGTATAGTACAATGTAATATAATACATTAGATGTTTATTATAATAGCAATGATACTGTGTTAGTCTAAATGGCCATGATTGATAGAACAAGGTAATTTTTGAAGATTATATATACACACAATTATTCATATATGTTTATATTTAATCTGTGAGCATTGTATGCATTATATTCTGTAAAAAGAAAACTAGAATTTCTGCTTTCCTACCCTTCTCTGATTACAATGTTGACACATTTCTCCCCTCCAGATTAAAATATAATTCTTTCTTTCTTTTTTCTTTCTTTCTTTCTTTCTTTCTTTCTTTCTTTCTTTCTTTCTTTCTCTCTCTCTCTCTCTCTCTCTCTCTCTCTCTCTCTGTGTGTGTGTGTGTGTGTGTGTGAACCCCTCATGACAACAAGGAGTAGATCACTCACAAGAGTGTGTGTAGCAGCTGAAGTGTTGGGTTTAGAATGTTAAATGGGTTTAGAGTCCTGGGTTCAGATCTCTGCTCAACCATACAGCTCACTGGATGAATTTGGGCCGATTAACAACTGGGGGTGAGGTCTGCTACTCTGAGCTTCATGAAAGAAGAGAAGGATTTGATTTTTTAAATTAAAACCACCACAACCACAACATGTACTAGAACCAGTCCAGACACCCAACTGATGGGGTTAAGAAAGTTATACACTGGTGGTGGCAATAGAACTTAGTTCTTAGGCTCGCTGCTTCTTAAGGGAGCTCAGATAGCCGGGCTGTGAAAGACCACCTTCCCCGAGATCCCACAGAGCTGCTGCCAATTGGAATAGGCCATAGTGGAGTAGGTTGAAGATGGTGGAGTAGGTGAGATTTGCTGCACTGTTTCTTCCTGCACTGCTCTTGACTGTTAGGGAGCCTTGCGGACACACGAACCACATCCTGTGTCTGTAGAGAGGGATGAAGGATCTGACCCTCCACTTACTGTTGGGTTACAGCTTCCGCCATCTCTGCCCCTTGGCCGTTCTGGTTGGGGCTGATGGAAGTTGGAGTTCAAGCGCTTTCAGAGGACCACAGCTTCCTCATCCCTGCTGTGGAGGACATTCTTGGGGACATCCTCTGAATCAGACCACAGCTCTACCTTGTCCAGGATTCTGCCTCTTTAACATATGCCCTGGGGAAGCTTGCCAACTGGACCTGATGATGGGGGATGAAACTGATAGACAAGTCCTTCATGAATTTATCCTTTGGGTGGTGGTGTGGAAGCAATCTTGTTTTATCTAAACCGATTAGAGGTTTTTTTGTTGATTAAATGAGATGTAAGTCTTGTCAAGTAAATAAAATCTGGACATCAGCTACCAGGGCATGTTCAAGGTCTTGTTATAACATATACAGACCTGCAAGGGGTTTGACTAGGATGACCCACTACCTGAAAAAGCACCTGCCCCTGTAGGGTCGCTTGAATCACCTGGAGAAATTCTCAGAATACCGAATACCCCAGGGCATTTTTCTGCTGTTGCCCCTGCTCCCTTCTCCTCTGGTGTACGTGAAGCAGCAACCATCAGATACTTCAGATACCTTACAAAGGCTTGCCTTTTAAAAACTCAGGCATTTCCTGACCCACAAGAATCAGGCCCCGTTTTGTGTGTTTGAATCCTTTGAGTGCGAGTGTCTATTTTATTTGCTTTTATGTGTTTTTATACTGCTGTTTTGCTGGTTTTAGGTTATCTTCTTTCAGCCTTATTGCTTGCTTTTTTTAAGACTCTACACTGCTTCAAGATTTTTGAAACGTTAAGTGGCACATAAATACTTCTAAATAAATAAATACATATATAAAACTCAAAGGGGTGGGCGGGCGGACCTTTTTTGCACTTTGTAAATGTGAAATTACCACTGGAGTGGAGAATGGCCAAGAGGAAGTTATGGGGGGGGGGGCATGTGGAGAGGTCCCTGCATTAAAAATACCTCTCTGTAGCTGTCTGCCCCTTCCACTTCCTCTCTTGAGTGTCTGATATGCCTCTATTCCCTTTTTTTGTGTTTTGATTTATTTAACAGAATTTATATACTGCTCTTGTCAAAACCTGAAAGTGGGTTGCATAAAATGTACAGTGTACCGATAAATCAGATACTAAAAACAAGCTAGCCTGAAATTTTGAAAAATAAAATCAAATTATTTAAAATCAAATCAATTTAAATGCAAATTATAAAATAAAACAACTTACTAAAATGCATGTCAAAATGTACATGCCTGGATAGGCTTGCTGAAACAAAAAAGTTCTTAGCTGGCTCTCAAAACAGTACAGCGAAGGTGCCTGCCTAATTTCAATGAACAGGGAGTTCCGTAGTGCAGGGGCTGCCATACGGAACGGCTGATTCCTTGGAAGTGTGGAAAGAACATTATGTGGCACTTGTAAAATGCCAGATCTGCAGATAGATCAAAATTGTTGAGTGGGCTTATAAGTTGGCTATTGTGGCTCAAAGTCACTCTTGAATTGCTCTAGATAGAGCAAGGAAAGGGAATGGATGACTCTCTGGGAATGGTCTGACCACCACAACTCCATCGTTTTAGAGTCCACCAGTGACTGGAGGGCTACAGGCTCCCTAGTCCTGGTTTAAAACACACCACAAAATTTCTAGGGGGGAGGGTGGCATATATTGTTTTTTGTAAATCTGTTAGTTAATCCCTTCATTGATTTTTGAATCTCTTCCTATCAGACATCTCAAAGTGATTTACACTATAATGACATAAATGAAACATATATGTTAAAAACAAATGTGTATAAAAACAATTTTTAAAAACCAACCCTAAAAATATAAAAGCAGTTTAAAACTACAACACATCCATGAAATAAGTTCATATCCACTGGGATAAAGATTTCTGAAGGCTTGTTGAAAGAGGAACATCTTTGGCAGGTGCCAAAAAACCAATAGAAAAGGCAACTGTCTGATATGCAGCGGGAGTGAGTTCCGCTGGGTAAGTGGCAGCACAGTACAGGCCCAGTCCTCCTGCGGAACACAGCAATCGGCTGGGTATGTAGGGGGTAAGGCAATCCTTTGGGTGTCCTGGTCCCAGGCTGTGTAGGGCTTTGTACACCAGTACTACAACCTTGACCCTAGCCTGGTAGCTAATCAGCAGCCAAAGCAATTCCTTCAAGCAGTGGCATGATGTGATGGCGATTTTTCTCCCCAGTGAGCAGTTGATCTGCTGCCTTTTACACTAGCTGCCGCTTCCAGGTCTGCCTCAGGCAGTAACCCAATCTATTTGGCTTCTCTTCTCTTTCAGGTAGGAGCGACTAAGGAAGGCCTGGAGATCCAGTTATCCACAGTGTCTACCTCTGGGTCCTTTGAGAAAGGTAAAAGACCGACGGACACGTGGTCAGCCAAAGATACTTTTGGTGTCTGAGGTGCAAAATCCAGACTGAAGCACTCCCACTTCCCCGGAGAATGAATGATCGTGAGACCCATTCCATTAGGGAGCGTTTGCTTGTGGTCAGATCTGCCTTCCGCTGAAGTCTGCCACCCGAGGTGATGGGTTTCATTTGACCCTCGTGGGCTTGCATTTGGGCGGATCTTAAACAGCTTGCACAGGTTGATATTTCAGGCACTGAGACACAGGGTTAAACCTTACATGCCTTGTATGCCGACTCCTATGTTGGAAGCGGTGGCCCTCCAAAGTTAAAGGTAAAGGGACCCCTGACCATTAGGTCCAGTCGTGGACGACTCTGGGTTTGCGCGCTCATCTCGCTCTATAGGCCAAGGGAGCCGGTGTTTGTCCGCAGACAGCTTCCAGGTCATGTGGCCACCATGACTAAGCCGCTTCTGGCGAACCGTAGCAGCGCACGGAAACACCGTTTACCTTCCCGCCGGAGCGGTACCTACTTATCTACTTGCACTTTGACGTGCTTTCGAACTGCTAGGTGGGCAGGAGCAGGGACCGAGCAACGGGAGCTCACCCCGTCGCGGGGATTCGAACCGCCAACCTTCTGATCGGCAAGTCCTAGGCTCTGTGGTTTAACCCACAGTGCCACCCGCATCCCGAAGTTAGAATCATAGAAATATAGAGTCATCTCGCCCAAGTCCTTGCAATTCAGGAATCTTTTGCCCAATGTGGGGCATGAGCCCACGACCCCAAGATTAAGAGTTTCATGCTCTACCAACTAAGCTGTGTGTTGTTGGGCTCTATCTCCTTGGCTGGGACTGGTGGGAGTTGGGAGTCCAACAACCTCTGAAAGGTCACAGCTTCCCCCACCTCTGGTGTAAAGGCAGCACCAGCTTGAGACTGATTTTTCTCTCCCAGGTGGTGCTAAGAACCTGTGAAGCGGCCTTACTCTGAGGCAGACCATTAGTCTGCTGGGCCCAGTACAATCTCCTTTGATTGACAGCAGCCCATCAAAGTCTCTGGCAAAGACTTGACACCCAAGATTTATTCAATGAGAAAGGCACTAGGTGAAGTATGTGCTCTACGCCAGAACTCTGCCTCTTTAGTCCAGAAGATACATTCCAGTTCAGTGTAGCTTTATTATTATTTTTGAATTGTAGAAAATGGAGAAATGCAAAAAAAAGAGGGGGAAAATCAATATTGGAGAAACGGCTTAATAGTCATTCAGAGGAAGCTTGACAACACCACATTCCCAGCCGAATAAAATGGGTCATAATGGCTCGGTTGTACTTAACGCTAAGCCAAACTGTGGCTTAGAGCGAATTGTGCCACAGAGGAGATTGTGATTGCTTTGTTCCTGCTCCTGTGCTGCTGTGAGCTAAGCCATGTTATCCAAACCTGGGCTTGTGGCTTGTCTCATTCCAGACCCGGCAAACCATGAGCTGTAGTGTTTGCTTACACCTTGTGGATTGTCTGGTGGAAAGAAACCGCAAGCCCAGGTGTAGACAACATGCAAAGCCCAAACCACAGCTTAGTTCACGTTGGGACCAGAGAAAGAGCAAAGCGGCTGAGTTCTCTGCGCTGCTGGAGTCTGCATGCTCATGCATTTATGCTAAGCCATGGTTGGGCTTCGTGTTAAGCAGGGACCAGGCCCTTGTCTGTCTGCTGGAACTGGGGTCTTTCCCCAGTTCTTACTTCCTGAAGTCATGCGCAGGGAGAAGACTGTGCAACTCTCCCTGCACCTGAATCTGAAGACGCTGGGTTGGGAGGAGAGATCTGGCCATTTAGGGCAGGCTGTGAGCTGCCTGCTTGGGACACTATGCACAAAGCTGAGCTCTTAAGAAGGCCAGGCTGAACCGTAGTTACAGTCTGAACAGATCTGCTACCTTCTGCTCTGCCCCTCAATAACAGCCGCACAACAGAAACTCTGTGTCTTTGCCAGCATTGCCACAGGCAGAAACCCAACAGAAGCAGCTTCCCCCACCATGCGAGATGCACTTGTTGCGCCTGTCCAGCTCTGAAAGGGGAAAGAAAAGCTTGCAGCCTTGCTTTCATCACCAAATGCCATTTCTGTAGTAGTAGTAGTAGTAGTAATAATAATAATAATAATAATAATAATAATAATAAATTTATTACTTATACTCCGCCCATCTGGCTGGGTTTCCCCAGCCACTCTGGGCAGCTTCCAGCAGGAGATTAAAAATACATTAAAACATCAGTCATTAAAAAAACTTCCCTAAACAGGGCTGCCTTCAGATGTCTTCTAAAAGTCAGATATTGTTTGTTCCTTTGACATCTGACGGGAGGGCGTTCCACAGGGCGGGAGCCACCACCGAGAAGGCTCTCTGCCTGGTTCCCTGTAGCTTTGCTTCTCACAGGGAGGGAACCGCCAGAAGGCCCTCGGCGCTAGACCTCAGTGTCCGGGCAGAACGATGGGGGTGGAGACGCTCCTTCAGGTATACTGGGCCGAGGCCGTTTAGGGCTTTAAAGGTCAGCACCAACACTTTGAATTGTGCTTGGAAACGTACTGGGAGCCAATGTAGGTCTCGGCAGCCGCTCCCAGTCACCAGTCTAGCTGCCGCATTCTGGATTAATTGTAATTGTAAGAGTGGCTTCTTGCTGATGGTTTTTCACCCTCTTCCGCCCTCCCCAGGATTTGCTGGCGCTCCTCTGTCTGTGGCAAGGAGCATGGTTATTGGCACTTCAGCAGTCTGCTGCCCCTGGGGAGAGAGGTCTCTGCCCTTTCTGTCCAAAGGAAATGATGTCTGAAGCCAAGCTACAGGGAGAGATGAAGCCAGAAGGAGGCAGCAGTGAGCCCATGACAACCCAGGAACTGATTCAGAGGCTCCGGGAGCTGGAGGTACGTTCTTTAATTTACTCCCCAGAAGAGTTTAGGCACAAGGAGTGACAGAGGTAATGGCTTAAGACCCTAAGAATCCCCCACTTTTTGTGAGTGGGGTGGTTTTTCCTTTGGCGAGGGACCAAAATAGCATCTGTTTCACTTGTCTGGGGAGCTTCTCTGGACCCACGGATGCCTCATTGGCCCTCTGAGGCTTCTGCCAGTCACTGGAAGGTTAGATTTAAGATTTCTCTTTTGCTGGGGAAGGGGGCAGGCTTCCAGGGAAGGAGGTTGGAGTAGGCTCACAAAAACCTACATACAAAACAGCTACTGTGAATCTGTTTTTTTTATAACAATACATTTTATTGTAAATATTCTTTCATAGCAGTTAACAAAGTGGGGTGGGAATCAATTGGGATAATGAACCTGCCTTGTTTCACAACTGAACTGTACTTTTTGTACAAAACTAGGCTCATTAGTACATCACATTCCAGACAGGAATAACATTTGGTGGTCTGTTCACTTACCTCCGTTTATGAAAGGTTATGAAGGGAAACAAAATTTCTACAAAGTTTTCCTGTGTCAGCAACCCCCCCCCCCCAGCCAGGATCTGGATTGAGTTAAACTAGGGTTAGTCAATGTGGTGCCTTCAAGAGGTTGATAGACAACAACTCCCATATGCCTGACCATTGGCTGTACTGGTTGGGGCTGATGGGAGTTGGAGTCCAACCACTTCTGGATGGTGCTAGATGGGTCTGCTAGTGCTGTGTTCCACAATCTCTGGAGACGCATGGTCATTTATTTTGTTCATTTAGTCATGTAACACTGGCCATTTAAAAAAAAGGAAACTTTGACTTGCCTTTACTGGCATATTTTTGTACGGCAAAAATGGAACAGGTCCTGTCCCCTGGCTTTGAGGCAGAAGCATCTTCTCCCAAGCGTCAAAAGATCACTCTGGTGGAATTTAGACCCCAGCGTGCCCAGAGAGTGCAGGGGCAGGCTTGCAGGTGACTTGAGCAAGCGAGTAGAGCCATGCGTAGCTCTTCTTCTGCCTCCTTCCAGTGTGTAGGAGCCCTTTGTGATGTGGGTCCACTTATGGGACAGTGGGCAACAAGCTGATATAGTGGAAGGACTCACTGCTCTTGTTTCTGAAGGCTGCCTGCGTACTGAAGCTGTTGCTTTTTTGACCCTTCTGTGTTCTTAAGTATGCAAGAAGATCACTGGTGGATCAGGCCAAAGGTCCATCTGTCCAGCGTCTTGTTCTCACAGTGGCCAACCCTGTGCCCCTATGGGAATCCCACAAGCAGGGCAGGAGTGTACCAGCGCTCTCCTCCTAGCAACTGGTCTTCAGAGGCATACCTCTGCCTTCAGCACTGAGGGTAGAACAGCCATTGTGGCTAGTAGCCATTGAGAGCCTTAGCTGCCACAAAATGGTCTAATCCTTTTTTAAAACCATCCACATCGCTGGCCAACACTGCACCATAGAGGCCTGGGCTTAAGCCTTGGTCTTGCCATGCTGCAGTGTAAAACCTTCCCTGTAGGGCAAGGGAGCTAAAGGAGAGCAGGAAAGGGAAACGAGTTTTGTTTTTGTTTTTAGCATATTTACAAGCAGTTTATTCAGCGTACAGCAGGACAAAAGGAAGACATGTCCGATCTCCTTCGTGTCCAAAAGCAAGCAGCTTAAGCAAAAGCTATACACAAACAGAAGTTCCCAGCAAGCTGTGCTGGAATGTAAACAGACATGTGACACAACAATCATGCCTGTTCCTTAAGGTGGAATGGAATATTTTAACAGTCTTTGCCGTTTTTTATTATTATTTATTAAAGATTTTGTTGATTTACAAAGGTGTGTGCAATGTCTCTCTCTCGTATTCCCCCCCCCCCCATGTAACATTTTAACAAATCAGTTTCATTTGTTGGGGAAACGAGATGTTCTTTGCTTCCATTTCTTCCTAGAGAGGAAAGCTGGGATTCTGGGCCCTTTTGCTCACCTCTTGTCTGATTATATTCCCAGGCAGAGAATTTGGCTTTGGCACAAGCCAATGAGAACCAGCGAGAGACGTACGAACGCTGCCTTGATGAGGTACAGCTGCCTTCCCTTCTCATTTTCCAAGAGGGCCTTTCCCTTCCCTTTTCCTTTTTTTTTGGGGGGGGGGGGGAGGGAACGACGACTACAGCCTGTTTCAGGGTCCTTAAGAGTTTCCTCCTCTTACCTGTTTTTTACTGTTCTGCAGGTAGCAAATCATGTTGTGCAGGCGCTGTTAAACCAAAAGGTGAGTCTCTTACCTTGTGCAAATCCCATGTTGCAAACAATTTAGGGTTTCCCCCAAGAACGTTTGCTTGTTTTTGCAGGTGCATTGTGCAACTTGCCATTGACACCATAATAGTGCATCAGCGATAGATTTACACTGGATCTTCCAGACATCATTCTGCTTTATTAGCTGATTCATTGAAGGATGTGCCTGTGGGGTGGGGGGTGGGATGGCAGGATGTGGGGGGTGGGGGTGAAGCTGTCTCCCAAACACCAACTTAGAGGTTGAAGCCCACTGATCCTTCTCTTTCCTCAGGACCTTCGTGAAGAATGCATCAAGCTGAAAAAGCGGGTCTTTGACCTTGAGCGACAAAACCAGGCCCTGAGTGATCTCTTCCACCAGAAGCTGACCTCTGTCTCTCTCTCCCAGGTGGGTCCATTCTTCTCTCTCTCTGTCTCTCTCTGTCTCTCTCTCTCCCCCACCCCACTTTTTCTTCTCAGGCACTCAGCCTTGCTCTCTGCATGGATGCACAAACAGGAAGCTTCTTGGTTGTGTGTGATGGAAGCTTTAGAATCATAAAACCAGAAATGGCTCTTTTTCTGGCATGCTTCAAACTGTTTCCTTGGAAGAGCAGATCCCACACCGAAAATAGGACAAAGTATATTCAGCTAAGTAGCCCTGGCTGTGGAATCTCACACAAAGACTACTTGCTAGCACAATGGTGCTTCTCCCCAATATCCGCCTCAAAATCAGACTGGGGTGTGTGTAGAAAAACCCCCAGGCCAGCACATGGGGGCAGGGAGGAGAGGTTTGGACCATTCAATCAGGCCACAGAAATGCTTGCGCAGACAGAGTGATCTGCTTAGAACAAGGTTAAATCCCTCCCATCTTTATTTTTAGGTATTTTTATTTTTTAGAAACCTGTGTTGCTTTTCATCCCCACTGTCCTTTGGGTTTTAGACTGCTTTGCATAGAATCAACAGCCATGGGGTGATGGTTATATTGCACGTGTTTCTATGTAATGTATAGTCTGGTCCTCCTAATGGTGCCCCTTCGTACATCTTACTCACGTGGTGCATCTCAGCCTACAACCCACCATGTCTTAGTGCATCTTGGATTTCCTGGGGTTGGCGGTGAAGGGACATGGGCTGCCTTCCGGCATCACTCTTTCAGCTACAGTTGAGTTAGAAGACAACCAGAGTGGCTTCTTGGGACTGACCAGTGACAATTGTGCTGATAAGAAGCCTGGGTGGGTGGGGAGAGACTGCAGAAGGAGTCTGAAGGGGCAGCATCAGTGGGTGAATGAAAGTGGGATCTTAATGGAATCTCATGAGCTTTACCCTACGGGGTTTCCCCCAGCTGGCCACTATGAGATCAGGATGCTGGCTAGAAGGGCCTTTGGCCTGATCCAACAGGCTGTTCTTATTGTTCCCTTGAGTACCGTATTTTCTGCTCTATAAGACTCACTTTTTCCCTCCTAAAAAGTAAGGGGAAACGTGTGTGCATCTTATGGAGCGAATGCAGGCTGCGCAGCTATCCCAGAAGCCAGAACAGCAAGAGGGATTGCTGCTTTCACTGCACAGCGATCTCTCTTGCTGTTCTGGCTTCTGAGATTCAGAATATTTTTTCTCTCGTTTTCCTCCTCCAAAAACTAGGTGCGTCTTGTGGTCTGGTGCATCTTATAGAGCGAAAAATACGGTAATTCATGCCACTCAGTACTTGCCAGTGGCCTTTTCAGCCTTGCTCAGCTGGCTGCTTTGCCATTTCACCTTTTGGAATTCAGGAATGCACCTTAAAGCAAGCCAGGTGTACGCAACATCATCTTAAAAGCCCCATAAGACCATTGAGGGTGGAATCTATTCGCGTTTTTTGGGTGTTTTTTTATACAGTGGTGGCCCGCAAGACGAATGCCTCGCAAGACGGAAAACTCGCTAGACGAAAGAGTTTTCTGTTTTGGAGGTGCTTCACAAAACGAATCTCCTATGGGCTTGCTTCGCAAGACGAAAATGTCTTGCAAGTTCCTGCGGGGTTTTTTCCCTCCCCCCCCTTTTTCTAAGCCGCTAAGCCGCTTATCAGCTTATCCGATAAACCGATAAGCCGCTAATAGCGCTAATAGCGCTAATCCGCTAATCCGTCAATGGGCTTGCTTCGCAAGACGAAAAAACTGCTATACGAAGAGAATCACAGAACGGATTCTTTTCGTCTTGCGAGGCACCACTGTACTCCCTTCCCTTCACCATAATGCCCTAGGGCGTGTCATAGCAATTTAAAAACAGTTTAACTTAGCTTTAACCAAAGCAGAGTGGAAACGCACCTTGTGGGGAGTGGTTTTCCCTCTGAGTGTCTGTGTGAAGGAGGTTGTGAGCCTGTGTGTATCGGATGCCTGCCATGCCGTTCTACTGAGGCTGTTTAGAGTGGCAGTTCCTCCCTCGCTGCAGCGCCTTTGCCCTTCACGGTGCTCCTTCTATCCCCAGCTCCCAGCCCATCCCACTTCCTTGCTCTCGGATCCATCGTCCATCTCCCAGCCAGGCACGGTGGAGAAGCTCCCCGCTTCATTGCCCTTGGGACACTGCATCTTGCAGAGAGAGGTATGTTCTGCAAAGCACCCCTGCCCTGGATTACCTGTGAGGGTCTTTTCTGCCTCTGCAGCACCCAGCCCCCCCCCAAGTACTCTTCCCGTCGCATCCCTGTTTCACCGCAACTTAGAGACTGAAGGTGTTTGCTTCCTGGAACGGGGCCCAGAGCCATTAATTGCTGCTTTGCTGTGCGGCTCGGCACTGTCTGTACCTTAGATGCAGCTGACATCTCAAGGTGCCAGGCTCGACGGCTCGCACTGAATCATGGGAATTTTGGACGCGGCCCAGTTTCCCAGGGAAGAAGAAGAAGAGATTATCTGAGGTGGACCCAAAATTAGAATGCTGGTCTTTTTCCATCTGGGGGATACTTTGGGTAGAAGCACCTGTTAACAGGTGAGAGACTGTTCCAGTTGGTAGGCTTGGGGGGGGGTTGTCATTCCCAGGTGGCATCAAAAACTGGGGGCAAGCTGAGGCTTTCAGATATGCCTGCAAGGCGGCAAATGCAAGATTGGGCTTTGGAGGTAAGGGCTAAAAAGCTGCCTGGTCAAGCATTCCAGCCCCACCACAGACACCATTTCCCCCTTATGGTCTCTGTATAGCTCAAGCTTCCTCCAGATTTTTTTGCTGAATTTATGCTGCAATGGAGGAGCTGTGGCATGAGCTGGAAATGTTCTTTGCATGGGAAGGGACCGTAGAGCGGTAGGGGAACACTTGCTTTGGTTGTGCAGAAGGCCACCAGTTCAGTCGCTGGCATCTCCAGGTGAAAGGTTCTTGGGCAGCAGAGTATGGGATGCAGGCAGAGATAATGACTGGCTTGGATAACCAAACAAGCCAGGATATGCGTGAGCATCAGGCACCTGTGTGCATCCCTTTCCAAATAGGAAAACAGGTTAGTAACTGGGTTAGCCATAGCTTCCCATGGCATTTGAACCAGGAAACTGTGGTTTGAAGGCTCCCAAACAAGCCAGGATGCGAAGCCATGGTTTAAAGGTGGCCTCCAAATCCTGCTTTGCTTGGAAGCCATTGACCACATTTTTCCTGCTTTGGGCCTAAGGGGACTCTGGGCAGCTGAGACTTCCTGACTTGTCTCCTTGCTTGTGCAAAGGGAGGAGCAAAGGGGCTGCGTGTAGAGGTGGGAAGCTTGTGAGTATCCTGACATATTAAGCCATGATTTAATCGTTGGAACATGTATACTGTGTGTGTTTGTGTGTATGATCTAGAGGTTTTTACACGTTGCCTCCCCCCTTTCCGACTCCCCATAGGTCATTTCTGAGGAGCAGTGTGCTGGCACTCCAGGGCCCAACCCCCAGTCCTTGGAAGCCCTGTCCCCGTTCCTGCGCAAGAAGGCCCAGATCCTGGAGGTGCTTCGCTCGCTGGAGGAGATGGACCCCCTGCTGGCCTTCCCCTCCCCCTGCTGGCCTTCCCCTCCCCCTGGGCAGGGGGGCTCTCCAGAAGGGGTGACGGCCGAAGCCTGGCCCTGCCTGCTGCTGGCGCAGGGGGAAGGGGTCCCTAGGCAGCCTCCTCCGAAAGGAGAGGGCAGCTCCTCCTCCTCCTCGGACGAGGCTGGCGAAGGCGACCCCCCAGAGAAAGGACACCCCGGGCAGGTGCTGCTGAGTGCTCTGGCTGAGCACAAACTGGACTTGGGCGACATGGAGACTTACCTGCACCACGTCCTGAGGGAGGCAGGCGACAGCGCTCTGCTCAATGGGGAGCCCAATGGGCCCGGCTTGGTGGAAGCCCCGGAGGGGCAGCTGGGCAGCTACAAGAACATCCAGGCGGTCAGTTGCCTGGAGGCCTTGGGGCCGCCCTCGGCTTGCAGGGAGCCGACTTACCTTGGGGTCTTGGCACCAAGCGAGGGCAAGGACAAGTCCCGCCCAGGCCCACCCATCCCCTCCCCCTCCAAGGTGCTCAAGTTGCTCAAGATGCCACCCCCTCCCAGCCCCGCTGCCCTCCGCCTCAGCCCCCAGCTGACCCGCAGCTCCAAAATCCCTTGTCGCAGCAACACCTACGAGGTGTACCACTCCCCGACGCCCAGCCGCAAGGGCTCCCCGGACAGTCCCTTCCCCAGCGACTCCAGCATTGCTGGGGGGCACCCTTCTCCCAAGGCTGCCCGGCACCTGGTTCCGGTGCCCCCCAAAGTCACGCCAACCTCTCCTGACCCCTTTGGCTTCCACAAGCCCCACGAGTACGAGAATGTCTTAGAGCTGTCCCTCAGCAGCGCCATCAGCCCTCATGCCCACTCCCCCCGAGACGCCAAGCTGGATGTCCCCGACGCACTCCCGCCCGCGTGCCGCTCGGCACCCCTCCGTGCCGTGCCGCCCAGCGACGTCTCGCTCGAGCCCTGCCCCTTTGCCGGGGGCCGGGAAAAGCCGGGCCCTGAGAGCAGGCACTCTCCGCCACTCGCTCGCCGAGCCTCCGAAGGCTGCAAGAAGGTGGCAAACGGGCCGAGCAAGCGGGCGCCTGAGGCAGCCAACATGCCCTTCAAAGAACGGCTTACTGTGCTGGGGAGGCTGAAGGGAGCGGAGGGCAAGGAGGCGCCAGGCTTTGAGAAAGGGAGGGCCCCGGCCCGTCTCTGTGAGCGCACCGAGGGCTTTGCTGAGGCTCACCCCAGGCTGGGCACCGGAAGCAGCAGCCTCAAGCACCACGAGCCTTGCCATGGCGGCGAACCGGCCCCTCGGTGCTACTCCTCCCACTCGGTCGGCTCCCGTGGCAGTGACCCTGAACACCACGTCTCCAAGAGCCGCTTGTTGGGAACTCCAGGAGCAAGGAACCCTCCCAAGCCCCCACCGCCAGGGAAGAACACCAAGAGTCCTCATGGGAGCCCAACAAAGTTGCCGTCCAAATCCCCAACCAAGGCCTCCGCCCCGGAGCCCAAGCCGTGCCAGGCACCGGCCAAGACGCCCACCAGCGTCGGGCGCAAGAACCCGCCTTGCCTGGACTCGGTCAAGGGCAACAAAGCTGGGCCTCCAGCCAGCATTGAGGAGAAGGTGATGAAAGGTATCGAGGAGAACGTTTTGCGCAGGCACAAAGGAGGGGCGGCAGCAGGGGAGGCGAAGCAGAAGAACTCTAGCGGCCTGGCCAGCTGGTTTGGGCTGCGCAAGAGCAAGCTCCCTGCCCTCAGCCGCAGGCCTGAGGCCTCCAAAGTCAAGGAGGGCAAGATGGTCTCCCGCAGGCTGGAGGCGGAGAGCCTGAACATTTCCAAACTCATGGAGAAGGCGGAGGACCTGCGCAAAGCCCTGGAGGAAGAGAAGGCCTACATCAATGGGTTGGCCTTGGACAAGCCCCGGCCCCACGCCTGCGACACCGGCCACAGTCAGCTGACGCTGATGTATCAGGAGGTGACTGCGGAGAACTTCATGCAGCAGCTGCTCAACAGGTAGGTGACGCAGCTGAAGCCCGGTTCCTGTGAGAGTTATCCGCATCGAAGAATGAGTCTTGCTGAGGAAGAATCAGCATGGCTTCTGCAAAAGTAACTGCTGTCTCACAAGCTTCTTAGAGTTCTTGAGAGTGCCAGTCAGCATGGGGATAGAGGTGATCTGGTAATCACGGTATACTTGGGCTTTTGAAAACCTTTTGTCAAAGCCTCCCCCATGGCTTCTGAGTAAACCGATCAGTGATGGGTTAGGAGAGAAGGTCCTTTTTTCATAGATTCATAGACTTTGAAGGGACCTTAGCAGTCATTTAGTCCAGGGTCCTGCTCAGTGCAGGATCTGCAGTGCACAATGCAACTAAAATATCCCTGGTAGACAACTGCTTAGCTTCTGCTTAAATACTTCCAGCGAAAGAAAGCATACCACTTCCTGAGGTAGAATCTGTTTTTGGGATAACTAGTTAAAAGAACAGGATGCCAAGAGCAGGACAGTTACTCTTAGTGGAGGGATGTAAGAAGTTGGAGAAGAACATAGGAAGAACGTGCTGGGTCAGGGCAAAGGTAAATCTAGTTTAGCATCCTTTTTTCACATTGGCCAGCCAGGTGCCTGTGGTAAGCCTGCAGGCTAGACAAGGGGGCAGCAACACACTGCCCACCTACCATTCACAGCAAATGGTGTTTCTTGGGATCCCCCAAGGATCTGTATGGGGACTGGTGCTTTTTGTCTCGTTCCTAAATTACCTAAGAGTTGGGGGTGAGCAGTGAGGTGCTCAGGTGTGCTGATGACGCCCAGTTGTTCAGAGTGGTAGAAATAAAAAGGAATTGCAAAAAACTCCTGAGTTATCTCTCAAAATTTAATGGCAGCTGAGGTTGAAAGTACAGGCAACCTGTTTTGCACTTGTTCAAAGAATTGTGCACACGTTGGCCATTTTTGGACCTGGAAGAGGATGCAATAGGGGTGTGATGGGCTTCTGCACACTGCCAGCATACACAATGACCCTGAGTGCACCCCACCCACAGATTGGGGGTTGCCTGTAAGTGTAAAGTGATGCAAAACATTCGAACTTCACATATCTGTTTGTGGGAGTCTAAACTGGCAGTGACTCACGAGGAAAGGGATCTTGGGAGTTGTGGTTTACAGCCTGAGGAAGACGTCGACTCAGGGTGCAGCTGCTGATCATTAGGAATGGAGCTGAAAACAAAACTCCCAATATAGTAATGTCTTCATGCATGGAATACTGTGTACAGTCCTTATTGCTGCATCTCAAAAAAAGACAGTGTGGAGCTGGAAAAGGTACATAAAAGGACATTCAGGATGCTGGAGCAGCCTCCTTATAAGGAAAAGTTAATTCATTTGGGACTTTTTAATTTGGAAAAAAGGACTCAATTATGCATGGTGTGGAGAAGTTGGATAGAGAGGTTTCCATCCCTGTCGTAATTCTGGGACCTGGAGTCATCCAGTGAAGTTGAATGTTGGAAGGTTTAGGACAAACAAATGGCAGTGCAATGTTAAAGTGGAATGTGCTGCTCTAAGAGGTGCTGATGGCCACCAGTTTAAAGGGGGATTAGAAAGATTTGTAGACGGAAAGGCAGTTGGTGTTTACTAGCTATGATGGCTACAAGTCACCTCCAGGATGAGAGGTCACCTAGATGCACAAATGCACTCACTGGGAAAGAACAGCACGTGCCACTTGTGGATTTTTCATGGGCATCTGATTGGCCACTTTGGGGAGACAGGATACCCACCTCTGGTCTGATCCAGCAGAACTCTTGCTATTTTATGAAAAATTTATGTGGCTGGCTGAGAACACAGGACTATTGATTCTAATGTATTAAAAATCTCTACCTGTGCAAAATCTGTACAAAGGTATTCAAATGTTCTGTACCAAACCTTCTGTGACCTGACTTTGAGGAAAGGACAGATTTGCATTACTGCATATTTCATTTAATTTCTGGATCTGAGAGCTGTTACGGTGTGCAGCATAACTGCAATCCATGCCCAGCTTTCCCCCTAGGTTCTGATGGCGCACAAGGCAACATTCGACAGTGGAATTTGCTGCCAAGGAGTGTGGTGGAGTCTCCTACTTTGGAGGTCTTTAAGCAGAGGCTTGACAACCATATGTCAGGAGTGTTCTGATGGTGTTTCCTGCTTGGCAGGGGGTTGGACTCGATGGCCCTTGTGGTCTCTTCCAACTCTATGATTCTAAGATTCTATGACCTCCAATCCTCTCTTGCAGTCTCAAGGGCCAGAAACTTGCTTCTTCGTATTTATTTTTAAAAACTGAACCAAATTCCAATTTCCACATTTGTGTGATATAGCCACGCTTTCTAGGCAGCCCCGTTGAAAAGTGGAGGGTTAACGGCAGAAGAGGCTGTTCCTGGGGGAAACTAGTCTGGCCGTGTATGCAGTGAGGTCTCTGAAATTTTGATTTCAAATCTTGGGTGGAAAAGCAGGTATAAAAAACAGGGCAAACGAGACCCTGGTGTGTTTTGCTGGGCTATAGAACTCTCTCAAGGAGACAGGCATTTCTGGCGTGCAGGGGCTCAGGGAAATGAGGTGCTTCAGGGAGAATATGGGGCCGGCCTTCATCTTTCTCCCCTCTCACCTGCTCTGTGGCAGGGTGGATGGCAAAGAGGCGCCGTTTGAGACTCACCTGGAGCAGAAGAATGAGCTGCAGGGCCTGCAGAGAGGCCTCCATGATGCCAAAGATACCCGCCTCATCCGGCCTCCACGCAATGGCATCGTTGGCCATCTCCATGCCTGCCAGGAAGCCCCTGCCAAGGTGAGCCAGTCGTGACTCCCAGAGTCCTCCTGTCCTGGCGGTGGCGGAGCGAGTCTCCGTGCCGCCTGGGGCGGGTGCGTGCAGGTGCCCTCTCCAGGGGCAGGGCCAGGAACTGAGGACAAGCAGAGCCCACCACTCCTGCCCAGCCACCGCTGGAGCGATACCAACCCCAAGCGGCATGGCTATTCCACTCTCTTTGCACATGAGGTTTACTTGAGAGTCACTGCTACAGAGACAGCTGTGGCTGTAAAGGCTGCATTCCCCCTTCAGACTCAAGGCTGCCTCTGTCTTGTTGAGGTCCAGTTCCGAGGGCCTTCTGGCGGTTCCCTCATTGCGAGAAGCAAAGCTACAGGGAACCAGGCAGAGGGCCTTCTTCGGTAGTGGCGCCCGCCCTGTGGAACGCCCTCCCAGCAGATGTCAAAACGATAAACAACTACCTGACATTCAGAAGACATCTTAAGGCAGCCCTGTTCAGGGAAGTTTTTAATGTATGATATTTTAGGTTTTTTTGGTTTCTATGGAAGCCGCCCAGAGTGGCTGGGGAAACCCAGCCAGATGAGCGGGGTACAAATAATAAATTATTATTATTATATTATTATTGTTTTTTAATGAGCTACTTCTGCACCGTGGCAGATGCCATCAAAATGTACAGTCCTCCAGGCGAGTGCCTGGAGGCGGTTGGAGGATGGATGGCGGCTAATGAATTGAGGTTGAATCCTGACAAGACAGAAGTACTGTTCTTGGGGGACAGGAGGTGGGCTGGTGTGGAGGACTCCCTGGTCCTGATTGGGGTAACTGTGCTCCTGAAGGACCAGGTGCGCAGCCTGGGAGTCATTTTGGATTCTTTGTATCCAGGGCAGCTGTCTACCAGCTCCACCTGGTACGCAGGCTGAGACCCTACCTGCCCGCAGACTGTCTCACCAGAGCGGTGCATGCTCTAGTTATCTCCCGCTTGGACTACTGCAATGCGCTCTACGTGGGGCTACCTTTGAAGGTGACCCAGAAACTACAACTAGTCCAGAATGTGGCAGCTAGACTGGTGACTGGGGGCGGCCGCCGAGACCACATAACACTGGTCTTGAAAGCCCTACATTGGCTCCCAGTACGATTCTGAGCACAATTCAAAGTGTTGGTGTTGACCTTTAAAGCCCTAAAGTGCTTTGGTCCAGTATACCTGAAGGAGCGTCTCCACCCCCATCGTTCTGCCCAGACACTGAGGTCCAGCTCCAAGGGCCATCTGGCGGTTCCCTCGGTGTGAGAAGTGAGGTTACAGGGAACCAGGCAGAGGGCCTTCTCGGTAGTGGCCCCCGCCCTGTGGAACACCCTCCCTTCAGATGTCAAGGAAATAAACAACTATTTTACATTTAAAAGACAACTGAAGGCGGCCCTGTTTAGGGAAGTTTTTAATGTCTGATGCTGTATGGTTTTTAATATTCGGTTGGAAGCTACCCAGGGTGGCTGGGGAAACCCAGCCAGATGGGCGGGATATAAATTATTATTATTATTATTATTATTATTATTATTATTATTATTATTACTTATTAAAAAGAGCCTTCTTGTGACATCAGCGTCATTCTGTGCCCTACCTCCTCCTCTCCTCCCCCCCCCCAAGCGGCGAGGGGTTGACACAAGAGCTGCGTTTTCCAAGGTGCAGGCAAAGCGGAAAGCTCTTTGCGCTGCAAACAGTTTCACTCCAAATTATTGAGAGCAAGTCAAAGTGCCGGAGGGCTTCCTCAAGAAAGCACGTTTAGGCTTTAAAGCTACAACGCTGCCCTGGTTTATTTGAGGCTTAAATGTTGGGTGCCCTTTCCGCCGTGGCCGGGACAGGGGAGGATTACGCCCCCCTCCACACCTACGCCTGAGTATCTGAGTCCCGCTCACCAGCATCATCTCCCTGTTTCCCTCTAGCTTCGTGATGCAACTTTGCAAGAGGAGATCCGGTCCGATGACAGCCTGGCTGAGTCCGTGACCTCCCAGCACTTTGCAGGTGAGCTTTATGGGATGTCGCTGGCGGAGGGGACATAGTGTGGCAGGTGGGCACCTTCATTGGAAGGTGCACACAGACTGCTATTCTGTGCTGCTTTTAGCTAAGCAAGGTGGACTGGGGAGGGAGAAGAGCCATTCAGGATGGGCACTGCGAATGAGAGAATACACTCTCATTATAGGACCCACTTTCTGTAATGATTGCATTCTTCTTTAATGTGTAATATAGCCCCCCCTTTTTTTACACAAGGAGAATCAAGCTCAGTGGAGGCCTTTTGAGGGTATTCCCATAATTCTTTGCAGGCTTCCATGAATTGTGCTCCATCTGTACACAGGAAATAACTGGCATAAAGAATTGCTTCCTAGAGTGGAAATTAATGTCTTCTCTGTGCCGAAGAGAAACCTTCCTGCGGGAGATCTGGTGGGCCTGTCTCCAGTAACTTTCCCATGAGAAAATCTGCTTTGTAGATTTGAGCCTACTGTTAATAGAATTGTGCCCCCACAAATCTAGTTCTTATATTCGGAGCTTAACTTTTAAAAATGTATATTAGGCTTTGGATTTGTGATGAAAAGTGGTTTAATTTTGTTTTTTTTAAAAAAAATGAATTTCAGAGAGGAAGTATTCCTGCTTGCTTCTAATTCTGATTTAAGAAGGGAATAGCACTGAATCAAGGCTGCGTTAAAACAGATGATAACTGTTGGTTTGAATGCGGTTGGAATATGTGTTCCCGGGATTTTATGGCTAATTCTAGCAGAAAGGAAGATCTATGAGGTCCGAAGCAGACAAACGGTTGGCTCAAGAATGCTGGAGAGGGGAGAAGACGGGAGGGGAGGTTTCAGGAACTCCTATCTTTTTTAAGGGAGACCTTAAACTAAGATTTGCAGAATCATAGAATTGTAGAATTGGAAAGGCACCCTATGTCCCATTCGGGGATCAAACTTGCAGCCTGGAGCCTTCAATATATAAGCTGTTTGGAGTAGAAAGGGTCAGAATGAAAGGGGATCCTTTGATGTGGATTCTGACTCCACCTCTTGCCCCTGCCCGTGGTCCACAGTGTGCAGCTCCCTGACTCGGACTCTGGACAGTGGCATCGGCACCTTTCCGCCGCCGGACTACTGCATCGGGATGCCCTGCAAGAGCGTGCCTAAACCAAGGCCCCGACCCGACCCTCCGTCTGCCGGCCCTTTCCCGGCCAGGGGCCCTCCGCCCGTCACCCGGGTTCCCCGCAAGGCCCGGACGCTGGAGAGGGAGGTGCCCAGCGCAGAGGACCTGCTGGGCCCCAGCAAGCACCAAAGCATGCCAGCTTTCCACGGCGTCTTAGCCAGCGCTGAGCCACCCCCCAGGCACCGGGATCGCAGGGATCGCTGCCCAGGAGGTTGGTATCGTCCAGAAGGTGGTGAGCAACGGAAGGGGGACAACCGTTAATTCTGAATTGTTTTATTTGATGTTTTAATGTCTTGTAAACAGCTTTGAGATTTTTTTCTTTTCATCATCAATCTTTATTACGGTCCAGAGACCCAACAAATCGTTACAAAGCAATACACAATTCATACAGCCTACCTCCAGGTTAAACAAGAATTTTGTTCAGAATATAGGGATCATTTGTTCTTGCAACCACAGATAAAAACCTTGCCACTGCTAATGTTCTAGCATTTGTCCGGTCTTCCAATAGGAACCTGACATAGTGAGCCTCTGATTTTCCTGGGAAAGGTACCAGCAAGGGTAGTATCAGTTCAGCCCTGGCTTGCTCATATTTTGCACAATTCAACAAAATATGTTTTATGGAAAGATGTTTAGTCTGGCTTTGGCGAAAAGCCTTCGATACAGTGGTGCCTCGCAAGACGAAATTAATTCGTTCCGCAAATCTCTTCGTCTTGCGGTTTTTTCGTCTTGCGATGCAGGGTTTCCCATAGGAATGCATTGAAAATCAATTAATGCGTTCCTAGGGAAACCGCCTTCAGACCAGGTCCAGGGACAGTCTGTCCCCAGACCTCTTCTGAAGGCTGGGGGGGGGGGAACAAGGGCTTTTCTTCTCACCCCCAGCATTTTAAAAAACCCTGGGACAGCGGAGGACTTCTCCGCTGTCCGGGCGATCTTAAAATGCTGGCGGGCGGCATTTTAAAATCGCCCCGGACAGCGGAGGACTTCTCCGCTGTCCGGGGCGATTTAAAAGCCCCTGGGAAGGCAGGCAGGGGGGACAAAGACTTTCGCCCCCCGCCCGCCTTCAGAAGGTGTTCCCACCCCCCCCGGCCCGGCTTCGCAGCAGCGCTACGAAGCCCGGCGGCTGGGGCAGGTGCTCCCGCCCCCCACCCCGCTTCGAAGCAGCGTTCCGAAGCGGGGTGGCTGGGGCAGGTGTTCCCACCCCCCGCCCGGCTTCGCAGCAGCGCTACGAAGCCCGGCGGCTGGGGCAGGTGCTCCCGCCCCCCCCCACCCCGCTTCGGAGCAGCGTTCTGAAACGGGGTGGCTGGGGCAGGTGTTCCCACCCCCCGCCCGGCTTCGCAGCAGCGCTACGAAGCCCGGCGGCTGGGGCAGGTGCTCCCGCCCCCCACCCCGCTTCGAAGCAGCGTTCCGAAGCGGGGTGGCTGGGGCAGGTGTTCCCACCCCCCGCCCGGCTTCGCAGCAGCGCTACGGAGCCCGGCGGCTGGGGCAGGTGCTCCCGCCCCCCCCACCCCACTTCGGAGCAGCGTTCCGAAGCGGGGTGGCTGGGGCAGGTGTTCCCACCCCCCCGCCCGGCTTCGGAGCACGGGGAGATCGCTTCTCCCCACCGCCCCTTGCTTCAAAAGAGGTCCGGGGGCAGCGGGAAGCGCTCCCGCTGCCCCCGGACCTCTTTTGAAGCAAGCGGCTGCGCTTCTCCCCGCAGCCGCTTGCTTCAAAAGAGGTCCCGGACCTCTTTTGAAGCAAGCGGCTGCGGGGAGATCCCTTCTCTCCGCAGCCGCTTGCTTCAAACGAGGTCGGGGACCTCTTTTGAAGCAAGCGGCTGCGGGGAGATCCCTTCTCTCCGCAGCCGCTTGCTTCAAAAGAGGTCCGGGACCTCTTTTGAAGCAAGCGGCTGCGGGGAGATCCCTTCTCTCCGCAGCCGCTTGCTTCAAAAGAGGTCGGGGACCTCTTTTGAAGCAAGCGGCTGCGGGGAGATCCCTTCTCTCCGCAGCCGCTTGCTTCAAACGAGGTCGGGGACCTCTTTTGAAGCAAGCGGCTGCGGGGAGATCCCTTCTCTCCGCAGCCGCTTGCTTCAAAAGAGGTCCGGGACCTCTTTTGAAGCAAGCGGCTGCGGGGAGATCCCTTCTCTCCGCAGCCGCTTGCTTCAAAAGAGGTCGGGGACCTCTTTTGAAGCAAGCGGCTGCGGGGAGATCCCTTCTCTCCGCAGCCGCTTGCTTCAAACGAGGTCGGGGACCTCTTTTGAAGCAAGCGGCTGCGGGGAGATCCCTTCTCTCCGCAGCCGCTTGCTTCAAAAGAGGTCGGGGACCTCTTTTGAAGCAAGCGGCTGCGGGGAGATCCCTTCTCTCCGCAGCCGCTTGCTTCAAAAGAGGTCCGGGACCTCTTTTGAAGCAAGCGGCTGCGGGGAGAAGCGCAGCCCCTTGCTTCAAAAGAGGTCCGGGGGCAGCGGGAGCGCTTCCCGCTGCCCCCGGACCTCTTTTGAAGCAAGGGGCGGTGGGGAGAAGCGATCTCCCCGCAGCCGCTTGCTTCAAAAGAGAAGACCCGCTGTCCCCGGGGCAAGCTTCGTTTTGCGAAGCAAGCCCATAGGGAAATTCGTCTTGCGAGGCAACTCGAAAACGAAAAAACCTTTCGTTTTGCGAGTTTTTCGTCTCGCGAGGCGTTCGTCTTGCGGGGTACCACTGTAGTTTGGTACTGCCAGGTTTTAATTTAATTTCTTTTAAATATAAAGTGGTATAGAAATGGTGATGGTGAGAATAATAATGAATTGTTCTGTCCTATGGGCCCAAATTCAGCTTGTGGGGAGAGATGCAGGTGAGCAATCTCTCTGACACTTATTTGTCCGGACTCGTGCAACTTCCCTGCTGGGCTCTTCAAAAGCGAAGGAGAATTTGGCTCCCCCACCCTAATGAGTTGCACCTCCACTTTTCCCCCTCAGACCTCTGCAATGAACCCAGCAAGCCACGGCATGCCCAGCAGAGCAAGAACTGGACTTTCCCCAATGCCAAAGCATCCGCCGGCACCGACCCCTTCCTCTGCTCCCCTCACGGCCTGGAGGGCCTTCATGGTTCTGCAATGGTAAGTGAGGGCGGGGTGACTGGGGGAAACCAAGGTGCCCAGCTCAGGCCAGGTGTGGGGAACTTTGGTCCCTCCAGACGTTACTGGACTGCAACTCCCACCATTCCTAGCCAGCGGCTGTGCTTGCTGGGGCTGATGGGAGTTGTAGTTCAGCAAGACCTGGAGGACAAATGTTCTCCCTAGCTTGTTTAGGTCATGCCTCGCTCTAGCCCTGGCTTGCAGATGGCGTTTTCAATGTGCCGGGCATTCGGTGCTTCTTTTTTTATATATATATATAAATTTTATTGGTTTTTCACAATTTTTATAAACACAAACAATACACAACACAACACAACACAAACAAACACACAAGCAAACATGTATAGTTTCATATCCTTTTTTCTTAAACCTTACTTCACCGACTTCCCCATACCTCCCCTTTCTACATCCCAATTTCCAAATTTGTTTCAGCAAATCCTAACCCTTGGTTTTATCAAATTTTCCCCTTATTCTTTTCTTTTACTTAATCTTTTACAGCTGTAATCCCCCTTTTTCCCTAAAACCTCAACATTTTAGCATTCATTAATTTTACAATATTTCTTAAGATAAATTTTAAATTTCTTCCAATCTTCATCCGCCGTCTCTTTCCCCTGGTCGCGGATTCTGCCGGTCATTTCAGCCAGTCCCATATAGTCTATCAAACATTCGGTGCTTCTGTTCCAGTCCACTTCCACCCCCGCTATCCATTGGTGTGTTCCTCTGCTCCTAAGCAGCCTTGCTGCTCTCTGTATCCGCAGGGCTCTGCTTGCAGCGTTGTCGAGAGGAGAAGGGCCTCGTCGGACGGGCCTCAGGCCTCGCCGGCCTTCAGCACCAGCAGCAGCCGCACCCCCAGCGCATCTGACGTGGGCGAGGAGGGCAGCACGGAGGCCCGTTCCAGGGATATGGGCCCAGAAGGGCAGCCGGGCCTAGAGAACTCCGAGTCCCTGAGCGACTCTCTTTATGACAGCTTGTCCTCTTGCGGCAGCCAGGGTTGAGCGTGGCGGGAGGGGGCGGAACGGGGCACAGGTTTCTCGACGTGACACCGCCACGTGCCGCTTCCGAGGGCCACACGCTTGCCCGCGGGAACCTGCTTGATTCTCCCAAACCAAATCTTGGCCCTGCACCAGAGCACGGCGATGCGTCTTCCACACCCAGCGCCCCCCACCTTCCCCCCCTCCCCAAAAGAAGGAAATGGGACCGTGGAAACCATGACACCAGGAGGCTTCTCTGCCCAAGAGAAGAAATGGGTCCAAGGAGGTAATGGAGCGTGGTGGTCATGCAGATGGACTCTTGCTGAACGCCATTAGGCCCGCTTAGCTTATGGGGGGTGGGGGTCCGGGGTCCTGCGCATCTAAAATGGCGACCCTTTGGTTGAAGCACGGGAGATGGGGGTGGGATCTGTCGTATTTTGCTTGAACCCTTGGCCGCTTTATTTGGCTCATAAATTCACTGTGAGAGGCGTTGGATCCAAGGTACGCTAGAAAAATCTGGCCTGGAGTTGAGGTGTTCTGAGTAGAGTTGCGTTTGCCAACCTGGTTCCCTCTAGGCGCTTTGGACTACACCTCCCATCATCCCTTCCCCGTGGCTGGGGTTGGTGGGCGTTGTGGTTCAAAGCGTCTGGCAGGCCCCCAGCTTGGCAAAGACTGGAGCAGAGGGTGTTCTCTTGAAAGGGTAGGTCATTGCAAGGGTGTGGGTCGCCTGTCCGGAGCGTGCACCAGTGCAATATCCTCACCCCCTTGGCCCCCATTTTGCAGGTGAAGGTTGCTGAGCGATGGTGCTACCTGGGCCTCTTAAGCGCCCCTCTTTGCGCCTAAGAAGCTGCCCCCTTTACCTCCTTGGCTGAGCGTATTTCCTTCTCTGCCTTTCATCACTTGGAGAGCATGTGCAACTTTGCCAAATCCAGTATTTCTCACCACCCAGGAAGAGGCATAGGGCTCCTCACTCAGTTACATCTGACTGCTGGAGTGTACCGAACAAGATTATTTGAGTGGGTGGGGGGTGGGGGGTGGGAGTGAGCGCAGGGATTGGCAGGGTAGTGCTTCTACCTCCCTCTCTTTCATGAAGTAGCTCCCACAGCCCTTCTTCCCCACAGGAACCAACTGGGCAGGATGCGTCTTATCCAGAACCTCACATGCCTGGGGCTTAACACTTCTGTGGGTTTCGGGAACAGCCAGCTGGGTTCCTCACTCCCCATCCCTTCCTTGTATTCCCCCATTTAAATGTTAAGTTTCTAATGTTGCTGTTTTAGTTTCCACACGTTCAGGCCCCCTCTCCTCTCTTTTCCCTGTTTCTAAAGGAGCCCCACGTGGTTCCCCAGATGGTGCTATTATGCTGTGTACAGGCCCCTTTCCTTACGAGTCTTCCTTATTATGTTGTCCTTTTTTTAAAAAAAAGAATTTGGGTTTTTTTAAAAAAACAAAACATTAAGATGTCTTTTGCTCCTCTACTAATTTATATAAGTTATTGTGAAATGAGGCTGTTTATTGTCTTTTGATCTCCCAGGAAATAAAGGGGTAAAAAATGTGTGTGTATTGGATTGGATACATGGATTTTGGGGGAACAACTTGCACAGCATTCTCCCCCGATGCCTTTTCTCTTTCCTGAAAAGGGGTCTCTCATCCCCCTAAACGGTGTGTTTCTGTACCTTTTGATGTCTGGGCTATACCATTTCCCATCCACCCCCATCCCAGTTTGAAATGATATTTTTTCAGACGGTTCACATCTTTCTTGCACCTTATCAGTACTAATACACATCCCTAACCATATGCATGGACGTCTACATGTATTACTGCAGCAGCAAGGATGGTTTCTAAAATATTGGACCTGGAGTTGTCGGACACCCTGGGGAGATGTTACAGGCCACAGGGTGGCAGGGAGATAGTGATAGCACTCCGGCTTTTTCACTTTGCATGAAGAAATGAGGTTTAGTTTTAGTATAGAACAGTGGCTCACAGGCATACATCAGGAGTGGGATGCTAATAAAATTACTTGTTCCAAAGCAGCAAGGAGGGGCAGGTTCTTGAGTTAGGGCTGCATATTCATGGGTCTTGTCACAGTTCAGGATGGTGCTGGTGGTGTCAGGTGCTTTGCGTTTTGGACAATGTCTTTAAAAAGCCAGTTTCTTTGGGGTTAAACTGATGTTTCCTAAGACAAAGTGGTAAGATCAGGCATAGGCAAACTCGGCCCTCCAGATGTTTTGAGACTACAATTCCCATCATCCCTGACCACTGGTCCTGTTAGCTAGGGACGATGGGAGTTGTAGTCCCAAAACATCTGGAGGGCCAAGTTTGCCTATGCCTGGGTAAAATGGTTTCCATCACAGGCCATTCTGCCTCCCAGCTAACAGCACAGAACGACAGCTGGAGAGGGGCTTGGTGCTATGTGCAGAACTGAAAGAGTCTTCTGGTTCATCTTGCCTTGCAAGTGCAAAATAATAATATAATAATAATTTATTATTTATACCCCACCCATCTGGCTGAGTTTCCCCAGCCACTCTGGGCGGCTTCCAATCAAGTGTTAAAAACAACACAGTATTAAATATTAAAAACTTCCCTAAACAGGGCTGCCTTCAGATGTCTTTTAAAAAGAAGATACAGTGGTGCCTCGCAAGACGAAATGAATCCGTTCTGTGATTCTCTTCGTCTAGCGTTTTTTTCGTCTTGCGAAGCAAGTCCATTGATGGATTAGCGGATTAGTGCTATTAGCGGCTTTTAGCGGCTTATCGGCTTATCGGATCAGCTGATAAGCGGCTTAGAAAAGGGGGGGGGGAAAGGAAAAAAAACCTGCAGGAACTCGCAAGACATTTTCGTCTTGCGAAGCAAGCCCATAGGAGATTCGTTTTGCGAAGCACCTCCAAAATGGAAAACTCTTTCGTTTAGCGAGTTTTCCGTCTTGCGAGGCATTCGTCTTGCGGGGCACCACTGTATCTGCTTATTTCTTTCACATCTGAAGGGCGCCACTACTGAGAAGGCCCTCTGTCTGGTTCCCTGTAACCTCACTTCTCGCAATGAGGGAACCGCCAGAAGGCCCTCAGTGCTGGACCTCAGTGTCCGGGCTGAACGATGGAGGTGGAGATGCTCCTTCAGGTATACAGGGGGCTTCTGTGTCACCTGACCAGGGTGGAAGATTCTGATCTTAAGAAATGCCATTTACTGGCTGGATGTTTAACCATTACCTCGCCTGCCTCCTTTATTGTTAGGCTGATTGCAGAGGTTTGACGCAGGAAATCCTTCCGTCCTGGAAGAGAGCAGCATGGAAGAGATTCTTCCATGCCCTTCCTTGCAATAGCAGTGCAAGAGCTCCTCTTTCGGAGAACAGCCTCCTCCTCTTCATCAGCTCCCTGGTGCTCCCTAGTGGCCAGAGGAGGAGCGGCTGTAGCAACAGCCTGCATTGCTCAGCCCTTACATCACTTTCCAAGGACTGCAAATAGAGGCTGCCCAGGATTCCAAGCTGGCCTGGGCTGCTCACGAGATCTTCAGAGCAGGGATCTGCAGCAGGATCTGTTTAACAGTGGCAACGGCAAAAATATTCTCCCTGTAATTTTGGCTGTGGAAATGCGGGGGGGGGGGGGATTAGGAGGAGACTTTTGGTGAAATTACTGAGTTTAGTTCCGATTCTGAAACCAATTTCCTTGGCTTTAATTCTTACTCAGATGGGGTTTTTTTCCCCATTAGCTCACCTGGTAGCGCTTCAGGATCTAGTAAAAAACAGCCAACAAGCCCGTGGCTTGGCTGCTGTTGCTTTAAAGCAGGGGTCAGCAACCTTTTTCAGCCGTGGGTCAGTCCACCATCCCTCAGACCATGTGGGGGGCCAGGTGCTTTGAGTTTTGGACAATGTCTAAAAAAAGCCAGTTTCTTTGGGGTTAAACTGAGATTTCCTAAGACTATATTTTGGGGGGGAAACGAACGAATTCCTATGCCCCGCAAATAACCCAGAGATGCACTTTAAATAAAAGGGCACATTCTACTCATGTAAAAACACGCTGATTCCCGGACTGTCCACGGGCCAGATTGAGAAGGTGATTGGGCCGCATTCGGCCCCCGGGCCTTAGGTTGCCTACCCCTGCTTTAAAGCATTGTGGTTTTGAGTAGTAATGCAAGACCGATACCACGGGATTGTAAAGGCAACTGATCTGTAGTCACCCTGCACCCCCTCCCGAAGCATCCCTCCTATTAATGTTGGTCACAGACAACTGCAGCCTCACACGCATAGTGTGCCTCATTCTTCCTATGCATCTGGAATGCTGAAAACCTCTGCAGTATTTTCACTGGCTGGAGACTTCGTCTACAGTCATAGTCTGTCTTGGAAATTAAAGGAACAGGAGGATTTGAAAAGGGGGCCTGGCGGCTAACCTTTACACAGTTGGAATTTCAAGGCTGTGTTGAGGCAGGAACCATACACTGCAGCAATTAAGTTAGCCCCAAGTGGCATGCACAAATATATTTGCAATGCGTATGAGGCTCTGAACAATGTACATTATTCTTTAATTGTTACAAGCCATTAAGGTGGCTCTTTATTTATCTCCCTATTGCAGAGAGGGGGATGCTTAGAGTCTGCCTTGCCTGAGGCTATTTATTCATAAAAAATAAAAGGCGGCATGCTGACTACTAGGGGGGAAACAAAGCTAAACTTGTAAAGGGAAATGCCCTTATTAGGTACACCAACAAACCACTTTTTCATTTTTTCTCATATGTTTCAGGAAACTTTTAATGTTTGATGTTGCTGCTGCTGTTTTCACCTGCATTTCGGTTGGAAGCCAGCTAAAGTGGCTGGGTGGAGTATAAAAAAATTAATTATTATTAGAGAGATAAGAATTTTTGAACTACCTTACAGGCTTGTTGTATCAATCAATCAATCAATCAATCAATCAATCAATCAATCAAACAAACTTTATTACAGTTGCAGACCAGCATAAGATAAAAGCATGTGAATAAAATTAAGCACATAACTTAAAGAGGAAAGGGCTAAAAGTTAAAAAGTGATTATGATTCATATAAACTTAAAACAGAGAAACAAAAGAGAAGCAGTTAAAAGTGACTGTAAGGAAGGGAATGTGAAGCAGCACAAGTCTTGCATTATGGGCCTTCAGTTTAGGCCTGGTTTGTGGCACAAGCCATCCATAGGGGGGTTTCCACCATGGCAGCGCAATATATGGGTTTTCAAATTGGAGTGCTAGGGAGATACAGAGTTGTTCTGTATGTTCTGGCAATTTGTGCAGTATAGACAGGATGGACCTAACTCGTATATCTGTATAGTCTTGGCAGTGAAAGAAAGGCATGTTCCATTGTTTCCAGTTGCCCAGAGCCACAGGGGCATTTTCTCTTCTCATATGGCGTTTTCCCAAAACAGCCTTTCTGGATGTCTGAAAGGAGGACTGGCAGTGGGGAAAGCCCTTCGCTGTTTTGGAATATCAAGATTGGATATACATGGCATTTGGGAGATGAGGTATCTCCTGGTTTCACTAATTAGGAATTTCAGGGACATGATGTTTATCACTGCCTGTTTCCATGTCGTTTTGAAATCATTCTTAATAGTTAGAGGAGCAAGGGAAGGATAGTCTGTCAGTAATTAAGTGTGGCAAGCCGCACTCTGGCCTCAATTCTTATGAATCCAGTTTCAAGACATATGGTAGCATTGGAGACATGTTTAGGCACTTGTAGTGGCTGATCTCAAAACTTTAGATTGTACCAGTTCTAGTGGTGCACAATTGGCAGAGGGGCCTAGCTGGGCATCGTATAAAAGCTGCATAATCGATTTGGCCTCAAACAGTTTGAGGGCTGCAGGTATACCGTGTCCACCTTTAGTTCTAAGGTACTTAAGTATAGCATTTGCGTTTCTCTGGGCATCCCCTGCACCATGGTCCCCATAAGCTATTCTGCTCACCCAGAGCCATGCTCAGGTGACCTGCTCAGTCTTATGGCCATCAGTGTACCATCAACGAGGTTTGGGCCTTTTGACAAAAACCATAATTTTGGTTTTCTGGTAATTGAGTTTTAGTTTGCTCTCCTTGCAGTATACTGCCGGTGTTTGCATGGCTCTTTTAAGGCCTATAGATGTAATTGAGAGGATTGCTGCGTCATCTGCATAAAGAAGCACTGGGGTGTGCTTTCCTGCCAATTTTGGGGGGTGGAAGTTCATGTTGAGGAGGTGGGGTACCATATCATTTATATAGAAATTGAATAAGAATGGGGCCCATATGCGCCCTTACTTGACACCTTTCTCTATTTCATTTGTATTGCATAGATGGCCCTGAGGTGTACATTGAACTTTTAGCGAGGTCCCTTCATTTAGGGTGTCTATTAAGTATAGCAAATGTCTGTGGAGGTCTCCAATTTTTCCCATAGCTTTATTATAGATATAGAGTCGAAGGCTGCTCTGAAGTCTATAAAGTCCACATAGGGGGAGACAGTGTTACTAGAGGAGTACTTCTCTATTAGATGTTGAAGAACTAAGCATCGGTCGCTAATCAAGTGGCCTTCTCTGAATCCCACTTGTTCCTCTGGAAGTATATTTTCTAGTTCCAGTCAATTTTGGAATTTCAGTTGCAGGTGTCTTGCATACAGTTTACTTATTATGTTAAGGAGACGGATTGGTCTATAGTTGGCGGGAATGTATATTGGAATGATGATTGAGAGTCCCCAGTCTTTGTGAATACATCCATAGGTATCAATACAGGTGAAGAGGCCCAGAAATCCAGATTGTTTTGGGTGGCCTCTGCAGGTATTCCTGTTTCAGTTGAGCTACCAGGCTCTCAATCTCTGTCCCACTTTGGGAGGTTCACTATGTTCCGAGGGATTTGGCCTCTCTCACCATGACTGGTCTTGTAAAGTTCCTGAAAACATGTCTCCCAGATTCTTGCTGGGCTACGACATTCCATCATTGGCAGTCTGTTAAGTTTGGGAGAGTCAAGATATTCCAGAAGAGAGCAGGATTATTGTCTTTAGTTGCCTGGATAACCCGTGTCCAGTCATTTCTTGCTGCTTCCTTTTTCTTCTAATCCAGGCATCCCCAACCTTCGGCCCTCCAGATGTTTTGGACTACAATTCCCATCATGCCTGACCACTTGTCCTGTTAGCTAGGGATCATGGGATTTGTAGGCCAAAACATCTGGAGGGCCAGAGGTTGGGGTGCCTGTTCTAAGCCAACAACTGCTTGTAGTGCCTTTTATGATGGAGGAGGTCCAGTGTTGCATTGGAGACATGAGTTTACGAGAGCTTTTTTTTTTTTTTGCGCCTTGTCGAACCGTGGTTTAGCGTAGTGTTGATGATGTCCCCACTCTATACCTCTATTTTTGAGGTCTTGGTATAGACTAAAGTTCAGATCTGAGCTCAGCAAAGACCCAACTGCTTCGACTAGTGTTACCCTCTCCTTCAACGATAACTACCACTGACAGGGACATCTGTGATGCCTTGTAACGAATAGAGGCCCCATCACAAATGATAAAAGCACAAGGTGGGGGATGGAAAGCAAAGCTGGCGGCCTACAGCCACCATTGTGTGATGTAGACTTGTCACTTTGGGAATCAGAATAGGGGAGAGCAGCAGGGAAATATACATGAAGGGCAAGCTGTGTTGATGACCTGCGCTGCCAAATAAAAAGTAGATGGGGAAAGGTTAATAGGCCAAAGGTTTGGAGTTGCAAGAAACATGAGTCATAGGGAACGCCAATGAAGCCACATTTTTGAGTGGCAGGGGGAGGTTCCCTGTCTTAGCCTTAGTATAGGGGTGGGAAACTCAGCCCCTCAATGTGGCCCTTGGGACTCTCTGTGGGCTAGAGTGCCCTGCTTCAGTCAGCCTTTCATGGGCTTTTTGTTTGACTGGAAGGTGTTATTGAACTGTGATAATGCTTGCCTGAAGTGACACAGTGATAGGCAGGTGGGTGGGCATCTTTTTTGGGTGGCTGGAATGTAGCCCTAATGTACATTCCTCTTCAGTTATTGCTTCACCCAGTTTTGGCCCCATTTACCACCAGCCTGTGGCCCCTGGAATATTGCCCTTGAGGGTTGGCATCCCTCCGGCAGTTTCCTGCTGCCCCCATGTTGCCTGCTGCCTGCATAGATCTCATCCTGCAACTTGTACACAGCCAGTTAGTCCTGTGCAGCACAGCAACTGTTGGAACTTCAGCTTATTTTGGTTAAGGAGCTATATGGCTAATGTTGTATGTTATCTGACAACCGAGCTCAGTTAAAGATGCCAAACTGCTTTCCCCCCCAGTTGGGGACAGAATAATGCATATCCCACCGCCTATTTTTACATTTAAGAGACCTCATAGGAGATACTCTCCAACACCCCCAATTATAGATCTGTGCCTTCCTCTCCTGAAATAGGGCAGTTGGACTGGCATCCATCTGTTTCGGGAGACAATGGAGGGGTGAGCCTTTGGGGGCAAAGTCAAGGTGTTGGAAGGTTGCAGCTCTTGCTATGGCTGTAGTGACCAAGGCAGAAGAGCTGCTTTCTTGCAGCTGGGGCAGATGAAGGCATCTGGCTGTGCTGATCCAGTTGCACCCAAGGTGTTTCTTCTTTCTGCACTCCTCCCAGCGATCATTCCTCCTCTGGTCACTGCTAGGGATACAGTGGTACCTCGCAAGACGAACGCCTCGCAAGACGGAAAACCCGCTAGACGAAAGGGTTTTCCGTTTTGGAGGCGCTTCGCAAGACGAATTTCCCTATGGGCTTGCTTCGCAAGACGACAGCCCATAGGGAAATATCCGGGACAGCGGGGAAGCGCAGCGCGTCTTCCCCACTGTCCTCGGACCTCCTCCGAAGCCGGGCGGTGGGGCGGGAACGCCTCCTCCCGCCGCCGCCGGGCTTCGGAACGATGCTCCGAAGCCGGGCGGCGGGGCGGGAACACCTGCCCCCGCCGCCGGGCTTCGGAACGCTGCTCCGAAGCCGGGCAGCGGGGCGGAAACACCTTCTGAAGACGGGCAGGGGGCGAAAGTCTTTGTCCCCCCTGCCTGCCTTCCCAGGGGCTTTTAAATCGCCCCGGACAGCGGAGAAGTCCTCCGCTGTCCCGGGGCGATTTTAAAATGCCGCCCGCCAGCATTTTAAGATCGCCCGGACAGCGGAGAAGTCCTCCGCTGTCCCGGGGTTTTTTAAAATGCTGGGGGTGGGAAGAAAAGCCCTTGTTGTCCCCCCCCCAGCCTTCAGAAGAGGTCCGGGGACAGACTGTCCCCGGACCTGGTCTGAAGGCGGTTTCCCTAGGAACGCATTAATTGATTTTCAATGCATTCCTATGGGAAACCGTGCATCGCAAGATGAAAAACTCGCAAGACGAAGAGACTTGCGGAACGAATTAATTTCGTCTTGCGAGGCACCACTGTACATCACCTGACTGTATGTCTCTAGGCACTGTGGTTGTCTGGCAGGGTTGATGTTGTCAGCCCTCATGTCACATTTGCAGACATCTTTGCTTGGGCAAAGCCTAAGGATCCCTGGACACTTATAGGTGGTGATCCTCCTCCAGAAAGTTAGCAATGAACAAGCTTCCTGGGGGACCAGCTGACCCCTATATACCTGATCTTAAGTCCAGTCGCAAACGACTCTGGGGTTACGGCACTCATCTCGCTTTACAGGCCAAGGGAGGCAGCATTTGTCTACTCTGCAGACAGTTTTTCCGACTCATGTGGCCATCATGACTAAGCCGCTTCTGGCGCAACGGAACACAGACACCAGAGCACGGAAATGCTGTTTACCTTCCCGCCGGAGCAGTACCTATTTATCTACTTGCACTTTTTGGTGTGCTTTCGAACTGCTAGGTTGGCAGGAGCTGGGACCGAGCAATGGGAGCTCATCCCATTGCGGGGATTCGAAACACCAACCTTCTGATCAGCAAGCCCAAGAGGCTCAGTGGTTTAGACCACAGCGCCACCCGCGTCCCCATACCTGATCTTATCCAGCCACATATAGCTTCAAGGCAGTGTCAAGGCACCAACTGTCTTGCCAGCACTTCAAGCAAGGCCACCCTTCTACCCTAGAACCCAGCCCGGAATATGAAGGTGCAGAGGGGTTCCACAGCAGACCACATGGAGAAGAGCTGAAGGCTCTCCAAAGTCTGAAAGCCATTTCTGTAATTCACAGGCCACTGAAAGCCAAAGGAGGTCTAACAGCCTCAAATGCAAAATGAAGACGTAGAGGTAGGTTAAAGTTTGAGGATTTTTATTTTAATATTTTTCCCGTACAAAGCAAGACAATGTAAATTTCATAGTTGAATCAAAACACCTTTGTTTCTTTAAAAACCCTGTCTCTTCACAGTAGGAGTCGAAAGAATGCAGCCAGAGCCGGCCCTCCAATGAGCGACAGAGTTTAGTCATTACTATATTAAAACCTGTTAGACAAGGTCTCTATAAAGTAGATCTGCTGAAGTTTAGTTCTTGGCACTGGTTCCAGAAAAGAAGGGGGAGGGGGAGGGGAAAGGAAGAGGGAAGGCAAATCCTTTATCCAAAGCAAGCAGAGTTGGAGTCTGGCTTCAGGTGCCAAAAGGGCAAGATAAACATTATCTCATTTGCTGGAAGGGAAGCTTTTTAAAAAGGCTCCTTAATGAGCTTGTAAGCTCCAGTGTTAAGTGCACGGATGCCACCCTGTCCCAGCACGCAGGGGCAGCACGATTACCAAATTGACCTCCCCCACCATTGCATAGCAGTCCACTGTGGCCCCTCCTCCAGACTTTTGACCTGCAGGGCCTTGTGCCCAGATGCTCAAAGGAAATAGACAGCTACACGCATTTGATGCCGCTTCCTTTTCTTAGGCATAGCTGTCCTCGGCTGCTCTGTCCCCAATTCCAGCAAGCAAACTAGAGCAAGGGGCTTTTCCTGCTCAGCAAAACCCACACACTTTGGGATGCCAAGGCAAAAGAAAAGACGGCAATCACCTAGCTCAAAAGGACTGTGTTGGCAGTTGCTAAAACCCCAACGGATGGGAGTTCCAGGCTAGGATTTCTCACTTACACAAATCAGCTAGTTTTTGCTACCCAGCAGCAGAACTAAATGGGATTTAGGGCGGGGAGTGAGAGAAGAAGCTGGATCAGTTAAGCGCTGGTCCTGGCCATCTCCCAGGCACCGTCCACAACAAAAGGGAGAAGCAGAGTTTGCTTTGCATCCTAACACACCCTTGTGGGTAGCTGCTTGAGCAACGCCAATCTGGGAAGAGCTGCGCAGACCGGATCAGTTTGTTCTCAGGCAAGTGTGGACACCGTAATTGAAGAATTTTAAATGACAGCAGAAATGCTCCCAGGGCATCAAGGCGTGTGCCGGTTGTGGTGGAAGAAAGGTCAGTGAAGAGGAGGAGGGAGCATGGGCTACCAAGTAAGAAAACTTGTGGGATCACTGCCAATAGTAGGGCATGACTAATATAGGGCCTGATGGATTGGGGGGGGGGGAGCTTTTGGGTGTTTGTGTACCTTATGTACAGAAGTGGAGCAAAGCCAGACTCCAGGATGAGGATCAGCCAGTCAGCTTTTTCAAAAGGCTCCAAAACCTCGAGAAAAAACCCCAACAACCACCCAATTTCCACAAAGTATGAAAGTGTCACAGATGCTTCTCATTCACATGGAACAAACAGAGGGACACCTTTAATGCGGGTCAGATTGGAAGGAAACAAGAGAAAGAGACAAAAGGGGGGAAGGGCAAGAGAAAGGAAGCCTCACACAGGCACCCGCTGTCCCTTCACTTCTCTTTCTTCTTCTTGTTCTGAAAGAAAGGGACAAAACCACATCAGCGCCCTGGACCCTGGGAACAAAACCAGCTTGGCGTTCTGGAGCGTGACCAGCGGAGGCTCTTCGATGAGAGCAAATCCGGCACGGCGCCTCCAATCCGTCTGCCTTCAGCAAGCTCCCCCCTCCCTGCCTATCTGCACAGAGTGGGGTGAGCAATGCTAAACCGTTTTCGGCCAGGGGCCACATTCAAGGTTGAGCAACCCTCCAAGGGCCACATGTCAGCCGTGGCCAAAGTTGCCACGGGACATTCGCTCTCGCACAGAGGCACTGTGCTCAAAGAGACACGAAGGCACTCCCCCACACCAATCCCGTACTGTGCTGGGAAGGAGGATTTCCATGCCTGAACAGCAAAAAACAGGGACCCTTCCTGCCCATCACAACCCCGGGTTGGTAGCCCATTTAAAATGTCTTGGCAGACCTGATCCAGCCTACAAGCCGTTGGTCTGCCACCCCTAACCTTGGACATACAAGGTGTGTTGTGAATAAGTGATGATCCCTGCCACCATGAGGCGATGCTCACCTCGCTCATGCCCAAGATGACCATAAGCTCCCGGAAAATGTTGACAAAATCCAAGAAGAGATCCACACAATGCCTGGGCAGGGAGAGAAAGAAGGGGTTGAAGTATTAGGCCAGAATTCCTACTGGACGCTACTTCCTCTAAAAAGCACAACCTATGTAAGTGGCTGATGCTAGAGACACCATCTGCCACCCCCCAGGCTTCCTTCCCCATTTGGTATATTGCTCCCTAGTTAAATTCAGGTGCATTTACCATATTTTTCGCTCTATAGGACACACTTTTTCCCCTTCAAAAATGAAGGGGAAATGTTTGTGCGTCCTATGGAGCGAAGACGCCATAGCCCCGCGACCCTCTCCCGGCTGGAGAGGTGATGCGCGGCTATGGAAGGAGCCTCTCCCCTGCGCCTTTCTGCTGCTCCCTGACCTGCTCTTTGGGGCTGGTGGTGGGCTTCCCCCCGCCAGCCCCAAAGAGCAGGTCGAAAGGAACCTGAAGCCTGGAGAGCGAGAGGGGTCAGTGCACACCGACCCCTCTCGCTCTCCAGGCTTCCAAGGTAGCCGCCTGAACGCACCTTAAACAGCACCTTGTTTTAGAGCGGGAAAACAAGAGGGGGAAAGTTCTCCCCCTCTCTGTGCAGCGCCTCCTGCCGCTTCACTGAAGGGGCGCTGGGCAGAGAGGGGGAGAATTTTTTTTTCTTGTTCTCCCCCCTCTAAAACAAAGTGCATCCTACTGTCCGGTGCGTCCTATGGTGCGAAAAATACGGTAGCTAGGAAGCATTTTAAGCCTCTCTTCCTGGAAATTCAAGCCCATTTCCAGTTTGCCCAGCTCTGTGGCCATCCAGAACAAAGGATATTTGCCTTTTTCATATTGCATCCAACAATAAAAGGCTGCTGTTGCACCTTTCCCCTATCCCGTTACCGCAGCTCCCAGATCTTTACTCCTCTGTTGCTCCATTCTGTCTGGTCCACCTACTTAACTCCTACCCCCCACACCGCCACCACTGGACACCCAGCAGCTACCATTTCCACACCCCATGTACTCACCAGATGTAGTCCTTATCTCCATTCTCGGCCTTCTCAATGATGAGCTGAGTGTCGAATAACACAAAGCCACACATCACCATAAGCCCAATGTAGAGGTTAGCCTGGAAGAGGAAGAACATGCATCAGGCCAAGGGCAGCTAAATCAGATTCCTCGAATTGGCCCTACCCACCTGCTAAAGATATACGTTCCTAAATCCCAGAAATCATACTGCTTTAAATTATTCAGGGCTGTGTTTCCTGCATAATC
Organism: Podarcis liolepis; assembly: GCF_965112155.1. Taxonomy (NCBI): domain Eukaryota; kingdom Metazoa; phylum Chordata; class Lepidosauria; order Squamata; family Lacertidae; genus Podarcis; species Podarcis liolepis. Next base: position 5,712,997 of record NC_139555.1, read on the forward strand.
ATGGCACAATGAGGAAAGACTGCAAAATGAGGGGCCATCTCATTCAGAACCCCAAAAATTGTAAGGAGTGCACTTAGATTTTTATTTTTTTAAAAAACCCAACTTCCCAGCCCTTCTGGTTGCAGATACGTATTTGATCTCAGAGGTCAAAAGAGTATGAATATGATTTCTATTGATCTGAAGGTGGAGCTTTAAGTTCATATACAGTGGTACCTCGGGTTACAGACGCTTCAGGTTACAGACTCCGCTAACCCAGAAATAGTACCTCAGGTTAAGAACTTTGCTTCAGGATGAGAACAGAAATCGTGCTCCGGCAGCGTGAGGCCCCATTAGCTAAAGTGGTACCTCAGGTTAAGAAGAGTTTCAGCTTAGAACGGACCTCCAGAATGAGTTAAGTTCTTAACCTGAGGTACCACTGTATAGGTCTTTGCCTCTTTCCAAGACTACCAAGAGTAGAATTCTGCAAGGTTTCTATAGTTTATACAAATCGTGGAATTTGGGTTATCCTGGGTTGTTGTTTTTAAAAAATGATGATGATAATTATTATTAAAGTGCAGGAGTGCACATTGGCCTGCCTTTATTTCAGTGAAGCCAAAACAAAGGGAAGCTGAGCACATCACTACAGGGGACTATTCCAGGGCAGGTTTGCTGCCAGCTCCATGTTGAAAAAGGCAGCTTTGCTGGAATGAGATGCTGCTGTTGCTGTCACAGGCAGCCAACTCTGCAGGCCTCCTGTAAGCCAACAGAGCCCAAGGGCATAAAGACACTCACTGTGAAGAGCCAAGTCGAGCCCACGAAAATGTTGATCAGGGAGAAGAACAGCATCAGGAACAGGCCGGAGAACAGGACACCTGAAAAATGAAAGCAGAGCTGTGGTGGGCACTGCAAGGTTGCTAGAAGGGTTCTTTCTAAGGTGTGAGGGGGAGGGGAGATAATGACCACCTGGCAATCTTACCTCCTAGGTACAGGTAGGCACGGCGCTTGGCATAGAGGGCGCTCAGCGAAAAGCAGCTGAAGATCACTGCTGTCCCCATGAAAGCTGTTGGGATGATGCTATCGGGAGAGGAAAAAGCAATAGTTGATGCCTGCACCAGGATGGACAAATCTAAGCCTTGGGGACACTGTAAAATGCCCTTTAGCAGCCCAAGTGAGACCCACAGGTCCATCTCATGCCCCATGCAAGTTAATGAACCTCATTCAGGACTTTGAAGTGGATGTTCTTTGTAGAGCAAAGATGGTAATTTTGCTTAGATGTATTTGTGGGGCAGGAGAGAGATTTGGGCAAGTGGTGGACTGCAAGGGGATGGCTTAGATGAAAAGGCATGACTTTTGGAATCACAATCCGTACCAAAAATATCATGTTATGAACAGTATGCTTAGAGGTATAGGGCGGGAGGAAATCTTTTTGCTCTTCCGAGTAAAGTTATGGTTTGATTTAAGTTCAGAAAGAACCAGTCAGGTGTTTTTTTGTGCTGGGTGGAGGGTCATGCGTGTGTCCACTGGAATCAGTGGGAAAGGAATTTGGTCTACCAACTCATTTGAATTTGACCCTTGAAGTGCATATGTCGGGTGTGGTGAGGGAACGCGGCAACCGAGTGGCGTTTTCCTTTTACCTTGGGTTGATGGCAATGCACATCTCCAGCAGAGGTCCTAGGTTGACTCCTGGAAGGACAAAGGGGTACAAATTCAGCCAAGAGGCAGGAGAGAGAATGGAATTCTTGTCCATTCACCATGTATTTCGAAGAAAGCCAAAATGGTTAACCTGTGTGTATTGTGCACCCTTCAGAACAAACATACAGGTTGTCTTGTTTTTCCCCCACCCGACCCCAAACTGAAACCCAAGTACAAAATGCCACGTAGACACAGTTTTGAAAATCTCAGTATTTAGACAGCAACTAAGGGGCCCTAATCTTCAAAGTAGTTCTATATAGGGCAAATCATTGTGTGGCAACCACTCTTGTGATGATGGCTGGATTATTTTGGCTTCACTCTTGGCACACGCACACTCATACACCCATGTCTTGCAAGAGCCACTCCCCTGTGGGGTGATCTTAGGAAGCTGCTGCAGGCACAGATCTGAATAACAACTGCAGGCATCTTTGCTGCTCTGCCAGAAGGGCTTGGATGCATCAGGACATGAATTGTATATTTCACTTACAGAAGACCCATGTTTGCAGATCAACATCTTTTTACAGTGATGCCCTGCAAGACGAATGCCTCGCAAGACGAAAAACTCGCTAGACGAAAGGGTTTTTCAGTTTTGCGTTGCTTCCCTAGACGAATTTCCCTATGGGCTTGCTTCGCAAGACGAAAACATCTTGCGCTTTTTTTTTAAAGCCGCTTGAAGAGGCGCAGTTGCGACGAACCGTGCTTCGCAAGACGAAAAACATCGCAAGACGAAGAGACTCCCGGAACTAATTCTTTTCGTCTTGCGAGGCACCACTGTAAAAGATTTTAATATTGTATTTTTTACACTGCTCTGACCGGTCCTCGAACCTTTTGCTAAAAAGTAAGTAGTATATGAACACCAAAAGCAGTTAATGAAGTGTAACTCCAGCTGACTTTGCACATGTCTGCTCTTCCAGCATCACGTACCAGTGAGGAAGGCAAAGCCTGCTAGCATGCTCAGCCGTTTCTGTTCGGTTCCCTGGTTGTGGGGTGTAGCCATCAGCCAGATCATAAGGCCCAGTGCTCCCAGGCCAGTCAGCATTCCAAACTGCAAGACAAAGTGGGAAGGGTGGAAGTTAGTACAGGCTGAGAGCAGAGGTTGGGAAAGGCATTGCGCAGGAACAGAAAGGGCAGAAATCTACCCCACGGAGCCCAGGTGGTTTCATTTGAATGATCCAGCGCATTCTATAGTCTAGACAGGGTGACAGCCATAGATAACCTGACCTGCTCAAAGATACTCTAAGCCCCTTTGCAGGGTATTCAGATCACTCAGATTTCCTTTGACTAACTTATTTTCACTGCAGACTTAAGAAAAAACAACAACATGGGAAGCAGCATTCTATCCAACTGCACTGTTCGAAGTGATTCTCTCATTTCCCACTGCTCTGGCCAATGAGTATGAGACACCAAGATGCTTCATGAGTTCGGGTTTTAATGTCTTTCAAATGTAATCTATCCAATAATTTAAAAACAGATTGAACTAGCTGGCACATCATCCCCCCCCCCCGGTCTGAAATGGCTCCGTGGCTACACCACTGGGTTCCCAGCTACCACTGTCGGGCCGCAGTCCTGAACACGCTTCATCAGCAGTAAGTCCTAAGAAATCAGTGAACATAGTGCGACAGGCTGCTAGGAAAGAAGATGAAGGGCTGCTCTATCAAGATATGGCCCAGAAAACCATTCCCAACAGGATCCTGTGCTGCTCATTTCTGAAGGCTGTGGCTGGGCTCCGTTCCCTGAAGCCATCCTGCAAGAACCAGTCCCCAACAGTCAAGGTGACCTCACAGCCCTTACACACATCAGCGCCAGAGCGCACTTACCTGCACCAGCTGAGTCACCACGTTGATGTAGGCACCACCTGCTGCTAGGAACATGCATAGCGCAAAGCTAGCATAGACCTTCTTCAGGTGCTGCTGGGTTGATGCGGAGCTGCAGAGGGCAAAGGGAAGAAACAGTCAGTGTCATTGCATCTCAAAGCACCTAGAAGCACAGCTGCTCCTTGGCTGGCTGTTTGCCAGCTCCCGGGCACTTAGCAAACTAAACAAACAACACTGGATCCACTCCAGAGTACCTGAACAACGGAGGTGGGGAAACTTATTTACCCTAGGGGCTGCATTTCCAGCCTTAGGAGGGCACATGCCTACAGTGGGCCTTCCAAGACCAAGTGAGTGCAGCCATTCACCCACAAACGTTATGCCTAGTCAGCCGCATTACACACAGTCCCCGAACCAAGTTAGGCTTGAAAAAGCATCTTAGAGACCAACTAAGTTTGTTATTGGTATGAGCTTTCGTGTGCATGAACACACATGGAAACCCACACCAATAACAAACCTACCGCTTTTTTCGTTCTATAGGACACACCGGACCATAGGAGGGGGAGAACAGGAGGAAAAAATTCTCCCCCTCTCTGCTCAGCGCCCCTTCAGCGAAGCGGCAGGAGAAAGAGAGCCCCTTCCATTTTTCCTCCCACTTCGCTGAAGGGGCGCTGCGCAGAGAGGGAAAACTGTGCAGCGCCTCTCCAGCGAAGCGAAGTCTGGAGAGCGAGAGGGATCGGTGTGCACCGACCCCTCTCGCTCTCCAGGCTTCAGGCGGCTATCCGCAAGCCTTCTGAGCACTCTGGGGGCTTCAGGCGGCTTCAGCGAAAGCTACACAAAGCCTCAGGAGTGCGGGGGGAGATCTCCCTCTGCACTTCGGAGGCTTTGTGTTGCTATCGCTGAAGCCAAGGAGCCTGCATTCACTTCATAGGACGCACAAACACTTCCCCTTCATTTTCGGAGGGGAAAAAGTGCGTCCTATAGAGTGAAAAATACGGTAGTTGGTCTCTAAGGTGCTATTGGAAGGAATTTTTGAATTTTGTTTCGACTATGGCAGACCAACACGGCTACCTACCTGTAACTTGAAAAAGCATGTTAGCTTTTTTCCAAGTCTAACTGGCCGAGGGGGCAATCTTCCTGAAGACTGCAGTGAGTGGCAGGTGGGTTTCCTGCAACAATAAGGCTTTATCCCCCCAAGACTAACTGTGGGGAGGGGCATTTTTAGTGTGGGTTTAAACACTCCCCAGCTGGAACTCCCGTAAAGACACGCCTCCTCCCCTGCACTTAGGCAAAAGCCTTATACTAAAGGCAACAGAAGACTTTCTTTCAAGCCTAATTGCAGTGGGGTGAGGAAAGGGCACTGCAAGCCAGGTGGGGAGTGCACAGCAGCTGCATCTGACCCATGGGCTGACAATCCACCACCCCCAATTTAAAGGCATTTGACTCACAGCTTCTGGAGCTGAGACACCACTTTCCCCAGGGAGATGGTATTAGATATTCTCAGATTGGCTAAGAGAGGAGCTAGAGCTGTTGACAAAACTGGAAAAATCCCTGACAAGTTCGGTGCTGGTTTGCAGCACCTACTTTGTACTGCACAGCAGGTGCTCCTAAAAAATGGGTGCTGGCACTAAACCATGTAAATCCTTTTCAAGCCTTGGCCTCTACCGACTCACACATAAGTGGGGAAATGCTTGCACAAAATTTGGTAAGAAACACCAAACAGTAAATCCTGAGAACCTTAAAAGATGAATTTATACTCAACAAGCCCTTTAGAAAAACAGAACAAAACAAAAAACCACACACACACACACTTCAGCCTGAAGGTCTAGAGTGCAAGTAAATATTTGCAGTAGTCTCAAAAGGCTGTGATGGGGGAAGCAGGAGAAGGTTGGCTGAACATGCAAGAAAAGTTCTTTGTCTATCCCATAACTGACAGAAGCAGAACAGATTACACAAGCAGGCAAGTTAAGAAACATGCATTTGCTTAACTTCTACCAGCTGAAGAATTTAGTTTTTATTGACGTGGAAGTTTTTACTCAAGTGGAATATTTGGGCTCTGAGCCCAACACGTATACAGTCTTGCACCCAGGGCCACAGGGAAGCAGTAAAGCCCTATTTCTGGCTCCCTCATCCCCATTCACCATCCACAATAAGGGACAGATCACAAGATTACCTCGCTGTTTTCATGCACCAAAAATGACAAATAAAAACAACCTCCTGCAAAACTGCAGCCTGCAGTAAAACACAGGCCAAGGGTATACTCACATGTGGGAGAATTTGAAGAGGGCATCAATATTTATGTTCCTGTTGAAGACATCCATTGTGCTAGCTGGTAGACGGATGCAACTCTTGGTGTCAAAATACTCAATCTGCAGAAAAAGATGAAGAAGGCCACATCAGAGAGGTGGGGGTGGAGAAAGACAGTACAGTTCTTTTCCAGGAATGTCCAATGTGATCCATGAACATCCAGAAACACCTGCCCCTTTTAGCCACAAAACTCAAGTTCTTCTTATATGACTGCCCAAAATACTTTAAGCAATATTATTCAGCCCATAAAGCTGCTCCAGAAGGGATTCACACTCACACACACACACACACACACACACACACACACACCTGCTTCCTAGTACAGTGGTACTTCGGGTTACATACGCTTCAGGTTACAGACTCCGCTAACCCAGAAATAGTACCTCTGGTTAAGAACTTTGCTTCAGGATGAGAACAGAAATCGTGCGGGGGTGGCGCGGCGGCAGCAGGAGGCCCCTTTAGCTAAAGTGGTGCTTCAGGTTAAGAACAGTTTCAGGTTAAGAACGGACCTCCAGAACGAATTAAGTACTTAACCCGAGGTACCACTGTAGTAATCTAGGAACACCAGTACTCCTTCAGAGCTCCTAGTCTCTGTTCAACTTCAAACAAGTTAACTAGGATACAGGGTTTCTAATAGAGATCCACTGCAACTATCTTACTAACTTTGAGCCTACTTTGTCAGGGGCCAAGGGAGAGAAGTCAAAGACCCCCCTATGGAAGGTCAAGCAAGATGTTACTCCTGGAATGCAAAACCTTCAAACAGCTCTCCCTACTTCAAAAAAACGCACATGCATCTTCTATCCAGCCTCCCCTTCAGGGCAGATTCTATCTAAATCTCAACCAAGAACGCAGATTTCCAAATATGCAGTGAGAGGGAGGGAGGAGAAGACTTGGGACTAGCCACAGACAAAGGCTCAAGAAAAAGGTTATTTGTCCCACCCCACCGTGCTAAGGAACAAAGAAGAGGATGCTTACTTTAGACTCGCCAAACACAGCCCCACACACTGCCTGCCTGCAAGCTGATCCCCTTCCTTGTAGTCTGGACAACCTAGAGGCTTCAACTGTTTCACCGGCTCCAAGTCCTCTTGGTATCTATGGTGCAATTATTGCAGGCTGTTGCAAGGCTAACTGCAAGTTCTCAGGGAGTGGGGGAATTGGCCTCACTGGGGAACTTTGCTTCACAGCTTGGCAGCTGGAAAACACTTGCATTAGCATTCCTAATGACCTCCCCAGGCAGAGATGGGGAGGAGTCACAAGCCATGTAGCTGCCATAGCCAGAGAGCAACCTGGAAACAAATGGATTGCTCCCTGTTGCTCAAGGTGGGATCCCTCCCCTCTGTTGTGTTATGCACCAACATGTACAGGTATTTTACCTGCCCAGGAGAGCACCACAAGTGTGATATGACTGCCCCTGTCTGCGTGCGCAATCCCCCCCCCCCCAATTATCATGATACCTGATGTAGCCTCTAGCAACTGATGCAATTGACATATGAAAACCAGTTCAGCAACTAATTCCTTACCCTTTTGACAGAGAGGAGAAGGCTCTTGGGCAAGCTTACAAAAGTAGGCCTGGATTGCCTAGCAAGGAGAGCTAGCATTAAGGAAATGCAAATACTGCAGTAATTGTACACCTATTGCATGGGGTGACATGATGGCACTTCCTCCTTTGGCAGAGATGGAAAATGCCTGTCAAGTATCTGTCTCCTACTTTTTTTAAAAGCAGATCTAATCTGATCATTCCTTCCAAGTGTTCAGGATGATGCCTATGGGGCCACTTCCTTTTATTCTCACAGTAACCTGTGAAGTAACCTTGTTTCCTGCTTGGCAGGGGGTTGGACTCGATGGCCCTTGTGGTCTCTTCCAACTCTATGATTCTATGATTCTAAGTAGGTTATGCCAAGAAACTTCCAACGCCGCCTAGCTTTCTTTGTGCAAAGGTTGGAAGACTGATCTTCCTGGTCCCAGCCAACACTTAGGGCTGACAGATCCCAACCCCAGGCAGAAAAATCTAAGGGATCCAGCTTGTAGCCCATTATCACCCCTCTCAAGCGAAGAGGATCCTTTCTGCACAACTCAAGCACATTTGCAGCGTCATGATAGCAAGGCCCTGAAGTAAACCAAGCTACGGTTTACCACGATCATGTGAATGTGCTGGCCCCTTGGGAGAAGCTCGCTCTCACTTTGTCCCTCCCTCAGTCCTTGTGCTTAAGTTGTCTCCTTAGCTACAAACTGTAGCCAAGAACAAACCTTTGCTAAAGAGCACGATTAAGAAGGAGAGCTTAACCACAAGTCCAGGTTCAGACAACATGTTAAGCCAAACCTTGGATGGGTTGCCATGCTAAACTAAAAGGACTAGGGAAGATTAAAGTGGCTGTGATTTCCTCCTAAGAAGCCAGCATGTTTGCACATTTGTGCTAAGTAATAGTTTGGTTTAGTGTTACCTGCACATGTGGCCAATGGCTGACGCCGAGGACCCTAAAACAATCGCCCCTGAGTTTGTCATTACGTTATAATCAGAGGCTTCAGTGAAGTTGCTGTCACTAGCATTGGAAAGTAAAAGAGTGACAGCACACACAAGGAACATGCGCACGCACGCACACCCCTCAGCTCTTAGCAGACCTCTTCATCTGTCTTGCTGCTGTGTGCAAGGCCAACCCGCTGCAGGCAAGCAGAGAGGTAAATGGAAAAATAGCAGTGTAATGAGAAGGGGTGCCAAAGGCATTTTCCCTGCACCAGAAAAGTGAGTTCTCTCCCGTTTTGTGAAAATATTATAAAATGTGTTATTTTAGAATGATGAATTTTAAGTCAAGGTGTTAATATATCTACTCCCCAAAAATGATTTCTAAAAATTATGCAAACAGAAGACTTACTTAAGACTATGCACAGTATCAGATCATTACGATTCCTGTGCACCGAGAAGAAGCAAGACCTGAGTTGTACATGGAAAGTACAACTCTTAAATGCAAGAGCAGTGTGCTTTCTGCCCCTAGGAGGCACTGCCATGGTCAGCTGAGAAGGAAGAAGGATTCAATGCCTTCTTTGCTTGTAGACTTCCTCTCAGAGGCATAGCTGGTGAATCTGTTTCTGTCCTCTTGACTAGGTCTCAAAGGACTGTCCCCTTGAGCAGATCTCAAATCTGTCATCATTTGACGACAAATATGAAGATGCGGAAATTGATAGCTAAGAAAATGAGACTAATTTAATTTCATATAGTTTCACTGAGTCTTGGGTTCACCCCCAGTCTTTTTCTTTTATGGAATTGAGTGCTTTATGTCCGCTTGACACTGTGGAGGGCTGAAGGAGATACAATAACTTTCAGAAAACATAAAAAATTTCTTTGCTCAACTATAATGGTTTATGGTTTCTTCTAGTTTTATTCTGCCTGCACCATATAACTGGCTTGTAGCTCTATTTGTAACAAAATATAATTTATGTAAAAAGAAGTAAATTTATTTAACATACCAAACATGATCATTCTATGGCAAACCAAGTTAAAGTGACGCTCAATTTGTAAATAGCGGTAAAAATGATTAGTGCATATTTTCCTATTTCCCCCAAAATGTCTCTGCCTGCAAGAAATAAATAAATCTTCCTCACTATTTTTCTTCAGTGGTTTCAAAATTTCTGGAAATTTTACATCATTTTACGAAGAGTAAAACAGCAGAAGGAGCAACTGGCTAACCAATTACACATTTATTACCTGCTGTAAACATGGACTAGTGTATTTGCTATAGAATTTGGAACAGAGCTATTAAGTCCATCAGTTTGAGAAGGCTTCACAATAGCCACAGAAAACCCCTGCATGAGGTGTTCTAGAATTATACAGGCAATTGTGGGTCTTTTTCTCTGTGATTTGAGAATGAAAATCCATGAATTGGAGGAATTTTTAATGGCACCAATACTGCAACCAACCCCAAAGATCAATATACTATTGGTTGGTTTGTTCTGTCATTAAGACACCGTATCCAAAGGTTCCTTATGTATCTCACATATTGCCACAGTGCAGCCATGAATCTAGTCAAACCATGCAATATTCTTTTTTCTGTATTTTCACTTTTAGAAATAACTATGTTCTGCAGCACTCTAGCTTGATGCTGGGCTGCCTATAATCCAGTTGCTTTTGTAAAGTCACTTCCCTCCCCTCGTCCCATTTGACAAAGAAAACATTAAACTGAATTCCTAGAATTGTGATTTGCCAGAGCCAGGTTGTGATTGCTTTAAAAAAATGTACCGTATTTTTCGCTCTATTGGACGCAGTTTTCCCTCTCCAAAAATTGAGGGGAAATGTGTGTGCGTCCTATAGAGCGAATGCAGGCTTGTGCCATAGCCGCGTGCAGCCCCTCCGGCAAGGAGAGGCTGCACGGGGCTAAAGGGGAAGCCAAAACAGTGAGCGGGATGGATCCCGCTCGCTGCCTTGCCTTCTTCCATAGCTGTGCGCAACCCCTCGGGCAAGGAGAGGCTGCACGGGGCTATGGCTTCTTTAGCCCCACGCAGCCTCCCCCAGCAAGGAGAGGCTGCGTGGGGCTAAAGGGGAAGCCAAAACAGCGAGATCCATCCCACTCGCTGCCTTGCCTTCTTCCATAGCTGCGCGCAACCCCTCCGCAAGGAGGGGCTGCACGGGGCTATGGCTTCTTTAGCCCCACGCAGCTTCTCCCAGCAAGGAGAGGCTGCGCGGGGCTAAAGGGGAAGCCAAAACAGCGAGCGAGATCCATCCCGCTCGCTGCCCTGCCTTCTTCCATAGCTGTGCACAACCCCTCTGGCAGGGAGAGGTTGTGTGCAGCCTGTACGCTGCTCTTTGGGGCTGGGGGGAAAAATATTTTTTCCCTTGATTTCCCCCCCTAAAAACTGGGTGCGCCCTATGGTCCAAAAAATACGGTAATTTAGTCTCCAGTTGCTTCAACAGAGGCTCACATTAGACAATTCTTCTCTAGGAGCAGGGTAGTTGGCCAGCTTGACTGCACTTTGTAGGATGCAGATTGGATGTGAGTAGGAGAGCACATGTGCTCATGTTCAGGAATGAAGTAGCCCTGCCTTGAAATCTCAGACCTGGGAGTGTAAGACTTGGTTCATCTCCCTTGGAAAACAGATTGCAAGGTCCCAGCTACAGAGTTCATGCCATTTCAAGACACTGCTGAGCAAGGATCATTTTAGCCATACCCTCGAACAGAGAAAGTCAAATGCTGCCAGCAGAAAAGCTAAAGGCTCCCAGTTTCAAGAAAGCAGGGTGATCACATTGCCTCAAGAGGTCATATACACCAGGGGTGCCCAAACTTTTTTCAAAGAGGGCCAGATTTGATGAAGTGAACATGCGTGAGGGCCGATCAAAGTTGCTGAGACCTCTGGAACAAATTAAGTACGTAATCAGAGGTACTACTGTACACCCTCTTCCAGCTTAGATTTGCTCTACATCTAAAGAGTCTTCAGTTCTCAGAGGTCTGCAGATGCAGAAGGCGAAATTATGCTCTTGAGACCCTGAACAATGGCCATCTTAAGGTACAAACTTGTTTTTGGTAAAGCTTGCTAGAAAAGAAAGAAAGACATGCAACAGATAATTCAAGTGATAAGAAGTTCTCATGTGAGTCAATATCGGGGCACCAAAATGGGTCACCCTGTGGTGGAGGAAACATGAGAGAGAGTCACATGCCATCCAGAACTCCTCCCAGATATTAAGACCAATTCAAGGCAGAAGCCAAACCAGATGCTAAATAAGATTTGACATGTGAGGTTTGCCTCCTCCATAAAATGAGGGTGGCAGGGGGTGAGGGAGGCAGCAGGAAGTGGATTTGTGAAACGAGTGAGCTTTATTGAAGATGCCAGACCAAGGTAGGATTCACAACATGAACCAGTGATCCAGAAAGTCAAAGTGAAATTAGCAAGTCCTCCCTGCTTCTCACTCAAGATTTGATGCCTCTGGAAATGGATGTTAAAGTGGAAACATGCCAGGCTGAGAGGTGATCAGAAAGGTAATATGCCTCCTAATAATAGTCCCTTTTGGAGTTTTGCAAAGCATCTGTAAGGTGCCTATCAGTCACTGTGCTGATCCACAGGCCACTTTAAGGAATAGCTGGAAGAAATTCCTATCTTCATTACAACTCTCTGGCCATAACAAACACATAAAGCTGCCATATAACAAGGTCAGCCCATTTGTGGTTCTAGATCTGTTCCATTTACTCCAACCGGCAACAACTCTCCAGGACCTCAGGAAGCCCTGCTATAAATAATCACTTAAAAAACATGGAGATACTGGGAGCTGAATCTGGGACCTTTCTCTACAACTAAACTTTGGTTCTTCAGTAAAACTGAACCTAGAAACCAACTGGAACTAAATTTTCCAGACTGGAGTCCATTTCCAACTGCCAGTCCTAAAACAAAATCTAAGAACATGTAAAACACAACACATTTATGACCACAATTATTTTAAAATATTATCTATTAACTCTTTGCAACTTAAAACTCCTTCCAACACATCAGGTTGCTTTAGATCACTGGACTTCAACTGGTGGATCAGGACCAGAGATGGATCAGGACCAGAGATGCATTTTAAATAAAAGGACACATTCTACTCATGTAAAAACACACTGATTCCAGGACTGTCCATGGGCCGGATTGAGAAGGCGATTGGGCCACATCCAGCCCCCGGGCCTTAGGTTAGGTTGCCTACCCCTGGTCTATTCATTAAGTAAACAGACATTTCCCCTGCTGACCAGGATGGCCTAACTTAATAACAGTAATCCTCCAACAAGCAACCAGTGTTCAAATTTGCTAGGCGCATATTTCACCAGGCTACCGGCCACTTGTGACCAAGTAAAGATGCCCAGGTGCCATGATAGTGCCTGACACCACCATCTGGAGAAGTGATGGCCAGACTTGGTCCTCCAGCTGTTTTGGGACTACAATGTCCATCATCCTACCTAACAGGACCAGTGGTCAGGGATGTTGATGGGAATTGTAGTCCCAAAACAACTGGAGGGCCAAGTTTGGCCATCACTGCTCCAGATGATGGTGTCAGGCACTATCACTAGGAATCCATGGATCTTGACTGTTTCACATACTAGTGACACATCCTGTATAATTCTATTCATTATATTTTATCTGCACAATCAGAAGGAATTTCGGGAACCAACTTGTATTGTAAAATACGACTTTTGAGCCCTCTGGCCCAAAAATGGCAACTAGGCATTCTGTTTTGGAGACTGCAGCTCTGGTTTAAGTAGCCATTGGCACCTAGCTTATATATCTGAGTTTCTAACACTGCAAGCAACCTATCTAGTTGTAATAAAAATAAGATGGATGCTTCAACCTAGAGCATAAGTGAGTAAGCTTCTCAACCAGTTGAGTGCCACAGTCTAAACTTGCATTTGATCTTAGACTATGAGATTTCTTTAAACATTGTAGGCATTGTTTGAAAGTACGCCAAAACAATAGTCTTCCTGAGCTTCCAGGAGACTAGATTGTTCAAAGCAATGCTGCCGCTACAGCACCCTTAGCCAAGGTGAAGATTGGGAACTTCAGGTCGCTGGTAAATCACTCTCCATACAGATATCAAGTGTCTCTCTTTTATAGAAGGTGCTTAGGAGGAGAATAGGCCAACTGTTGACAGAGAAAAGTCACAGAACTGGATCACAGAATTAGATAACGCTGAGTCCTTAAAAACACTGAACAGCATTGTTGTTGTATAAAGTGATTCTTAAGATGACTTATCAAGTAGCTGTGGTCTTTGCTAAACTAGCTAAATACAAAGGGTCTCTTTTAAATTACTCAACTTTCCTCAATCTTAGCTCTAAGCAAAAGGGCAGGTGTATTTGATCATGGTAACCCAAGAAGTAGCCTTTGGGGGAGGAATTGCAGCGGCAAGACCACATGGCTCTATGTGCATCAACTCCCAGGTTCACTCTCTGGTATCTCCAGTTTAAAAAAGAAGGTAGCAGCAGGTGATGGGGAAAAGCCCCCCGAGAGTTGCAGTCACTGCAGACAACAGTGGGCTGGCGGGACAAAGTCCTACACGTCCCCTGCACTTTCTACAACTCAGCAGTACCTAAAAAAGAACCTCCCACATTTCTTCTCTGTGCAACAACCAGGGGTAGTACAGTAATTGCAAAACAATGTCAAATGGTCAAGCCTAAATATCCATGGAAACTTCAGGTGAAATACACAGGCTTGCATATTGTAAGAGTTTATAGGGAAACAAGCCACCACACCTGGGGTAAATGCTTTTCAAATCCATGTTCATCCTCTTGATTCAGTTAAAACTGACCAGAAACCTCAGGCAAGCTTTTGAGTGATGGGGGGGTGGGATATTAAACTCTCCGTTTCTCATGTCAAAACATAGCTCTGTCCACAGCAGCCCAATGTTTACAAAAATTACTTGGCTCGACTGAGCCCATAAGAGGAAACTATCATCCAAAAGTAAACCCTTGCTGTAACTTGATTCTATGTTAGCACAACCAAAATAGAATTACAAGTGAAAACGAAATCCCAGAAGAGAAAGCAAACTTTGGAAGTGCTTGTGTAATCCAAGTTAAATAATGAACCTGCTTATGAGGAAATAAAGAACCCATGATCGTTTATCAATAACTAACCAGATAACACTTAGTCATAGCTATAACCTTTAACCACTGAGGGCTGCCTTAGAGGGACAGCTCTAAGGAGACCGTCACATTTCACCCACCAGTACCCCGACAGAGTAACTTACTAGCTGCAAAAGAAAGGAAGGGGAAAAGGATGGAGGCAAGGGGTAAGCAAACCTCCCCTTTAGAGCCCCAAATAATGGGCAGGATGATCCTTACAGCCAAATGGCAGGAGAGAGAAAAAAATAATGTCACACAATGACCCATAACATCACGTGAGCACTGTGACATCAGAAAGCCAGCCAATCAGCTTTGAAGTTCTCTACTGTGGAGCATCTGTCAGGCTTCTGCTCAAGCAACAGGTTGCCATACTCCCAACTATCCCAAGCTCAGGAGAGGCATTTGGTTTGAGCACCAGAGGCTCCCTACTCCAGCAGGCCCAAGAGGCAATATTAACAGGATGTAGATGGGGCAGATTTTAATGTCCAGTTCTCATATTAATCCCCAAGGGCACAAAACGCCAGTCAGTTATGAGAGCATACAAGTCATTAAGCAGCTGGAATTCAAGAACTACGTCAACACTATGTGTTCGAAGTTGCAGCTATTTGCACAAAAAGCACCATGCCATTGAGCCAAATCACCTAACACGTCAATGGGTGTGGATCCTTTGATCTGTAACAACCACAGGAACAGAATTTACCAAGAAAACAAACTTGCACTGGGGTGAAGTGAAATTATCCCTGGCTGAGGTATCTGATTTCTAGATATAGATGATTTGGCTCAAATCTGCCTAGGATATGCAAATATATTTGCTCTGAAGTCCTGTTCCTTAGTCTGGACATGAGTACCCAAAGCTGGTGATGCTCAGGATCGAGGGAAAAGCTATCTGCGCATCCCTTGTAGTTATTTCACATGATCCAAGACTTGGTTTTGAGAATGAACCCACATTCCAGGGCCCAAACAGTACAATATAGGGGCTTCCTCACTACTAATGCTCCAGAGCAGAGGGGAACACTATGCAGCCCTCCAGGTGTTGTTGGACTACAACTCATCACCTCTGACCCATAAGCCATGTTCCACACAGCTAACCCAGAGCATGACACTTAAAAGTTATAATCTGCAAGAAAGAAAACACTTCACCAAACAAATATCCAACAGCAAGTCCAGAGACTATTCCACAATCAAGTAGTCCAATATACCAGCAAGTTTTATTGCATCTTTTCTGGGTGCAGGTTCCATGTCTCGAGTTTTTGACATCTGAAGATAGTCATCTTCAAATATCTAGAGGGTTGTCACACTGAGTGAGCAAACTTGTTTTTTGCTCTGGAGACTTGGACCTGAACAAATGGATTCAAGCTACAAGAAAGGAGATTATGACTAAAGAACTTTCTAAGAGTAAGAGCTGTTTGACAGTGGAACAAACTCCCAAGAGAGGTGGCAGACTCTCCATCTGCTTAGCAGAGATAAGATGGCCATCTGTCATGGATGCTTTAGTTAAGATTCCTGCATTTGGAGGGTTGGACTAGATGACCCTCAGGGTCCCTTCCAACTCCACAATTCTATGAAATATGTTGAAAGCACAGGTGAGAGTTATGGTGAGGAAGCTGAAGCAGATGGGAAGCCAGTGTGGTAGGAAATAGTTATCTACCATGACTACAGAAGAGGCATGTTCTATGGGCCGCCTTCCAGTCCTTTCGATGCTCAAATACAAAGACAGACAGCAGCAGCAGCAGAGACAACAGAGGCCAACTCTAAGCTTAACCCTGACTCAAACCAAATAGTTCGGGACAGCTGAGAGCACTAACGCCCCACCTTCCCACCCCTCAGCAAAAAAACCCCTACTCTTGCCAAAGCAAGCGGCAATACACATGCCACTCCCCCCCCATTCCCCATTTATCTCTTTGCACGTATGCAAAAAACGCAAGGATTACAGAACAGATCAGTCAAAATGAAACAAAATCAGATTAAACAAGGCCTGTTTTCAAACTCCAATGGTTTCATTACCCCCGAAGCTTTGCATCGTTATCTATTTTTTACCACTGGCAGGGGCGACCGGAGCAAAACTCAAGCTTCCATTACGCACTTTGCAAAGACTATTTAATAGTTAACAACACAGTAATCTGGCTGAAAGCTACGAGCGACAAACCCAACGCTGTAGACACGGGACAGGCTAACGTGGGAAGAGTCGACTCCACGGGACCCTGGAGCCCGGGATCCAATTTTCGGGAACAACCCACCATTCCTCCTCCGGCAATCGAGGGAGGTTCGACCCACCGTGATATGGGGGTGGGGCGGGGGGAAAGAGAGGGGTGGGGGATCCCTATGACGTCAGCTCTCTCTCTCACTCCCCCCCCCCCCGCCGAAGAGACTGACCAATCCGAGAGGCAGAACCAGGCGGAGGGGATCCCTCCCTCCCTCCCTTCGCGGAGCCCGACACAAAGGGGCGGAGGGGAGGTTCCAGAGCGCGAGGGCCACTTCCGAAAAGGCCCCTCGGAGTAGGGCGGGGAGGCTTCGGAGACCGCGCAGGCCGAGGGGGGCCGGGACCGGAAGTAGGCCCCAGAGAGGCGCGGCGGCCCTTACCTCCCGCGGAGGATCCTCTTGCCTCGGCGTCGACAGCTGCTGTTGCTCCTTGGCGAGCCGTACGTGTCTCTCCCCTCGGACGCCTCCGCCCCCTCCCGCTTACGTCCTCCTTCCTCCCCGCTCCGCCGCCGCGCCATTGGCTCTGTCGCCCCCAGAAGTCCCGCCCCGGCCTCGCATTGGTATTTAACCAAACGATCTGCGTACCTCGGTTTCGATTGGCCGGCTGCTGACACCTTTTCCTTTTCATTGGTTGCGCGGCCGCGCCCAGGCAGCTGCCATTGGTCCATCTCGGGGTGGGGGATGGGGCGGAGGGGCAACCAATGAGAAGCGGCGCTCAGGCGCGACGTCCGTTGGCTTTCCAGCGTCGGGCCAATAGGCAGCGCCCTTGGTAGGTTGCGGCCCGATTGCGACAGCTCGGTCGTCTCCCCTTTCCCCAGAAGTGGCACGCGGCCCCCTCGTGGCGGGAGCGCGAGGAGAGCAGCGCAGGGCGGGCTGCGCAGCGCCTCTAGCGGCGAGGTTGATTCTGGCTGTGCGTACGGCGTCCCGGCGCATCCAATGGCATGGAGTGCCATCTACCGGCCAATCCGCCTCACTGCACCTGCAGTTCCAGGCTGAGAGCCCCGCTAGGCGGGAAAATGCGCAGATGCGCACCTCCTTGCAAAGCTGTCTCCGCTGGGCTGCAACCCTTGGCATTGCCGAATGTCACCTGTTCCCACGCCGCACTGCAGGCTGGTTATTGAAGGCAATGAGTCCAATGGCAGCCCTTGTTCAAAAGGTTATAAATTGGAATCATCCTCAAAAAATACGGTTTTATATATGAAACTACAATAGTATCGATCACTGCAGATGGTGACAGCAGCCACGAAATTAAGAGACGCCTGCTTCTTGGGAGAAAAGCAATGACAAACCTAGACAGCATCTTAAAAAGCAGAGACATCACCTTGCCGACAAAGGTCCATATAGTTAAAGCCATGGTTTTCCCAGTAGTGATGTATGGAAGTGAGAGCTGGACCATAAAGAAGGCTGATCGCTGAAGAATTGATGCTTTTGAATTATAGTGCTGGAGGAGACTCTTGAGAGTCCCATGGACTGCAAGAAGATCAAACCTCTCCATTCTGAAGGAAATCAGCCCTGAGTGCTCAGTGGAAGGACAGATCCTGAAGCTGAGGCTCCAAGACTTTGGCCACCTCATGAGAAGAGAAGACTCCCTGGAAAAGACCCTGATGTTGGGAAAGATGGAGGGCACAAGGAGAAGGGGAGGACAGAGGACGAGATGGTTGGACAGTGTTCGTGAAGCTACCAGCATGAGTTTGACCAAATTGCAGGAGACAGTGGAAAACAGGAGTGCCTGGCGTGCTCTGGTCCAGGGGGTCACGAAGAGTCGGACACGACTAAACGACTAGACAACAACAACAATAGTATCAGCTGTCATATGCATATTTAATGGTGTCAGATAGATATACATAGGCGCCGACTCCATGGGGCTTGAGGGGGCCCGAGCCCCCTCAAAAATTCGTTTGGGGGGGCTCCGCCCCCCCAATAATCTCCGGCGCCCCTCCAGCAGAGCGCCATCGCCACGCCTCCCCCAGCCCAAAATGCACAGGGTCGGGCTGCATGCCTCCTGCCCTCCCTCCCGAGCAAAAGCTCCACCTTCGGAGCTGATTAATAGGAGCAGCACGCTCTCCCCTATTCGCTCACGAGGAGGCGGCGCCACTTTATTTGCATATTCATGAGCTTATTTATTATTCATGAGCTTTCCCGGGCCCCCCCAATATTTTTTATAAGTCCGCGTCCCTGTAGATATACAATAAAACGTCCAAAGGGTGGGTTATTGGTTTTTGTTTTATTTTGTACTTTGCATTCTCATCTTTTATATTGTTTTTGCTGGCCAATCAATGTTACTAGTCCATATGTTTAAATGAGTCCGTATGTTAAAATGGTAAACATACACACCAATGTGTTTTTGGTGACTGCCACAGAACTGAAACTCAAAATATCCTCTACCCCAGCTAAACCGTATTGTTCATCAAGCATGTCTGTAAAGTCTCTGAAGCCTATAAATGTTTACTCAGAAGTAAGTCTCTTTGTGTTCAGTGGGGCTTGCTTCCAATAGGATTTCAGTCCAAGCCTAAACTAAACAATTTAGCTCAAAATCTGGATTATCCAACTGCAGTCCTAAGAATATTTATGAGTATGTAAGTCCCGTCAGACACAGTCAAATGTCATTTCCAAGTAAATATGGCTAGGGCTGGACCAGAGGTCAGCAAACTTTTTCAGCAGGGGGCCAGTCTAATGTTCCTCAGACCTTGTGGGGGGCCGGACTATATTTTTTGGGGGAGGGAATAAACGAATTCCTATGCCCCACAAATAACCCAGAGATGCATTTTAAATAAAAGGACACATTCTACTCATGTAAAAACACCAGGCAGGCCCCACAAATAACCCAGAGATACATTTTAAATAAAAGGACACATTCTACTCATGTAAAAACATGCTGATTCCCGGACCGTCTGCAGGCCAGATTTAGAAGGCGATTTCGGATCTGGGCCCCAGGCCTTAGTTTACCTGCCCATGGGCTGGACCATACAAGTACTGCAGTTTAGCTGATTTATGAATCAAATGTTTGCCTACATTTATTTTTTTAAGTAACATTTGCTTACAGCCAGAATAATAGGGTATCCATTGGATAAATAAATGTGAAAGCTCATCATTCCACTTCAGCCTGGTCCCAGGGACCTAGCTCATGTACCCTGCTCATGTACTTGCTGCATGTACCCTGGTATTTGCAAGCGCACTGCAGGCATGCACCATGAAGCCACAGCCAATAGTAGCTCCACAGTGAATGTCTGTTGAATGTGCAGGTGTGTATTCCTACCCTTAAGTTGAGGTGGCCAATTCTGGGCGCCATGAAGGATGGCAGAGTGGGAGGCAGACCGGCCTGGCTGATGGAGACACAATCCACAATATGCTTCCTTTGGGAAACATCTCAGTAGACTGTTCTTCAGCTTAATGTGTGTGCATGTGGGGGGTTGTCAGTACAGTGGTGCCTCGCAAGACGAAAAGAATCCGTTCCGTGATTCTCTTCGTCTAGCGGTTTTTTCGTCTTGCGAAGCAAGCCCATTGACGGATTAGCGGATTAGCGGCTTTTAGTGGCTTATCTGCTGATCGGATCAGCTGATAAGCGGCTTAGCGGCTTAGAAAAAGGGGGAGGGGGGAAAACCCGCCGGAACTCGCAAGACATTTTCGTCTTGCAAAGCAAGCCCATAGGAGATTCGTTTTGCGAAGCACCTCCAAAACGGAAAACTCTTTCGTCTAGCGAGTTTTCCGTCTTGAGAGGCATTCGTCTTGCGGGGCACCACTGTACTCAAATTATGAGGGGACTGGACCTTTAAGTGTTGCTAACCACAGTATATAAATGTTTTTAAACAAATAATGTTTAAAATGAAATTCACACGCCATAACCTTAGATATATTCCAGCTTTTGTCAAATAATGCCAACTTAAAACAAAAGTACCCAAAGTGGGCATATAAAAAATGGGCTACGGCCCATTTGCACCCCTTGCCCCACCATCCTGGATTTGGAGCCCTGGTGGGGGAGTGCCTTTTTTCTTTCTTTCTCAGGCAAATAAAACATTTGGGGTGTTTTTTGTGCACAAATTTGCATTTTGTTATGTACTGAAGTTCTCACCCTGGGCCAGCCGGGGGATATACTGTAGATAGTTCAGGTCCACATATGCAAATAAGGGGTCGAAAGTGACGTACAGTGATTGGATAGCTACAGAAAATGGTTACTGTTGCGTTTTAGTGGAGCTCTATATAAGCAGGCTGGCTGAACCCTTCAGTTCAGTTCTGTTCTGGCCTGTGAATAAACAAGAGCTGTTTGAAGAATCGCTGTGTCGTCTGATATGTTCACCCACAACTTAACACATTTACTAAGATGTCTTTCCCCATCACGCTTTATAGATTTCCACCACTGTCAACCCCGCTGAACATGTGGCTCCCGCTGCACTTGCACTGTGCAAGGGATAAGTCCAGCCTTGAGCATCCACCATTGTATTCTTAGGCAACCACTACCTGCTCTGCAAAGCTTGTGGAGTTTGTATATGAGGGATTTCCCCAAAGCAAATGAAGAAAGGCTGGGCACATCAAACGAGCAAGAATTATGTAGAGTGTGCTGTCACTGTAAGGTGAGGAAGAGGCAAAGGCAGCTGGTTTTTCAGCAAAGCCAATAAAATGGCCCTGCTTCTTTCCTTCTCTCCCTCTGCTGCAGCCTGATAGAATTGGGACCCCCCCCTCAACATCTTGTGGGAGAAGGGGACATTGTCTGTATAGCCAGAGGCTGTTTTATAGACACTGTTGATCTTCCTCTCTCAGCTATCCACAAATGCCAACAGGGTTATAAACAAGCATATATATGCAGTGTATGGATCCAGTTCCATTAGGCTGCAGTGGAGGGAAAGACAGGAAACGCTGCAGAGAAAGGGTGCTTTTTGCATTGTTGTTACGTATATACAGAACCCAGGACTTAATTTTAGCAAAAGTGTCAGCCTCCTACTTAGTTTGCAGTGTTGAGACATGTAAGCGTCTGAGTTACACAGAAAACTCTTTTTTGGGGCATAGATGGTCAGAACAAGAATTAAACGAAAGAAGGAAGCTGCATTCCCTGGCCAGTGGTGAAAAGCTTGCCAACTGAGCAGGGGGGAAATGGTTCAACCTGCTCCTATGCTTTTAAATTCATTTTTTTAAAAAAGATATTTTTAAAAAGTTTTTAAGATATAACAAGAAAAAGAAAAAAATAAACATACAAAATAAAAAACAGTTAAAAACACACATTAATTTTCAATAACATATCTTCCATACACTTATTTCCTCGGACCTCCTCATACCTCCCTTCTTTGTATTCCAGTTCGATTTGTTAGTTCAGCAAATCCTTACCGTTAAACTTTTACCCATTTGTAAAAAAAAATCATATCTCTTAAAGCATTACAGCTGGAAACCGCTTAGTTTCTATCCAACATCCTTCTAACATTCATTAATTTTACAATGTAAGTAGTCTTTGAATTTCTTGAATTTCTTCCAGTCTTCTTTCACCGACTCTTCTCCCTGGTCTCGGATTCTGCCAGTCATTTCTGCCAATTCCATGTAGTCAATCACCTTCATCTGCCATTCTTCCAGGGTGGGTAGATCTTGTGTCTTCCAATACTTTGCAATAAGTATTTTTGCTGCTGTTGTTGCATACATAAAAATGTTCTGTCCTTCTTTGGCACCAATTGGCTGACAATGCCCAGGAGAAAGGCCTCTGGTTTCTTCAGGAAGTTCATTATATATCATTTCCCAGAAAGCCTTAATCTTTGGGCACGTCCACCAAAGGTGAAAAAATGTACCTTCCGTTTCTTTACATTTCCAACATTTGTTATCGGGCAAATGATAGATTTTTGCAAGCTTGACTGGGGTCATGTACCACCTGTATAACATTTTCATAATATTCTCTCTTAAGGCATTACATGCCGTAAACTTCATACCTGTGGTCCATAACTGTTCCCAGTCAGCAAACATAATATTATGTCCAACATCCTGTGCCCATTTAATCATAACAGATTTCACCGTTTCATCCTGAGTATTCCATTTCAACAGCAAATTATACATTCTTGACAAATTCTTAGTTTTGGGTTCTAACAGTTCTGTTTCTAATTTTGACTTTTCCACCTGGAAGCCAATTTTCTTATTCAAATTATATGTCTCCATTATCTGATAATAATGAAGCCAGTCTCTCACTTTGTTTTTTAATTTCTCAAAACTCTGCAATTTCAATCTATCTCCGTCTTGTTCCAAAATTTCCCAATATTTCGGCCATTTGGCCTCCATATTGAGCTTTTTCAAAGCTTCCTATGCTTTTAAATTCAGCTTAGGTAATTTGCAGAATCGGGGGTGAAACTTTTCATGGTACAGAGTTAAGCAGCATTACCTGCCAATGTCAACAAGATCAAGCGGGTGTTAAAGACACTGGAGCAGGCAGTGATATAATAATAATAATAATAATAATAATAATAATAATAATAATAATAATAACCTTAGTTGCTAAGCAGGAAAAGCTAAAGGCCACTTTGAATGCTTAGAGACTTGAGACTCTCAGGAGTGTTAATTTCTCCTGTACCTTTAACAGCTGCATAACAGGTAGAAATGTGTGAGTTTTCCTCCCATCACTGTACCATGTTGGGAAAGCTGCTCTCACCAATTTCCAGCGAAAGGCACAACAGCTCTTGCTATGGCCTTGCGGGGGGGGGGGGGGGGAGTGTGGCTGGCTGCCTGGAGAGTGACCAGGCCTTTCTTGAAACCAGATTGTTGAGGAAGTATGTCATCATTTGCTGAACCCCTCTGACATGTAGAATGGAGGCAGAGCAAATTGTATCCTTCTGTCCTCTATTCTGGATGCACGTCAGAAAGTGACCACCAGTGGGTATTACCCTCCCACGACCTATTCATCAAATGCAGCGTCTATGGCCGTTCTGTAGCTGTGCTCTTCCAGGCCCCTTAAGCGCATGGAGTTCTAGGCTCGACGAGCTGTCTCCGCTCGGCTCTGAACACGTTCAAACAGACACAGGAGGACACGTGTCGGCCACGAGCGGAGACTTCCACAACAGCCCGGATCCCGCCCAGTGCATGGTTACAACGGGGAGGGGCCGGGGCTGCTGCTCAGGCCGCGGGCATCTCTATCGACACGTGTGCATCTCTAAACACTTCTCCGTCACGGTTACAGGCACTCGAGACTGAGCGCCCTTTAAAACACGCCGGCCGGACAATTTACAATTGCACCCCATTAAACTGGATGATTTATGCCTTTTGGAGGGACCGGGTTGTTTTGCGCGCCTTCCAGGCTTGCACTCTCCACGGCTTCTTCGAAGCGAACTTGGACAAAGTGATCCCCCAAAAATGGCCGATCCGAGGTCTATGGCGATCCTGGGCTCGACCAGGCGGTGGCAGCCGCTGCTTTCCCTGCAAGTAGCGCCGGATGTCTGCAAGTGGGATGGGCAGGGCTGAGTAACGGCTCCCTTTGTGTCTCCACGGCGTGCGCACGAACTTTAGGGGAGGCGGGTGGAGAGCGTGTAAGATCCCGGGTGATCGGGGCGGGGAAGAGAGAACTCATCTTTTCCTGCAAAAAAATGCTGCAGTTTTACGTGCGCACTTACTTGGGCGCAAGAAAAGCCCCGATGGATTCAAAGAGTCTTACTCCCGAGTAAACACGGCGGAACTTGGTTTGATCTTTATGCTCGCTAGCAAAAAAGTGTGTTCTCATATGCATTGCCTGATCTCAAGGGGGCACGCTTTGCTTTCTGAATTTAAAACACAGCAGTGAACTCTTTGGCCCGAGTTTAAAACGCGCGCGCGCACGATCTTGCAACTTATGGTTCAGCGTTGCGTGTTTTGCTTTCCAGGGCTTGCATTTCTTAGCCCCGCGGAGAAAACGGGGGCTTCTTCCCAAGCGCGCGTGCACAGGGCTGGGCCTTGAGAACAAGGGGTGGGGGGGCACACCATTAGGGGAGATGTTTACTGGGCTGCTCCGTCCCCACGAGCGGGCTTGCGCGTGTCGCGGCCCGCACGCGGGAGGCGCAGGCGGGGAGGAAGGCAGGCGCCGCCGCCGCCGCTCGCCGTCCGCTGGGCGGGCGATGTCTGCAGGCGGGCGGTGCCGGGGGCGGCGCCGACGGCCGCGTCCCGTCCCCGGCCGGGCAGCGAGGGAGGGACTGGTGGGAGGCAGCCGCCGCCGCCTGGCCACGGCGGCTCCGTACTCTCGACGGGCACCCAAGGAGGGCTCTGCCGTCCCCGCCTCCCCGGGAGCCGCCGGGGATGGGGAACGCCGAGAGCGGGGAGCCGGGCGGGGGCTCCGGGCTGCTGCAGCCCCCGCCGGGGAAAGTGCCCATGCCGGACCAGGGGGAGCTGGAGGAGAGATTCGCGATGGTGCTGGTGAGAGATCCCTCTTCCTTACCCCACCCCCGATCCCCTCGTTGATCCCTCGCATCCCCTTCTCGACGCCGCTGCGGGTAGATTCCGTTGCACGGCTCTCCTCGGTTGAAAAATCTCCCTAGTCCATCCTCGCTGCGGGAGGGATTCCTACCCGCCCTCTCGATAGCAACAGTTTCTCCTCCCTCTCCAACTTTTCCAGACACTTTTCCTGGCCCCCTCAGATATGGGACACCATTCTCTCGATCTCTCTCTCCCCCCCCCCCCACCTTCCGCGGGGTTTGCAGCCCTGGTGGTTGCATCCAGAATCTCCCCTTGCTGGGGTCTACAGATCTCCCACCCTGACCGGGGCTCTCTGGTCGATTCCTCCGCAGGACAGATTACTCGCGGTTGCTGAGATGTTCCGGTAGCTCCCCTTCTTCTTCACCACAAGAGTTCCCAGAAGTTCTTTCCATCTCTCTTTCACCCCGCTCTCCGTTCGTTTTCGCTAGATCCCTCAACAGGTCTCAGCTTTATAAATCTTCTTAGAGTCTATTAACTCATGATTCTGACAGATTCCTCCCCCTTTTGTGGCACCATTCTGAGTGGATCTCCCTTGTAGGGCAGTCAGCTCACACTGGGAACTTCAGCGTTATCTTGGCCCATCGCAATGGGCCAGGAATCCAAGGTCCAGTGATCCTCAGTCCTCTTCCACAGCTTTTCTCCATCTCCACATTCTGACCCATAGCATGCCTGATCCCCAGTTGAAGTGCCTTCTTCTCCAGATCCTCTTGCCTATCTGCCTTGACCTCTTCCACACTTTGATCACTCCACCCCACAGTCTGAGGTCCCATTTTTGTTCCAGTGGGTTAGCTCTTTCCAATTCCTTTGCAGCTGCATTTCAAGCATCTATATCCCCCAATTCCTTCGAAATTTTCAACCCCCCCACCAAGACTGGATTCCTGCTCCCATGCATTAGGATCCTTCTGCCGTAGAACCGTAGCATCAGCTTGCTACCCTCAGCTACCCGAATGGAGCTGCGCTTGCCATCCTTTTCCTTGGAACCATTTATCTTTCCTTGGTTGGCCTCTGATATCCCGTCCCCCTCAGTCCAGTTTCTCCTTTCGGGACCCTGTGGATGATCCCTTTATCAACCGAGAGGCCTTGTTTGCTAGTGTTGCGAACCAGTTTTGTGAGGAGTGGTACTGGCAGGAATGTGGAATACCCCAGGTGCCCCTCAGCATCACTGTACGCTGTTGGCATGCATCCTGCCAAGGGCATGTAGGTGGTGGGTTTGGTAGGGATTTAAACTCTTGTCCTTGGAAGAAGGAAGGAAGCGGACCTGGTCTGGAAAGTTATGAGGAAGACTACCTTCTTGCTTCTCCACTGTGTCCACAGAAAAGGCCACTCTTAACTTGTGGGTGAAAGGAATTAGTCTCTGATTGGATAGCTGCTAGTGGCCCAAGCTTTGCCCAGGAAGAAAGGAGGAAGAAGAAGAGGGATCAGGAAAAGAGGAGCAGAGAATATGGTCTTCCTAAGCAGGGTCTGGATGGTGCTCCTTGTTGTGAACCTTCTTGTGAGATCTGTAGAATATGCCCTCGCCCTTGGAGCAGAGTGGCTGACCTGTTTAGCCCTCCAGATGCTCTTGGGACTCTTAACTCCCATCAGCTCCAACCCTGCATGGCCAACGATTATGTGAGTGGTAATCTAACAAATCTGGAGAGCCATAAATTGTCCACACCTGCTGAAAAGGGCTTTGAGTGGGGAAATGTTCCATTTTTATGCAGGAGGCCTAAGCTTAGTGTGCCAAGCCAAGCTTTGTGATTGGGTGACTTCTGTGAATTCAAAGGATGTATTCACCTGATCATTTCACCTCTTAAAGTATTCTTATTTGTGTCTTTGTCTGTATAAGTTTGGCCTTTTGGAAGACTGGTGGTTGTGATCTTCATGCATTAGAATTTTGAGTAGAGGCTTCTGGAGGTTGAAACCAAATCAACGCAGGACTGTGACCATGCTCCTGTTTGTACATATTATCTGTTTGGGGAAGTTATCCAAAAGTGTGGTGTAATGATTGGGTAATGGATTGATCTGTGTTAATTGCTGTGATGGCAGAACTGATAGGGAGGAATTCATTCCGAAAGAATTGAAGCCGGAAGAGTAGAGAGTGGCTTTGCGATTGCTCCTTATGCAGTGGAAATTTGACCATTTTTAGAACCAGAGTTCATGCTGCCCATTTAATCATATGGAACATCCCAGTGGACGGCCCCAAGGGTTTCTTGGGAACAAAGGGACACTTCTGTGGTCATCTGTGCAAAGTCAAGTTGCCTTTCCTTCTCCGGCTTTTCCAAGGAGATTCTCTGCTTCTTGACTTTTCATAAAAGGGTTCTGACACATCGGATGTGACTCTTGATATTCAGAGGCAAGGGCTGAGCCGTTAGAGATTCTGGTTGTGTAGAGAATGCTTGGGGATTTCTGGGGGATTTTTCCCTTCTTGATTGTGGAAAGTATGTTTGTTTTTTTCAAAATTCCACTCCAGCGATGTCAGAGTGACAGGAAGCTGACAGCATGTGACACATAGTTCCCTCCTCTGTCCATTCTCCCTACAGTGGTCATGCAGCTGTTTGAATAGTTCCATTTTCACTCTGATTTGTAGGAAAAGGGGTTGTATTTCAAAAACCACATGATACAGGGTTGTTGGTAATACATTGAACGTAAGGAGCTTATACTGAGGCAGATCATTGATCCAGCCAGTCTAATACTGTCTGCTTTGAATAGCAGTAGCTTTTTGCATTAAGAACTTTTTAAGCCAGAGTTTTCATTTCTTTCTTGAAAAGAGAGCAAGTTTCTAGCTCTCATTGTTTTGAATATGTTATTGGAAGCATGTGAGCTGTGCTTTCTGAAATTTCAAAAAACAGTGTGATGTGCTAGTCATGGGACTGGGCTAAACAAGATTCCCAGTGGCTGTGGGGTTAGAACTCATGTCCGGTATAGTTCTTTCAATTCCC
The DNA here is from genome assembly GCF_965112155.1 of Podarcis liolepis. Lineage (NCBI taxonomy): Eukaryota > Metazoa > Chordata > Lepidosauria > Squamata > Lacertidae > Podarcis > Podarcis liolepis. Next base: position 5,740,873 of record NC_139555.1, read on the forward strand.
ATGACTATCAAATCAGAATATATAAAACAGTAAACATTGCAGTTATGCAAAATAGGTGAAAGTTATGCACCTTTGTGTAAATTATAATGGTTACATAATTTATTCATGCAGAATTTGAATTCAGTAGATGCAAAATTGTAGGAATTTTTATTTGGTATTTTGAGTATGAATGTGCGGACTATTCGTAGCCCTGGGCAAAGGTGGAACAGTCTGCATTCATGAAAGTATCAATCTTAATAGCCAAAGGCATGAAGAAGAAGAAATCCATGTTATGTTCCTGTATATTCACAGAGGCATTCATCATTCTGATACTGGTGATTTATGATTTAAGCAGATGTATAGTACTTTTTTTTGCCTTCCCTGGGGCAGGATTAAGCATTATGCTATGTACGTGGTTGCAGAGGAAGGCACATATCAGAGCTCTATCTGTAGTGTAATTTGAGAGCCCAACTGAGTCTGTATCGGCCAACAATAAAACTTTCCCATTGTGCTACAGTGCTGAAGCAGCTAGTGATAAATCAGATGGATCTACTCTCCAATCTAGGTGCAATGTAGTTGGTCCGCTGTCCATTCCAGTTTTGGTGCACCAGTCCTGGCATAGACGCTGCATCCAGTTCCCCAGTTCTTATTGCTGCTATCGACGGGTCAGAACTTTGGAGTTATGGAAAAGCAATGATCGCATCTGCTCTCCTGTTCGCTTCCGCAGAGGTTCTGTAATATTCCCTGCAGTCCATAACATGGTGTCTCGTCTCTAATTCCGTAATGTAGGGCAAATGGTTGTACGCTCCGCTCAAGTGAAGTATATGGTGGTGGTAAAGGTAAAGGGGCGCCTGACCGTTAGGTCCAGTCGCTGATGACTCTGGGGTTGCAGCACTCATCTCGCTTTACTGGCCGAGGGAGCCAGCATACAGCTTCCGGGTCATGGGGCCAGCATGACTAAGCCGCTTCTGGCGAACCAGAGTAGCACACGGAAACACCATTTACCTTCCCGCCGGAGCGGTACCTATTTATCTACTTGCACTTTGACGTGCTTTCGAACTGCTAGGTTGGCAGGAGCAGGGACCGAGCAATGGGAGCTCACCCCGTCGCGGGGATTCGAACCGCCAACCTTCTGATCAGCAAGTCCTAGGCTGTGTGGTTTAACCCACAGCGCCACCCGCGTCCCTATGGTGGTAGTAACCTGCCCTAGATGAGGGACAGAAGGACCTTGGGGGTAGCATTTAACTAAATTTTACTCCTAGTAGACCCACTGGAATTAATGGACCGAACTTAGTCATGCTTATAATGTCATTTGGTTTGTTCTAAGTAAAACTGTGGTTGACTTCCATCCCAGATGTACTACCTTGCCCCTGCAGTATAGGTTGAGATGGAAGACAGAAAAACACCCTTCCCCCATGTGCACAATGCTGTGCTAGATCATGATGTAATGTAGCACAGGGAGGGCTTCAGGGCAGGAGGGGGTGTGATAGCCCCAGACATGTCCACCTCCTTTGTTGCCCTCCCCCTTCCAAGCACTGGATATCAATTATATGTCTACCTAATTTCATTGTAGACCGGAGAGGTGGGTGAGGAAACTGTGGTGAGAGAGGCGGGAAGATATCGCCCAAAGTTACACACTTGACAGACTGTCAACAGCTATGTGTAAGTCAGGCCACACAGGGCCACCATCTTGGGTAGACCAGCAGGTTGCACTAGCAGGCTGAGGTGCTGTGATGTTTGAGAGAAGCATAACTTGTGATTGGTGGTGATGCAAGTTAAAAGAAGGAAGGGAAGATTCCCAAGGGATCATTGAAAATGCTTGAAAATCTACTTGGGACTTCCATATGATTTCACCCATGTATTTAACCAACTGGGAAACATTCTGTTGAAAACAACCTGAGAATCGCATCTTGAATTTTGAGGTCAAATCGCAAATTAAAAACCAGATTTTTAAATTGTATTTTGAATTATTCTGTGTTATGAGACCTGACCAATATTGTGCTTTGAACTGGATAGCTTTGGAGGTGGGAATAAGGACTGGGGAGTCAACCCGCTCTTTCAGTTCCTTAAAAAGGATGCAGAAGCTGTGGCCCTCCAGACATGGCTGCACTTCATCTCCCATCAGCCCTAGCCAGCATAGCCAATGGTTAAGAATGATGGGAGTGGTAGTCCCAACACCATCTGAAAGTCCAGCAACATCTCCCCAGCCCTATTTTAAAGTGGATTGCCAGCTGGCCTCCTTGAACAACCACCACCAGTCTCCCCACCCATTTCGCCTTCCTCCTGTGGGCAGCTGAAGGGTCCAGCTGGTCCCCATTATGAAGCCTGGATTGTTCTTCCAATTGCAGATTCCTTCATTATCAGCCAATTTAAAGTGCCACATCACTGGGAGGGTTATCATAATATTGTTTGTGAATTGTATTGTCTGCCATTTACTTTCTTGAGTACAGTTTAAGATTCTGGAACTGACCTTTAGAGTCGTGAAAGGCCTGGGCCCACCCTTCCTTTGGGAGAAAACCTTCCCTCTCCTGCCCTTTGAAATGGGCTGGGAAAGCCATCTTTTTAAATGTCATTCAACAAGCGGTGACATTTGTGGGGGCCGGGAGTGTATTTTGCTGGACCTATGAAATTTCTTTACCCAGTGAGGCCTGCAAACACCTTATCATCTTTAAAACATTTTTAGTTCCCAAAGCTTTAAACACGCCTCTCAAAACTGAGTTATAGATATATAGACGATCGATAGATAAGAGATTTTTAATAATTTAGTTGTGTAATTTTAGGCTGTTGCAGACAGCCAAAATCATGAGGGATGCTGAAGGCCTTGTCTCAAGTAGTGAATCTGAACTGCAACTAAGGATTGGTTTTACTGTGGCATCAAAGTTCCCTCCCATCGAGAACCTTTCTCCCGGAGATGGTACTTTTCTAGCTGGAGAAGATTTTTGGACGGAGGAGACCTCCACCTATACTCAGAAATAGTATAGCACAGGCAAAGATTTGAGAATAGGGGCTAGTGTAGGTTTGGGGATAACATCTTGCCAGCGGGTTGAATCCTGAGCTCCATCAGCTGCTCCCATGGGCCACTTTGGCAGGTGGGTTTGCAGAGTGTGGTCTCAATTGTTTCCTTCCTTTGCAACTCAGCAAAGACCTGTCCTACCCAGAGCCTTTTTCCTGCAGTGGCACAACCAGGTAAGGTAAAGGTAAAGGGTCCCCTGACCATTAGGTCCAGTCGTGGCCAGCTCTGGGGTTGCGGCGCTCATCTCGCTTTATTGGCTGAGGGAGCCGGCGTACAGCTTCCGGGTCATGTGGCCAGCATGACAAAGCCGCTTCTGGCGAACCAGAGCAGCGCACGGAAACGCCGTTTACCTTCCCGCCAGAGTGGTACCTATTTATCTGCTTGCACTTGACGTTCTTTTGAACTGCTAGGTTGGCAGGAGCAGGGACCGAGCAACGGGAGCTCACTGTGTTGCGGGGAATCGAACGGCCGACCTTCTGATCGGCATGCCCTAGGCTCTGTGGTTTAACCCACAGCGCCACCCTCGTCCCGGCACAACCAGGTGCCTGTGAGAACCAATAGCCCTCCGAACATTGTTTCCCAGCAATTAGTATTCGGAGACCTTGGATCCTGGAAGGTAGCCTGTAGCCATGAGTAGCGGCCATGAATAACTTTATCCTCTCATGCACACAGATGCCCTGCCTCCAACATCCTTGGGCAAACTGGCTGCTTCTTATATCTTTGTGCGATTACCATGAAGGTCTGGAGGCTTCCCCCGCACCCTGAATGTAGTTAGAAACCTCTCCTCAAACAGGAACTCTGGCTTCTCAGGGTTTTTGATTGTGGGGGCAGTTTACAAGTGTGCACAAACAGGTGTTTTTTTAAAAAAGGCTTCCTGACCTTTGACTAATGATCTTGCACCTCGGGATGTTGTGACATGGCTTGTGACCTCTGCCCCCGGTTTAACCCTTCACATATTCAGGCCGGTGCCTGAACACGGTTTAAGAATGTGCCCAGTTCCCTTTTAAAGCCTTAATAATTATTTTATTTATACCCCATCCATCTGACTGGGCTGCCCTAGCCACTCTGGGCAGCATTCAATATAATAAAAACAGTATGCACCAAACATTAACAACTTACTGATACAGGGCTGTCTTCAGATATCTTCTAAAAGTTGTGTAGTTGTTAGTCATCTGACGGGAGGGCGTTCCACAGGGCAGATGCCGCTACCAAGAAGGCCCTGTGCCTAGTTCCCACTAACCTCACTTTTCGCGGTGAGGAAACGGCCAGAAGGCCCTTGGAGCTGGACCTCAGTGTCCAGGCTGAATGACGGGGGTGGAAACACTCCATCACATCTCATGGCAGCAAATTCCACAGCCAAGGTGCCCGCTGTGTGGAAAAGTACTTCCTTTTGTCTGTCCTAAATGTCCCACTGTTCAGTTTCATTGGGTGGCAGGGAGAAATATTCACTCTGTCCACTGTCCCCATAGCTCCAAAATTTGCTCTCAGACTGTTGCTGTAGCCCCCTAATCGTTTGGGTTGCCCTTTTCTGTACCTTTTGCAGCTCTACAATATTTCTCTCTCACACACACCCCTCCCAAAAGGTGTGGCAATCAAAACTATACCTATTCCAAGTGTGGTCAGACTGTAGATTCAAAGCATGGGATTCGCTCCCCACCCCCAGCCGCTGTACACTGGGTTGACCTCCAATATCCCTTTCATATAACACCGGTATTGAAAGACCTGCAGTGACTCCCAGTACGTTTCCGAGCACAATTCAAAGTGTTGGTGCTGACCTTTAAAGCCCTAAACGGCCTCAGTCCACTATACCTGAAGGAGCGTCTCCACCTCCATCGTTATGCCCGGACATTGAGGTCCAGTGCCGAGGGCCTTCTGGTGGTTTCCTCGCTGCGAGAAGCCAAGTTACAGGGAACCAGGGAGAGGGGCTTCTCGGTAGTGGCACCCGCCCTGTGGAACGCCCTCCCACCAGATGTCAAAGAGAAAAATAACTACCAAACTTTTAGAAGACATCTATTATTATTACAGTGGTACCTCGGGTTACAGATGCTTCAGGTTACAGACACCGCTAACCCAGAAATAGTATCTCGGGTTAAGAACTTTGCTTCAGGATGAGAACAGAAATCGTGCTCCGGCGGTGCGGCAGCAGCAGGAGGCCCCATTAGCTAAAGTGGTGCTTCAGGTTAAGAACAGTTTCAGGTTAAGAACGGACCTCCGGAACGAATTAAGTACTTAACCTGAGGTACCACTATATTTCAAAGTCATTCCCTGTCAGTTCAGGTCCTATGATTGTATCTGTGAAGTTGGGATTCTTTGCCACATCTTAAACCACATTTGGCATTTTATTACCAATTCATTCAGTTTGGTGTGAACCTTTTGGATCTCTTTGTCATCCCTTTTAATTTTCCCCACCATGAATAATTTGGTATTGTCAGCAAAGATGACTGCAGCAATGCACAACCCTAATGTTTTGGAAGAAAACAAAAAGCATTATTCTCAATACAGAACTCGGGGGGGGGGGGAAGAGTGTCCTTATCCTGGGGCAAGGGGAGATGGCTTGCTAAAAGGCAAACAGATCTGACCCATGGGCTATAATCCGCTGGGAAGATCTTTACAGGTCCGTTTTAAAAGAACAGGTCTGCATTTTAGCAAGGCTCATACAGAATTTCCCCAGGAATTGTATTCTCCGGAAGTCAGTGAAGGATGTGGAGTGCCATTTGGCTTTAACCCCTCAAGCGCCAAAACCCCTTGGCTGACCCTGGGTGCAAGAACATTTTTGTGTGTCTCCTTTGAAAGGGTATGTGTGTAGAATTATGGGAGAGTGCCAGATCACATTTATGCAAAGTTGAAATCTCCAAAGGCTCAAATTAAAATGGAATGAGGTGATTGATACTTCTCTACACTTTAGATTCACGCTTCGAGTAGCTGTAGTTTGTAAAGTTCATTTTAGCAACTATAAAAGCTAAAACAGTGGCCGGTCTTTTCCACAGAGGAGCAAAAAAACCCCCATGCAAAATAGAGGCTGCGATCCACCTTATACCTAGACCAGGGAAAACCCATTATTACTCGTTGTGATCAGTTGTCTTTTAAACTTTAACTCTCAAAGCTTACAGCACAGTATGCAAGTTCTGTCTCTGTTCTCCTACTTCCTTGCTTTTTCTCTCTCGGCTTCATTTAAAAAAATATATAAAAAATATTATTATTAAAGGAAAAGAACCCAAGGAGAAACCTTATTCAATGGAATCCAGCTGCCTGGCTGGGTTGTGTTTCAGAATTTGGACTTCCGGTTTGGGATTTCAAAGGGAGCTGTCTCTGGCAGGGGACTGAATTTCCCACACAGCCATAGACACAATTACTAAGGGGATGGCGTAATAGAAGCATATGGCATCCCTCCCCGTGCAGTTAATTCCGTACAACGCTGGGTAGAAAAAGGGTGGAAATAGCTATCGGTTTCCTCTTGGCATTCTTCCAGCAGGAGAGAGAAGCTCGTACATCTTTGCAGCGTCCCATCTGGAAGAAACACCCAGGGCTTTATTCTGGCAGGGGGACTTGAATTCCTTCCTAGTCAGAGGGGGAACGGAAACTGACGTTGAGGGGGAATAGCAGACCGCAGCCTCCCAAGCAACCCAGATAGACTCCCCGCAAAGCAAGCGGAGTCGTCCAACGAGGGGACCGGTTTGGAAGAGCTGCCCAGTTGGGTGGGTTGCCAAGTCTCAACGGAGACCCAAACGCTTAGGCCTCATTACGGATTGCAGTCACATTGCATCACTTCCCTGGAAACAGCATCTCATCGAGGGGGAGGGCTTACTTTCGGAAACTTTATTCCACAAAAGATGGGAGCCTTTGCTAGGGTAGGGGGCTGGGGGACGAGCCAGGGAGCCCTGCCCCTGAGAGGACAGTGCTGTGGGTTAGGCTGAAGTGGGAAGGTGGGTTTACTGGCACTCTGCTCTAGCCATGCGGATACCCTGCTTGGAGGATGCTGGCGAGACTGTACCTTGTGGTTGCTTAGCAACCACAGCCTATCCTGGAGCAGGCAAAATGGCTGCCTAGGCTTAGGATGAAGCTGGTCACGGGCAAGAAATGGTGCATGAAGCAGGGCAAGAGTTCTGTATCTAAATCAGGGGCTTGAAGGAGGGGAACTTGTGAGTTCCAGTGTGGGAGGATGGGAGCTAAGAAACTTGGCTGCAGATTTTACAAATGAAGCCCCCCTCGGGCGTCCCGTCATTGAATGCTTCAATCTGCCACCAACATGTTGTGAGGGTGTAATTAACGCTTGAAAAATAGCAATTGAGGAATAATTAGAAAGCAGCTGCAACTAATTCCAGGCTTGCAATGCTTTGGCTCCTCTGTTTGGATCTTTGGCGAAAATGTTTCGAACAATGGGGAGGGTGGTGGGGAAGAACCCTGATGTTTAAAAAGCAGTACAGCCTAATTGTTGCTTGTTCTTTTCTGAACACTGTTTGAAAAGTAAAGCTGCTGTCATGCTTCTATTGTCTGTTAGTTGTTAGCCATGCTAGAAATACTTGCATTGGAGGATAGGGCATGAGTTTGTGGAATTAAAAAAAATATAAACTTGCCCAAGTTTTGCCTTGTAATAAATTGTGAGGTTGTGTTGCCTCTTCCCAGTGCTGGGTTTTAGAGCTTTGGGGAGTGTAGAGCAAAATCCTGGCTCCCATTCCCAGGCTGTCTTTTAGCATTGCCACTTGTTTCTGGCAGGGCTACTGTAGCTTCAGCAGACAGACATCCAACAGGTACAGCATCTTCCCTAGTGTTTGAAGGTGTGGGGATAAAAATCTGTGGATTTTTTATATCTTTCTACAGCAGTTGATGGTACTTTTCCTGGGTGATTCTTTGGTGGTCAAGCACTTGTGAGGGGGCAGAAGGGAGATTTAAGAGTTTGAATCACCTTAGACTTTTATACTGGCTTTGAGAAATCTTTTTTGTATTGTGTATTTGAATTTTATTTTTGTAAGTTGCTTGGATATGTCTTGTGGAAAGCGATCAATAAACAAAACGCATAAATAATGCTTGCCCTGCAGCTGTTTAATGGCACAAATGCTTTGCCCCCCCCCCCAAAGTGGAATAAAAAGACATGCGGACTTTTATTTGGAACCACAATATAGCTGGCCTTTCATTTCTTTAACCCATACACCATCTAAGACTCACATCGGTATGCAGAATTAGATACTATTCTCATTGTCCTAATCAGATACCTTAGTTTAGCAAGCCAAAATGTCATTTTAACAGGCAGTCCATGTTTTCTAAACACATATAATGTGAGAGATTATGCAAATGCAGTTTATCTGCAGGCCTTTTAACAACAGCAATATCATCACCATCATCAACAACAACAACATTTAGATGCCTCCCATCTGACTGGGTTTCCCCAGCCACTCTGGGCGGCTACCAGCAGAATATTAAAAACACAATAAAACATCCAACATTAAAAACCAACTGATACAGGGCTATCTTCAAATGTCTTCTAAAAGTTAAATAGTTGTTTATTTCCTTGACTTCTGATGGGAGGGTGTTCCACAGGGCTGGCGTTACTACCAAGAAGACCCTCTACCTCGTTCCCTGTAACTATATTTACTGTTTCCAAGATACATTTTGAAGGAATATGGAGGTGCTTTTATTTGGCAATTACTGGGAAATTAGAGGGTTATGGAGATTCAGCCCTCGGATGCCATAGGTTTTGGCCAATAAGTAACAGCCTTTGGCAGGACTGTATATGTTCTGGGCTGCTAAAAAAAATGAAGAGTTCTGAATCAAGAACCTCTCAGTCATGCAAGTTTGTGTATGTTTGCTTATTTTACAACTTTTTTTCCTTCCACTGGCTAAAGAAGGGATAAGGAATTGCACGTGCCTCTGAAACCTCACATCTCCGCCATATGAAAGTCCACTTAGTTCTCTCCATGGCTCCTTAGATTTCACCAGGCACATTCCAGCCTAGTTTTTGCAGTCTTGGGGAACAGAAGCTTGCTTCTTCCCCCCCCCCAAAAAAAAGGAAAGCTGAGATTAATGGGACATAGAATTCTGTGTCAAAATACCAACATCTACACATGTCCCATGCATTTGTAGGATGCCCATGGCTGAGAGAGGGGGAGGGTGGGGAGCAGAACGGATCCTGAAACTCCACTTCCTGGCCCTTATGTTACACCAGACATTGATTGTGTCATGTTTTGAAGCCACAGGACTAGAAACTTAGTATGAAAGAAAATCAAAATTCTTCTGATGCCACCAAACATCAAAATCCAAGACAGTTTGAGCCTACAACAGTGTTTTTCAACCTTTTTTTGGGCAAAGGCACACTTGTTTCATGAAAAAAATCACGAGGCACACCACCACTGTGTGCGGAGAGGGAGATGTCAGAGCTCCGCTGCTCTCTATGGGGAATCGGATGAGAGCGGACCGCCTGTCCGCTCTCATCCGATCCCATCCGATCTGATCCCCACCCAGGATGGATGGGAAATAGGGTGGACACAGTCCGGCGCCCGCCTAGTGGGTGAAAATGTGACTTTTTTTTTAATCTTTCGAATTTTTCAATTTTTCCCACAGCACACCAGGCAACATCTCGCGGCACACTAGTGTGCCGCGGAACAGTGGTTGAAAAACACTGGCCTACAACACCAATTCTGGTCCAGCTGTGCTGGCTAATGGTTGCTGGAAGAAGAAGAGTTTGGACTTGATATCTTGCCTTTCACTCCCCTTAAGGAGTCTCAAAGCGGCTAACATTCTCCTTTCCCTTCCTCCTCCACAACAAACACTCTGTGAGGTGAGTGGGGCTGAGAGACTTCAGAGAAGTGTGACTAGCCCAAGGTCACCCAGCAGCTCCATGTGGAAGAGTGGGGAAGCGAACCCGGTTCACCAGATTACGAGTCCACTGCTCTTAACCACTACACCACACTGGCTGGACTTCGGGAAGGAAGCGTAGGGACTCTGACAGGGTCCTTGAGTCCTCCCACCTCCTTTCCGAAGCCTAGTTAGTGCTTTCCCAGCTTTGGGAAGGAGGTTGAAGTGCTATAGCACCCTGCCAGGGCTTCGTGCCTGCTTCCCAAAGCCCAGAGCCTCGCTTAGCTGGCTTTCGGAAGGCAATGTTGGGGAGGGGAGGGAGCATCAGATTTTGGCTTTGCTTCCCCCCTTACATGCAGCAAGACAGTGCGCAGCCCACAGGTTCCATGTCAAAGTGCTCTTGTGGCCCGCTTGGTCTGAAAAGTTGGGCTGCCCTGGTCTAGAGCAGTGTTTCCCAACCTTTTTTGGGCAAAGGCACACTTGTTTCATGAAAAAAATCTCGAGGCACACCACCATTACAGCCCGGTGACGTCAGCGCGCAGCGTCACACCGGGAGGGACATGAATTGCTAGCAAATTACATAATCACCTCCTTGAGGGCTGGCTCATCTTCTCCGAAGGCAGAACCCCATTAATTAACAGCACAGACTCACACCATAGCCAAGACGAGGGGGGGAAACCTCAGTCATGCACAGTCATGCACATGTGGGGGCTAAATGAGGACGAAGACCGGGCAGAGAGCAGGGTTCAAATCACCCCACCTGGCCAGGACAATCCCTGGGTGCTCCCTTGGGCCACTCGCCTGACCCACCTCGCAGGGCTGTTGTTGCAAGGATAACACGGGGAGAACCACGCGCGCCCCCGGGAGCTCCTTGGAGGAGAAAGCGGGCGATGAATGCAATGCACGAAATATATGAGAGGCGACCAGGTTTTGCAGGTGAGGGGCCCCCGCCAGCCTCCGCTTCCAACACCCGGCGCAACGACGCCGAAGTTTCCCCCCGGGCTCGGCTCGGGGAGCAGCGCTGCTCCCCCCCGGCTCCCCTTCGCCCTCCCGGCTCTCTCTGCCGCCCACTGGGGACCCCCCTCACCTGCCAAGTCCGGAGCGCCGGTGGAAGTTGCATGCATGCATGCAGGGCGCCGTGTTGCCATTGCATTGCACTGCACTCCATGCAACGCCTGCACGCATGCATTGCCTTGCACGCACGCCAAGGGGTCTCCCCGCGGTCCGATGCGTCCCCTCCAGCGCGGATGCAGCATTGCAAAAATAAAAACCCCTCGACGCAGCCCTACCTGGGGGGCAGCCTCCGCCTCCGCCGCTCCGCCTCCGCGGGGATCCCCGGGCTCCATCCTGCCGCCCGATCTCCGCGGGGGCGCAGGCAGGCTGCGCGGGGTCTGTGCGGAAGAGCCCCTGCCCGCCCGGCCGCCGCCGCTGCGCTCATTCCATGGCCGAGAGAAGAGCGCTTCAAACAAAACGCCCGGCCCGCCAGGCCACGCTGGGAAACGTAGTTCGCGCACCCCGCGTGGGCGCAGAGCCCAAGGGCGAGGGGACTACGGATCCCGGCAGCCCCCGTGCCGGGGACGGAGGGGGAGAGGCCGGGTGCAGGGATGGAGGGACGGGTGGGCGAGCGAGTGAGTGAGTGAGTGGCAGCCGCCAAGCCTTGGCCGAGAGCCAGGAAGGGCCTCCCCGGAGGAGGAGGAGGAGGAGGGAGGCGCAGAGCGGGAGGGAGGGAGGGAACCCCAGGGGTCATCTAGTGACGGCGCCCCAATCGAAAATTTGACTTTAAAAAAAAAATCTTTCGAATTTTTTAATTTTTCCCGCGGCACACCAGGCAACATCTCGCGGCACACTAGTGTGCCGCGGAACAGTGGTTGGGAAACACTGGTCTAGAGGATGCTGAGCAAAATGGACCAAGCCGGCTTCTCCAGTTTCTGATGCAATATAAGGCTATTTCATAGGTTCAGTTGTTGCGGTTGAAGCTGCTGCTAAAGGCAGAGCTCAACGAGACAATTTGAGTACAGTGGTACCTCCAGCTGTATCCCAAAAATTCCGTAACCAGAGGACTGCTTCTGTGCACGCACATGCCGCAGCCGTAACCTGAAGATTCCGTAACCTGGAGGTTGTGCAACACAAGGTACGACAGTGCAGTCGAACCTTGGTTTGCAAACTTAATCCGTTCCGGAAGTCCGTTCTTAAACCAAAATCATTCTTATACTGAGGCGCTCTTTCCCTAATGAGGCCGCCAGTGCCCTTCCACCATTCAGATTCCGTTCTTAGACCGAGGTAGAGTTCTCAAACCGGGACACTATTTCCGATTTTGCGGCGCTTGTAAACCAAATTGTTCTCAAACTGGACTGTTCTTAAACCGAGGTTCCACTGTACTAAGAACCTTAGAGGAGAATGACTGTGCAAGGCCATTGTTTGAGATGGTATTTGTATGGTGCATCCGGAGTTCCAACAGCGGTAGATTAATGCATGTGGCACATGATGTGTCAACCTTACTCAATCTAAGGAGGTTTGGGCATTGTCAGGGCTTGAAAGGGAGAAGCCTGGAGAACCATGTGCACATTGACAAACTATACATTCAATATCTATATTGTGGTATGAAGTTAGCAGGACTGGAGAAATCTGTTTTGCAGCCCCATCTGTGAGCTTTCCCAGGAAGGGAAGAATCAAGACCAGAACAGATGCAAATAATGATTTTGCATGGGGCTTACGTTTGTCCTTTAATCCAACACTGTTGATGATCACACTCACCGCACAGATGCCATCACTGATAATTACCCTCTTGCAGAGCCCATGGTGTGTTGATACCCAGGCCTAGTTACCGGTCGATGCTAGCATTCAGTTCTTCCACAACACACAACTTTGCACCACGTGCAAAACAGAATGACTGCAATTTGTAGGTTGCAGGGGGTGGCTCGGAGGACGGACAACACAAGTTGGTGTGATTAAGTTGACGATTAACCCATGATGTGCATTAAGAGGGATGGGTGGAGTAAGAATATAGTGGAATAATCATCTAACGACTGCATAGCTTACAGCAGGGGTAGCTGACGTCATGCCCTCCAAATGTTGCTGGACTACAACTCCCATCATCCCTGACCATTGACCACACTGGATAGAGCTGGTGGCAGTTGGAGTCCAGCAACAACTGGAGGACACCACATTGACAACCCCTGGCTAACCTGTGAGGTAGCCAATCATGGCAAATTTTGGAGGTGAGGTCTTTAAAAAGAGGCTCCAAATAAGTGGATTAATTCATGTTGGAAGCTAGGGCCGTGGAAGAGTGGAGGAGAAATTCCATTTGGTTCCTATTTTAATATGTAATCTAAAATCCACCTTTCTCTTTAAATTTGCACTTTTCTGAACATTGCAGTGTAGTTTGCCAACCAAAAGAAGTGCACAAAAATGTGTGTATTAGGGAAAACCGCCTATATAAACTGCATCTATGTGGAAATAACATACAAACATGCATTACTGTTATGTGAAATGTGTGTTTTAGGCAAACTGGCATACAGAAAATGTTGGCGAATTTTGGAGAGGACTTAAACTGATGCAGAAATGCGGGAAATGAGAAACTGGGAGAAATCAAAATTGACAGATGCTTCCCTCCCTCCCTAGGGCTGTATCTGCATTAGTATGTTTGAATTCCGCCCAGTTCAAACTTATGGACTCACTGTTAAGACCATTTTCATGGAAGACAATTTTACTCGGCTACGAGTGATTGCCGAAGAAGAAGTACAGTGGTAGCTCGGGTTACAGATGCTTCAGGTTACAGACTCTGCTAACTCGGAAATAGTACCTCGGGTTAAGAACTTTACCTCAGGATGAGAACAGAAATGGTGCTCTGGCGGCGCGGCAGCAGCAGGAGACCCCATTAGCTAAAGTGGTGCTTCAGGTTAAGAACAGTTTCAGGTTAAGAATGGACCTCCAGAATGAATTACATTCTTAACCCGAGGTACCACTGTATGTTTGAAGGGCAAAAAGAACCCATTGGCCCTAAGCATCTTTGTTATGTGTTTCCTGTTTATGGGGGATGCACTTGCCAGAGGAAGGCATGTGGCTTCTCTGTGAGTCACATCTTCCATTTTCCCGAAATTTATCCACACATGGAGGGGTCCATAGATTCTGGATCATAAGAGATGACATTCTGTGTTATAACTAAATTGATTCCCCCATGCTTATCACTTTGAACAAACTGCAAAACCTGGATTTGATGGCAAAGAGGTATGGGGAGCAGGCAGGAGGTAGTTTAGGATGTATGGACAGGAGGAAATAGCCAGGAAGCCTTTGCTTCACAGCATAACATCTGCACTAGAGAAAAGATTTGCTTTCCGTTTCCCTGGAAATCCCAAAGGCCAGCTTTTGCTTGCCGGTGATTTATGAAAGAAAAAAACTTTGTTGCCATAACTAAACACAGGCAGATTTAGTTCGGCCCTGTTTTTTAAGGGGCTAACCCTACACATGATGTGCAAAATTGTGCAGTGGAGCCCGGGCAGTGTTTATTGTTGTTGCTTTAAATGAAAACCAGCTTGGGGAGGGGATGATTCTGAGTGGAGAAGCAGTGTGTGCATGCGTAATGCTTTCTCCATGCACCAAAACAGCCCCCCACAAACTATTTTCTTATGCGTGCACACAAAATGTTAGTCATACATAGAATTCACCTGCTGAAATAAATGAACTTAAGTCCATTGATTTCAGTGGGGCTGCTCTGAGATCACCTTTAGCCTGTGATGGAGCCAAGATGCCCCCTATAACTTTTGGGCACACTCATTTGCTTACTCCGACAGTGGCCCTCCAAAGGGGCCATTGGTCACTGATGGAATGTGTGCTTTGTATACCTCAGGCGCAGACTCAATCTCTGGTATCTCCAGCTAAAGGATCTTGGGTAGCAGACCTGGGATTGCCAGCTGCACAAGACCTTTGAGAGCCACTGTTACTCAAATGAGACAGTCCTGGGCTGCAGTGAAACTTGGTTTAAGGCACCTTCATTCATTCAAAACCACACAGCTGGCGCAACAGGAGTGCATGTGCCTGACAAGTATACCAGTAAGGGCACACATACTGTTTCATCACATTCCCACGTTATGTTGGATGTACACCCAAGCAAAATTGTCCATGTCTGAAGCAGCTCTTCAGAGCCTTTCTTGACACGCCTTGAATGTGCGCTCCCCTTTTGCCCAGTTTTCAACAGATGGCCACAATGCCGAATCCACCAATCTAAAAATACTGTTTTGGCAGCGTTGCACTTGAAATAAGGGATGCCGATTGCCGTGATGTTCTGGAATAAGGGGCAACCTTTTACCATTAAGGGCCAGAATGTAAAAGAGCAGTTAAAACTGGCATTTCTGGTGCATGCCTGAACCCCTGGGCTTTCAAATTCTCGATATCATATTTGCAGCCTGCCTTCTATTCAAATTGCTGGGGGTGGGGAGAACAGCTTTTATGTGTGCATGTGTTTTTAAAGCAAAGGAAATGCCGACTTGTGTGGCGTGAGCGGAACAGGACCACAAAGGCCGGAAACACAGGCGCATGGGCTAATGCTTGAGACGCTTCTGGCAGTATCAGCTGCAGGGATAGTTGCAGACCTAGGCATGCCTGCTAGAAGAAAGCCAGTCCTGTTACACTGAGTGGGTCTCACACCTTCAAAGGTGTCTTTCAGGTTGGGCTGCTAAAGTGGGAAAGGAGATCTCTGCTCATGGTTGATGTTCTCAAAGAGGGGTGGTCCTCCAGAAACGTTGCTGGACTGGTCTCACAGATCTACAATGGTCAGAAATGATGGGAGTTGGAATCCAGCCTTGTATGGAGGGCTGCAATCCCCCCTCTCCACCGTTTTAAGATCATTCTGAAACCACGGGCAAACAAAGCTTTGTGACTCAGGGTGAGATGATGAGGGTGCAGTCTCAGGGATTATCTGATGATTTTCGGAATACAAGAATTGTTGTGCTGGGATCTGACTGATGGTCTGCCCAGAACAGATCACTAGCAAATGTTTTTCAAACAGTAGCTAGTCAGATATCAGTGGGAAGTTCACAAGCAAAGGATCATAACCCTGTCTAGCCCTGCTGTTAATCCCCTAGGGAGGTGGCCAGATGCAAAAGAGAATAGCATCCTATGCCTTTAACAATGGTGAAAAAGAGGGTTTTTTCTCTCTGCAGGTGCAGCTACACATGCAGAGATGTCTCTGCTGAAATTCCCTCTTCTATATCTATTAAAGCAGGGAGGGGAAAGTGGTGGGCCCTCAACACTGGCTAGGGTTGACGGGACTTTGAGCCCACCAACAACATCTGGAGGACTACAGCTTCCTCCTTGCTGTGTTAAAGGAATAGGTATCTGCAGCTTTCTTTTGCATCTGGTTAGAGCTGCTCAGTTGCAACTCAAGTTCCCCCCTTTACATTTTCTGCCACTGTATTTTGGGACCTGCTATGGATATATCACACAACAAGCTAGCCAGGGAGAGGACATCTATGTGGGCAAATATTCCGGGAAAGAAAGGGTAGGAAAAGCCACAGTCACCCTGTGTTGTGTCTTGGACCCACTTAAAAGCAAATGGAAGAATTGCTGGTTTGCAATCCAGGAATGCTATATATGGACACGCCAGTCATTGGGCTTTGTCCACTGTGAGCATACTTGCCTTTCAACAAGGAGGTTGCGCTTTTGGCAACCGTGGCCATTAGTTCTGTGCTTTCTTGCTTGTGGCTATCAAACTGCCCTGTGGCAACAACTTTCTTAAAAATCCCACAGCAGTGGTTCCTAGTTGAGTTGGGGAGTGGCTGATCCACAGCCCTGGATCTTCTACTCTGTTCTGCACCCCTTCCAACCAACACTCACATGCCTCTCCAGACACATCTTCTGGCTGATTTTCTAGACACTGCTGCTATACCTTCGCCATCTGAGCTGTTAATGGAAGAGTGCATTGCTAGCCAAACAAGCCCTTACTTTGTCAGGGAGGTTGGACCTGTGGCCCTCCAAATGCTGTTGCCCCACAGCTCGCATCATCGTTGGCCACTGGCTATGTTGGCTGGGGCTGATGGGAGCTGAAGAATGCCTGGAGGGTTACAGGTTCCCCGCCCTGTCTTGGCTCCAGTAGTTCCACATAGAATCATAGAGTTGGGAGAGACCACAAGGGCCATTGAGTCCAACCCCCTGCCAAGCAGGAAACACCATCAGAGCACTCCTGACATATGGGTGTCAAGCCTCTGCTTAAAGACCTCCAAAGTAGGAGACTCCACCACACTCCTTGGCAGCAAATTCCACTGCCAAACAGCTCTTACTGTCAGGAAGTTCTTCCTAATGTTTAGGTGGAACCTTCTTTCTTGTAGTTTGGATCCATTGCTCCGTGTCCGCTTCTCTGGAGCAGCAGAAAACAACCTTTCTCCCTCCTCTATATGACATCCTTTTATATATTTGAACATGGCTATCATATCACCCCTTAACCATGTGAGCACGTAAAAGCCAATCCTTGCCAGCATCACAGTAAACCTATCTGAACGCTTGAATCAGCTACAACCCTTCTAGCCCTTGGAGAAAAGCTTTAGGAGACAACTGATATTTGTTGGGGGCGCGGGTGGCGCTGTGGGTTAAACCACAGAGCCTAGGACTTGCCGATCAGAAGGTTGGCGGTTCGAATCCCCACAACGGGGTGAGCTCCTCTTGCTCGGTCCCTGCTCCTGCCAACCTAGCAGTTCAAAAGCACGTCAAATTGCAAGTAGATAAATAGGTACCGCTCTGGCAGGAAGGTAAACGGCGTTTCCGTGCACTGCTCTGGTTCGCCAGAAGTGGCTTAGTCATGCTGGCCACTTGACCCAGAAGCTGTACGCTGACTCCCTTGGCCAGTAAAGCGAGATGAGCGCCGCAACCCCAGAGTCGGCCACGACTGGACCTAATGGTCAGGGGTCCCTTTACCTAATATTTGTTGAGGCAACATTAAGGCTCAACTTCAGCCTGATCCATGGCTGCTTACACGTGGGATGGGCAGAATCTGTCAGTTTTGGTGTCTCTCAGTTTCTCATTTTTCCAATCTTCAGTTCAGTTCTCCACTTTTCCACATCAGTCTGAGATTTTCTTTTTAAAGAAAAAAGTCCCTTTAAATAGTTATCAGCATCTTTAATTTCTCTACATATATACACGCTTGCAGTTTTCCTTAACATACACATTATTGCAAAGTGATTTACCCCAATGCAGTGCATCCCTCCCCCTGCTAATATATGTATCTCTATGCACATTTTACCCCAGTTTTGCAAAATTCAGAGAGGTGTGAATTTTGAAGGTCAGCGCTGTTTTGATTCGTGTACTGTTTTGGAAGTGGGATGCGGGTGGCGCTGTGGGTTAAACCACAGAGCCTAGGACTTGCCAATCAGAAGGTCGGCGGTTCGAATCCCCGCAACGGGGTGAGCTCCCGTTGTTCGGTCCCAGCTCCTGCCAACCTAGCAGTTCGAAAGCACGTCAAAGTGCAAGTAGATAAATAGGTACCGCTCCGGTGGGAAGGTAAACAGCATTTCCGTGCGCTGTTCTGGTTCGCCAGAAGCGGCTTAGTCATGCTGGCCACATGACCCGGAAGCTATACGCTAGCTTCCTTGGCTAATAAAGCGAGATGAGCTCCGCAACCCCAGAGTCGGTCATGACTGGACCTAACGGTCAGGGGTCCCTTTACCTTTTTACTGTTTTGGAAAGTGTGAATGGGGTAGATTCGTCTTTAAATGTGAACTGAATCAAACTCCTCCACCACTCCTAAGCAAGGCACACCCACAGACAGACCAAAGTGGGGCTGTACTTTTACCCCCATCCCTGACATTTCACCTGCCTTTCCTAACAACCATGCATTGCACACATTTGTCTGTAGTGATAGGCCAACACATGGGCTTCTCCTGACATGCAGGGGCTCCACGTGATTAGGACCCCTTGTTGTGTGGGTGCCCTGATCACGCAGAGCCTCTGGTATGCAAGGAGGAGCTCGTGTGTTGGCTTTTTTTATAGAGCAACCACACACAAAGCACAGTTGTTGGTGTTTTTAAAAAGGAGAAGATTGGGCATCTGAGTTGCAGCACAGTTCCACTCTGGTCTATATGCAGGTATGCCCCTTATGCTAGTCTTGCAGGTGTAGAGGCTGATGGGTGCCTTGATTCTGTGCTCTTGGTAACTGTTACTATGTAGATAGGAACCCTCCTGTCTATGTTTATTCTATTCTGTGATTATTCCGTGTAGGTGCAGGAACTGGCACTGCATACTGAGTTTAGAGGCTTTCCACTTTCTTTGAGGGCTGGCTGAGGTGGGGAAACAAGCCCACCTTGTTTCCAGTGTGGTGTAGTGGTTAAGAGCGGTAGTCTAGTAATCTGGGGAACCGGGTTCGCTTCCCCGCTCCTCCACATGCAGCTGCTGGGTGACCTTGGGCCAGTCACACTTCTGTGAAGTCTCTCAGCCCCACTCACCTCACAGAGTGTTTGTTGTGGGAGAGGAATGGAAAAGGAGATTGTGAGCAGCTTTGAGACTCCTTAGGGTAGTGATAAAGTGGGATATCAAATCCAAACTCTTCTTTTCTTCTTCTTCACCTTCCCAGCCCTTAATGACACTAAGAGGTTTGAAAGGTGACAAATGGTACAATTTCAGAGGCAGAGGGAGGCAGGTACAGTGTTTGAAATGGCTAGAGGTGGAGCTCCAGTGTTTGGTACAGCTCTGTGCCCTGCCGCTTAGATAGCAGAAGCAGAATCTTATGAAATATCAAGAGCATGCATTCATGTGCCTCACCTGTACAGCTGATAGGAATCCAGGTTGTCTCTGTGCAGAAAGAATTTTGCTGCTGCAACTTCCACTGCAGAATGTACCTGGCCTTGCCTAGGTGCTTTTAAAATATGTCGGGTTCCCTCCACTCAGTCAGGCCTGTGCTTGGAGCTGTTGACCAGGGGTCAGCAAACATTTTCAGCCGGGGGCTGGTCCACTGTCCCTCAGACCTTGTGGTGGGCTGGACTATATTTTGAGGGGGGAAATAAAAATGAATGAATTCCTATGCCCCACAAATAACCCAGAAATGCATTTTAAATAAAAGCACACATTCTACTCATGTAAAAACACGCTGATTCCCAGACCGTCTGTGGGCCAGATTGAGAAGGCGATTGGGCCGCATCTGGCCCCCGGGCTTTAGTTTGCCTACCCCTGATGTAGACCAAAAGCTTACCTCGGAGATGCTGCAGGCTGCTCCCCTTCCTGGCTCTCTGCCAGGCCCCGATCCAGGCAAGCACTTCTGTGCAGCTCCCTTTTCTGAGTTAACTGATGTGCAGCTAGCTGAGGAGTTTGGTGGGGGTGCCGAGGAGTCTGCCTTGGGTCTGTGGCTCTGGGAGAGAGCCATCTAGGACTCCAGGCACCGCTCCCTGAATCTCAGTCAGATGGGACTACTCTTAAGAAGGGCCTCCACAGAAGATCTGAATTCTGGGGAGGCAAATATGGGGAGAGTCTGCATCACTAAACGTCCTGTGTCCTAAATATCTAAGGGAGTGCCTCCTACTCCTGGTGAGGAGGAACCAGGAGAGGTCTAGCGCTGGGTTCCTTTTCTTGGCTTGCTCCTCAATTTAAGATGTGATTATTTTATTAGGTTTCTAGAACTCTAGTTTAGAATGCTTTTGAGTCCCTTTAGTGGAGAATACAGCTAATAAGCCTCTATAGGGGGGGGGGGGGAGATGAATGAATGGATCTAAGCCACTCCTTTGCCCCTGACCAGAATGAATAACAGTTAAACCATTCCAGACAGAAGCTGATGTGACTATTTTCCAGAGTTTCCCATCACTGGGTCTCCACAAGCTCCCTTGGTAATTTGTTCCATTGCTTGGCTATTATTATGGTTGGAAAATTTCTGCTGACATTTTTTGAGCTAAATCTTTCCTCCTGCAGTTGGAGTTCATTCTCCTTTGCCACACAGGAAAGGGGGGTGTGAGCGCAGCCCCCCTAGTTGCTGCTGCCACCCTCCAACTGCGTCACTCTGATGTCCCCTCTGCCCCTTTTTTCTTCTTGCCTTTGTCAGCTGAGGTGGTTGTGGAGGAACCTCACTTTCCACCTGGTGTGCCACAGTCTGTCACCTGCAGCAGAGTGTGAAATGCAGGGGCTGAGCTCCATCACCCCACAGAGCATATATATGGGCTGTGTGCTTTGTGGTTGTCTTTTTAGATGCCAGTTTCTATCCCTTAAGGATGCAGAGATAGGCTTGAAAGTGTCTTAGGTGATGGCTTTTAAAACTCAAGGTAGGAGGGGAAAGGGTGGGTTACAATAGACGTAGTTCTGACCCTCCCTTTGCCTCATCCAAAACATGAATGACGTGTTTAAACTAAATTCACTCAGTTGTTGGCCATTTCCCCCCTACAGGCTTCAAAATCTAGCTTGGTACATAATTCAGACTACTTAGTAGGGAACATTTATATTCTTAGTACAGAGTATTTATTTATTTACTGAATTTATTCTCCACCCTTCCTCCCCAGAGAATCCCAAGCAGCAAACACATACACAGTTTAAAAACAAAGCAAAAATATGTTTAAATAGTCAAAACATTCTAAAAGCAATTACAATTAAAAACATGTAAAAGCAGCTAAAAACATTCTTCCGTTCAGAGATCATAGGATTGCCAGGAATGGTATTCTTCAGCCACCAAATGCCTGGGTAAATAGGAATGTTTTCAAATTCCTCCTGGAAATGAATAATGATGGAGAAAGACACACTTTACTAGGAAGGGCCTTCCACAACCAGGGAACCACCACTGAAAAGGCCCTGCTAGTACCATTACGTGCCTGTATCTAAAAATATAAGGAGCAAGATAGTAATAGATAAGAGCAGTTTGTGCCCATTTTCCAGTCCTCTGATATTTAAGTTATGCTGTGAACCTGGAACCAGTGAGCACCCACAGAAGCAATGCATCCTGGGATACCATCCCTGGAAGCAAATGCGACCAGACATGAGAGCATTCCCCAACCTGGCACCCTTCAGAAGTAGTTGGAACTCCCAACTCCCAGCATGGCCGGTGACCAGGAATGATGGGAATCAAAGTCCATAACATCTGTCAGGCCACAGGACAGGGAAGTCTGGAGCAGTTGCTTGTCTTCTGAATGCTTGATGGCAGCAGGTGCCATCGTTTTTTTTGTTGCCGCAAGAAAACATGGCAGTCGGGGAACGTTGTGTCTGATGCTCTAGCCGTCAAGGGAGCTCTGTTCTAACCTGCTGAATGACACTTAGCCTCAGGGGTTCCAAAACTCTCATCGCCTTTTCCCAGGATTACCTCAGTGTCTTGCTACCTGAGCTTGAAGCCGCCAGATCTGAGGAAATTCCACCCAGCTTGGTGTCTGCCGCCTTCTCAAACATATAAAACTAGTGTTCAACACCTTTCATGGGCTTGCTCTATAAAACACAGTCCAGGTCAAGGTGAGTGTCTTTATATTTTGGGTGGCTCCCATCCCAGGATGCACTGTGGATTTTAAAGAGGACTTTGGGGTGGTGCTCCTGCTCTCTGGGCAGATGGGAGCCCATTGTATCGAAGGAAGGAAAAAACAAACCCTTTCTCCACCCAAGATACAGAGCCTTTGAAGCAAGGCAGTTCCTATGATGTGGTCCTCTATAAATTGTTGGACTGCAACTCCCATCATCCCTTACAATTGTCCATGCTGGCTAGGGCTGATAGGAGGTGGAGTCCATCAACATCTGGAGGGCCACAGGCTCCACACATCTCCTGCATGCACAGACACACAGAGCCATAATAATATATAATAATTTATTATTTATACCCCACCCATCTGGCTGGGTTTCCCCAGCCACTCTGGGCGGCTCCCAATTGAATATTAAAAACACAAAACAGCATTAAACATTAAAAACTTCCCTAAACAGGGCTGCCTTCAGACGTCTTTTTAAAATAGGATAGCTGCTTATTTCCTTGACATCTGATGGGAATGTGTTCCACAGGGCGGGTGCCACTACTGAGAAGGCCCTCTGCCTGGTTCCCTGTAACCTCACTTCTTGCAGTGAGGGAACCGCCAGAAGGCCCTTGGAGCTGGACCTCAGTGTCCGGGTTGAACAATGGGGGTGAAGATGCTCCTTCAGGTATACTGGGCCGAGGCTGTTTAGGGCTTTAAAGGTCAGCACCAACACTTTGAATTGTGCTCGGAAACGTACAGGGAGCCAATGCAGGTCTCTAACTGAGCTCCAAGAAAAGAGAAATTCTGTGCTCCACCTAATTTTAGCAAATAATTGTGAACCCAAATTTGCTCAGCATTTTAAACCTTCTCACCTTTTTAACCAAGAAATGGTGCATTCTTCAACCGGTATGCAGGGGTTCACTCCTTTTACTCAAAGTCTTACTCTACAGTTCCTCCGTAGACACTGTACAGGTCATGTCAGGAACACTGAGTTCCTCCATCCAACCTTTGAGAGTTCTGCCTTGACATCTTCTCCCTTTGCAAATCCCTCAACGGCAAATCCCTAGCCGTTGTAGAACTATGGCTGCTAGTTCTCAAGTCCCATTGTGCACGTTTCATCTAAGTGAAGTTTGCTTTGGCAGGTAGCTCTGGGACGCCAAGGGCTACTAGAGTCAGATAGGTGGTCCTGAAGGCAGTGGACTACATCAGCCTTTCCCAGCCTTGGGATGCTGTTGGACTACAGCTCCCATTATCCCTGACTGAAGACCACGCTGTCTGGGGATGAAGGGGCTTGCAGTCATCTAGAGACCCAAGACTGGGAAACACTGGCACCCCTGTAATTGAGCAACAGTACCAGGCCCTGCTGCCAGTAGTTGTTGGGGCTACTCTAGAACCAGAAACCTTTGTTTCAGTGCATGTGGCTGCCCTTTGTGGTGAGGTAACAGGCCTGCACCTTGGAACATCTTACCTGGCAGTGATGTGTTCTCAGGGGTCAGGAGTGGCCCCACCTACCCATCCTGTCCATTGGGCCCTCCTGGACAGGAAGGGATATAAATGCCTTCCTGTTTGGCCTGGAGCTTTTCCTGAGCAACATGGCCTTCTTGGCTCTGGAGCATTTCTGTGTGTCCCTTGGTCTGACTCCCTGGCTTGACTCCTGGCTTACCTCTGACCTCTGTCCCAGGCCTGCATGCTGGACAGTGTCACAATGAGAGCGAAACTATCTTTGTAAGCCATCTTGAGCTGTGGGAAAGTGGCAGAAAATATTATTTTAAAATGCACATGCATGTAATAATAATAATAATAATAATAATAATAATAATAATAATTTATTATTTGTACCCCACCCATCTGGCTGGGTTTCCCCAGCCACTCTGGGCGGCTTCCACAGAGACCAAAAATACACTAAAATGTTACACATTAAAAACTTCCCTAAACAGGGCTGCCTTCAGATGTCTTCTGAATGTCAGGTAGTTGTTTATCGCTTTGACATCTGATGGGAGGGCATTCCACAGGGCGGGCGCCACTACCAAGAAGGCCCTCTGCCTGGTTCCCTGTAGCTTTGCTTCTCACAGTGAGGGAACCGCCAGAAGGCCCTCGGAGCTGGACCTCGGTGTCCGGGCTGGACAATGGGGGTGGAGATGCTCCTTCAGGTATACTGGGCCGAGGCCGTTTAGGGCTTTAAAGGTCAACACGAACACTTTGAATTGTGCTCGGAAACGTACTGGGAACCAATGTAGGACTTTCAAGACCGGTGTTATATGGTCTCGGTGGCCGCCCCCAGTCGCCAGTCTAGCTGCCGCATTCTGGACACATGCATGTACACATGCATACACACTTATACGTGCAATCCCATGAGGAACTGAGAATTTGTTTGGTGTGTTGGGCCAGTGGGCTGATGCCCCATTTTGGCATTATATGGTAAACGCAGCAGGGACAATGGCTGGCTCTTTCCTACCTTACGTGTCTCTCCAGAAGATATCGGAAGCTTTGGGTCTAATAAACCCTGCATTTTTCTCCCTCTGCCTCCCAAGCTTCTTGCCTATTAATGTCCAGCTCACTGAAGGGAAGGGCCTGGAGACCTGGCCTAGCTGAAGCTTTACAGCTTCTTCCAACCTGGCAATTTGTGGCCTGAGTTGTTACCAAAATAAAAAAAGCTTGTTCTATTACGAGGGCAGAAAGTACCCATTGTGCAAGGCAGGGCTTTCAATTATGAGGGACCTATATTTAGCTCTGTGTGGCCCTGCCTGCTGGAAGCAGATAGACCGTAGTTGCACCTTAGACAGGGTGTGGAGAAAATAGATAGATCTTCTCCCTGCCCGCCCCCCTGGCTGCCTCCCTTTCCCGTAAGAACTCAGGGTCACCTTGTGAGACTTGAAAACAGCTTGCTCTACATTATGGATGCAAGGCACAACACTGGCAGAAGTGCCAGGGGATTATGGAACCTGCCGTCAGAGGTTGGCTGTGCTCTCTGTGCCCCAAGAACCTGTCGCAGAATCCTCTGCAGTGCGCAGGGCTTCCTGGTCAGGCAAGCCAGTGTGGAAAAGGGTTCCCTGAAGGAGAGAAGTCTGAACATGAAAAGCCTCATAGTATGAGTTGCCTGACGCATGATGCCGGGCTGGCCTAAGGTCTCAGCTGACAGTACATTTTGCTCAGTTCAGTCCCTTTGGGTATTTAAATGCCACTGGCAGCAGAAGCCTGAAAGGAAGAGTTTTAAAGGTGGGAGGAAGTGGGAACAGTGTACTTGCCCTTGAGTACAGCAACAACCTGGTATGGAGAGCTTGGAGGTGATGGCAAGGCGTACAGTCATAGCAAACTAACATGGATAGAGAACTTAATTATGTGAGTGTTAGTTCTTATATCGCCTGACACAGTGACACCATCCACCAATAAAGGGCTTGTGGAAACCCACAGTTTGCAGAAGTACAGGGGGGGGGCTAAATTGAAGGGGATCCTACACAGACCTAGAGAGAGACTGAGAATGCTTAGTGGCCACAGAATGCTGACCGTGTTATGCAGGGGTAGAGGGATGGAAAACCAAGTTGGAATTGAATGGATTATCTTGGAAAGCTGAGTAAGAGCACTCCACACTACAACATTTCGTTGCAGCCCCCACTTGTCTTTCCAGAGTTAACAAGTGATTTGTTTCTCAAAATTGGTCTGGGAATCATACTACATGATCCAGAAGTTCCTCTTCCAGGTATATGTGAGATGGTATTTCATTCTGTTTTTAAGTGGCGAAGGAAATGCATTTAGCACATGCTCAAATTAACCCATCCCACCGCCTGCTTTTTTACTTTTTTTTTTTACTACATATGTAGAGCTGCACATAGGCTGTGAAAGGTTCCAGGAACAACTATAAGTGAAGCCTAGCAAAAATAAACTTTATATTTACCCAGCACTGTCTTTGTCCTTTTATCATTCTCCTTTCCAGGCAGCCACTGAATTGATCATAAATTCAGATCTAGCTAGCCATTCTGATAGGCTGGGGAAGGCGTAACTATTCTCCGTTAAGCAATCAGCTTATTCATCCTGCAGTTTGCCTTGCAACTATAGATTGTCAGTCTGTTGGCCTGGAAGTGCTATTTTTTCTGTGGTGCCCAGTAATTTTAGATGATTAATAAATAATCAACAAAGGTTCTCCATCACCTTCCTTCCCAGGGACTCACAAAATGTCTCTGGTCACGTAGGGCAAAAGTTGTGATTGAGGAATGGCAGAGGAGACGGCTGCATGGCTGATTGAATTCCCCTGGAAGTTCATGCACTTTAAGCAACTGATGGACCTGCTTTGGAGTGTGTATAGTCATTTGTGCTCAGTTAACCTTGAGTATAGCCCACAAGAGGGATGCTGGTGGCGCTGTGGGTTAAACCTCAGAGCCTAGGGCTTGCCGATCAGAAGGTTAGCGGTTCGAATCCCCATGACGGGGTAAGCTCCCATTGCTCAGTCCTTCTCCTACCAACCTAGCAGTTCAAAAGCACGGCAAATTGCAAGTACAGTGGTGCCTTGCAAGACGAAAAGAATCCGTTCTGTGATTCTCTTCGTCCAGCGGTTTTTTCGTCTTGCGAAGCAAGGCCATTGACGGATTAGCGGATTAGCGCTATTAGCGCTATTAGCAGCTTATCTGCTGATCGGATCAGCTGATAAGCGGCTTAGCAGCTTAGAAAAGGGGGGGTGGGAGGAAAAAAACCAGCAAGAACTCGCAAGACATTGTTATCTTGCGAAGCAAGCCCATAGGAAATTCGTTTTGCGAAGCACCTCCAAAACGGAAAACTCTTTCGTCTAGCGAGTTTTCCGTCTTGCGAGGCATTCGTCTTGCAGGGCACCACTGTAGATAAATAGGTACTGCTCCAGCGGGAAGGTAAACGGCGTTTCCGTACGCTGCTCTGGTTCGCCAGAAGTGGCTTAGTTATGCTGGCCACATGACCCAGAAGCTGTACGCCGGCTCCCTCGGCCAATAAAAGCGAGATGAGCGCCGCAACCACAGAGTTGGTCACAAGTAGAACCATTCATGGCTAGTACTGGTGTGGTTGCCAGCCAGCTGGTTTTAACCGGGTCTGAGCATGTTGTCTAAACTACAGGAGAGAGAAATTCTCATGTGCACAAAGATATAATGCCAAAAAATCACTTAGTCACAGAGCAGAAAGAGCTCAAAGTGCTATGTTTTGCAGTGCCTCTGATGGAAGATTTTAACTGCAGCATGTTCAGCTGAATAAAATAATTTCACGCCCCTTGGGGGACTCTTTCTCCTTTTGCTCCTCTATCGGTGCCTTCTTTCCCTTGTTCCTGAGCAAGATGTTGACCTCTAGATATATTTCCTGTTTCTTTCCTTTCCCTTTCCCAGAGTTTTTGGCAACGGGCTATTTTATAAATGAACGAACATGTGTAAATGAGCCGTTTTCCCCACTTTATACGAGATGGTGGCAACCGCAGATATTGTCTGTGGCAGTGGTGTCTCTGCTTGAGCCCTTCTGCTGCATGGTATAGTATTCAGGAAGGAGTGAAAGATGAAGAAGCCATTGACGTGGAAGGAATCCAGAATTACAGCAGTGTATGCATTTAAAGCACATCCTGTCCCGCAAGAATTCTGGGAAGTGTAGTATGTTAAGAATGCTGTGATTTGTAGCTCTGTGAGTGGTAAACCCCAGTTCCCAGGATTATTTCAGGGGTGTGCGATTTCAATGCACGGTGTGTACACAGCATACATGTGTAGACCCTTGATGTTTTGGCCCTCGCCATGCCATAGTGTTGTCAACAGAGGAGTGTGGTAATACAGCGTAGCTCCTGATATCACTGGAAGGACTCGGCAGGGAAGGCACTCTTCTTAAGTGGCAGCAGTACAACAACAACAACAACAGGTATTAAGGCAATGTGTCCCCGGGTTAGAATGAAGCAGACACTCTGAAATTAACGCGGAGTGCTTCTGATGTGTTTTGAGATTAACGTTGGCAGCTCTGTGGGGGTGGTTTGAACTTCTTACTACAATATTTCATGTCACTTGGCCACACAAGCTTATTCTGCAGTAAGTCACTGTGCTTATTTTGCATTTATTTAAGATCAAATACAGTGGTACCTTGGGTTAAGTACTTAATTCGTTTCGGAGGTCCGTTCTTAACCTGAAACTGTTCTTAACCTGAAGCACCACTTTAGCTAATGGGGCCTCCTGCTGCCGCCGCGCCATCAGAGCACGATTTCTGTTCCCATCCTGAAGCAAAGTTCTTAACCCGAGGTAATATTTCTGGGTTAGCGGAGTCTGTAAACTGAAGCGTATGAAACCTGAAGCGTATGTAACCCGAGGTACCACTGTAAAGGACCTTGAGAGACAGGGCATGGCCTGAGGAGAGGCCTGAGGAACAGGCAGAAGGCTACATAGGCTCCCGAGTCTGAAGTTCCCCATCCATTGAAGTTCTCCATTTCATTGCTGTTGAACTCCAACTTGTACATTTTCTGCCTGTGTAAAGGTCCCTCCAGATGTTGCTGAACTGCAACTCCCATCATCCCTAGTCAACAACTTTTGGAGCGTCTTGGCAACCCTAGATGCACATGTGTGGACATCTGGAGCCAACCTAGTTGTTATGTTGTGTTAAAGAAGGAAGTGTATCTCTTAAGCCTTTTCTCAGCACAAATTCTTCAGGGGCACAGACCCCCATATTGTGTCCATATGTTTCCCCTTCTGTGAGTAGCAGCAGCTCCAGGAGGGAGGGAGATTTGGATTGGGGAAACAGCATTAAACCCACCGTCCCCACTGCCGTGACTCTGATCCACATTGCAGGAGTCCCTCAACAAACAATCCGATGTGCAATGTGCTCCCTGCAGGCAGAAAGTTTGAACACTGTTGCTCTAGAGCGAGGAAGTTCTCTTGGGTTTCCATGTTTATTTACGTGCCACAGGCAAACCTTGTCCTCATTTCAGCCCCTGGCATGAGAGGTAGCCTGGGGCAGGCGGACCAGGAAGAGGGAAAACCTCACAGAAACTGGAAATGGTAGCTAAGCGTTGCTTACAAGGCTGGCAGATCTGGAAGGAGAGATAAGAATGGGTTCCTTTCCTCTGCTTGATGGGATGGGGGGCGGGGTAAAACGCCAAGGCTCTACCCAAATCAACTTTTAGAAGTGCGCACGCACACACACACACGTACGTGCACATGGAAGGCTGGGGGAGGAGTAAAAAGAATAAGAAGAGGGAATGGGGTGTAATTTTAGCTCCTTGAAAGCTGATCTAGTTCAGGAAGAGCTAAAAGGAGGAGAACAGGAGGTAAACAAATGAGGTTGTATGTGGCAGGCGGATGGTGGGGGGACACTCAGTCCAGCTGGCTTGAGTTAACGTGCTCTTTCATTGTCTGGGGCTTTTGGAGGTGAAGTTACAGCTCTAGAGTTCGAGCCAAGCAACACGTGGGGTGTGGGGGTGGGTGGGCTGGGTGGGGAGGAGTTGAGCTTCAGATGAGATTTTGTGCGCTTGCCCTGAGCACATGTGCAAAAGGCGGGTGGCGAATAGTTTTCTCCTGCCTCCTGCCTCCTGCCTCCTGGTTTCTTGTTCTTGTTTGTATTCTGATCTGAATACAGGCCCAGGGCTGGGTATACTCTGTGTGCAAAATTTGGTATCTGCCCCAGAATCCAGAGGCCCTCCATTCCTCCAAGATTCTAGGCCTTGCGGTTGGTGAAGCAGGCTTGAGACCTTAAAAGAGCCTTCGCAACCAGGAAAATGAGCAAACGTTCTGTTAGCTAGCCTGTGCCCCTCCTCATCCTTTTCCTTGCAAGAAGAATTTAAGTGAAAATTACATTTTCAGACTTTATTCCAGGTGCAGATTTTGGCAGAGAATTTGTTTTTAGAAAAGCAAAAAACACAGAGCATTCTTGAGCCTCCCATGGGAGACTGGTAGCTTTGTCGACCAAGAGCCTTCGAAGGGGTTGCTAGTCATCCAGGGATCATTTACTTACATTATTTACTTAGTCTCTTTGACGGCGCACACAGATTCACACTTGACGTCTCCCTGTTCTCTCCCTTCTTGTTCTGCCTTCTCTTTCCAGCAGCAACAGACTTTGCCACTTTACAAGGACACAATGACTTACAAAGTTCATGGTGGGGAACGTGTTTCCTAATAGTTTGGCATTGCGCACAGGAGAGTTGGGAGAGTTGCTGTGTAACATGGAGACATCTGCCCCTGGAATCAACTTGGTAGCATGGCCTGCCTGGCTCCCACAGTTGTCCCTGTCATCCATATGGAGAAATGGTGGAGGGAGGGCGGAGTAGACCAGAGACTTCAATGCATGCGGACTGCGGAACTCAGCTGAGCGCATTCAGCCCCCCAGATAAGGATTATGCAGATGTCATCTCAGCTAAAAGCTAGCAAATGAAGATGGGGAGGAGGGTTATTTCTGAGCTGTTGCTTTAATACTTTCAACCTGACTGTTTTGTCAAATAAACCATGGTTTATCATGACACGTATAATAAGGTTACCAGATTTTTTTCAAAGAATCCGGGGACACCTTTTTTTTTTTGAAAAGAGGAAAAAAAGTTATTTTTTGTAAAAAATATATTAAGTAATATCTTCTTTTCTGTGGTCTCTGTCGCAGGGCCTTCCCCTGGGCCCTGGCCTGCTCTCTTGGAGCGCTAGCCGCCATGGAGAAGGCTTGGGTCTGGCCTGGGCTCGGCCACCTGTCCTTGCCCTTGCCCTCCTGGTGCTCTCCTACCTCTCCTCCTCATCAGCAGTGCGGCAAGGTCAGGGCTCCCCTCTTTTTTTCTCCTTCCTCTTTCTCTCTTCCTTCTCCTTCTCCTCTCCTACTTCTCCCTGCATCAGCTCCAGGGTTTTTACTGGCCCTGGAGCAGCGCTGGGCAGTCGGCCGGTTGGCCAGGCACTCTCGCTCTCAGCTCGATTTGGGTCATGGGTGTGTGTGTCAGCGGTTCCCTCAGCTGATGTGCTGGGCACCCCTGGATCCCCCTCGGTAGTGGCGGTGGTAGCGGCAGTCTCAGCAGCCCGGAACCAGCCTGGTAGCGCACTTGGCTCTGGCTGGCTTCAGGAGCTGCTCGCTGCCGTGCCATCCGCCATTTTGCCTCACCGGAAGTTCCCGTATGATGTGTCTTGTGCCGTTGAACCAATCACGCAACATTCATTGCCTACTAATAAATCTACAACACTTAAAATATAAATCCGGGAACATTAAATGAAATCCGGGGGCATTCCGGGGATGGATTTTGCCTGGGGACAGATTTGTTAATCTAGGGACTGTCCCCAGGAAACAGGGATGTCTGGTAACCATAACATATAAGCTGCAACAAGCCAAGGGCTCACACCTTCCCTTCTGCCCACCTGACTAAGAAGAGGACTCTGGAAGCATTTAGTTTCAGTTTCCCTTAGACCATGGGTAGGCAAGCTAAGGTCCGGGGGCCAAATGTTGCCAAATCACCTTCTCAGTCTGGCCCATGGAGGGTCCAGGAATCAGCGTGTTTTTACATGAGTAGAATGTGTCCTTTTATTTAAAATGCATCTCTGGGTGAGAAACATCTTGGCTCCATCCATTGACCAGACGACTGTTGGAATCCTGGAAGCCAAGACCCAAGTTTGGAGCAAGTACTCTTTGGTCAGAGAACCCCAGCAGAGATTTAACATCACAAAACACGCAGCAAAGGAAAGCGTGAAGATATACTGTAGGCTGTAAGCCTTTTAAAAATGTGCCATTGCAGAGAGTCCCAAAATGTCCCCCTTTAAAAGCTCCATCCAAGCTATCCCACTTTCCTAGTGTGGAGCTAGACCATACGTTTGGTAAGTCATAAAATGGTTTACTTACAAAACACTTTAAAGGTCTGATTCATGTGCTTTTCCATACAGCGTCAGATAAGATGCACAGGCAGTCAGAATGTTCCTTAGTTACAAAAGGTAAAAGTTTCTAAACTACTGGTGTAGAAAAACACTAGTTTCAGACTCTGTTCTGCTCTGAAACAAAAGAGGCTGTTTAAAGCCATGCAGCTGGCTGGAGCAACCAGCTTATAGCTCCTTACATATTGAAATCCACATGAGCGAGAACCTTACAAGGACCAAGAACTGTAACAAGATGCCTTCTTTCTCCTTTTTTAGAAAGAACTCTGTTGTAACTCAGTTGTCCTGTGGATGCGGACAAAGGAAAGGACCGTGAGTTTGGCCAGTCATCACCAAGCATAGTCACATGGTGTAGGTGTTAGGAAAATTCAGTTTCTTCGGATTCTGCACCTCTCACTTGCCCGCAATCTTGAAATTTTAATGTACAGTTTTAAATATTGTGTAAACTGCTCCAAGACTTTTGGATGAAGTAGGATATGAATCAAAGAAATAAAATGGCACAGGTATAAAAGAAGCTGCAATGTAGGGGTAATAGTATTGCAGTCAACTGACTTTATGCAAGAGTAGACCCATTGAAATTAATGACCATGATTTACTTCTCTCTATTTAAGGGGTGTACTCTTAAGTGAAAATTATTTGAATTCTTTTGCTGCAATGGCTACTCTTCTGGAAATGGCTACAATACAGGGATGGTATCAGGATAGGAAGCCACTTGAATATTTTGTCTGAAGGACCACAGAAAAGTATGCAGATCTGGACGTTTAACTCTTCATAGATACAGACATTCCAGCCTCTATTGCAATCCTTCTTCTGTTTTTCTCTTAAGGCCTGGTCTACACAAACAACAGATAAAATGCCAAACCCTTTCCTGGGTTGCAGCACTTCATGGTAGAGAGAACATGTTTAAATTTTTCACACTACACACACACACACACACACACACACACACACACACACAGAGCAAAAGCATTACACAAAGAAAAGTAATGGGGAAAGGCTAAGATACAGATCTCCCAACCTCAAAAAATGGGTACCAAAATAAAAAGAGCCTGTTAGGGAAAGGTCACACAAAGAATGCATATATTAGTTAAAATAATGTATAAAAAAGGATTATATAATGGGAAATGTCTTGCAAAAATACATGTATTGTGCAAAATGAATGCAAAAATGCATATACTAAACGTAATTGTGTACACTACAGAAATGCATATATTAGGAGACCGATTTTCATGCAGACTTCCTTTTTCTTTTCAAATTGCAACCTGATGTGCTGATAGAGAGAACCGCACCATAGGCTGAAAAATGAGAAACTAAAATTGACAGATTTGTCCATCTCAACTTAATACACTCTAGGCGAGATTAGCTGCACTGAGACCCCTGGAATCTGGCCTCTGGAAAGCAGCTTGAGACCCCTTTGCACCTTCCTCCCACCCCCCATTCTGCTGGCCTGCTGCTTTCTAATGCAGGGTGTTATGTACTGAGTTGAATAGGATCCAAACTGCAGCAGTCTGATTGGTCCTAAAACAATAGGATCCAAACTGCAGCAGTCTGATTGGTCCTAGAACAATAGGATTCAGAATGCAGCAGTCTGATTGGTCCTAGAACAATGCAGCAGTATGATTGGTTGGCAGGAACCACCCAATCATGCTCCAGATATAAGTGAATCCACAACCTGATTGGCTTACAGTAGAATTCCAGAATTAGCCAATCATGTGCAGCCCATTGTGTAAATAATGTATATAAAGCAGATACTTTGAGGGGACATTCATTCATTCCTCCTCACCACTACGAGCTGAATAAAGAGCATGAAATCACTTTGCGACTCTGAGTATATTTCACAGGGTGTGTCCTTTATCCCCTGGGAGATGCTCCAAATTGGACCAGTTCCGGTTTGTTAAATGCCTGTGTGTGTGTGTGTTTTAGCAAGGCCAAACCCCTTTTCATCTGCCCATATGTTGCTCTTCCTTCACCTCCAGAGGGTGTGGGGACAGGGCTTGGCAATTATGCTTCAGAATATTTTTACCTTTTGTTTGAGAGTTGCATCAGGCAGCCAGGCATTTGTGTCAACTGAAAATACAGATGTTTGCCCACCCTTCCTTCCTTAAAAAGCAGTCCCTTATCCCAGAGCGTCAGCTGATCAGCTAATGTCGTCTTGTTACCTCTCGGGCAACAGAGTTTTATAACAATGTCGTTTCTGTTTCTCTTGAACAGGAATATTCCCTCTCTCCACTTCTCGACTTAAAAAACAAAACAAAAAACCACGCTGGAAAGAAACCACATCTGCTGTTATGTTTTTGTTTTTCCTCTCGCCCACACTCGCTTTTCTTCTTCCTCTTCTTCTTCAACGGAGCCTCCTTTTTTTCTTTTTTAAAGGATACAGCCAACCCTTGCCCTAAACCGCTGTTATTCTTTGGCTGATTCTAAAAAAGATAGGCAGACTGGAGCAGATCTCAGATGCTGGTGGGAAGGAACTTGGTGACTGCATGACGTTCCATTTCCCGTTCACGCCAGAATGACAATAGTGGCTGGATCTTAACTTTGTTTGGAAAAGCTCCATGCATTGTAGTAATCAGCTGCCTGGGCTTCTGCAGAAAGTCTGACTGAGATGGGTGCAAGGCCAATTCAGAAGAATGTGTCACCCACGCCGCTAAGGGCTGATTCACACGACCTCGGAAGCACATGGGGCAAAGCTACGTGGGCTCTGTTGCTTGGGTGCATGTGTCCTGCGGTAGGAAGAGGTAATTGCTGGCTCAGGGGCTCAGTCTGAAGCCCCGAGGCTTCTTATTTGGCCCCCACAATAGCTCCCTACTGAGTTATACGCCTCCTCCCCTTTCACTGCCCTCTGCTCCTTTTGTAAACAACTGCTTGCTTACTTATGTTTCAGAATACTTTCTTGTTATGTAACAGTCCGAGTCTTCATTGCAATATTGAAAACACAGCATATGGCTTAGCGCTATAATTATATTCCTCATTCCAACAAATAATAAAAATAATATGTGCCAGTTTAGATCTAACTATTTTTGACCACATGTTCTCTGAACCCTTTGCAAGGTCGCTGTTTGGAGAACTCTCCCTCTCTCTCTCCCCCCCCCCTCCCCTTGCAGCTGATACATGATTTTGCTCTAGTTGGCAAGCTCAGAACCAGCTCCAAGATTACATTAGCAGCTCTCCCCCTCAGATAACTGGACATGATCATTTGTGCACCAAAGGGTGTGAAATAAAACATGCAGTCATTCATCCAGGGAATCCTATAGCCTGCTTCCAAAACACATTCCCAAAATGCGTATGCATAAAGTCAGCATAGCATTGCCAATACCGTACAGGGATCATACACCACATCTGATTGTATAAATGTTTCTGCCTATGAGTATCCAAGTATCACTGGCACTGAACTTTGAAAAAGCTTTATGAGATTGGAGCTGATGATATTTGTCTGGACTTTATTCCAGACCTATCTCCATTCATGTTCCAGATCCTACCTTCTAGATCTCTTTCCCATTTCCCCCTTGCATAGAATTGCTTCATCTGTTGCCCTGATTCAGCAGTAAATAATATATTTTTCCAGTTTATACTTTTGACTTTTTTTGCATCTTAGACTTCAATATTATACACACTCATTTGGGAGTAGTTTCCTTTGAACGCAGTGGGGCTTCCTTCTAAAAATAAATGCATAGGTCTGTACCGCTTATGTTTCACATTTAGATCTTAGCCCTGCATATTTTGATTTCTTTACTGTACCATATCTCATTTCTCACCACACTAGTCTTGTGAGGTAGGATATTTCTGTTCCATTTTACATGATGGGAACGTAGTCTGACATGTGTTGAAGATGGCCTCCCAGGTAATCCATGGCCAGGTTAACCGTTGAACCCAGCTCAGTTCCAGAATCGTGACACCGTGTGGGTGCCAAATTCCTTGTTTTGGTGCCCCCCCCCCCCAGCCTTGCAACAAACATAGTTTGGCTTCAGGGCATGTTGCCCCCTTTAGGCCTACAGTGCTGATAAGGGCCTTTGCAGGAGTCTCACAGGGTGTGCAGTCTGAATGCTTATTTCCTGCTTTCAGCAAAGAGATATTGTCTGTGCGTACATGGGGAGGCAGGGAGTGTGTGCCTGCCATTGCCACAAAAGGTGTCCCACAACATGAGGCCCACTTTAGAACACGGCAAGAGAATGAATAACAGTATGACTCCATCCCGCCATTGTTAATCAAGAGTTCCAAAGAAGGCCTTCCAACCATTATTTCTGGTCTACTAGATTCTCCTTTAGGGCGAGAACATGGGAACGTCAATCTGTTTCTCTCACAAGAGGCCTTCTAGAAAGGAATGTGGCCAAGATCTAGCAGTGCTTAACACAGGCTGCCAGTTCATAGGGTCATTTTTGCAAGCCTATCAAGGGATGGACACTTCATCTGAGATTTACTGGCTGACTCTCATTCCTGAATCAAAGCCAAGAAGCACCATCTGGCTTGCCCAAGTTATCTCCACAATCTGAAAAGGGAACCTATTCTACCCACCCACCCGGAGCCCGCCCAGGTGCCTGCAGGTGCTGCCTCTGGCATCCATTTCATGTGGCGGCAAGGCAGAAAGACTCTTTAAGCTAAAAATTTGGCATGCTTACCCAGAATGCCTTGCTCCTCCTCCCAGCCCCAATTCTATCAGTTCAGGAAATAAGTGACAGCACCATTCCGTGTCTGCGGTTGATGAACCACAGGAAGTTGGTTTAGACAGGAAACATAAGTCTTTGTGATGCAGTGAGACTTTGCATAAATGAAATTACCTCTTAGCCCCACAGCAACTTCGTTAGTAAAGCTAAGGTGCCTCTAAGCGTGGCCAGGTGTGAGGAGATGGCAGCCACCGGGTGTGCATGACAGAGCTAGCCAGAATACACTTCAGGCGTGCATTAAAAGTATGGCATTTCTTTGTTGGAGGAGGAAACCACAAAATTCGGATGACTGCAAATGTCAAAGGATGGCTGTGTTTTGGTTTGCATTTTGTTTCAGGAGGTGTGGATTTGATAGGTTTGGCTTTAAATTTCTCCTCCATCCTTACCTGATAGGAAGAGGCTTCCTTCGTTCCTCCTGGGTTGAGGTCAGATGCCTTCAGCTGCTGCTCAGGATGGGACGAATGTGGCCTTTGGAGGGTCATGAGGGGGCCAGGCAGGCTTTTGTTTCTGATTGTCCCAAGTGTATGTCCAGCACCAGATGGCCCCTTTTGAAGGCTCCTTTTCCGTTCTCATTGCCAACAGGTCATATTTGGTTTCTCGTGCCTGCCTGGTTCTATCCAGGACTCCTGGAGATGTTTAGTCAGAGTCAGCATGCAGCTGAAAATCTAGAGGAAGAAGAAATACAGTGGTGCCTCGCAAGACGAAAAGAATCCGTTCTGTGATTCTCTTCGTCTAGCGGTTTTTTCGTCTTGCGAAGCAAGCCCATTGACGGATTAGCGGATTAGTGCTATTAGCGCTATTAGCGGCTTTTAGCGGCTTATCTGCTGATTGGATCAGCTGATAAGCGGCTTAGCGGCTTAGAAAAAGGGGGGGGGAGGGAAAAAAACCAGCAGGAACTCGCAAGACATTGTCGTCTTGCGAAGCAAGCCCATAGGAAATTCATTTTGCAAAGCACCTCCAAAACGGCAAACTCTTTCGTCTAGCGAGTTTTCCGTCTTGCGGGGCACCACTGTACTTAACATTTCTCCAGCAGTACAGTGTGTTTCACTTACATTGTCTCAGGAATCCTTTCAACAGTTGTGTGCAATAGGCCACAATCAGCCTGTTTACAAATAGCAAACTTAATTCTCCGACTGCCAACCCTTAGCCAGAATGGCACCATCCACAGACTACAGGAGGGGAAACCTCAGATTTGCAGCATCCCAAGGTTTGCAGAAGTACAAAAAACACTTTTGGGGGAGACCCTGTAATGAGGACTATTAAGGACTGAGCATGCTCACTGGCTGCACAAAGTGCTGAGTGACTGACGATGGAAGGGAGGGTTGAGAAATACCGGTACTTGGTACTGCAGTGTTTTGGTCCCAGTTGTCATTCTCTGTGTGTGTGTGTGTGTGTTTCAGAGAGAGAGAAACATTATACTCTTAAGCATTATACTAGAACATGGGGCAAGTACCGTATTTTTCGCTCTATAAGACGCACCAGACCACAAGACGCACCTAGTTTTTGGAGGAGGAAAACAAGAAAAAAAATATTCTGAATCTCAGAAGCCAGAACAGCAAGAGGGATCGCTGCGCAGTGAAAGCAGCAATCTCTCTTGATGTTCTGGCTTCTGGGATAGCTGCGCAGCCTGCATTCGCTCCATAAGACGCACACACATTTCCCCTTACTTTTTAGGAGGGGAAAAGTGAGTCTTATAGAGCAAAAAATATGGTAAGTCTTACCATGCTCAGTAGCACATTATACTAAGCACATTATACTAAGGGTGTCTCCAGACTGTCAGTATTTTATGGGAGCGATTCGGTTGAATGCCAGAACTTTAGGTTTATGCATCAACATGCTCTTTTTAAATAATAAATAAATAAATCCACTTTAAATAAGCAAACAAAAACCTGGGCTTCTTGCAGTCTGGAAAGTGATGAGACAGTGCATTGAAAAATGTGGGATGAATGAATGGCTAATGAGAAAATGTATAATCCGGATGAAAAACTCATTGTAGTGTAACTGCTCTGCAAACAAATCAAAGCGAATTCTCAATAAAGACTGCATATAAACTCAGCCCTGCATAGGCTTTGTGAAAGCAAATCTGGATGAATGCTCCACATAGAGGTCAGCTGGAGGGGCCCTAAGGATAAATCTTTTAAAGGTCAACACTGCAACTCTCTGGCTCCATCTCTTGGCCAAACACAACTCCCCCAATATTGAGCCTGTGGCCCAAAATATTATGTGGTGAGGGGACATAAGAACTCACTGCTGAGGGGGCGGGGCATCACACATCAATGCGAAATTGCAGAAACAAAAGTACTAGTGTTCTGATACGTTTGAATCTTCGTTAATTCATTATATATTTGTAATAAAATAAAATGTAGCACTTGGCTGCAGGAAGTCCACCCTCAGTTTCTGTCAGTGGGGGAGCTGCCACAAAATGTTGCAGTGGGGCCTGCCCTCCCCTGCTCCCTGCTCCCAATTAACCTCCGTCTCCAGGGTCCACCCCCATGACATCACCAGGGAGCACCCCTAGGTTTCAGGTTTTGGCTTCTGAACTAGGATTCTTCTGACCAACAGTGGAGGTAAACCCAACCAAGTTGGTGGCTGTCTAGTATTACTCTTCATCAGGGAAAGCGTAGCCCCCCCAACCCTGTTGTCCACAACCCACAGTCTTTGGTACCACGAGTGGCAAGCACCTTATTGGATCCATTGAGGGCATCTAACTGGCTTGTGCCACCCCTGGCAAATTCCTCCGCAGCCCTAGGAAGCAAATCCCTTGGGTAGGGCCAAGGGGCTGAGTCACCAGTGGCTGCTACTGCACCCGGCACAGCTGCTTGGGCCTCTCCTCCCCATTCCCTCTAAATTCACAGCGCAGGACAGTTGTGGGTTGGGAACAGGATAGTGGAGTACTAGAAATGATTAAGACCAGATGGCATGCATGCCAGAGCTGCAAAGGAAGGAGTGTGCCTCTTATTTCCCCCCTCAAAGTTGATTCTTCGACTAAGTTAGCCTTGATGGTTTGGAATTGGCATGATTTCTTTAAAAAGTAATGAGCATAGTCCCTGGGCATCCGCTAAGGTGGGGATTTGGGCCCTGCAACCCATTTGATGTTGAGACCCCTGCAATGCACAGCCGTGCTTCCTCCGTTACCACCATGGGGAGAAGTAAGAAAGGTTTCCATAGCTGGCAGCTGCAGAGGCCGAAGGGGCTTTGTTGAGAGCAATTTGGAGGAATGCAATGTGGGCCCTTTGCCTTCTCGTGGTTGCTCTCGTCACTTCTGATTCCTTCCCCGCTAGAACAAAAGTGACTTTGTTGAGACTCCCGTCCTCCTTGCATTTCCAAGGAGTCAGAGAGCGAGTGAGTCAGAGTCTGCGGGCTTTTCAGTCTGGCAGGTAGCCTGCCTTTTCTGAGTAGAGCTGGCCCCGTTATGAATCAGTTCTGGGTGTGTGTATAGATGGTACCCTGGACTGGGCGGAAGCAGGAATGGTAGGAAGGAATAAATGTGTGCACGTTCATTGTCTAAAGGGCAAGTTTGTGAATGGTGCAAGAAAATGTATGGGGATGTGCATGAATGGGAACAGGAATAAATGGTGTGTTAATTTTTTTCCCTATGCCACCTTTCGTACCTAATAACAAGGAGATGCGTAAAACCCAGGAGCAATCCATTGACAAAAATCAGACTAAAACGGCAGACACTTAAGTCAGTGGCAGGTAGTTAAAAGAAACCAGGTGGTATAAACAACCAGCAAAGGCATCAGAGAACAAATGTGTTTTCAGCAAGGACCAAAATTACATTAAGGGAGGTGCTTCCCTCAGTTCACAGGGGAGATGGTTCCACAGAAAGGGCGCCACCACTGAAAAGGCCATTCTTCTGGGCACCACTAGGTAAATCTCTGCAGTTTGTGGTATGACCAGAAAGGCCCTGTCTGACTGTCTTAATGCAGGGGGCAAGCTGATATGCAGAATGGTACTCCTTCAGCCAAGCTGATCCCAAGTTATTTAGGGTTTCATAGGTAAAAAGCAACCCATTAAATCTGGCTTGGTGGCATATTGGCAGCCGCTAACTGCTATGGACCTGCTCCTTTGCGGGGAGCGAAACCCTCTCTAGGGTAATCAAATATCCCATTTCCCAGACCCAGGAACCACCTAGGCTCTAGACTTCTATCTTGTTGGCTCTCACTCAGTGGTGCACTCAATGGGTGTGTAAGAGTGTGAGTGTGAGTGTGTGTGTGTGTGTGTGTGTGAGAGAGAGAGAGAGAGAGAGAGAGAGAGAGAGAGAGACTTATGTATGTCTGTATGCATTAGTGTGTGATTGGGACAAGATTATATTCTGTATGATGGCAATGTGGGGATAAGTGTTTGTGTTCTCCCGTATGAAGAGAACATTAGAGCAGGCTGCTAGAAAGTGGGTTGCAAGAATTTTCAGATGGGCATATTCCCCTCCGCCCCAGTTGAACAAGTTCCAGGCTTTGAAGAACTGTGTTTGTTAAACCCATTATAACATGACGCAACTTTTCATTTTATTTAATTTTCCTGTGTAACCTGAGACCTTTCTTTACCCGTCCTCTCTGTTATTGCATTAAAGCACTCTCCTGGGGCTGGAAACCAGCACCGTATTATCTGTTGGTGTACACTCACAGCCTTCTCCACTTAGATCAGCAAATTCTCATCTTCCTCTAGATTACCAGTGGGGAGGCTGAGGCACAATGCCTCCAGAGGCGATGTTTTCAGAAAGCTGTACTGTGGAACTGCCTGCCACAAGGAAATAGTCATGGTGAAATATTTAGCAGTTTCCCCAAAAGGGATTGATTAGATATCCACAGAAAATGAAGCCGGTGATTGCCAAACCATTATACCAAACTCATAACAGAACTGGGTGAAACCTGTCTCTTAATATGAGGGCTTGATTAAGGTGAGGCATTGACAGGGACAGGCAGTTCTCTGCCTGTGGGTTTCTGGCATCCCTTGAAAGCATCATATACACTGATCTCCTTTGTTGGCATATTCCATCTGGCAATTCTCATACATGTTGTTCAAGAGTTTTCCTTTTCCTCCTTCCCCTTTTCATATAGGGCAAGGGAGATGGGTTAAGGGGAAAGCCTGAATTAGAAATGCCATGTGAATAGTTCATTCAATTAAAAAGGCAATGTGATGTTTTGATCTCTTTATGGGTGGTGGTGGGGAGAATACTAGATAGTAGTTGATTATTATTTTTTTAATGCCCAGAAACAAGAACTATGCATGAGACATTTGGGGCTGGAGCCACTGAGGAGCACATAACCCACTTATTCTTTGGGTTTCTGCATTAACAACAGTTTTGAGTCTAGAGCAGTGACTCATGAAGAGATGCAAAGGAGACCCTCCCTGAAAGTGGGCAATTCTACTGCATCTCTGCATTGGAATTCAGCAGATTTATTCATGGTGGAGGCTAATTTGGAGGAAGCAAGTCCAGAAAAGTGAATCATTTGGAGATCTGGCAGGCGGCCTTCTCTGCAGATGGCATTTTGGGCTCACAGGAGACTTGAACGATGTTCATTCATTCGTTCACCAGTTCATCCATAGCATGCTAGCAGCTTTCTTGTAGCAAACAGGTTCCACCTTGACCACTGTTGACAACGAACCACAGGCAAAAAGGGCTGAAAGCCCCGAACTGTTAGAACCCAATACTAAGAATTTATCTAGAATGTACAACTTGCTGTTGAAATGGAACACACAGGATGAAACAGTTAAATCGGCTATGATCAAGTGGGCTCAGGATGTTGGACATAACATTATGTCAGCTGACTGGGAATGGTTATGGAACACCGGTATTAAATTTACGGCATGTAATGCCTTAAAGGAAAACATTATGAAAATGGTATACAGGTGGTACATGACCCCAGTCAAGCTGGCAAAAATCTATCATTTGCCCGATAATAAATGTTGGAAGTGTAAAGAGACTGAAGGTACCTTTTATCACCTTTGGTGGACATGCCCGAAGATTAAGGCCTTCTGGGAAATGATCTACAATGAAATGAAAAAGGTACTTAAATGTACCTTTCCTAAAAAACCAGAGGCCTTTCTCTTGGGCATTGTCGGCCAATTGGTGACAAAGAAAGATAGAACTTTTTTTATGTATGCCACAACAGCAGCAAGAATACTCATCGCAAAGTATTGGAAGACACAAGATTTACCCACTGTGGAAGAATGGCAGATGAAAGTGATGGACTATATGACATTGGCCGAGATGACAGGCAGAATCCGTGACCAATGAAAAGAGACGGTGGAAGAGGAGTGGAAAAAATTTAAAAGCTACCTTAAGGACTACTATAAACTTAATGAATGCTAAAATGTTGTGGTTCCCAGAAGCAAAAGGGTACAGGGATATAAGGTTAGACTATAAAAGAGGACTAAGATGATAGAGATTGGAAAGTAACAATTGGGAGTTGTTAGTTGAATTATGGACATTGGGATGCAGAGAGGGGGGGTATGGGGAAGTCCAAGAAAAGAGGTTTATGAAAATATGTTTGAAATTATACGTGTATGTTTGTCTTTTTTAATGTTTGTTTGTTTTTCTTAAAAATGTTGTAAAACCAATAAAAATTTTATAAAAACAAAACAAAAACAAAACAAAACAAAAAGGGCTGAAAGCCACACGTCTTGGTTGATACCGTATTTTTTGTTCTATAAGACTCACTTTTTCCCTCCTAAAAAGTAAGGGGAAATGTGTGTGCGTCTTATGGAGCGAATGCAGGCTGCGCAGCTATCCCAGAAGCCAGAACAGCAAGAGGGATTGCTGCTTTCACTGTGCAGCGATCCCTCTTGCTGTTCTGGCTTCTGAGATTCAGAATATTTTTTTTCCTTGTTTTCCTCCTCCAAAAACTAGGTACGTCTTGTGGTCTGGTGCGTCTTATAGAGCGAAAAATACGGTAATTAGAATCTCCTTCTGGACTGGAGTGACAGCTCTGCCCAGGAGGCAATGCAGGAAATGCTTATTTCCCCAAATGCTTATTTCCCAGCTACCTTGCAGTGCTTTGACAGCATCCTCCCTCCTCACAGTAGAACCCAAATTGAAGTTCATGTGGTTTCAAATCCAGGTCTTCTTGCCTGAAGGGCAGAGTGGGGAATGCTGCAGCCTTTAGCTCTTCGTGGCTTTATTATACCCAGAAGCTGCTCCTAGTATCAGTTT
Organism: Podarcis liolepis; assembly: GCF_965112155.1. Lineage (NCBI taxonomy): Eukaryota > Metazoa > Chordata > Lepidosauria > Squamata > Lacertidae > Podarcis > Podarcis liolepis. Next base: position 5,784,657 of record NC_139555.1, read on the forward strand.
TCAGCGTGAAGCTCTGGAACAGGGCTGTTCTGGTAGCTGAGGGCACCACAAGCCATTCATGATTGTATTGGAGTGAGTCATGTTTGGTTTTATTTTTAGAGATTTCTTAAATTTCCTGCAAATGAACACTTCCTTGGCTTGGTAGAGGAGATATTGCAGGCACATTGTACTGCTTTTATAGTCCAAAAGTGGCACACATGCTTTCAAAAAAGCTATAAATAAATGTCCTAATTTCCTCCTTGTATGAAGGAGACGTGGTGGCTCTCCTCTTTTCCCTTACTCTCTTGAATTTCTTACTGCAGTACAGGGAAATACTATTGAGCATGCCTGAGTCTTTTACCAAAAAGTGAGGAGCGTTATAAACTCCTAGACTGGCTGGTGCAGGGTTGGAGAGCAAGGACCTTGAATGAGGCAAGGGCCTGGAAGGGCTCAGCCCTCCTGGCCTTCAAATTTAACTACAAGGAGTAACTCCCCTGGCTACCACCCTGTGCCTATGGCAAGGGGGAGTCATGCTTCATCTAGATGTTATCAAGGATGGAGAAAAGCGAGAGACATAGAAAAATCACTGAGTACCTTGATCTTCATCTGGTGTGTCACACCAGAGAGGGAAGCAGAAAGGAAAGGATAAAGACAGGGAGACAGAGAGGAAGACACATGTAGGCTAAAGGATATAAAAGCATGATTTATTTATTTTTGCTGCATTCCGGTTCACCAGGAGCGGGTAACCTTTTGGGCACAAGTGTAGGGGTGCCATATTTCAAAAAGTAAAAACCAGGACATCCCGAAAGTTGTTGAGTTCCTTTCCTTACAAAAACGCCCAAAAAACCCGTGATTTTTTTATTGACTTGTCTAAGATCCAGGACAAAGTGTCACATTTCGAAAATCCCCCCCGGATGTCAATTCCACCTTTGAAATCCAGACGTATGACAGCCCTACACAAGGGAAACCTTTGCAGCCTTGGCTAACCTTCTGAGGGCCACTAGTGGGTGTGGCCACCTCTCATGCACATTCTCACATGCACACTCAGGCAGGACACAGATGGCCGCACAGAACACACAGAGTGGGGTTACTAGCCCCTCTCCATTAATCAAAGGGTTGGTTTGATGATCAAGCAGAGAGGGCAATGTGCATGCCCATCAGTGGACTGGGATGCGCCCACCTCAGCACTGTGTCTACTTCTGGGGGAATCTTTCTTTCTTTCCTTCCTTCCTTCCTTCCTTCCTTCCTTCCTTCCTTCCTTCTTGACAAATTGACTGAACTGGAGTTAGTTAGCTGTCCCTTGCTATAAACTCCAACCTGAGAGAAAGTCTCATTGAACTTAAGGTCATCTCCTTCCGAGTAGGCAAGCTTAAGATTGCATTGTAAATATGGATCCATGTTGCACCTTTGACATTGAAGGGGGGCCGTTTCTTGAAAAGGTTAAAGGCCATTGGTTCATTTCAGTAATTTTATTCCTGGGTTTGGCATGTTTTTGATTAAAATACTGGACACTAGACAAGTCAGTAGATTATTGTGCTGTCCAGACCAGACCAGTTTGCCAGCCTGACCCATTACCCCTAAGTCAGCACATTGCTGAAAGTAACCAATATGCTCCTTGACAATCCCATGTCTTGCTTACACTTTCTCTTGAAAGAGGAAGTCCTTCCATGCTTCCCAGAATGTATTCCATGGAAGCAGTCCAAGAACTCCATCCACACCACCTGTCTCTCTGCTCCTCTCCTTAGAGCTCCATGAACCTCCCTCCTGACAAGGCTCGTCTCCTCCGACAATATGACAACGAGAAGAAATGGGACCTCATTTGCGACCAGGTAAGGTGGGGCTGGGGATGTGGGTGGCGCTGTGGTCTAAACCACAGAGCCTAGGGCTTGCCGACCAGAAGGTCAGCGGTTCGAATCCCCGCAACGGGGTGAGCTCCCGTTGCTCAGTCCCTGCTCCTGCCAACCTAGCAGTTCGAAAACGCATCAAAGTGCAAGTAGATAAATAGGTATCGCTCCGGCGAGAAGGTAAACGGCATTTCTGTGCGCTGTTCTGGTTCACCAGAGGCAGCTTAGTCATGCTGGCCACGTGACCCAGAAGCTGTACGCCGGCCCCCTCAGCCAATAAAGCGAGATAAGCGCCGCAACCCCACAGAGTTGGTCACAACTAGACCTAATGGTCAGGGGTCCCTTTACCTTTAAGGTAGGGCTGCCCTGTGGTTGTTGCTGATGGGGTGAGATTCCACTCTGTCATTAAAGCTACAAATCATATCATGGCAGAGGCTGATGACTCAGACAGGGTCACTGCCAGAAACAACTTCATCTCCCCTTGAGCTACAGTTCCTTGACTCCCTTTAAAAGAGCAGGCCACATCCCATTATCATAATGCATTTTTCCTACTTGACTGCTTAATTCTTTGTTGTTATGAGAATGGTATCCCTGTTACCCGCATGATTAACGGGAAAACGTAAACATCTGACCTCCATGTGGGCCTGTTTCAGGCCATAACATTATTTTAGCTATTTATATACTGCACAGTTACCAAAGTTTAAGCAATGGAAAAGCTATTTCATTTGATTTCGAGGTTGCTTCCATGCCGGGCATTTACTGTGGAGCGTAACTGTTTTGCTCATGTACTTTTCACGAGGCATCTGCACAGCACCATGACCAGAACATTTGGCTCCTGTGCATTCTGCCACCTACCTGCTGAGCTCGGAAAAGTCTACAGTCCCCTAGCTAAGTGTATAGACACACCCAGCTACCCATAATACACTGTGATACGATTCCTCCCTGTCTAATCAAGAAACCTACAAAATTTAGGTTGAGGAGAAGAGAGTGGGGTGAAATTGTCCCTCCATTTATTTTCAGTCACCCCCTGTTCCTATACATTTAACATCAGCTTGATCTGAAGATATTAGCAAGTGATAATCCTTATCCCTATGTTATAAGCAACTTGGAGGTTCTTGCAGATCAAGGTGCTGATAATGGCATAGGAGTGGTCCATGTCATTCTTTCCTAGTCAGTTGACAAATCCTATTAGCAGCTCTTTGTGCCGCTGCAACAGTAGCAGCCAGCATGGGTATCTCTGTGTGTTGCTGTCCTCTTAAGTTCTCTCAGGTCCCAGCCAGCATAGCCAGCGGTCAGGACTGATGGAGGGCATTAGGTTAGGTGCCCCTGCTCTTTAAGGGAGGCCTAGCAGATATGTGGGTTCATCATCCAGGTTACAGCGATGCATTTGTAGTAATAAACCAAGAGCCTATGTTCCATAAATCACCTTGGAGCCTATGTTCCATAAATCACCTTGGACAGTGACTGGGGAATCATGGAATAACGTTTTTCTCCGCCTGTGGGTTCCCAGCAGATGATGTGGCTTTAGACCGATCCAAAACCATGAGAGGGAGACCATAGGTTCTTACAGCCCAGTTCTGTGTAGGCTTATTTAGAAGTTAAGTAAATTCCCTTGAGTGCAGTGGGGCTTGCCTAAGGTTGCAATCCTAAGGGAAAAGGTGCAGATTTTGCTAGCATTTGAGCAAGACAAAAGGCCACAGAAGAGAATGTACCGTATTTTTCGCTCTATGGGACTCACTTTTCCCCCTCCAAAAATGAAGGGGAAATGTGTGTGCGTCCTATGGAGCGAATGCAGGCTTTCGCTGAAGCCTGGAGTGCAAGAGCGGTTGGTGTTCACCAACCCTCTCGCTCTCAAGGCTTCAGGAAGCTGTCCGCAAGCCTTCGGAGCGCGGCGGGAGTTCCTACCAGGCTCAGAAGGCTTGCGGATAGCAGCAAGCTCCGGGAGCAAAGGAGAGGTTGTGCGCAACCTCGCCGCCACTCCCAGACCCATTCTGGGGGCTGGAGTCGGGGGAAACTCGGGCTTCCCCCACCCCAGCCCCACGGCTAAAAACGAAGCCAAGACAGTGAGTGGGATCCATCTCGCTGTCTTGGCTTCTTTGCTCTTTGTGCCTGGGGGGGGGAAATAATTTTTTCCCCTTTATTCCCCCCCCCCAAAAAAAAACCTAGGTGCGCCCTATGGTCCAGTGCGCCCTATGGAGTGAAAAATACTGTATATGGGTGGAGCAGAGAGTGGAAATGGCTTTCCTTTCAAGCTTATTAGATATACAGGCATAAAGGAGCATCTGGAATTCAGATTACCCAGGAAGAGCAGGCCAGCAGACAGCGTTGTCATTGGGGCAAGTCAGGGCAACACTAAGGCTTGCTATGTTAACAAATAAATAGTGGGGACCTTTCCCCTGTGGTGACCTAGGCCAGCATTTCCCAACCTTGGGCCTCCAGCTGTTTTTGGACTACAACTCCCATAATCCTCAGCTAGCAAGACCAGTGGTCAGGGATGATGCGAATTGTAGTTCGAAAACAGCTGGAGGCCCACGGTTGGGAAACACTGACCTAGGCCAAGCTTGGCTCTGTGCTTTTGAAGACCTAACAATCATTATTCCTTCCCTCTGCTTCTTTCTTCTTTCTTCCTCTTCCCTGCCCACCCTTGACCTGGAACAGGAACGATTTCAGGTGAAGAACCCACCCCACACATACATTCAGAAACTGAAGAGCTTCCTTGACCCAGGAGTCACCCGGAAGGTAAGACGCTCAGAATATTTAATGTATGCAAGTTCCATTCACAGATTACTTAAAATGGTTTACAAGACTGGAAACATCAAACAAAGCATTGGCCATGCCATGTGACAGTGATGCCCTCCAGGGCAGCCCACTCAGGGCATGTTGCCACAAGAGGAACAACCTCCCTTCTCCTCCCCCAGCCCACTGCTCTGGGAATTCTCCAAACACACACCCCTGAGCCAAAATGGAGGGGGAAGTGCTAGCAGGACTCCCATGTGCTGTCTCCCACTAGCACAGCTACTTGGTTGGCACCAAGGCTGTTGCTCTCCCTTTGTTAATACCACTACCAGACTAGGGTGAGGCGGTCCTTCCATTTGAGGATTTCTTCAAATAGAGGCCTTAAAACAGAACATGAAGCTATCCTAGGCCAAGATATCACTTGCCCAGGCAGGGCCCTTTCCAATGAGACAAGATACTCATCCTGAAAAGCAAACTCTGGGGCTAGGCTTTATAGCAGAGGTGGAAAACCTGTGGCCCTGCAGGTGTTATTGGACTCAAACGTCCATCAGCCAGCATGGTCTTTGGTCAGGGGTGATGGGAATTGTAGTCTGGTACAACTGGAAGGTGCCAAGATGGCTACTCCTGGTCTGTGCCATAGTAAGGAATCTCACAGGCCCTCCAGTTCTTGCAGAAGGAGTATTATTTCTATAAAGAACAAGGGGTATAGGAGAATATAAGCAGGGACTGGAATTAAACACAGAGAAGGAGGTACGAAAATAACGGATGCATTTAACCCGATGGTTGATCCTAGCCTCATATGCAAGCTTGATTGTAGATGAGGAAGGTAAATTGGTTGTATCCTGCCAGTAAAGTGTGGTCTTTATGCTTGTAGAAGTTCCGTCGGAGGGTGCAGGAATCCACCAAAGTGCTGAGGGAGCTGGAGATCTCTCTAAGGACCAACCACATTGGGTAAGTCATTGGTGGACCCTGTCTGGGTCTGAGATATTGCTGCTCTAACTTGCTCTGCATCAGCCTTCTTTAGCCTTGGTGCACACAGTGTTCTGAGGACTGCTCAAGGCTTCTCTTGCCTTAAGGCAGTCACCAGATCCTGCCAACATTACGTGGATGTGTGTGTCTTTGTTTATTGGCTGTTTATTGGCCTTTCCGAAATGCGAGCAACAAGATCCATGTTGGAGGCGAACTAAGCAGTGAGAACTAGAGGCTTCAGTCGACACCCAAGTTATGTGGGGCATGAGCCAGCTATTTTTAAACCCCTTGAGATCCAATGGCAATGTTTAGCACATGCCCAGATTTCTCCCACTGAAGTCAATGGGATTTTAAAGCACTTAATTTTGAGTGGATCATGCATGCTGTGTGTAGCCGGGGGCAGGAGATTTACTGTGTGTGCAAATGGGTTAATAAAGTGGTGCATTTTCCCAACTTGACTTTGTTCTTTCTCTGTTTTCAGTGTGTGTGTGTGTGTGTGTGTGTGTGTGTGTGTGTGAGAGAGAGAGAGAGAGAGAGAGAGAGAGAGAGAGAGAGAGAGAATAAGCACCTTCTTCTTAATTTGGGTTATATAATTATGATGGTTTCTATAATTCAAGAAGCTGTATAGGTTTTGGCTAATACGTGAATTCCCAGGTGAAATGCAGCTGCTGAGGAAGAGGTGTGGAGTTTTAGCAGTCTTCTCAACATCAGTTAATTTCTGGAATTTACCCAAGGTGGGGTGATACGGATTAGATAGCTTTAAAATGGGCATTAGACAGATCCATAGAGGTTGAATCTTTTGATGGCTACTAGTCATGATAGTTTCCGTGTGCTGCGCTGGTGCTGGCTCACCAGCTGCAGCTTCGTCACGCTGGCCACGTGACCCGGAAGTGTCTTCGGACGGCGCCGGCTCACGGCCTCTTGAGCGAGATGAGCACGCAACCCTAGAGTCGGACACGACTGGCCCGTACGGGCAGGGGTACCTTTACCTTTACCTTTACTAGTCATGATAGTTATATGGACTCCCCAGATTGGTGGTAGCAGGAGATATGCCACTCAATACCAGTAGCAGGTTGGGAACATTGGACAAAAAAACCCTCTTTTGTAAAATTCCCGGAAGTGCATAAGCTAAGTAAGCTACAGCTTAGGGCCCCAGGTTCTTAAAGGGCCTCCAAAGACATTTTTTAGAAAAACTAAATTTCAAGTTTTACCTAAGTGGTTAAAAAATTAATGGGCTTCTTCCTATATATATGTTTTAATTAGTGTGTTATCTTTTCGTTGCATCCTAACCTATGTATTGGTATATATGCAAATATGAACCTTTATCATTTCTGCTTTCAATGTCCTTTCTGTTGTGTTCTTTGTCTTCTGTTCCAAAACCTTTAAAAAAGAAGTAAATGGGAGGAAGTTAAGAAAGAGGTGGAGACATCTTTTGGTGGTGCTTTGGGGCCTCTTAAACTTGAGATAGCTTAGGGTTCAGCATGTCTGCTGGTTGGCTGCTGTAGGAAGCCAGATGCTTCACTCACTGGCCCTTTGACCTGATCCGTTTGGGCTTTTAATGTCCAACTGTCCTAGGAATCAGTCCAACGAAGCAGAAAATGGTCCACCTGGGTGATGGTCCATTTGACAGGCAGGCCAAGAAAAGCAAGAAAAGAAAAAAGGAGGGTGGGTTAGATGAGGACGTTCTTCTTCAACGCTTCCCCTCGGCCTGCTGATAATGCTCTAGCCTGCCCGAGAGGCCCCTATCCTCCCCAAAGTTCCCATGCCTTCTGTTGTGAGCTAGGAAATGCGCCGCTATCGCCACCTGTCCTGGCTCCAGCTGGAAGGGAAACGCCGGCAAGAGCAGGAAGCCAAACTGTTCCTGTCCTTAGTTTCTGGTCACTGCCGGCCGGGCGGGACTTCCTCAGGGTGGCTGGAGCTGACACGGGGAGGGGTTGCTTAGTCAGCAAGACTGGTCTAGGCCATGAAAGAGCGGCAGTTTGGGTGTGAGAGTCAATAACAAAGAAGGGGGGGCTGCTAAATGCTGGGGATGAGAGATTGTGAGCGAGAGCGAAATATTTTGAGGTGTCGTTAGGGTTTTCCATGAAATGGGGATGGTGGCGTCTGTGGATTCGTGGTGGAGAATCATACAACTGTAGTGCCAAAAGAGGCCTCAAGAAGGTTATCTGTTCCAAAGCCTTTCTCCCAGACATTAAAATAGGCACCTATCCACCACAAGGTCACAGGCTCTATTATCTTCTAGATTTTAGCAGGCAGTTGACGGAGAGCAAAGGGGGCCAAAATCTACTGACGCAGAGGAACAAGGAACGTGTTCAGTAAAGTGCACCCGAATATGTGGCCAGGTCACTTGTTCTGCAAAAGTGCAACTCTGCCTCCCCCAACCTACTGCAAAAGTCATTTGCTAATATTATCTGCAAATTAAACCTTTTCCATGTAGCCCATAATATTAGCAACTGATATTTAGTCATAGACATTGGTAATGGCCAGCCATTTATATGAAAGCCAACTCACAATATTCTGTCACAAATGGGTGTGGCCAAGAAATGGAACTGGATGTGTGCTGAATTTTCGAGGGTTTCACTTTTCACATCTTTCTAGAACAGTAGCTTTGCTCAGCATCCCTCCAGACAGCCTTTTTATTGTGCATTTATGCTGATTCTTATGAATGATATTGTTGGAGTGATTATATATAAGAACCCCTCTTTCACACCTGCAAAAGGTTTTGGGCGGACATTCTACCTTGTTTCCAATCACCACATGTCCCGTGACTTCCTGCTGAAACCCTGCAGTTCTTTTATACCACAAATTGTTGGTTTATTTTTGTTGTGCTTTTGTCGCGCTATAGCACAAGGGTGCCCCTCCAGACAGAAATAATACGATACAATTGGGGAAGTACCACAGAACAACTAATAAAGCAGGATGATGTCTGGAAGGCCCAATATAAACCCAGCCCTAATGCACCATTATTGTATCAATGCCAGCTCAGACACTCTTTTAAAAATTTTTTTTTATTAATTTTCCAACAAAAGAAATAATACATATAACACCACATTACAACTTTTACAAATTTTCTCTTTTGGACTTCCTCCAGCCTCTCTGACAATCATCCAAATTTAACTTTTTCAAATACACATTTCCTAAATCTGCTATTGCCTTTTAGCATATCTTTACACATTTGTTTTTCTTTTTTACAACACTTCTCAAACTTTTACAGAGCTTCTTGAAATGCCACTAGCGTTATTCTCTCGTCGCTTATACATTCCAAATAATCAACAAACTTGCCCCAGTCCTCAATGAACTCTTGATCACGTAGATATCTAATCTTCCCTGTCAGTTTATCAAGTTCTGCATAGTCCATCAGCTTCATTCTCCACTCCTCTAATGTTGGTAATTGTTCCTGTTTCCATTTCTGGGCCAATAATATTCTTGCCGCTGTTACTGCATATTGGAAAAGTTTACAGTCCTTTCTATTTATTTTGTTTCCTATTATACCTAAAAGAAAAGCCTCTGGTTTCTTAACAAATGTATATTTCAACATTTTTTTCAATTCATTATACATCAACTCCCAGAAGCTCTTCACTTTCTTACATTCCCACCACATGTGATAAAATGTACCATCCTTTTCTTTGCATTTCCAACACTTCTTACATGTTTTATACATTTTTGCAAGTTTTACAGGTGTAATATACCATCTATAAATCATTTTCATAACATTTTCCTTTAACGTAGTACATGCAGTAAATTTAATATTTTCATTCCATAATTTTAACCAATCATTGAACTGTATATTGTATCCAAAATCTCTGGCCCATTGTATCATAACTGATTTAACTTCTTCGTCCTTTGTGTGCCATTCCAGCAGTATTTTATACATTTTATATAAAATTTTATATTCATTATTTAATATTTCTGTTTGGAATTTAGAATCTTTCTCTGCAAAACCATATTCCTTAAAGTCTTTTTTAAACATTTCATCTATCTGAAAATAATGCAACCAATCATATACATATTCTTTTACTTCTTCATAAGGTTTCATTTCCCATCTCCCCCCTTCTTTAACAATCAAATTTCCATATGTAATCCAGTTCCTTCTCATATTGATTTTTTTAACACTCATAACCTCTAACGGAGATAACCAGTGTGGAGTTTTTGGCTCAAGTAGGTTTTTATACCTATCCCATATTTCTATCAACGATCTTCGGAAGATGTGGTTCTCAAATCCTTTATGAATTTTCTTCTTTTCAGAGCATAAGTATGCGTGCCAACCAAATCTGTTATCAAAACCTCCTAAATCTAACAATGCTGTATTTTCTAATTTTATCCATTCCTTTAACCAACAGAGACATGATGCTTCATAATATAATTTCAAGTCTGGCAGGGCGAAACCTCCTTTTTCTTTAGCATCTGTTAATAATTTAAATTTAATTCTTGGCTTCTTACCCTGCCATATATACCTTGAAATTACTCTTTGCCATTCTTTAAAAATCACAATCCCCTTGATTATTGGAATTGTCTGAAACAGAAATAACATATTTGGCAGTACGCTTATCTTTATTGTTGAGATCCTTCCCCATAACGATAATTTCATTCGTCCCCACACCTCCAGAACTTTATTAATTGCCTTCCACACTGGCATATAGTTATTCTGATACAAATCAATATTCTTGGGAGTTATCCAAATACCCAAATATTTCACTTTCTTCACCACTTCTATACCTATTTGTTGTTGCATTCTTCCTATCATATCTTGATCCATGTTCTTAGCAATTATTTTAGTCTTTTTCTTATTCAATATAAACCCTGCCACTTGACCAAATCTTTCCACCTCTGCAAGGATATTTTTTGCACTTTCCGAAGATTCTTCAACTGTTAAAACCAGATCATCGGCAAAGGCTTTAACCTTATATTCATTCCGGCCTATTGCAACCCCTTTTATTGCTTCATTTTCCCTTATAGATTTTTAAAAAACTCCCAGGACCACAATAAATAACAATGGCGAAAGTGGACACCCTTGTCTCATACCTTTAGCTATCCCTATTTCTTCCATAATCACATTATTTACAATTAACAGCTTTTTGTTCTGTATAAATTGCCTTTATCCCATTAAGATAAAGGCAGCTCAGACACTCTTAGTATTGCAGGAGCAGGGATATTAGCCTTAGGCAAGCAACTATCTCTACTCCCTGTGCATCATGCTAGGGTGCTAAGGTTAGGAGTCTCTAATGCAGCGTGTGTGTAATATTGGTCTACCTTTTAAAGGTAAAGGACCCCTGACCATTAGGTCCAGTCGCGGATCACTCTGGGGTTGTGGCGCTTATCTCGCTTTATTGGCCGAGGGAGCCGGCGTACAGCTTCTGGGTCATGTGGCCAGCATGACTAAGCCGCTTTCTGGTGAAACCAGAGCAGTGCACGGAAACGCCGTTTACCTTCCCGCCGGAGTGGTACCTATTTATCTACTTGCACTTTGATGTGCTTTCAAACTGCTAGGTTGGCAGGAGCAGGGACCGAGCAACGGGAGCTCACCCCGTTGCGGGGATTCGAACCACCGACCTTCTGATTGGCAAGCCCTAGGCTCTGTGGTTTAGACCACAGCGCCACCTGTGTCCTGGCCTACCTTTTAGGACTGTTTTAAAGATTAATGTGGTAGAGTGTGTGGATCACTTTGCACGATTAAATAAAGCACCATGTATACCTAATTTATTCTAATTACTACTAGAACCACAAAGGGTTTGTTGTGGAAATTACAAAGATAAACACTGACTGGAACTAAAAGTATGAAATTGTTTATAAGAGTCATAAGGAATAAATTACAGTGCCTCCTGCAAGTCAGTAAGAAAGGAATGCATCTTTTGTTAAAAGTAGGTATGTGTAAAACTCTTTTTGCTTTATAACAGTGCAAGCATACATGGGAGTTCTTTTTGGGACTATTCCTGATACAGTGGTGCCTCGCAAAACGAAAAGAATCCGTTCTGTGATTCTCTTCGTCTAGCGTTTTCTTTCGTCTTGCGAAGCAAGCCCATTGAAGGATTAGCGGATTAGCGCTATTAGCGGCTTTTAGGGGCTTTTAGCGGCTTATCTGCTGATCGGATCAGCTGATAAGCGGCTTAGCGCTATTAGGGGCTTTTAGCAGCTTATCTGCTGATCGGATCAGCTGATAAGCGGCTTAGCGGCTTAGAAAAGGGGGGGGGGGAAGGAAGAAAAAAACCAGCAGGAACTCGCAAGACATTGTTGTCTTGCGAAGCAAGCCCATAGGAGATTTGTTTTGCGAAGCACCTCCAAAACGGAAAACTCTTTTGTCTAGCGAGTTTTCCGTCTTGCGAGGCATTCGTCTTGCGCGGCACCACTGTATTCAGCTATTGAAGAGGAACAGGATAAACAAGCCAGCTTATATTCCACATGCAAAATTGCAGAAAGCAGTGAGCAGTGTTGGCTGCACATTACAACAGAATTTTGCACTTACTTTAAAACAAAGAAGGAGCCGGTCCTTAAGCCTGCAAAAAAAGGCTTGAGAGTTTGTGGGAAATGTCCGATCAAACTGGCGACAGGAATGATGGTCACAGTGCTGGAGTAGCTGCGGAGGATTGACAGCCGTCATGACATCCAGCTTCAGTGCCATGCCTATCTGTTTGTCCCTCCCCTTGACTATCAGAAGTGGAATAAATTATGCAAAATGAGCATATGTTTTGCATACCGCAACTTGATTTGCATAATCTGTACAGCTGCTGCTTTCAGCTTTTCAAGGAGCAGAACGTGAGCTAACTTGGTACACAACATTGAGGAGTGTTGCTGTTTTAAGCTATGACAAGAATATAGTCTGAAAAGCAGGCTGGGTTTGGAGATAGCGTTGCACTTTTGATGGGAAGAGCCTTTTCTTAGGAATGTGTGATTAGGATTGGGGAGGGACAACAGGGAGAAGGGCAGGCGCTCGGAGCGTGATCCTTGGGGTGAGAATAGGAATGTTGCAAAGCGCACAAGGGAGTCCCTGTGTTCATCTTTGAAATGCCGAGGGGGGAATGTTCTTGCATGCAAACATCCCTAATCTGCTACAAACAGTCAGCCTGCCCTTGAGAAAAGTCCCTCTGTTTTTCAGGAACTTACTTTTTCTTTCCCGTAAGCAGCGCAGCCTTGCCTATTCAACCCAGTAATCCTTCTGGAGGGAGGGAGGCAGTTCCAGAAGCGCAACCCAGTATGGGCATATTCTAGAACAGTAGTGACATATGCAAACATCAGAGAGTCATGGGTCACTCGCTTCAGGCATCTGGAGCTATGTTTTCCCTGCAGGCAGCCATGGCGTGGCGCCTCTTTTGCTCCTGTTTCTCCCCACGTAACACAGAGGAGACTGGATTGTGTGGGTCCAACAGTACAACAGTGGCGCCCGCCCTGTGGAACGCCCTCCCACCAGATGTCAAAGAGAACAACAACTACCAGGCTTTTAGAAGACATCTGAAGGCAGCCCTGTTTCGGGAAGCTTTTAATGTTTGATGTATTATAGTATTTTAATATTCTTTTGGAAGCCGCCCAGAGTGGCTGGGGAAGCCCAGCCAGATGGGCGGGGTGTAAATAAATTATTGTTGTTGTTGTTGTTGTTGTTGTTGTTATTATTATTATTATTATTATTATTATTACTACTACTACTACATTCAACACTACTCCTGTTTAGCCATTTGGTCCTTCCTAAGCCTGTGACACACTCTCTCTCTCTCTCTCTCTCTCTCTCTCTCTCTCTCACACACACACACACACACTCTCACACGTGTACATGTAGATATGCATGCACAGTCTTGTGTATTCACTCTCAGATGCAGCCAGGGACATGTAGACAGATTTGTCCCAGCATATGCACATGTGAAACTTCCTTAATCTTGTTCGACAATTGGTCCATCTACCGCAGCGTTATCTACTGGCAATAGGAATCCAGAACTTAGGGAGATAAGTCTTTCCTGAGAGATTTTCAACTTTTTGATCGTCACCCTGCAAAACGTGCTCTCTGCCATGGACCTACGGTCAGAGAATACAGGCATGCCAGCTCATAAGCACATAAAAGCATGCGCACCAACTCAGTTTCCTTTTATGCATACGCCCACGATCTCCTTTCCTGTACTAGAGCGTGGCTAGGATTGGGTTTGCCTTGGGCAGCTTTTGCTCCCACCTCTGTGCCCTTTAACCTCCAGCAAATGTGTTGAGGGCCCTAAAATAGCAGCCACTGGAGTCAGACAGGAAACACACAGGGGTGGAGGCAGGAGTTCAGACAGGCAGGAAATGGGCGGGAGTGTTGCTCCCCTGTCCCACAGAGAAAGAGAGAGAGAAAGAGAGGGAATGAGCATATGCATAGTTCCAGTATCCAGATGATTGATGGACGAAATCACATTCAACCACGACTACTTCTGGAAATAACATACACTGAACAACCAGCCTCCAAATAGATGGATGCACCCTCCTTCATATTCCAGAGTTGGCACACCTTCACAGAGAGAGAAACAAAACCACAGATACACAACCACACACGCACTCCTATACTGTATTCCTTTATTTCATACTCCACCTGGTTCAGTCCGATCCCTTGATGCAGATTGGCATCATATTCGTACCTTCATGTTCCTCCACAACTTGCACCAGAGTGAGAAGGATGGAGAGAGACGTCCCCAGCGAATGTCAAAGGGACTGCAAGGCTCTGAGCGAAACCCTCCCTGCCTAGCATAAAAAGATAACCACCCTGCCAGTTGCTTTATTTATCGGCAGCTGGGGATGCTGCAATCTCCCCACAACACACATTGGGTGGGCCATGGCTGGCTTCCTTCTGAGTTTTATCATGTTCATCTGTCTCCTTTGAACCCCCTCCAGTCTGTCCCTGCTGCAAAGGCACAGGGCCCCCAGACTGAATGAACACAATTCTGTAAATGAGCTGAACTTGATCTGTGTTATACAGAGTGAGGGAGCTGTTGATGTCTTGTGTCTCGTAGCCTCAGCTGTGTTTAAGGCTTGGAGGCAGGCAGTAGTCTGGGAGAGACATTGCTTGCATCCTACCATGTTCTGTCTGTCTGTCTGTCTTTTGCCACTCTACCAAATCTGGCCAAACAGGTTTGTTCAGGTTTTAGAAACATCATAACCCTCACCCTTTCTGCAGAACCTGATTAGAGCAGGTGAAAGCATCCACAACAAAGAGAGACCTTTCTTTGACACCATCTTAAACTATTTTGGAGGTGGAGGTGTTATCTGTCTCTAGCCTTTATGAGCTTGATGCAGCTCCAAGCTTGCCTTTTTGGATTGCTTCTTAAAAACAACAATAAAAACAAAACCACTTCTTCCATAAAGCCTTTCTTCCTGGACCACCCTCACCACTTCTGCACCGTCTTTACCACCACATCCTTTCAACTCTTTTCCTTTTCAGTTTCCCCTTTCTTCTATTATCTTCCTTCAGATTTGTTCTGAGTTTACTTTGGGGCTACGTAAGGCAGTGTGCACTGGGTTTAGTGATTTGCAAGCTGATTTGTTACTGCTGTTTTGATCTGTCCTGCATTCTGTGTTTTGATTGTGATATTTATAATGTTTATGGTTTTATTTTCTTTGTACGCTGCCCTGTTCAGTTTACTGGAGGGTGATCTAGAGACAGCTTTAAAATGAATACACATTCAGTGGCAATTACCGTATTTTTTGCACCATAACACTCACTTTTTTCCTCCTAGAAAGTAAGGGGAAATGTCTGTGCCTGTTATGGAGGGAATGCCTACGGGTGGCATGCCTATGGATTTTCCTCCTCTAAAAACTATGTGCATGTTATGGTCGGGTGCGTGTTATAGAGCGAAAAATACGGTACTTCTTAGTCAGTGTGTCTACAGTAGCATCCTCAGCCACCCATCAATGGGTCATATTCAACGTAACATGAACCAAAATGTTCCATCAGCACAATCATTTCTGCTTGAGCACAGAATGCTCTCCCCCTCCCCTCCATGTCCCCTAAATCCGGTCCAGGTCCCCCCCTCCCCAACCCTCCAAAGCAGATTTGGGGGTGGTACTGCAGAAGGAAGGGGGAATCTCATGGCAATCACGTAATCTTTGCTAGTGCAACTATTTAAGTGAAAATCACATGATGGTATGACGGATAATGGATTACAAGTCAACTTCTGCAAGTCAACGTGAGCTGCCTTTGGGTAATAAAGCCCCGTTTTGGGTTTTTCTTTTGCAGGTGGGTGCGCGAGTTTCTCAATGACGAAAACAAAGGCTTGGATGTGCTGGTGGATTATCTCTCCTTTGCTCAGTGTGCGGTGATGTAAGTGTCTGCATTTCCTTTGAGGTGCCCCTGAATCTTCCTGCCTCTTTGTCTCACTATTGGAAGCAGCGGGACTTTGAAGGCAGGTTGCTGGGCATTGCGAGTGGGGAGAATCCTTCAGGCTTCCCATAGACTCTGTGTTACAACAGGATGCTTGGCTACACGGAATGTTGGCCTGATCAAAAAAAAAGCTCTTATTATGTTCTTATGGAACACATTTGTAGACAAAATCAGTCCAGAAGGATAACTAGCTACCTGGTTTTTTGTTTTTTAATCAGTCTTGGGGCCTATTCATATTCTCATTCAGAGTCCCAGGCAGGCAGACTAATGTTGTTGAATTCAACATTTTCCATCTGGAACATCTTTAGCTGGCAACCATCTGCTGCAATGGTTTCCCGGCTTCCCTTTCTCAACTTTTGTGATAGTCACCACCTTGGGGTATCTATTAGGGGCATAAATCTGCTTGCTAGTTGATTAATCATCTGGCCTTTCAGTGATGAACTGGTTATGCTAAAACTAATTCAAATATTATGAAAACCTCAGTTCAGGTGCCTTTCCGAGAAGAAGCGAGACAAATTTGCATCAGTGTCTCTGGGCAAGTTCAGGTGGCAGATGGTTGGGGTCACGCTGGCACTGAAGTCAGGGCACTGCTGAAAAGGCCCTCTCATTGGCCCCCATGCCACCCCTTTCTTAGTGTCCCCGAGGAAGATTTTTACAGTTTGAGGCAGGCTCACATGGAAAGAGATACACCTGAAGGCACTTTGATCCCAAGCCATTTAGAGGTGCAAAACAAGGGCAGGTAACCTCTTTCAGCCCAAGGGCCACATTTCCTTCTGGGCAACCTTTTGAGGGCCACATGCCAGGGGTGGGGCCAGAGGCAAAAGTAAGTAGAGCAATGAGACTCTGTACAGCAGGCTAGTTTATGCACACATGCTTTAGCCTCTATATAGGCAAGCTAGAGGCATCACACCCCCCCCCAGCCCATCAAAAACACCCAGAAGAGGGTGCAAAACAGAGGGAGCATATGGCTGGAGAAGGTGTACGACCTGGAGAGAGAGATTTGGAGGACCGCATTCGACCCCTGAACCATAAGGTCCCCACCTGTGCTGTAAAGGTTAAGGCCAGTATTTCAAACTGGGATCTTTAAATGGACCAGGAGGCCAGTGTAGTTGCTTTAAAACTCTTCACCGAGATGCAAAGAGCAGCATGGGAGCGACTTGTGAGTCAGTGCCCTGCTGAGCGTCCAGTTCCCCTTTTCACAAGGGAATTGCTTTGGCAGCAACCAGCTCTGAAGGTCTATCCTTAATCATAGAGATGGAGGGGGCTGCGAGGGCCATCTAGTCCCACTCCCTGCAATGAAGGAATCTTTTTGCCCAAACCACAACCCTGAGATTAAGAGTTCTCATGCTTCACCAGCTGAGCTATCTGTGACTCCTTCCAGGATTCAGTGGACACAGCTCTAGTAGCTCCCAGGAAGCAAGTTGGTGTGTGCAGCACCTGCTCTAATGTAGACTGCCAGGTGGTTCACTTCTAATGTAAAGCCAGCCTGTAGCACAGTGCAGATTGGCCTGTATGCTGTGAGCACACATCTGATGCAATGCTAGCCTGGGAATTTGTCATAGGGCAGGCCCAGCCTTAAAAAAACATATCTGCCTGCCTGCCTGCCTGCCTGCCTGCGTGTATGTATATATATGCCTTGTACCTGTTTTTCTTTGTGCTCAGATCCTGCTTACGCAGGGGGAGATTTGAGCCTATGCCTTGTCGCATGCCAAGCTGCTGGGCTTGTGGCCTGTTGGGAAGAGCCCCCGTGAATCCAGAGCTTGAGCGCTCTACGCAGCTTTTGTTCTCGAATGTCTCTGTGTCTGTGTGTGTGTGTACGGCTGGGGGGTGTCTGTGTGTCTGTGGGCATAGGTATGGTGTGTGATCCCTCTCTGCCCTCCAGGTTTGATTTTGAGGGCCTGGAAAGTGGTGAGGATGGAGCGCTGGAAAAGCTGAAATCCTGGAGCAGGTCCATAGAGGATCTGCAGCACCCCAGCACCCTGTCTGCACCCTACGCCAACAGCCTTGCTCGCTCTGCGCGCCAGTCTGCCCTCCGGTATGTACCTCTGCCCTGCTGCGCCTTCTGGTGTGTAGCCTTCTGAGCTCTGCCGTTGGTCGTAATAATAAGCCCCCTCCCTGCTTTCTGCCCTCCAGGGGATGCCGTGTGCTGATCTCTTCTCCCCACTCCCATCCTTCCCCCCTGATGCTCCTCTGGCGGTAGCTGGCCATGTCTCCTCTCTGCTCCAGGCCTTCTCTTTGCTCTGTTTGCCTGTCTTTGCTGGGTCTCCTGTTCTCTCTCTTTCTCTGTCCTTCTCACCTAGGTAAGTATTTCTGCACTGGGCTGCTGCGTGAGGAATTCTGTGCACAGTCCCCGGGCTGGATGGTTGCCTAGGTGCATGAAGATGTGTGCGGGAATGCAGAGGGGGCCCCTGCAGTCCACACCCAGGGTTGGTGGCCTGGTGGCAAGCAGGTGGCCAAGCAGCCATTGGGGACGGATGATCCATGAGCAAGGTCCAAGACTCCTGGTACCTCGCAGTCCAGAGGTTCCTGTCCTGGGAATGGACATGGATCAAACTCCAACTTAGTCACAGGCCCATTGGCTGACTTTGGAAAAGCTCCTTCTCTCTCAGACTCTGATTCCCATCTGTAAAATGGAAAGAAAAACAGTTTTACCTCGCAGGGCTATTGCTCCTGACAATTTTAACTGTATGCCTGTTGATTCTTGATAATAGTAGGCATTCGGTACTTTGAGGTGGCTGGATATCCTTGCAGGTCCAGCAGAGAAATTCTGTGGTGTCTTTGTTTATTATTTGTTTCATAAAAAATTACATACCACTTGATTGTAAAAACAAACGATCACCCAACCACAACCTCAAAGCAGTTTACACATGGAGGCAGCTATTGAGCAACAAGGGCTGCTGAAAGATTATTATCATTTTCCTCCTTCAAAGAGTGATGGGTGGTTGGAAGGAAGTACCGTATTTTTCGCTCTATAAGACGCACCAGACCACAAGACGCACCTAGTTTTTGGAGGAGGAAAACAAGAAAAAAAATATTCTGAATCTCAGAAACCAGAACAGCAAGAGTGAAAGCAGTGAAAGAGTGAAAGAGTGACTGCGCAGTGAAAGCAGCAATCCCTCTTGCTGTTCTGGCTTCTGGGATAGCTGTGCAGCCTGCATTCGCTCCATAAGACGCACACACATTTCCCCTTACTTTTTAGGAGGGAAAAAGTGAGTCTTACAGAGCAAAAAATACGGTATTGCTGTTTGTGGTATATACATTCATCCTGCTATTTTGACTGGTTAAACAGGTTTGGGAGGCTTTTGTGTTTACCCAAATCCTGCAAAACATAGTTGACCAAGATAAGAAACAGAACACGTTGAAACAATGCCTTTTTTGTATCATTTCCAACTCTTTGCCTCTAGCCTAAGAAATATTAAACCAAGTTTAGAGGGTACTCCAGGGAATCAGGAGACAGGATGCCTACATGGTACCCAGGGGTTGGGTGGACTCCTTTTCTTACTTAGTTTGGTCATCTGGTTCCCTTTCCAACTCATGTCTTTAAAAATGGGGAGCTCATGAGTTCAGACATTCTTAGCATAGGTGGGCGAATCTGCATAATACCTGTGGGAACTCCATCTTGGATGAGGGTCGTGGCTGCGAAGGGGTCAGTGTCTCCCCATACTGTCCTGGAGAGACATGGCAGATATATATGCTGAGCCCCAAACTCAGCCAAAGGCTCAAATCAGGCCATACAGACCGTATTTTTCGCTCTATAGGACGCACCCAACCATAGGACGCACCTTGTTTTAGAGGGGGAGAACAAGAAAAAAAAAATCTCCCCCTCTCTGCGCAGCGCCCCTTCAGTGAAGTGGCAGGAGAAACAGAGCCCCTTCCATTTCTCCTCCCGCTTCGCTGAAGGGGTGCTGCGCCTTAGCTGAAGGGGCACCTAGCCTTCAGCGATAGCAACGCGAAGCCTCCGGAGCGCGGTGGGAGCGCTCCCACTGTGCTTCGGAGGCTTCGCGTTGCTATCGCTGAAGCCAAAGAGCCTGCATTTGCTCCATAAGACGCACACACATTTCCCCTTAATTTTTGGAGGGGGAAATGTGCGTCTTATAGAGCGAAAAATATGGTACTTTCCCTCCTTGATCATTGAGGTTTCGGCCCTTGTGTTCTTTCTGTGTCTCAAGCACCTAGAGAGTATTCCAGATTTTTTACAAGAAACTTCTTTATTCCTTTTGGAAAACCCCATTTTAATCCCCAGTGTATTTACAATATTTTTGCTTCATGTTTTTGGGAACTGTATAACTTTTTTTTTAAGCAGCATGACTTTAATTTCTCCTTGTTTCAGCAAATAAAAGCTGAATGTCCTATCTCTTGAGGGGTGTTTGTGCATGTGTTGAAAGCTAAAGCTGACAACAGTGGTCTCCTGGAACTTAGCTTTTAAGTAGATTAGCAAAACCCCTGAGTTGATCTTAGACTCCAAATGAGCGGTAGCCATTCAGCCTTTCTTTTGCCAGCAAGAAACCCACATCTTGGGCAAACCTTCTGACAGAAGCTGGTGGTTCTAATTACAGCTCTCCCTTCCTGTTCTTAGCTGCGGCCGTGACCTCATCACTGGCATGGGGCAAACATTTTTTTGAGCCTCACTGCTTTTTGTGTGTGTGTGTGTGTGTGTATGAGTGTGCTAAATGTAAGACTCTCTTTTTGCCAGATACACCACCCTTCCCAGCAGGAAAGCCCTGAAGAACTCACGGCTGGTTAGCCAGAAGGATGACGTCCACGTTTGCATCCTGTGCTTACGAGCCATTATGAACTACCAGGTAATGCTGGCAGGATCCTTCTTATTCTTCCTATTGCCTGCCTCTAGCTAGGATCAGGGATGCCTGTTGGCTGCAAGTCTAAACCCAACATTTCATGAGTGGGGGAAACTGAATTCTACCCTAGCAGAGTAAAATAAATCAAAATGTGTGCTTGTACTTATTTATTTACATTTGTAGCCTGGCTCTATCTAAAGGGCCTGGGATGGGCTGTGGGAGTTGGAAACAAGTGCAGACGATTGGACACATAAGACATGTGTGTGTGTGTGTGTGTGTGTAATAAATCTGAGCCAAAAGAACTTTTTTGAGGGGCAGGAGGGAGGCATGAACCCCTTTGCTATTGTGTGATGTGCGATATTCCTTTGAAAACACATCGTTTATTTATTTTTAGTAATGCCAGTTTCCTAGATGATTTGCACTATATAATGACTCCACTCCAGGCTGTGCCTGGGCTGCTAAATCAACAGTTTCGCTGAGGTTTCACTGGTTCTTTCTACTCCTAATACTTCTATGCATTTCTTCCCCTTTTTGCATGTCAGTATGGATTCAATCTGGTCATGTCTCATCCTCACGCTGTCAATGAGATTGCCCTCAGCTTGAACAATAAGAACCCCAGGTAAGGCGGCTGGGTGCGCCCTGTGGAAACGTGGATAACTTACCCTCTGTAGGTGGACTAATGTGGCTCCCTTTGTTTGGCTCTTGGTGTGTTTAAAAATGCCAGGTCCTGCTTGCCTTACAACCAGCGTCAAGTCTCTTCAGCTGTCCGCTGGGCTTCTCCTACCAGTAAGGGGTTTTAGTTGTGTGATGGGACTAAGAAATTCACATCCATGGAGAACTGCTGTCCTCAAAACTCTTCACAAAGAAGTCAAGGCTGGTGTCACAGGGTGCTCCTCAGCCAAAGGAAAGCACACGGCAGATAGTTAACTCTTCATTGACGAAAGCGGACGCTGAGAATAGTTTCTATGACTCTGAATACTTACACATACCAGTCTAGCGTCTAGGCTGCTATTCCCAGCTCTGTGCTCTATAGAGCAGTTGCAGCAACAGGGCACCACTCCCCCTTCACCTTTTTATGGATTTCCCCCCCTCCTGGTTCTGGGAGACAGTCAGGGGCGCCGACTTATAAAAAATATTGGGGGAGCCCGTGAAAGCTCATGAATAATAAATAAGCTCATGAATATGCAGATAAAGTGGCGCCGCCTCCTTGTGAGCGAATAGGGGAGAGCGTGCTGCGCCTATTAATCAGCTCCGAAGGAAATTGGGTGGAGCTTTTGCTCGGGAGGGAGGGCAGGAGGCATGCAGCCCGACCCTGTGCATTTTGGGCTTGGGGAGGGGCGGCGGTGGCGCTCTGCTGGAGGGGCGCCGGAGATTATTGGGGGGGCAGAGCCCCCCCAAACGAATTTTTGAGGGGGCTCGGGCCCCCTCAGGCCCCATGGAGTCGGCACCTATGGAGACAGTGGTGCAGGAGCGGGTGGGGAAGCCCCCAACCCTTCACTTGCCTCTCCTGCCGCTCCCTCTTTTTCTTCAAACCCATCCTGTGCTCCACCCTCCAGTTCTGAAGCTGTCATGGACTGGCTTAGCACAAGAGGAGTGGTGGAAGACACCAGCTAGGGAACCCCCAAGGGAATCCGCAGGGGAAGAAGGCTCAGAGCCAGGGGTTTGGTGGTGAGACAACAGAAGCTGCCTCTGCCTCTGCCTCTGCCTCTTGCCTCCTGGCAAGTAGAGGTCCCCACAAATCACTACTCTCCCACAAATCCCTTCCCCTGGTGCACACGAGTCAGCGTCCTTCCGGTCCCTGACAGCTGGAGACAGACACTTCTTAAGTGAGCTGAAAGTGACTTGAGAGAACCATCACTTTTCATGATGCCCTCCAGACAGATTGACATTTGTTGTTGCATGTCATTGATGCAGTACAGTGGTGCCTCGCAAGACGAAAAGAATCCGTTCTGTAATTCTCTTCGTCTAGCGGTTTTTTCGTCTTGCGAAGCAAGCCCATTGAAGGATTAGCGCTATTAGCGGCTTTTAGCGGCTTTTAGCGGCTTATCTGCTGATTGGATCAGCTGATAAGCGGCTTAGCGGCTTAGAAAAAAGGGGGGGGGGAAACCCAGCAGGAACTTGCAAGACATTGTCGTCTTGCGAAGTAAGCCCATAGGAGATTCGTTTTGCGAAGCACCTCCAAAACGGAAAACTCTTTCGTCTAGCGAGTTTTCCGTCTTGCGAGGCATTCGTCTTGCGGGGCACCACTGTACTAGTGCACCAGGGCTAGATTTATACTGGATCATCCACACATCATTCCGCCTTTTTAGATGTCCTCTGATGCTTCCCCAGTGTTATTGCCCCACACTCCTACACTGCAGTGTGACAAAAGTGGGCGTCCTCTAAGAAAGAGAGCATTTGTGTTATGAAATGTTACAGGATTTCAGCAGGAAATTAGGGGAGACGCACTGATTGGAAAGGAAGCAGTATAGCCACCCTTAAACATTTGCTGGCACAAACAGTATTGAAAACAGGATCGTGTATAATAATAATAATAATAATAATAATAATAATAATAATAATAATAATTTATTATTTATACCCCGCCCATCTGGCTGGGCTTCCCCAGCCACTCTGGGCGGCTTCCAAAAGAATATTAAAATACTATAATACATCAAACATTAAACGCTTCCCTAAACAGGGCTGCCTTCAGATGTCTTCTAAAAGTCTGGTAGTTGTTGTTCTCTTTGACATCTGGTGGGAGGGTGTTCCACAGGGAAGGCGCCACTACCCAGAAGGCCCTCTGCCTGGTTCCCTGTAACTTGGCTTCTCGCAGTGAGGGAACTGCCAGAAGGCCCTCGGTGCTGGACCTCAGTGTCCGGGTAGAACGATGGGGGTGGAGACACTCCTTCAGGTATACTGGACTGAGGCCGTTTAGAGCTTTAAAGGTCAGCACCAACACTTTGAATTGTGCTCGGAAACGTACTGGGAGCCAATGTAGGTCTTTCAAGACCGGTGTTATGTGGTCTCTGCGGCCGCTCCCAGTCACCAGTCTAGCTGCCGCGTTCTGGATTAGTTGTAGTTTCCGGGTCACCTTCAAAGGTAGCCCCACGTAGAGCGCATTGCAGTATAACTGCCCCAAGACCAACATGAGCACAAATCATAACAGATGCACAATGAAAAGGATGTCTGGAGGGGTCTGTGGTGTGTGATACCATGGATCCCTCCCTATATTGCCTCTGGTCAAACAAGTTTTGCAGTTTTTTGAAATGCTTCGTGAAACCCTACAAAACCTGTTTAGCCAACATGGAAGTGGAATGAGTTCACACGCTATTAGCAGCCATCCCTCCTTCAAGCTGCCATCGGCTCTGAAAAACGAAACGAAACAATGGCCTGCCTCCAGCTAGTGAAACTGATTTCGAGCAGGTTTTAATTTGCAGAACAGATGTGCACTTGGACCACTTTCTCCTGTTTCCTCATATTGTTTGGCCTAACCGAAATCTCTGTGCGCAGCCAGAAAAACTGTCTGGGCCATGTTGTTGATATAAAGTGCATTGATCATCTGCGGTTTCCAGGCCTTCCATTGCAAAGTTGCTGGTTTACATCTTGTGTTGGCTTATCACATATCCAGTCCTGGCACTATATGATGAATGGGCACTTATACAGAGGGAAGCAAGCTCATGAGTGAACCATGTCCCTGGGGGTCTTTGGGTATGCTCTGCAAAGTAATGTTTACAATATGAACTACAAAATATAATTTATATACAATATTTCTTCTTCTTGCATAGATGTTATAAGTTTGCACTTTTTTTATTGCCTCCCCTTGCCCTAACCATATTAATTCAGCATTTGAAAACGCAGTCCAGTTAGGAAACTCCCTGCTGGGCTCAGTCTAATGACCAGTCTTGCCCAGTGTTCTGTATTTGATAGCAGCCAAGGAGACTTGGTTTTTTTTAAAAAAAGCCTTCACAATACTTCATCAGGATTTTAGTGTGCATTTCCCCCCTAGGCACACGTTTGCATGCAATTTTGCTGAACATGCACACGTTTGCAAATAATTTTCCCTGAATACAATGCATTTTTGTATACCACTACACCATCTCAGCTCTCCAGAAATTAGAACAGACACCGGGTTTTTTACGACGGAAAGTGGCTTATGCCAAATCAGAACATCGGTGCATCTAGCTCAGTACTGCTGACACTGGGTGGCAGGTTTCGGGCAGAAGTCTTTCCTCAGTCCTACCAGGAGACACCAGGCATTGAACTTGGCACCTTCTGTGTGCAAAGTAATGGCCATTCCTCATTACATCTGGGCAAATCAAAGTCAGCCAGTGTCACCCATGTGGGCAAAGTGAAAGAGAAGGTACCTTTTAATAGCTGCACCTTTTAATAATTGTGTAGAATATGGAATTTCAGCAGGTATAGTTTGCATGAAAACCAATGGGAAGCACTGCTTAACCAAGAAGGCAGTGGGGCCTGAGGAGCAAACCAGATACACTGTTGTTCAGATAAAGTTCTTCAAACTGCCCTTTAATTGGTAAACTGAGAATGCCATGGAGATAAAAAGCAAAACAAGCCCTTTCTCACTTGAAAGCTGCTGTTAAAGTGGCAGGATCATGCCAGACATGGGTGTAAAATACTGAACTAACTGATCAATTGCATCACAGATAACTCGGTTCTGCCCCCCTGACATAAAGCCTGCTCCCCGTGAAATAAATCCTGGCTCCGCCCATGATGCCAGATATATGTGGAGTCACTCTACCCTAGCAGAAGGGTATGCCCTAGAGGCATAGCTGTCAACTTACATATTTGAAAATAAGGGACCAACAGCCTCGAAAATAAGGGATCAGCAGCCAAAATAAGGGATTTTCCGGGCACAGGTATGTTCAACTTCTGAGCCCCTCCGAGCCAAAGGCAGAAAGCCCAGCCAGCAGCCAAACGAAGCCTCAAGTGATGGTTCCCACAGTGCAGCAACCCGGCAAAGGGGATGCAGCAAGGAAAACCACCGTCATCTCTCCGCTGGGAAGCGCTGAGCAAAGGAGAGTCCCCAGGCAATGCGGCTGATTTGATCGGCACAAGGCATGCAAGCTCCACCCCCCAGTCGTTCTTAGACTCCTTATTGGGTGAGCAACACAGCCAAGCAACCCAGTTGGAGCCTCCCTCCTCCCTGGCCGGCAGGGAGGGAGGGAGAGGAGCTGCTTCCTTTGAAACCCGGGACATTTAAGGGCCATCATCAATAAGGGACAGCAGTAGGACACGGCGCTGGGATAAGGAAGTTTCCCGCCAAATAAGGGACAGTTGATAGCTATGCCTAGAGGGGAACCTCCTGTTTACCTAGCATTAGTTGCCGCACCAATGGATGTGTTCAGCTGGAAACCAGAAATGATCAAACTGCGCTAGGAGCAGGGGCAAAGCTGAACAATCAGGGACACCTGCTGATCACAAAACCTACACCTGTGTTGCAAAACTGGAATAGACAACGGTTTGTTGGAAGCAAGGCCGCCTAACATGAAAGCCTCAACTTTGAATGATGGGGTAGTCAGTTTGGTACCCTGCAGGTGTTCCTGGACTTCAGTTCCCACCGGCCCCAGCCAGCATGGCCTGTGGTTGGAGATGATGGGAGTTGTAGTCCAACGACACCTGGAGGTCACTACATTGGCTGCCCCTGCTGCAGGCCTCTGCAACAATTGCATCAGAGGGATGCTGTTACCATTGTGGGATATATTCTGCGTCACCAGCAAAATGACATTGCTTTTCATTTGGTTGGTGGCACATCCTTGCTTCTCTCTTTTCTCTCCAGGACAAAAGCCTTGGTGTTAGAACTGCTGGCAGCTGTTTGTCTGGTGCGTGGGGGCCATGAGATCATTTTGGCTGCTTTTGAGAATTTCAAGGAGGTGAGGACTAATCTACAGCACCCTGGGGGAAATCAGCAACGGGGAACCTGCAGTTATTCTTGAGCTCCCATCAGTTCTGATCATTGGCCATGATAGCTGGGGCTGATGGGAGTTGGAGTCCCAGCAACATCAGAACGCCCCAGGTTCCCCATACCTGGGAGAGACATCAAACTTGGAAGAGGAAGGGAAGGCAAGATGAGGGAAATAGATGTGTGTGGTAGTGGGGACAATTTAGTAGAAAATTGTGCGCACAAGGACAAATGGACAGACAGATACGCAAGTTGAGGGAGGGAGGTGGAGGAAGAGTCGTGTAGCGTAAATGGATAGAGTAGCAGTGGCCAACTTTTGATCCCAAATCAGAGCCCGTGTGTTAGTGCCACTTAGGAGCAAACTGCAATACCAGCACACCTTGGTACCTGTTTACCTCTGCCTTCCTGAGCTCAGGAGTGGCCTCTACACAGGTAGCTCCACTCCACACCATAACTGTGCTTGAAAGCCCACCAGTTCTGTTTCTGGATGGCGTAAACCCCTGTAGTCTTTCATTCAAGATGAAGTTGATTGAAGGCTCTTCTCCTGACACCCTCAGTGTCTGAGGTTAGACAGGTGGACACCAGGCCTCCTTGGAATTCCTTCCCTACGTGTGTGAGCCTGGCACCATCTTTTAAGTGCCAAGCAAAGCCTGCCCTGTTTGCTTAGGCTTTCAATTTCATCTGATCTGCTTTTTTGTGGCATCTTCTCCTCCCCACTTTTTGGTGTATTTTAGTGGATCCTGCTCTCTTAAATGATTATTATTAGCATTATTAATTGTTTTATTCTTCTGTTTGGTCCCTTGAAACATCCATCAAAGGCAGGGAATTCTAAATCCAAAATTAAAATTTAAAAATAGGTGGAGCCTACACATGCAGGGTAGAAGGAGAAGGAGCCAATGCTCTCTCTGCCGAGGGATTCAAGCAGAGCTGCTTGTTCCTCCTCCTGCCCGGGCTGCTGATGTGAGGCTGGGTAAAGGAATGAATACAGGAATGTGCTTGAGAATATCGGAATGTGCATGTGAATCTGGTAGAAGGGATGAATAGCTATGTGAAGGGGTACTTATGGAGAAGTCTACAAAGACTGCATACCGGGAACAGTCTGTATTTGGCTGGCTCACCAGTACTAAAGCACCCTTCAGACCCTGCTGTGCTCTCTGCTTCTCAGGTTTGCAAAGAGCAGCACCGCTTTGAGAAGCTGATGGAGTATTTCCGCAATGAGGACAGCAATATTGACTTCATGGTAAGGAGCAAAAGCCCTGGTGCCCTGAGTTGCATAAAAGCACAAGTCGCTTTTCTGTTTATGCCAGCAGCTCCCACAATCTGATGCGAAGGACAGGTTGCGGTATATACAGTGTCTCTTAAATGCAAGATTATATACATGCTGTCACCGACTGTGCTGTGGGCAAGGACACATTCCAGCCAGGCATAAACACTCGGGCCAGTGGGGGATGTGGCCAACAGAATGTGGCCCAAGAAGAGTTCTGATGGCTGGACATAGCCACCAGTAGCTTCTCCACCCCTGCTGTGGATAATAGATGGGACAATGTTTTTTTTTTTTAAAAAAAATATTTAATCCTTTTTTTGATACCAACATCAACCACAAAAGACACATACAACAAAAACCATAATAACAATAATAACACAATTTGATAATTCAGATTTGAATACAGTGGTACCTTGCAAGACGAATGCCTCGCAAGACGAATGCCTCGCAAGACGAAAAACGCGCAAGACGAAAGAGTTTTCCGGTTTTTGAGTCGTTCCACAAGACGAATTTCCCTATGGGCTTGCTTTGCAAGACGAAACGTCTTGCGAGTTCTTGCGAGTTTGTTTCCTTTTTCTTAAAGCCGCTAAGCCGCTAATAGCCGTGCTTCGCAAGATGAAAAAACCGCAAGACGAAGAGACTCGCGGAACGGATTAATTTCGTCTTGCAAGGCACCACTGTACACTGATATACCTATGACTACATCTTTTTAAACACTATTTCCCCACCTCTCTCTCCTCCCCCTACTTCCCACCACTATCTGCCTTATCACTTAAATATTCGTTCCAGATTTCTTCATATTTATCCATTCTTAATTTGCATCAACATGGACCAATGTTCTGACGCAGTACGGGCGGCAAGCATTTCAAATGGGGCTTCCATTCCTGGCCCTTCTGCACATTGGCGGAGCACACATAAGTGCGACCCACTCCATTGTACCCCGTTATGCCCCAGATCTGCCCTCTTCTGGGTCCAAAAGGACCCACCCGTTAGCGATCACATGCCAATTGGACGTGCCTAAAATGATCGCCACCTGCATAAGACAGTTCCCTGTTTCTAATTACCATGTTCCAACATAGAGCTGCAAAACCCCAGTATTAAAGCACACTGCATCCGCATGCTAGTCAATTGAAGCAACCTAGGAAGATGCTTTTCTATTGGTCCACCCCAACTGGCAGCCGCTCTCCAGAATCTTGGGCAGAGGTCTTTTCCATCACCTGACCCCGATCCTTTTTTAAAAACTGGACATGCTGGAGACTGAACCCACGGCATGAAAAGTGAATTCCGCTGAGCTGAACTCCCTCCTCTTAATTATGCAAAGCTCCTCCCCAAAATCATGGTAGCTGAGGTGCAGGGATCTCAACCCCAGAGGCCTTCCCCATCTGTGCAGGCATTCCCATTTTACAATGTGGACTGGAGTGGTAGAGTCTGTGTATGGACAGCAGGTTGCCGGGTACCTATCTCTTCTATGGGGTAGGGACTGTTCCCCCCCAATCCAATTTATATTACAGAACAATTTAGAAAGTGTGTTTCTGCTTCTTCATTCCTGTTCTACTCTCCAGCTACCGTGTCAAAGACTGTGGCAGCGCTCTTGCACACAGTCAATATATTTTTATTGATTGATTTAATACCTGTTGGTGGTTCGAATCCCCGCGACGGGGTGAGCTCCCGTTGCTCGGTCCCTGCTCCTGCCAACCTAGCAGTTCAAAAGCACGTCAAAGTGCAAGTAGATAAATAGATACCGTTTCGGTAGGAAGGTAAACGGCGTTTCCGTGTGCTGCTCTGGTTCTCCAGAAGCAGCTTAGTCATGCTGGCCACGTGACCCAGAAGCCGTACGCCGGCTTCCTCGGCCAATAAAGCGAGATGAGCACCGCAACCCCAGAGTCGGCCACGACTGGACCTAATGGTCTGGGGTCCCTTTACCTTTACCTTAACCAACAACAAAACAACTCCTAAATGGTTTATAGTTTACAGTGCAAGCTGCATGGTTTACAGTGCAGAACAGTAACTTGGCAGCCTATGTTCCCATCTGCCTTTCCCAAGTGCTTTCACCTGGTTGGCCATAATGTATTTTAAAGGTCTTCTGCCTATTGCCCTCTCTCAATATCTTTGCAGACCTAGGTCTGGCTCTTGCCTCTTCATTTCTTCTCCTTTTCACAGACTTTTCACAGGTGCATTTCCCAACTGTGGTGTCCTGGAACATGGGCTTTTTAAACATTTGATCCTAAATCGGTGGAACATCTAGACCAGGCTTCTTCAACATGGTTCTATTCCAGATGATGTTGGACTCCCATCTCCCATCAGGCCTCAAACCAGCATGGCCAGCAACCAGTATAATAGTTTTGTTTTTTTTTTAGTCCAACAGTATCTGGAGGACACCACGTTAGGGAAGACCCTGGCACTCTAGACAAAACCACAGAGGAATGACAGATTGAAGTTGTGCGCCATGATGCCAGCTGCCCTCTCTCAATGTGTTTTGCAGGTGGCCTGTATGCAGTTCATCAACATCGTGGTGCACTCTGTTGAGGACATGAACTTCCGTGTGCACCTACAATATGAGTTCACCAAACTAGGTCTGGAAGAGTTCTTACAGGTAACACCCAATCTCTTCACAAGCCAATCTAGAACAGCTGATAGACCCTCGTCCTGGTCAGACTTTTTCCAAGAATAGGCCAAATGCCTGACAAAGATGGGTAATGGGGTTGTTCAGCTAGATCTGAAGCTTTTATAGTTGCATGTGCTGCTGGCTCTTGCCCTTTTGGCACCTGCATGCTCAGTTTGATGTCTGCAAAGCAGCACCTACTTTAAGTAACTCTGGTGGAATTGCATCAGGACCTGGGCCTTCCTAGATTTGGGGCAATAAGAAGTCTAACTTTTTCTGTTGTGACTGGTGCCCATTCTGAGAGGTCCTCTATAGTAAACTCCTGAGGCTCCACAGAGCCCACCCTCTCATCGCAGAATACTTTTAAATAGTATTCGTACCATGTCTGAGATGGGACGGTGTTAGTCATGGAGGGTCTCTCGTCAAGGGCTCCAGAAACTAATGCCAGAATTGTTAGCTACTGTTGCTTGGATTCAACGTTCCCATTGTTTTTCAGTGAATAACGTGTTCCTCCTGCCATTCAAGAGATGTAATTGGTGTTTCAACTTAAAGTATTCCTCCGGCAGTCTCTGCACACCAGAGTCTCTTTATTGGTGATATCTAGTTCTAACCTGTGCCTTTAAAGATAAGCATTCACGGTTAAACCAACCAGTTGCATTTTTCCTCACCAGATTTTTCTGTGACTGGGGTTGTGAGCTTAATAGTCATGTGATCTGACACATGAATCATTAAATTGTCATTGTCAGGGAACTGACATCGGAGCTGGAGGCGGAGGGAAGGCTCTCAAATGATGCTGGAGAAGGGCCCAGCAGGGAGAGAGGTAGCTCAGCGGGTGAAGCAAATCAGCGCAACACCAGGGATAAAGGGGGGCAAATGGGGGAATCGGCGAGAGGGCTCCAGGACTCTTCACCGGACACCAGCGGGGAAAGCACCGGTCCTCCGCTACCCACGCCCTCCCTGTGCAGAAGACTTCCGCGCAGGGAGAGTAGGAGGAGACTTGGCGTCAAACAACTTTTATGTTGGAAAAGGTTTAAGAAACGCCCACTGACGGATTCTGCTAGCGACTGAGGCAGCCACGAAGTGAAGGGCTGTCCAGACAGAAAGGTTTAACCAGGCAACATAGCCAGGAGAGGCGGCAACTTACGCACGAGCAACCCATACTCATTACAGTCATATTCATGTATGGTCTCTTGATCTTTGTCTAGGTCCATTGATTTTAAGTTAAACTCTACCAGGGTGTAATGGTTGAAATTTCTCAGAACAACTTGTGACTATATGAGTGTGGGCAGGATGGCTTGCCCAGATCCATCAGCCAGGGACACCTGCATGGGAGGGGAGGAATTAATTGAGAAAATCACAGGAAGGTGGCATCTACTCACCCTTGACCCCTAAATGCATAGGCGCTTAATGCAAGTAAGATTCCTGCATTTTCCCTGAGCTTAAACAAGTTTTGATAGCGATTTAGAAGTAATGTTGTTCCTCCTAGAAGTCGTTGTGCCAAATCCTTGAAGCAAAATCGCTTTGAGGTTTGAATCACACGCCGTGCTGGTCCTCATGAAAAACATGGGTGTGTTACATTGCAGTCTTGTTCACAGATTTTTCTTCATTACCTTTTTCTCCTGGTGTACAGAAGTTACCTTTTGAGGGGAACAAAATGCCCTCTAGGCTTACTTATGATTATTGGCACAATATTTATGCACAAAGATGCAATCTAGGCTGAAAAACAACAACCAATGTGATCAGTACCAAAGATCAACAAGAAAAAACAGCTGCTCATCCTTTTAGTAGAGGTGTTTTCAACTAGAGATGAGCTGTGTCCAGGCAGGATGTTTGTTTGTGTGTGAGAGAGACAGATTGACAGAAAGGCAGCATAACGTACTCATATTGGAGAGTAGCCTTCATTTAGAGTATCTTTTGGAGCCTTTGCTCCAAAATGCAGGGTTACTCTTGTTAGCCTGTTGCAGCAAAAGCAATTAAGAGTCCAGTAGCACCTCTTCAAGACTATCAAATTTATAGTGGCATAAATGATTCATAGAATCATAGAATCATAGAGTTGGAATAGGGCCATCGAGTCCAACCCCCTGCCAAGCAGGAAACACCATCAGAGCACTCCTGACATATGGTTGTCAAGGATTGAGGTCCAGAACCCACTTCATCAGAGGCAGATAAAGATAGCCTGGAACTGAGGGTGCTTCCAAACAGGGGTTTGTTGTGAGATTGTTGCTCCTTATGCATTCATGAGGAAAATCCAGGGGAAATTTGATAAGATTTTTTTTTGTAAAAAACCCCAAACAGTTGTCAATTGCCTATTTGTAATATCACAACATTTTCAATATGGAAGCACTCTTATGAAATGCCTGCTTCACATTTCCTGAAAAAATTATCTGTTAAAAAACCACAGAAACTTCCCTCTTTACAAACATGCTTAGGGGAGTTTCCCTTAATCAACACACATTTGGTTCCTTGCCCTATCTTTGAGCACTATGACTTCAGTTGGAGATGGACTGGTCTCTTTTCAGAGAGGCAGCTTGGGGGGGAGGGATGGGTTTCTGCTTGTAATGTGTACATGTCTTACCATTGTCTCTGGTAAACAGGTTCTTTGGGGTTTGAATTGTTTCAAAAACCTACAGAACCTACTTGACCAAAGACAGTTATGGGACTAGAAAATAAAGGGGATCCCATGGAAAGTGATTCTTCTTTCAAGTTGTCTCCAGCACCTCTAAAACCAACATTAACTTTTGCCTTCCTCCTCCCTTCCTTTGAGTTGCCAAGATACTTGTTTGTAGTCTGGTGGTCTGTTTATGTCTGCTGTGATGGCAGCCAATGCACATAACTATCTCATCAGGCAAAGAGGACCCTACTGTTAGTTTAAATCTTCCAGTTAAAGGCTGTGATATACTTTGCTGTGGAATAGTCGTCGATTCCAGCAAAAGCACTCCTTAGCAAGTGACTGATGGAACCAGAAGCAAATCCTTTGCAAGGCAGGGGGGAGGGGGGGAATACCAAAAGAATTAAACTTCTCAAGCCCCAGCATCAAAGAAATGCCTTGTTATTGAAAAGAAAGACTGGCCACCCTCACATGAAAATAGACAACAAACCTGAACATCTTTTTAAAAGGCCAAAATAATTTTCAGTTGGGCAAGAAGTTGGGCAGAAGGCGGGTTTGGATATGTAGTACCATTCTTCTCCTGATTATTGAAGATAATGGCAGGATGCAGAACAGTGGAGCTGGGTGCAAGGCCTGGGTGGAAATCCCAGTTTGATGTCAGTTTCTAGCCTTGGTTTCAGCTGAATCAAAACCAAAACAGACATTAGGAGACCAAGTCTTGTTCTCAGAACCAAGGTCATTGCTCGTTCAAGGGAAACAGGCACCAGTTCAATAACAGGAACGAAACGGCAGAATAGAGAAGCGTAGTGGTACAAAAGGACAGACCTCTTCAGAGGCATATTAAAGAACTTGGGAACTGAAGAGCCATTCAGGGAAGAGTTCTAGTCATCTAGCAGGAAGGGATGGAAACACCCTTCTGAGGAGACCAGTGATGGCAAGGCATGGCTGTGAAGTAGGTCAGACTTGTGCTGGTTCCAGACACCTCCAAGGGCATAAGCGGCCCTCAAACTTAATCTCACTTACTCGTTGTTCCTCCTTTCAAGGGATCTCTGGAATTGTAGTTCTGTGGAGGGGGCCTAGGGATCTCCAACAGAATCCCAACTGCAGTTTCCAGGATTCCATAAGCCAAAGTACTCTCCAGAGGCCTAATTAATCTTGGTATTTCGTCACGTACCAGCTTTGACATACCAGGGTTGACATCAGACTCACTTTATCATTGGGGCTGCCTCCAGGGCTTCCAGGTATGTACTATCAGATGAACTAGGAGCGTGGAAAACATCCTGTCGGGATGTCTCATGAGATGTTCCTAACTGTTCTGTTGTAGCTTTTGGGAGAGACTCAGTACCATCACGCAGCAACCTGGAAGCTTGTTCCCTTTAAGATAATTTCCCCTTGCTCACTGGCTTCATGCAGTTTTCTTCCTCTTGTGTTGCATTTTCGTTTCTTTCCACAGAAGTCGAGACACACGGAAAGCGAAAAGTTGCAAGTACAGATCCAGGCTTACCTGGACAACGTATTTGATGTCGGAGGGCTGCTGGAGGATGCCGAGACCAAGAACGTAGCGTTGGAGAAAGTGGAGGAGTTGGAAGAACATTTATCACATGTAAGTGTACAGATACCCCCCTTTAGTTCACCAGAAGAACATAGGAATTAACAACAATAACAACAATATTAAATGCCACCCATCTGACTGGGTTTCTCCAGCCACTCTGGGCAGCTTCCAGCAAAATATAAAAGCATAATAAAACATCAAACATTAAAAACTTCCCTATACAGGGCTGCCTTCAGGTGTCTTCTAAAGGTTATATAGTTACTCATCTCCTTGACATCTGATGGGAGGGCATTCCACAGAGTGGGTGCCACTACTGAGAAGGCCCTCTGCTTGGTTCCTTGTAACTTCGCTTCCCACAGTGAGGGAACCGCCAGAAGGCCCTTGGAGCTGGACCTCAGTGTCCGGGCTGAACGATGGGGGTAGAGATACTCCTTCAGGTATACAGGGCCAAGGCCATTTAGGGAAGAGTCCTGATAGATGGTTCCATCTAGTCCAGAACCCTTTTTCCAACAGTGACTGATCAGAGGCCTCTGGGAAGCCCCAAAGCAGGGCTTGAAGGCAACTGCTCTCCACCATGGTTTACCCCTCCAACATTTGGTACTCAGTAATATACTTCTTGGGGATGCGGGTGGCGCTGTGAGTTAAACCACAGAGCCTAGGACTTGCTGATCAGAAGGTCAGCAGTTCAAATCCCCGCAACGGGGTGAGCTCCTGTTGCTCGGTCCCTGCTCCTGCCAACCTAGCAGTTCGAAAGCATGTCAAAGTGCAAGTAGATAAATAGGTACCGCTCTGGCGGGAAGGTAAACAGCGTTTCCATGCGCTGCTCTGGTTCGCCAGAAGCGGCTTAGTCATGCTGGCCACATGACCCGGAAGCTAGACGCTGGCTCCCTCGGCCAGTAAAGCGAGATGAGCACCGCAACCCCAGAGTCGGTCACGACTGGACCTAATAGTCAGGGATCCTTTTACCTTTAATATACTTCTTCCAAACATGGATGTTCCATTTAGCTTTCATGGCTAAATTTATTTCATAAAATTTATACACAGTTTGGTTGTAAAAACAACAACAACAACTCTCAACGAGCTTTGAAAAAAGATAAAACAAGAAAATCAAAGAAAAAAATACAAACCTACTTTAAAATATACAAGTTAAAATACCAAAACAGAGGGAAATGAGTGTACCTTCCATTCATTTGTCTAATAGCCTTTTAAAAGCTCCATAAGCCAGCAGCCATCACCACCGTCTTGGGGCAATAGTCTATTTGTACATTGTGCTGAAGAAGATCCCCCAGCTGGTATTGGGAAGGGAAGGTGCAGTCAGGCTTAACTTCCTGCACATTTGTAAAAACATTGTTATAACCATGAGGGCCAGCAACTTGTTTAAAAGCAAGAGCCTCACGAGTCTGCTCCATACGTGAGATTTTGGACATATGGTTATCTGAGCAGAATAATGAGAACAGAACCGTCTTTTTTGACCAAAGGAAAGTTGGTGATCCCTATTTTCTTCCACTCAGTTGACAGAAAAGCTTCTGGATCTGGAGAATGAAAACATAATGCGGGTGGCAGAGCTGGAGAAACAGCTGCTACAGCGGGAGAAGGAGTTGGAGATTGTCAAGGTATGTGGCCAGGAAAAAGCGATGCGGAGGCTTTCCGAAGAAGATGGGGGTCCGTCCATCGTCTGGGTTAAAGCATTGGTTTTTCTAACCTCCCTGGGATG
Source organism: Podarcis liolepis (assembly GCF_965112155.1). Classification (NCBI taxonomy): domain Eukaryota; kingdom Metazoa; phylum Chordata; class Lepidosauria; order Squamata; family Lacertidae; genus Podarcis; species Podarcis liolepis. The sequence continues at coordinate 5,820,950 of NC_139555.1, forward strand.
CTTCCTCAGACGCTTCTCAGGGAAAAGATCCGTAATGATGGACGGGCTTCCTTGGTAGTTGGCTCACCATTCCCAGACCTCCTACCCACAGGGGGAGCACTGCTGTATGCCAGGGAACACTTTCTATTCAGACACAATATTCAGGGTGACGGTGAGGCCTAGTGGGCGCAGGCCATGCTCCCCATGAACAGGATTTCTCGAGTGGACATGCCACGTTCCCTGCCTGGCAGGTCTGTGTGGAAAAGGTTCCCTGAAGAATGAAGCTTTGACAGACTCCTGATTTACAAGAACATGCCCCATCAGGGTTCATCCTTGGGTCTTTCCACTGTAGGGGTGAGGCACAATTCTCGCCTCCTTGAGCCATTCCCTTCCAGGCTCTTTCTTGCATGCTTGTTGGTTTGGGACCTGGGCATTTTCCCTAACAATCCTTTCTTAAGTCTTATCTTATGTGGGTTTTTAATGGGGCCCTAGTTCACAGGTCAAAGTGACAATGTGACACTCAGGACAGCTGGCAAATGGTCCCTATTCCCTTGCTTGGGGCTGGCTGGGTTTCTGTGGACTGTCCATGCTTTGGCCCCATTCCGCCCTTGTGTGAGGATGTGGGTCTTCTCCTGCAGATAAATCCCAACTGTTCTGTTAAGGGGTCCAGGGCAGTGCTGGCATCGACCCAGTTCCCTGAGCAGTTGGTGCAGTCAGCAGAACTAAGAAGCAAAGTTTTTTATTGGATCATCTTTTGCTGCAGGTGGAGGGCAGCATATTTGCATCTTCTCCCCTCCCTTCCTGCTTCCTGCTCACCCTGCCCCCCAGGGGGAAACATGACATGCTCATAGGAAACAAATATGTCAGGCTAGTCTAGACCCCATTTCCATGCCAAGCCTTTTTGGTCCCATTTATTTATCTTAAACAAAATTTAGATCCCACTTGATTGTAAGAAAACCTCTAGGCAGCTTGCAAAATAAATAAAACATTAAAATTATCCATTGAGGGGCGGGGAAACAGTTAAAAACAGATACTGTATTTAAAAACATTCAAAAGATTATTAAAATCAACATGGGCAAAACCCATGTAACTTCTGTGGGAATGTTGTAGATACTAGGAGAGGATATGTTGATTTAATAGTATCCTTCCTAACTCGTACTTGTCAGTCAGCAGCAGAGTGCATTCCACAATATATAGCAGGAAGTTAGTTGGTAGATTCGTTTGAATCTCTTTACTTAAGCAATCCAATCTGGCTTTGTTCAGATTGGGTTTGGTTCCTGGTAAGTCCCCTTTTATCCCTCCTAAAAAGAATAAAGACACAAGAAGCTTATTTTAAAAGTAATAAGAAGTTTACTCACATTCAGTTCACAGTTGGATCCCTGAAGGCAGGCCTTAGCTTGTAGTTACAGATACAGCGTGGCTTACATCCTTGTAAGGATGGACCCATGTGGTACTGGCAGAGACCCAGCAGTGCAGTCCAAGAGAAGAAATGGCATCAGAAGAGCGTGGCATCAAGAGGAAGGTGGCTCCCTGATCATCCCCTTTTATGGGGTCTCCCACCAGGGTCACGCCCACCTACCTGGTCACACGCAGGGCGAGGAAGTTCCTGACCAGGTGTGACAGGAAGTCCTCCTGGCTGGAGTAACACCCCCCTGTGTGTCCACTCTGGGCAAACAGGAAGTGTTGTACTTGACTGCTTATGTTACACCCCACAACTTCTACATGTCTGTTAATTATCCCTGTGGAGGAGAATGTTAATTTGTGTAAATATGTACACACGCACACAGCTCCCAGAGGTGCTGCAGCTGGGGATAAGCGCTGCCCCTTAATTCTGCTGAACGTATAATGTGTCCCTTGGTCCTTGGAGACCCAGAGGCATCTGGCCTTGTGAACGGCCTCCAGCGAGTGGGAAGAGGAGGCCTTATTGATGTGTCTCTTCTGGGGCAGGAAACCTACGAAAGTGCCAGCAACCAGGTCCACACCCTGCGCAGAATCATCAAGGAGAAGGAGGAGGCTTTCCGACGCCACTATACCTCTCGCCCACCAGGGGGAGACCACCTGCCGCTGCCGCCACCTCCAGGGGCGGAGGTCAACTTCAGCGACATCCCTGAGGACGACCTCCGCCTCCCGGTCCTGCCTCCCATGGAGGCTGCCCCTCCACCCCCACCCCCTCCTCCGCCTCTCCCCCCACCCCCTCCTCCGCTACCGGGTAAGTCCAAAGGAAAGAAACCTGCCTTCTTCTCACACACGGTTGCACAGAGGGCGACTGTTGCTACATATATTTTTCCGCCCCTGTTCTCTCACAGATAAGTGTCCGCCAGCTCCACCACTTCCGGGGACGTCTCCCTCTGTGATTCTCACTATGGGCTTATCAGGTACGTTTCGCCTCTTCCCACCCATCCACCTGCAAGACGGAAAGAGGGACAGCAATGAAAGACCCTGGGTGCTTGCTCTATGTGTGCTGTACAGTCATATCTTGGCTTGAAGTAGCTTCGGAATAAGTATTTTCGGGTTGCGTGCTGTGGTGACCCGGAAGTAACGGAGCATGTTACTTCCGGGTTTCGCCACTCGTGCATGCGCAGACAGTCAAAATTACATCACGTGCATGCGCAGAAGCAGCAACCCGCGGACACGGGTTGTGTTCGCTTCTGGATGTGAACGGGGCTCCAGAACGGATCCCATTCGCATCCAGAGGTACCACTGTAATTTCATGAGTAAAAGCACAGAACATGGTTCTGTGTACAGAATTCTTCTTCCTGGGAGAGAAGTCTGTGAAGGTGAACCAAAACTGGGAACAGAAACTTGCTAGGGGAACCAACCCAATTCTATTCCCTCCCAGTGGCCCATTGGGACCGAGCTGAGCTGAGCTCTGACCTCGTCCGCACCTGTGAGGACAAATAATACTTTTCTCTCTCCTCTGTGCCCCCAAGCAATCCGGATTAAGAAACCCATCAAGACGAAATTCCGCTTGCCGGTCTTTAACTGGACGGCCTTGAAGCCCAACCAGATCAGCGGCACAGTCTTCAGTGAGCTGGATGATGAAAAGATCTTGGAGGTGAGGGACAGGGGGAAGTCAGTCTGAATGGTATGCGCCATTCTTTAAAACTTTTAATCTGTTGTATTTGTATCTACTGTACTTGTGCAGGTGAAACCCTTATCAGCCTATCAAGTGCAGCAGCACAGAACATTCAGCTGCTGAGGGAAACTGAACAGTTTGTAGTTCACCCTCTTTGAGGGAAGGGAAAGTTGTCACTTTGGCTGGCGTCAGAGCCTCACACAAGAATTGAGAAGAGGGGAGCTAAGGGAGAGTGTGCCCAGAAGAAAGGAGTTTGAAAGAAGAATATAGAATAGACTATGCACCAGTGTAAGAATAATGAGTGTGAAAAAATGGTTGGTGGAGAATGAGGCTTCAGGAAAGGAGAGGTGGGGGGGGAAGTAAGGCAAGGGAAGGGGCTCTATGGAGTGATTGAGATCAGCAGGGCCCATGTACTATAAGGGAGAAGAGCGCAGTGCTATGAGGGCCTGAAAAGCAGGAGTCTATGAGAACAATGGGAGAGGGAAGGAATGAATGGAGGTGAAGAAAAGAGGAGCCAGGGAAACTGATGAATGGGGGGAAGCTACACATGATATCATAGAGACAGGAGGTGTAGTGTGCTATTGGCAGAAAAGGAGAGAGCAGCAAAGGAAGGGACCTTTGATAGGGGAGTTCTGCCTCTTGGGACTGGTAACCCCAAAGAAGCAACAAAGACCAAATTGCTCACTCTCTCTGTGAAGGAGAAGGAGAGAGAGAATTTCATGTATTATTGGAACCAACCAGCCAATTCTTCAACTTCAGGTTTCTATTTTGCTTTGTTCTGATTCTTCACACATGTATGCCACCGTTCCTCCAACACGCTCACTGGGCTCCCCGCCATTTCATACACGCAACAATCCTTAAATAGGAATTTAAACCTACTTCTCCCCAATCTAAGTTCAGATCTCTATTCACTGTTCCCTCCCGAGCTCCCAAAACTGAAGCATCTGATAACATGCTGTTAGCGGATTTGAAATTCCTCCAGTAGTGAAAAGGCAAATTATGAGCAGCTTGAAATCAGAATGTATGTCATTGTTGTCATTATTATCGTTAGTATCATAATTACCTACCGGCAGGATGGGTAACTCTTTGAATCCTCTTTCCTCTTCCAGGACCTTGATCTAGACAAGTTTGAGGAGCTCTTTAAGACCAAAGCCCAAGGCCCGGCCATTGACCTCCTCTGCTCTAAGAACAAGGCATCGCATAAGGCAGCCAACAAGGTCACCCTGCTGGAAGCCAACCGGGCCAAGAACCTTGCCATCACCTTGCGCAAAGCAGGGAGGAGCACGGAGGAGATCTGCAAAGCCATTCACACGTGGGTATCTGTGTGTGTGTGTGTGTTGTTTTTCCTTCCACAGCACCCCTGAAATGCATTTACAGTGGTGCCCTGCAAGACGAATGCCTTGCAAGATGGAAAACTCGCTAGACGAAAGATTTTTCCGTTTTGGAGGTGCTTCGCAAAACGAATTTCCTATGGGCTTGCTTCGCAAGACGACAATGTCTTGCGAGTTCCTGCTGGTCTTTTTTTCTCCCCCCCCCCTTTTTCTAAGCCGCTAAGCCGCTTATCAGCTGATCCGATCAGCAGATAAGCCGCTAATAGCGCTAATCCGCTAATCCGCTAATCCATCAATGGGCTTGCTTCGCAAGACGAAAAAACCGCTAGACGAAGAGAATCACAGAACGGATTCTTTTCGTCTTGCGAGGCACCACTGTATTTATTATGTTTATATTCCACCTTTTCTCTAAGGAGTGTCTGTCCCTTGGCGTATTTTATTCTGCAATAATCCTATGAGGTAGGTTAGGCAGAGAGAGAGAGGGAGAGAGAGAGGGAGAGGGAGAGAGAGAGAGAGAGAGAGAGAGAGAGAGAGAGAGAGAGAGACCACCTCAAGAAAGTTCATTCAGTGAACTTCATAGCCAAGTGAAGAGTTGAACCCTGGCCTTCCAGTTCCCCAGCCTGACACTCTTGCCACGTCACCCCACGGGCTCCGTTGGGCTTCCCCGCTCCCAGCCCAGTTCCTTTAGCAGCCCCGCTTTCTGCTGCCTTCTGACACAGGGCCGTTTTTGCTGCTGCTGCTCTTCCAGGTTTGACCTGAAGACTCTTCCGGTGGACTTTGTCGAGTGCCTCATGCGCTTCCTGCCGACAGAGAACGAGGTCAAGCTGCTGCGCCAGTATGAGAAAGAGCGGAAGCCGCTGGAGGAGCTGTCGGACGAGGACCGCTTTATGCTGCACTTCAGCAAGGTGGAGCGCCTGACGCAGCGCATGGCCATCATGGCCTTCCTGGGCAACTTCAGTGAGAACATCCAGATGCTCATGCCGGTACGAGACTTGCCTCCTCTCTGTCTGTGCCAGCCCAAACTCTTTGGGCTCTGTCCTCGGCTCTTGGAAAGGAAGAGTTAATTTATGAAGCTAGAGGAGGGGTGTCTGGGAATGAAGTTCTCTGTCCTGGTCTGGTCACCTTTGTGCCCTTTTACCTTTCCATATATCTAAAAAGGGAGAAATCAAGAGAGTAGTTCTAGCTGTTTATGCAGCTGGTGAAGGAATGGGTTCCCAAAATCTAAAATCTGACTGTGCAGTCAGTCTGAAACGGGCCCCAAAATCCTCATTTTTCCTTCTCCAAGGGTGCATTAGCACGAGGATTTTGGGGCCTGTTTCAGACTGACTGCACAGTCAGATTTTAGATTTTGGGAACCCATTCCTTCACTGGAAAGTTTGCAGTCCCAAGCATACTTACTTGGGAGAAAGCCACATTGATTCTGGTGGGACATACAGAGCTTTGGACAGTAGGAGTTCCGGGCTGATCTTCCTGCTTTAAGTTTCTCCAAGAGGCTAGACTAGTCTATTGTGATAGACATATATTGGTGATCAAAAGCTTTGTTAAACAAACACACACACACACACACACACACACACACACACTTCTGCTGCCCTTGAAAACAATTAAACCTACACATTCTTTGAAATCAGGCGGTGAATATTTTGCTAGCAAGTGCAAACATTCATTGCATCATTGCATAACCTTCAGATTACCTAGCAGTCTCGTCGGAGGGTAATTGACATATTTCACATTCTTTGCCACCTGGCTGTGCCACTGCAGCAAAGGGTGTTTGCCAAACAGCGTGGCTCTGCTTGTGTTGCTGCCCAGCAACATCAAGGGACAGGGAGGCACAGGTAGTTCTTTAGTAGGTCACTTGTTTTGCATGTGCCAGGTCTCCGATTCAGCTCCCACTATCCTCAATTTTGATAAGCGTTGGGAAATAACCATGGAGATCTGTTGCTAGTAGGGATAGTCATGGCTGAGCTAGATGGTCTGGCTCACAAGCCTCACTGGACGCTCTTGACCCATTTTTGTTACCTGCCACCATTGTGGTTTGTGACACCTTCTCTTGTCTTGATTCATACATACTAAGCCCTATCCTCTCCATGCTGGCACAAGCTCTCATGTGGTATTCATAGGCATATGAGCAAGACACATCTGGTTGATCACTGTAAGAACAGACTGCTGGGCTCTTTGATCTGATCCTGCAGAACTCTTCTTATGTTTCTACACTCACAGTTTTTCGCTTTCCCTTTTTTTGCTTCTTACTTGGTTTTACGCCCCACTTTTCTGACTAAAGCACCCAAGACAACTAACAAGAAATGCCATGTTGATAGTGATATAATACAACAAAACACTATTTATCCTTGGTCTGTCTTTCTTTCAGGTTTTTCATTAGCCTATAGTAATTACTTGATTGCAGGCTTGGCAGCAGAACCGTTATTCATTTCCTTCAGTCCTTTCCAGGCAGTCAAGTAGAGCATACAGTGAACATAGAGAGAGAAGACCATGTTTTTGCACCCAACTCCCAAGTCTTTATTTGCAAACAGAACCCATGTGCATACAAGTAGTACATGCAGGGGCTCTGCTTGCAAAAGCACAGTAAACCTGTGAAAGTCAGGGAGGACAGTTTATCAAGATTTCCAGACTGATGTTATTTCCACGCAGTCTGTCTATTGAGCATTCATCCCTGACTTGTTTGTGCAGAGTTTGAGGGGAGATTAGATGAAGTTGGCTACCAAATGAGCATTCATTCTGAGTTGGTTTGCAGGGAGGTTAGATGATGTTGCGTCAAGTAAGTGTTCCCCAACACTTCCCAGTGCATTTTCCCTTTCCTTTATCACAAAAAGGTCAAATTTAGATGAGGAAGGAGGTTTGTTGAGCATGACTTCCCATTGCATGTTCATTGCAAAGATGAATTTGACAGTATATGATTGCATCCCACCTCAAAACAGCAACCGTCTGAGAGCGCCCTGTGTGAAAGGAACTTCTATTCAACTTCTGTTGCAGGAGACAGTGGACCAGATGACCCTTTCGATCCCAACCCTACAATTCCATGATTTTACATTGACAAAGTGTTGAGGTGCAGCAAAACCAGTAATAATAGTTTTTGTCCTTTTTTATTTTTGCCCTCCTACAGCAACTGAGTGCAATCATTGCTGCCTCTGCATCTGTCAAGTCTTCACAGAAGCTCAAGCGCATGTTGGAGGTGGGTCCTGCTGATATGGAAGTACTTACAAGAGAAACAGCAAATGTGTGATGGGGGGGGGGGCAACTATTTCTGTTTAGCTTGCAGAGTATTTTGAGGCTAGAGGGCAGCTGTATCAGGGATGTTGCTGTAGCAGAGGATTTCCTGCATAAAAACGTGTTGGGCTATTTGAGCTTCCTTCCAACTCTGATCCTGTAAATTGCCAGGACGCAAAGTAAGGGTTCAGATAGTGCCTCTGAGCATAGTGCGTTTTCCTACACTAGTTAGGTGCTGATGGCTTCCAGGTTAAATGTCATAGCCTCCATGAAAGCAGTGACATTAAGCACAGGTGGCCCAGGATATTTTGGCTGGGGACTCCCTTGTATGACTTAAATATCAGACAAGTCAAGCATCTATGTGACACGCCTGTTTTCTCCCTCCCAGATCATCCTCGCCCTCGGCAACTACATGAACAGCAGCAAACGTGGTTCGGTTTATGGTTTTAAGCTGCAGAGTCTTGATCTGGTAAGGAGGGGGCTAAAGGGGGCACATAAGCTTATGCAAAGGTATCCATCCCTACCCCTGTGCTCAGATAATGTTCCTGGGAGGAAGATGGTGTACATTCCCGCATGCTACACCACATGGCCATTCTGTTCAGGCGGCAGCTTTTGGCAGCTGTTTGTTTGTGCCACCTTGCAAGATTCCCAAACTCGTATTTTTAAATTCCTATCTTGCCCTACAGCACGGCAGCTTTCAGAGAGTTTTCTGTATGTGCTTCTGCTCAGACACAAGGTTACATGCATGGAGCAAACCATGCATGGACGCCAATTTGCAGAATTGCTCAGCCCTGCATACAAACCAGTGTATCTGATTTCTTGCTTGATTGCATGCGTCCACGCATTTGCTCTCCCCGCCCCTTGTGAGCACCTCCCGTGTTTCAGTTAATGCACACTGTGCAGATTTGATTATCTGCTTCCATGCGCCCATATGCCTCCAGCCCGCATGTGAATTTGCACCTTCTTTTTTTTAAAAAAAAGATACTTATTGAAGTTTTACAAATTATATCAAACAAACCAATACACAAACACACAAAAAAGAACAAGTATAATTTCAGAACCTTATTTTCTTAAATCTGGTATCTGAAGAAGTGTGCATGCACACGAAAGCTCATACCAAGAACTAACTTAGTTGGTCTTTAAGGTGCTACTGGAAGGAATTTTTTTATTCTTAAAACTTACTTCATCGACCTCCTCATATCTCCCCTTTCTGCATTCCCATTTTGAAAATTTAGTTCAGCAAATCCTCACCCTTAATTTTATCTAACTGTCAACCTTTCTTTTCTTTTAACTTAATCTTTACAGCTGTACTCCATTTAATTTTTAAAGCCGCCTCATTCTAACACACATTGATTTTGCAATATTTCTTAAGATAGTTCTTAAATTTCTTCCAAGTGAATTTGCACCTTCTTGTGCAGATGGCTGTAGCAGTGCCTTGACATTCTGTTCTTCCCCACCTCTACCCCAAAAGCTGTTGGACACCAAGTCGACGGACCGGAAGCTAACCCTCTTGCACTTCATTGCCATGATGGTGAAGGAGAAATACCCCGAGCTGAGCACCTTCTGGCAGGAACTGCACTTCGTGGAGAAAGCAGCTGCAGGTAGGGACCCTTCCAACCACCAGCCGGTTCAAGGGGCCAGGCCAAGACCTCACAGAGATGTCCCCTCTGTAGCTACTTCCGTCTCGCTCGCTTTCAGACATCATGAAAGTGGGATGTTTACAGTACATGTACATTGAGTGCTTATCCACACATAACTTTCCTGGCACAGGCTGCACTTTAAAGCTGAGTGCCCTATTATTTTGCCCCAGAGCTTTCCCCATGAAAACCCGGTCTTCAAAGCTCAATCAGAAAGCCCAAACTGTCATTTGTTTAAAGCAGGCATGGGCAAACTTGGCCCTCCAGATGTTTTGAGACTACAATTCCCATCATCCCTGACCACTGGTCCTGTTAGCTAGGGACGATGGGAGTTGTAGTCCCAAAACATCTGGAGGGCCAAGTTTGCCTATGCCTGGTTTAAAGAGCGGGTTATCATGGAGAAAGCTCTGAGGTGGACACAGAGCTTTAAAGCGGGGACCAGTGCCTGGAAAGAACAAGGCAAAAGTTAAGTGTGGATAAGCCCTGATTGATGCTTACAGCAGGTCTGTTTTGCAGTTCCCGTGCTTTGCCACAGGTCAGGGATGAAGGAGTTGTGGTCCATCAATGTCCGGAGGGCCACAGGTCCCCCATCCCTGACCTTAGAGTCTGCCTGCCTCCCTCTTGAGGCCTGTGCATCTCTTCTAGCCTTCTCCGAGCCGTGAAACTGACGCTCCCCAATCTGAGCTGGTTCCTGGGCTGACCCAGTGGTTTCTGTCCCACCACAGTATCCCTGGAGAACGTGCTGCTGGATGTGAAGGAGCTGGGGCGTGGGATGGAGCTGATCCGGCGGGAGTGCAGCTTGCGTGACCATAGCATCCTGCGCAGCTTCCTGAACGCCAATGAGGGCAAGCTGGACCGGCTACAGAAAGACGCGAAGACTGCGGAGGTGAGTGGAGAAGGAGCGGGCACGCAGCTCGGGGGGTGAGCAGAGAAGGCTCCTTAAAATGTGTGCATTTTGTATGTGCTGTGTAGCATGTTAAAAAGCAGTGGTCTGGCATATAGTTCAACACTGTGTCTGTCTAGCTGCATGCCAGATTCATGTATGGAAATCCTGCCACCTGCCTGGCTGTGGACATTTGCAGATGTGGTACTTGTGCCAAATTTGACTAATCTGTGCTTGCTTGGTGTCAGATTTTTGCAATGGGAGCCAGGGTGCATTTGTGCTTGTGTGTTATGTAAGCAGTTCCTATTTTGTTAGTTACATGGCAAACTCCCTTCAGAGTAGGCATGAGTGCATCACATAGGACGTGTCGTTTTATGAGGTGAAACTTAATTTTTGCAAATTTCTTCACTGAGGGGTATTAAAAGTATGCTTTTGGGTGTGAGCAATTCCAATCTGCTGTTATTTTTGTGGTTGGGCAACATGTAGCTTGGTAAGTCTACGTTTGACGAAGAAGCGCATAAGCTGCTTTCGGAAAACCAAATAATTCTTAATGTTGCCATCTGAATAAGTCAGGTAATGCTCAATAATAATAAATATTAATATTAATATATAATATAATTGCAAATACTTGGCAATCATTTTTAAAGATCTATGTGCAGTTTTCCGCACTTTTTACTTACCGAGCAAAACTACATTTTATTAATTTAAGCAAAATATCCTTTGAATTCCCAAGTCATGTCAGAACTTTTTAGCTCCCCTCATTTTTGGAAGTTGAAAAATTCAACACGCTCTGGTGTACCATCCCATTACCAGTCTGTTTCCAGCCCTGTTCAATCGGCAATTTTACAGAAAAACACAAAGGTTTGCATCATGTTTTTAACATATGTTTTCACCCTAAGAGTACACATTTTTCTACACAATTTCACACTAAAATGTGAATTTTTCACATTTTAATACACATTTTGGCACTTTTTTGAGCCACAGTGAAGTTGGTTTGTTTAAACAAAATGTGGACCAAGCAAAATCCCCGCGAAATTCCCTACAGCAGAGTTTGTATGCGCTCTGAACATCAGATTTGTGTGCCTTTTAAAGAATCGGTTTCATCATGTGAATATGCCAGTCTGATGTGCAAAGTGGATCACACCCAGCAGGTCTGTACGTGCAGGCCATGTGTCAAAAGGTCTCTTTGTGCATAGATTTTCATCCTGACCCCAAACTGGTTGTGCCAGCATCCTCCTCCCATGGTAAAACTGAGTGTAAGGCCGGGGCCACCGTCAGCCTCCGTTCACACAGCTTTCTTGTTGGCAGGAGGCCTACAACACGGTTGTGCGCTATTTCGGAGAGAGCCCCAAGACAACACCGCCGTCCGTTTTCTTCCCGGTCTTTGCGCGCTTCATCCGATCCTACAAGGTATGTGTGTTAGAGAACCCAGGCCTCCTTAGAAGCCACACAAGTTCACGCCTCACCCTGGTGTAGAAGTGGGAGCCCCCTTGCCAGTCCCCCCCCCCACAAGTGCTGCCTGTTACTGTTCCCAGCTGGAAGTAGCCCTACCTGTCTTCCTGTGATTAGGTGTGGCCAGTGGGCAAGAGATTTAGAGCGCCCTCCCGGCATGCTCCTTCATTTCTCTTCCACACCAGCGAGGACCTCAACATGCTCCCTAGCCCATTTGCTCTTCTTCGCTAACATCCCAGTCCTCCAAAGCCCCTCTACAAGGTTTGGTCCCTTGAGCAAAGCCAATCCATTTCCTTGAACCTCCATCACATGCATCAGCCACACCTTTCCGCTGCTATCACTCTGTTCCCATTGTTGGAGAAGGCTGTTGTGTCCTGGGTTCAGGTGCTGGCCAGGTGCAGCATTTGGGAGGAGTGGGGAGCAGGCAGGGAAACATTCCAGCGGTGCAAAGGGATGGCTTCTTTCTGTGATGAGATGCTCAGACTGAGGGCGTGCCGGACTATCCTGGACTCGTGTGGCAAGCAGTGGCCAAAGATTGGCTCTCTGGGAGCACCTGGTTCTTTGGACTAGGAAAACTTTGGTTTGTGGTTTTAGCATCCCAGATAGAGCTGTGAATTGTAGGGAATCAGTGCCTCGCTCACCCACATCGTTATGGATTCAATCCACACACAGCTCTTGGCAAAAGACCATGTCCAGGTGTGCATCCCCTCCTTAGCCTGCCAAAATTCATTCCCATTTCTGCCCATTTATTTAGATTTCTTTCCTGTCCTGCCTGCAGGACTCACAACAACCCTGTGAGGTGGGTTAAGAGGCAGAGGGTTACCCAGGTGGGCCAGACCTAGTCACCCAGAGAGGGACCAGTTTTCCACTTGAGAATAGAACAGAAAGGTGCAGCTGTTGGTTATCAGGAGATAGATTTAGGCCACTTGTTATCAGGAACTTCGGGTCCAGCGTGGCATCTATTCTTTTGAGGTTTTTAAGGGAACCTTGGAGCAAGTTTTCTTAAGGGGTGCGGGGTCCTTTATGCATAGGACGTTCTGTCTCAGGGCAGTGGGTGGGGCATGGGCCATTGAGTCCCGTTCCAGCTTTGTGATTCCCACTCAAGGCAACCTACCAGGCAGCGGGTTCTGCAGCTAAGCCTGGATTTCCTGTGGCCGGACTAAACGCTCTTGTCTACTGCCCCACCATGTGGCCAGGAACGGTAGTCATTTTAGAGGGAAGGCCCATATACCTCTGGTTGAGGTCCCAGGCACCTCCTGTTTAAAAGCATCAGGTAGCAGGTGGATGGAAAGAAATCTCTGCCTGAGAGCCTGGTCTGGAGTGCTGCTGCCAGCCAGAGTAGACAATAGATTTAGCCCTACCTGGCTAAATGTCAGGAGTGCTCTGATGGTGTTTCCTGCTTGGCAGGGGGTTGGACTCGATGGCCCTTGTGGTCTATTCCAACTCTATGATTCTATGATGAAGGGCAGGTAATAAGAATATCTTATCTATCTAAGGTCCCAGGGTGGGCTATAGCATTAAAACACAATATTAAAAGCAGTTTAAAGCAACTTAAACCGTACAAATAAATATAAGTAAACTAGAGCTTCATAGCACATGTGAAATGGCATGAGTTATTTTCTGCAACTTAGCCTGCAGAAAATTTGCAAGGCAGTAATTGTGTCTTATATGGGATGCAGGTGGCGCTGTGGTCTAAACCACTGAGCCTTGGGCTTGCTGATCAAAAGGTTGGTGGTTCGAATCCCCGTGATGGGGTAAGCTCCTGTTGTTTGGTCCCAGCTCCTGCCAACCTAGCAGTTCGAAAGCACACCCAAAAGTGCAAGTAGATTAATAGGTACCACTCCAGCGGGAAGGTAAACAGCATTTCCATGTGCTGCTCTGGTTCGCCAGAAGCGGCTTAGTCATGCTGGCCACATGACCCGGAAAAACTGTCTGCGAAGCGGACAAATGCCAGCTCCCTCGGCCTGTAAAGCGAGATGAGCGCCACAACCCCAGAGTCGTTTGCGACTGGACTTAACTGTCAGGGGTCCCTTTACCTTTAATTGTGTCTTGCCAAATATTGGACTAGGTGGGCCCATTTATTTATTTGTGGAATTGATATTGACTCGAATGGTGGCATCCGGCTCAGCACAGATCCAAGTGATTGTGCCTGCAAAGTGCCGGGCAAATCTCACCCAGCAGGCTGTTGGCCAACGGCCTGACTCAGTGGAACTCTATCTCCATATACCCCCAGCTAGGTGCTTCCTGGCTACTGGTTGGACTGTCTTCTAACTTTTCTCCCTGCTTCCATCTTCCAGGATGCAGAGCAAGACAACGAGATGCGTAAGAAGCAAGAACAGGCCCAAAGAGAGCAGGCGCTGGCCCAAGAAGCCAAGAGGCTGGAGAAGGTAGGGGGTGATGGTGCAGGGCACCGGAGGGAGCCAGGAGACCGGAAGGGATGCGTTCTGGAAAGGGAGGGAGGGAGGGCGGGTCAAAGGAAGCCCCTCCTGCCGTTGCAGCATGGCGGGGACGGACATACTGTTATTAGCTTCTTGTCAACTTGCGCGTGATGCCTTTCAGTCCTTCATATCTCCTGCTGCTCCAAAGGCAGATTTGTAGAAGAGAAGCTCTTATTGTTGCAGTCCCACCCCCTCCCAGGTTATGTCCCAATGTAAGTAATACTGAGTGAGATGGAACAACAGCCTGACTTGGCGAAAGGTGGCTTCCCAAGTTCTGATTCGGTGCTTTGTCGATAAATATGAATAGCACCGGCTAGTGCAGTTCACATGGCATTACCGAGAAGGCCTCTCCTTCTGGGCTTTGTGACAGGGAAGCCAGCTCCTCATTAAATTGGTGCTCACTTTCCCGTGGTGTGATACTGGGAGAGAAACTGCAAGGAATATTTTCTTTTTTCAGCTGGCCTGCTCAGTGGCATAGCGTGGGGGGTGCAGGGGGGGCCGGCCGCACCGGGCGCAACATCTGGGGGTTAGGGTTAGGGGGCGCAAATCCACGGGTTAGGGGGCGCAAATTACTTGCCTTGCCCCGGGTGCTGACAACCCACGCTACGCCACTGGGCCTGCTCTCCTGTGTGCCAGTCTGCTCACAGCACAGAGCCTCGGCCTGCTGGGTCCAGCAGCAGACGGAAGCCTTTCCTTGTTAGTGAAACGTCTCATGAGAAAGTCCACGCATGGCCCTTGCTGTGTCTCTGGGCCCCTTTTAATCCCTGAAAGAGAGAGAGAGGCATGCGCACACACACATCTACACATTTTCAAAGTGGCTGCACCTGTCAGTCAGGTAGGAGTGTCAGTCAGGTTCGTGGACAGCGGGACACGGTGTGGCGGCTGAGCTGGGGCTGTTTTTCCTTCTAATTCCTGACCTGCCCGCAGTTGCCTTTGCAGCGCAACAAGTGGCAGCAGCAAGAGTTGATTGCCGAGCTGAGGCGGCGCCAGGCCAAGGACCACCGGCCTGTTTATGAAGGCAAAGATGGGACCATTGAGGATATTATCACCGGTAAGCAACCCACCCTGAGGCAGGGGAACGTCCACTTCCTTTGCTGTGCTCATCCCCCCCCCCCCAGTGACTGTTGTGGCTTTGTGTGGGCAAAGAAAAGAAGGCGTTTTAGGCACTGCTTGTGCCCTCAGAGTGAAGGGCCTCACCCTACACTGTATCTCTGGCCCTCTATAATGCTCCCTTTCGCCCCCCTCCTTTTTATTTACCTATACCGTGATGTATTTGTGAACGGAAGTCTCCTGTGGGAACAATGTTTTATTTCTTTCCCAAATGCTCTTCCTTTTCCAGCCCATCCCCTCCAACAATAAAGCAAAATGGGACCTATACAGGGGTTCTTAAGGGCCTGTCCAGCCTAATATCTGCAAAGCACACACACACACACACACACACACACACACACACACACGACAGCACTGTCTTATTTTTGCCCCCATAATGACTAGAAACTATTTCCTTTTAAAAAAACCACACACACACACACACACACACACACGAGAAAGTGTGTGTGTTCGGGTGTGGAAACCGATTTCTGCACTCAGTACCACATTCTGTGTCTATTTGGCATGTCTGTGGCCCTGCTCCGCAAGACAAAATATATCACGGCTCATAAATCAGGCCCCAGTTGTGGACAGCCTTCCTCAGGCTTAGGTGAGGAGCGACATTTGCCTGCTTCCGTGCTGATGTTCCCCTTGTGGTATTTGCTTGGCTCTGTGAGGGTCTTCCCCGCCACCGGCGGTATAACACTTTTTTACCACCATGCCACTAATGACTTGAGGTGCTCAGTGATGAGCAGCAGGGGTGGCTGACGTTTACAGCCTCAGGTGACGCTCTGTTCTCCTGGGCAGAAGCATATCGTGCTGCACTCGGCCCCCAAACCAGCCGGGCCTAGCATATACCTCATAGGAAGCACTGTGTTGAAAATGGGCATGGCTGGGTCATTGCATGAGGTGGAGAAACTCCTCAGGGCAGCTTTTGCCCACCTGGTGCCCTCCAGTTGCTTTGGATCAGACCAAATCAGCCAAAGGTTGGTTAAGGCTAGAGTAGGGTGACCAGCTGCAAAGCAGGCCAAGGCTCTTGTACCCTGAGCAGCTATGCAGGTGAGGGAATTTTGGGCAGGGACAGCTTTCCCCACCCCCACATACCAAAGCCAGAATTCCCTTGCCTGTGCACCCATTTAAAGCTACAGGAGCCATGCCCTCCTTGCCATATGGTCACTCTGTGGCTTTGCAGGCTGGACTGCCCGTAGGCCATCTCCAATGTAGCCTCCTGAGAGGCGTTAATAATAACAGTGGCATTACCGTTCTTGTAAAACAAACCATTTCGCCTTCCGGAGGCTTTATTTCAAATGTGTATGACAGAATTCTGGCCCTGGGCTTCTTTCCCTGAGATAGTCCCCTCCTTGATGCACTAGCCATATATGCTAGACGTCCCAAGTATAGCTGCATCCACAATCTGTGAAATAAGCCGCCCACCGTGTTTCTCACCGTCTGATTTATCTTGTATGTCTTTGTCCGTTCCCCTCCCGCCCCGCAGTGTTGAAGAGCGTCCCCTTCACTGCCCGCACAGCGAAGCGGGGGTCTCGCTTTTTCTGCGAGCCATCCCACCATGACGAGCCTAACTGTTAGCTCCGCCCTCTCCCTCGTCAAAGGTACCCGTGGATCGTCTCTTCCTCTTCTGCATGCAGCTGCTCCTTCCACAGAGCCATGGCTTCCCCTCCTGCATGCCTTGCTGTCTCCTCCCATGATCTCGGGGCTTCCCAACCTCTTCTCAGAGGCCCCACTTGGCAGAGAATCGCCATCACTATACAGCAGCCTGGCTTCCAACCTGGGGCCTTCCATGGTTGTTTTTTTGACAACAGCTCCCATCAGCTCCAGCCAACACGGGGCTGATGGGAATTGTAGTCCAAAGCCAGGTCACGGAAATTTTGTTATGGAGGCTTATAGAGAGAGTCACTTTGTCGACTCAGTGGTGCTGCTCAGGAATCATGACGGTAGTTGATGGCTGTGTGAGCTGCTCTTTCCAGGTGACCTGGAGATGATGACATTTCAATTAGTTGTGTAAAGAGAGAGAGAGAAAATTTCCCTCACTTCCACACGACAAGCTGCACCTGCCAGAATTCTCCTCTGGACAGAATTGCGCACTGCCTTCCACCCTTATACATTTCCAGGGTTCTCTCTGCTAACATGAAGGATAGAAACTTGCTGGTTGATTTAAAAGACCAGAAATTATTTTAAAAGAAAAGTGACCCCCCTCAAAAAAAAAGCCCCTTCACTGCATCTTCCTTTTCACTGTTGAGAATCCCTGCATGGACCCCGAGGCCTCATCTTGTATCTACAATTCTGTCGTCTGTACCTTGCATGGTTGGCATGATGAGGTTGTTACAGACCCCCTGTCTTGATTCGCATGCATCATTCTCCAGTCTGTTTATCAGATCATCTTATCACACTAATGCAGTAGAGTAGCTTTACTAAATCCTCTCTTGATTGAAGAGGGAGGGTGGGTGGGTGGGTGGGGCTTGCTGCCTGAATTATTGTTGGGGCTGAAAACAGCACCGTCTAACTGCAGTCAACATAGAGTGGTCGATTACAACCTAGGGCCAGTTTCCACAAGCAGCAAACTCTCATGGTATGTCTTCCTTTAGGGGCTGTACCACTTAAGCGTGCCTTAATATAGAGATCTATATTTTGCAAGGGCGCGTTCAAATATGCCTCCTGCACCCACCCAATACATCTGAAAGAGACTGTTTAAAAAACCATGGAGTGAGATCAAGACTGCAAGCCTATGTATGTTTACTGAAAAACAAGTCCCGTTGAGTTCCATGGGTGTTGCTCCTGGTAAAGTAGCTGTATAGTTACAGCCAAAATGTATATTTTGGAGGAAGGGGAGCTGCAAATAGAATAATTAACAGTTTCATTTGTTCAAAATATGATCTGCATGATAATTTATCCTCCCACTCTACCCCAAACAGGCTGTATTTTGGCCAAGCTTGTTTTTTTTAATCAAAGAGGCAAAATTCATGCAGATTTCATCTCTGGACTTCTTTCTGTTTCCATATAAGAGCTGAATATGCAAACTGGGCGCAATACAGAGGCATGCCCAAATCTTGCTGAATTAAATGGGAATTAAGTGCACACTGAGGTCTCCCGGAAGATCAGCTAGCTAGTGGCAAAGAAAGGTCCTCAGCCCTTAGAAAGCCACTGCCAGGCAGAGTGGACAAAACCAGTGGCTGGGAAGGAACCATAAGTGGGAAGAGAGCAGCAGTCACGCTCAGGTCTTCTTTGTGGGCCTCCCAAGAAGCAGCTCGTTGGCCACTGTGAGAACAGGATAAGGGCCAAGATGGGTCATGGCCTGATCCAGCAAGCCTCGTCATGTGTTCTTACTGGGCTTCTGCGCCAATAGTATAAGGCAGCTTCCTATATTTTTGTGTCCCTATAGATGCTTGCATGTATTTAGCACCATTAGTAGTAGTAGTAGTAGTTGTCGCCGCCACCATTTTACTCATAAAAATGACTGGAAGTGATGTACAAACAGATGTAGTAAATGCCAACTGTCAAACTCCTGTTTCAAATCTCACGCCAGCCATGAGTTTGTTAGGCAACCTTAAGGCCACTATTTCTCAACTTCAGCCCCTCCCTGCAATATGGGGGTAGATAATGCTGACCTACCTTACAGTTATTGTAAGGATGGCTGACATAATGGCCACAGACCAATAACAAATTAAGTACAGTTAAGGCCAATGGGCTTCATCACATTTAAGTCTGCTGCTGGCTTGTCCGCGAAGGACTTTTGGTGCTCTGATAAATGCCAGGTCTGATTATTTAGGCATGCCTTCGCTTTCTCTGGATTGCACTCAGTGTGTCTGGACGGGTTTAAGCCCAAGACTTTCAAGGCAGGGACGAGAAACCTGTGGCCACCACCCTAGTGTTGTTGGACTCCCAGTTCCCACCAGCCTCAGCCAGCCTGACCAATGGTCAGGGATGATGGATCTGCAGCCCGGCCACATCTAGAGGGCCACAGGTTCCTCACCCCTGACTTAAGAACATGTCCACGCACTGACTGCCTACAGTGCCAGCTTGGTGCAGTAGCAAACAGTGGGGAGCACAGGCAGTGTCCTTGGGGTGCCCCCATGGAGAAAGCAGCACTGATCTGATCCCCCAGTGGTTTCCCAAGAGCACGGTGAAGTCCCAGCGCATGTGGACTGTGAGGGAATCAGTTGCACTGTTTCGACTGCAACTCAGGCAATCCCCTTCATTAGCAGTGTGCAGATAGAGCTGGGAGCCACAGAGGCTGGGCACCAGAGAGTTTGGTTTAAAGATTTAGCAGCTCCAACCCCCACCCCACCATGGCAATTGGATGAGCTGGTACTTTTCCAGACCTCGTGGCTCCTTACAAGGCTTGGTGAGGGCAGAATCCAGCCCCCAGGGGAGAAGAGCTTTCCCTCCCACCCACCACTTCCCAATTTGGCCTAATTTTCGTTTTTATCCCCTCCATAGCAGCAAGAACCATCTGCCTCTAGTCCCCTCTCAATTCATCCGCGGCAGAGGGTAAGAAACAACAGCTCTCTGGATCCCCAGAGCCTTTTATCCTCTGCTTTGCTGCTTCTGCCTAAGTAGGAGACACCAAAACGAAAAGTTTGCCCTTGGGACAGAGAACTGGCCATCACAGTTGCCTATCATCCTCAGCCGCCTTCAGTCTTGCTCCATAGCCCCCACTGGTGGGGAGAAGGGGGTAGCCCCTTTATTTTTCTAGCTTGCCACGGAACCCATCGTTTGATGCTCTGGCAAAGAAGCGTCTCGTATGCTCTTGCCTGAAAATGTGGAGAGGGGTGGCCTGGGTGGGTGGTTATATGCCCCTAAGGGGCAAGAACTCTTGCTGCCTGCCTTTCACCCCACTCCAATTGGTACATGAACTGCCTCACAGTCTTTAATGCCCCTGACAGCAACCGCTTATGCATTGTTTCTTCAGCAATTCTTTACTCCCGTCCTGACTGGCTGTTCCTTTCTCCCACAGAGCTCTGCATACCCTGCCTTTCCAATGGGCTATTGCTGCATTCCCAACAGCCCAGGCCTAGTTCTCCTTTTGCCAAAGAAAAAAAAAACTTCCATCCTTTCAAACATTTTAAGCTGAAGAACCAAAGGGACATTTAGGAAGTGCCTTACTGCGACAGTATTATTGTTATTCTCTTATTATTTAAGGTGTATTTTTTAATCTGTACATATATGACCTTTCCCGTCAGCCCTTGCTCTTCCTGTCCCCTCGCTGAGCCAGCTCTGAAGGACAAGGCTGTTTTGGTTGTTTAGAAGTGCCTTTGGCCAGCAGGTGTCTGACTTGCCCCTTCTTAAGCCTCTGCCCTTTGAGCATCCGGACCAAAATTGCACTTTGACTGGATTGAGACAGAGGACATCATCATGGCTGGAGTCACAATGCAATGCGGGAGTGTGGGGTGTTTTCTTTGGGGGGGAGGGGGAGGAAGAGTATTTCCATTAGTAGACCTTTGTGTATGGCGCATAGTTTTGTGGACCAGCAACGTTTTTCTGGAGCAGCCTTCAGCAATACTGTGGTCTTCTTGGAGCAGCAGTCTATTGAGCTGGCATTGAAGAGCTTAAAAGCTAGGCGCCGATGGCCTTTCGAAAAACCACTGGAATCCTTCTTCAAAAGGGGAAAGCTTCAGACCAAAAGTCTCATGTCTCAACTGCACGAAGTGACCCTGGTGTTCGCACAGCAGAGAAACGGCGGTGATGAGCCAACCATTGATTATCAAAAGAAAGATCTTAGGTAGGTTACAGGCAACTTTTGATGCTGCCCAGTTTTTATTTTTTTTAGTTTTCTTATTCTCATTATTTTCCAGAGGACCAAATTATGCTTCCAGTTTATGTATGGTGTTTTAGATACAGCTCTCTTCTCATTTACTGGACCAAATGCCTTAATGCTCACCAGGTCAAATCTAGCTCACCTTCTATGTCTTCCAATGGTTATGTATGAATGTTGCATCTTTCAGAACCAGCTAGGGATGGGTGGATCCATCTTATTTCCCAATTGTGTCAATTTTGTATGGGTTTGTTCATAAGTCTGTTCCTGCATTAATGTGCAGTATTTTTTCTAATGTACCAAAATCTGTTCTTAAATATGTATTTTATCTCAGTGTATGCATTTCTAAATGCATGTCATCCTAAAATATGCCTTTTTGACGCATTTTGGTACATTGTTTGACCTGAGAATTTTTATTGCAAAATCCAGACGACAATTATGTTCTGAACTGTGTATTTGTCCAGGGTGGCTGCATGGCAACTTTGTTGATCCACTTTAAAAGGGGGACAGAATGAAACTGTCCTCCATCCCTAAGGCCAGCCCCCAATACATTTGTATACCTGCAGTAAAAACACTAAATTCTAGACTGGGAATCATCCTCAAGAAGTTAAATGCTGTAGGTAACAAAGATAGCAAGTGAGATATTAGCATGCAGGAGGGAGCCATTTTGTAGCCATTAATTCATTACTGTCAAAATGGCGCCCCTCTCTACTTCCCACTAAGTAACATGGAACAGAACCCATCAGCGAACATTTCATTGAAATAAATGGAATGTGCTCATTAATATGAGTGAGACTTTCAGCAAATAACTTTCCAGCTGATGTTACCTCATGAGGGTGCCAGGAATCAGCCGCCTCTGGTACCTGACTCATCATGCCAAATGGTAGACCACTTTTGGGCCCTTGCACTATGATGGCCAATTGCTGCCTTCCTATCTGAACCTCGGCCTCAGTTTCCAGGCCATGATGTTTCTTAAGACAATCAGAAAAAGAGGACCCACTTTATCTCCTCTTAACCTGCTTTAATGCTTCCCCCCCCCCCAACCAAAGATGTTAGTCCAGAAGTTATTAGAGCTGCAGATAGCATTAGGATAAAGCCATTTGACAATGAAAGCAGAATTGCTTCTTCAATTGTTTTTAATTCAGGGAATCAACTTTACTCCCTTGGGGGTTTAGCCACTTTCTGGAACCAGGAAGCAATTAGCTTTAGTGAAAGAGGTTTATATAGATCTTAATACACCAAAGAGATCTTTAGATAGGGCTGGCTCCAACAGAGCTTACGAATATGAAATTGTCCTTTTCCCTGTATTTGAATATTCATCCACATTTCTTTCCGAGGCCGACCCAGGTGAGTCCTGTTGATCTTTTGACCCCAGGCTCCAAAGATTGGCTAACTACTCACAAGAGCATTTGCACAGCAGAATGCTCCTATGTGACTTTGGTTCCATAAGTCTGTGGAGAGATAACTGGGATTTCAGAGCACGTGCCAAGGCCCTGTGGCATCCTAGTTATCTAGACCAGTGTTTCCCAACCTTTTTTGGGCAAAGGCACACTTGTTTCATGAAAAAAATCTCGAGGCACACCACCATTACAGCCCCGTGACGTCAGCGCGCAGCGTCACGCCGGGAGGGACGCACGAAAGTGTAAGTTTCAATTTTTTCCCCTCCCCCTTGCCTTCCTTCTGTGCCAACCGCCAAAAAGCCAAGAAAAAAGCCAAGACTTTAGGGCAGCAGGTCGACACGGAAGAAGCTCCTACCTAAGGACAGGTGCGACGGCCGTGTCCTCTTCTGCCACACTTGGCAGCCCTGCCTCACGGTCGTGACTCCCATCCTGATTTCTCCCCGCAGGTCGAGCGGCACAGGCAGCCCAATGTGTCCAGCCCAGACACAAGCCCCGCTTCCCCACTCTAGATCCTGAATGCGACCAAGTGCTCTGGACTCCCGAGCAGGGTGGGAAAGAGGACTCGCATCTGGTAGCCTCCGGGCTCCTCGCCTGCTCGAGGGATGGCATTGCAGGCAAGCTGCCAGCCGTCGCCATCGCCGCCCCCTCATGCGAGTGGACCTGCCCGGAGTGGTGGGCCGGGGGAGGCTCGCTCTCTGTGGGGATGTGGCCCGCACGCGCGGCCCCGCTTCCTCCTGCCCAGGGCTGAGCTCCTTACCCGCGATCTCGGTCTCACGCACGCGGATCCCACTTATTCCGAAGCTCGCGCCACTAGCCGGGGCTCTCACACCGTGCCAGGGCGAGGTGGCGCGGCCCACTGACGTCATCGCGGCTCGCCGCCGCCCTCGACTTCCCTGTTCCCTCCCCTCCCTCGGGTCGCCGTGGTTACCGAGGACTGCAAGCTGCTCGGGCGAGCGTGGGGCATTAAGTGGGAGAAGGAAAATTAAAATTAAAACTCGCCTGAAGGCCGCCTCTCCGGATATGAAGCTATCTTTCGAATTTTTTAATTTTCCCCGCGGCACACCAGGCAACATCTCGCGGCACACTAGTGTGCCACGGAACAGTGGTTGGGAAACACTGATCTAGACAATGGAAGGAATCAACCACTTGATCAGGAAGGACTCAGCAAATCCTTCTGCTTGGGCACACCTGCGAAAAGCAGTGATGCTAGGCGTTCTAGAGCGTTAGTCATGGCAGAAGCATCTCCCTGCATTAACCGTCTGTATATAAACCGTGCCAAAGACTCTCAGGGTGACTCTTGCAGGGAACCCAGTGCTTATGGCTGAGCTATTGTGTCCCGGGAAAATTTGGCTCTGTGGTTTAGGCCCAGCACCCCTGCTAGGTTTGCACCTGTGGATTTGAATCCTGCCCAAAGGCAACCCGAGGCCTGTATTTTAGATGAGATCCCTAGGAGCCTAAATACTGCACTTCATAAGGTTCCAGATTCAGGCCTCTCCCACTCTGCCTGAGACCTTAGAAAGCTATTGCCAGTCTGAACGAACAGGGCTAGATGGACTGATGCAGCTTTATATGTTCATCCTGTGCATGGTTACTCAGATGTAAAGTCAATAGTCCTTACTCCTAGGTAAGGAAGCCTTAGAGCAAGGCCCCATCACTTTGCTGGGGTGCAGCAGAGCAGAATGGGTTGTCAATTTTGGAGCTCTGGAACAGAAAATTATTCCGCCGAAAGAACTGCCAGAACTGACTCATTTCTTTTTCTTTTTGGTCATTGTATGCTGGATATATTTTGCCTTTTGTTTCTGTCCTGTGAATATGAAGGTCTGACGTTAAACTTCATGTAAACTATTTTTCGAATGTTTTTTTAAAATATTCAAAGCAGCAGTCTCCAAACCATTTGTGGGTGAGGTGGAGAAATCAGTGGCCAGGTTTGGGAACCCAGATATTCCAAAGAAGCCAACCCCCCCCCCCCCCCGCAAAATCCAGCAGCCATTTCCACCTCAACATACTTTGCATATCAACTACCATCTTCACTTCCCTCAATAATCCAGCTGCCTCTAACTTCCCAATTAGCACAGGTTACCTGCAAGGAACCTTGCATCTTCCTCAACAGCTAGGTTCACTGAGAGGAAGGCCACTAGGCTGGGAAGTATGTCCACTGAAATCAGTCACATCATCCCATTCAGAGGAGGGGCAAGTGTGTGACTGAGCCACTAAAGGCACAGGTAAATCTGCTGTGGGTCAGCCCAATGTCCAACATTCTGTTTCCAATGGTGACCAGCCAGATGCTCCCTGGAAATCCTCTGTGGGTCCATTTCACCTAAGCAAGAGTGGAGACTCCTTAAAGGTAAAGGGACCCCTGACCATTAGGTCCAGTCGTGGCCGACTCTGGGGTTGCGGCGCTCATCTCTCTTTATTGGCCGAGGGAGCCGGCGTACAGCTTCTGGGTCATGTGGCCAGCATGACTAAGCCACTTCTGGAGAAGTGAAACACCGTTTACCTTCCCGCCAGAGCAGTACCTATTTATCTACTTGCACTGGCGTGCTTTCGAACTGCTAGGTTGGCAGGAGCAGGGACCGAGCAACAGGAGCTCACCCCGTTGCGGGGATTCGAACCACCGACCTTCTGATTGGCAAGTCCTAGGCTCTGTGGTTTAACCCACAGTGCCACCCGTGTCCCTCCAGCCCTCCCATTAAGGAGACTCCTTACTGGCCTTTAAATAGGTTTGCAATCAGCTACTCGGTTGGTTATTCCAAGTGACCAGATGGGGAAGCTGCGGGCAGTGCAGGGAAGTAGCTGAGGCCAGGAAATGCCAACAGAGATATTAGTGACTCAATGCACTAGCCGTTCTCGTAGACTAGTAACTTTTGCAGACTTTATTTGCAAGGCTGCCTTTAACCACTCTGTAATATGCATACGTGCGGAGAACAGTAGAATAACCCACCATTTCAATGCCTACTTAATAGGTTAAGTGGAAATTTGAATTCATGTTGGTGGTTATGAGGATGGAACTGTGGCATCAGTGTTATTTTTCGGAAAGCTCATATATCAGGAGGGTGGTCAAAGGAATCTGGTAAGGAAATAAGGCTTGTGCTCTTGGTCTGATGGCCCAGTTGCAGATAAAGACCTGGCAGCCCTACCTGCAACTGGAAGGCAGTGGAAGAGAAACAGCTTTGTGGGTGGGATGGGCAGATACAGGGCAGAATGTATTTAGAAGCAGTAAGTGAAACGTGGGAAACAAGGAGCTTGGGAAACACTAATAGAGGCGCTGGGAACGTATGTTATGTACGTATGTGTGCAAGAGAGAAATTCTGACTGGTTCAATTTGATTTACAGTGGTGCCTCGCAAGACGAAATTAATCCGTTCCGCGAGTCTCTTCATCTACCGGTTTTTTTGACTTGCGAAGCAACCCGCTTAGCGGCTATTAAAGGATTAGCGGATTAGCGGCTAAAAGGCTATTAGCGGCTTAGCGGCTTAGAAAAAGGGGGGGAGTGAAAAAAAATCAGAACACTCGCAAGACGTTTTCGTCTTGCGAAGCAAGCCCATAGGGAAATTCGTCTGGCGAAGCAGCTCAAAAACGGAAAACCCTTTCGTCTAGCATTCGTCTTGCGGGGCACCACTGTATATCCTGGTGGTGTATTAGGAAGGATTGGGATGCGAGTGATGCACTCAGTCACTTGGAGACACCCCCCCCCAAAAAAAATTTGCTTTTGTAGGATAAAGCATGAGTGTTCCTGCCCACACTAAGAGCATGCCCCCAGAATCCCTTAGTTTTTCACATGTAGTGTGTATTTGGGGCTGCACTTTTAATCCCACTCTTGACGTCACATCTTCCTTCAACAACTGTGTTGCATGCAGTTGTGCCTAGAGGAAACCCGACACATGAGCTCCTACTCCTTTCTACATCTGGGACACCTACACAATCAGAGGCTCTTCCAGGCAAATCTATTTATTGGACGTTGATCCTGATTTCAAAAAGTTTGTGAGGAGATAGATATATGATGCCCACTGCTTATTGAGCATTCATTCTGAATTGTGTGGTTTTATGACATTGCATTAAGCATTTGTTAACCCTCACCTTCCCTTGTTTCCCCATCACTTTCCTTGCCACAAAAAGTCAATTTTTAACAATGGATGTGCCTTCGTTGTGCATGAGTGCAAAATCCACTTTAATTGCATGGTCTAAATTTGCTGGCATATTACTGAATTCCACCTGAAAAATAGTGACCGTCTGGAAGAGGGCCAGGTGCTTGATTACACAAGAGCTCTTAAACCTTCATGCTAGACCCGAGTGATCCATTTACACAGCCCATTGCCACAACAGTATGAACCCTAACCTAAGTAATTACTTGGCTCTGGGTTCCTCTACTCTTAGGTGACCACTTTAAATCATGAGGCCAACTTGCTTACAGGAGGAGGGAGTTGGATCTTGTTCGCAACACACAATCTGTTGATTACTGCAACAGGTATTGCATGTTTGAGGTTGCAAGGCTATATTCACTTGCCTGAGAGTAAGTTCCATTGAATGCACTGGGGCCCACTTCTAAGTTGTCATGTGCAGGGTTACACTGTGCAAATGAGTTGTCACCAGATAAGCCAGAACATGTAATCCCAAATGGAGTAGTTTGATGGGTTATGTTAGTTCACTCATTCAGCTGCCACACATCTCCTTGAGGAAGCAACATATCTTGGCTGTGACAGTACATAGCAATTCCTTGCAGAGGAATAAAATGCTGCTCCTTCCTCCAAGGAGCTCTGGGTGGCAAACAAATTTCTCCCCTCACCACACTCCCAATTTCATCCTCGCAACATCCTTGTGAAGTGTGAGAGAGTGACTGGCCAAAGTGGAGACTTCAACAGAGGTCTCCCCAGACCTCCTCCCAATTCTCTAAGCCAGGGCTAGGGTGTGAGAGAGTGACTGGCCAAAGTGGAGACTTCAACAGAGGTCTCCCCAGACCTCCTCCCAATTCTCTAAGCCAGGGCTAGGGTGTGAGAGAGTGACTGGCCAAAGTGGAGACTTCAACAGAGGTCTCCCCAGACCTCCTCCCAATTCTCTAAGCCAGGGCTA
This sequence comes from Podarcis liolepis, assembly GCF_965112155.1. Classification (NCBI taxonomy): domain Eukaryota; kingdom Metazoa; phylum Chordata; class Lepidosauria; order Squamata; family Lacertidae; genus Podarcis; species Podarcis liolepis. The sequence goes on from NC_139555.1 coordinate 5,848,296, forward strand.
GGGTGTGAGAGAGTGACTGGCCAAAGTGGAGACTTCAACAGAGGTCTCCCCAGACCTCCTCCCAATTCTCTAAGCCAGGGCTAGGGTGTGAGAGAGTGACTGGCCAAAGTGGAGACTTCAACAGAGGTCTCCCCAGACCTCCTCCCAATTCTCTAAGCCAGGGCTAGGGTGTGAGAGAGTGACTGGCCAAAGTGGAGACTTCAACAGAGGTCTCCCCAGACCTCCTCCCAATTCTCTAAGCCAGGGCTAGGGTGTGAGAGAGTGACTGGCCAAAGTGGAGACTTCAACAGAGGTCTCCCCAGACCTCCTCCCAATTCTCTAAGCCAGGGCTAGGGTGTGAGAGAGTGACTGGCCAAAGTGGAGACTTCAACAGAGGTCTCCCCAGACCTCCTCCCAATTCTCTAAGCCAGGGCTAGGGTGTGAGAGAGTGACTGGCCAAAAAGTGGAGACTTCAACAGAGGTCTCCCCAGACCTCCTCCCAATTCTCTAAGCCAGGGCTAGGGTGTGAGAGAGTGACTGGCCAAAGTGGAGACTTCAACAGAGGTCTCCCCAGACCTCCTCCCAATTCTCTAAGCCACTACACCAGATTGGTCTCAGTACCCCTTTGACTCCTAGAAGATGGGGAGAAACAGCAGAGCAAACACTGGGCTCTTGTTTGGAGCTTTCTGGAAGCACCTGGCTGGCTTATTTTGGAAACAGAATGTGGGCCTTGCTTTGACTCAGTGATGGACACAGATATGTGAATCAGCTCCCTTAATACCACCACCACCACCAAGCTCACATATTTGTGCAATGATTCTTTCGCAGCAGATTTGAGGAAATCCGACTCTTGTGAAGTATATGGTTTTTTCTGGCACAAGGTTGTCGCATTTAGGTTTCCTGCACTGTATACCCAAAGCTTACAGGACACACTGCCAACTCACACGACACATTTGCCTTTTCTAGCAAAGAAACAGAGCTCTCTCTGTCAGCAGCCGCCAACCTTTGGGGGCTCATGGGCACATTTGCAAACCGGAGAAAGTGCTGCAGGCCTCTCTCGTACACACATACATGCCCCAATGCTCCTTTCAAGCTGAACTTGGGGGAGGGGACCACATGGGCAAAAGGGAGGGCCTTTGTGGGCACATTTGCACCCAGGGGCACCATGCTGGAAACCCCTGCTCTAAGCCTTAAAAAAGAAAATAAAGGTGGGTGTGAAACTGCTGACAAGTACGCACAGGGAACACTATTTTAACACTAATTGGAAGTTGGGCTAATTGGGCTACAGACACAGTTGCTTCTGGAGCAAACACTATTTCCCCACCCACCCAATAAGCAAAAGGGATCAACCACCCCTTCAAAGGCCTTTGCCACAGCTAACAGGGCAAGTGAGGCTCAATCCAAGCAGGCCGGAATCTTCCTGGTGCTGCTTCTGGACAGTTTACAGCGTATCCACTCCATCGTAGTCCTTTTGTGTAGCTAGATGTAACTTTTTGTACATGTGAAATATTATTGACTGTATTGTAAGCCAGTGCCTCCTCCTCCTCTCCCGCTCCCCCCCCCTTTGAACTGTACAGAATTTCTACTAATGGGAGAAGGCGGAGAAAATAAAACAAACAAACAAAAAGGCTATCCACCTGAGCTTTGTCTCTGAGGATCTGATTTATTCCTACCTCACCACCATCATGTTTGCTTTAAGACCTCTGCAGTTTCCTCACCTCTTCGTGGCCACACTTTGCTTTTAGCTCCTGGAACAATGGGTGCCCACTTGACAAGAGATGGGGTGCAGAGCTTTTTCCTAGCCCAAGTCTCGCATTCCTATTCAGGACTCCCAGTTGTGTGCGTTGCCAGAGGCCAAAAGCTGGGCAAAACAACAGGTGCATCATTTCTCTTTGTATTGGACGCTGCGTTCTAGAAGAGCCAGAGCTTTCTAAACATGCCCACGCCCCAAATTAACCCCAGGCTTTGCTGAATTTAAAAACTCGTGGGTTTCTCTTTACTTCTGCTCTCTACCTACCCCAGGAACTTGTGTGCTTTGTTTTTAAGGTTTAGGACAGATCGGGGTGACCCACCTTCTTCATCTCAAAATCTTAACGGTGTAGCCTGATAGCTGTAGCACCTGGGAAAGAGACTTACCGGTATTCATCCTGAGATCTCCCAGCTTAGAACCGAGTCTACAAGCTGACTTTAGGACTACGAGTTATAACAGCCTATTTTATGTACTCCCCCCACCCCACCTAGTGTTCTGTGTAAGATCTTGCCCAATGGAAGAGTTATGGAGAACTTGAAAGCTTGCCATACCTTTGTGACATTTCAGGTGTTCCTACTAAAGGTGCTACCCAGCTGCCAGATTTTGGAATTGCATTTCACATTTGCAAAAGAATAAGGAATTGGCAGGATGGGAGTGGGGGGGGACGCACAATAAATGCGCACGATAAAACAAACACTAGTGTACTGAATTAGATATATTAAAAGTGTGACATCCATCAATAAAAAAAAAATCAGTTGTGCAAATAAACTGATCAGCATTGCACAAATTGCTTATTCTTACTGAGGAATGTCTGTGTGCATATTTATTGTTGCATACACACAATATACTTGTGCTTTGTTTATTACCGTATTTTTTGCTCTATAAGACTCACTTTTTCCCTCCTAAAAAGTAAGGGGAAATGTGTGTGTGTCTTATGGAGCGAATGCAGGCTGCGCAGCTATCCCAGAAGCCAGAACAGCAAGAAGGATTGCTGCTTTCACTGCGCAGGGATCCCTCTTGCTGTTCTGGCTTCTGAGATTCAGAATATTTTTTTTCTTGTTTTCCTCCTCCAAAAACTAGGTGTGCCTTGTGGTCTGGTGCGTCTTATAGAGCGAAAAATACGGTATATGCACTTCCATGATTCTGCACAGCTTTCCTTTTGTGACTTGACTCTCCTCCCTCCTTTGCGCATCTGTCCACAATGTGCAAACCAGTGTAAAGCACACCTATGTTGCCCTCCTCTGAAAATCCCCTTCCCCACTATGCTGGTGAGCAGATGCAGCCACAGATTTGTGGTATGCAACAAAACACACCCACCCCAATATTTTCCCAAAATGTCCAAGAAAGATAACCCAAGCTTCAGATTTCTCAAACTTAAACCAATCTTCTACAGGAGGCCCACCAGAGAAGGATAATTCTAGTCCAAGTTTATTATAAATATTGTTTGAAAAATCCCACTGAATCCTCAAACACACGGGGTACTGCAACCAGAAAGAAGGATCCAGTCACTGAGACAAACCTTCAAAAAAAAGAACAAAAAACAACCAGGAATATACATCCTGTCCCCATTCCTGGACCACATTCCCCAGGCAGGGCTGATGCTGTGATAAACAAACTGGACCCTGCCATTCTGGTTCTAGGCCAAGAAGGCTCCAAGCAGGTGCAGCCCTGGTGAAACGTCGAGAAGAGATGCCATTTGCTCCTGTGCTACGTTGCCAACTGATGCACGGAGGAGCCCCTAACCCTATTCCCTCTAATCTTCTTCAGGCTGGATCCCAGAGCTGGTTCTGAATTTTAGGTCCAGACAGTACAGCCAAATCCTTCCTCCCTGTCCTGGTGGCTCCATGCAGACAGGGGGAATCGATGGAGGCCGTCCCTGCCAGTGGGCAGGGCCCGCTCCCGACTCGGAAGCAAGCAGGGGGGGTGGAGGGGGGGCACTGCAGCCCAATTGTGCAGGTTCCGGGCCAGAGCAGTGCACACGCTTGGCTTGGGCGCTGTCGCAGCCAAAGGAAGGCACAGCCTACGCAGGAACAAGGACCAACTGGGTCTGGCGTGTGTGGAAGGGGAGCCTCAAAAGAGGCCGCGGTGGTTACTGGTCACCCAGTTGCTGCAGCAGAGTCCGGCGCCGACGTTCCAGCTCCCCTTCACTGAGCTCTTCGCTCTCTGAGGTGTCCCAGCCGCTCTGCCAGGGAAAGGAGCGCGAGTGAGAAACCCCAGCACCTTTGCCCGCCCGCCACCTCACCTTGCCGCCTCCTCCTCCTCCCCACTTCCAAATCCTCCTTGCCTCTTCCCACCCACCATCCCTGGTGCCGTTTGATTTCCTCCCAGGGCTCACCCGCTCCCTCCTGGTGCCCCGGGGAGGGGAGTGGCCTCTTCCCTCAGGTCGCGGAGGGGCCTTCTCTCGCTCCCACTCGTCGGGTCGGCTCGGGTCCTTCTTGTGCTCAGCTTCGCTTTCAGGGCTGTTCTGTAAAAGAAGCAGCTTGCAAACTCGAGGGCAAAAGGGGCCTGGGCTGGGGCAGCCGGCGGGGGGCTGCTAGCAGCCCAGCCAGCTCAGCAGTGACCAGCCCAATATAGGGAAGAAGGTGGCAAAAGCGGAGTGGGCTAAGGCAATGCAGAAAAAGACTACAGACAAGGTTGTGAGGAGTCTGTGCTGAGACAATCAACGAGCCTTAACTGAGAAAAAGAACCCAACTAGCTGGCAAGTTGTCTTCTGGACACAAGTGACCCTGCTTCTTTCTGGATCCCCGAGCAATGCAGTTGCTGCTGCTCTGATCAGAATCCAGCAGTACGGTTAACCTGAGGCCCTCCCGGAGTTCTTGGGACTCCAATTCACATCAGCGGCATCCAGTATTGAACAAGAGTCAGGGGTGATGGGAGCTGGGAGTCCCGTGGCATCCGGAGGGCTGCACAGGTTTGCCCACCCCTGCTTTATAAAATCTGTATCTTCGATTACAAAGTTTCCAAGGTGGCTGACAATTTTGATATGCAAAATATAAAGAATTAAAAAGAACAACACGGTCAAACGGAAAGAGCAGCAGAAGCAATAAGAACCAGGGGTGGTAAAAACCTGGGCAAATAAAAGCACTTTAATTTTGGGCCTGAAGCTAATCCAAGTTGAGTGTCGGCCGAGCCGCCTCTGAAAGGGAACAATACAGAGCAGAAGGGGCCACTGCAGAAAAGGCACTGTTGCTGTCGTCACCACTTGGCCTCTAAATGTGGGGAAAGGATACAGATATTGAAACCTTTGTTCAGAAACTCCTCTGGTTTGAGATTTCATAAGGCATTGCCCTTGTGCCTTCAAGTACATCTTTGCAATCATAAGGTCTAGAATCTTTTATTTGAAAAAGAAAGCTGAGATGCTCAGGATGCTGCCTTTCGTACCAGATACTGGGTTATGTGCTTGCGTTCATCATAGCACAAACACACAAACACTTCTGACCACAGAATCATAAGGGCATGGAAAGTTTTCTGATTCTAATCTCTTTTCCCCGTGCTCCGAGGCAAAACACTCCATCACACTTTACCGCCTGTGGATTAAAGCACATAATGTCATTTACAGTGTGCCAAAAGCAGGCAATAGACATGGGAAGGTGTTAATAAATGGTTGGCTAATGGTACCTAAATAGCTCTGACTAATGGTCCAAGGACACGTGCTATAACCACAGAAAAAGAAAACATAGGCGCAGATCAGCCGTCCTGATCCTCCAAACATGAAACAAACCAACCCACTGGATTTCCTAGCAGTCTCTGAAGGCACTCAAGGCACTTTCAAGCACAGAACTTTTACATCTGCTCAGCTCACCTGGAATAAAAGTGCTTTTAGTGGAATCACAGTTCACACACTCAGCTGGCAACCTTTCTGTGTGCAGGAATCGGATGCAGAGAAATCAAATGATGTACAGGTATGTCTGTGTACATCTGTGTGTGTGAAGCCTGCAAGACTGATGCTCACATATGGATCTTTATGGGCACATTCGCTCCCTCACACCTCACCATTCGACTCTGCAGTCACACAGGTCTCATTCTCACGCACAGATACAGTGGTGCCCCGCAAGACGAATGCCTCGCAAGACGGAAAACTCGCTAGACGAAAGAGTTTTCCGTTTTGGAGGTGCTTCGCAAAACGAATCTCCTATGGGCTTGCTTCGCAAGACGACAATGTCTTGCGAGTTCCTGCTGGTTTTTTCCCCTCCCCCCCTTTTCTAAGCCGCTAAGCCGCTTATCAGCTGATCCGATAAGCTGATAAGCCGCTAATAGCGCTAATCCGCTAATCTGTCAATGGGCTTGCCTCGCAAGACGAAAAAACCGCTAGACGAAGAGAATCACAGAACGGATTCTTTTCGTCTTGCGAGGCACCACTGTATGTGCCAATGCATCACTTGACTTTGTTCTACACAATCCTTGCACGCTGGGTGATTTGACAGCAGAACGTGTGAACTGCTGACAACTAGTGTGGCCTTAGTGCATGTTCTCCCTATAGGACTGGACACGCGATGACTCCTTTGCAATCCCACAAACAGAACTTGTGCGTCAGCCTCCATGCGCTTCAATGGACTCGGTCCACACATCCAGCTGTGTGCCATCAAGTGATGAAATATCAAGTGATATATGTGGCACGAATCAGCCTCCATCCCCTGCTTTATGCAAATGCCGCCACTCATTGTGTTGTACATTAAATGGGAGATGATATCCATAAATACAACATAATTGTGCACCGTGTACAGAACTATGCATCCTGAGAAATTTAGCTTGCTTTCTTTTTTTAAAGAATCCCTTAAAAACTGCAAATATATACTAAAAATCTCAAAAATGCAAGAAGCTGGGGTGGGGAGAAACCAAGCAGGATTTCTTGAGGTAAAAGGGGCTTTCATAGCACATTGACATTCACCATTACAGACATTACATGAGTAAACAGCAGCAGAGTAAAAGATGCCGCTAAGAGGAAAATCTGCTTAATTCACACTACAGAATCACAGAACTAAAAGGAACTTGGGAGACCATTTAGTCCAGCCTTCTGCTCTTGTGGGGCTTTTGCAGCTGCAGCAGCCTCCCTGGCAGGTGGGTTGTCCAACCTCTCATTAAATACCTCCAGCCAACAAGAGCTCTGCACCTCCTGAGGCCAGTCTCACTGCCAGTCTCACTATAGGAGAAGGCTCCTATAGGGTTCCTTCCTTCCTTCCTTCCTTCCTTCCTTCCTTCCTTCCTTCCTTCCTTCCTTCCTTCCTTCCATCCATCCATCCATCTACAGTGGTGCCCCGCAAGACGAATGCCTCGCAAGATGGAAAACTCGCTAGACGAAAGAGTTTTCCGTTTTGGAGGTGCTTCGCAAAATGAATCTCCTATGGGCTTGCTTCGCAAGACGAAAATGTCTTGCGAGTTCCTGCGGGTTTTTTTTCCTTTCCCCCACTTTTTCTAAGCCGCTAAGCTGCTTATCAGCTGATCCGATCAGCCGATAAGCCGCTAAAAGCCGCTAAAAGCCGCTAATAGCGCTAATCCGTCAATGGTCTTGCCTTGCAAGATGAAAAAAACGCTAGACGAAGAGAATCACAGAACGGATTCTTTTCGTCTTGCGAGGCACCACTCTATCTATCTATCTATCTATCTATCTATCTATCTATCTATCTATCACATGGGGCTCCCACCCAGCTGGCTTCCCACCCAGGCAACGACCTGCTTTGTGTGCCTCCACCCCTGGGACAAAGCCATGCAGGTCACAGAACTCCATTTCCCAATCGGTCAGCGTGGAACACACCTGGCCTTGCATTCCTAACAGATCCCCCCCCAACGGTCCCCAGAGCCCTGGCTTTGGATGTATTGCTCCAGCCCCTTGCCTCACCCGCACCTGTTTCACCTGTGTCCTGCCGTGGGACTCACCGATTTGTGCCTCTTTTTCTTGCTTTTCTTCTTCTGCCTCTTGGAGCGCCTGGTGCTGTGCTCTGCGGGCAGAAGGGGGAGGGGAGACACAGCATGTGGGTTCTGCCATCCCTCAGTGGGAGCAGGCAAAAGAGCCGGTTTAGACTGACCCGCCGGCAGGCAAACCTCCGTGGATCCCTGCCCATTCCAGACAGAGGAACAGACTGCAATCCAGAGGAACTGGATTCAGCAGGTAGGCGGAAGGGTGGCCAGGGTGTCACGTGATTCATGTGGGTGCCAAAGCCCCCTCACCATTGCTGGATTACCAAATAGGCAGAGTAGGCACTGGCCTATGGGCCCCACGCTTTTTAGGGGCCCCACCCCTTTGCTTATTAAAATTGTTGGTTGGTAAAATCACAAACGTATTAGGAGATAATTTGCAAGGGAGCCCCCGAGATTTTGACTGCCTAGGGGCCGGCATCCATGGGCTTTAATCCAGCACTGCCCTCGCACACAGTGAGCGGTTTTCTGTATACCAAAGGTGGGGAACCTCACACATGGCCCTCCAGACCTCTCCTTTTGGCCCTCGAGACATTCCCTGGCCTCAGTGGAGAGATGCCCATGTAGAAACCTCTGCCTTTTGTGTGGCTGGCCAGCACCCTGCTATGCTGAGAGAAGAGTGACACCCCATTGCCTCACCCCCACCCAGGAAGGTGGCTCACTAGGGAATACAGTGGTACCTCGGGTTACATACACTTCAGGTTACATCCGCTTCAGGTTACAGACTCCGCTAACCCAGAAATAATGCTTCAGGTTAAGAATTTTGCTTCAGGATGAGAACAGAAATCGTGCTCCGGCGGTGCAGCGGCAGCAGGAGGCCCCATTAGCTAAAGTGGTGCTTCAGGTTAATAACAGTTGAAGGTTAAGAACGGACCTCCGGAACGAATTAAGTATCGTATTTTTCGCCCTATAGGACGCACTTTTTCCCCTCCAAAAATGAAGGCGGAAATGTGTGTGCGTCCTATGGGATGAATGCAGGCTTTTGCTGAAGCCTGGAGAGCGAGAGGCGTCGGTGCGCACCGACCCCTCTCGCTCTCCAGGCTTCAGGAAGCTATCCGCAAGCCTTGGGAGCCCGCCGGGAGTTCCTGCTGGGCTCGCAAGGCTTGCGGGCAGCAGCCTGCAGCCCGAAGCACGGGGCGCTCTCCAGAGGCTAAAAACAAAGCCAGGACAGCTAGCGGGATCCATCCCACTTGCTGTCATCGCTTCTTTGCTCTTTGGGGCTCAGGGGGGGGGAAATAAATCCCCCCCTTTATTCCCCCCCCCAAAATAAGTGCGCCCTATGGGCTGGTGTGCCCTATAGGGCAAAAAATACGGTACTTAACCCAAGGTACCACTGTATGGCCCTCGGGCAGAGGAAACTTCCCTCAGAATGGCAGTTTGAATCACCTACTCGGCTCCGCAAAATGCCCCGCTCTTACCTGAATCAGGTGACGACGACGGTCCTGAACCAGCCGATTCCGAATGGTTTCGTTTCTTGCGCTTGGCTGTGCGGTGGGGGTGGTCTGAGCCGGACTCTGAGCCCTGAGGGGAGAAATTTGCACTCGTCAGTCACCCTCTCCCAGAGGGAGGGCAGACTAGCACTTGGGAAGCCCAGCATGCCATTAATAAACCACAGGAGATCACAAGGGCTAATCGTCACCAAGCATGTCAGGGAGGAAGGTCTTAGGCCAGCTCACTCCCTTTCTGCGCCTATTTCTACCTGGCCTGGGAGACCCTGACGGACCCCACCTACTGCTGCTGAAGAGGCCAGAGGCCACCTTACTTGCGAGCTCTGCCCAACCTGCTACTCAGGATGCCTCAAGACTATCTGGGGGCTTTGTGGTGGTCAGGATTTGACCTTGGGGATGCTTAATTTTTACTGTAACTGATTTAATGTTTTTCTGTCTTTTTAGACCTTTTTAAGAATTATGTAGGGATTGCTTAATTTTACTGTATATGTACTGAGATGCTTTCATTCATGAAAATGACTTAAATTTGGGGGGGGGGGGTTGTAATTATGTAAATCTGATGTCATTATGTAAATCACTGCCAAGTGAGGAGGCAGAATCCTAGGGTGATAGTGTGTGTCCTAGGCTAGTCCGCTCCTTCTTTGCTGATATTTCTTTTTTAAAAAATCACAGGCAATTGTGTACATGGGGGTGCAGTCTACTCTCCCACCTCATTCCACTGCAAGTGTAGGCCACTGAGCTTCTCCCAACACTTCTTGCTGCAAAAACACCAACCCAGAGTTTCAATAGGACGGGGGAAGAATGTTCTCTGCCACTTGGCTTTGATGAACATGTCTCACCATCCTGACTTCAGTCACCCCCCTCCATCCCTTCCCACCGCAGCCCCCTGGTCTCACCGAAGCAGACCGCTTGCGATGATGCTTCTTGGGCTTTTTGGTGTGTTTCTTGGCCTTGGCGTGGAAATGCTGGCACTCGGTCTGTGGGGAGAGGGAGACAAAGAGAGTGGGGTGCATGTGTGTGAATCCAAATTGCAGAAAAAATCCTGAGCTGGCCCTTCTTCTGGTACAGCCTCCCTGGCTTGCTGCCTTCTCCACCCCCACTACTTCAGCCTCTCATCATCAGGCAATCCCACCCCACAGATCCCCTTAGCGGAAGTTCCCGCTGAGGCTCAACCACTCTGACCCTCCCAATCAGCCCCTGCTCACCTCTAGTAGTTGCAGGAACTCACGAAAAAGGCGGATCCGCTCTGACTCCAGCGTGATCTGCTCAAATGCTATGTTGTTGACAAACCGCTCTCGGACCTGGAAAGGAAAGCCAAAAAGGGAGAGGGGTGGACATGTTGGAGGAACTGGACATGGAGGAAAGAGTTAATTTCCTTCATGAGCACACATCACCCCAAGTATGAGATAAGCCAGCTGCTATGGCAATGGACTTGTACCATAAGTGATTAAGGCATGTTAGCTCAGTACTCAGTCAGTGAGTCTGTCCATGAGTCGGAGTCTGTTTTACATCTTTAAGCTGCAGCAATAGAGATCATTTGTGCTTGTATATCTGTATCTGCAAAGCCTACAAGCTGTATGTATATATCAATGTTTGGAACTGTATTACTGAAGCCTTATCCTCTACAGCAGTAAACTATTTTGGACCTTAAGCCTCTGTGTGGTGACTGGAACTGGAGGCAACTTCTGCTGCGTGGGAACCTCAACCTCAGATTCCCAACAGGATATCCTAACCCCTCCTCCTCAGACAGGAAAGGCTTTAGGTGCTTCACACAAGAGCTGCTAGATTATTACTGATGGAGGGAGGCATCCAGTGGCAATTATTGTCTTCGGTCACTAAAGTGTTTGCATCAACTGCATTAAGACAAAAAAGGTTTTCTAGGGAAGATCAACTTTAGGCTTTGGAAGCAGTCGTTCCCAAAGTACATGCTGCAAAAAATGAAAATAAGTAAAGGTTCCCATGAGGCAGAGAGCAGCCCACCCACGCTGTGTCTTGGCACAAGTCACTGGTCTGCTTTTGTTGCCTTCCAGTCGTCCTCAACTGGGGGTAAATAACACTGCTATACACTAGGTTTCATAGACTCATGTGATCACTCTTGATGCAGAAGAATTACCTGCCCTCCAAAGGAGGCTGCCCAATGCACCTCTGCATGTGTCAGTACACTAGGCATTTAAAAGCTGTCTTGTGCAGAATCAGACCATTGGTCCCCTTTTGCCCAGTACTGCCTATACTGGTGACAGCAGCCACAAAATTAAAAGACGCTTGCTCCTTGGGAGAAAGGCGCTGGCAAACCTAGACAGCATCTTAAAAAGCAGAGACATCACCTTGCCAACAAAGGTCTGTATAGTTAAAGCCATGGTTTTCCCAGGAGTGATGTATGGAAGTGAGAGCTGGACCATAAAGAAGGCTGATCGCCGAAGAATTGATGCTTTTGAATTCTGGTGCTGGAGGAGACTCTTGAGAGTCCCATGGACTGCAAGAAGATCAAACCTCTCCATTCTTAAGGAAATCAGCCCTGAGTGCTCACTGGAAGGATAGATCCTGAAGCTGAGGCTCCAATACTTTGGCCACCTCAGGAGAAGAGAAGACTCCCTAGAAAAGACCCTGATGTTGGGAAAGATGGAGGGCACAAGAAGAAGGGGACGACAGAGGACGAGATGGTTGGACAGTGTTCTCGAAGCTACCAGCATGAGTTTGACCAAACTGCGGGAGGCAGTGGAAGACAGGAGGGCCTGGCGTGCTCTGGTCCAGGGGGTCACAAAGAGTCGGACACGACTAAACGACTAAACAACAACAAGCCAATACTTACTGGTGGTGGTTCTCCAGGATTTAAGACAGGAGCCTCTCCCAGTTCCCCAGGAATTAACCTGGGACCTCCTATATGCAAAGCACGTGCCTTATCTCTGAACTTCAGCCCTGCTCGTTCTCCTCTCTAGTAGCCAATTCATGCAACTCTAGATAAAGGCAGCTGGAGCTGGTCCTGCAACCGAGCGCAGAAAACCTCACCTCATCCCAGGCAGTGTTGGGTTCCAGCGGAGGAGCTGCCTGGCGCAACATGCTCTTGAATGCCGCCTCCTTGCGCCGCATCTTGCGAGTTTCTTCCTTCTCCCGTTCACGCTCCCGTGCCTCGGCCTTTTCCAGCAGCTGAGGGCAGGGAAGCGGGGAGCATCACTATACGGCATTCCTCTTAACCTCCGCTGGTCACAGAACCCGAATGGCCCTTAGGGATCTCCCCATTCCTTGCGCTGAATGAGCAAAATTATCCTCCTTGCCAGATCAGCCATAGGAACATACAAAGCTGCCTTAGGCTGAATCTGGCTATTGGTCCATCTAGCTCAGTATTGTCTACACAGACTGGCAGCAGCTCTCCAGGGTTTCAGACTAAAGCTCCCATCAATTCCCAGCATTCTGGGGCTGGTGGAAATTGGGACAACATCGAGATTACCACTGTTCCGCACTCCCCACCCCTAGCCTAGCATCTTCATCCAGTGAATCCCAAGTCCTAGTATTATGAAAGAGGGTTGAGGGTACCCTGCTCCCTATAATGTGCTCCTACAGTCTCCACTGCTCCTAAGGAACATTTATTTGGAGCCAACAAGGGGCCAGTCACTGTACTGAAGGGGCATGTTGGCCCCTGCCTTTCAGACGCACTTAGCTACTGGAAATTGTGCCGTACTTCTTGTGCAAGCAACTCAGACTCCTCCAGGTAACCTATTTATAGAGCACTTATCCTGATATGCTTGAACAAAGCTTATGCGGAGATTAGACTACTGAAGATTATTACTGTGGCTTTCAGCCAAATGCAATGCTACGAGGTGCGTTCATCCTGATTTGCTTGTGGGATATTTACATGTCTTCTCCTTGATCATTTGTGCATCCCACTTTTCTCAACGCATTTCCCCATCACTTTCCAAACAGCAATCAGTCCAATTATTTATCTTCTTTTTGAAAGTGGAACTGACATATGAGGGCGGCAGATCCCTTTAACTCACTTTAATCACACAAACCGCATTCCCTGGAATCCCTCCCGCTGACAGTCTGGAGGCACATTGACGGGCCCCTGCCCTACTCACACTGTTGAAAGTCAGCTTAATGTTGCCGGCATCCAGCGTGGCAGCACGCTTGTCAAAACTGATGACATGGGCAAAGTCCTCAAAGGTTGTGTTTATTTCTACGCTGAAGCTCCGGTCCTACCAAGAAGAGATTGGGGTGGGGGGGTGGGCACAGAGGAGAACAACAGAATTAGGAATTCCCCTATTTCCCTCCAAAAACCACAAAGTTTCAAGAAAGCCTGTTCCAAACCACTCTCTCCAACATCTGTTACATGTCAATTTCACTCATTACTTTTTTTTAATGCAGAAAAAGTGAAATTGACACAAGGTAGACTGTACAGTCGTACCTTGGTTTTCAAACGCCTTGGGAGTCAAACATTTTGGCTCCCAAACGATCGAAAACCGGAAGTGATTGTTCCGGTTTTCAAACGTTCTTTGGAACCCAAACGTCCAACGTGACTTCCGCAGCTTCTGATTGGCTGAAGGAGCTTCCTGCGGCCAATCAGAAGCTGCGCCTTGGTTTCCAAACATTTTGGAAGTCAAATGGAATTCCGGAACGGATTCCGTTCGACTTCCAAGGTACCACTGTACTTGTTTCTCATCACAGTGAAAATGACACAGTTATGAAAACATGGCTGATTTCCCGCTTGTGAAGGAATAGCATTTCAAATGACACTATGGATTCATTGCCAAGAGAAGCTGCTTCTGGAAAAAGAACTGCGATTGAACACAGGGGAGAAGGTGCAGCCAGCTCTGGGATCATGGAGAGAAGCACAGGTTGGGATTCAGGAGAGGGAGCAGTAGACCAGGAAGAACGTAGGTGTTTCATTCTCTCCATGTCCCTCCAACGCACACTATGGCCACACCTTCAGAATGTCCTTGATAATCTTCTTTTCATCATGGAAGCGGGCCTTCAGGTCCTCCACGTAGAACTTGAACAGGTCCAGTGGGGTGGAGCCTGTGGAAGGGGAGAAGAACACACCCCGTTATTCATGCCTGCAAGAAGGAAGTTTTTTAAGACAGTGGCTTTCGAACTGCCCCGGGATTCCTTAGAGGTTTATCAGCAGCCCAGTAAATGACAAGACAACAATCCCTGGTAGACTACTACCAGTCCCCCACCTCACCCAGTAATCTGCAACAACAGAAGAACAGAAAGTGTGTTCTCTGGCTCACTCTCAGTTCAGGCCAGGTGAAAGTGAAGAACCCTGTATCAGTGGAAGACCCTAGGACATGGGTGAGGCAGGTGTGGCTCCTCAAGATACTGCTGGACTACAATTCCCATCATCCCTGACTATCAGGGCCATTCTGGCTAGAGCTGATGGGAGCTGAAGTCCACAGCTTCCTCACCCTCTGCGTTAAAAACATTCTCCAGAATCCTGTGCAATGTACAGAGGTGCAACGGCAGAAAAATCCATGCTGAAAATGTATCCCCCCAAAAGACAGGGAGTCTGAAAAACACTGAGATAAGGTAAGTTGCCTTAAAAACTTGAATGAAGCCAATGGGCGTCCCCAGCTCAGAGCTGCTAACTCTGGTTCAAGGGCTTCAAGCATCAATCTTCATGCTGAAGATCCAAGGTTCAATCCTTGATGTTTCCAATTAAAAATCTGAGGGCTTGGATTCACTAATTGGAAATGATGAAGGTTGACTCTGGGATCTTCAACAGGCTAAGCATGTTCTCCTACCTCTGAGTTATACCCTCTGAAAACTAAACTAAAAAAAGAAGGGGACAGAACCTAGGAATGGAAGCTCCCCAAACCCTCCAACCATCCTTTTCCTCCACTGAGCACTTTCATTAGCAGAAGAGTGCTTTTTAATCCCCTGAAACAAGCCATGTTGACCACCATAAGAACAAGAGAGAAGACAATGGTCTGTCTCTGGAAGCAACCATTTTTACTGATGCCCCATGCATTTTGGAAAGGGTTCCTTCCTTCTTCAGGGGCAATTCCTTGCGGGTGGGGAGTTGCCTTCTTTCTTTGTTTTTGTGGGGCTTTTAAACCCCAGCCGCACTGACAAATACCACTCTTCACAGAAGTTGGACTACGAACGTTCCGCGGTCGACAGCTTTATCTTCCCATTGGTTAGCTGGAACGCCCATGCTGTCACATCGGCTCAACTAAATCACTACCAGGAGCACAACCCCATGTAGAAATTCACCCGCTCCTGTGGAACCTTTTTGTGTGCCTCAGCTGGTGCTGACGCCTACTGCACTGTCTTGGCCTTTCTGCTCTCTCTTTCAATACATCCCAGGCACCTCCCCTTTGGATGGGGGTCACTATGGGGAAGGGGGTGGGGGCAGGGGCTCCTGTCCATCGTCTGCTTACCAGGCTGGCCCAACATGTTGGCAAAGCGTCTGTCGGTGCTGAGGGAGGGGTATAGCTCCATCCAAGTGGACATGGAGTGCAGGCGCCCGCTCTCGTGCAGCTCGTCTAAGAAGGCCTGAGCAAGAAGCAGCCTGGTTATTCTACGATAGAGCGAGAGAGATCGGGGAGTCAGCCCCTCCCCCATTTACAGGCCCTGTCGGGGGCGGGGCGGCCCATGTGCTCCAAAGCAGGCCCCCAAACCCCACGTTCCCCCTAGGCAGCCCAAACACAGCTCATACTGGGAGGGGCTGGTTGTTTTTTTTAAGGCCTCTTCTCCAAACGTTTCCTAGGAAATCAGGAATACTTTTCAGGTCAATGCAAACATTGTCTGTGTCAAGAGCATGCAAAATAGGCTCTGCCTTTGCTCTGTTGCCGAACCATCTTAACAATTCCTTTATTCTCAAGATAATTGCAGGGACATAAAGGGACGCGGGTGGCGCTGTGGGTTAAACCACAGAGCCTAGGGCTTTCCGATCAGAAGGTTGGCAGTTCGAATCCCCGCGACGGGGTGAGCTCCCGTTGCTCAGTCCCTGCTCCTGCCAACCTAGCAGTTCAAAATCACGTCAAAGTGCAAGTAGATGAATAGGTACCACTCTGGCGGGAAGGTAAACGGTGTTTCCGTGCACTGCTCTGGTTTGCCAGAAGCGGCTTAGTCCTGCTGGCCACATGACCCGGAAGCTGTACACCGGCTACCTTGGCCAATAAAGTGAGATGAGCGCCGCAACCCCAGAGTCGGTCACGACTGGACTTAATGGTCAGGGGTCCCTTTACCTTTTTTTAAAGCAGCAGATGAATACAAATGCGTCTACAAGAGAGAGTGTAAGAAGCTGCCTCGTTCCCATCAAGCCCTTGGTTCATCTAGCCTGGTCGTTGCCTACTCGGACTGGCAGCAACTCTCTGGGGTGTTAGGCAGACGTCCCCCCCCAACCCCAGGCAGGGACTGAACGGGGACCTTCTGCAACCAAACCATGGGCTCTGCCCTTCCACAAGGCTGCCTCCCACTTCCCAAACAGGGGCTCAGGGTTCCCCCCACTGATCGTGCCCCCCCCAAAGCTGCAGCTACCTGGAAGGCTTCCCTGTTCTTGCGCTGCTGGCGCCTCTCCCGCAGCCGGCCGCGCTCACGCTCCTCCTCCTCCTCTCTTTCCAGGGTCCGGATGTGCTCCTCAAAGCAGATCAAGGCGTCCTCCTTGTCCATGTCTGAAAGAGGTGGGAGGGGCCCGAGCTCAGCTGGGCAAGGGGGTGCATCACTCTGGGCCAGCAAGGTGGGGCAGGCTACAGCACAGGGAAACAGGGAGGGGAGTCTATCATCTCTGGCTGCGGGGGGGGGGGGATCGGGGGGGAGGCATGTAGTGCTGGAGGGGCAGGGTGGGGGTGGCAGCGGCAAGGAGAGCAAAAAGCCGAGACATCTGAGCACTGCTTCTACGCTTTATGGCCGTAGAACCAAAGCTTTCATGACGTCTGGAAAGCACAGCTAACTCAAAACAGGTCACAGCCAAGACGCCCACGCCAACAGAATACATTTATTTCAAGGGGTTAATCACAGTATTGAGTATTTAGGATTTCAGGGCCTCAGGGTCTCCCTTTATTTAATTTATTAACAACAGATATAGATTTGGATATTGATAGGTGCCTGAGCTTTTCCCACTTGTAAACTGAAGGGCTCCACGCCACCCCATTAGTGAGTCTTTTTCTTACTGGTGTGCCATTTCTGTCCTGCGCACAGAGCCTCATAGGAGCCCCTGTGATTCTGGAACTTCCACCTGGGAGGGGTGTGCGTTCACCTAGGGGGCTTTGTGTGGGGAAAGAGAGAAGGACTAGGAAGATGGAAGGTGCCTCACTTTGCAGGTCTTCATCCTCGGCAAAGCTGGGGTTGTCCATGAGGTACTGCTGGGCTTCGGACCAGGTGGTCTGGAAGCTGACGCGGCTCATGCTGTCCAAGATGCTCTTCAGAGCCTGGATGTTCCTCTTGCGCAGCTGCTTGGCATGCTCCTGGGTGGGGAGCAGAGGACAGCATTGGGGGGTGGAACCCACCCCAGCAGGGCACCTGGCTTCCTGCCCCCAAGCTCCAGGAGCCTTCTCCATTATGAGGACTGGGGAGGTGATGGGCAGGGAGGGGATTCCGGGAGATGGAACGCCTGGATTCTATGCTTTATCGCAAACGATCAACCACCTCTGTCCTCCTTTGCTCACACTCCTTGTTTTTGTTTTACCTTCTCCTTTTTGGCCAGGAAGAAGAGAACATCATCGTAGATCTCCTTGCGGTCACGCTCTGGCACCACAGCCCACACTTCCAGCTCCCCAAACATCTGCTCAGCTTTCCTGGGGTGACAGGAAAAGAAAGGAAGCAAGCAAGCAGCAGGGGGGTGAAGCAAGCTGCAGAGGCCCTCTGGCGTGGCCACAGCCAGGAACACCAAGCTTGATTCTTCTCTCTCTTTTTAACTAGTGCCAGGAAGCTTATTCCCACATTACATGGAACACAGGTACATGTGTTTGTGTGAAAGGGTGTGCATCAGCTGATTTGTTCAGCTCAGCTAGTTGTGTACAGACGTACACAGGCTGTACGCTTGCTGCACATCAGGTGCAAATAAGGGTACGAGTGTACAGCTCAGCTCTCTGACTGCAACATGTGAACACTTCTACTGGAACTGTTGGAAAAAGCAGGGCTAACAGAAACTCTGGAGCTTGAAAGAGGAATCTTGCAGGCTGGAGCTGGGACTTATGCCCCCTCATCTGCCACAGAAGGTATGTGCTTCTTCTTCAGGTACCAAGGGGAGCAGAGGCATGCAACAATGGCCATTGTGATTGGCCAGGCTTTAATATCAATAACAGGTGGTAGGGGCCTTCTCCCTTGCCTGGTCAACAGCAACCAGAAGCTACTTCTGCTCTGAAATCCAAACTCCAGATTATTCGGCATTTCCAGTTCAAACCCCCTCAGTTTCACCAATGAGGACTCTGAGCTGAAGAATGATCCCACCCTCCTGGTCTACGCTTGATTGATGGGTCCTGCCAGACCCCAACAAGGAGCCTGGAACATGATGACTTGCAGTTGACGCTGCCCACTGACTGGGCAGACATGGAGTGGCAACTCCTCTGTCCAGGGCCAATCAAATCAGACTCAGAACAGGGTGGGAAGGGCCAGGAAGAAACCTGCAGGTGCCCTAGCTCCCTCCTTGAAGAGCCTGAAAGTGCCCCCTACTCAAAGAGAACTACCGCACTGGGATCCTGCCCCTCTGCAAGAAACCCATCTGCAACTTTGGCACCCTCTACCTGTAGCGGGTGATGGAGCTCATCTTGCTGTGCTGCTCCAGGAAGCGCTGCAGCTCCTCTTTGGCTTCCTTGGCCCGGAGCCGGGCCTCTTCCTTCTCCTCCTTGTCCCGCTGAGCCTTGTAAGCATTGAAAGCCTGCTTCTTCTCGCTCAGCTTGGGCAAAGCGCTGGGGCACAAGGCAAGAGGGTCATCAAGGGTTGCTCTCCAGAGACGGCACCCATCCGTGTGAAGGGGTGAGGGAGAATGGGGGGCAGGGGCAGCAGGGGCAGGAGTGCTAGGGAATTCCCAGCCACACAACACTCTGGGCCAGGCAAATCTAAGACTAGCTGGCCTTTTCCTCCTTCCTGCAACAGTCAGGATTTCTAACTGTGCAGTGAAGCAGGCTGAGGGCTGCAGCCACATTGTGGGGAAGGAAGGGGTGTTCGTTTCAGACTGTACCTGAACCGCGGGTCGGCGCTAATGAGCTTCATGGCCTGCTCCCACGACACACTTGCTGGGACTCCCTGGAGCCAGAGAGCAGCAGCATTTCAGCCAAAATAGCACCACCACCTTCCCTTTCCAGATTGACTGGCCCCACCCACTTCGCCCCTCATCTCAGGACCAGTTTACACAATCGTAGTCAAGTTTTTGCCTGGACTGCGCCAATCCAGGCTATGTGTTTGCTCGTTCCTAGGAGGGAATCTCTGGTCCTCCAGCCCACCCACCTGCCCCTATCAGTACCTTGTCCTTGAGCAGCTCCTTAAAAGCTTGTTTGGCTTCTTCCTTGTTGCTCCAGGCATTGCCAGGGCCACGGTCTTCCTCGTCTCTCCGGACGGGATCACAGCTAGCTCAGGAAACAAACAAACCCCCCCAAAGGTATCAGATGGAGCAATGGGCATGCCAGTGCTCAGTCCAGGGTTTCTCAAATGAATTTGGGTCTTCCCTTCTCACAATGGCCAGCCAGATACCTGTGGGCAACTCACAAGGAGGACCTAAGCGCAATACTTCTGAGTCCCAGGGTACACAGATGCATTCCACACCTTTGATACTGGATGCAGTAACCCAGCCATAATGGAGGTACAGACACCCCCAACTTCCACACATAAGGCTCTGTGAATTGGGGTGAATGGATATTAAAGATGGTTGCAGCAGGAGTTCTACTTCCTTCCCTTTATTCCTGCCACACAAACACCCATCCCAACCTCTTGGCAAAGGGTGGAAGCTTCAGCATCCCTGAAGGGCAGGAACTCACCAGCCCCTCCCTCCACGGAGCCAAAGAAGCGGGCGCTAGAATTCTAGCCTGTACCACTTCAGGCAGCCGGTGGGCATGTCATGTTGTTGTTTTTCTTAATGCACCCTACTAAGAAAATAAAACCTCCCTGTTTGTACGAATCCAGCACATCAGGGACAGGGCCACACTAAACCTTTTCTCTTTCGTGTACTAGGCTGTTATATGCCCCCAACGGGGGGAAAACAACAACAACCAGCCCACACCTCCTGCGCTAAATGCACTGCAAAATGACACACTCCAGAGCTCTATGACCACCTGCAATAGTGTGTGTGGAGGGGAAGCTGTGGCTTATTTTGCAGGAATAGAATACCACTTCCATAATCATCCCCCGCTTGGTGTTCCCTTTCCAATTCCCCAAGAGGGGGGAGACTCCACAAACCCCCCGTTTAAAAGCCAAGCCTGGATGGGGGAGCCTGTAGCTGTCTGTGTGCCGTGGACCACAAATCCCATCATCCTTGGCCATTGCCCATGCTGGCTGAAGCTGATGGCAGTTGGAGTCATCGTACCCCCAAAACCCAAGGAGGCCTTAATCCCACACGCTCTCTGTCCCCCGCCCCTCATGTCACCTGCTTGCGATCTCCTCCTCAGCTGCAGTCGGACCGCCCTCCGTGCCTGGCGTTTCCTGTCCTTCGATGCCCCCGGTGCCTTCTGTGTCTGAGGTGGCCGCGGAGGATGGGGTGGGGCTGTCCGGGCCCGACAGCGGCGCCTCTGGTTGCTGAGGCTGCTGTTGCCTCCTAAGGAAGGGAAGAAGACCAGGCTTCGGAATGTTGTGCGCCAGAACACACACACAAGAAACTGGCACCATTCATGTTGGTGTTGACCTTTAAAGCCCTAAACGGCCTCGGCCCAGTATATCTGAAGGAGCGTCTCCACCCCCATCGTTCTGCCCGGACGCTGAGGTCCAGCGCCGAGGGCCTTCTGGCGGTTCCCTCATTGCGAGAAGCAAAGCTACAGGGAACCAGGCAGAGGGCCTTCTCGGTAGTGGCACCCGCCCTGTGGAACGCCCTTCCAGCAGATGTCAAAGCGATAAACAACTACCTGACATTCAGAAGACATCTGAAGGCAGCCGTGTTTAGGGAAGTTTTTAATGTGTGACATTTTAATGTATTTTTAATCGGAAGCCACCCAGAGTGGCTGGGGAAACCCAGCCAGATGGGCGGGGTACAAATAAATTATTATTATTATTATTATTATTATTATTATTATTATTATTATTATACACATGCTTGGTGGTATTCTGGATCCTTTGCTGTCCCTTGAGGCTCAGGTGCCTTTGGTGGCAAGGAGTGCCTTCCATCAGCTTTGGCTGGTGGCCCAGCTATGCCCCTATCCGGACAGGGACAACCTAACTTCTGTCTCCTATGTTCTGGTTATACATGGGGCTGCCTCTGAAGACAGTTCGGAAACTTCAGCTGGTGCAGAATTCAGCGGACAGGTTGCTCAGCAGGGCAAGGCTGTTTGAGCAGTCCTGACCCAGTTGCACTGGCTGCCAATTAGTTCCCAATTCAAAGTGCTGCTTTTGACCTATAAAGCCTTAAATGGCTCAGAACCGCAATACCTCAAGGACCGCCTTTCCCCATATAAACCAACCTGGACCCTGTGACCATCCTCTGAGGCACTTATTCATGTGCCTTCTCCCATGAGAGGTTCGGAGGGTGACCACAAGAGGCCTTTTCTGCATTGGCTGTATGTAAGCCGTTCCGGGAGCCATTTTGGGCTGAAAGGCAGGGCACTAATGCTCTAAATAAATAAATCACTAGCTAGGGGTCAGTAATAATTTTTATCTGCTAGTGATCTAAATAAATAAATAGCCAAATAAATAATTCTGCTACCCGTCAAATAAATCTTTTCTCTCCTTGGCAAGGGCTAAAAGCAGGGGAAAGAGAGAGAGAGATGCTGAACAAGGCTAGCACACCATAAATATATGAACAAGATGTGATGTGGAAACAGCAAGATAAGACTGGATAGAATTATGAACTCTGTTTGGATTGATTTGGACATTAACGCAGTAGTAAGAAGATGATCAGAATCCCCCTTCGGATCTTGAAATATGGGTCCCCCCCAACAAAATTTAAAATTCGGCTTTGTAATTCGGAATTTATGTGATGTGATTTAATTTGATTTGATTGGCCGGTTAATAAAAATTATTTTTTTTAAAAAAAGAAAGAAAGTCTCAATCACTGTGGATCTTGCCCGAGCCTCTTCTGGAGGTGGAATGGATGTTTTCAAGCTTCTTGCACTGGCCATAAGGGCAAGAACAGGGCTGGGACCCTCCAGGTGTTGCTGGCCTCCAAATCCCATCAACCCCAGCCAGCAGGGCCAGCGGTCAGGAATGATGGGATGTGAAGTCCCAACAGCTTCCCTTACCCCTTGCTCTCTCTAAAAGCAACTTCAACACAAGAAAGTTAGTTTTTTGGATGCTGAATTCTGGACCCCATGCCAGATTGTTAAGCTGGCCGGAGGAGAAGCCCTTCCTCACGTGAAGCTCCTCCACAGGGACTTACTCTGCTTCTTCTTCCTCTTCTTTGATCAGTGCTGAGGAAACAAAAGACAGGGGGTGGTTACCATGGTGACGCTTGAGGAAAGGCAGGGCCCAGCCCCGGCCTAATCAGCTCCTGGCGGCCCAGACCCTCACCTTCAATGTCATCAAGGTCACGGGGACGGGTCCAGCGGGACTCCTTGCTCTGAGTGTTGTAGTAATAAGGTTTTCCGGTCTCTGAGCGGTACTCACGCCAAGGGCAGCGCGACAACAGGAGCTGAAGGGGGAGAGAAAGGACACCTTAGGACAGGGGTCTGCAACCTTTAAGACAAAAAGAGCCACTTGTACCCGTTTCTGAAGGGAAAAAAAACCTGGGAGCCGCAAAACCATTGCAACATTTAAAACAAATATATCTCCGGAGCCGCGATCTGACAGCGGGCGGGAAGGTGACGTCGGGATGGTGCGTGACTAACGCACGTACCGCCCCCATGCGACGTCACAGCCAGTACAGCACCCGCCACAGTGGAGAGTGTCGGGGCGCACAATACGCCTCCTCCCCTCGCTAGTATCCGCCCCGGAGCCGCGGCAAAAGTGTAAAAGAGCCACATGCGGCTCCAGAGCCACGGGTTGCAGACCCCTGCCTTAGGAGCTGCCTGCGCTCTTCCTAAAATGGTGGTGGTGACAAGGTTCCCTCACAAAAACTTCCACCACCACCCCCTTTTGAAAAGACAGAGTCAAAAGGACCATCTGTATATATTTGATTGTTGTTAGCCGCCCTGAGCCCGGCTTTGGCTGGGGAGGGCGGGATATAAATAAATTTTTATTTTATTTTATTATTATTATTATTATTATTATTATTATTATTATTATTATTATTATTATATTTGTGTGTACGTGAAGAAGCCAACGCCCAACACACTGTCACAGTCCAGAGTGACCAAGAGACGTCAGTAATTGGTGCACAAGAAGACAGGAACAAGCTTCACCTTGGCAGCAATGAAGTCCCCAGATGCACCCCCTATTTATTTATTTTTACTTTCCCCGGAATTTGCAAATGGTTGCCTTTCACTCCTATGGGATAGAACGCTGTCGTGAGAACCAAGCCTCTGAATACCAGTTGCAGGTGGGCAGAGTGTGCCTGTTCTCAGGTCCCGCTTGCAGGTTTCCCACAGGCACCTTGCTGGCCGCTGTGGGAACAGGATATTGGACTTGGTGGACTACTGGCCTGATCCAGCAGGCCTATCCTCATGTTCTTTTGTACAGCCCTCCAGATATCTGGCGACCTGCTATCGTGTCTCCTCTTAATCTTCTCCAGGCAAAACATACCCAGCAATTTCAACCATTCCTTGTAGGATTTGAATCCGAGAACCCTCAATGTGCTTTTTAATTGGGCTGCTTCTGAATAAGCTCACAGGATTCCCCCCCCCCCTTTGTCCCTTAGCTGCTATCTCTGGTCTGCTGACCTCCACTCCTCAGAATTCAAGATAACTCAACAAAGAGTAAGGCATCTATCTTTGGAATGCAAGGTTAACTGGGGCTCTCACTTCTGCCTTGGACTTCAGCTCGTCCGGCTTTTCCCAGCTTGACTGTTTGGTTTCAGAATTGTAGTAATAAACTCGCCCATCCGGAGCCCGATGCTCAGTCCATGAAGGCTTCTGAGGAAAAAGAGGAGGAGAAGAAAATGGGACACTTTGCAGGAGGTTTTTCTTGCATGGATATCTTACAATCACACCATCTCAAAATAGAAACTGGAACTGAGCAAAAAATTTAAAATCCGGTATTCTGAGACTATCAGCTTCCATTTTCAATAAATAAGTAGTAAAAAAAAAAAAAAAGCAAGTTTCTAGCGCCTGTAATTATGAAGATAGGGTTCAAACCATGTAGGCAACACCACAAGAAAATCTCCTAAGTCTCAGGGTTGTGGGAAAGGCTGTCTAGTAATAAATTTCCTATAGTCAAGGAGTTGGGAGGTTTTAACGCCCAGTTTAGTTTCATGTTTAGTTTTATGGGACGCAGGTAGCGCTGTGGTCTAAACCACAGAGCCTAGGGCTTGCCAAACAGAAGGTTGGCGGTTCGAATCCTCTCGACGGGGTGAGCTCCCATTGCTCGGTCTCTGCTCCTGCCAACCTAGCAGTTCGAAAGCACGTCAAAGTGCAAGTAGATAAATAGGTACCACTCTGGCGGGAAGGTAAACGGCGTTTCCGTGTGCTGCTCTGGTTCGCCAGAAGCGGCTTTGTCATGCTGGCCACATGACCCGGAAGCTGTACACCGGCTCATTTGGCCTGTAAAGCGAGATGAGCGCAACAACCCCAGAGTCGGTCACGACTGGACCTAACAGTCAGGGGTCCCTCTACCTTAAGTTTCTTTACCGCTTCCCATAACAACCAGAAGAAATTATACAAAACAGGGAAATGAAAAATAAGCTGACACACTGTACTTTGCTTACAAATATAAGCAACCACACTTGATTTTCCTTCTCCATTCTATATCATCAACAAAATACCCCTTGCAGCTGCAAGAGACCCTTCCCCAAGGTTCCTCATCTGAAGCAGGAGCTCAACCATCATATACACACGTGAACTCCCCTCCCCTCCCAGGGCCAAAAAAACTCCAGTTTTGTTCCTTGTTTCCCAACTTCTATTTGGGGATTTGCTTTTGCACAAATCCAGAAGATCCAGCACTAGAGGAAAAGTGCCAGAGCAGATTGCTCTTCCGTCTCTCTAAACAAGGCCCAACAACATGAGCACAAGGTTTCTAGGATGACAAAATACCCATGAAGTTACAATGCCACCGTGCAAGGCAGGTGCTGGTGGCAGCGGCGTCAGCAAAGAACAAGCCACACACAGCAGATGCCCACTGGCAGGCGTTCCACAAACCACTTTCTACAGTATTAAAAACAATTAAAACAAATGGCAGTCGTAGGAATAGAGTGGGTCTTCTGCTTGCCACTGAGCTACGCTTCCTCCCCATGAGTTGTGCCTCTTCCTCATCCACAGGCACTACCCAGTCAGTGCCTCAGCCACACCTCTACACAACGTTCACATTGACACAAATAATTGTTCCGGCTGGGGGAAGAATCACATTTTCTCCAGCAACAGAAATAAAAGCTGGAGTTTTGAGCGCTGGGAACATGCAAACTAGCTGACCATGGAAGTGGAACCTGGAAGGAGGCTGCCCTTAAACTCCCCATAATAAAAAGAGTGACAACTGAGCATTTCATTCTTCCTCTGAAACTGGTGCTTGGCCAGTTACTCACCACAGGGGCTCCTTGGGTCGCCGTGGCTGCAAATCAAGAGAGCAGAGATTAGACCAGGTACAGTGGCTTAGCGCTGAAGAGGTTCAAGCTTCTAGGAACCAATTTCAATTTCTCTATAATGGGGGAGCAAAAGGAAGCTTGCAGAAATAACCATCTCATCTGGACTGGCACTGGATGGTAGGACTGCCAGTGTTTTCTGGTTAAAGGTGCTGTGCCTTTGAGAGCAATGAATCAGGCAAACTTTCAACGAATGTAGTTATTGCTCCTTTCTGCACTGAGAGGCTACAGCATGAAGCCGTAGAAGGCACAGTAACTCCATTGCAAAGAAAGACCAGGGTGGGAAGCAGCAGGTTTCTCTGTTGTTGGATTTTTCACTCAGAGCCTGCTCCTGATCTGGATATACCCTCCCCTCAAGGACAAATCCACTGGGATACTCACCACTGGATGGGTCTGTTGCAGGACCTGCCTGTCAAAAGAGAAATGGGAACTAAATCAAGGCGTTTGGAACCTGCTCTGTCCGTAACTGGAGGGAATTCCTGAGCCTCTTTGCCCTCAAGGCACTCTACATGTTGCAAAAAGATTGGCTAGGCCAGGGGTCTGCAACCCGCGGCTCCGGAGCTGCATGTGGCTCTTTTACACCTTTGCCGCGGCTCCGGGGCGGATACTAGCGAGGGGAGAAAGGCGCATTGTGTGCCCCGACACTCCCCATTCTGGCGGGCGCTGTACTGGCTGTGACGTCGCATGGGGGCGGTGCGTGCGTTAGTCACGCACCGTCCTGACGTCACCTTCCCGCCCGCCCGCTACATTGTAAGGGGCATGTACGCTGGTCACTGCATTGAAAGGGGGCATGTACGCTGATCACTGTTTTGAAGGGAAGAACACACACACACACACACACACACACACACACACAAAGGTAACTTGTTAATTTAACGTTTATTTCTATGAGGAGCAGTAATTCTGAGGGGTCAAACATAGAACAATAAAAAAGTGACAAAAAAGCTATTTTTATAATGACGAGTTTTGCGGCTCCCAGATTTTTTTTCTTCGGAAACGGGTCCAAGTGGCTCTTTTTGTCTTAAAGGTTGCAGACCCCTGGGCTAGGCAAAGTGATTTGGAGCAGAGAAGTGGGAGGCATGTGAAGAGTTAAGCATGTGTGTGCATGCTCAGGTGCACAAGTGCTGCCGCTGCATTCTAAGTCACCCCCTCCCATGACAACTTTGCTCTTGAAAACAGGCCACTGGCCTCTCCTCTTGCCAACAGCACCGACTATCTCTTTCAACACTCATCCACATACCCAGATGCTTGAGCTACATCAAAGGCCAGCAAACGCTGCCACATCTGCCTGGGCCAAATTGATAACACGACCCACAGCTTGGTGACCCTAGCAGCAGCAGCCAGCAGGAAACCCTTCTCCAATAGTGTGGCCAACTTTTTTCTTTTTGACTTTGTCTTCATCAAGAGCACCACATGCCACATTCGGAGTAATAAACAAGCCAGTTTCAGCGACTACTGAAGTACACATGCAACCCTTTGTAGCCTGGGGTTGCTTTGCCCTCTACTGGCAGGGAGAGGCAAGAAGGAATGTAGGCCACAGTCAAGATCATGGGTAGGCAAACTAAGGCCCGGGGACCGGATTCGGCCCCATCGCCTTCTAAATCCAGCCTGTGGACGGTCTGGGAATCAGTATGTTTTTACATGAGTGGAATGTGTGCTTTTATTTAAAATGCATCTCTGGGTTATTTGTGGGGCATAGGAATTCGTTCATCCCCCCCCCCCCCAAAATATAGTCAGCCTCCCACAAGGTCTGAGGGACAGTGGACCGCCCCGCTGCTGAAAAAGTTTGCTGACCCCTGGTCAAGATCAAAAGGCCATCCTACTGATATGCAGGCATGTCACCAAACTCCTAGTGTGAGTGCCACTGCCAGCAGCCTTGCCACAAACTGGGGACCCTTATCTCACTATAACCCCCTGAGACCTATGCCCCTCCCAGATACTCACCCCTCCAGACACAGCAACAGGCCCACCTGGCACCCCAGGCATTATCATCCCAGGCAGCATTGGTGGTACCATTGTGGGCATCTGGGGGAAACAACCAAAAAATGGTATAAGTCATAAGAAGATGGTCAGAAAGACAAACAAAGGCTTTGTGGGAAAGGCATTACCTGTCCAAGGGGTGGCGGTCCAGGCATGGGTGGGATCATTGGGGGAGGAGGCATCATGCCCGGAGGCATGGGCGGCATAGGGGGCGGGCGCGGTCCCAATGGGGGCAATCCCATTGGAGGGAACGGAGGTGGGATCCCAGGATGAGGCATCTAGGAGCAAGGAGAAAAACAGAAAGAATACACTCCAAGTCGCACGTATCCAAAACAGCTGCCAGCAATCATGGCATGACTTGGGCCTCTGTCAAGTAGAAACAAACTGGGTCCAACATCAGGGCAATAAGAAGGCAACATTTTCACAGGACAAACCCTCCCACAGCAGCACTGCACTTCAACAGATAGGGAGGGCAATTGTGCGCATATACAAGCTTACAAAATCCTACGGCGGACATGGCGAACTGGCAGACTGAAGTCCAGGCAATGGCCTCCAGTCCACGTTTCACATGCTGCAATTCCGCACCACGACTCAAGTAAAGGAAACGTGTAGAAAGACAACAGGATCTGAACTCCTCCAAAGCCTGTAATGACCTTTCAGACTTTCACAGCATTTCACTGCCCACGACTGACAATGATCAGGAATGATTGGAGTTCTAGTTCAGCCACATCTGAAGGGCCACAGATTCCCTACTCCTGTCTTATACTTTGCAAAGCATCATCAACAGTATTGGTGCTATATGGTTATTATGATAACGATTATTATTTTGCCACTTTCAGATGTACAGTGGTACCTCTGGTTACGTACTTAATTCATTCCGGAGGTCCGTTCTTAACCTGAAACTGTTCTTAACCTGAAACACCACTTTAGCTAATAGGGCCTCCTGCTGCCGCCGCGCCGCAGCAGCACGATTTCTGTTCTCATCCTGAAGCAAAGTTCTTAACCCAAGGTAATATTTCTGGGTTAGCGGAGTCTGTAACCTGAAGTGTGTGTAACCTGAAGTGTATGTAACCCGAGGTACCGCTGTACTCAAAACACATCCTCACATTTATTTAATTAAATTTATTTCTCCCACACACAAACACACACACTTCACAGACACACAGTCCAAGGTGGCACACACAGCGATGATAAAGTAGGATGCATCACCTGTCACATATAACACCTTTATACACTCTCGTGTGCACGCACACACGCACACACACACACCATACACCCCGTTGCATAGGATCAAGGACCAGAAGGCAGCTTAACATGCTGAGATACAAGCTGAAATACAACTTACAAAGGGAGGAGGCAGAATTGGTGGTGGCGGTGGAGCTGGAGGAAATGGGGCCGGCTGCCCCGGCGGAGGGCCACTGCCTGAATCTGGAGCTGACTGCAAAGAGAGAGAGGGAGGGAGAGAATAAACGTGGGGTGGTGGTAATTGCGAGTTTATTGCTGGGGAGGCAGCTAAAGTGAAAACTGGTGCAAGGGGTATATATTGGGTTTGGATGGGGCAAACCCAGGAATAAATCTCCGCTCAGCCCGCGACGTCCACTGATCCCCCTTTGGCAAGTCACACTCTTGTAATCTAACTTCTCATGCAGTGTTATGAGGTTAAAAATGCCAGTCTGAACTGCAAGGATGACTCCAAGTGTTAGCTGGCCTTCCTCCAGCCAAAAGAAAATGACTTGCTCCCTCTTTTCAGTTACAGCATAATTTGCATTTAATGTGTTGCTCCCCTAATCCTTGCCTTTGCCACCCCTTTGCTCCCCCAAACTAGTTTTTTCTGGATCTCCCCTGCTGAGTCTGTTAGAACATACAAATAATAAGATCCCAACACACGATGAGAAATACTTTTCACCCCAAATGAATAGGCTTCAGTGGCTTTCTTTCTTCTTTTGTGAAGTACATGGGCAAAAAACTGGCTTGGGATTCTACTGGCAGGAGACTCAAGTGTGCCTTTTGGTTAGGAGAACCAATCCAGGAAAACAGGCTAACCCAAATAAGAAAGGGACTGCACAATCCTAAACAGATGTCTGGAAGATCTAGGAGTCTTGGTTGACCACAAACTTGACATGAGCCAACAGTGTGACGCGGCAGCTAAAAAAGCCAATGCAATTCTGGGCTGCATCAATAGGAGTATAGCATCTAGATCAAGGGAAGTAATAGTGCCACTGTATTCTGCTCTGGTCAGACCTCACCTGGAGTACTGTGTCCAGTTCTGGGCACCACAATTCAAGAAGGACACTGACAAACTGGAACGTGTCCAGAGGAGGGCAACCAAAATGGTCAAAGGCCTGGAAACGATGCCTTATGAGGAACGGCTAAGGGAGCTGGGCATGTTTAGCCTGGAGAAGAGGAGGTTAAGGGGTGATATGATAGCCATGTTCAAATATATAAAAGGATGTCACATAGAGAAGGGAGAAAGGTTGTTTTCTGCTGCTCCAGAGAAGCAGACACGGAGCAATGGATCCAAACTACAAGAAAGAAGATTCCACCTAAACATTAGGAAGAACTTCCTGACAGTAAGAGCTGTTTGACAGTGGAATTTGCTGCCCAGGAGTGTGGTGGAGTCTCCTCCTTTGGAGGTCTTTAAGCAGAGGCTTGACAACCATATGTCAGGAGTGCTCTGATGGTGTTTCCTGCTTGGCAGGGGGTTGGACTCGATGGCCCTTGTGGTCTCTTCCAACTCTATGATTCTATGATTCTAAGATGTCCCTGGAAGCTAACAATTAAAGTCCAAGGATGCCTGCCTTTCCCTGTTGCATTTATTGCAGGTACACTGCCTTTGGACATAGCAATTCACTTTAGCTATCATGGCTATCAGCCACTGATGGCTCTTCTCTTGCTGAATTTGTCCTGCACTTAAATAACAAAAGCAAGCAAGCTAATGGCCATCTCCCCAGCTTGCAGTAGTGAATTCCTAATGTGTTCCCAGTCAAACTGGTTTGCTTGGTGAGCACAGAGTGGCTTGCCCAGTGGGGCAGAGCTGCAGCAATAGCCTCTTGGCAGCAATGTCACTGGTGCTTACTGGGAGAGGAAAGGAGGCAGCAAGCTCGGGACTGTGTCTCCGCTAGACCATTCACATGGTCCTGATCTTGGCCCTCCCAGTAAACACTTGTGTGGAGCCTACTGTTGTAGCTCCATCCCACTGGGCAACCCCTCCTGCCAGTGGCGTAGCGTAGGTTGTCAGCACCCGGGGCAAGGCAAGTAATTTGTGCCCCCTAACCCGTGGATTTGCGCCCCCTAACCTGTGGATTTGCGCCCCCTAACCCCCAGATGTTGCGCCCGGTGCGGCCAGCCCCCCCTGCACCCCCCACACTACGCCACTGCCTCCTGCACAAGACAGGTCTTTCTCTGTGGTGTCTCCACAGTCATGGAACTCTCTCTCAGTTACCATTCACCATTTAAGCTCTGGCTTTCAATAAAGTCTTAAAAACTTGTACTTTCCCCTACTGCTTTTTCTTAAGAGATTTGCTGACTTCACGCCATTTCTCTCTTGTGTCTACTGGCCTGTATCCAACCAATGCTTCGTATTCTGCCTGATGGTCTACTGTTTTAATTTCTCTTTGTACATCACCTTAAGAAGGGCTTGACCCTGAAAAGTGACTAATAAATAACTGGGATAAATGAACAAATAATGAACATTCATTAATGCACTTCTGTGTGAAAAATGCACTTCTTTTTGCTATTCCTCCTGAATCTACTGCTTGTTGGTGATGCCAAGTTCTGACACAGGATGTGTGAGAGAGGATGTTACTTCAGTCCAACACCATTCATAATTTCATAAAACCTGCCATCCCTTTAATAAACACCATAAGCTTAAGGCAAGTGCTCCAGCCAAATGAATGAATGAAAAAGTTGCCCTTTTTCTGTATGACAAGTGGAGGATGGCCAGGTTTGGAAAGCAAACTTGGATTAATGGGCACATACATACAGATGAACTTGTAGGAGATGAGGATAACTGGGAGCAGAGATGGAGAGTAATAAGGAATGGGTACATTGGGGCATGAGCAACAACATTTGGTGGGAAATGGTAGCATATCTAGAGAATGGCTTCATTTGTTCACAGTAAACCAAATTTTGGCCTACCATGTAAAGTGTTGGCTCCTGAAGAGCTCCCACCCACTTTTCCTTCTAGCACAGGTGGTTAGCATGGGTTGACTTAGCGCGTCGTCAGGCTCCTCTCCATGAATGGCACCAGTGCCTTATTCTCTCCAGCATAAGAAGATCCCAGATTTGGAAAGAGTTAGGCAGGGACAAGACAATTCTGAATTGCCCTCTTCTATAACTGAGCTAGAGGAAATCTCAGTGTGGGGACATAGCACCTAGCCCCTAATTTATTGCCCTAAATCAGAACATAACAAGCTGCCTCGTATCAAGTCAGATGATTGGTCTCTCTAGCTCAGCACTTGTCTACTGTTCTTCAGTCTTGGGTCCCCAGATGTTGCTGAGTAATAACTCACATAATCCCTGTCCATTGGCCAAACCTGTTGGGGATGATGGGAGTCCAGCAACATCTGGGGACGCAAGGCTGAAGAATGCTCTTCAAGGGAGTCTCTCAGTCCTACCTGGAAGTGCCAGGGATCATCAAGCCAGGGACTTTCTGCATGGAGAGCATGGGCTTGACAACTAAGCTACGTTCCTTTTCCTAATGAGTGACCTGGAAGACCCACTCTTAAACAGGGAAGCCATGGGGCTTTCAGCTTCTTGCATGGAAGTTCATTCTATTGCAATCTATCAAGGCTTATTCACTTCTGTGCTGACATCAGCAAACTTGACACTGGTTCCATCCTCCGGGTAGCTTGTACAATCTACTCTGATGCTCTCTGCCCAACACTGAAGTGATTTTCTAAGCCCAGTTCACTGTCTGGAATGGCCGTTTGGATCCCACTTCGGCTGTGGAACAGACTTATTTTATATACACATTATCTGCCTGTGCATGCGTGTCCATGTATAATGCATACCTATCTAGGTCAATGTGTCCATGTATTTGTGCCTACACCTACACATTTGTCTGCAATGTCTATCTGCAGGTGGGCCTTCAAACATGAATCCTTCCACATGTGCCTACACTTAGATGTACATGACAAATAAAGATTACTTGTATGCAATTTACGTTAAAAGGTCCCTATGTTTATGTATATTAAGCAGTGCATGTATTTGTGCATTTATGTGCTTTAGCAGGTGATCGTACCTATCCCTGCAGGCATACATCAGGGTGTGCACACATATCTATGACACATCCCATTTATTGCTGCGTGCTTGCTCCCATGGACAGTGTTTGTGTGCGAGTATAGATATGGACAAGCGAGCGGACATGGTGCAGTAGACAGGGTGCCTGTGGGAGACTCTGGTTCAGATTCGTGCTCAGTCATAAAGCTCACTACTGGGTGGCCTTGGGAAGATCGCTATCTCAAGTGAATGTAGCGTCTCCTTGTGATCCCAAAACAATACTGTTCGCTTCAAATTCATCCCCTAGGCTAAAGCCGGTGTAAAATCGACACATGCTTTATGTGTGCACCTATTCCCACATCTGCACATGAGTGTTTGCACATGTGGGGTTCATGTAATTCTGCATGCACCTGTAGAGAGATCTGGATGCTTTTGCATTTCCCCCCTTCCTTTCTGGCATGGTGCATCTAGTTGCACAAACCAGGGTGCCTCACTATCCGGCTGCGCACCCTCCTCCCGGCCTCCTTCCAGCACCCACCTCATTGCTCCGAAGCCTCCCGAGCGGGAGCAAGAAAGGAGGAGAAGAAGGAGGCGGGTGGGGAGCACGATCACCATTCCCCCTCGGGTGCCAAAGATGTGGGGGCAACGTGGCGCGTGGAGGATGTCCCCTCCGCCCCTCCCTCTCCCTCGCCAGCTTCCACCGTGCACACACGCGCCCCCCTCCGCCCCCCCCAACCCATCTCCGCCCCGGATCTTCGGGGGAGGGGGGATAACAAAGCGGCAGACATTACCATGGCCGAGCCTCGGATCAGCTGGGCGTGCAGGCGGGCAGCTCAGCCCACCCGGCAGTAAGGGCGGCCGCGATTGGAGGAGGCGGGCTGAGGGAGAGGAGGGAGGCGGGCGGGCGGGCGGGATCCCGGGGGGGGGGAGGCAGAAGCGCGGGAGGAGAAGGGGGAGCGGGCGAGGGCGGCTAGAGCTCTCCAAGGGCGAGAGGCAGCAGGCCGGGCCAGGGGTCACCCAACCGCGGCGCGCGCTCTCCGCAACGTCATAAGCTGTGGTGTTTGAAGAGTGCCTCTGAGCATGTGCGAAAAGCCTCTTTCCCACCAGAGGCGGTCGAAGGATGCGCTCCTCCTCGCGCCGCGCTGAGGAGAAAGGAGCCTCCGCTTTAGGATGAGGCTGACGCGGCGCAGCCCTCCCCGCCTCCTCCTGGGGGGAAGAGGTGGTCCTTTGGATGGGGGGCAAAGCGCGTGGCAGGTGGGAGAGGCCGGGCTCTCTGCCGGGTTTAGAGGCTCCTCGCCATCACGAAGGAGGGCCAGGGAAACAAAACACATGACAAAATAAGGGACCACCAAAAAGAGGGAGTGGTTCCTAGGACCCGCTGCGTCTCAGAAGAAGATGCTCTCTCGACACGGCCTAGTCTTGCCTGATCGTTTCCCCTGATGTTTGTGCGCCATTGTATGGCAAGCCCTTGATCAGATAACACGAAAAGAGTGTATTCCAGCAAGTCACAGCTCTTCGTTTGCAGCTCTTTAGCTGAGAAAGCATGTCACAATTGGGTCCAACGTGCATAAAAACAAAACATACCAAATATATATATATTATTACAAGGGTCTGAATTTTATGCCCCACCACCACTTTTGTGCTTGAGGCACAGACCAATTTTTCCTCCAGCCCACCTACCCAAGTCAGATTGGCCCTCATTATCAGCGCCAGTCAACATGGTCAGAAAGGGCTGCTATGTGTCTGGATTTTCCCTGACATGTCCTCTTTTGGGGGGGGGGCAGCATGCCCCTCTGGCCAGATTTTTGTATTTGATATAAAATGTTTTTTTCGTTTTTTATGTCTTAAATTTTTATTATGATTATTATATAATTTTATATGGGGGTGGGTGCTAGGGTATCCAGCAGCCACCAGGCCTTCCACGGGTGGCACTAGGCCTGGCAGGGCTTCCATCAGCTTTTCCTGGCCCAGCCTTCCCAGGGCCATAGCTGTCAACTTTCAGATTTGAAAATAAGGGATCAGCAGCCTTGAAAATAAGGGATCAGCAGCCTCACCTGTCCCGGGGACAGTCTACGGGATATCAGCAGGAAGCAGCGGGAAACGGCGCTGGAATAAGGGAATTTCCCGCAAAAAAAAGGGAAGGTTGGCAGCTATGCCCAGGGCTGCTCGACTTCCCATCCGAAGAACAGGAGGTCAAAGACAGCAAAGGTAAGAGAGGGAAGAAGGGGGCGAGGAAGGAGTCAAAGGCAGGGAGGGAGGGAGCGAATGAGATGCGGGATGGTGTTTGTGTATGTGCCCCAAATGTGTCTGGGTTTGGGGGCTTTGGAATAAGGCAACCCTAGAGGGATGATGGGAGCTGTAGTCCAAAAATGTGAAGAGCATTACCAAGGTAAAGGGACCCCTGACCGTTGGGTCCAGTCGCGGACAACTCTGGGGTTGCAGCGCTCATCTCGCTTTACTGGCCAAGGGAGCCAGCGTACAGCTCATGTGGCCAGCCTGACTAAGCCGCTTCTGGCAAACCAGAGCAGCGCACGGAAATGTCGTTTACCTTCCCTCCAGAGCGGTACCTGTTTATCTACTTGCACTTTCACCGATCTTCTGATTGGCAGGCCCTAGGCTCTGTGGTTTAACCCACAGCGCTACCCGCATCCCTATATATTACCAAGTGCAGCCTTTAAAAAAGGAGCTTGATGGGCAGAAATCAGTAGGTAACTTATTTTCTTCTCTTTTCATAGCATGGGGAATAAATACCACCTTGACATTAGACTGCTGGTAAAAGCACAGTTATGGTGGCCTGGCTGATGGAAGCAAATAGTTGGACAAAGTTGGGGTAAAGCAAATAACAGATGAACACAAAAATGATTTAAATAGTCCCATCACAAGTGCAGGGAAACATGATGCAATTAAAAGCCTAAAAACAAACGAGTCATCAGGTAAAGGTGGTTACACAGCCTTATTTTATAAAAAGAACTAGTAACACCAATTTTATGTAATTTATTAAATGTGGTTATGGTAGGAGAGCAGATTCCATCTGCATGGAAGGAAACTCAAACTGCAGTTATTAGAAAACCAGATAAGACAGGGAAATGGTGTGTTTGTATCAGGCTTTAAATGAAAGACTGCCATCACTTCACTTCATATGCTGTATTTATTTATTTATTCGTCACAAATTAGTTTGAAATTCTGAAAAGGGCTGGTTTGCATGATATGTGAAAAATTAACAGATTTGTTTTAAATCTGCTTAAATCCTGCATTTTCTTCCAGGTGGCTGAAAACTTTTGATACTAATTTTTTTTATTGAGCTTTCAGCCTCTGCAGCGATGGATTTGTTTATTTTTTTTGCTTCCTCTCTAGCTCACTATATATGAACCACCAATCATGAAACACAAGACTATTACAGGCTGTCTCCTTCATTTCTAAAATGTTGACCCATGTAGATTTTGCAGGAATTTTTCTCCTGATGTTGACTGCCTGGTTACTTTGTCTACGCTCTTGCCAGCGGGTGGTGCTGTATGTCCCCTTTATAAATCCTGCAAATTCTCCCTGGGGATAAAGGAAGGGATTGTTGTTTTCCTCCTTAAGGATAACCAATGCATAGCCTCCAACATTTCTCTGATGCAAATAGGGACATCCTAATCCAGAATAATAATTATACTATTTATATGCCACCCATCTGACTAACTTGCTCCAGCCACTCAGGGTGCTTTCCAACATATATAAAAACATAATAAAATTTTAAACATTGAAAAACTTCCCAATACAGGGCTACCTTCAGATGGCTCTGGGGTCGGAGAACTCCATATCCTCCAGTATTTCTCTGATGAAAAAAAGGACGTCCTAAGGAAAAACAAGATATTCTAGGATCAAATTAGAAACCAGGATGGCTTCTCTCAATCAGGGACATCCCTGGAAAACAGAGACACTTGGAGGGTCTGTCAATGATATTTTCACACATGAAAGCAGAAAGTCTGTGAGCCTTTTAGGAGACTGTTTAGCAGCACCATTACCACAGTTCCATGGGAAGAAGAAACTACAGTTCGCAGGATTCTTTGTGGAAGGAAAGCCATGACTGTTTAAAGTGGTATGATATTGCTTTAAATGCATATGGAGCCTAAGAGCAGACCATGACACAGGGGGCATGTGAAAGAGAAGCCTTTCCTTCCTGCCGTAGCTGTCAACTTTTCCCTTTTCTTGCGAGGAATCCTAGTCAAAATAAGGGAATTTCCCTTAAAAAAAGGGAAACGTTGACAGCTATGCTTCCTGCATGCCAATTCCCCAGTAAGAGCATACAGAAGAACCTTGCTGCATCAGACCAAAGGCCCATCGAATTCAGAATCCTGTTCTCACTATGTATTGTGGTAGAAAATTCCATTCTTTAGCTGTGTGCTATGTGGAAAAAATGCTTCCTTTATCTTCCAGGAGTCTTCCTCCGGAGTGTTCAAAAAATCATCCTTATACTGGATGACTCCAGGTCTAAATCAAAATACCCGAAAGCTGCTGGTGGCCACAAAGGGGGAAACGTTCATTGGGATGTAGCACAAAAAAAAACAGGAAAATGCCGTCTGTCAGAACAGATTATTTGTCTAACTCCCCCAACTTTAATTTTCTAATACACAGAACATTTCATTGAATTACAAAGATGCTTAAGATAACAAGTGTAGATGGATTATGCATCATAACCCTAAAATTACTCTAAATTCTATACCATAAATCCATTTCAATATACATAATTTTCTCCCTTGTAGGAGATTATCTGCTGTCCTT
Source organism: Podarcis liolepis (assembly GCF_965112155.1). Taxonomy (NCBI): domain Eukaryota; kingdom Metazoa; phylum Chordata; class Lepidosauria; order Squamata; family Lacertidae; genus Podarcis; species Podarcis liolepis. Next base: position 5,886,091 of record NC_139555.1, read on the forward strand.
ATCATTGCATCTTAAATTCAGTGATGTGATTCACATTGACGATCATTCATAACAATCAAACATTTAAAAATAAGTGACTTGAGGTTCAAAAAGCTGTTCAAGGATACTAAACTGGAACAAAGTGAACCCTATGCAAATGCCATATTTAACACTCCACAGCTCAGCATTACACATCCTGTATTGTAACTTTACTGTATTTCTGCTGAGTCATTCTATACTCACTTAATAATGTATGTGGATTAATTGCGTTGTGCACTGTATTATTCCAATACAAAATGAATGAATTCAGTTTCTTAACAAACTTATCTTGTTGCCTTCCTTCGCTGACCTTTATTATGTTTGTTAATTTAATCATATAAGCTATATCCCAGATGCTTGCTCCCCAGGCCTCCCTTGAAGCCGGGTGGGGGGCAGGTCTGGCTTTTTCCATTCCTGACATATAGCCATCTGGGCTGCTGTTAATAATGAGTTGTTATCGCCGAGTCTTCCAGAAGCACAATTCATCTAAGATATCTCAACAATATGATTAAAGGGGCTTTAGATACTTCATAGGCCAATGGCTTTCCCCCCCTTTACACCAAGACTGCATTTCAGTAGATTGTGATCTTTGGGACTTTCTCATCACCTGCTGGCTCTTTACATGAAGATGCCAAGAATTACCTGTGTACGTTTGATGAACTACTTTTGGATTTGGAATGTAATAGTGTAGAATGAGGGACGCAGGTGGCACTGTGGTCTAAACCACAGAGCCTAGGGCTTACCGATCAGAAGGTCGGTGGTTCAAATCCCCATGACGGGGTGAGCTCCCGTTGCTCGGTCCCTGCTCCTGCCAACCTAGCAGTTCGAAAGCACGTCAAAGTGCAAGTAGATAAATAGGTACCGCTCGGACGGGAAGGTAAACAAACGTTTCCATGCGCTGCTCTGGTTTGCCAGAAGCAGCTTAGTCATGCTGGCCACATGACCCGGAAGCTGTATGCTGGCTCCCTCGGCCAATAAAGCGAGATGAGCTCCACAACCCCAGAGTCGTCCGCGACTGGACCTAACGGCCAGGGGTCCCTTTACCCCTTTACCTTTACCTTAAAGTGTGGGATATATTTCTTGCAACTTGAAAACATTGGGTGGCGTTCAACATGGCATATGTATGCCAAGAACAAAGTCCACTTGCGGACCAAGACTTCCACCCTCTCCTCCCTCTGAACATCCCTTAAACCTGCCCCCAACCCTCCAGAGCAGGTTTCAGGGGCACAGGTGGGAGGGGGGCAAAGAAAAAGTCGCTTTGCATAAACTGACCTTGTATTATTGTGCAAGCAACAACTCGGCTGAATCCTGCCTATTGTTCTTTGCCTCAAAATGAATCTCTGGGCACTGGGCAGTCCTTTTAAAATTGGTAGAGCTGCCACAAATTTGCCTCCAAGGCAAGGGTTCTTGTTATAGGAGCACAGAGTGCTCCAGGAGGCCTGGATCTTTTGCCCCAGATCTCCTTTCTCAATTCATCGGAAATATTATTTTTGCTTTGCATACAGGGCTGCAAAGCACAGTGCCGGTGAGACTCCAGCAAATCACCACCTTATTTTGCTCCAAGACTGAAATTCACCTCCACATATAAATGACCACATGCACATTTTACGCCGATTTGTGCTGCGGTGGAGCTGAACTCTCTGAATCTAACTACCTGCCAAAGTTCCTGCTTGGAGACCAGGTCCAGCATTCAGATTGCTAGTTGGCCATTCACGAGTTAACTCAAGTAGGGGAAACCTGGCACCCTCCAGAAGTCATGGGACTCCCACCAGCCCCAGCCAGTATGGCCAGTGTTCAAGGATGAGAGGAGCTGCAGCCCCAACATCTGGAGCGCCCACAGGTTGCCCACCTCTGGATTAACTCAGCCATAACAAAGCTGGTATTTAGCATGTGCTCCATACATGTTGTAGGTGACGCAGACAATGATATTCTCTCGCCTGTGTGCTTGGGGGTGGGAGTTGCTGTTCAGCTGAAGTATGAGAAACTTCCTCTTTTTAAAATCTTGTTGTCCCTGGTGTCTTCGAATTAAACCCAGGAGATTTGAGACCAGCATCCGTCACTGGCCCTGTTCCTCACCGCAGGCGACGGCTCTGATCCTCTTCTGTGAGGAAAGTTTTTGCAGCCAGCACTCTGCAGGGATTAACTGGGAAACATGAAATACAAATTTGCGCTAATCTCCTCCGGCCTTGGATTAGTGTGGCTACAAAGCTTCCACAGCGCAAGGGCCAGGAGGGGACTCTCTTTTGCGTAGGGAATCAGGGTCAAGTTTATTTCAGTCTCCGCTACAAGGAGATTGAAACATTTCTTTTATCTGCCTGAGCAACCAAGGCGATGGAAAGGAAGAGACTAAGGCTGGGTAAACATTTGCTCCGTCTCCAGCGCACTCCCACTCCCACAAAGACTCTGGTGTTTGAAGCTGTGAGCCACAATCCATCAGCATCCTGCAGTCTCTTGAGAAATACTGCTGATGCATGTGCTTTCCCTCAAGCTGGCTTCCGAGTCTTCATTAAGCTGAAGTGTGTATATTTTAGACACCCATTGCACATGCACCACTGGTAACACATGTGCAGGTGATGGCTTCATTGGAGTTCAGGAGAGGGGGTGGTTGCAGGTGTAGGAAAACACATCAGATAACATGCAAGGAATCAAGTCAAGTTCTGGTATGTAAAGCAATGTTAAGCACAACTTGAAATGCACGGGGAGGGAAATCACCTCACTGTGTTCTAAGCTAATGTGCACATGCCACAAGTTTCTAGACCTCAGGGGTTAGACTCATCAAAGGCACTGCAACTCTTTCCTGAATAAGCATATATAACTGAGCGATTCAACTTTTCATTTTCTCCTGTTTTACCCGCTTTGTTCTGTTAAACAAATCTTTCTTATTTGTTCAACTTCTGCCTGAGTCTCCCAAGTATTTAATTTTTCCTTCACACAAGAACCAAAATATAACCTGTGATTGTTGAAAATATATATTATGGAGTATGTACATAGGTGGGATCTGCCGCAGTTGGGATACAGCGGTGGGATCCACTATATTTTGGTGGAAGCAAGGCTTTGGACTTTGGGAAGAAGGCACAAGGCTCTGGTAGGGCCCTAGAGCCCTCCCACCTCCTTTCCAAAGCTGGGAAAGCACTAACTAGGCCAGGCATAGGCAAACTCGGCCCGCCAGATGTTTTGGGACTACAACTCCCATTATCCCTAGCTAACAGGACCAGGGGTCAGGGATCATGGGAGCTGTAGTCCTAAAATATCTAGAGGGCTGAGTTTGCCTATGCCTGAACTAGGCTTTGGGAAAGAGAAAGGAGGAAGCTTCTACTCATCAAGGCAGAGCTGCAATGGCTACTTGCAAAAATTGACAACCCGGGTTTGCTGCTTTCACCAGAATCTTAGAATCCTAGTGTTAGAAGGCACCCTGAGGATCAACTAGTCCAAACCCCTCCAATGCCAGAATTGGCAGCTTTCTTGACTAGTTTTAGTCTCTGTGGGCCCATTAAACTTTGATCCCCTTGATCCAAACGAAAAATGTTGTGTCTGTCAAAATTCCCCTTCTTCTCTATTTCAATTATTAATCAACATTTAGGACATGCAAGAAGTATTCTCAAGCGACAAAAATCTTCCCTGAGAGAGGGGAATCTTATCTGCAGTTCTTCTTCTGATTAATGCCTAACAGTTTAAAGCGCTGACGAATATCTTTGCAATATATGGTCTTGCATGTACTGTTATTGTCAAACTGATTACAACCTCTTAGTGCTATTACTGGCCAGAGATACTATCTCATAAAATCCCTGCTGGAAACTGAGTGCCCAACACACCACCAGTCTGGAAGAAAAGCAAGCTTCCTCCTGCAAATGGAACGGACAGGGTGTGTACACACTATGTCGTAATGTACATTCAGGAGCCTTTGGGGGGTGCTGTACACACAACGTCATCCCCACGTCATTCCTGTCCCACATAATTTGTCCATCTAAAGCCCATTCTACTGGAACGGTTTTGTGCCAAGAATGTACAGTGGTATCTCGGTTTAAGAACGATTTGGTTTACAAACTCCGCAAAACCAGAAATAGTGTCTTGGTTTGAGAACTTTACCTCGGTCTAAGAATGGAATCCAAACGGTGGAAGGACACTGGTGCTGGGAGGCCTCATTAGGGAAAGCACGCCTCGGTTTAAGAACAGTTTGGGTTCAAGAACAGACTTCCAGAATGGATTAAGTCCGTAAACCAAGGTACCACTGTACTTCTCAAGCTCTTGTTACAAACCTGTGCACACAGGGCACCTTCTCACCTGCTGGCACTGCTGGCACCTCTTCTGCTTGCTTTGCCTATGCATGAAATAAGCAAAACAAGAAGCAGTACAGTAACTTAGCCGCCTCTGCTGCATACTGTTTACTGTGTATAGTGATCCTCTCTGTATATCCTTTGTATATACAGCAGCACAACTGTTCCCAGCCCCCCTCTTTCAAAAGACTGTGAAAAATAATTTTAATTTTGAAAAGATATGTGGAAGCACTAATTGGGGTCTGTGAGTTAGAGAACAGCATTGCACACTCGCATGATAAGATACCTTCCTGTGTACAGACAACATGGAAAGTAGCTACTGCTTTAGATGACATCATCATGGGATGCTGTGTACACTTACAAACCACTTTCTACAAAAGTGCAGTGTGCAAAAACAACCTCTGTGCATTGCGAAGGCTACCTGTGTACGCAGCCTTAAAGCAGGAATGGAAAAGCAAAATCCATTGCTCCAGCTTTTCCAACAGATTTCTTCCTAAAGCCTGACATTCTATTTTCACTTGCATTCTGACATTCCCTTTGAAAGAAACAGTTGCACACTGAGAATCATGTTGGTGGTCTTCATAGAATTTTAGTCTTGGAAAGGACATCAACACTCTTCTTGTCCAACCCCCTGCAGTGCAGGAACCTTTTGCCCAATTTGGGTCTCAAACCCACAACCCCAAGATTAAGAATCTCTTGATCTACTGACTGCAAGTCCATTTTGTTTAGGTAAACATTATCAGAAGGTGTGTGGAGCAACAGCAGCTATGCTGAGTATAGGGAAGGAAATAGGAATAGCAGGTAGCCAATCCTGACATCTCTCCTCCCCAAGGCTTATCATCTCCCGAAGAAATTTTCATCTCCCTCTTTCTCATTCTCTTACTAGTAGCTACGTATTGTTGTCCCACAGTCTGCTCCTTGCAGCTTGGTGACTGTCACCTTCAGCAAGACCTGAAGGGGAATCTATCTCCAAATGTGGGGAGTGATGACAGCTCTCAGGAGTCCTTCTCCTGACATGAGCTTTCACTGATGAAATATCAACCAACAATCGTGAACTATTAGCAGTTAGTCAGTTGTACAAAATGTGGTTTGTCTGTAGCCCACCCAGGGCCAGATTTAGGTTTGATGAGGCCCTAAGCTACTGAAAGTAATGGGACCCTTTATATGTCCAGCTGTCCTGTGTCAACAACAAATTGTCACTGTTTTTTGTGTTGAATATATGCTGTATGGTTATTTATAGACCTAATAGCTATCTAAAGCCATTTGCACAGAACAAAATACGTGAACTGAAATACAATTAAGAAGAAGTACCGTTATATTAATAGTGAAATACAATTAAGAAGTATATTAATAGTGAAATAATTATTAAGCTCTAACTTAAAATGATTTTTTATTCATAACGAAACAATTCAAACACATTGGCATTTGGCAAAAACAAAAAATTCCTTTAGAAACACAATTTACAAAGACTCATAATCTAGTCTCTAGAAACTTGCTATAACATGCAATAATAATAGGTGTAAATATATGATGCAAACTACTAATAATTATAAATAGCTTTATTAATATGAAATTAAGTGTTATAACCTGTACAATGCAATTGTAGTTAATATGATGCATTTTTATATAATATCAATATCACCATAGTGGGCACCCCGCCCATTACTTACATCATAGGAGCCTACACAACACAAAACACTCGCTGTATGTAGGTTTTATTTTATTTGTTTTTTCTCTTATATTTTGGAAATGTGCATCCAGTTGTTTTTTGCTTTAATTTTTGTGCCCCCCCCAAGAGAGTGGGGCCCTAAGCTATAGCTTGTTTAGCTTATACGTAAATCTGGCACTGAGCCCACCCCCCAATCTGGAAAGCCTCCTTATCAGAGAAGAAAGTGTAACGAGAATGTCCGCCATAAATAAGGATCCCTTCTCTTGAGCTAACTTCAACGCATTGCAAATTATGTCATCCCCCCCCCCCCAAGCACATGGTACTTAGGACAGGTGCAAAATTATTTTTACATTTTCTTTGGCAACAAGGAATAAAGCCAAACTGTCTTTCTAATAACATTTGGTACCCTTTTCAGTGCTTGAAGTAAGGTAGGGTGGAATGGGATGCCAACCCACTTCTTTTTGGGTGGAACTAAAACCCCAAACCCAAACCATGATATTTCTTTTCAAGAGAAATAATTGAGTCTGATCTAACCCACCCTTTAAACGTCCATCAGGATCCATTTTACCCTTCAAGGACCCTGATCAAGTGGCTTCTTTGTAACTGATGCTGCAAACACACCCAGAAAGAATCCTGGGAACTGTAGTTTGTTGAGAGGGCTAGGCATTGTAGCTCTGTGAGGGGTAAACTACAGTTTCCAGGATTCTCTGGGGGAAGCTCTGTACTTTACAAGTAAGGCGTGTACTCTAAATATTGTCAACGCAGTTCTCAGTAACCTCAGGCCAAAATTCATTTCTTACCCCAAAATACCTTTGTTGGCGACTGCTTTGTACCTCACATAGTCACACGCTTCGTCACTGAGCCTTTCTCATTTTGAACTTGAGTATCCAGGACCTGCAGAAGGAGCATGGATGCGAGTCGAGACTGAACAGAAACCAGGACCATTTCTGTGCCTATTTAATAGGTTTGGAAAGGACACAATAAACAACCCATCACTGTCAGCGCTGCTACACAGCCTCACTGGGTTTACACGACATTTAACAACAATGAAATAGCTTATAGCAACCATGGGTCTCTCGGCAGACGGATGACCATGCTTATTGGCCATTTTAGGTTACGAATGGGGGTAATTCTGACATGCAGCCAATTTGGCAGAGTTCAAATGATCTGGATTCATTTCAAGTGTCTCTGCGGGTGTTCTCTCTCTCTCTTCTCTCTTTCTCCCGGGGTGTGGCTGCACTTCTTCCTCAAGACAAACCAGAATTGCAATAGCAGCAAAGAGACTCAGTCTCAACTCAGGTGCAGGCTTTAACATTGATCACAAAAACGTACTGATGAGCCCATTCCATGAAGATTTCGGCACAAAACTGCAGTTCCTTTGCCCTCGGTCTGGGCTTTTTGTACAGCTTTTGAAACCCAGACAGGCTCTATGAAGTCTCTGTGTAGGAAAATCCACCCAAAGGGGAGAGAAAAAAATAACTAGGAAGAACACAGATTTCCAAATAACGTCTTGGACAAGCACACCCTTCTCTGTGTGAATCCACTTCCATCCTGTCACCTCATTTTCTTGCATCCATTAAAGAGTAGCAACTTAAGGATCTAACAGCCAACTCCGCAAAACATCCTTGAACTCCCAAAGGCTGGTGAAATTCTCCCCCCTTGTCCGCTTCCATTGTTAAGTGTCAATGATAACCACCTCAACTTCCCTGGAGGCTCTCCTGTCTTTCATCAGCATGTTGATCATGCTCTCCGACTTGATCAGCAGGTTACAGCCTAAGAAAAACACCCCGAAGATGACAGTCAGACAGAGGACACAAAGGACAGCAATTTGTACCATCCTTGCCACATGCTGGTTCTTCTGGACATCTGTGGCCACCGAGATCCCCGGCACCCACGCCCCCGTCACTAGGGTGCAGCAGGAGGTGATGAGAGAGTCCACTGTGGGAGCAGTTTCCCCAGGAGGGTAAGTGTCCTTGCTGGAGAACGTGGTATTCATCATCTCTGAGCTGGGTGGGAAGGAGATTGCAGAGGGCCTCTTCTGGCACAGTTGTTCTTCTTAAGGCTCCAGCAGCCTCCTTCTCGCAGCTGAGCTGGCTGAAGCATGTAAGTGCTCACTGAGCAGGATTGTGGCTGAGGGTCAGCGACAGACGGGGAGGGCTTAAGTGATGTCAAGATAAGAATTCTCTTCCAGCTGTGGTACATATTGCCATGCGATTTCTCTGCTTGAGATGCCAGGGAAACAAGCTCTGACTCAGATGAGTCTCATAAAAGCCTGACTCAAAGGAGAGATGGGTGCTTTCAAGCTCTCAGATTCTCCTCTGGCTCAGATAAATCCGACCCGGAGAAGAATTGTCAGCTTTCTAGCCCTAATGGCCACTAAAACATCACTCTCCCTTTATTTACTGGTCCAACACTTACGGAGGAGGAGAAAAACTGGACTTTCCACTAAAGGAGGGTCTACCATCTTTTGTGACTCCTAGGTTTTATGAGAAGAAAGATGGATTTGGTACTTTGGAGCTTAGTGAGGACAGAAAGCTGGTTGCTTACGTTGCCTCAATAACATCAGGTCTCCAGATTCACAGACATCAGTGTACCAGGGTATCCTTGATGAGGTGCTGCATGGTGGTAGTGACAGAGGTTCCAAATGTGTCAGTGATCCGGTAAAAAATCCTGTATAGGTAGGGCTGGACAACTCTCCAGCCCATCACAAATAGATTATTTTCCTCAGCCTGGGTGGGCACCTTAGGCGGGCATTCATGTCAATTAATCACTTCTGCAGTGTTGTTGATCTTCTCACAGAGTTTCTCACCAACCTTCTCACGATAGATTTGCTGCTTTGATCTTCTACACTTCCAAGGGATACAATCCTCCTAGAATGGCCACCACGATTTTTTCCTCACCTAACAGAACACCAGCTAGATCTGGTTCACCCCCATTTGCAGTGCGTTCTGGGAATGCAGACTCACCAACAGGCATTTTGCAAGAAGGATTCCCGAAGTTTCTCTTGTGACATGTGGCAATTATTGTTCCCTTTACCAAGAATCATGCTGTACATCTGCAGCCAATGTAGCTGGACAATTGCATGACCACAATCCTGTCAATTTGACAGCTTTTCAAAGCTCTGAGGATCAAGCAAGTTTCTAGCCCTGAATATGATAAAGGGGAGAAATACACAAATATTTTTCATCATCATCTAAGCCAAATTTTCTAAGGCCCAAAAGTTAAAAGAGAATGTACCGCAACTGCAGTTCTATTTACAAGGGAGTGGGTAGCATCACACAACCAACTCCCAGTTATTCTCCATGCCTCTCTGCTTCCCACCTTCCAACCCATTTCTAAAACATTAGAGTTGTGAAATTTTCAACCAGCCTCTGTGGCTGCAGACTTGTTCTGCTGAAATTAGCATGTGAAGGTTTTTATGACATGGCAAAATAAATAAAAAAAGCCAATGCAATTCTGGGCTGCATCAATAGGAGTATAGCATCTAGATCAAGGGAAGTAATAGTGCCACTGTATTCTGCTCTGGTCAGACCTCACCTGGAGTACTGTGTCCAGTTCTGGGCACCAAAGTTCAAGAAGGACACTTCTTGAAGTGTCCAGAGGAGGGCAACCAAAATGGTCAAAGGCCTGGAAACGATGCCTTATTAGGAACGGCTAAGGGAGCTGGGCATGTTTAGCCTGGAGAAGAGGAGGTTAAGGGGTGATATGATAGCCATGTTCAAATATATATAAAAGGATGTCACATAGAGGAGGGAGAAAGGTTGTTTTCTGCTGCTCCAGAGAAGCGGACACGGAGCAATGGATCCAAACTACAAGAAAGAAGATTCCACCTAAACCTTAGGAAGAACTTCCTGACAGTAAGAGCTGTTTGACAGTGGAATTTGCTGCCAAAGAGTGTGGTGGAGTCTCCTTTTTTGGAGGTCTTTAAGCAGAGGCTTGACAACCATATGTCAGGAGTGCTCTGATGGTGTTTCCTGCTTGGCAGGGGGTTGGACTCGATGGCCCTTGTGGTCTCTTCCAACTCTATCATTCTATGATTCTATGATTCTATGACCACCAGTTAGGGCTCATCCACGCATCCCTTTGTTGTGCAATTTCTGCCATTTGTCCTGAGATTTCTAGGCACACGTCCAAGAGGTGCTTCTTCAGTCCCTCTGCTTTCCCCAGAAAAACCTGCTGTTTACTGCTGAATCAGAATAGAAGAAGAAGAAGAAGAGTTTGGATTTGATATCCCGCCTTTCACTCCCTTTAAGGAGTCTCAGAGCAGCTAACATTCTCCTTTCCCTTCCTCCCCCACAACAAACACTCTGTGAGGTGAGTGGGGCTGAGAGACTTCAAAGAAGTGTGACTGGTCCAAGGTCACGCAGCAGCTGCATGTGGAGGAGCGGAGACGCGAACCCGGTTCCCCAGATTACGAGACTACCACTCCTAACCACTACACCACACTGGCTCCCAGATTGAATAAATGTCAATCTGCAGAAAACTTGACTGATGATTGTTCTGATTCAGCAGTAAACAGCGGGATTCCCTGGGAAAAGCAGTGGAAGTGTGGATGAACCCTTACTTCTTGTAGATCAGGAGTGGCAAAGGTTTTTTTCCCAAGCCTGAGGATTGCATTATTTTACAAGAAACTTTCCATGGTGTGTGTGTGGCCAGAGGCAAAGGTGGGTGTGGCCAGAAGTAAAAGAGAAGCACAATGGATGTGACTGTAAGCTACTTTCCAGCCATACAAAATTCACAGGTTTCTATAGCCCACACATATATGCACTTTGTCTTCCATCCAGGATAGCAAGATGTGTTATTGTAGTTCAAGGACACATTTTGTACAGGTAAAAGTACTTATGGAAGGTGTGGAGAAGGTTTGGTGAGAGGTATGCCCAGGCAAAGAAGACTTGAGGACAGGTTTGGCTTCTGGGCCTAAGATTCCCCACAAGCCACAGTTGCAGCTGTGAGTTGAAAAGTTGACAGCCGCAGCTGAATGTTACCTGTTTTCTGGCCTTTAAAAGCTGCAGGCAGACATTCAGCAGGTGTTGACCCCCCCATTATAGTTCTATAACAGGAGAAAGCATTGGTAGTTTGAATTGCCTCCTGCCGTGCCCTTGTTAAAAGCACAGGAGCCCTTAGACTAGTGGCTAGACATATAAAAGTCTATATTTCGACAAATGTGGAAAAACTTTTAAGAAATATTTGAAAACCTACAAGCTATCAGAGGAGATTCATAGAAGAGGTGACTGAAAGAACAGGCGGGGGGGGGGAGGAAATCCCCTGGGACTTGTGGTTTGGAAAACACTGTCAATTTCTGCCATGTGAACTTTCTGTTCCCTTCAAGTTATTGTTGCCGAAATCATGTGCTTCTCATTTCCAAAATAAAAACAGCCATTCCTACCTTAACCATTAGAGAACAAGAGCTCCAAAACATTACGTAGCAGAATGTTACAGATAGAAGGAAAATAAGCCCCCGCTTTATTAAAAATGCATCACTTTTAAGTCAATGTTGGGGATTATTTTCTGGCCTAGTTTTTGCATCTTTAAGATTACTTCAATACACTCATAACCGAGTGGGGAATTCAGCCCTCGTCCCCCAGATCCTCGTCCGACACTCTAAGCACTATACTGCACTGTCTCTACACATGTGCAAGTGAAAAACAATACACCTTTCATTGCTATACAGCTCAGCTATTTCTGCTCACTGAACACCCCTTGAGACATCATATATGCATTGGGAAAACAAATTCCTGCATCGCAGGGGGCTGGACAAGATCACCCTTGGGGTCTCTTCCAACTCTATGGTTCTTTGATTCTATCACCAAACAAATTCCAGAGGGACAATTGTGCTAAGTCAAAAGCAACAAAGAGTCTTGCCACACATTAAAGGCTAGCAAATACACAATTTTGGCATAAACTATCGTAGCACAGAAGCGTACCAGGACATTTCCCCATTTCCTCCCCAGCTAACTGGCTGTTTTATAATTAGCTACTGGTTAGAACTGGACATTATTGGGAAATGACATACCCCCTCTTTTTTTAAGTTCACGAATATTAGGAAGGCTGACATTGGTGAGCTCCCAATTCAGTATTTGCACAGAAGTTCAAATGTGACCACTGGAACTGTCACGTTGCTTGATTCTCTACACATCGTCTTGGTGTATTGCAGCTGTTACTGTTTAACATGAACTTTTTCCCTTGCGATGCTTGCAAAAGCCTGCAGAGAGCCCTTTTGTGTCCCAAATCTCTCTAATTAAAATTTACTGCAGCATATGTTTGGGATCTGATTTCACTGGAGCCTCTGTGTATCCTGCCAACATAAGCTTGTAATATGGGGCTTCCGATAAACCGGACAAGAGGGACTGTCCCCAGACTAAACTGTATTACAAAGCACTTGCCTGGAGTCTGATAACACCTCCATGGTTGTCCTGCCAACTTTTCAACCTGCTCTACCTGCAGCAGCTTAATAATGCACAGAAAACAGCAGGTGAAAATGTTGGTCTCTATGCTATGAAAATGTCTCCTACTGATCTCTCCAGATCACACTTTTGTTAAAGGCTAAGCTATTCCCTTCCCTCCATCTCAGCCGGGGCAGACTTTAGTAATATGGCACCCTGAGCAAGGACAAAATTTGGTGCCCTCCCAATTTTTATTTGGTGCGGTTGCTTTTTAAAACATCTCAGTTGGTACCCATATAAATATAGGTGGTGGTATTATTATTATTGATGATGATGATGATGATTAGGGATGTAGGTGGCACTGTGGTCTAAACCATCGAGCCTCTTGGGCTTGCCGATTGTAAGGTTGGCAGTTTGAATTCGTGCAACAGGGTGAGCTCCCATTGCTCTGTCCTAGCTCCTGCCAACCTAGCAGTTTGAAAGCATACCAGTGCAAGTAGATAAATAGGTACCTCTGCAGCAGGAAGGTAAACGGCATTTCCATGCACTCTGACACTTGTCATGGTGTTCTGTGTGCCAGAAGCAGTTTAGTAATGCTGGCCACATGACCCTGAAAAGCTGTCAGCAGACAAAGGAGTGCCACACCACATAGTTGAATTCAACTAGTCTTCACTGTCCATTATTATTATTAGTGCTCCCTTGGCTTGGCACCCTGTGAGGAGGAACTGCCTGCACCACCTTAACTCTGGCTCTGATCTCAGCTGGTAACCCAACCTGACAACTGCAGTAATCGCTGAGGAATGATTAAAAAACATCAAGCATTTTCCAGATGTGGCTTTGGAGAACTATGCATTGCTGCTATTAAATATGTATACCTGCCTTTCCATTGTGAAAAGAAATGCTCAAGGTGTCATCAAACATATTTGAAATAAGGATATATAGAACTCAGCTGCCTAAAAAAGAAACTCAGATTGGTTGTCCTTAATAAATGAAATTCTCCAGTATATAGATCTTTCCAAAGTACCCTTCATAGTGATATCACTTTACTGCAACATCTTTGGTGTTTGTTTGAGGCTGTTTACACATGACTCTTTACTCTGACTTCAGGGCATTCTCACTACTGGTGTTTGATGCCAACTACACAAGACGTTTGCCACAATCCATATCTATCCTGTAACTTCTTGAGAAATGCTTCAGCGTGGTGCATTTCCCCTCAAGCCAGGATCCATCCGATTTGAAAAGGCAAGCTGTGTTCCCTTTGCAGTTAAGTTGAGGGGTGTCCATTTGAGACCGTTGTTGCACATGTGCAGATGACAGGTTCATGAATAGGAATTGTGGGGTTGCAGGCATGAGAAACCAAGCAGGAGATGACGGGATTTTTGTGTGTATGGTGAAGGCGATTTGGGTTCAGTTTCCGCCTTTCACTCTCTCACACACACCTCCTTCGTGAGAGAGGCAAGTTGCTTAGCCTTAGTGCATTACTAATCCCTTCCTTTTCCGCAATACGTTCAAACATACTGATTGTAAAATGTTCAGGGCAGAGGCTGCACAATGTTTTCAGTAGCAGAGCTAGTGTGGTATATGTGCCATGGTTAGCACATCAGACTAGGACTGCAAGAACCCGGATTCCCATAAAAGCCACTGGTTGACCTTCGGCCGGTCACTCTCAGCCTTATCGTGCCCTTCAAGGTTGCTGGAGGATAAAATAGATGTGGTGGGGGAGCCTTGCATGTCACATTAAGCCCTTGGAGAAAAGGGAGTATATCACTGTAATAGTATAAACTTGGAGAAACACGGTTACTGCATTCGAAGAGCAGTGTGGTCTGTTGGAAAACACTCACCAAATTCAATACAGAACTTGGCAGGGCCTTTAAAGGAAAATCAAAACAAACTGGTTCTGGAAGTCTTCAATGTGATGCTGCTTGAGTCAAGGAAAACCAGCTGTGGAGAGTCCTTATTAAATAGTGCCTGTGGCATCACCAGCACATGCTCCCCCCCCCCCCCCGCACATGTTTGCATGTGTAATTTAAAGTGTGTGTGTTTTTCATAAGGTGACGAATGAAAGTGTATTTGTAAAAAGTAATATGCTGTTTAAATGATGGTCGAAGAACCTGCTGCAACCCACTGTTATGTTGCATTTGCTTTCACCCAAAGCAAGTGAAGAATAGCCTGTCTGGATGCCACACCCGTGTCTTGCTTCTCTCTTATTTTCTAGCAGTCTTTAATAGTCTTGGAAGCATGCCTTTCATTTTCCCCTAGCAACCAAGATGCATCTTTAATGTGGTGGGTTCATCTGAGGTCAGGCACTCCCAGTTCTGGGCACCACAATTCAAGAAGGACACTGACAAACTGGAACGTGTCCAGAGGAGGGCAACCAAAATGGTCAAAGGCCTGGAAACGATGCCTTATGAGGAACGGCTAAGGGAGCTGGGCATGTTTAGCCTGGAGAAGAGGAGGTTAAGGGGTGATATGATAGCCATGTTCAAATATATAAAAGGATGTCACATAGAGGAGGGAGAAAGGTTGTTTTCTGCTGCTCCAGAGAAGCAGACACGGAGCAATGGATCCAAACTACAAGAAAGAAGATTCCGCCTAAACATTAGGAAGAACTTCCTGACAGTAAGAGCTGTTCGACAGTGGAATTTGCTGCCAAGGAGTGTGGTGGAGTCTCCTACTTTGGAGGTCTTTAAGCAGAGGCTTGACAACCATATGTCAGGAGTGCTCTGATGGTGTTTCCTGCTTGGCAGGGGGTTGGACTCGATGGCCCTTGTGGTCTCTTCCAACTCTATGATTCTATGATTCTATAAGTTATTTCCACAATATACTATGTCACATTAAGTACAGGTGGATGTTATAGAATCACATCCCCAAATGGCAAATCAAAGTCCGAAAACTTTCCAAAAATGGAAAGTGAGAGAGGTCCCAGGTAAGGAGGATTGGCAACGTAACATGAATATGCGGAGTTAGCTGGTCTAACGAATAGAAGAGAGCAAGATCAGGTATGTAAAAAGTGGAAAAATAATTGTGCACAGCTGAAAACGCTGACAGTATTAAAGTAAATTCAACAGTATAATAAAT
This sequence comes from Podarcis liolepis, assembly GCF_965112155.1. Lineage (NCBI taxonomy): Eukaryota > Metazoa > Chordata > Lepidosauria > Squamata > Lacertidae > Podarcis > Podarcis liolepis. The sequence continues at coordinate 5,901,513 of NC_139555.1, forward strand.
GTGGAAGCGATGTAAGATAAGAGAACTGAATTAGATGGTTATAATAAAATATGTAGGAATGGTGGATAAATTAAATGAACCATGGAAGGGGAAGGAGGGAAGTCATTGAATGTGTGGTATAATGAAAGATGTTTAATTTGAGATGTAAAACTGAAAACTGAATTAAAACTATATATATAAAGAGGATCAAATGACAAGCTTTTGTGGACTTGGGGACACTTCATCTACATCAAGTGGATTTGAGTCCATGAAAACTCAGGCCTTGCTATACCCTAGTCTTCAAGACGGCTGTGGGGTTCTTCTGTTTCTGCTGAACAGTTTCTTAAACAACAGTTCTGCCCTCCAGTGTTAGGAGTTGCCAACTGTTCTTGAAATCTGGGAGAGACATTCTCAGTTAGGAAGCATGCCTGTGTCTTGTTGAAAGTAGCACTTCAGTCTGCAGGTAGGGACTTGCAGGGCTAAACCCCAATAAAAGGATTCCTACACACATTTTTTAAAAAATCCAGCATGGCAGGTTAGGCTAGAGTGCTTATTCCTGCTGCTTGGCTTTTGTATGTGCAAAGGTGTTTTTTCTTTTCATTTGGAGAAGCAATCATTCAAATATTGTCCAAAAACCACAACTTGTGTTATTTGTACCATTAATTTACAGTACTTATATACTGCTGTTGGGTGGTTTTGCAACAAAATCCATACAAATAAATAAGGCACAAATACGGAAAGAAAGAAAAATGATTAATAAAGCCCGGCTCAAACGATTGTACGGATTGCCCCCTAGTGGCTTCCAGGTCGGCTGCAGTTTCGAAATGTATTTGCTCCAATAGCTTTTTATTGCATAGATCCTAAAATGAGCCCTGTACAGTGGTACCTCGGGTTAAGTACTTAATTCGTTCTGGAGGTCCGTTCTTAACCTGAAACTGTTCTTAACCTGAAGCACCACTTTAGCTAATGGGGCCTCCAGCTGCTGCCGCTCCACTGCCACACGATTTCTGTTCTCACCCTGAAGCAAAGTTCTTAACCAGAGGTACTATTTCTGGGTTGGCGGAGTCTGCAACCTGAAGCGTATGTAACCTGAAGTACCACTGTACTTACTACTTCCCTCTTTTTCAACTGACCAGCATGTTGGGCAAAGTAATGTTGAACAAGTTACAGTGCAAGCAATTAAGAAAGATTCTACTTTTAAAGAAGTTTATTCAGAAATGGGTATGGGATACTTGTCCCTTTTAAAGTGCTTCTCAGTACAACCTTCACTTGTAATGATAGAAGAGACGGTCATTTGTGACAGGTGACAATCTCCTTTTATGACGACCACATTGGTAACACTGTTATCAGAACATTTGCCCTCAATAATCTTATCAGCTGAAGCAACTAATATGACCATCATCACCCACAAAAGCTTATACCAAGAACAAACTTAGATGGTCTCTAAGGTGCTACTGTACATTTTTATTATTTTTTAATATTTATTTTGATTACAATTAACTGTTATTGGTACGAGCGCTTTTTTACAAAAGCCATGGACCAATAATGTGGCGCTCAGTTCCCAAACTTGGAAGTCTTGCCGATTGTTGAAGGCCGGTGGTTCTCAAAGGCTGTGGCAAAAGGAGAGGATGGCAAGTGTAGTGGGAAGATTCAATGACAATCAAAGAAATATCCAAACTATATTTAGGAATGATTCGTGTCCTTATGTACCTACATTGTTTTATACTTTCTGGATGCCTCATGGTCATATTATAAAATAGCTGTGTTCTGTGTTCTAAATTAAGCACTGCTAGGAGTCCCCCCCCCCCCAATATATTTCTTATCATTAAAAAAATCAGTGTGGCCCAGAGAAAAAGTTTGAGAACTATTGGCTTTCACTTTCTGAGGTCTCACTACATCCAGATGCAGAGCTGGTTCAGCACTGGAAGTAAAGCAACAACAATTGGCAATAGGTTAGCTGAAACAATGGAGGGTAGTAGGAAGACAACCTACCGTATTCTTCCTTCACAGATTTCTTCTCCAAAGTAATGACTTGCGTAGATTGTGTCATCAGGCCTTGGCAGGGCTTAGGTGAGTGTTTTGCATTACCTTGAGTCATGCAAATGACTACATTGTCTGCCATGAAAACCAAGGGGCAAGTTATCATGGACAGACGTGTTGTTGGAGAGGTAACAAACACTTTGAGGTAAGAGTAGCCGGCGTATGTCTTGGAGTTAAAAGGTAGGCTTGTTGAAGTGTGGATTACAAAAATAGCTACTCTATCGCATTAGTTGCCAGTCCACACACACACACACACACACACACACACACACACACACACAATATCTCTGTGCTTTGCTCCCCAACCAGTATATTTTCATTTGTGAAAGCCTATCGTCGCAGTCTCTGCTCAGAATGATCTATTATCTAGCAGAGTTCCAGATATCTGGAAGATTTCACTAAAATGGCTAGGTACAGTGGTGCCTCGCAAGACGAAATTACCGTAATCCGTTCCACGAGTCTCTTCGTCTAGCGGTTTTTTCGGCTTGCGAAGCAACCCTATTAGCGGCTTAGCGCTATTAGCGGTTTAGCGGCTATTAAAGGCTTAGCGGATTAGCGGCTTAAGCTATTAGCGGCTTAGCGGCTTAAGCTATTAAGCGGCTTAGCGGCTTAGAAAAAGGGGGGGGGGAGAGGAAAAAAATCGGAACACTCGCAAGACGTTTTCGTCTTGCAAAGCAAGCCCATAGGGAAAATCGTCTTGCGAAGCAACTCAAAAACAGAAAACCCTTTTGTCTAGCGGGTTTTCCGTCTTGCGAGGCATTCGTCTTATGGGGCACCACTATATTAAGAGTTTGCAGGAGATACCAAAGCTTTTGGCACACCATGGGTTGCATACAATGCTACTCCTGCTAGCATCTGGTAAGTCCATTAGAATTAATGGACCCAATTTTTTGTTTTAAATTTTGCATATTATTCTATTCCTGTAAAATGCTTTGAGACCTACATGGTGAAAAAGCAGGAAATTTTAAAATGCTAGTCATGTCTATTAATTCCAATGGGGCTACTTTGAGTAGGACTAGCATTGGATAGTCACGGTGTTCCGTTGTGCCAGCAGTTTAGTCCTGCTGGCCACATGACCTGTCTGTGGACAAATGCCAGCTCCCTTGGCCTGAAAAACGAAATGAGCGCCGCAACCCCATAGCCACCTTTGACTGGTCTTAACCATCCAGGGGTCCTTTACCTTTTACGTTACACTGTCCCATCATTACAGGTGACTTACACATGAGGTCCTCAGAGCCAAGCTTTTTAAAGCAATTTTAATCTATTTGCCACTTCTGTTGTCTATCTGCCCCTAAAGGGGACAAACATCCAGTTTGACTATACTGTGTGAAGTATTTTCTGATTTTTTTGGTCTCTGGAATCTTGCAACATTCAGTTTCATTGGATGCCTCGAGTTCTAGTGTTCTGAGAGAGGGAGAAGAACCTCCTTTGACCCATTTTAGACCCTTCTATCATGTCTCCTCTTACTCGCCTTTTCTCTAACTGATAATGTTGCAACCTTTCCTTGGAGGGATTTGCTTTATCCTTTTGGTTGCCTTTTTCCAGCTCTACATTGTTTTTGAGGTGAGGAGTCTACAGTAACTGCACTTGGAATACATCATAGATCCATATAATGGCATTATGATATTGGCAGTTTTATTTTCGGTTCTTTTCCTAGTGATTCCTAGCATGGAATTCACATTTTCGCAGCAGCCGCACACTGGGTCAACATCTTCATTTAACTATGCACTACGAACCCATTCCTGGTCAGTCACCACCACTTCAGACTCATGAGCATGTATGCAAAATTGAATTGTTTGGCCCCACTATGCATCACTTTACCCAATTTTGTACGTCCATCCATTGGGAGAACTGTCCATTTATTCCCATTCTCGTTTCTTAGCCAGTTACCAATCCACAAGAAGATCTCTCCTCTTATTCCATGACCAGTAAGCTTACTCAGTGGTCTTTGTTTAGGTGCTATGTCAAAAGTGCCTCTGTACACCACTCACCTAATACTGAAAGCAAGAGAGCAGGAAAGTGTTCTCTAGCCTAGTCTTCCACCTGCCATTCTAGCTTTCTATGCAGAGGTGCATGTGTATAAGATTTTAACAATGGGAGCCTCCACCTGCAATCTGAAAAAGTAGTGGCCAGATACATCAGCAAAGCTACGCCCTACGTCTAAGCAAAATCAGAAAGACTTCACAAATACCGTATTTAATAAATAAAGATGTGGGGGGATATTGTTCTTGTAGTATGTATTATTGTGCTTTCATATTGTAAACCGCCATGTAATCGCTGGATGAATGGTGGTATAGAAATTTAATTAATAAAATAATAGTGCAGTTAGAAAATCATAGCCATGTCACTTCTCCCAATTCATGCTGCTGCTGCTGCTACATTACTGGGAATTAAGACATGGTTTGGCTTAGCGTTTGGGACGCGGGTGGCGCTCTGGGTAAAAATCTCAGCGCCTAGGGCTTGCCGATCGAAAGGTCGGCGGTTCGAATCCCTGCGGCGGGGTGCGCTCCTGTTGCTCGGTCCCAGCGCCTGCCAACCTAGCAGTTCGAAAGCACCCCCGGGTGCAAGTAGATAAATAGGGACCGCTTACCGGCGGGAAGGTAAACGGCGTTTCCGTGTGCTGCGCTGGCTTGCCAGATGCAGCTTTGTCACGCTGGCCATGTGACCCGGAAGTGTCTCCGGACAGCGCTGGCCCCCGGCCTCTTGAGTGAGATGGGCGCACAACCCTAGAGTCTGTCAAGACTGGCCCGTACCGGCAGGGGTACGTTTACCTTTACCTTTGGCTTAGCGTTACATGTAATCAAACACAGGGTCACAACTTGCCTCACTCTCCATGAACTATAACCAAGGGTTTGTTATTGGCTTATCACTTGGGATTTGTTGGGGAAAGAGAAACTTCAAGCCTGGTTTCATACATATTGCTCGGCCAAGCCATGGGTTAGCTCCTGGCAGCACAGCAGGAGAGGAATGAAGCAAGCATGATTTGTCAGCCGTACCCCAGCCCACTTGCTCCTTCCTGCTTAGCCAGTTTGGGTTGCTATTACCTCTAAATAAGACATCTATCTTGTAGCCGAATTCTTGAGTCTGCATTAAAACCAGTTCATGCTCTCTCTTGTATGCCAAAGGGCTTTCTGTTGGGATAGTAAAAAGTATTTTAATTTTTGCAGCTTTAACCGTCTGTCCACTGCCTGCTGGAGTGTTGATTAAGTTGGTATCTACCCAAAAACGGAGTATTAGCTACTAGGGATGATAAATTCAAAGCGCTTTCTCTCAGCATACACCAATGTTCTCTTACGATTACAGAACGGCTTAAAGATGCAATATTTCACCATACAACAGGATCAGAATATACCTTCCATTTTAAAAAATCTGAAATCGCAAATTACACAGGTCTGATTGCTTTGTATATTTTGATGATTCTGCTTCCAATATCAGGTTTTACAATATGAAGTGCTCCACCTAATAAGTAGAAGAAAAACTGAAGAATTAAAAAACCAAAAACCTCCGCTTTACTACCCCACACAGTAATTAGCACTATAGGTGTGCATGAAAGCACTTTAGAAGATTTATTGGTACAGGTAGGTGGAATTTTCATGGAGTCACAGCTTGTGAGATAAAGGTTAACTCTCCCCTCACTGTGCCTCCCCACTACAATTTGCCATCTCCCTCATCCTACATATAGCAATTAGGCTTTTAAAAACGTTTGCATTGGCACCAATATGAGCATTTTTAAACATGTCTTGTCATGTGGGGTGGAGCCAAGGACGACAAGCAGCAGAAGACAAGGTAGAATGGAATGGATGGGTATGTGTCAACTAGCCCTGGTCAACTAGCATGATGCTCTGGGAAGATTCCCCAGAAGGCAATGCAGCCTGAATCTGAAAAGGGTTCCCAAACCATGCCTCACATCAAGCAAATATTCCCAGAGTGCTAAATGTGTTTTGCCAGATCCAATTCCTTGGTTGCAGAACATAATGCAGTCTTGTGCATAGTTCAGTAGCAGAATTCACTTTCTAAGATAAAGGGCTTTTAATGGGTTCATAAGATATGGAAGTTAAGTCTATTTGCAATAATCAGCCAGAAAAATACAGTTCCAATGTTCAAACAGCATTATTTTGATTAACAGATGCTAGGAAGCACCAGCCGATGCCCTAGCTGCGAAGATTATATTTCAAGATTATAAGATGCACCCAGACTCAATATGCTTGTGTTCTTAACTTCAGACACTTAAAAAGGGCTGTGCCAGCAACCACAACCTTTTGGGCAAAAACGCTACATATCAAGTTCGAAGTATGGGAAAATACACACCAACTCTGATGTAGACTATTAGACATATGCAGATCCAATCCCACCAAGAGTCTTGGTATGGTTTGCCTTTCACCAAGTGGGAGCCAGTTACAAAATGGCTGCTGCATGGGAGGGGCAAGGCATAATACAAAATTAAGAGAACAGCCATGGTGAAGATTCTCCCACAATTGTATTTCCATACTAGAAATGGCTTAATGTGTGGAATTTGTCTTAAGGTACAAGAACCCTGTTTTTCCCAAATGCCAACCCTAAACCAAAGCCTATATTGCCATCCTGGACCTACTTACTTGGGAGTAAGTCTCTTTAAACACCAGTATTTAATTCTGTGTAGATATTGTAAAGTAAAGGTAAAGGGACCCCTGACAATTAGGTTCAGTCGTGGCTGACTCGGGGGTTGTGGCGCTCATCTCGCTTTATTGGCCTGCATATTGCTTCTGGGTCATGTGGCCAGCATGACTAAGCCGCTTCTGGCAAACCAGAGCAGTGCACAGAAACGCCGTTTACCTTCCCGCCGGAGTGGTACCTATTTATCTACTTGCACTTTGATGTGCTTTCGAACTGCTAGGTTGGCAAGAGCAGGGACTGAGCAACGGGAGCTCACCCCGTCCCGAGGATTCGAACCGCCAACCTTCTGATCGGCAAGTCCTAGGCTCTGTGGTTTAACCCACAGCGCCACCCACGTCCCTTATTAGTAGATATTGTACTGTAAGTTAAATATACACTGAATTCTTAATGAGTGCCTGATCTTTTGGCTCCTGCACAGACTACAAGCCAAATCTTATAATCATAGAATTGTAGAGTTGGAGGGGACAAGAGGCATCTAGTCCACCTCCCTGCAAACCAGGAATATTTTGCACAATATGAGGCTCAAATCCACGATGAGATTAAGAGTCTCATGTTCTACCAACTGAGCATTGGCGTTTAGGGGACAAATATCTACCCACACTTACTGCGTAGTAGTATTTGCAGAAAATAACTTCTAGAGAACACCTGATCTGAGATGAAGCCACCACAGGAAAGATGCATCCTGTTTTATATGGAAAAAAGGGAAACTAGAGATTCCAAGGACTAGAAAAGAAGAAAGAAGCAGGATTGACTGGTATCTACTTATTGTGGCTCTAACACTGATAGGCAGAAGCAACCAAGATGGTTCATTTCACAAAACTGATTAGGTTATCTGTACGGTTTGCTTCACCACTTACATTCTAGAGACTTTTTTTCTTAAAGAAAGCTCAGTCTGCCCCCCCCCCCCATCCAGCTGCCAGTGAAGGCCTTCACAGCAACCATGGCACTTGCCCAAGTTGGCAGCCCCTTGGGGTTTAGAATCACAGAAAAGTACATTAAATTTTTAATTTCTTCTGGCCTTTCCTTAACACACTCCTTAAGCACTCACTTCTTTACATCCCTATCTGTCCCAGCCCTCCCTCCTCTCGTCTTGTTTTTTTTTGTCTACCCTGCTTCCCCACAAATATTCTCTACTAGGCTTTCAGTCTTCCAGAAACTGACTTCAGTGGAGGCACATCAGATGCAAGGTGGTCATACAGCACAGCTGTTTGCAACAAATAGCATAATAAGCCAACACCAACTGAATCACATGCTTCTGAATTTAAGAAACAATTCAGATGTACTGATATATTCTCTCTGCTCCATTCCCACATTTGAGGGACTTAATTTTGGTTTAAAACTCCAACAATAGCCTTTAAAAAATGGAGTTTGTTTACCTCTGGCAAGGGACTCAGCAAGGTTGGCTTCTTGGAAATCACTTTGCCCTGGGGCTGCAGACAAGGACATTCTGGACAAGGTGATGACCAGCTATCTTCAGGGCATAAACTACATTTCACTAACAAGTGATCCCCCCCCATGCTTGTTTGCATCTCAGATCAATAGTCTCTTAACAGCCTTTTGTTTAAGACTTAACTTAGATGTTTATAGTTTCAGAGCAGCTGCTAAGTTGGAAACCAGTGGCAAGCCTAAGTTCATGTTATGTCTATCTGATACTATTAAAGGGAAAAGTCTGGTTGAGAAGACAGCACTTCTATGAAATCCACATAATTTAATCCCCCAAATTCCTTAATTCGACACCTTCCTAAAAACGCAAGCTCACTGAGGACCCTCGATGCAACAGTCAAAAAAGGTGTGGAACTGTGTGCATTTGGAGTGCATGTTAAGAGTTGGGGGAACTGAAGTGTACATGGAAAAAATGCTTCTTCGGTATTAACAGCCTATATCAAACTCCAAGTGTCCCACCTCAGTCACACTTGAGAACCCTTTTTTAAAAAAGTATTGCAGAAAACAAGTGTCAAATGCAGAAGCTCACCGTTGTTAAAGGAGGACAAACTTGCTTTTATTTTAGTCAAATCACAACATTTTTTTTAAACTGTCAGTGTACCCACAACTTACAGATCCTTTTTTTTTTTTTAAAGACTTGCCCGGGAATATTACAATTTTCCTCCTTCAAACAGATGAAATAGTCCCACACTTTTATTCCAACTAGAAATTAAGTATTCCATTCCAACAAATAGTAAGAATACATGAAGTTACAGCCAGCCAGACAGTTGACAGCCATGGAGTCTTCAACAGTTTATTAGAAATAATGTAGACATTAAAAAATCCCCACTGCTTTGAACACAAATTGAGGTTTTTAGGCTTATCATAAACTGGTCAAAAAAAAAACAACCCAAAAGAAGATCCAATAGTGTATTAACATTTTGTCACTCGCTTTCATACCAACAGTGCAAATACAATTTGGTCTAAATGTACAGATTGACAAGCAACAACGTACAGGCTCTAACCCCTCCATATTGAGATGCAAGAGCTTTGAGGATCAAACAACCAAATGTACAGGCTTCACCCATTTTAAGTTTTAAAGGGACTGCTAGTTTTAGCTAGGATATCTTGAACACTAACTAGTGATTAAATACAACAAAGTGAAGAGCATTAAACATTAGTGGAACATACCCTGAAGACACCCCAAGAGGTACAGCATGTTACCAGTTTAAATTTTGAAAGCCAATTAAAACATTGCTTCAGCCAGTTCTGTTCCAGGCATAAAATCTGAAACATTCTAAGTTGCCTGCTGTCCACAATGTGAGGGGGAAAGTACATGTTTACCACTTCATGTAAATTGAGAGTTTTCCCATTGTTATATTTGATGATGAGGCAAAGAGGCGTTGTAAACCCTTTTATTGCAACTGTTTTTCTCTCGATTGCCTATACCTCAATTGTTTGTGTGTGGCTTTTTTTGTTTTGTTTTTGGAAGTCTGGAAAACCTTTCATGCATAACATTATTGCCTCACGTAGCTTAAGACTGCCCTGAACAATGGTACGCACCAATCATCAATGAAACTGCTTAAAACAGGTTGAAGATGAGTTAAAAGGATGCATTTTCTGCCTTTAGAGCTATCAACTCAGGAATTCTTATCTCAATTATGAAATGTTGTGATGAAGTTCTTTCCCTAAACCCCCAAAAGATAGCAGGTTCCCTTTACTCCAGGTCTGGCATTTCTGAAATAAAACAAAACAAACATTGAATACTGTATGGCAACAGCACTAGAATTAAGGAACTGAAACAGCTTTCACCAACATCTGGTGCCTTCTACATGTTTTGGGCTATAGGCTCTCATCACCATAGTCAGTGATGAGTTGTAGTCCAAAACAGTGAGAGGATACCAGCTGAGGAACTCTGCACTAAGTTATTGTTAGCTTTAACAATTTTGAAGAACAGTCCCACCTCCAAAGATGTGAGTAATATGCCCCACTAGAGTTACTGTGACAAAAAGACATCAATACCCACAGAGCCATGTACCCAATGCTACTACTACTGGTAAGTATGTCCAGCAGTACACAGCCTCTCCCCTGAGCACACAGATGTCTGGGTAAGCTAACCAAAGCCTCTCCTACTGTTTACACATTTTCTCTATCACAGTGGAAATGAAAAATGTGTATTCCCTACCTGCCAGATTTTGGGGGGGGGGGTGTTGTTGTGAACCCAAGCAGAGGCCATCTAAACAGCCAGGTTAATGCTTACAAAGTCCATGAGTGGTGTTACAAACCATTATTCTGGCCAATTCTGAAAGATTACTCTCTTATGCCTCTTAACACCAAATTATTCTAGGTAGCTGCAATTCGCAGCACCTTGAGAGTATAGTGTATATGAAAAATTCATAATGGTTGTAATCATGGGGAAGAATGAAGTCGAGATTGTGCATTCACAGAAGCATGCCTCAAAAGGACTGCAGTGGTAAACTTGAACATGTTTACAATTTCTCTTCCATCTTGATGCTGGAGATCTGGGAGCAAGTTAACACCTTGGCTTTAAGTCCTGGAAGACCTGCTCCCAGGTCTTTTTCCATCTGGCTTGGGAGGGTGAGGCCCTGATTGATTGCAGCTACAAAAGCTGAGGCTGCTGAACAGACTCTTGGGCTGCGGTATTTTAAGGGGGGGGGTTATTGGTCTTTCGTTTTAGATTTTGTTGTGCTTAATTTATTGGTTTCGACTACTTTTAAGTTGTAGTTAAGTATTTTCTTCATTTTGTAAGCCAGCTTGAGCATGGTCTGAACGGCAGAAAGGTGGCATACAAATAAAATTATGTAGGTACTTCTCCTGTGTGCCCAGTCACGCATGAGTTACAAGAATGCAGCAGAAAGCCCTTCAGTTACTAATACGGAATTTAACATGACCAGCTCCACTCTAGAAACAAGAGTGTAGGTAGAATAGTTCAACCTATGCCCTGCCATCAACAAGAGCTTTTCCACCCCACCCTCTTTTGATACAAGTGCAAAGCAAGTTTTTCCCAGGGTAAAGTCACCTTGAGGGAGAATATTCTTCCAGTCTCCACCACCCAAGTAGCATAGCAGGATAGTAGGCCCATGGCAATCTTTGTCAGGCAAATGTTAATGAGGTATGGGAGGCACAACTTAGTAAATATTCATGAGAAGTGCCAAGAGTTTTGTCTAACTCTTTTGGATGTATATGGTAAGTAAACACAGAACAATAGTCAACTTACTTTCATCATCGCTGTCTGGTGAATCCTAGGACAGAAGCACAGAAGATTAGCAATTAAAGCCAGCTACGAAAGCAAGGCATAGCACAATATTTGCAAAATTACTTTGCGGACCTCTACAGGCAAGTATCTACCGTATTTTTCGCCCCATAGGACGCACCGGCCCATAGGACACACCAAGTTTTTTTGGGGGGAAATAAATCAAACAATTTTTACTTCCCCCCCAGGCGCTTGTGGGGCCGGCAGCGGGGAGAAGCGCTCTTCTCCCCGCCGCCCGCCTTCAGACCAGGTCCGGGGACAGCAGGAAGATGCGCTGTGCCTCCCAGCTGTCCCTGGAGCTTGCGGGGCAGGCGGCGGGGTCTCCCCGCCGTCAGCCTCCAAACCACTTAGGGAGACAGCGGGATGGCGGCGTTCCACCTCCCTCTGTCCCCCGACCTTGTGGGGCTGGCGCTGGGGCTCTCCAGGCTTTAGCGAGAGCCTGCATTCGCCCCATAGGACGCACACACATTTCCCCTTCATTTTTGGAGGGGGAAAAGTGTGTCCAATAGGGCGAAAAATACAGTACATACCTGGAATTATTATGCCAAGCAGGGGTGGAGGAAGGGGGGGTGCGGTGGGTATGAGCCACCCAGGGTGTCACCACTGAGGAGGGTGACAAAATGCCAGGTGGCACTCACCATGGGGCCTGCAGCATGCCTGAACCACACATCTCTCCTGGCTTGGGCACACACAGTCGTGGCTTGGGCACACACAGACTCTGCGCTGCCCAAAATGGTCTGCCTGCTGCCTTCCCCCCCCCCCCCAGCTGTAGGGCAGCTGAGTGGGAGGAGGCAGGCAGACTCCGGAGGCCCCACAGTGTGCCCTGCCCCTATGGGTGGCTCGCCCCACCCCTGAGTGTGCCGCCCCAGGCGCTCAAGCAGCTTCCTCCGTCGCGGATGCTGAGAACAAGGGTTAGATATATTTTGATATGGAGTTAAGCCTACTTTATACATTAGCACCAAGAAAATTTGGACTCAATGTTTATATGCAACTGTGCATATCACATTTTTGATGCAGATAAGTCTCCTCCCAAATGAGTGTATTAAGTAGAGTTTGGATATAGGAATAAACTCTCAAGTAAGGATGGGCGATATCTGGTTTTCAACACTGCAACGTATTCCCAGCTAAAGACCACAATATACTGATATTATCACAATGTCTGAAATAAGGATGGAGTTATGTTGAGGCATTGGCTGGCTTCACTGTTTCCCCCATCATGATTTTTGCATAGCGTGTGCAAGCATGTGCACACATGCACACACGATTCACAAGATATTACCAGTTCAAAAATTATGGAACAGATATCACAATATGGACTTTTAAACCTGTTTTGGACAATATATTGGTATACTGCCCAGTTCTATTCTCAAGTTTCAAAAAAAGGGCAGTATTTGTGCAAAACATGACCTACCCAAATTTGCTCTGGAGGTTTGTGGGACACCCCTTCCCCGGGCAGATTTAGGAAGCTGTGGATAAGGGAAGTTCTGGTGTGCAGCAGAAAGTCCTTCCAATAGCAGAAGCACATCAATGAATACTACCCAGAGTTTCCAAACAGTGACACTATACAAATGTCAATATACATCAAGTATTGACATCAGCCTCAAGCAGGAGACTAAAAGTTCCAATCACAGGGAAGCTACTCACATCGTCTGCTCCATCTACTTCTGGCAAATCTACATCTTCATCACCACCCATGTTGTTCATCATCTAAATGACGCAAGGGAGTATTTAGTAAAGTCGTGGTTTTTGTTTTGATCAAGCAAGTAAAAATAGTATATATGAAAAGGAGCCAAAATAACTATCAAAACTTCAGTGAGATCAAGATCAATGCCCAATAATTTAAGCTATGTCATCAACTGCAGAATGTTCTGCTTACTTCAGAAAAGCGATCAAAATTGGACAAATCTTCATCAGAATCATCTTCCCAGTCTTTCCAGTTGTTAAAGTCCACACTGAGCCAATTGAGCTGTGGATATAGAAATAAGGTCATAGGCAAGTTAGGCAAATAGGGATGGGATGGAGTCTATAGGAGCTGTAAGAGCCCTCAATTGAAGTAACACATTTCTTCTGACTTTTGTTCTACCCAACGAGTATTTTAATTCATTAGGAAAAATTACTTAACTTTGTTCTACAAGCTAACCCTCTACTTGCAGGGGTTATAATTTTATTTTTTATTATGTATTTTGTGCTTTTATATTGTGATTTTATGTTGTGAAGCAGCCCGAGACTTGCGGGTATAGGGTGGTATACAAATTTAATGAATTAATAATAAGTCTAATGGTTTCAAAATGTGACTCTTGGATGAGGATTACAAAAAAAATCAAGATAATTTGACTTGCAAATCATAATTTTAGTTATTTGTTTATAGGCTAGGCTTTCAGACTCTAGAGCAGGGCACAAAGTTTATGGGGCATTATACACAGCAACTGGGCAATCTCTCAGCAGAGTATCTTCACCAATCCCAAATAAATCTCACTTCATTCTAACCTGATCTGAGGAACAGCAGCCAGGTGGTCTGCTACTATACTTTGAATGTTTCTGTGTACATGAGAGAGAGATATTCAGAGATAACCTATTCTTCCTTGTCTAATGTAAAATAAATGCCGCAAAACCACAGAACTTATACAAAGTAGGTCTTAGTGTGCATTGTAACTGCCTGTGAGAATCTCTGTATGTTCAAATGGAGAATGAATAGTCCTAGGTTGGAGCCCTCAGAAAGTACATGTAGAACAGGGGCACATTAAAAAACTTGAGATACACCAATATAGAGGTTAGAGTGCTGTCATGAATAAAGATTTACCTTTGCCCTCTCTTTCGTTAATCGTGGCCATGACTGGCCAGATTCTCCTTTTCGTAAACAACATAAGACAGACCTGTCTGTTCTTTTATGCTTGGATTCCTGAAAAGAAAAGAAGTTCCTTTAACATAGTAAGCATGTGCCTGATTCTTACACAAGGCTACAGATGAGGACTCACACAACTGTGTTCCTTCATATTAAGAAAACACTCAAAAAGCTGTATTAGCCTTCTTGCTGACACCCCAGCTTTCTTGGTACACTGAATATTTTGGGAAGCTATAGAAATGGTACAATTGAGAAACAGGTTCATCATAATGTTTATGAGAACTAGACTTCACTGGCATGAGGGAGCCTGCAGTTACTACAGTGGCAATTTGTCTTCTACTTGCATTTTGACTACTAACACGTGTCAGTAGTCAAAATGGTTGGAGTTAACCACCCCACATTTGTCAAGCACCCCTACCCTCAACGATCAAAGCATAATATCAAATATTAAGTGGTCATAAAATCTCAAGTACTGTGTAAGCTTTGCCATCATGCTTCCACTGCTGTTTCCTCCAAATGTAATTAGGCAAAGCAGGCAGAGGGAAGCCATGTGTAATGATGCAATTAAATGCCTTGAAGACTGAGAGCAACAGAAGCTGAGCAGCAGTGGACAGAAACAGAACTTCATGCTCTACTCCCTAATAGTAGTTACCAATTCTTTTTGAGAACTTAGTAACACATACATACATAATCAAAGAATTAGAGGAATCAATATTAACTTAATTAAGTTGGTAATTTGTCTACTAGGTGCAACACAATCAAACATTACATCACATTTAGCTTTCCCAGGAGGCTACATGCTTTTACAGGATTCAGTACAATCAGTGTTAAAAACTGAGATATGAAAGCTAGGAAGCACCTTAAACTTATGTTACGGGCGCAACAATGGAATGTCTAGGCACACTTTTTTATAAGAAGAATACAAAGCTGAAAATGAATGAACTGCAGCTAAAATATTATGTTCATTTTTCACATCGTCTAGTCCTTCCCCTGTCTATCCCCCCCCCCCGCCAAGAGGGTTTCTTCTCCAGTCTTCAGATAATATCTGGAAGTGGGGAGGCAGAAAAAGGTCCACCTTTCCTTCTACTCTGCAGTTTTAATCAGAAACTGCTCGCCTTAATGAAATCCCATCACAAAATGTGCCTAGAACAATGGGAGTTTCAAACACTGAGTACAATCTTTCAACTATAGTGGTGCCTCGCAAGACGAAAAGAATCCGTTCTGTGATTCTCTTCGTCTAGCGGTTTTTTTGTCTTGCGAAGCAAGCCCATTGACGGATTAGCGGATTAGCGCTATTAGCGGTTTATCTGCTGATCGGATCAGCTGATAAGCGGCTTAGCGGCTTAGAAAAAGGGGGGGGGAACCCGCAGGAACTCACAAGGCATTGTCGTCTTGCGAAGCAAGCCCATAGGAAAATCGTCTTGCACCTCCAAAACGGAAAACTCTTTCGTTTAGCGAGTTTTCCGTCTTGTGAGGCATTCGTCTTGCGGGGCACCACTGTATTTCATTGTAATCAAACTGCACACTAAACGGAAGCAAGAATCATCACACCTATTTACAGGTTATACTTATAGGCATACTAACAAAGTGAAGTCCTGTGGTTTTTT
The DNA here is from genome assembly GCF_965112155.1 of Podarcis liolepis. NCBI lineage: Eukaryota > Metazoa > Chordata > Lepidosauria > Squamata > Lacertidae > Podarcis > Podarcis liolepis. The sequence continues at coordinate 5,917,330 of NC_139555.1, forward strand.
ACACCCTAAAATTAAGCACGCCATAGATAAATGAAAGCAACTTACATTTGGATCAATTGAATTATAAAGATCAATTTCATTTAAATGCTTGAAGTTATCGTTTCCTCCAAGACAACTGTAGGTAAATGAGAAACAAATATTAACACTGTCTCGAGAACAGGATCCAGTTCAGTTGAAACGCATGCATGTGATCTCTGTTCATGGTCAACTTTTGGGTGTTTTGCTTACCTGAACGAAAGTTTGGATTTCTCAAAATTTACATTAACATCTTTACTGTCTTCAACACAAAATTCAATAAAGACGTAGTCCCTTCGGTCATACCACTTCGCAGAAGCAGGCTGCCTAGAAAGGTAATTGGAGTATTAGATAAAAAATGTACACAGCAAACAACTTGACATAAAGCAACAAATGACTCTAATGAGTATGATGCTTGTGTTACACTAGCAGCTTTTCCTAGCAGCTTCTCTTTTTTTGCTACAAGTTTCGCTATCTACAGCAAAGCAAGACTGCAACAGTATTCAAAGAACTTGAAGAATCCTGGGCGCCCAGCCAAGCACCTACTTGTCTTATGCAGGTATCCAGAGCCCGCCCCTCCCACAATGAGATTAAGTCTCACTGAGCCTAATGGGACTTACTTCTGATTAGATATGAACAGGTTTTCACTGCAAGCAAGGTGTTTGACTTGAGACACAGAAACTTGATAGGAACATGTGTTTTGTTGGTAGCTTTAATTTCAACGGGTCTTCCAGTATGTCAGGAAGCCGAGCAATATGCACATCATTTTAAATTCTAGTCTAGTGCTAAGGTGTTGCTGCACAATCACACATGTGAAGGCAACAGCACCATAAATATGGTGCTCATTGTCTTTATGAAATCCTCAGAAAGAGGGAAGCAGATTCACAAGTAGTGCATTGAAATAAGAAAAGTTAATGTTTAAACAGAAAAGCTCAAATGAACTATCCCTGCAGCAGCAAAGAATGTTACCAAAAAAACAAAACCCAAACGTTTCAGAAGAAGCTCTGTCACAGACAAGTCAATATAATCCTTTGGTGTTCTAACCTGAGAAATATTCTATCAGTTTTGAATTTCTGAATAAGAACCAAAAGAGGAAATACTGATCGACTAAAACATGAGCTGATTGCACCATTAAATTGCAGAAATAAAGAATGCTTGTTTGAAAACCAGTAGCACTGTGATCTACACAGTCAGCAGCAAGCCACTGACATGTTCATAATCCAGTTTTTCAGAAAAGGCAATGCATTATGGCACCACTCCATTTTCAGTCAAGAATTTGCATTGAAGCTGTCAACACCAAAGAATTATTCTTGAATTTCCTAGTTTAATGCCAACACCCGTGCCACACCTGACTGCATTTCCCCCCTGCACTAGGTAGATGGTGGCCATGATGATACAATACAAAGACAGAAGACTTCTGCACTGTCCTCATATGGGCTTCTCCCCACCCATAGTTTAGGTTTAGGTCCCCCAAATATGGTGAACAAATTAGAATGTGAATAGTTATTAGTTATTTCCATCTTGTCAAAAGTGTCGGCCTCATGTGTTTAAACTGGACAGCAAAATAAACATAATTCTATCAAGTAAAAAATTGAAATAGAAAAAGAGAATGCATTCAGGAATGTTAGCAGTTTTTACAGCTGGCCTTCAATAATGCAATTTTTTCTCCCACCTTTTCTTCCAAGGAGCTCAGGGTGATGTACATAGTTCTCCTCTCCCCATGCTATCATCACAACAAGCCTGTGAAGTAGGTTAGGCTGAGAGACAGTGTCTGGCACAAGGGAAGTCAGTGAGCTTCATGGCTGAGTGAGGATTCAAATTCTGGTCTCCCAGGACATAGCCCAGCCTAACTGTTACACCACACTGACTCTAGTTCATTTCTCCATATAATTTAAAAGTTTACTGGAGAATGTAACCACTTTTATTCATACAAATTATTTTCCAACTGCTGTATCTCGAATACTCGATTTGCATCCCAATTTCTAGGTTTTTTTTGCTATTACCATCCTTATGAAACTAAGCATTGCCAATAAGTTCCAAGTGGACAGGAACCGCCTTTTAAAAGACATGAAAAGGTAAGTATGTCAGATTACTTTGTATGAAGTGGAAAACACCATGTAGCCCCCCCCCCTTTTGCTGGTCTCTAAACTACAAGATTACATGCCTTTCTCAACCTGTGGGTTCTCAGATGTTGTTGAACTACAACTCCCATCACCCCTAGCTAGCAAGGCCAGAGCTCAGGGATGATGGGGGTTGTAGTCCAACAACATCTGGGGACCCACAGGTTGAGAACTGCTTCCTGATATTATAAATCTTATTTCAGTTGAATATATTTTAATCCTTGTTAATCTTGTCAGTCATAACTGGAGTTTCCTAATTAAAAAAATACATGCAATCATAAGCCCAATTTATACAAATTTAGGCCTTCATGAGATAATGTTGTTGAGTTTACAGCATGACAGAACTCACACGGAGCCAATAACTGAAAGAACTAGGCTCTCCATGATCAGGCTGGCATTGTCATTCACATATTGGTAACATTCCTTAAAAAGGCTGCTACAGTAAGGATACCAGCTTTCATAAAAGGCACTTTCTGAAAGAGCTGTTAGACACACGGTTTAATCCAACAATCACAGCTCAAGCAAAATGACATCCACTCATGGACTGGAATTTCTTCTTCCTCTCCTCCCCCATAACCCCACCCCAGTTTGCTCTGTAGGGTTGGGGGGAATCCCCTCAAAACAAATCTGATGGGCACACAGGGGTACGAGAGGGAGTGGATGTTCTGTTGCATGAGCAGAAGTCATCCCGCTTGTGCCGTTACTTCAATGGCTAAAAGCCTGAGAATGGCAAAACCAACTCTCAAAATGCTCACAAGTCTAAGAACCAGGGCACAGTGTAGTACCACATATTTTGAACATCCTAGAATTGGAAGTACAAATATAAAACTTCAAATTTGTAACAGATTAACAAGTTCTGATAAACAGAATGGTGTGTGTTGAGGCCACAGAACAGTCAGCTTTTTGTTGCCATGGTCTTGATATAAACAAAAGCAAAGCCAGCCTGACAGACTAGCTGCTGCAATCAAACCAGTAAGCTATCCAAAAAGCTACATACCGGTATATGCTTGCACCATCACTTCCTCTTTGAATGGCTTTTCAACACATCTGTGCACTGTACCCAGTCCCAAATGCCCTGATTAAAATACAGTGGTACCTTGGTTTTCGAACTTAATCTGTTCCGAGAGTTTATTCAACTCCCGAAATGGTTCGAAAACCAAGGCACAGCTTCTGATTGGCTGCAGGAGCTTTCCTGCACTCAATTGGAAGCCGAGGAACACTCATTTCTGGGTTGGTGGCATTCGGAAGCAGGTTTGTTCGGGAGCAAAGCCGTTTGAGTACCGAGGTACCACTGTACAGCTTTTTATTTTACTCTGATGGTCCTCAATAATCTCCCAAGTGTCTCCTATCCAGAACTGCTTATTGCAGTGCGTTCTTAATACAAGGGGGCCTGGAACTTTTAGATGGAAAAGAACACCAGTTCAACTCCACAGCTAATGGGCTCCATTAGCTATTAACCCCATTTTCTAACACATCTGTATTTGGCTATTATTAAAGATACCCAAAGGCATTTTAAAGTACAAACTGGACTCAACATGATTCAGGGGCTTGTAATATCAAAAGGGTGTTATTCGCACAGTATGTCATTTGATTAAATAAGCTTTTGCTCTCTTTTTAGATGCAAGTGTAGTTCTAGTCAACTGCAGATATTGAGCAGATCTCAGCAGCAGTAGCACTGACGTGCCGTACTGAGCAGTTATTTGATTCAGACTCAACACCCAGTGCTCTACAAAGCAATGTTTTTGGCTTGTGCCCTCTATGCTTAAAAGGTATGATCTGTTGGCAACATTAAGATCCTGCTTTCAGTTCTTTGTATCTGCTCTAGATTTAGCAAGATCAAACAAAGCCCCAAACTAAGCATGGTTTACAAGAATTTTATATATTTGGTCTGGAATTTTTAAGATAAAACAAGCCATAAAATAAATCTTGATTTAGGGTACGTTCACTTTGAGTGCAATTGTAAGTTGCTCTACCCAGAGGGGCTCAGACAAGCAACACACTTTAATAAAAACAAATTACAGAAGACAGGGGACAACCTGCAATTAAACCTCAGGTGGGTGGAGAATTGGCTTGCATCCTACTACATTTTAAATATGATTACTACTAAAGCCTTACATATCATGTGCACTCTGAAGTCCACATATCTCTCCTCATTTACATGCACAGCCGCACATCCCACATAAGTTCCAACTACAACGGAAAGGGCCAAGCTCAATGGTAGAGCACATACCTTTTGTGTGCAAAGGACCAAGATTAAATTTCTGGCATCTTTAGACAGGGCTAGGAAAGACTCTGCCCAAAATCCTACAACTCCACTGCCAGCCAGTAAAACAATACTGAAATAGATTGATCAGCAGTCTGTCTCAATATAAGGCAGTTTCCTATGTTCTCAGTTTCCTCAATCACACAATCATGTACACCAGTAGTAGATAGGTAGCCGTGTTGGTCTGCCATAGTCAAAATAAAAAAATTCCTTCCAGTAGCACCTTAAAGACCAACTAAGTTAGTTCTTGGTATGAGCTTTCGTGTGCATGCACACTTCTTCAGATACACTGAAACAGAAGTTGCCAGATCCTTCTATATAGTGAGAAGGTGGGGAGGGGTGTTACTCAGAAGGGTGGTGGGAATGGGAGATAGGCAGATAGCTGGGAGAGCCTGTTGACGACTCTTAACGACTGTAATAGGTCTTACAGGAAAAGGCAAGGGGTGAGAAGGTGAGAAATTTCTCACCTTCTCACCCCTTGCCTTTTCCTGTAAGACCTATTACAGTCGTTAAGAGTCGTCAACAGGCTCTCCCAGCTATCTGCCTATCTCCCATTCCCACCACCCTTCTGAGTAACACCCCTCCCCACCTTCTCACTATATAGAAGGATCTGGCAACTTCTGTTTCAGTGTATCTGAAGAAGTGTGCATGCACACGAAAGCTCATACCAAGAACTAACTTAGTTGGTCTTTAAGGTGCTACTGGAAGGAATTTTTTTATGTACACCAGTGTTTCTCAATAAGATGAGTACTGTGGACCCCGTCTCTACTTGAAAATTTTGTTATCCCTATGGTAGTTTTTGTTATGTGATTGGTGCCACGGACCCCTTGGGTGGGTTACATGGGCACCCTGGGGTCTGCAACCCACCAATGGGGAACCACTAATGTACACCATATCTCAGTTCACACATGCATCACTAAATTTGTACTTAAACCCATGACTCCATGCACGCTCCCCCCTCACACAAACACACCTTTGATACCTTGATTGCACATCATATCACAAAACACTGAGTATTATGTAGCCACATTGCAGCTTCATTCCCACCCACTCAACAAAGCCTGTTGTGTATCATTTACTAGGGGTAACAGATACTTACCTGAATGTGCTTCTGTTGCTAAGAGCTGAAGCCTCATCTCAGCCCTTGTTGCATTTAAAACTGCCTGTCCCATTACCTTCCTGTGCTGGGTATTTTCTACCCTTGAAGTTGCTAGGAATATTCATTACTTTCAAGAAGCAAAGGGAAACAGCATAGTACTGGTAAATCAGGGTTTCTGGATGATTTTTTTTTTCCTGCTGTAGAAGAGCAGTTCCTTCCCAAGCAACCTCTTGGCAGCTCTTCAGAGTTAGCAAAATGTCAATAATGATGGGCAGAGAGTGTCTATATACTATAGCAAGGATTTCTTATGAGATATAAGACAAGTGTGTGCTCTGCATACACAGACCTGTTCTATCTCTCCCCACTTGGTCCCACTTAGTGGAGGCTGGGCTATCCAATGTCAGTAGTAGAGACAGGTTTTTCCTTCACCACAACCATGGCTCCAAATGTACTGCTTTGGGTTTTTTTACACAATAGTAAATGGCAGTTATTCACTTATACAGTATAGGACAAAGTAAAATGGTTTTACAGAATGACAGCATTGCAGTGCAGAATACTACTGTTTGAGGGAGAGAAGCAGTTTCCTTCTTCCCCATAGCTTCATTGACCACTGTCAGTTAATTTTGTTCTTTAGAACTTAAAAGCACTCAGACCTGCCCCTTGCTGCCATATGTTCTGAAAATTGGTCACACTACAATGTGATGGAAGTTCCTTTTGTATACACGTTCTCACTTGCCTTATTTGCCACTCCGTTTCCTTTACACAGAAGAACCATTTCATTTTGCTTTTTAATGTCTATTCTGATTCTACCTGACAGATATTATAATAGATCAAAAGGGGGGGAGGAAGATGCATGTTTCATTTGAACGGAACCATGGGTAACATTTAAACTGAATCAATGTTAGGGAACTAGAGGCCATATTCCTTTCTAGCATTGCATTTCCAGACTGCTTAAGCAGTTATTTGGGGGGTGACTGTTTGCGGACCCATAACCGGTGTATTTAAAGTGACAAATAGATGCATGCCTGCTAAGAGCATCCCATTCTCATACTGTCTCTCAACGTAAGTATTTATGTCAACACAGCTAATTACTTCATTTGCTTTCAATTAAGGACTCTGGATCCAAGTCCTACATGAACATGTTGGTGATTTCAATCAGCATCAACTATGTAGGAGGTTGACTTACCTTTAGAGGGGCTGTTTAGTAATACAGAGAAAGTGGGAGGAGGAATAACTGCTGCAATTCTATATTACAACTATAGCTTCAGTAAAAAAACAAAGCCTACTTTTCTGGATGCATAATGACATACTGCTTGGCAATGGCTGAACAAGTTTGTCTAAAGACTTGCATGGGCATTCTCTGGCGACAATGACTCAATTCTTACATAAGAGAAGATCATGGTTTGGGCATTTCAATCTGAGCCTCAAGTATGCATATGCCTTCCTAAATGATTGAATTTCCATCCTTGCTCCCTTGGTTAAACCATTGTTTTCAGGTATATATATATCCTGCAAATGACTGCTTGCAAAAGGCATTATTTGGCGAAATACTGGAACTGAAAACTAGAGTTTGAAGTGGGCTTCCAATTCTGATTTGGAAGCAAAACACAGTTTGCACATTTCAGATTTTGCAACAAACTATTGCTTTTGGCCAAACTGGGAACATGTTTGGACAGGCCCAAGGTTCTGGCAAAAATTTGTCTATTATTTGTCATTAGCTCTGAACTGAGTCACTGTTAGCAAGGCCATTTCACCAGTCGTTAGAGCCTGTCTTCCTTCTAGACCACTTTAACTTCTTCACTCAAGACAAAATTAGAAGCAATTTGGTCATGGTACCAATAATGAGCACAGGCAAAATGTCTCAGTTCCTTCCTTCCTCCAGATCCACCTTTTGTTGTTGCAAGACTATTGAGTGGAGTTATAAGTGCACGTGTTTGCATATCAAATAACATTTTATTTCATTAACAGCTTTCAGGCAACATACTTTACCCGTTTCTTCATCTTTCATTTACAATTCATTTTACCTAGAATAGTGTTTCTCAAGCCTTTTGGTTTGGCCCCTCTGCCTTCTGATCTTCACTGTCTGAACTACCCACCACTAAGCATCAATAATCTGGTCTATAGTTGTGTATAGAAAGGTTCGCACAAGGTTTTACAGTACAAGTGTGACTTGCACGGGGGTTACATTCCAGGGATGGCACATATAAGCAAAAACACATACCCCAAACCACCTGGAAAACTCATTGCAAAAGGAACTTTTAACCTCTCTGCCTTGCATGTAATTTGCTGGATTTCAACTGGCTGACTTTCAACCATGTACAGTTGAAAATGCACAAGTATGCAAGATGCAATCATACTATATTTTGCACACTATACAAGGATCTGTGGGTCAGGAGCACAAATTCAACTAACTCATGGGGTATTACATGAGAAGCACAACAGGACATCTCTGAACCTTCCTAGGTAACGATGCTAGGAAATCATAATTAAAACAAGGCAGTAGCTCTTCCCAAACCACAATGAGATGAGACAGCAAGTGGAGGCAGCTTCTCTATGCCCAACAGGAGACCACTCTCCATACTGGAACAAAGCTTGTCATTCCAGACCTTTAAAAAATAAAAGATATCCCCAAAGCTGGAGAGCACCTAGCAAGGTCAGTAGTACCCTCCATTTATAGAAAGAGAAGGAAAATAGGCATTAGTAAGCCTGACTGGAAATAACAGGTGTTTATGACTTTGCCCTAACAGAACAGAAATTATTCTTGCTTGAGGTGGTTAGGGCACAGTGCATGTGTAAGCCCTCTGCATGCCTCTCGACATCAGACAGCCCTGGAAAAGACATAAGGTCCCAAACTCAGAGGGTTCAAAAGTTACTATAAGATAAATAACACTACAAATTATCTTTTTTAAAGTTACAGATGTAGCACATTACTGCCTGCAAAAGCACTTCTTCTGCCTTTTACTCATGTGGCTGTACAATCTCAGCTCTCTCATTTTGCCATGGAACAGTTGCAAACGATTTGCCCACACACTTATCATTTCCACTATTCCTCCGGTGAAACATCTCGCTAGGTATGTTACAGTCCCATTATTTAAGCCAGCTTTACTTCCTTTCCCAAGCCCTGCCTGCCCTCTTCCTATGCTTATTCCCCAGTGAGCCAGGCATCCCCAATGACGGCTATCTTCTTTAGCGTACAGGGTTAAGCGAGTCATATTACAACATTCCAGCCCTAACCACATGCATTATGTCCCAGAGCCCATAACCCACTGCATCCAGCTCTGGGTCTCACATGATGTGCTATTTCTTTCCCTCTCAAATCTTGCTGCCTATCTTCCTTTACGCTCTTGCCTCTCCTAGCCATAGCTGTCAACGTTTCCCTTTTTTAAAAGGGAAATTCCCTTATTCCGAATAGGATTTCCCTTAAAAAAAGGGAAAAGTTGACAGCTATGCTCCTAGCACCTAAAAAAAAAAGAAGCCACCTCACAGCCCTTCCAAAAATGAAAGTCAACTTCCAGCTCCAACCCCGACCTGAACGAGCATCCATTTTCCTCCCGGCATTGCCTGGCACATGCTTCCGCCCTCTAATTCCGGATGCCGCACAATAACGACCCATTTTCCCACCTTCCCAGCGCCGGGCCCGTCAGGGGACGCCTGGGCAGCGCTTCGTTCCTACAGGGAAACGTGCAGTGTATAAAATGAACGGCTCTGCCCGGGAAAGGCCGCCCTCGTGACCCTGGGAACCTTCCTGCGCGAAGCGTGGCGGCGAGGCAAGGCGAGCGCACTCTGCACCTGCTCAGGGGCGCTTTCCCCCTCAGCTCTTTCTCCCGAAGGGCGCCGAGAGGCGTGGGCTGAGCCCTGGCGCAGGTTAAGCCCCGCGTCTGCTTTCTGGCCCCGCTCCCTCCTTAACTACCATCGGGGCGGGGGGGGAGAGAGAGAGTGCGGTATTTTCTCCCTTTCCCGGTAGCTCCGTCCCGGCTGATCTGCCTCGATCTGACCCCAATCCCTCCCGACCCTCCTCCGGCCCAGCAACAGATTAGCTCAGCCCGCCCCGCCTCACTCACTCACATGGCGGACGGCGTTGGCGGCGGCGGCGGCAGCGGCAGCAGCGCGTGTCCTCTTCCTCCTCTCCGTCTCTCCGAAGGGCTCGGCCAGAAACCAGCGGCGTCGGGGTGGGAAGACCCTCGGGCGAAGGTGAGGAGGCGGCTGTGGCTGTGGCGGCGGCGGCCGGGACTCCTTCTCAGGGCTCAAAGGCTCAGGCCTGCTACCCACAAAGCACTGCGCGCGCGCGCTCTCGCGCTCTCCCTCTCTCTCTCCCCCCCCCCCCTCACCTCCTCCCGCCGCTCTGCCTCCTCGCTCCCTCTCAGGCAACGGCGGCTTCCAAGCGGGCGGTGACGCAGCAAAATACCCGCCCCCTCCCTCTTCCCTCCCTTTCCTTACACTACCCTCTTTCTCTCTCTCTCTCTCTCCCTTCAAAAGCCAGACGCCGGAACAGCGCATGCGCGCCACTCGCCGCCACCTTTGCCGCCGCTTCGCTGTCCTCAACCGCGCGCGCACCCAAGCCGAGCGGCGCCGGATCGCTGGCTGCTGCGCACGCGCCTACGGCCCTTCTCCCCTACGCGCGTGCGCGTCTCTGCTTTTCGCGCATGTTCTCCCTCGCGAGCGTTATTCTCACTCCTACACGACGACGCATGCGCTCTGCCAGTCTTTCGCGCATGTTCTCGTCCTCTCTAGATTCCCCCCCCCGCTGCCAACTGCCCTCACGCGCATGCGCCGAAGGAGGGGGGGAAGGACCCGTCTTAGTTACCTGTGTTCCTTCTCCAGAGTTGGCTCTCTTTGGTCAGGCAGCAGCCTTGCGCTCGCTTTCCTGGGGCTAATAAATGTCTCATGGCGTGATTTCATGGAGGTCTTGCGATATCTCGCCCAAACCCAGAAGCCTCTTGGGGGGGCACGGAGGGGCTCCTTGAATTCTGCCACCTGAGGCGGCTACCTCAGTCTGCCTCATGGATGGGCCGGCCCCACCGATCCTGTGCTTGCAGTGGCTAGCAAATGCCTATGGAAAGGCCACATCGCTCTCTCACTAGCAATACTCAGCCTTGGATATGGAGACAGGACAGCCATCATGATTAGTAACCCTTGATAGCTTGATCCTCTGTGATTTTGTCTGATCCCTCATCACAGGTCTTTAGAAATGAGGCTGAGTAAGGCGGGGGTGGAAATCCAGGCTGTTGAATCTAAAGATGACCTGGATGTATATCTCCAACATAAGCACCACCCAGTCAAGAACCCTCACCAGGTCTGAACAGATTCATGCACTGATTGAGAAGAAATTTCTCGGCATTGTCTTGGCTACCAATGAGTTCCATCAGTGTGTTTTTGGCAATGCTATATCAAAGTCCAAGGAAATCAGCCCTGAGTGCTCACTGGAAGGACAGATCCTGAAGCTGAGGCTCCAAGACTTTGGCCACCTCATGAGAAGACTCCCTGGAAAAGACCCCGATGTTGGGAAAGATGGAGGGCACAAGGAGAAGGGGACGACAGAGGACGAGATGGTTGGACAGTGTTCTCGAAGCTACCAGCATGAGTTTGACCAAACTGCGGGAGGCAGTGGAAGACAGGAGTGCCTGGCGTGCTCTGGTCCAGGGGGTCACGAAGAGTTGGACACGACTAAACAACAGCAACAACAACTTATCAAAGTCCACTGTGATCATAAGCTGTCAGAGACAGTCTTCACCAACCCTTTGGGAAGGTCTGCCGGTCTTCAGTGGATGCATCTGTAGTTGACTAAGTATGATTTCCACATTGTGTATGCTAAGGGCACAGACATGGTTGTTCCCCACACTCATGTAGAACTTAAGATAAGGGTCAGTGGAAAGGCCATTCCATAGGCGAGGTGCCACCATGAAGAAGGCCCTTGTGTGAAGCCACATTGAGTGATTACTGGCTTTGGGCCCGCTGCTAGAACATGTCTGAAGACAGCATCCACACGGCTGGGACTCCATGGTATGTGTGTCCTGATCTCATGGAAGCCTATGTACAAGCAGTTGCACATGCATAGGCCCTGCAAAAAGTCAGTGGACAATCCAGGAATGTTGGCAGCAGCATGACCTACTCCCAAGTAATCATGTGGTTCATGTGCAAAGCAGGTTTAGCTGTGCACATGATTTCAGCCCCAAACAGCAAGGCAAGTTACAAAGGCAACTCCTAGAAGATGAACTCCTATGAACTATAGTTATACTGTTCTGAGAACATGGGTCACATTTTACAGAGGGGGAACACTGCCAGGTAATTGACTAGCCCAGATTTGATCTGTAAATCTATGGCAGAATATTATTAAGAATATATTGCATACATAAAATGTATGCAGGAGGGGTGCTGGCGTGTGCTCACCATCTACAGCCTCCCAATACATTTAAAATAATTGATCAATAAATTAACGGTGTTGGTGGAAACCTGTTTCCTTGCTCAAACTGCTCCTGCCGTCCACCCTCCACTTCAGTTGCAATTCTGTCTTGGTTTCCTCTAATCTGAGGGTTTAGAGAAGCAGGGAGAACTAGTCAATGATAAATATGTAGGGCAGCATTCACCAAATTAGGCAAATGCAGGGAGAGGAGGCATTGTTTGGTCTGGCGAGTTGAAATGTTTGTGCAGACTGAAGGTTCTTAATAGCTGTATGTTGTATTCCACCCATTTATTTGCATTGAACACTGAGGCATTTGCTCACAGGTGGTGGTGGTGGAACCAGCAGCTCCATTTAAAATAACATGTTTAATGCAAATTTATTTCCTTGACTCGGGAAGGATTTATGGTTATGTGATCAGAAATTAGATTTTTAGATATCAGAATTGGTGTATAAATATCAGGTATCAGTGCAAACAAATGCAGAGGTTTATGGACAACTTTAGCAGAGAGGCCTCTGTGGGGGCCTATTTCCTGTATCTTCAGATTTTGCTACTATAGGCGGGGAAGGAGGGCAAAGTAGCTGCTTTGTTGAAATCCAGACGCAGATTGAACTGAGCTCTGAAAATCACTTTTGCCCTGGTTAAATTAAAACAATAGAAAGGTACAAACCCACTGGTTTTTAAAATATATATTTTTATTAAAGAGTTTGTTGTTTACAAAAATACATGTATTGTCTCTTTTTTCAAGTTGTGTTTTCTACAGATCAGTTTCATTTGTTGTGAGACATAGAAATACTTTATTGTCACTTGTACAACTTGTATACAGTGAGATTACACGAGCACCCCCCCAGCTCTCTTAGTCTTAATTCCCCTCGTTTATTGACACCCACCCACCAAACCCGAAAGTCAGTTGCCCTGTTGTTATCTTTTCATTCAGCAGCCTAACAGCCCACGGATAGAAGCTGTTCTTTACCCTGTTGGTGCGACTAATCATGCTTCTATATCTTCTACCTGAGGGCAGGAGATCAAGAAAGTGCCGGCCAGGGTGTGAATCATCCCTGAGAATTGTCCTCACTCTCCTGAGGCAACGTTCTTCCACTATTTCATCCAGCGGATTCACGGGACAGCCCATAATATCTTGTGCTGTATTCACCACCCTCTGTAGGCACTTCCTATCAGTTGATGTCAAACCAGCGTACCACACTGTGATGCCGTATGAAAGGACACTTTCTATTGTGGACCGGTAGAAAGAGATCATCATATGTTGATTGACATCGTTCTTTCACAATACTCTGAGGAGATGGAGTCTCTGTTGGGCTTTCTTAACCACCTGGGTTGTATTGATTTTCTAAGTAAGGTCTTCACTGAGATAAACTCCTAGGAATTTAAAGGAAGAGACTCTCTCCACACAGCCCTCCCCGATGTACAGTGGGGCTAGTTCTCCTCTCTTCCTCCAAAAGTCCAACACCATCTCCTTTGTCTTGCTGATATTAAGGTGCAAGTTGTTTCCTAGGCACCATGTAGATATTTTTTTGTTGCATTCAGTATTAAGTTAGGAAGAAAAGAGAGGGGAAGAGGAGGAGGGGGTGGGTTGGGTGTTTATGCTTCTATAGTGGAACCTCAGTTTTTGAATGTAATCCGTTCCAGAAGTCCGTTTGACTTCCGAAACTTTCGAAAACCGAGGATCAGAGGGTTCCAGACAGACAGGCTGCAAAGTCAACGGGGGAAAATGAAAAATGCGCCTCGGAAGCCATTCGACTTCCGAGGTACGTTCGAAAACAGAAGCATTCACTTCCGGGTTTTCAACATTCGGCTTCTGCAACATTTGGCAGCCAAGACATTTGAAAACCAAGGTTTGACTGTACTTAGTGTATGTGTCAGGTTTTGTATCAGTGTCACTTGTCTGGGTTCCTTTACTATTTGCTTGTTGTATTTCCTTGGTGGTGAGAGAGGTTGGGGGTGGCCTAGAGTGTGGTTGCTTGTCTTTGGTTGGTTGTAGTGAGATTAGTTTTTGTGTGAGAGTGGGGTGTGGCTACATATTTTTGGATCAGGCTAGCCAGATTGATTCGTATGCTGTTGGCAAATTCTTCTTGTTGTCTTCTTGGGCAAAGTATGTGTTGAAGGGGAACCATACCTATTGTTTGCGATAGGAAGTGGTCAGTAAGACGGCGTTAAGTGCCTTTGTGACGCCTGTGTTGGGTATAAGGTTTATAAGCAATGTTGTCAGTGTTATTAACAACATTATTGGTTTGTTGGGGTGGGGATATGGGTATTGGCATGCTCTGGCACCACCATTGTGCTGGGACACTTTTTGGCTAAAGAATAGGGTGCAAATGCCCTAACATATTATCAGAAGTGTGTTGCAATAATAATAATAATAATAATAATAATAATAATAATAATAATAATAATAATAATAATATATTATTTATACCCCGCCCATCTGGCTGGGTTTCCCCCACCACTCTGGGCCGCTCCCAACAAAATATTAAAATACAATAGTCTGTCAAACATTAAAAGCTTCCCTAAACAGGGCTGCCTTAGATGTCTTCTAAAAGTCTGGTAGTTGTTTTTCTCTTTGACATCTGGTGGGAGGGTGTTCCACAGGGCGGATGCCACTACCGAGAAAGCCCTCTGCCTGGTTCCCTGTAACTTGGCTTCTCGCAGCGAGGGAACCGCCAGAAGGCCCTCGGAGCTGGACCTCCGTGTCCGGGCAGAACGATGGGGGTGGAGACGCTCCTTCAGGAAAACTGGACCGAGGCCACCTGTGTTAGTACTGTACTGCAATACTCCTGTCTGAAACTTTGGCCAAAACTTTTGTACGTGTTCCAACTGGCTACCTCCTACTTAGACTACAGTAGCCTCTTCCTCCTCAATTCCCCCCTTCTGTGTACAGTGGTACCTCCGGTTACGTACTTAATTTGTTCCGGAGATCCATTCTTAACCTGAAACTGTTCTTAACCTGAAGCACCACTTTAGCTAATGGGGCCTCCTGCTGCTGCCACACCACCGGAGCACGATTTCTGTTTTCATCCTGAAGCAAAGTTCTTAACCTGAAGCACTATTTCTGGGTTAGCGAAGTCTGTAACCTGAAGCGTATGTAACCTGAGGTACCACTGTATTCCTTTATTGGGAGCACTTCTGTTAATTTGGTCTCTTTTCAACACTCTAATCATGCTACCAACCACAGAAGTTAGAGGGATATATCTGATTAACAGTGCAAACTTAACCATGCCTACTCAGAAGCAAGTCATACTCAATCCAGTGGGGATTCTCCCAGGTAATGGGGTTAGGATTTCAGCCCCAAGCCTTCTAGTAGTTAGGGCAGGCCTAGCCCACCCATGAGGCAAAGTGAGGCAAGTGCGTCAGGTGGCAGACTCCAAGGCGCAGCAGATCCACCCACCAAGGAGTGCATTGCCAGCTGCCACTGCCGTGGTGGCAGTAACAGCTATGGTATGCTCCTTGGAGGCCACATCTGCTGTCCCCTCAGCAACCCCCCTATGCCGCTTCTACAATGGTCTCTTGGTGATTAGGAGGTGCTTCTGGACTCCTCCCACCCTTGTTCCTGATGCAGAACTTTACTCACTTCTTCTCTGGTGGGGAGCACCATTTTGTGGTTTGTCTCACATGGCAAAATGTCTTGGGCCAATCTTGGGTCAGAGGCACAGGGTCCTCCATGGTCCCTCACCTTGACCACTAGACTAAATAACGTAAAATATAAGTTACAGATAGGTAGCCGTGTTGGTCTGCCATAGTCAATATAAAAAAATTCCTTCCAGTAGCACCTTAAAGACCAACTAAGTTAGTTCTTGGTATGAGCTTTCGTGTGCATGCACACTTCTTCAGATACACTGAAACAGAAGTTGCCAGACCCTTCTATATAGTGAGAAGGTGCTTAACGACTGTAATAGGTCTTACAGGAAAAGGCAAGGGGTGAGAAGGTGAGAAATGGCTTAGTCATGTATAATGAGATAAGAATCCAATGTCTTTGTTCAAACCAGGTCTCTCCATGGTTTTAAGTTTGGTAATGAGTTGCAATTCAGCAGCTTCTCTTTCCAGTCTATTTCTGAAATTCCTTTGTAGTAAAACAGCTACTTTGAGATCTTGTATAGAATGTCCTGGGAGATTGAAGTGTTCTCCTACTGGTTTCTCTGTTTTGTGATTCTTGATGTCAGATTTATGTCCATTTATTCTTTGGCATAAGGTTTGGCCTGTTTGTCCAATATAGAGAGCTGAAGGACACTGTTGGCATTTGATGGCATACACAATGTTAGACGATGAGCAATTAAATAGTCCCGAGATGGTATGTGTGATGTTGTTGGGGCCAGTAATGGTGTTGTCCGGGTGTATGTGGCAGCAAAGTTGGCATCTGGGTTTATTGCAGGCTCTGGTGCCAGTGTCCGTGTTAAGTCTGGTTGTAGTATTATTGTGGGTTAGGAGTTGTTTAAGATTGGGTGGCTGTCTGTAGGCAATGAAAGGTCTTCCTCCCAGAGCTTAAGAGTCGTCAATAGGCTCATCTCAGCTATCTGCCAATCTCCCATTCCCACCACCCTTCTGAATAATACCCCTCCCCACCTTCTCACTATATAGAAGGGTCTGGCAACTTCTGTTTCAGTGTATCTGAAGAAGTGTGCATGCACACGAAAGCTCATACCAAGAACTAACTTAGTTGGTCTTTAAGGTGCTACTGGAAGGAATTTTTTTATGTAAAATATAAGGAATAAGTGGGAACCTACAAGGAACTGTATGTTATGTTTTTGCTCCCCTCCCTTTCTTTCCCTCACAACAGACATTTCACTGAAGGAAGGGACTGAACTCAGATAAAACTTCCTGAGAGCTCAACCCCCACCCACCCACAGTTACTGCAGATGCAAAGAAAGGGCTCCCTGACTATCAGCTCAATCTGGGAGGATGCTAAACATCGTGGGTCTAAGGGAGAGACTTGCCAAATCCAGAGCATGTTTAAGACGTACTGCAGGACTGTGGCTGCCAGAGGCTTGAAAGAACACAGAAAGACAACGACATCTGGGTTGTAATGCAGTTTTGGTTTTAATGCCTTAAAGTGATATTTTCTTCTCTTTCCTCGGCAGATATCAAACTAAAGCAAGTTGTGAGAAACCTGCTCCCTGCTGGGGATTCATCCAACACGGGCACAGTAAGACAGATGCACTCTTTGACAGTGGTTTGATGAAGGTGCTGTGCACATTTAAACCGTTGGTCCATCTAGCCTTACTGGAAGCTAGTCCAGTCCCATCCTCAATGCAGGAAATCCAGAGTTCAAGCATCTCCCAACAGATGGCTGCCCACCTGCAGTGAGGGAGAGGGCACCCAAAATCCTCTTAGCAGGAAAAGGCATGGGATTGAACCTGAGACTTCCTGCATGCAAATTATGGTGCTGGAGGAGACTCTTGAGAGTCCCATGGACTGCAAGAAGATCAAACCTCTCCATTCTGAAGGAAATCAGCCCTGAGTGCTCACTGGAAGGACAGATCGTGAAGCTGAGGCTCCAATACTTTGGCCACCTCATGAGAAGAGAAGACTCCCTGGAAAAGACCCTGATGTTGGGAAAGATGGAGGACACAAGGAGAAGGGGACGACAGAAGGACGAGAAGGCAGTGGAAGACAGGAGTGCCTGGCGTGCTCTGGTCCATGGGGTCACGAAGAGTCGGACACGACTAAACGACTAAACAACAAACCATTGAGCTACAGCCTCTCCTCACTGGGTAGATTGGTTTTGAGTGGGAGTGGGGAAGCTGTGACCCTCCAGATGTTGTTGGACTAAAACTCCAGTCATCATCCTTACCATTGGGCCATGCTGTCTGGGGCTAATGGGAGTCCAAGAATATCAGGAGGACAAGACACTCCTCCATTCCTAGTTTAAATTAAGATACAGTGGTACCTCAGGTTACATACTCTTCAGGTTACAGACTCTGCTAACCCAGAAATAGTACCTCAGGTTAAGAACTTTGCTTCAGGATGAGAACAGAAATCACACGGTGGTGGCGCAGCAGCAGCAGGAGGCCCCATTAGCTAAAGTGGTACCTCAGGTTAAGAACAGTTTCAGGTTAAGAACGGACCTCCAGAATAAATTAAGTTCTTAACCCGAGGTACCACTGTAATAATGATTTAAATCGCCAAGGAAAATGGCCACTTTAAACCATGAATTTGAACCTTGTTTCCCATTGCAGATTTGCACTTAGGTTTGTTAGACAGCACCCCTCGTTCTAAGATCTCCTTTTGAGACTAGGAGGAATTTCAGAAACAGCTTGTGATATTTAGCAAGGGGGTTCACAGGGCTTGTATGTGCCCATGCGTTTGCCATTCAAAGGGGAAAAGTCAATTCTGCTAGGCCTGCTGAAAGCCCTTGACCGTCTGCCTACTATATCTCTGAGTCCCAGCCCACGAACCTTGACCTTACCTTCTCCCAGCTGGTGTGTGCGCATACTATAGGGTCACACCCACACCATATGTTTAAAGCACATGGCTTCCTTCAAAGAATCCTGGGAAGCATCAGTTGTTAAGGATGTTGGGAATTTCAGCTCTGTGAGGGGTAAACTACAGATCCCAGAATTGTTTTGGGAAAGCCGTGTGCTTGTTCGTAAGAAGCACCATGCCAAAATAACTGTTTTCGCAGCATAATGCACATTTGCACAGTTCCTTTGGCATGGTGCTTCTTACGAGTAAGCTGCCATAAGAGGAGCTTTGCAGCAATCAGTTTAGTTCCATTTTAAATGGGCTTAAAGCTAGAATAGATTACGGATTGCAGTTCACAGCCATGGGAAGGGTTGCTAAAGCAGGTGAAGGGTTATGAGAAGATCCTTCTAGCAGACCATGTGAGCTTCTGTCAGTGGAAACCCTAAGAAACCAAATAACTTATCAAAAAAGCTCCGCATTCAGGTTTGCATTGAAAATTTGTTTGTTTTCTTTCTTTGCTCTTACACTAACGTGATCAGTCACTGTATATATATTTTTAATTCTGCATTATTTTTCTTCAATAAAATAATTACGAACCAAAACAAGAAAAGGGAAACCATGCTTTTCAGAAAAAGAGCTACTACTACTGTTTTGGTTTAAAGTTTTTTGAGCCCAGGAACGCCTACCTCTTGCATCCTTGACATTTTGCAGAGAGCATTTGAACATAACACCCGGTGCATATCATTGCCACAATGAAACTGCCACAGAGATAGGGCATGTGCTGCTTGTGGGGGGCGACTTTAAGCAATATCAGACCAGGGCCGATGGGGCATTGCTCATGGAAGGGAAAGCTCTAGCCCAAGCCACTAGCCCTGTACCCATAAATATTAGGGGAGGGAGCCAAGGAGGAACACTGCCTCCCATCAACTATGCAATAGCTCTTTGCTCCTTAATTTAGGAGAAAAAGGACTGTGGAGAGGAGAGGGGAGGAAGAAAGCCCAAGAACTATGTGGTGGTTAGATTGGGATTTTTCTCCTCCCTCCCTTCTTCCTGTGTGTTGGGTGATGGACCAGAGCCAGCCCACTAAATGTTTAGGGGATGTAGTTCTCCCAGAGGGCTATAGCTGCAGCAGCCTTTGTAAAAACATCTGTGAGCAGCTGGACATACTCAGAATAATTCAACATAGTGCTAAGCAGATTGCCTGAGGGAATGATCCACCCTCTCCCCACCTACCTCCTGCATGCTGTTATGGGATTTCTCCTGACCCTCTCAGCCAGGAGTCAGCAAACTTTTTCAGCAGGGGGCCGGTCCACTGTCCCTCAGACCTTGGGGGGGGGCGGACTATATTTTTTTGGGGGAAATGAATGAATTCCTATGCCCCACAAATAACCCAGAGATGCATTTTAAATAAAAGGACAACTCATGTAAAAATGCGCTGATTCCAGGACCGTTGGCGGGCCAGATTTAGAAGGCGATTGGGCTGGATCCGGCCCCCGGGCCTTAGTTTGCCTACTATGTGAGTCTCAGCCAATGCGGGTGGATGAGGGGAGGAGAGACAGGGAAAGCCCTGTTGCACTAGCACAGGGGCGGACTTTGCTAATATGGTGCCCTGAGTGAGGACAGCATTTGGCACCCTCCCCATAATATTTCTTATTTTCCACGGCCTCGGTCCAGTATACCTGAAGGAGCATCTTCACCCCCATTGTTTTGCCTGGACACTATGGCCCAGTGCCGAGGGCCTTACTGCGAGAAGCCAAGTTACAGGGAACCAGGCAGAGGGCCTTCTCGGTAGTGGCACCCGCCCTGTGAAACGCCCTCCCACCAGATGTCAAAGAGAAAAGCAACTACCAGACTTTTAGAAGACATCTGAAGGCAGCCCTGTTTAGGGAACCGTTTAATGTTTAACAGACTATTGTATTTTAATATTTTGTTGGAAGCCTCCCAGAGTGGCTAGGGAAACCCTGCCAGATGGGTGGGGTATAAATAATAAATTATTATTATTATTAATTCGTTTTGGTACCGTTGCTTTTGTATGGATCTTCTCAGCAGGTACCCATATAAATATAGGTTTTATTATTATTATTATTATTATTTTGTGCCCTTGTGGCTCAGCGTCCTGTGCAGGACCTCTGGCACTGCATGAACATTATAGTGTGAATTTATCCTAATATGCTTAATTTCACAAAACAATTCCCCATATATCACTGTATGTTTCCCACGTACCCATATATACATTGCCTGGCCTAGTATATGTATTTTTGTACACATTACTTGGCACAAGAACAGCATTACAAAATTCAGAAAAATAAGAATTTTAAGCCATGGATATACCTCAGTTCATATACCCCCCCCCCCAGCCCTGCTGATTTTATTTAATTTTTTTTTTTTAATTGGGTAGATTCACTTTTAAATAATGGGTATGACTTGATCCCATTAGTTTCTAGGGATTTGTGGTTCAATCTCTGACCTACTCTACTTCTCCATTTCTACAAAGACTTTCAACTGTCTTGTCTACAGGGACAAATACTCCTGGCATCTTTACAGTGCCAGCATGTGGCTAACCTGTGGCTCTCCTGTCAGTGGACTACAACTCCCAACAATCCCAAACCTTGGCTATTCTGTCTAGATTGATGGGAGCCTAATGAAATCTGGAGGGTGGCAGGTAAGCTATTCCTGGTTTGAAAAACTGAAGTACTGTATTGTTAATGGAGGAAACTACAGTGTCTTGTTTGAAGTTCAGACCATGAAAGTGGAATATATAATTCTGGTAGCAGGCAACTGTGATGATTTGCCCTTTCTTTAGGAACTGGGGCTTTTAATGCAATTTTTCCTCTCTAGTATGGAGCATTTCTAAGGATCCCGTTATTAATAAAATCAATGAAGCATCTTCTGGCACCTTAACAGACATGTGTTGAACCAAGGCGAACCATTCCAGAAGCTTTGCTAACGCCATCTTGGTAGTCAAGATAACCCCACAATTAATTGGTAGTGGTTGTAGCAATGAGCTCATGTATGTTTATATTCACTTGCGCTTGATATAAGGTAATTGGCATGCTTTAATGCCATCCTTATTTGTGGGCTTGGGGTGCTGGGCTCTGAGCTCAGAAAGCTCTTTAAGGCTTGGGTATTTGCCACCTATGCCCTCATCTGGTCAGGTGAAATGACATAGACTGCTTTGTGTATAAAGAATGTCCACATAATTGCAAGCCATCTCCTTGCCGTGGTTCCTGTCCCGCGTCTGCAAAGACTAGAAGACCTGACAGGCTGGTTTGCTGCAAGTCCACATATTTTTTAACAAAACACTAGAACTGATCACGCTGTCATATTTGGCTTCCTTCTTTGCTTTTCTGCACCCAACCACTCCCACAAGCCCTCCTTTGAGCCAGCAGTTTGGAACAACTTAACCAATTTGTTATGGCATACACTTTTGTGGGTGACCACAATAACTTTGTCTTTAAAGTGCCACAAGACTGTTGATTTTGCTGCAGCACCCTAATACGATTACTTCTCTGGACATTATTAACAAAGCTCGGGACTTCCTTTTAAAATGAAACCAATAATCAATTGATGATAATTTCCAACAGGAAGATGATGCAGCAGTTTGTTGTAGTTTCCTTTCAGCCAGTGCAGAAACTGGTATCCAACAGATGCTTCTCTCTTCTCCCATTCTCAGCAATTGATAGATAAGAAAGTGATCATTTTGCCATTCAGCTTTCCATTCAGTGTAACTCAGATAGAGGGGTGTTCCCAGCACAGTAAAATTAGTTTATGTAATTCATGAATCACAAGTTTGATAGGTGGAAGAATTTCCATGTTAGAGTAGTTCAGTTGCTTAGGCACCTCATTTACGTGGGTCTTGTGTTGTGTCCCTGTTTGGTTGCGGTTTTGTTTTCATTTTTCCTTTTACTAATTGTTTTGTAAAAGAACGCAAATAAAAATTATTAAAATATATGATGATGTACTAAGTCAGATCTTGACAGAGCCAGAGGAATGTCCTGCTAAAATGTTTAATCTGAAGTCAATACTGTGAATGGTAGGCTCATTTTTTTGCAGAACGCTTCATGCTTACCAACATTACAGAGTAACAGATGGAAGTGCAACAAAAGGATATGATGTATCCTGGACCTAGGAGAAATTATGTTCAAAATTTCAACCAGCTGGCTAGACCCTCCTGAGAATACTCCATTCCATTTTCTCACCCTGCACCCCATTTTCCATTTCCAACTGATAGTGTAGATTCCATGGCTATTGTACAAGGATGATCTTCAGTGGTTTTCTTAAAGTAAGCTTTGCATATCCGCAGAAGTATCTAATGATACTTCTACAAACCTCTCAGAGTTCCCTGATCATTCCGATACCATCCTGTTTCTCAGGTGCCCTGTTTTGACTATAATTCTGTCAGCACTTACAACTTAGATTTTTAATTAGAGGGAACAATTCCAGTCTGGGTGGCAATCTTGTATTATGGCTCCCAGCTTTAAGAATTAAGCCCAATCAATCATCCAGAAGCCCCTCCTCCCCTCAATTCTGTTACTTTATTATGTCTAGCATTTGTTTTGTGCTGAATCTCTCTCCCTTGTATGATTTGGTTTTACTGTACTGTGTTGGCTCCTGTTCAAACATTTTATTGACTTTTCTGCTCTCGGCTTTCATTGTAGTGATTGTCTGGTTATGAGCATTTAAGTCTAAGCTGCCTTGGGGGAGTCTCTCTCTGTAGGCACACACAGTTAAGAGACCTCGCCTGAGGACCATAGCATAATGGCAGAACAAGGGTTCTGAACATCCCATTTGATCTTAAGAGACTGTTCAGAGTAGCCAAACACTAACTTTGGTAAGGGGCTGCTGCTTTTGATTTAAAATCTTTACTGGCTTTAGGACCAGAAGTCTTTTTGATAAACCTGCCACCACCTTCGGGGATGTCCAAGTGGTGTCTGTTAGCCCATTTCGTTTATACATAAATAGTACTGGGTTGGTTCCAAAGGTACTCTTTCACATTCTTTTGCTCACAGAAGGGCCATTTCTCCCACTTGTGCAACCTCTTGAGACAGTATAAACATTGTGAAATCTTGCACAAGGGTCTGTGGAACAGCACTTGCAGCCATTTTTCTTCAGCTCATGGTTCTCTGGCTCTAACCCAGTGTGACGGACCTCCAAGATCCTCAGCATTTTGCTTGATGACAAGCTTTAAGGGACAACATGGTCCTAACCTCTACTACCACAGTGACAGGGACGAAGTGCCTTCTTAAGAAATGTAAGAGAGTATCATAAAAAGAAATGCGGTCTGCTGATTTATAGTAAAATCAAGGTGCACAAATGGGGAAAATACTGTCAATCCTGAACAGTTGAAGGACTTAAGCATTTCCAACTATCAAGCCCATTTTAAATTTTGCTTCATCTAGATTGTTCAGTTTAGTCCCACCTCCTATGTCATATACCAGGGTGTAAGCCTCACTGACTTCAGTGTAACTTACTTCTGAGTAGAAATGCCGAGAACTGCAGTTAATTTCTGTGTAAGGTCACACCTAGTCTTTGGGACAGAGATGCACGGTTGGATGGAAGTTGCTGAACTGGGGACTGTCCAGAATGGATTAGAGATTACCTTTATAGTTCTTATACTGTATTGCTGTATTGTAATAATGGAGGAGGGTGTATTATAATTTTGTCTAGAATCCACACATGAATTGAAGATTCAAAGGTTCAGTATTTTTGAAAAATGATTTCAGAATGGCTGTGTCTCACATTCAGGATAATAAATTATCTCAGCTTTATCTTTCTATTAAATCACATTATAGGCCACTATTTCTTTGTTTATGTTCTCAGGAATTATCTATATGCAATTTCAGACAGTCTTCAGCGTATTTAGAGGGAAGTAGTAATTAACTTTCTTTAAGTTGTCACTTTAATATTTGTCATAGGAGAAGTGCAGAACATTGCACATAGCATTAAACATACACCAACCAACGTGAGTTTGACCAAACTGCGGGAGGCAGTGGAAGGCAGGAGTGCCTGGCGTGCTCTGGTCCAGGGGGTCACGAAGAGTCGGACACGACTAAACGACTAAACAAACTCAAGTGCTGAGTCATTACAGCTGTGGAGCCAACATGGGACTAAAAAGCAAGGGGGTGGGATATCAACTTGCTTGGCAGAATCTCCCAAGGCCTGAAATAGGATTTATTTATTTATTTTTGGGGAGGGGGATCCTAAAGAGTGTACTCCACCTCCACGCCTATTGAGAGGGGGGGGCAACAGAAAACTGGGAACAGAATAGATATCCTTCAGAGACACAGGTAGCTTTGATAAATTTTCAGTGGTGAGAGAAACAGCATCAGTATAGTGGCCCAGCTCCTTGCCTGTCTAGCTGAACTAGCATTATGCATATAGCTCCAATAGCAAAATAAAATGAAATGTGCAATTGTCTCAATGGCAACAGGTTCCTGAAGGAGAAACTATTTTGGGGTAGGAGACCAAGCAATTTTGAATTAATTTATTGGCGACAAGTTGTGTCCTTCACATAGACGGCGACTCTCCCACGCACGGAGAAATCATGCCTGTTACCTTGCCTCTCTCAGGCACACATTTACATGGATGGATTTTAATCATATTTTTTTAATCAGAAGAAGCCTTGAGAGATTGGAATCCTGAGAAGAAAAGCTGGGGGCATGAGCTTTACCCTTTCCTCTCCCAAATGTTTTCCCTCTAGGGCAGGGCAGCCCAACTTTTCGTTCCAAGTGGGTCACAAGTGTACTTCGACATGGAACCTGTGGGCCACACATTGCCTTGTTGCACAGGGGAGAGCAAGCCCAAAATGTGATGCCCTCCCTGCCCTCCCAAAGTAATATGCCAGTTTTGGGAAGGAGGCAAGCAGCTCTGGCTGAGTGCTAGAGCCCTCTCCCACCTTCTTCCCAAAGCTGGGAAAGCACTAACCACGCTTTGGGAAGGAGGCAGGACCACCACTCCAGGACCCTGACAGAGCCCTCATGTCTTTGGGACAAATACTGGACCCTGTTCTAGGGAATATTTCCTAAAACTTCAATTTCCACCAGTTAATTCTGCACAAATAGAAAAGAAGGGGAAAAACCAGGCAGTGTTTACACAGTAGTGCTAGGCACCAACCTTCCTAACAAAAACAAGTATTTTGAACATGCAGTTATTGTACTGTTTGTAACGCAATGGTTCTGTTTGCCTGTGAACTTTGGATGTACATTAATAAGCAGTGATAAGTGATGGCAGGATCCCAAATATGAGGTAGCATTTGCTAAGGGGATTACACCAACCAAAACCTCTCACAGTGGCAGAAGTCGTTCTCTGGGATCAATGAAACAGAACAGACTGTTCTTTGCAGTGTTACTCAATTTCCCCCAGCACGAGTGCCTGAATAAACTGTTTAAAACAGGCAATTTCTAAACTACAAACACTAGAGCTAAGAATAAGCGTCAACTCTTCAGAGCCAGGAAACTGAACAACACATACTGTATCTCTAAAGGAGCATTAATATCAATCTCTAGTTTTCTGATATCCCAGCGGTTCAGGGAACTTGAATTAGTAGAATCTTTTCAGTAAATAGGCAAAAGTAATGGGAGCATGCTGGCACCAGGATCACAAACCACAACTAACTGTTTCAGTTTGAGTAATTGAATGTGTTGTTGACAACTAAGAAAAAGATGTGTGAAACCTTTGAAACCACAACTTTTATTAATTGATAGAAATAGTACAAATTTAATTCAGCTGCAATTTACTCTCCTCTGAAACAACCAAAAAGTTCCCCTTCCTGGGTGGCTACATCGTCAACTCCTGGGGGGAAAAACAGAAAAAAAAGAGAATTAGAAACTCTGTTTTCCCATAGGTGATGGGATGTGGAAGTGCTGGGTATTTTACCAGTGGGAAACTGGCCGACTGTTCATCTATCCTGCACAGCCAGATGACCTTGGGGGGGCTATTGTTATGGCTGCCTGAGAATTAAGATGGAGAGGATGCAGAACACAGCAGGCGTAACTCTAGCAGCAAGATAAAGTAATCAGATGAGGACAGGCAAATAAGTGCCTGGTTCCCAAGTAGTTGCCTAGGATATAACATTGAGAACTGATGCATTTATGTTCCCAAAGGACAGACAAATCTGCACTAGATGTTTCAAGTGGTTTCCACTGAGAAGATTTGTCCTGCCTCCTGGAACCTTGGGAACTGCACTTCTGTGACGAAGCCAACTGACACCAACCAGACACTTCTCAGAAATTTTGCAAAGCTAAACCATGGCAGTTAAATCTGTTTGTATGGTATACCTGATACATTTGATCTTATGCATTAGAGCAGTTTTGTGTACAGTACCCACTGACCCACACACGCCTATAAGCAGTTGCTGATGTTCCATTGTTCAACATACATATACCCTGCTCAAGATCACAATAAAAAAATATCATTGGAAAAACGGTTTCATAGTAAATGTCATCTGTAAATCCAGTTGTCCAAGGCACACTGTTGCAAACGAATCTTAGTAAATACTAAGCTATGTTTAGATAAACTTGAAAACATAGGTGTTAAAATGCATTGTGTTGCATTTGACTTTTCCAGGCATCCTTTCAATGCTGAGGCACCGTATTTTTCGCCCTATAGGATGCACTTTTCCCCCTCCAAAAATGAAGCGTGCAGCTTCGGCATTGCTCTGGCACCCGTTCTGGGGGCTGGGGGAAATATTTTTTTCCCTTTATCCCCCCCCCCCCGCCAAATCTAGGTGCGTCCTA
Source organism: Podarcis liolepis (assembly GCF_965112155.1). NCBI lineage: Eukaryota > Metazoa > Chordata > Lepidosauria > Squamata > Lacertidae > Podarcis > Podarcis liolepis. The sequence goes on from NC_139555.1 coordinate 5,944,374, forward strand.
TAGGGCGAAAAATACTGTAGTTAAATGTTATAGTCACCGATGAAAAGCAGCTGCAGTGGGGCAAGAGATAGAAAACAATGCATTTCCAAGAAATGGATTAATCTGGTGGTGAAGTGATGACATAAAATGGCCATGAACTTTTTGCCATCCGTTCTCCAGGCTCTGGGTCCATGGGCCCTATGATAAATGTCACTCAAGCAGGAACTTACCATAATAGCGTTTACAATATCGTTACTGTTGTTCTTCAGGGCGCGAACGGCTTTTGCCCGGGAAACATTCGCTTGGGACATCACTAATTCGATGTCTTTCACCTCGACACCAGTCTCGTCAACCTGGATGGGGAAAGATAATGTCTCAGGACAGTTGTTCAAGTAGGAGAGAAATGGCATGGATCTTTAAAAGTTAAGGATCCATTCAACCTAAGGTTTACACAAAAGCCACAAGATAAAGCAGGCACAGTGAACCCCAAATTATTGTTAAAAGAGTCCCTGGTAAACTTGAAAAACTCACCTGCGCTTTCAAATAGAACGGAAGAATAGATTGAAACAGATAGAACTCTTAGAACTCTAACCCCACAGCTTGATTTGGGCTCTGTGTCTGCCCACACCAAAGAGCCAATAAAATGCAAGCCTGGAATGGTAATGAATTTCTTTTGACAACTGCCCCTGCCTGTTAGGCAGCTAAATGTATGCCAGTTCATTCCACAAGAGGACGTTTTCTAAGTCCAGTGCAAGTACAATCATAGTCACTGGTATTCTGTGTAAGACATCCATGATCATTAATAGAATGTTTGTATCAAAAATGCATCCTCAGTGCCCATGTCACTCCTGCTACCTGCCAATATCTGTGAGAAGAGAGCAGCTGGCTCTATTATTTCTATAAGGTAAAGGTAAAGGTACCCCTGCCCGTACGGGCCAGTCTTGACACTCTAGGGTTGTGCGCTCATCTCACTCTAGAGGCCGGGAGCCAGCGCTGTCTGCAGACACTTCCGGGTCACGTGGCCAGCGTGACGAAGCTGCTCTGGCGAACCGGCACCAGAGCAGCACACAGAAATGCCGTTTACCTTCCCGCTATAAAGCGGTACCTATTTATCTGCTTGCACTTAAGGGTGCTTTTGAACTGCTAGGTGGGCAGGAGCTGGGACCGAAGGACGGGAGCTCACCCAGCCGCGGGGATTCGAACCGTCGACCATGCGATCGGCAAGTCCTAGGCACTGAGGTTTTACCCACAGCGCCACCCGGGTCCCATTATTTCTATAAGTGACACCAATTACAATAGTTTGGGGGCAGGAGAACCTAAGCAGATTGCTCATTGGGAATATGATCAGGTTCCCCTCCCCAAATTCAAACAGGAAGCTGGGATGATGGTAAACAAGAGACTGGGTGCATAACAACTCTCCATGACCGAAGCAGGTAAGAAAAAGCTGGGTGTGTGCACTGGTTTCACACTAGCCTGGTTTGAATATAATGCTGAATTATGGTTTATTAATCCATGTCTTAGCATAATGAGCAACAGTTTATCAATACATGGCTTAGCATAATGTGAGAACTCTGTCCACTATAAGCAAACCATAATCTGAAGCCACAGTATATTGTTGGGTTATGGCATTATGCGGGAACTTACAATTATGCCTTAACCATGGATGGTCTGGCCACTCCATCCCAAACAAAGGCACAAATCAAGAAGAGCTGGAAAACAAACCAACCTTTGGAGAAACAAATCATGGCTTGGAGATATGTGTGTTGAAGGCCACTGAGGCACTTGTAGGGATTTTAAAAGGAGGAGAAAACTTCAATGAAATATGCAATCTGTTTGGTATGCACCTGCGGATACGAAGGAAGCTGAAAGCTCACAAGACGAAGGCAGGGTGTTGGTTGGTTAGTGCAGGCTGCCCTATAGGGCCACTAAGAATAATGAGACCACATGGAGCACTGAGCTGTACCCTTCATACCCACCTGAAGAACCATACTCTCCCCACATCAGAAATCAAGAAACTCCTGATGAGCAGGAGAAGCTCTTCCTGTCTCATTCACCAAGGCAGACATTAAAAAGACCAACAGCTCTGAGTTGGCCATGAGTGCCAGTTTCAAGGCTGAAATTACTTATACAGAAAGTACGTGGCATACCTCTTCCTCTTCACTCTCCTCTTGTACAGTGGGAGTCTGTGTGTTTTCCTGAATGTTTGAAACGGCTTCTCCTTGCACTTTGAATTTCTCTGCAGCAGCCAGCTGTGCTTGCTGTGAGAGATCTTCAATCTGTTAGAGATGGGTGAGAAAGAGAGGTCAGTGAGGCTGTTGCAACTGAAGTAAGTAAGCAAGCAAGCCACACAGAACAGAATGGAGGACTCTACAAGCACTACTGACAAGAACGACCAGCATTTCCAGATATAGACCCCCCCGCTTCCCACTCCAATTTTAGAACTCTTCTCCCATTCCAGTGGCAGAGAAACTACATAGTGCAACTGTCCTGTTCTTCAAATTGCAAGGCCCCAAAGTCTAACTAGACATTCCTGAGCTTAGCTCACCTTTGCTTCACCGAATACTATATAGGTATCTGATGCAGGACTTTTGTAGACATCGGGCTTGGTGATGACAAACAGGATGTTCTTGGATTTCCGGATTGTAACCCTGGTTACACCTGTGACTTGACGAAGGCCAAGCTTAGACATTGCCTTAAAAGCAAAGGAGAAATAATGTTTTGGGTGGGTGGGTGAAGCAGCCACCGAGTATGAGAGCTAAACTAGTCATGGCAAGAACCTGGCTCTTTGGTTTATAGAAAGTATTTCTAACAGTGCTAAAGCTACTCCAGTAGTGCAGCGGGCATTTTTTCCTCATTTGATTAACAAAACAAAAAACCTTTCCCCAAAAGCAAAACCAGAACTAGTATCCATTCCTAGCTGTGTCACTAACTCTTACAGAATATTTACTCAAAACAAAACTTCTCAAAATACAAAAACAACAACCAAAAAACCCAACCAATTACTTTGTGTGTTTGGGGGATGCACGTTTGTTTTTGTAGTTTATGAACAGGGTTGGGAGAAAAGCCTAGAGGAATGGGCCCATGCCTAACTATGTAGTTTCCCTTGAGTTACTTCTCTCCTCCTTCGCTGCTTCTGTGAATGAAGGATAACATTTCAGAGAAAGAACAAATAGGAACATAAATCAATCCCTTTTGCTGGTTGCAATAAAATAGGCTCTGGAAGAACATCCCAAGGAGTATGCTAAAATGATTATAGGTAAGTAATTGGGGATAAAATGCTTGAGTAGCTATTTCCTCCCCAGGCTGAATCAGCAAAACATCAGTCATTTCCAATCAACTTCATTTCACCTTCCGTGCTTTCTTTTCACTCCGACTCTGTTTTGCTTTGCTAACTGGTTCTTCATCTATTTCAGCTGCTGCTGCAAGCTGCAAATAAAAAGACCCAAAATGGAGTTAAAGGGATGCCCAGCAGAAAGTCCCCCTCCCCAAATACACTTTCTGACTGAAGATTTATTATGCCCTCTTTCTACAATGGAAACGAGAGAACAGTTTTATACGCACATGCCCATCTACCCTACCAGTCCTCCAAATCCAAGCAGGGAGGGCCAGGTATTTGCAAAGCATGCCAAAGAAATCACTCCACTCCCATGTACTAGCATAAATTCATATACTGAAGTACATTATCTATGTGCCAAGTTAGGACCACAAGAGCACACAGAAAGGTGTTCCTTGTGGTTGTCCCATGATGTTAGAATTCTCTTCCCCTGGAGACTCACCAACCAAAGCCTATGTGCCTTACAGAAGCAATCTTAACTGATGACCAGATATAGAATAACGTTCAAAAACCACAGTTGACTAACAATGCAAATAAAACAGCGCTAAGTAGTGAGCAAGCTTTGGCACTCTTCACAATTGTTATTCAACTTGGATTAAGCAAAACCAAAAGGCTTACTATCCAGAGAAAAGGCTGGAACAGAAAAACCCAAAGATCTCACAGCAATGGCTGTTCTCCATATTTTGAAAATAAGTCCAGCATAATTCAGTAATTGCTTCCTTTTATATTTTAAAAATACAAAGGAATAGTCCTTGCTGTTTCTATGTCCCAGTAGGACCTGAAATGTTTTGCTCTTACAATGCCCTTCAATCCATCATAAGATGTCACAAACTGTAGACTTTGCGAGCTTTTTCACCACAGCAACTTTCCTCTTGCCTTTCACTATTTCAATTATAATCCAGATTGAACAAAAATTACGGAGAATTGAAAAAAGTGTACATTTAACAATACTTGCTGTTTGTTATTCTTGTGTAATTTGCTTCTTTGTTTGCTTTTTCAAACTTGGGATTTTAAACACAGAATTTCAGACTGTGTACTCACCACCTACTGGTCAGAAGGCAAGCCATCCTAGGACAAGGATGCTTGTTAAAGTATGTGTGGCTGAACAAAGCACACACAGTAAATGGGTGTGCTAAGCATCCTGGGGTGTGGTTTTTTGCACATTGGTAGCTCTTCAACCTCACAGGTTTTGTGGCCCTGCCCCGGATGCCAATTAAATGCAGCCCAGTTATTTGCTTCTCACCTCTGTCCGATGTGTTGTGGCATGCGTAGGGTCATGTTCTTCAAGTTCTGGCACTGACTCATCGCTGTCAGATTCTGTTCCAGACCCTGCAAATACAAATGTGTGCAATCTTTTTTTTCCATTTTGGCTTCAGCTGGGTGTGGCAGAGAAGCCCAGGGGAAACATGAAAGGCTTTGCCAACTTGATCATGCAGATTTTATCTCCCTTTTATTGTGATAATGCACATCAAGAAACTCATACCAATCCAGAAAAGTCACAATTATCTAGTGGCAGAGGCATTTATTCCCAATACAGGTAGCAAAGCAAACGACACAGAAAGAATGCAACCTACAGACAAATGACTTTGGAATGGAAGTGCTGTATGTTATCATTTTTTAAAAAATGTTTAACAGGCCATTGTATTTTAATATTTTGTTGGAAGCTGCCCAGAGTGGCTGGGGAAGATGGGCAGGGTATAAATAATAAATTATTATTGGCTATAATATTTGTAGCAATAGAGGTGCTTTGAGCTTTGCTCAGCCTGGGCTTCAAGACAGTGCATATAAAACACTAGCTCTTTCAAAGATTAATTCAGGTCACTGCCTTCAGATATTACTACTAGAAATAGGTCTGTGTGTATGGGAAAAGGTGAGGCAAAAAGACTTTTAAAGTTTTAAGAGTTTCAGCTAAAAACAAATATCTGGGAAAGTGTGGGTATTCTAGGCATGCTAATATTAGTTGTAGTGTATGAAGAGAAAAGTTCCTGGGGGAAGGATCTTGTTTACATTTTTAGGATTGAGATACCACTTCTACATGTAGGAGAATTAGCAGCTGAGCTCTGGCTTAATTCAATGGTTTGCGATTAGGAATGTGTTCCAGACTTGCATACTCTCTGCAGTTATGTCTTTCCCTTCCATGATTTGTGATTATGTCTCAATTGTGCTATCTCTAAGTAGGGTTAGTCAGGATAGTTATGAGATGATGGGTCTTTATAGTGTGCTGGGTGTCATGGCAAACTGTAGTTATTGCAAAACATGGAAAGGAAGTAGAATGCCCAATGGGGGGAGGGGAGGGAGCTGGAAGTTGAGGAGCCCATAGCACATTCCCAATGACTCAATTTAACTTTGCGAATTCCTCGGCTTTTTAAAATAACAAAACAACACAGATTTTAAAAGCTCAGTTCTGAAATAGTGGCCTGGATATGCTTCACCTCAAGAACCTAGAATGAAGTTCACCGCTGTCTTTTCGAATGATACCCACCCTTGTCCTTTTAGGGCTAAGTGACTGTGATGTAAATGGGAGGGAAAAAATGACTGACCAACAATTGTGAAAGGAACAAAATATATCTATAGAACACATTTCCTAGAACAAGTACAACTATTTTCTCACTTGCCAATGAACTCAGCTAATTCTAGTTTATGTAATACTCTAGCATCTTTCCCAATACAGTGGAACCTCAGTTTTTGAACGTTTCGGAAGCCAAACGCCGAAAACCCGGAAGTAAATGCTTCCATTTTCGAATGCGCCTCAGAAGTTGAATGGCTTCTGCAGCGTGTTTTTCCATTTTTACCATTGACTTTGCTGACAGCCCTTTCATTTTTGAACGTTTCGGAAGTTGAATGGACTTCTGGAACGGATTACGTTTGAAAACAGAGGTTCCACTGTATTTGCATATGCACCAGACCACACTGGTAGCTAGGCAAAGCCTCACTTATTCTTCAATTTAGGCAGATGTTTGATTTTAACAAATAGCATGCATCTTGTTTAATGTGTCTTTAATAGAGAACTACTGCCAACATAAAAAAGTACATTTCTGTGTAACCCCACCCCCTAGTGCAAGTAGAAATACAGACAAAGCACAACTGAAGTGGATAGTGGACACTGCAATTTCTTCCAGAGTCTGGATAAAACATTACACAAGAGTTGGCAACACATGCTAAATCTATGAACATCTCACTTAAAGCACTTTTAATTAACAAGATATACTAGATGTCCAATCACAAGCCAAGTACTAGGATTGGAGACAGGACTGCTACAGTGCTACAGAAAACAAAGCTGTGATTAGGGTTTCTAGGTTAGTGCTATTCCAGAAATACCAGCCAAGGCAACATTGATGTCACACCCTCAATAAGACATTCACAACATGCTGAGCATGTGAAGTGACTCTCTCATTTGTGCCGTACATTCTTGTGCGCAAGTCTCGATTCCAACACAAAAGGAGTTTTCAATTGGCTCTGACCACAACTGGTTACAGCTCAGCTTGGACTTACTTTGGCTTCACGTCTAAATACTACTTTTCTAGACTAACAAACAAAGCAAGGAGCCCAAGGGAGGAAACTTGGGACCCCTTGCCCATACAGACAGGTTAGTATTCAGTGAGCAGTCTGTGATATCCATGCACACAGCAAACCAAGGAGGCAAATACCCTTATCATTCTTCAGGACAGGCTGTTTGGCAGGAGGAGGAAGAGGAGCAGGAGGAGCAGTTGCTGGGGCCTCAGCAAGGGCCACAGCTTGTTTGGGAGAGAAATCCACCAGGATTGGCTGCAGAGGTTGCTCCCCAGCAGGCACCTCTGGAGGGATCAAAGGCGGCAACTCATCGTCTTCAATGACAGCAGAGACAGGGGTGGGGGGTTTGGGTGGTACTTCAGATGCTAGACCAGATGCAGGTGAAACTGGTGATGGCTTAGGAAGCACAGCAAAGGGAGTTAGCTTTTTTACAGGGGAAGTAGGAGGTGGCACAGGGGAAGCAGGCTGAGTGAGACTGCTTGTAGCTGTGGCAGAAACAGAAAGATCAGCAGGTGCAAGAGGCAAAGGTGTTGTTTTTTGTGGAGGTGCCTTATCCCCAGCAGAGCTGACAGGGACCTGGGACACATCCATGGGCAAGGCAGCAGAGCCAAAAGGGACAGAAGAGGCAGGGGTCACCAGAGAAAGAGGGGCAGGAGTGCTTGGGGTGGCAGAGGATGTAGAAGCAGCCAGTGGGGAAGTGGTGGCCACAGTGCCAGGAGCAGAGACAACAGGTGACACTGGGGAGGCTCCTGAGCCAGAAGCAGAAACAACAGGAGACTTAGGGGAAGCAGTGGGGGTCACAGATACAGAGGAGTCTACAGAAGGGCCTTTGGGGCCAGCTGCAGAAGTTACAGGGAGAACTGGAGGGGCCACTGAGGGAGCTGTTGAGGGTACAGGGCTAGAGGCAGGCACACCTGGGGAGACAGGGGGAACTAAGGGCTCAGGTGTAGCTGCCAAAGGAGAAGCAGGTTTTGCAACAGGCACTGCGGGTGCCAAAGGGGTCGGAGCAGGCACTGTTGGGGCCACAAGAGGAGTTACAGGGGCAGGTGTAGGACCAGAAGGAGGCCCTGCTGGGGCCGCAGGGCCAGGTGTAGGTGTCAAAGGAGATGCAGGTTTTTCAGGAGGCACTGGCTTAGAAACAAGCCCTGCTGGGCCCACAGGAGGTGCCAGAGGAGCCGCCACAGGCTGGGATGAAGAAGGAGAAGGTTTCATTGCTGAGCCTGTGGGGGCCAGTGGCTTAGGAAGGGTCCCTGCTGGGGAAACAGGACCAGAAGTAGGTGACAAAGGCGAAGTAGGTTTCACAGGTGGCACTGCAGGTGGAACTGGCTTAGAAGCAACCCCTTCTGGTACTGCAGGATGTGCCAAAGACCCAGATGGGGGCACCAAAGGAGGAACCACAGGTCCAGAAGCAGGTTTCAGGGGTGGCCCTGTGGAGGGAAGTGGTCTAGGAGGGACCACTGCTGGGGCCACAGGTCCAGAAGTAGGGCTCAAAGGACTAGATGCTGGCCCTGCTGGGGTGACAGGACTAGATACAGGCACTTCTGTTGGGGCCATAGGAACCGGCCCTGCTGAGGCCAAAGGACAGGAAGCAAGAGCCCCAGGAACAGAGACAGGTGCCAGAAGAGGAGCCATGGGATGAAAAGCCACAGGGCAAGAAGCAGCAGATGCCATAGGTGGAACTGTAGGTGCCACTTGTTTGGATGCAGGTACTTTTGCAACCACAGGAGGGGTTACGGAGCCAGAAACAGGTGCCAGAGGAGGAGGCACAGCTTCGGCAAGAGGTGCCCCAGGTCTAGGGGGAGGTCCTCCTGGGGCCACAGAGCTAGAAGCAGAAACAGAAGGGGAATCGGGTTTCACAGGTGGCACTGCAGATGCCAATGATCTAGGAAGAGACCCTGCTGGGGCCACAGGTCCAGGAGGGGGTGCCGAAGGACTAGAAGCAGGCCCTGCTGTGGTTAAAGGACCAGGTGCAGGTGCTGATGGAGGTGGTGGTTTCACAGCCAGCACTGCAAGTGCTTGTGGCTTAGATGCAACGTCTGATGCAACTATAGGAGGAGTTACACATCCAGAAGGAGGTGGCAGAGGAGGAGCCATGGGACTAGAGGCAGATGCCCCTGGAGTCACAGGGCCAGGAGGAGGAGCCACAGGATCAGAGGTTGGTGGCAAAGGAGAAGCTGCGGGTGCCAGTGGTTGAGGAACGACTCCCACTGGAGCATCAGAAGATATAGGTCCTGAAGCAGTAGCCAAAGGAGGAGTCACAGGACTAGAAGTAGGCCCTGCTGGGGTTACAGTGGCAGAAGGAGAGGCCAGAACAGGGGCCACAGGCTGAGAAGCAGGCAGAGCTGAGGTTAGAGGGCCAGAAGTAGGTGCAGGAGATTCACGTTTCACTGTTGGTACTGCAGGTGCCAACAGAATAGGAGCAGGTACTCCTTGGGAGACAGGAGGGGAAATAGAACCAGAAACAGGTGTCAAAACAGGAGTCACAGACTTAGAAACAGGTGATACGGGACAAGAAGCAGACCCCACTAGGGCCACAGGGCCAGGAACAGGTGGTGAAGCAGAAGCAGGTTTCACAGATGGCCCTGCAGGTAGCAGGGGTGCATGGGCAGGCCCTGCTGGAGCCACAAACGCAGGGCTAGAAACAGGTGCCAAAACAGGAGCCGCAGGCCCAGAAGCAGGTTTCACAGGTGGCCCTGCAGGTATCAGTTGTCTAGGAGCAGGCACTGCTGGGGACAAAGGAGGGGCACCAGGGCACACCACAGAAGCCAAGGGGCAGGAAGCAGGTGCTGCAGGGCCAGCTATAGGTGCCAAAGGAGGAGTCACAGGGTGGCAAGCAGATCCCACAGGTGGCCCTGGGGGTGCCACAGGACTAGATGCTGGCACTGAAGAGGCTGCAGAGCCTTGAGTAGTCACTGCAAGGGGTAGAGGAGAAAGAGGTGCTGTAACAGAATTATTGGGTCTTGAAGGAGAAGCAGGTGATATCATAGTGCTATGAGGCTTTGGGACTGTGGGACTGACAGGAGAGCTGAGAGGAACTGTGCTTGATACCACAGGGAGAACAGTGGGTCCAAGGACCAGAGGAGGAGAAACAGGAGCAACTGGGAGAATGAAAGGAGCTGGAATAGGACATGATGGCACCTGAGGAACTGGGCCTGCAGATGTTGCCAGTGGTGGGCTCACAGGGGTAGCTGGATGAGCTGAACTAAGAGACCCAGAGGAAATTACTGAGACTGGGGCAGAAGCTACAGGCCCTACTGCAATGCTGGGAGACAAGGGGCTAACTTTTTGTGCAGCATCAGCCAGATCCGGAGGCTTCAGGGGAGAGGAAGGAATCTGGGTCACCACAGCTGGGACACTAGGAGGCAAGGCTGAGCCAGGAGAGACTGACATTGGGAAGGAGGAGGAAGGAGGAGCCACAAAGGAGAAAAGCTGCCCAGGTGAGGCAGCAAGGTCAGTAGGTGCTAGTGGAGTACTGGAAAGACAGAGTCCAGCAAGGGGATAGTTAGCATCATGGGATGAAGAGGGAGGGAGGGCAGCGCTAGATACAGAGGAGCCGGAAACAGCAGCTAAAGGAGAGAAAAAGTGAATCAATGATGAAAACATGGAGAAGAAAAAATGAATTATCTACAGCCACCCACATGGAAATGCATCTCAGTTACCTGTGAGGTAGAAATTGCTGTAGCCGCTGTCAGAAAAAAAGTATCACAGTGTTTGTATGCCCCACCCCATTAACTAAGGCTCTTTGTATAGTGCCAATATTCCGCTGGAGGACATGTGCAGGATCAAGTCTTTTGAAAACATGTGACAGTGCACAGGCAAGCCCGACATACTTGTCACCACTCTCACTGGATGTCTCACTACATATCCAACTCTATTATCCAGATATCTGGTTGGGCACCCTCAACACATGCTATCAATAGAAACTCAATTATAGAGGAGAAAACAACTAGTTCAAGAAACAAGTTGCAAAGTCTTACAAGTGCTGACATTTAATCTTCCATGTTGTGTCCGGGTACACAGATTTGAAAAGGACAATATACCAGTCTGCCGCCGCTTGAAAACTGCTTTGTAGTACATGTTCCATTTAAATGGCAATGACTCCTATATGACCCAAGTTAATCTGGTTGCAGAAATGAAGCTTGGGAACATGGTTTTTCACCTACCCTGAGGTTAGGCCAATGTATAAGCAGGGGCGATCAAAGCAAGATCTTCACACAAGTCGCATGTAATTTCAAGGTATAGCCACTGGCATCCCAGGAACCACAAAATGCCAGTATTCTTTGAAACAGATACTGAGACAGCAATGCAAGGTATCACAGAACTGTTCACACCAATTCTGTGTGCCTGTCAACAGCAAGCACCCACAGAAAAAAAATCAAACCCTCCCTCTGGTAATCTAGATGGCAGATCAGTCCATAATACATTTCCTTACATTACTAACTTTGCTAGCTCCAGAGAGAAGTTTGTATTCTACACAGTAACTTGTATATGATCTATGTCAGCTGAAGAGCGAAGAATAGAACTCAGGAGTGTGACTTTAACTACTTTAACCAAGTCTTTTTTTGCTAAATACTATGGTTAATGTAACTGCATCAACACATCACAGCAAAATGTTGTTAAGGAGACATACATAGGGACTAACAGCAAATACCTGGTGCTGGAATAGGAAGCTGAGAAAAACAGGCTGCAGGTGCTTCAGAGGCACCAGCAAAAGGGTTTGGAGTGGCAGGAGCTAAATGAGCAAGAGCAATAGGTTATTAACGACAAACCAATAAGCTTGGGGCTAGAACCATCTAGAAGGTTCTATTCTCTTGGCTTAGTCAAAATGACAAATTAAGTCTACTGGGAACTGCCTATCCCTGAACTAAGATGCCTTCAACTTCAGGCTTGGCATAATTCAAACCTAAATGGGACATGTAAGCTACAACTTACACAGCTAGCATCCACCCAAACTTTTAAAGCATGAGTCACTCAGTGATGTTTCATCAAAGCGTTAAATGGTGGATTAACTAATCTTAAATTATATGTGTGGCCTGAGAATAGGTAGCTGCATTAGGAATCTGCAAGTCTACTCTGATGAGCAGAAACTGCTTTAAATGAAGCCAGAAGCACACCGCTCAGTGAGATCATGCAGGGAAGAGGAGCCCAGCACATGTTATATTAATGTTGACTGCATGGGACAGACGTCCGCTATCACATGCAATTTAAGCAGAAGGATCTTAGAATTCCAGAAACAGGAATTTAAGAGCTACTTCCGTAACACTGGGATTGACCTTCATAAGGGCAGTAAAAAACAAAATGGCTATAATACAACATGATAAAAAGATTCTGAGGGGATCAATGGTCCCTTTTTTGTACTCATCAGCTAGACTAGGAGATGAGTAAAAAATGCTGAGAATTCCCTCAAATCATGGGCTGCATCACTTCATAGCAGGACTGGGACAACCAGAATTCAAGGCACAGATTTAGCAGAAAGGTGATGAAAATGCCAGATTGAGTAAGTGCTCAGACCACACTAACACCAATTCACGACTTCAAGATTTTCCTTATTTCCAAGCTTTCCAGTAAGAATGCTAGGAGCCTCAGTTCAATGAGCGAGCTGGCTTCAATAATCATAACTGTCTCTCAGGAATGAGTTACTAAACAGTCCTTAACTGTAGATTCTAGGTCATGTTTCTACTAAGCAGATGAAGAAAAGAAGGCAAAGGAATCACTATATAATTTGTGTTGGTCACTGAACTTTAAATGGTGACTTGTCTACAGTTACCCACTACTGTGCATCAGTTCTTGGGAAAATAGGTATACAACGGGAGAGCAAAATAATGGAATGAAGATTTTCTCTCTCTCTCTCACCCCCCCCCAAAAAAAAGTTAAACAAGGAAGGGGCAAGAACTACATGTAACCAGAAAGTTATAAGATTCATGCTAAGAAAGCTGAACCATTTCTTAAAATTACGGTAAACTATGACATTTTAGATAAAACATGATCTAGCCTTAAAAAGTACCATCAAAGTGCAGGCATTCAAACTAATAGTCATTCTAAAGGATGGCGTTTAACCCAGGGGTAGGCAACCTAAGGCCCGGGGGGGGGGCCGGATGCAGCCCAATTGCCTTCTCAATACGGCCCACGGACAGTCCGGGAATCAGCATGTTTTTATATGAGTAGAATGTGTGCTTTTATTTAAAATGCATCTCTGGGTTATTTGTAGGGCATAGGAATTCGTTCATCCCCCCCCCAAAAAATATATCCAGCCCACCACATGGTTTGAGGGACGGTGGACCGGCCCACGGCTGAAAAAGGTTGCTGACCCTTGGTTCAACCTTTACGGTGGCTCACCATCCCCCGTCCCGCAAAAAAGCAGTAATAAATCATCGTCATCATCTGAAACTTGAGATATGACATTTCCCCTAGGTCTACTGTAAATTATATACCACAAGTAGTAGACCCAGGGACATCACAAGCAAACCATAGAAACGCTTTCTTAGGAAGACCTGCATACCATACTTAACAGCTGTTAACTCTTGCAGTAGTGTATTTAATCAGCAGAAATGTATGTTTCAAGTATCTACATTTACTTATTTCTTTCACCAGCAGGAAACAAGATCTCAGCTTAAACAAAGCTGGCAGTTCTGGAGCCCTGATTCATTATAGGGTTTTTTTTTAAATAAAAAAATTCATTTTAAAAATTAAAATGAAGTGAGTTCAATCCCATCTTGCTGTTTTAACTTGAAACCTACCTGATGGCTCCAGAGCAGTCCCAGCCTGAGAACCCTTGCCTGCCACCTCAGGATTCTTGGTGGCAACTGGTTTGGACTCCTCAGTTGTCTGCATCACTTCCATGGGGACCCCAGGAACTGGGGGTAGAGTTACTGAAATAGTGTCAACTGTTCAGATACCGCTCAGGAAACCCAACAGTCTGCACATGCCTCATGAGGTGATTAGCAATCAGTAGCATCCAAAATTGGGGAAAAATGTGAGTTATCCTCAGCAGCCCAAAGACAAATGGCACCAGGACTAATAAAAACCTTAATGTATGAAGCATTATAGAGATAATCTACTCCGGAGAGGAAACTGGCAATTAAAGTTATGTTTCCTAGCCATCATGAGGATGTGGTGTCATCACTCTGACAGTCGTAACTCAGCTGACATCAGCTTCTGAATGTTAGTACTGATGTTTCAAATGCCGATCTGGGCCAAGTTTACTGCGTCACAGTGGTCATGCATGCAACCACTTCATAATGGGATAAAACGGATGGAAGTCAGTACAGGTTTTTGTTTTTTTAATGTAGTTACCACTAGCAGAGGAAGCAGTTAAAAATCTTCCCTGTTTGTATCACATTAGTAGCCAGTGCCTTTGAGGGCAGAAGGGCATATTCATGCACCAGACTGTGGTAAATATGAACAAGAATGGATGATGTACTGGATTTAGAACTAGTTGTATCAGTTCTTCTGTCTCCTCCTATCTTGCTTCTACATTCAGTGTGGGTGGCTCTGGAAAAGCTGCTGTGCATCTTCTTTGCCACTTCTTATACCCAAGAACCAGCAGCAAAGCTTGACTGGAGCAAAGCAAAATCTATTTGCTGTGGCCCAATAATCTCCTCACAGAATTCTGTCTAGTATGTCACACACTTTGCCAATATCAACACTGGCACTTACAGCCACCTCTTCTCTGCAACACAGGTGCCTTGGCATAACTTTCTAATGGGCCAGAATAAAAGCTTAAAAGCAGTGCAGACTTTGCTAAGATTTGGTAGGCTATTCAACACCACGACATCCACAATATGGACAGGCAGACATTTTCTGTTTGCTTCAGAAAAAAACTGCTCCATTCTATACAGCTCCATTTATTTATCCAACCGAACTTGTGTTTCCTCCCTGTCTAAGAGAAACTCTCACACCCCTTGGACAGAAGTCATCGCATTTACCAGTCATGCAGTGTACAGCATCCCCATGCATAGGTGTGTGTATAGGAGAGACCCAGTCACAAAGTCATGCAGTGTTCCCTAAGCGGCAAGGCAGAAATGTAGCATACAAGGAGACCTGGTTCTCTGCTAACCAGCATCCATGATACCTTCAAGACAGATAATTGGAGACACGATACACAGGGAAGGTTTAGAGTTAGAATGTCCCAAGTAAGAAGGATGCACGTGCACACAAACACACACTTCAGAATACAATTTTTAAATGCAGTATCAGCTGAAAATTCTACTCCACTAGCATGACGCACTTTCACATCAACACATCCATCAGCTGTGTTATTGCCAAGTTTAGGATGCTTGGTAAATGCCAAATTATGTTGTAATCTTTTGGCTTGCAGTCACAAAACGATGATTCCCTGCTCTGTGCTTAAGATAGGAAGTGTTAGTGAGTGGATTAGAAAGTTATCCACTTGACATCTAGTAGGTTTCAAATAAACAGATTTAAATTCCTTCCTAGTCTGAGGTCCCCATTTCAGTCACACCAGAGTCACCACCTCTCCAGCCTTAAACAGTGGTCACCACCAATTTGCAAAAAGAAACATGTGTCACAAAGTAATGATGGATGATCATAAGCTTAACATCCCAATTCCCAACTGTCTCACACAGGTTTAGAAATATGAAGAGGTTGTATCCTTTGGTTCTTACTAAGCCACCTGCCTCCTTCTTCCTGAAGAATTCTTACACATCAAGCCATTTGTTAACATGGAAGTATGATTGGGAAACAAACCATGTATGGATCTTCTAAAACACAGTTTACTCCAGCACAAAAGGCCAAAAAGAAGAAAACCTTCCCAAGTCATTAAGCAAGTATCTAGAATTTGACCTAGGTTAAGATCCTCATTTCACTAATGTTTCATCTAGTAATCACCCAATGTTAGCATACACACAAAAATCAGATACTGTTGTTAGTAGTTTTAGCATTTTGTAGTCTAAAAACCTTCAAAATGTGGTGGGATAGCAGTGTTTATCCAGCTTGTGATTCACGTCAAGCATGCTACTGCCATGTTCCAGAGAGAGACCATGCAACTCATCCAACGTGGAGGAGACTAAACGTGGTAAGAGCACAAGAGGACAATTTCAAAGTATTTATCTCAATTTCTTCAAAGTCATGATAACGTTTATATGGCAAGTTCCAAGTATTTTCCACACATTGTCTCATTAATCCTTACAGCAACATTGTAAGGGCAGCCAGGATTATTATCCCCATACTGCAGATGGGGGGCTGAAGTTTAGAGATATAGTATCTCAGATATTGGCTTTTCGAAGGCTACACAGAAAGCTCACGGCAGGTGTAAGACTCGAACCAAGCTTTTTAAAGTGCAACTTACACATGACCTCTTTTACCATGCATTTCTATGCATGTCTACTCAAATGAAGCCCTACTGAGCTCAATAGGACTTATTCCCTGGTAAATGTGCAAGACTGCAGTCCTAGACTCTTAGCCACTCTGCCACAATAGCCCTCAATTATTTGCAAGTTCTACCCTTCACAAATGGTTTTACCTGCTTTGTTAAACTGGCTGACTGGACGAGTTTCAGGATTCTTTCTGAAAGTGTATTAGTCATCCAAGGCACTAACCTGTCTCAGCATGAGGCTGTGGCAGCTCATGTTCTGTTGCTGGAACAGTTTCTGTGGCTTCACCAGGCATTTCTGGGAGAAGGGAAGTAAAATTCAGTCAATTTTTCTACAGAATTAGTGTAAATCATTACAGGGTATCTAACCAAAATCTTGCTTCTCTACAACCAGACTATCATGGTAAGCTACATATGAACAAATTGAATCACTTCCTAGAGAATGAACACTGCTGCCAAGCACAATTTGTTCTAGGTAGTCACACAGACAAAAAATACATGCATTTAAAAACTTTTGTCTGTCAAATTACTTAACTTTCACCAGCCCCGATTTCTGAACTAAATGCATAGAAAACCATATCCACTGAAGGACTATTGATACAACTGCAGGAGATCTGCCCAACTTCTGTATCCATAATCAACTTTCATCCCTGAATGTTTACCAATGGGTTAAAAGCTTTTATTCCCTTCTACCCTCACCTAACCAAGTTGTATGGCAAGCAAGATTGGCATTATTACTATCAGCCATGATACCTAAATTAACCATCCATGTTCAATGGCAGCATCACAGACTATGGTGAGAAACAGAAAAGTCCTGTACTCCAAATAAAAACATCTGGTTGGCTACTGTTGGAAAAAGAGCACAGGCTTAGGTAGGCCTTTGGTCTGATCCAGCAAGGCACCTACAGTGGTACCTCTGGATGCCAACGGGATCCGTTCCGGAGCCCCGTTCGCATCCTGAAGCAAATGTAACATGCGATTGCGCATGTCGCCACTTCTGACATCATTTTGAGTGTCTGCGCATGTGGCAAGACCCGGAAGTAATGCGCACTGTTACTTCCGTGTCGCTGCGGAGCGCAACCCGAAAATATTCATCCCGAAGCCACTTCAACCCAAGGTATGACTGTATTTGCTTTGCTACAACTCCACCCTACAACCGTCATGTACCCAAACTATGGATCTGTACAGCGAGATCTTCCATTCACTCGCATGCGGGACCTTCCTTAGCCGCGCACTTCCTCCTTGACAGGCATAATATGCATCCCAACAGAAATAGTTTAAGTGAACGGTGGGACAAACCTCAGCTCCCTTCATTTCACCAGGCGCTTAAGCCTGTGCCCCAACACGCACAGCCACCAACCCACTCAATGCCAACCTTCCTGGAACCCTCCTAAACAGCAACTACCCTTCTTGGAGGAGCGCTAGGAGAGCACCCCCTCCGAGCGGAAGGCCGGAGCCCCGCTTCCCCGTTCCTGGCAGACCCTGCTGCCCAGAGTGACACCCCTATTCAAGTGGGGAGGGGGTGGCAAGGCGGCAGGTGCGGCCCAGGGTCCTCCAGGCGTCGACCTCCAAGCTCCACGGCTGAGGGTCGAGTCCAAGCGGGGCGGGTGGAGAGCCGGGCCTCCCTCCAAAATGTCTTTCCGTCCCCCTCGGCTCTCCCTCCCAGTCTTCCTTCCCTTCAGGGCCTCCTGCCCCCGTCTGCCTACGAGCGGAAGGCCTTTCCCGAAGGCCCGCCGAGGCCCTACAACTCGGGCGCAGCGGCCTATTCGCGGAACCGCCGCTCGGCCCCGGAGCCCTGCGCTCGACCCGCCCGCCAGCGCCGCATCTTTCCCCGCCTCGAGCCCCTGAGCGGCCCGAGGCCGCCCCGGCTTCGGGAGCTTCCCGCCTGCCCTGTCAGGGGGCTCGCCGAGGAGGATGGCGGCGGATGCAAACGGGGGGAACTTACTGTACAGGACGAGCCGGGCGCAAGATGGAGGCAGAAAGAGAGCGAGAGGAGGAGGGAGGGCGACTTCCGGTCTGAGCAGGAATGGCTTCCGGGTCCCCGCGGGGCTGCCCCATGCGCTGCTCTATGGTTCCGTGCGCTCCTCTCGCTGCTGCTTTTGCTGCCTTCCAGCCCTGCTCTGCCTTTAGCATAAGCTGCAGTAAACACGAGCGCAAAGCCCTGCAATAATTCGCTGCCAGATAATGACATAAGGACTGTCATCACCCGGAACCAGGAAAAAGGACGTTGGATAAACTTAGAATGAGAAATTCTTTTTGTAATAAATCTATATTTATGCAATTAGTGTAATACTAATGAAATATTAAGAGATGTTGGAAAGGAAGAAACTGGCTTTTGCAGAAAGGTTAAATATGGTTAATATTTAGAATTTCTAGACATTTGAGGATAAGATAAAATTAATGAAATTAATGTAAAAAATGAAGTGGCTGAGTAATAAGGTGAAATAAGAAGTTGCAAGAATGGTTTGATTATAAATGAAAATATGAAGTAATATTATATGAGGACATATAATTAAGGGTAAGATAAGAGGGTATGAATTTGCTGAATAAATTTTTAAATGGAATGCAAAGAGGGAGGTGAGAGGAAGTCAGGAAAATAAGTAAAAGAATGGTAGAAATTGAAGGGAGGGATTTTTATTTGTATTTTTCTTTTCTTTTTTGTTTTGTTCCTGTTTTTATGTGGAATTTTTGGTTTTGCTGTTTTTCTGTCTTTATTGCTTGTTGTTATGTCTTTTTGTTGTTGTTTTTTGTAACCTTTTTTCTTGTTAAAATTTAATAAAAATATTATTTTAAAAAAATAAAAATTCGCTGCCAGAAAGCAGGATATTCCAGCGCGGTGATCCTCAAACTATACTGAAAATAGCCACACTTGTTTTGTGTGGCACACAAAAAGGGGAAGGGAACCGCAACTGACAATCGGACGAGACTTTTAAGAATGTGTTTTTGAGCTTGCTTTCCCCTCCTTCCTCCGCTTCCATTCTCTTCGTGTGTCGTTGCCGTTTTGGATTGTGATCTTCAGGACAGAGAACTTTTGTGTTTTGGCTAAGCTGCGCTGCGAGCTATTTTGACTAAAACGGCACTATTTAAATGCTGAAAATAATCAAAATAATAGACTAACCATGTTTCATGGGCCACTGATGTGCTGTAGTAGGACTGCTGGTTTGCGTGGCTATAGCCAGGGGGCGGGGGGGGGCAGCTGCTCCCCAAATCAATAAAATAAACTAACAAAAATAATATTTTTTTAAAAGAAATATATTGGGGGTTTTCGCTGTTAGTCATATTCCCGAATACAGTACTTCAACTTCTTCTCAGTTGTCAGCCCGCTGACCATCAGCAAATCTTTTTTTGCCTGTGCATCCATATTTTTCACTAAAACCTTAGTTTCACTTTTATTTAAGACCTGCAACTTCTCCATATTTCCTTATTTCCTCCAATAACTTAGGTACTGTAAACTTGTCAATGGTTCTTCTACAGAAAACACCACATCACCTGCAAAGGCTTTTATCTTATAATTCTGGTGGCCCATCCATATTCCCGTTAAAGGTAAAGGGACCCCTGACCATTAAGTCCAGTCGTGGCCGACTCTGGGGTTGTGGCGCTCATCTCGCTTTACTGGCCGAGGGAGCCGGCATACGGCTTCTGGGTCATGTGGCCAGCATGACTAAGCCCCTTCTGGCGAACCAGAGCAGCGCGCGGAAACGCCATTTACCTTCCCGCCGGAGCGGTACCTATTTATCTACTTGCACTTTGACGTGCTTTTGAACTGCTAGGTTGGCAGGAGCAGGGACTGAGCCATGGGAGCTCATCCCGTCACGGGGATTCGAACCGCCAACCTTCTGATCAGCAAGTCCTAGGCTCTGTGGTTTAACCCACAACGCCACCCACGTCCCTTTAGGTCAGAATTATTTCTTACTCTCCGCACCACCACCTCTAAGGCTTATATAGATTGGAGCAGTGATGGGGGTATCCTTGCCTTGTCCCCTTCTATATCTTACATTTTTTTCCTAGCCTACATTGCAGGGCTGTTGTGAGGATAACAATTGGTGGCAGGGAGAACCATGAAGGCCACCTTGAGCTCCTGGGAGGAAAGTGGGCTAGGAATGTCATAATAAATGATAAGAGGGGAGAGAAAAGGGGAAGACAGGGGAAGTGTGTGGAGGAGCTGAGCTCTCTGGAGAAGACTGGCAGGGTCAATTTACAGAGAGTCAAGGCTGTTCAGGGGACCCCAGAACTCACACTCTGCCCCCAGGAAACCAAGAGAAAGGGAAGGAATCCTACTTACAGTCTGCACATTTCTTCCAGGAAAAATTCCCACCCTCCTCTCTAAACTAGCTAACTATCTAAAATGCCCACTCAAGCCTAACTCTGACCCCACCCCACCCCAGCCCTATGCCTACCCCTACCCCTACCCCTACACCTAACCATAAGTACTCCTCTATGTACAAAATAAATACAAATTATATACAAAATAGGCACAAATGAAAAATAAAGAACAAAAAGTAAAAATATTAAAGAACAATAAAATAAAAATATTAAAATAAAGAACAATAAAATTAAAAATTAAAAGAATAAAATAATATCAATCAAATAAAAGTAACGAATGAAATAAAAGTCAAAATGAGAAAATAACAATTCACTAATCCTCCACCTTATCTCTGCCACCCGCCACTAACTCCTCTCTCTCCTCCACTCGCCTCACTACTAACCCACAATGGCCACCTGCAAGTCAGTGGCTTTTAAGGGAGAATCAAGAGATGTCACAAAGGAGGGCAGGTCCTTGTCACCGTGGCAACCCTCCCACCTGGACCTGGCCCCATCTGAGTGGTGATGCTCCTCTGTCAGAACTTGGAGGCACCTGCAGCTGGGCTGCATCTTCATTTCACATCCTTCTTCCTGCAGCCCCATTTCCAAAGGGAGACCATCCCCACATCCTTCAAGGCAGGCTAGGGGTCTCCATAGCGCAGGATTAGACCATCTGCTTTGCATGCAGGTCTTCTGTCCTGGGCAGTATCTCTGGGGGGGGGGGCTGGGAATGTGTGTCCCCCAAATGAAACCCTGGAGAACTGCTGCTGGTCAGTGCAGGCTAGTTGAAGGATATTGAGCAGCTGGAAGGTGAGCAGAGGAAGGCAACCAGGATGATGAAGGGTCTGGAAACCAAGCCTGATGAGGAACGGTTGAGGCAGTTAGAAACCAAGACTGATCCATATTATAGATATGGAAGATAACATTAAACGAAACTGTGAGTGTAAAAAAAAAGGAAAAAGGAAGGGAAACTCTGTTTTGTCTGTTGACTCTCAGGAAAGGAAAACTTGTCTCTGTCATGGGCTGTGTGAGTTTCAGCTGCTCTGCTGTGCCTTACCCCCTGTATCAGAGGACCTTGGTAGTAGTGGCTGAGCTGCTCCCTAGAAACTAACAGCCAGGAGGAAAAAACTTGCCCTCCTCATGGGCTACAAAAGTTCCAGTTGTGAAAGTTCCACTCCCTTGTCTGGGCTCTGCTGCCTAGTAGGAGGTAGTAGAGAGCTGGCACCAGGATAGACAAAGGACAAAGGCAGCATATGTTGCCTGGATGATCCTGGTACCCTATGGGCCTGGTGTGGTTTCTGTTCCAGATACTCTGAATGAGGTTGTATTATGATGATCTTTTGTAAACTGATTTGAGAGCCTCCTGGGTCTGTAAAATGTGAAATAAGTATTCTACAAATACAAATAAAAGCTAATCGTCTCATATGTTAGGGACCACTTTGTGAGATAGAGATAGAGGAAGTTCTTTCTTGAGTTGGTAGGTTAAATACATATACTAAGGATTTGCAGTAAACAGTGGTACCTCGGGTTACATACGCTTCAGGTTACACACCCCGCTAATTCAGAAATAGTGCTTCAGGTTAAGAACTTTGCTTCAGGATAAGAACAGAAATCGGGCTCCGGCGGCGCGGCAGCAGCAGGAGGTCCCATTAGCTAAAGTGGTGCTTCAGGTTAAGAACAGTTTCAGGCTAAGTACAGACCTCCAAAAATGAAGGGGAAATGTGTGTGCGTCCTATGGGGCGAATGCAGGCTTTTGCTGAAGCCTGGAGAGCGAGAGGGGTCGGTGCGCACTCTCCAGGCTTCAGGAAGCTATCCGCAAGCCTGGGGAGCCCGTGGGAGTTCCCGCAGGGCTCCCTAGGCTTGCAGATAGCAGCCTGTTCTGGGGGCTGGGGTCGGGGGACGCTTGGGCTTCCCCCGCCCCAGCCCCGCACCTGGGGGGGAAATAATTTTTTTCTTTATTCCCCCCAAAAAACTAGGTGCGCCCTATGGGGCGAAAAATACGGTAGTTAACCCGAGGTACCACTGTATATATATATACACTAAGGACTAGCAATGACACCGCACTTATACTGTTCAGCACCCTTCATGTAGTCTTTTTCTGTTAATCCTTGAAAAGTGGTCAATATTGAGGGTGGGAAATTGAGGCAAGATTGTGGCTGGCCTATCTAGCGAGTCTGTGGCAGAAGCAAGATTCAAACCAGGGGAGGTCAGATTTCCAGCTGAGTCTCAAAGTCACTGGTCTTCACAAGCTCTCATGTACTTTACTTTGGAGAGGGTTATTTCCAGGCTGATAGCCACATCAACCCACTACAGGAAAAATAGTGTGTTGTGGCACATTTAAAGGCTAACAAATTTATTGTGGCTTATTTGGGGGGTGGGCTGAGTCCACTTTGTCAGACTATTTATACATACAGTGGTGCCTTGCAAGATAAAAAGAATCCGTTCTGTGATTCTCTTCGTCTAGCGGTTTTTTCGTCTTGCGAAGCAAGCCCATAGAAGGATTAGCGCTATTAGCGGCTTTTAGCGGCTTATCTGCTGATCGGATCTGCTGATAAGCGGCTTAGCGGCTTAGAAAAAGGGGGGAGGAGGAAAAAAACCAGCAGGAACTCGCAAGACATTGTCGTCTTGCGAAGCAAGCCCATAGGAGATTCGTTTTGCGAAGCACCTCCAAAACGGAAAACTCTTTCGTCTAGCGAGTTTTCCGTCTTGCGAGGCATTCATCTTGCGGGGCACCACTGTACTTCAGGACGAGAACAGAAAATGTGCGACAGCAGCGCGGCGGCAGCAGGAGGCCCCATTAGCTAAAGTGGTGCTTCAGGTTAAGAACAGTTTCAGGTTAAGAACGGACCTCCAGAACGAATTAAGTTCTTAATCCTAGGTACCACGGTACAGAGAAAGAGGTAGTCTGGGGCAGTAGGGAGAACGCGTGTGTGTTTTACTAAAAAAACAACACACCCCTAATAATACGGTAGGATATAGCTGAAAATGGGAGCACATGAATACAATATTCCGTCCAAGTTGGTGTGATTCTTTCCCAACTCGTAGTCCTTGGGTGATAAATTAGCAGTGCAAGGAAAGTACAAACATCAGAAGTGGAACAGTTACTTTTTGTACTGAGAACACAATTCCCAGTGTCATTTTAGATTTATGGTACCCTGCGACTCTTGTTTTCACCGCAAGAACAGCCACATCTGTTGAATTTGTTTTCTTGAAGCCGAAGGACCATAGCTCAGTGGCAGAACATCTGGCCTGCCTGCAGATGGGCCCAGGTCCAGTCCCTGGGGTCTCCAGAATAAAGCTGGGAAACCTGCCAGTGAAAAGTAGGCAATACAGAGCTAGATGGATTTATGGTCTGACTCAGTGTAAGGCATAATCCTATGTTTGTATATCAAGGACAGCTGTTGTAGCCCGCATGTTCTTTGTGGGCTTTCAGTTTCTCATAGCCCTTGAGAAAAAATCAATACCAAATGCTTCTGAATGAAACTTCAGCTGCTACTTTTGCCACCTGTGGCAATATGCATGGATGAAAGATGTCACAGCACCAAAAAGGGTGAATTCTTACCACGTAAAAGGTGAATAATGCTGAGCATGATTTCTGGCAAGGCTTCAAGAGCTGAAAAATAGATGGCAGAATTCTGCAATTGCATCGTTTTGTGTGCAATCACAATTTTAATCACAACAACCCCCCATTTGTTTTGTAAAGATTTCTGGATGCTGATTGTTAATTAAAACAATACAATTTTTTTAAAAAAGTACAGCTTAATAAATGAACGGGAAACATACTAACAAGACCAAGAAGGGGGAAATTGTAGTTTAAAACTACTATAAAGGCTGTAATGACAGAGCCTAGGACTTGCCGATCAGGAGGTCGGCGGTTCGAATCCCCGCGACGGGGTGAGCTCCCATTGCGCGGTCCCTGCTCCTGCCAACCTAGCAGTTCGAAAGCACATCAAAGTGCAAGTAGATAAATAGGTACCACTCCGGCGGGAAGGTAAACGATGTTTTCATGCGCTGCTCTGGTTCGCCAGAAGTGGCTTAGTCATGCTGGCCACATGACCCAGAAGCTGTACGCCGGCTCCCTCGGCCAATAAAGCGAGATGAGCGCTGCAACCCCAGAGTTGGCCACGACTGGACCTAATGGTCCCTTTACCTTTACCTTAGAAAGACAAAAGAATAACAGCTCACCACACCTGCAGACCGTGCTGCTTTTCCACTTCTACCAAAAAAAGAAGTCAGATTTGCTGCAGCCTGAGAAAAGAAACAGCCATGGGGAATGGAGGACAACTCTGATGGATGCTGCTGCTGTGTATATGCCCTATAAAAAGGGAAGAGCAATCAAACTCTTTGCCCCAGGCTGGGTGTGTGCTTTGGTTGGAGCTATCCTTCCACCCAGCCCTGCTGGCCTCTGCTTGTGGAGGGATGCAAGTGTCCCTCCCATCAGCATTTCCGCACAAACGTGCAGGTAGAAGTGCTGCTGGCAAAAAGCCCTGATGTGGGGCATTCTTTGGGCCGAGTTGCTGCCTCAACTTCAGGCTGCTTGTTCCCCCCTTCTGTGTTGACTTGGCAGGGCTGCACATGAGGTGGTGGCTGTTACGTACTGAAGTTCTCACCCTGGGCCAGCAGGGGGATACTGTAGTTATGCAAATGAAGGATCGAAAGTGACGTTCAGTGATTGGATAGTTTTAGAAAGTTGCTACAGTAACGTTGTACCGGAGCTCTATATAAGCAGGCTGTCTGAACCCTTCAGTTCTGTTCTGTTCTGGCCTCTGAATAAACAAGAGCTGTTTGAAGAATCGCTGTGTCGTCTGATATGTTCACCCACAACTTAACAGTGGCATTGCCACTCCATTAAGTACTGTTGGGCAGCTGCCAGGGTTGGGACTGAACCCCAAGTGAGGCAATTCCATACTAACCGCCTGGTGTGGAAGCCCCCTGGGGACTTCCAGGCTGTTGCTGTTTTGTGGGTAGAATTCAGTCTCATACCAGAAAATTCAGGTAACATAAGTAGAGTGGATCTGATAATCTTGTCCCATCAACCTGCTTCTGCCCACCCCACTCCAAGTAATTTTTTTGTGTGGTAAGGAACATGGTAGGAAAATATGCCAGGAAGTATGGGATAAGAGGGACGCAGGTGGCGCTGTGGTCTAAACCACTGAGCCTTGGGCTTGCCAATCAAAAGGTTGGTGGTTCAAATACCCACAATGGGGTGAGCTCCCGTTGCTCGGTCCCAGCTCCTGCCAACCTAGCAGTTCAAAAGCACGTCAAAGTGCAATTAGATAAATAGGTACTGCTTCAGCAGAAAGGTAAACGCCGTTTCCGTGCGCTGCTCTGGTGTCAAGTGTTCTGTTGCGCCAGAAGCGGCTTAGTCATGCTGGCCACATGACCCGGAAAAACTGTCTGCGGAGCGGACAAACGCCGGCTCCCCTGGCCTGTAAAGCGAGATCAGTGCCGCAACCCCAGAGTTGTTCGCGACTGGACTTAACTGTCAGGGGTCCCTTTACCTTTACGGGATAAGAATTGCTTGACAAAGATTCCACAGCACACATTTGAAGCACATGGCACCCTCCAAAGAATCTAGGGCACTGTGTTAAGGGGGCTGAGAATTGTGACTCCATGTGGGGGGAACTAGTCATGTGTTAAATATGCTTTTAATGTACGGTGTGGCTCTCCATGCAGACAAATCAGAACTGATGCTCAATAAGAAGCCAATGTCCTCTAACCTCTGCACAAACTTTCTTCAAACAAATCAGGGTGATTGCTCAATGGGCAGGACATCTGGACGCAAACCCTTGTGTCCATGCAACCATTTGAGGAAACACATGTAAACTGGAAGAGAGTAGGTTCCCTCCTCCTTTCAGACCGTATGCAAGCTCACAACTTTTGTGGCTCTTTTGAAAAATTTATTTATGAAAATGTAAAGATTTTAGGACAACGGAGCTTTAAATATAAAGAAAACGAAAAAGGACAACATGAACAAATTCCTTCTAAGGTGATAAAATAAAACAGTCTTAACATTTAGCCTGTACAGAATTAAAAGAAAGATAACAACAACAGGAAAGTGGGGAAGGCACTGCTGGTTACAGCATAGATGTTGCATACATTAATGTACACAGCCTATAAAATACATGGAGCCAAGCTGCTTAGCCTGCTTTTTGGGTACTACAGAGGTGGGCAATGCACACATGGCTATTATGCACACTTCCTGTAACCCTCTCCTGACTTCCGCCCTATACTTTGTCACAAAAATTCATTTTGGAGCACCGTTAAGGCCTTATGCTGCTTTATCATAATACCTGCAACTCAGAGACTGATTTAGGCTGCAAACCTAATGACACTTACCTGGGAGCAAAAACCACTGAATTCCATAGGGCATACTTCCAAGTAGCCATGGTGTGTTTCAGTGGGTGTGGCCAAAAGTTTGTATAGCTCTGGCAGAATCTCTGCGTTGCATCGACTTAGCTTTTGCTGCTAACAGAAATCAGCAGAGACTTTGGTAGCAGGAGGGGGGCAGAAAAAAAAGGCTTGGCGGCAGATTAGGCTGAGAATTAGGCACTGCTGCCTTAATACATGACATGCAAGTGGCATTTAGCTTGGTGGCTCACAAGCAGAGCAGGTTTGTTCCAGTGCCTCTCTTGGGGGCAAAATGCAAACTCCTGAGAATGAAAAGCTGCCCAGATATTTGCAGAAAATACCTAGCTTACATTCATTAACTCAGGACCGTTAATCTAAGAGGCATCCTACTCAAAAGCAAATGCATACTGAACTTTCTGCATTAAAAAAATGGGGGCAGGGGACAAAACCAACAAGAACTATACTGGAAAATAGAGGATGATGGTGAGGTAATCAGGGCTGATTAGCACATTGCCTGTTGCCTCTTTTGCCATAAACGTGCCACAGTGTTTTCTGCCGAGTCCTGAACATCTGATTCTTGGTAACCAAATCAAACCAGGCTCCCTCTCCTTCAAAGTACCATCCAGAATTTCCTGTTCTTTGACGTTTATCTCAAGGAGAAACAACACCACACCATTTTTCTGTGCTAGTATGTGATTTAAACTCTTCTTTTATCTGCTACCAGTGAAAGACACATCATGTTGAGCAGGCTCCCACCTCATGCGGAATTTCAACACTACTGCTGAATGTTTACATTTTAATCATGTGGGTGGTTTAAATCAGGTCCTTTAGCCACATGGGCTCTGTATTCTGCTGCTGGCACCTACAAGACTGTGAGCTCCTAATTCTATTCTAATCACCAGCCCTTGGACAGGGGGGATTATCATTACTTTGGTCTGCTTCTGTAAATGAAAGTGGTTGGCGGCTGCAAGAATCTAACAAGGCAGCTAAAAATACATCCCACTGCAGATGAACACCGCTGTCTGGCTGCATGAAAGGGTCCTCATTACTGCACACCGAATGTCAAAAAAACTTCAGAAATCCATTTGCATATCTAAAGAAAGAAAATATACCGGTAAGGCATAGTTTGAAGGTATTATCTAACATGTTCTGTAACAAATTAATAACAATAGCTATTATTCTGCCCTTCACCCTAAGGCTCCAGGGCAGGTTGAAAAATTAGATTACAATATCAAAAATGGTTTAAAACAACTTACAAAAGGCTTGTCCCAATTTATTTATTTTTAAAGTTACAGAACTCTTAGGTGGCTGCAGGAAAAAGGCACCAAGTTGAGGAACATATCATTGATCACCCCCCCCCCCCGAAAGTGGAGTATCTGCAGAATGAAGATCCACACCAGGGTGTCTTTGCACAACGGTTCAAGAATTTTGAATATTGCTGGATTTTTTGCAGCAAGATTAAAAAAGAACAGGGATGACGAGGGACATAAACTGGAAAACTGACACAATGATGGCATTGTTTCTGGGGCTTTTTTGAGGATCAGTATAAATAGTACGGGCAACGCTATAAAAGGCATGTCTGGAGGGGCCCTTAAACAAAGCAAACGAAACAGCATTGTTACTCAAAATAGCCCGGTGTCGAGTTCCCTGCTCTGCAGCATGTAATACAATGTTCCCTGCCATCTGGACATCACTATGCTGTGTTTCCCTGACTTCCACTAGAAGCAGCCAGTTACGTAAAACAGAGAAGCCCAGTGTAACGACACCAGTGGAAGTTGTACCATGTTAGGGGGGTGGCAATGAGAAAGCTGGGACACGGGTGGTGCTGTGGGTTAAACCACAGAGCCTACGACTTGCCGATCAGAAGGTCGGCGGTTCGAATCCCCGCAACGGGGTGAGCTCTCGTTACTTGGTCCCTGCTCCTGGCAACCTAGCAGTTCGAAAGTGCAAGTAGATAAATAGGTACCGCTCCGGCGGGAAGGTAAACGGTGTTTCCGTGCGCTGCTCTGGTTCGCCATAAGCGGCTTAGTCATGCTGGCCACATGACCCGGAAGCTGTCTGTGGACAAACGCCGGCTCCCTTGGCCAGTAAAGCGAGATGAGCGCCGCAACCCCAGAGTCGGTCACAACTGGACCTAATGGTCAGGGGTCCCTTTACCTTTTTAATGAGAAAGCTAGGGCAGCTGTTTTGGGTGGCAGACCCACATTTCTTATCTGTGGTTCTGCCTTCAGCCTAAGGCTGTGTAATGCCATATGTTTAAAGCACCCTCGCAAAGAATCCTGGGGTCTGTAGTTTGTTAAGGGTGCTGGGAATTGTAGCTCTGTGAGGGGCAATCTACAGGTCCCAGGATTCCTGGTGTGTGTGTGTGTGTATGCACTTTAAATGTATGATGTGTACATAGCCTCTGTCACAGAGCAAAATAAGCAAAACCCCAAAATCAAGACATAGAAGAATAACCAAAGCAAATTTCAAAGTGAAGGATGCAATAGAGCTGCGGTACATATCTTCTGTAAAGCAAGCGTGTTCTGTAAAAAAACAACCTTCTAAAGCGTGTTTATAGGTCCCCAGTAAAACTGACTGCATACAGGGGTAACAAACTGGTGTTTGCCCGTTGGTTTGAAAATGTCTGTACAGGGGAGAGAGAAAGGGTTAAAATGTAGACCAATAGGAAAGCCGGAGGCGGAGCCTATCTGTTTATAAAAGGGCTTTGCCCAAGGTTTGGGAGTGGGTTGTTGGTTGGTTTTAGTGGGTTGGTTGGTTGGGAAAGGCAGTTGGAAAAGCAGTTGGCAGGCGGTTGGAAACAGAGAGACAGTTAGTGCAGTGGGTTCTTGTGTGAGGGGAGGTAGAAGAGACAAAGACAGGATAAAATAAGACTAAGAAGGTAAAGAGTAACAACATTTGGAATGCAGCTAAAATTTGTTTGTGTCTGCAATAAACTACACTCTTCTTTGTTAACTTGAGAACCTGACTGAGACTAAGTGATTTACAGGGGAGGACCTGGTGGTGGCAGCAGATTAGTGGTGTACTGGTCAATAGTCCGTACAAACGCCACACAAACGTTTGGGGAAAGCACAGGAAGCACAAGCCAACCCTCTCATTCTGACTCAAGCCCTTACCGCTAGCCTTGAGACGTTCCTTTTTGTGAGATTTTTCCATTTCCTCCAGGAACTGCTCAAAGACTTTCACATATGGAGCCAGGCTGGTTTTCTTGTAATCTATAAACAGAAGACATACAACAAAGTATGTTGTCAGGCTGTTCACTTTCCATGCTAAACTTAATAATCGTAACTCACAGCCTCCAGATATTATTGGATTCCGACTCCCCTGAGCCCTAGGTTGGCACTGCCAATGCTCAGGGATTATAGGAGATGTAATCCAACAACCACAGGAGGGTCTCAGGTTCCCTATGCCCTTTTACAACAGAAAAACAGCAGGAGCATGTGGCTGCATACACAGCATCCATCTAAAGCACACACACTGAATAATCCTGCAAACTGTTGCTTACCCTGCAGGGAGCTAGAAGTCCTAGCACCCTTAACAAAGTACAGTCCCCAGAATCGGTTGCTGACGTGCATGTGTGTGCTTTAAATGTGTGGTGTATACACAGCCTGTATCTCATCTGTCCCTGAAGGTAAGGGACACAGATCAGCTTTCTCCACTAGATGGAGATGTTTTAATACACTTCCCCCAGCCTGCTCTGAGCCAGCTGGGAGAAAAGAAGACTCAAATCTGCAGAGCTCTGGAAGGTACAGCAAGGCAGGGTGAGATTTGTTCCCATTTTCCCCTGCCACCCTCCATGTGCTCTGATCAGCGTTAAAAAGCCAGTCTCCTAATCTCACATTCTAGCCCAGGGGTCGGCAAGCTTTTTGGGGGGCGGTCCAGTTCACCGCATCACAAACCTCCTGGTGGGCCGGAGTGCGTGTGCGCACGTGCATATGGCAGAGGGGGCTTCTCTCTCCCACAGCCCTTCCCCCTGCCTACCTAGGGTGCTGCCAAGAGGCAGAGGCTAATGGTGGCAATGGAGGAGGAATG
Source organism: Podarcis liolepis (assembly GCF_965112155.1). Classification (NCBI taxonomy): domain Eukaryota; kingdom Metazoa; phylum Chordata; class Lepidosauria; order Squamata; family Lacertidae; genus Podarcis; species Podarcis liolepis. Next base: position 5,975,213 of record NC_139555.1, read on the forward strand.
AGCAGCCTGAAAGGGCTGCTTTTGGGCTGCTTGTTCCTTCTCTGCCGCCGCCAGCAGCGGCACTGGCGGCGGCAGCATAAGCTGCAGTGGCAAACAGCTTGCTCCAACAAGGGGCTGCTGAAAATGCACTCAGCCAGGCCAGGCCAGGCCAGCCCCCTTCCTCCTCTTGGCCATGTGCAGCCGCCGCTCGCCCATTGGCCGGGGCCTCAAAACTTTGCAGGCGATTGGCCAGCGATTTGCTGCACAAGAAGGAGGGATAGAGGAGAGAGGAGGTTCTGCCATGGTGAGGAAGAGGGGAGAAAATGTTGGCAAAAAAAAAAAAAAATGGCGCCCGTGCCGCAAAAACCCCCACCATGGAATCCAACCGCCGATCCATGGAACTGGCCATAGGCCGGTTCCAGGAGGCTCATGGGCTGGATCCGGCTTATGGGCCTTAGGTTGCCAACCTCTGTTCTAGCCCATGGGTCAGCAAACTAAGGGCCGTGGGCTGGATAAGGCCCAATTGCCTTCTGGATCCGGCCCACGGACAGTTCGGGAATCACTGCATGGATCGCCAGCATGCGTGTTCTTTCCCTCGCCCTCACACAGCGGCAAACAGCAGCGCCTCCTCCCTCCCTCCCTCCTCCTGGCTTCTCCCCACCCTACCTAGAGGAGGAAGGGGGTTGGGCTTTGTTGGTGCCAGCAGCGCTCGAGTGGCCGCCATTTTAATCAGCCCCTCTCTGGCGTACCTCCACCGCCGCCAGCCCCTGCCACTCGCAAGACACAGGTAAGCAGCCACTAGAGCTCTTGCATCATCCCCCCCCCCAAATAAAGTCTGGGCCCCCCCAAGGTCTGAGGGACAGTGGACTTTTCCTGCTGGAAAAGTTTGCTGACCCCTGTTCTAGCCAAACAGGCTATAAATACACACGTGTCAGGGTTTGGCCCTAAATGTGTGTGACATGTAACTCTGAGGCCAAGCCTATTACAGGCTTATGCAAGAACTCAATGAGTGCTGTATATCTTTTCTTCCTTTGGGATAACAGATATTACATTTGTGCAAGGGGGCTCCCCTCCTCCCCCAATTTACTTTGAAGCCCTGGGGGAACCCCTACAACAGATTTAGGGGTTGTGCGGGGGGAGGAGAGGGGGAGAAAATTCCACATGCGAGCAGAAATCTTTGCGCTTACGGAATGATTGCCATGGCGCTACATTGGATTCCACTCATTAATTATTATTTCTTTATGGGTGAGATTCAACCAATGGGTCCAGTCAGTTTGTGTGATGGGTCCCACCCCCCATCTCCTCCTCGGTGGCTCAGTGGGTGGTGGTTTGGCAGAACTCTGGAACATTGCATGGGGGGGGGGCGGGGAGAGAGAAATTGTCCTTTCTGTCAAGTGAAAATGCTTGCACTGAAGAAACATAGCACAATATTGGATCCTGCCTTTTCTCCCAAGTCCAAGGCAGCAAACAGAAAAATGTTAAGTCAATACGGTATAAAAAATCAAAAAACATACAGTACAGTTGTACCTCGGAAGTAGAATAGAATCCGTTCTGGAAGTCCATTTGACTTCCTAAACGTTTGGAAACCAAGGCACGGCTTCCGATTGGCTGCAGGAAGCTCCTGCAGCCAACTGGAAGCTGCGAAAGCCAAGCCAGGCGTTCGGGTTCCAAAGAACGTTCGCAAACTGGAACGCTTGGCGCTCGGGAGCCAAAACGTTCGATTCGCAAGGCATTCGTCAACCAAGGTACGACTGTACTTAAAACATTTTTTAAAACAATTTAAAAAACCATACTAAAACTTCTAAAAATCGCCATGTTGTTGTGATTATACAGTGGAACCTCGTTTTTTGAGCGTCTTGAAAGCCGAATGTTTCAGAACCCGAACGCTGAAAACCCAGAAGTACCGTATTTTTTGTGTGTATAAGACTAGGTCTCCCCTCCCAAATAATGTCAAAAATTAGGGGGTGTTTTATACACGGATAGTGCCAAGGGTGGACTGGTGATTGGTTGTTGCCCAAAAATAGGGGGCATCTTATATATGGGGGGTCTTATAGATGGAAAAATATGATAATTGCTTCTGGTTTTCAAACACACCTCGGAAGTCGAACGGATTCTGCGGCATGTTTTTCCATTTTCAACATTGAAATACCGACAGCTCTTTGCACCTCGGTTGTCGAACGTTTCAGAAGTCTTCCGGAACAGATTATGTTCGACAACCGAGGTTCCACTGTATAAGTTTTACTATTGCCTTATTACAATCTCATGTTCGAAAGTGGGTGAAGATTTCACAAGGTCTTACGCTGCCTTTCACGAACCTCTGCTCCGCCGAGAGTTTTCGGGCTCCCCGTCATTTTCTTTTGCATCCCCCTCGTCGTTGCTAACTGTGTCCAGCTCATGACAGAGGCGGCTAAAACAAAACAGAAACATCAGGAACCCCACAAAACCTGGTAAAAAGATAAAGGGACCCCTGACCATGAGGTCCAGTCGTGGCCGACTCTGGGGTTGCGGAGCTCATCTCGCTTTATTGGCCGAGGGAGCCGGCATACAGCTTCCAGGTCATGTAGCCAGCATGACTAAGCAGCTTATGGCGAACCACAGCAGCGCATGGAAAAGCCGCTTACCTTCCCGCCGGAGCGGTACCTATTTATCTACTTGCATTTCGACGTGATTTCGAACTGCTAGGTTGGCAGGAGCTGGGACTGAACAATGGGAGCTCACCCCATCGTGGGGATTTGAACCGCCGACCTTCTGATCGGCAAGCTCTAGGCTCTGCGGTTTAACCCACAGCGCCACTCTTCTAGGAACATCCTCTCTTCAAATCCACCTTCTGTATTACAGGGTGGAACTCTTTCAACAGCTTGGTCCTATGCAGTTTAGCACTCCTAAACCCACTGATGCATACGATCAGGCAACGTCGGGAGTCCTCTGTATGTTGTTGGACTACATCTCCCATCATCCCTGACTATCAGCTGGCTGGGGTTGATGGGAGTTGGAGTCCAACAACACCTGGAAGGCCACAGGTTCCCCAGCTCTGGGCTATGCCAAAACTGAGGCAGAATAATGTTGTTACCTGCCCTGGGACCTTATTAATAAATCTCATCTACAGTGGTGCCTCGCAAGACGAAATTAATCCGTTCCGCGAGTCTCTTCGTCTTGCGGTTTCTTTGTCTTGCGAAGCATGGTGATTAACGGCTTAGCGGCTTTTAACGGCTTAGCGGCTTTAAGAAAAAGGAAACAAACTCGCAAGAACTCGCAAGACGTTTCGTCTTGCGAAGCAAGCCCATAGGGAAATTCGTCTTGCGGAACGACTAAAAAACCGGAAAACTCTTTCGTCTTGCGTGTTTTTCGTCTTGTGAGGCATTCGTCTTGCGAGGTACCACTGTATTACAGTTTTTGGAATGTTGTTTGTTTACTATGCATTTTGACACTTCATACAATAATGTAAACAAATCCTGCATGATGGTTCTAGAGATCAAGCAGCAGGAGAAGGTTTTCCTTTATGTTTGGACGTAATTGGCTACCATTTTGAAGCAAGGTGGTGGACTGAACCTTTCAAAACTTCAGTGATTGCAACTACCGATTTCAAAACTCCACCATTTACTGTATTTTTCGCTCTACAAGACGCACCAGACCATAAGACACACCTAGTTTTTGGAGGAGGAAAACAAGAAAAAAAATATTCTGAATCTCAGAAGCCAGAACAGCAAGAGGGATCACTGCGCAGCGAAAGCAGCAATCCCTCTTGCTGTTCTGGCTTCTGGGATAGCTGCGCAGCCTGCATTCGCTCCATAAGACGCACACACATTTCCCCTTACTTTTTAGGAGGGAAAAAGTGAGTCTTATAGAGCAAAAAATACGGTATTTATTTTTTGTTTCTTAGAATTCCCAACCAATGAAGGTCACGAGGCTGCTGGTCAACAGTAAATATGTAATGGAGAATGTTGTGTTGTGGCTGCAGAGATATGAGGGTTAAAGGAAATTAAGAGTAAGAAACAGGAGTTTCCTCCCCTCGGTTAAAAAAAGCTATGCCTCTGTTAACACAAGATGCTGTAATCCTCCTAGTCCAGTGACCTAAGGGTCTAACCACATGAAGAGCAGCTGATATGGTGTCTTCCAGATGCTGTTAGACTACAATGGCCATCATTCCTAACTGTTGGCCAAGATGGCTGGGGCTGATGGGAGTTGTAGTCCAACAGCATGTGGAAGCCACCACAGTGGCTATCACCAGACTACGCAGTGAAGCTAATGCAGACTGCTGCTGCAGCTCTGCGCTCCAAGAGACAAATGGCAGCGTGTGTTGCACTTTCCATGTGCCCAAAGCTGGATCATTCATACCTTATAGTGGGAACAGCAAATGGATCAAATTCATCCAGTTTCTTCAGGTCGATTGGAACTGAAATACGTCCTAAAGGAGGGCAATGAGCAAGTTAGAAGGGGCCTTTCTGGGTGCCGGATGTCAGGGAACTGACATCGGAGCTAGAGGCGGAGGGAAGGCTCTCAAATGATGCTGGAGAAGGGCCCAGCAGGGAGAGAGGCAGCTCCACAGATGGGGAAGCAAATCAGCGCAACACCAGGGATATAGAGGGGCTGATGGGGGAATCGGCGAGAGGGCTCCAGGACTCTTCACCGGACACCAGCGGGGAGAGCACGGGTCCTCCGCTACCCACGCCCACCCTGCGCAGAAGACTTCCGAGCAGAGAGAGTAGGAGGAGACTGGGTGTCAAACAACTTTTATGTTGGAAAAGATTTAAGAAACGCCCACTGCCGGATTCTGCTAGCGACTGAGGCAGCCACGAAGTGAAGGGCTGCCCAGACTGAAAGGTTTAGCAAGGCAACAAAGCCTGGAGAGGCGACAACTTACGCACGAGCAACCCATACACATTACACCAGCATAGATATAACTCTACATGCTTTGGGGGGCGGGCGGGCGGCGATACAGCTACTACCACTGACCAAGATGGTTTTATCTCACCCTTCCTCCACAGATCAGAGCGCTCTAAGTGGCCCTCTTTGATTTCACCAACCTTGCAAGTAGTTTAGGCAGAGAGACAAGCGAGATGCCTAAGGACACTGGCAAGAGTGAAGCTGGCACACCTAAGGGGATATGTGAACTCCCAGATCCAAGACCAACACCCTATTAGATCCCCATCTTGACTAAAGGAAGGCATGTTGAAGCATCAACCAACCTGTTTTGGGGTGAACGCTGAAGGGGCTCTTCAACAAGTGGTTGATTCCTTTGCTGACATTCATATCTAGCCTTGGAAAACAGTACTGAAGCATGATCTCGGACTCAGTGTGCGCCATTTTCTTGGGTGTGTTCTGGGAAGGAAGAGGAAGATTGGAAAGGGTTCAAACTTTGGAGGATCTTTTGTAGGCATTTGTATTTCACCCCTCTATTAGAAGGAGGCTACGCTGTGGGTTAAACCACAGAGCCTACGACTTGCCGATCAGAAGGTCGGCGGGTCAAATCCCCGTGACGGGGTCAGCTCCTGTTGCTCGGTCTCAGCTCCTGCCAACCTAGCAGCTTGAAAGCATGTCAAAGTGCAAGTAGATAAATAGGTACCGCTCTGGCGGGAAGGTAAATGGCGTTTCCGTGCGCTGCTCTGGTTCGCCAGAAGCAGCTTAGTCCTGCTGGCCACATGACCCGGAATCTGTACGCCGGCTCCCTCGGCCAATAAAGCAAGATGAGCGCCGCAACCCCAGAGTCAGCCATGACTGAACCTAATGGTCAGGGGTCCCTTTACCTTACAGTCGCAGAGAGAGGAAGGGTTGTGCCACCACGGCACCTAAGAGCACACTCTGCGACTGCAACGCTGAACAGTTTTATATTGGGGGCAGGGGTGGAATCAGCAGAAGGGGTTAGTGAGAAGTGCTTTTATCAAACACTGCCCATCCCAACAATCCCATTGCTTTAGAATTCAGCTGTCAATCCCACATCTTGGTCAAGAAATAAAAGCTCGCCAGCTTCTCATGTTGCTTTGTTCCCCATCACCCAGTGCTGGCAGCCTAGGGACTCACCCAAAAGATTCTTATGATGCAAATGCCCCCTCCCCCGCTACCTCAAGCACCTCAAATACTTACACAGTGTCTTTCCAATGCTTTTGTCAAAAGCTCCCAGCGCTTGACCGAATCGTGCTTTTTAGTGAATTCCTGAAGCAGTTCTTTTCGAACTGGTGGCCAAATTGTTAAGGAGTTTCAAATCTGGTCCAAGGCCTGCTGGTGCCTGGGGCAGAGGAGCCCTGCTGGGTCAGACCAAAGGCCCATCGAGTCCAGCATCCTGTTTGCATAATGGCCAACCGGACGCCTATGGAAAGCCAGCAAGCAGGATACGAACACAACAGGATTCTACCATTCAACTTCCCCAGCAGCTGGTATTTAGAGGGATGCTGTTTCTGCATCAGTAAAATTTGGGGCATCACACAGCAGGACAGCGTCTCAAGCAAAGATATGCTCTTCCAATCTCACATTCCCAGCATGCTTGTACAGTCATACCTTGGGTTACGAATGCTGCGGGTTGCGGACCGCGCCAAACCCAGAAGTACTGGAACGGGTTACTTCCGGGTGTCGGCGCTCACGCAGAAGCGCAAAATAACATCACACGCATGCGGAGAAGCGCCGAATCGCATCACGCGTGTGTGCAGACGTGGTGCTTCAGGCTGCGGGTTGCAAACGTGCCTCCTGCACGGATCACGTTCGCAACCCGAGGTATGACTGTACTCCTGTCTCAGCGACGTTTACACTGGCTCAGTCATGTACACAGAATGGGAGACAGCAGGAACCCCAAGGACATGCACTACGGGGAGCTGGCTTCAGGCACCAGGCCTGATGGCAGACCAACTCTGTGCTACAAAGATTGATGCAAACATGACCTGAATGCTGGCAACATTACCCCTGCCATATGGTACTCTCTTGCAGATTATTGCAATGCTAGGAGACAGACAGACAGACAGACAGGTTGTGCATCCCTAGCAGTGACCACAGGAGGAATGCCTGCTGGGAGGAGCGCAGAGAGAAGCAACGCCATTTTGCACCTGCAGCAGCATAACCAGATGCCTTCATCTGCCCCAGTTGCAACAAAACATGTCTCTCCCATATCGGTCTCCAATGCCATAGCAGGCGCTGTAACCTTCCAAGTTTGAATTCACCCCCAAAGGCAAACGGATGCCAACAACAACAGCAGCCGCCGCCTCCGATACGGGATAAATCTGCTTCCTGACCCCTGCATCAACACAAGTGCCAGTAAACAGACCCAGGGGTATCTGGATTTTTGCCCCCACGGCCTTGACTATTTATTGCAGGGAAGGGGAAGCTGTGGCCCTCCCAAAGTTAATGGAATATAACCCGTCATCCCTGGCCATATACCATGTTGGATGGGAGTTGCAGCCCAACATTTGGATGGCCACAGGTTCCTCACCCCCTGATTTTATAGGCATGTCACTAGTAAGATGTGCAGCACTCTCTGGCACGCCCCATGGGCTCTTGAAAGGATATTCTCTGGGACCAAAGCCAACACTTTTTCATAGCTCTCTTTACTTCCAAGAATGTCCTGCTCGACAAGTGCATACTCTCTGAAGTAACGCTTCACCACATTTAGAGATTCGCTGCAACAGAAGAGGGGAAAACATCAGAGAGTCAGAGGGGTAACTTTGGTGGAGAGGCAGGTGAATGGGCACAAGGAAGGTTACCGAGGGCATGGGCTGAAAGCACCGCAAGTGAACTATGTCGTCAATCATCAGGAAGCACAACATTCCTGCTATGTATATAAAGCTCAATAATCCTCCTACGTATACAAAGTTAGGGACGCGGGTGGCGCTGTGGGTTAAACCACAGAGCCTAGGACTTGCCAACCAGAAGGTTGGCAGTTCGAATCCCCGTGACGGGGTGAGCTCCTGTTGCTCGGTCCCAGGTCCTGCCAACCTAGCAGTTCGAAAGCACGTCAAAGTGCAAGTAGATAAATAGGTACCGCTCTGGCGGGAAGGCAAACAGTGTTTCCGTGTGCTGCTCTGGTTCGCCAGAAGCAGCTTAGTCATGCTGGCCACATGGCCTGGAAGCTGTACGCCGGCTCCCTTGGCCAATAAAGCGAGATGAGTGCCGCAACTCCAGAGTCGGCCACGACTGGACCTAATGGTCAGGGGTCCCTTTACCTTTATACAAAGTTAGTTATATTTTATAAGGTGCTTTGGAGTAGGTGGGTGGCCTTTGCCCTGAATGGTGCAATATGTTTACACACTCACACGCCCACCCACACCTAGGATTTTGGGAAAGAGGGAATTTCAGCAGGAACAGCCTGCAACACAGAGATAATAAAAGCCTCAATGGCATTTCATTTGCTCTTGCCTAGGTCTGGGGAAATCTGTACAGTAGTACCTCCGGCTGTGCACAGGATCCGTTCTGAAGCTCTGGTCGGATCCCAAGGAATTCACAACCAGAGGTGCCTGTTCTGCGCATGCGCGCAGCAGGGTAGAGGGCTTTTGTGCATGTGGCGAAACCCGGAAAAATACTTCCGGGTTTGCCATGTTCGCATCCTGAAGGATACGCAACCAGAGGTGTGCGTATCCAGAGGTACCACTGTATTGTTGAAGAAGGAAGCTGCAACATAGTATGGCATCATTTTGTAGCAACCCAACCCTTGTAGAAAGCACAAATATTGCTAGAAGGGAAACGAGCAGGTCTTTGTTCTGTGCAGATTGCATAAATTGGATGCATGCCAATGGGCATGCATTCCAGCACTTGCCTGCAGGAGGGGAAATGTAGATACGGTCCCGGAATTAGTAATGTATGTCTCTGTGCAGATTAGGATAATGTGAGTTGAGTGGTTAATGTGCATAACAGCTGGCTATTGTGCACATCCACATGGGGAATGTGCACATAATCTGTCCATGAAAAGGGAATTCTGCACATTTGCCAGTCATTATGCATAGTCTTCAACGGGTCTTTCCTCCACATCTGAATATTTACCCTTGGAGCTGCATTAATCACAGCCTACCCTAGTTTTGGGTCTAAACCAGAGCTTAGGGCTTGCCGATCAGAAGGTCGGCGGGTTGAATATCCGCGATGGGGTGAGCTCCTGTTGCTTCTGCCAACCTAGCAGTTTGAAAACACGTCAAAAGTGCAAGTAGATAAATAGGTACTGCTCTGGCGGGAAGGTAAATGGCGTTTCCGTATGCTGCTCTGGTTCACCAGAAGCGGCTTAGTCATGCTGGCCACATGACCCGGAAGCTGTCTGCAGACAAATGCCGGCTCCTTCGGCCAGTAAAGCGAGATGAGCGCCGCAACCCCAGAGTCGTTCACAACTGGACTTAACGGTCAGGGGTCCCTTTACCTTTTACCCTAGTTTTAGGGTTTTAGGAGCAGCCCAAAAGCTCTCCCATGGCTCAAGGCTCTTATTACAGTCATAAAGGTAAAGGTAAAGGTACCCCTGCCCGTACGGGCCAGTCGTGTCCGACTCTAGGGTTGCGTGCTCATCTCGCTCTATAGGCTGTGAGCCGACGCCGTCTAAAGACACTTCCGGGTCACGTGGCCAGCGTGACGAAGCTGCATCTGGCGAGCCGGCACCAGCACAGCACACGGAAACGCCGTTTACCTTCCCGCTATAAAGCGGTCCCTATTCATCTACTTGCACTTAGGGGTGCTTTCAAACTGCTAGGTGGGCAGGAGCTGGGACTGAACGACGGGAGCTCACCCCGCCACGGGGATTTGAACCGCCGACCATACGATCAGCAAGTCCTAGGCACTGAGGTTTTACCCACAGCGCCACCCGCGTCCCGTGACAGTCATACCTTGGGTTAAAAGTCGTTTCGGATTAAATCTTTTCAGGTTGCGTCCCGCATCGACCCGGAAGTAACGGAACGGGTTACTTCCGGGTTTCACCGCTCGCCCAGACGCTCAAAATGACGTCACGCATATGTGCAGAAGTGCAACCCGCGTAGATGCGGGTTGCGTTCTGCTCAGGATGCAAACAGGGCTCTGGAACGGATCCCGTTTGCATCCAGAGGTACCACTGTATATAGAAGGGTCTTCTAAGCACCCTGGTTCATGGTTAAGTGAAACAGAATGCCACTGAAGAAAGCTGCCCACAAGCCTCATCAATAGTTGCACCTATAGCTTCTACTCACCCTTCTCCATCAGAAAGCCACAATGCAGTCCATACCTCCTTATTCCATAGTGATTCTCAGCACAGCTTAAAACAACACTTAAAGCTTAACATTTGCTGAATAACGAATTCATTATGTGCAACCTCTCTATGCTAGAAATGCCATAAATTCCCTGGCTGTTGCCTGAACTGACCTGATGAAAGGGTGGATGTTGTCCGGAAGAGTCACCTTCTTGATGGTCTCTTCGCCACCCTGTGAAATACGGAGGTTTAGTTTAGGTTGGTTTCTTTAAGCATCTTTCAGTCTATCTAATGTTTATTGGGTGGATTTCCCCCCTAAACTGATTTTTGATTTTATTGTTATTTACGCTTTATACCGTATTTTATGCTGGTTTTTTTGTAGCATCAATTAAGTGTTTTAAATTTGTTGTTAGCCACCCTGAGCCCGGTTTCCTGAACTGGGAAGGGCGGGGTATAAATAAAAAATTATTATTTATTATTATTTCAAAGTCAGTTTACAAACAAGAAAACATTTAAATACAAAATAAAGAAAACTAGAAGCTCAAAACAGCCAGCGAGATTAAAAATGAATTGAAAATGCACCAGTAAATAAAAAATATGCAAAATGAGCTCCGGTTAATGCCACTCACCCCTCCACTGACAGCTAGAAATGTCACGCTTTATGGGCTTCCCAGAGGCATGTGGTTGGCCAATGTGAGAACAGTGCTCAAGCAGATGAGCCTGTGGCCTGATCCAGCAGGATTCTCTGTTAATATACTTAAAGATTGCTTCTGGTCATGACACTGTGCTCTGCCTTTCCTTGTCCTAGGGGCATGTCCCAACGTGACAGGCCAGTACTGTAGCGTAACTGGGCCACTGATTCTCTGGCCTCCAGTGTCACCTAATCATAGAATTGTAGAGTTGGAAGTCACCCGAGGGTCATCTAGTCCAACCCCCTGCAATGCAGAAATTAAGTCCCACCTCCTTCTGTCCTAAAGACACCACACCTTCACAAGGGAGAGATATTCCACTGCTGCAGAGCGGAGACTTGAAGACCACTTCCTGACCGATTCGTCACACACCCAGCAATGAACGCCTCTCCGTCCCGAGTACACCCAGAGGCGGTGCTTGATGCCAAAGTCCTCTGGAGGTGCAGAAGAGCAGAGCAGAAAGCACAAAAGGTAATAGCTTTGACGAGAATGCATGAATAAAACCTTAGTGCTGCGAGGGCTCATAGCGTTCTGCATGCTTCATCCCAGCAATTCTTACAACAGTCCCATAAAGTAGGCTGCCATTATTATTCTATTGCAGATTGGCTGGGTGTGTGTGTGTGTGTGGCAGCAAGGAAAGACCGGGAGTCAGAAAGAAACAGACCTTGATCGCGGCTAAAGTGAGATTTCAGCAAGCATATCCTGAAGTGCAATATACCACGTGTGTTAGTATTTATACCAGTAGATACTAACTCCCACACACATACACAAATACAGCAATATAAAGTAACAGAAGCATTCCATTGGTACAAAGCATATGAGGAGGGTAAAAGGGAGGAGCCAATTCAGCAGTTTACCAATCTGCAGATATTGCTGCCGAAAGTTAGGCTGCACAGACTGACAGTAGTAACAGAGGCAAAAGCATGAAAAGGAAAGTCAGGGAGTCCCCATAGAATCATAGAGTTGGAAGAGACCACAAGGGCCATCGAGTCCAACCCCCTGCCAAGCAGGAAACACCATCAGAGCACTCCTGACATATGGGTGTCAAGCCTCTGCTTAAAGACCTCCAAAGTAGGAGACTCCACCACACTCCTTGGCAGCAAATTCCACTGTCAAACAGCTCTTACTGTCAGGAAGTTCTTCCTAATGTTTAGGTGGAATCCCATAATTGGGAGGCTTACAGAAGTTGGTTGTAATCATATCCACTAGAAATTTAAGGAAAATCGACCTTTCCTCACTGCAGAATGATACATTAGGTACCCTCTTAAAGACACCATTCCAGCCCTATGACTTGAACATGGAAAAGGAACCGTAGCTTCCATGTCCGTCCTTATCTGTCTGCTTGGATAGAAAAAGCTGCAGCAGCACAGCAATGTGCAACCTCCTGTCTTTTCAGTCCCAGAATTCACCTGCAGGATGAGACCCAGTTTTAAATTTTTTAATGCATAAGCTTAATTTGCCCCCCATCTGTTTAGGCTGGAAGTTCCTTGGGACAAGGACCCATCTTCTTTTGCTTACACTTCCCAAAAGGCTCCACAAAAGCCAATGGTACTGGATAAATCATATACCGTATTTTTTGTTCTCCAAGACTCACTTTTTCCCTCCTAAAAAGTAAGGGGAAATGTGTGTGCGTCTTATGGAGCGAATGCAGGCTGCACAGCTATCACAGAAGCAAGAGGGATTGCTGCTTTCACTGCGCAGCGATCCCTCTTGCTGTTCTGGCTTCTGAGATTCAGAATATTTTTTTTCTTGTTTTCCTCCTCCAAAAACTAGGTGCGTCTTGTGGTCTGGTGCGTCTTATAGAGCGAAAAATACGGGTATATTTGAAAATATGGTACACACTGCTGGAAGGCGCTTAAACTCTGACTTGGGCGAGTCTCCAAAAGAAAGGTGGACAAAATGGTCAGTCTGGCAACAGTTGCTACATGGCCATTGGCCACTTACCCACGAGTGCCCGATCTATGATGCGGATGGCAATGGTCATTAGAGTCCAGCACTTGGGGCAGATTTCTGCAGAGCTGAAAGAAGAGTGGTTAAAAAACGAAGCCCTGATTAGTTTAAAAATATAACCCACGACTCCCACCCTTCAAGGAAGCTTACAAAACCATATAAAAACCACAACAACCCGGTTCAGACAATTGTTCTAGACTCTGTGGTTTATGGAACAGTGGAAAAATATTGGGGCTGAGCACTCATCCTCTCATCCGTTGGCTTAAGTGCCAAGGCCCTGGACCGCATTAATCCAGTTTTATGTTATGCCCAAACTAGGAAGCTCTAAGTTAATGTCCCTTAACAAACAAGGAAGTAAGTCAGGGTGTGATCTGCTAAATGCTCTTCAGCCTAAAGTGGGCAGTGTATTTTTTAACACACACACCCCAAAGGCACTGAACAAGCAAATCCAAGAGGCTATTCTACGGCTTCAGGATTCAGTGGGAAGAGGCTCATATGTAATGAGTGGCAATTTCACTGAACATGAGAAGTCATTTGACACTGCATCCACACGGTGGACACCCCATGTTCTTGCGCACATTCTGAAGGTTCAGAATGGAAAAAGGATTTTCTTTTAATGAAATAATTTATACGATTTCGTGTTGCATCCAACACTTAGATCTAGCATCCTTATTATTAATAGGCGTGTGGGACAAAACAAAGGGTGGCTTCCATTATCCTGCCCACCTGCAATCTTCCTGCATGCTGTGTCAGAAGACAGAGCACTTGGTTGAGTCAGGCTCAGCATGGCAAACTCTATATTCTTCCAAGCTCCCAGAAGAGTGCTATTCAGAGTTCTTCAGGCTACAGGCCTACCCACACTTACCTGGCAGTAAGTCCCGTTGAACACAGTGGGACTTACTTCCAGGAAAACATGCACAGGATTGCACTGTCAAGACTCTGCCAGATGACCTAGCTAGTTATTTGTACAACACCCCCCCCCCCACTTCTGAATGAATTTCCCGGTCACTTTCCAAACCGCAAAAAGTCTGGTTCTTTTTTAAAGTGGATTTGTTGTGCCAGGGCGACAGAGCCCTTTAATCCTCATTTACTGTACAGACCTAAAGTTCTGGTATCCACTTGTGTGGGAATCCTTCCCACAAAACACTGAGAGTCTAGACTGCCATTTAATGTGCTGTCAAGGTTCAGGGAATGCCCACACATGGAAATAAAGTACAAAAACAGACAATAAGCTTAAAGTAAAAATGAAACAAGTTTCTAGTCCATAACTGTTACAACAACGCCGGAAGCACAGAAGTGGGCAGCATCTTGTGAGGTTCAGAGCAGAACTCAAGAGAGATCAGTCAATTGAGAGCGAATGCTCTACCCACCTTCCCAAACATATACAATTATCATCCTCACCAACAAACTGGCTTCTTGTCCCCAAATCTCTATCCCAGAAGGGTAAGAAAAATACCTGCAGCATCTTCTAACATCATCGTAATCTGTCATGTCTATATCAAATACGAGCTCTTTCTCCTGGGCCTGGAAGGCACCTAGGTGTACCATGTTGTGCTGGATGGGCTGCAGGGAAGCGAAAGGGAACAGAGATAACTTAGAAATTATAGCTGCTTACAGTAATTTAGAATTTTATTTCCCTGCCTTGTGACAGTTAACTAATTGGTCCCCCCCCAATGGTTCCAGTAAAATTATGTTTGATCATATTTGTACGGTCAACAGGCCAAGTCTTTTTTAAGCCAGTTAAATGGTGGACTCTAGGGCAGGCAGTTTTGAAAACCTTTTCTAAATCATTTTTATAACAGGACTGCGGAACCTGTGATGCTCCAACTGTTGTTGGACTCCAGCTCCCATCAGCCGCAGCCAGCGATGCTACTGGCCAGGGTGATGATGGGAGTTGTAGTGCAGCAACACCTGGAGATTCCCCGGCCTGGCTTTATAGCACTGAAGTGCATACCTTGTGCGAATACACAGCCCCAATGTCAATTTTGTAAGGACACATTTTCTGGATCTCTTTTTCCAATTCCAAGGGTGTGTTGAAAGACTGGTACCGCACGTAGATGTCATCGCGGAGCGTGAACGAAAACTCCCTTCGCTGAAAGTAATTCTTTGACACTGCAAAAGGAAGATCACATGCTAGTTACATTGCGCAGCACAGTTTCTGCTTTGAATCTCAGCTATTCCACGAAGATGGCAAGGCGGTCTTAGGCAAGATGCTGTTCTCCAAGCCCCAGCTCTCCTTCTGCAATATGGTGGAATAAGACAGCACACTGAACACTCTAAATGATATATATAATTGCTAAGTGTGATTATATTTTAGTCAGCCAGGTTGGCAATAATTCAGGAAAGTCCATACAAGAAGTCCATACAACCCTAAAAATTCTGTGGCCAGCAAAATGTTGGGTCCTCCTTAACTGCCCTCTGTCCAAAAGTGTCTGCTATTTGCAGAGCCTTACAGCACAATTCCACTTTAAAGCTAAATAACAATAAGAAGAGAAAGCAGAGGCCTTGAAGTTGTCCATCATTCGGTCACAGATCATTCAGTCACAGTCTTCCCCACTATGGTGACAAGTGTTGTATTGCACTAATTACCGTATTTTTCGCTCTATAAGACACACCAGACCACAAGACGCACCTAGTTATTGGAGGAGGAAAACAAGAAAAAAAATATTCTGAATCTCAGAAGCCAGAACAGCAAGAGGGATCGCAGCGCAGTGAAAGCAGCAATCCCTCTTGCTGTTCTGGCTTCTGGGATAGCTGCGCAGCCTGCATTCGCTCCATAAGACGCACACACATTTCTCCTTACTTTTTAGGAGGGAAAAAGTGAGTCTTATAGAGCAAAAAATACGGTATATTTGCATTTATGCCAAATACATGAGCACGTGTAAATTTTATGCATGTCTGTGCTCTCGTTTTCACCACACAGGTGGCCATGCTAGCAAATGCCAGATGGGGCACGAAGGTGGCAGTGTTCCCTTGTATAGTGCTTCCAAACACAGAATCATGGAACTGTACAGTTGGAAGGGATTCTGGGTGCCATCTAGTCCAACCCCCAATGTAGGAAGATGCAGGTGGCCTGTATGGGGATCGAACCTGCGACTTTGGCGCTATCAGCACCACCCTCTAACCAGCTGAGCTGACTGAGTCAGGGAGCTTCTGTTTAGAAGAGAGGGGAACTAGCCCCGTTGTATATCGGGGGGGGGGGGCTGTGTGGAGAGAGTCTCTTCCTTTAAATTCCTGGGAGTTTACCTTAGTGAAGACCTCACTTGGAAAAGCAATATAACTCAGGTGGTTAGGAAGGCCCAACAGAGACTCCATTTTCTCAGGGTCTTGCGAAAGAACAATGTTAAACAACAATTGATGACCTCCTTCTACTGGTCCACAATAGAAAGTGTCCTCTCATATTGTATCACAGTGTGGTACGTTGGCTTGACAACCATGGACAGAAAGTCTCTACAGAGGGTGGTGAACACAGCACATGGTATCATGGGCTGTCCCTTGAGTCCGCTAGATAACATCGCAAGGGATCATTGCCTTAGGAGAGAGAAAAATTCTCAGGGATGATTCACACCCTGGCCAACACCTCGTTAATCTTCGGGCAGGAGATATAGAAGTATAATCAGGCTCAAAAACAGTTTCTATCCGTGGGCTGTTAGGCTGCTGAACAGAAACTAATATAGTGCAACTGACTTTTGGGGTTGGTGAGTTGTGCGACAAGCACACAGAGTGCAATGAGATTGAGTGTTGGGGGGGGGAGGGAGGCTTGATTAATTTCATTGTACACAGGTTGTACATTGGCAATCAAGTTATTATTACAGTGGTACCTTGGGTTACATACGCTTCAGGTTACAGACTCCGCTAACCCAGAAATAGTACCTCGGGTTAAGAACTTTGCTTCAGGATGAGAACAGAAATCGTGCTCCGGCGGCGCAGCAGCAGCAGGAGGCCCCATTAGCTAAAGTGGTGCTTCAGGGTAAGAACAGTTTCAGGTTAAGAACAGACCTCCAGAACGAATTAAGTACTTAACCCGAGGTACCACTGCATTATTATTTCAGTTCAGCGTAGTTGATAGTCCCTCTTCCACAAACCCGCAGAACCTTTTCTTTTGGAAACCTATTGCCCCGGCATCTTGCAGTTGTGCGTTCCTCAATTAATTCCTCAGTTAATTACAAACTGCGGGAAGAAGCCTGCCCTGAATCTGAAGGCAGCGACTCATTTCCCTTAGCTACCCCATTTTCTTTGACCTGGGCGCCTCCTCCCGTTCCAGCGCCCACCATGAAGGGCGAGACCAGGCGCGTTTCTTCGCCTTCTGCATATGCTCAGAGGCACCCGTGCTGCAAGGCTGTGGGGGCTGAGCCCCGCCCCGAAGCTTCCCTTTCGCTCCCTCCGCAGCTCCAGGGTCCCAGGAGCGCGCCTCTTCCCCCCCGCCCGCTCCTGGCTCACCGTCGCCGTAGCGCAGCCACCGCCCGTAAAGGCCGAAGGGGAAGACGCGGCGGTAGTACAGCGGCAAAAGGTCGGGCAGGGAGCCGGGTTCGAAATCTGCCATGTCCAAAGAGAAAGCGGAGCGCGCGCGCGGGAGAAGCCAGGCTCCGCCTCCCGCTTCTCGAAGAACCAATCAGAGCAGCGCCCGCCATATATATATATATATGCACCGCGCCGGGGATTGTGGGAGTTGTAGTTCCGGCGAGAAAAAGGGGCCTCTGAGAGGCTCTAGCGGCCCTTTACGAAAATGTTGTTTAGTCGTGTCCGACTCTTCGTGACCCCCTGGACTAAAGCACGCCAGACACTCCTGTCTTCCACTGCCTCCCGCAGTTTGGTCAAATTCATGCTGGTAGCTTTGCAAACACTATCCAACCATCTCGTCCTCTGGCGTCCCCTTCTCCTTGTGCCCTCCATCTTTCCCAACATCAGGGTCTTTTCCAGGGAGTCTTCTCTTCTCATGAGGAGGCCAAAGTCTTGGAGCCTCAGCTTCAGGATCTGTCCTTCCAGTGAGCACTCAGGGCTGATTTCCTTCAGAATGGAGAGGTTTGATCTTCTTGCAGTCCATGGGACTCTCAAGAGTCTCCTCCAGCACCATAATTCAAAAGCATCAATTCTTCGGCGATCAGCCTTCTTTCTGGTCCAGCTCTCACTTCCAAACATCACTACTGGGAGAACCATAGCTTTTACTATATGGACCTTTGTTGGCAAAATAAAAAAATAAAATAAAATTAAAAAAATTAAAAAAAGTTCTCTCCTTTCTGAGGGCTAGCCTGGCAATTGTGTTCACACCACTGAAATGCTTAATGGCACCTGCCATCTGTGGTCTTGGCTCTGCAGCGCATGGGGGGCGGCGGATAGTGGCTCCAGGGAAAAGTGCTGCCCCCCCCCAACTCACATTTGTTGATCCGCCCACTTTTGCCTCTGCCCAGGGCAAAAGTTCTAAGCTGAATGTGCATCAAATGCTATGTTTGTATGCATTGTGTGTGAAACTTAGTGGAGGTTTGCATTTGCAGGATTTCTGTTTTGCAGAGAACTGTAAGGTCCGTATAGTTAAAGCTATGGTTTTCCCAGTAGTGATGTATGGAAGTGAGAGCTGGACCATCAAGAAGGCTGATCGCCGAAGAATGGATGCTTTTGAATTATGGTGCTGGAGGAGACTCTTGAGAGTCCCATGGACTGCAAGAAGATCAAACCTCTCCATTCTGAAGGAAATCAGCCCTGAGTGCTCACTGGAAGGACAGATCGTGAAGCTGAGGCTCCAATACTTTGGCCACCTCATGAGAAGAGAAGACTCCCTGGAAAAGACCCTGATGTTGGGAAAGATGGAGGGCACAAGGAGAAGGGGACGACAGAGGACGAGATGGTTGGACAGTGTTCTCGAAGCTACCAGCATGAGTTTGACCAAACTGTGGGAGGCAGTGGAAGACAGGAGTACCTGGCGTGCTCTGGTCCAGGGGGTCACGAAGAGTCGGACACGACTAAACAACAACAGCAGCAGCAACAACAACAACCTAGCAAGTGCAAACGGGTGCTTTTGCAGCTAGGGTTGCAACAGAGGGTGGAATCTTTGCTTCATTGCTCATATTAATAGATAACTCATCCCTGGGAGTCTGGGCGTCTCTCAGAAGCAACCTGTTTATTGGAATCTCTCTCTGGGCTATATTAACAAGTTACAGCTTAAAGAAAATTGGACTGCATTGCTTGTTGTTTAAGAGCAATGTGCTGATTTCTATTTACAATGTTTTTGTGACTGGTTTAAGGTAAAACTTTGGAACTCTTTCTTGGTGTGAAGAGCTTTTGGATTCAGGCTCTGCACAAGGTCCAGATCAGGGAATTCTGCTTACATAATTCTCACAGCCCTGAAAGGTTGCTCAGGACGTAGCATGACCCTCAGCCTTATCAGCACCCTGCCAGGGCAGTTATCAGTTCACAGATACAACCCAGTACTTTGAACTTTTCTTCAGGGTTATGAGTTTGAGGTATTCAACTGTGTGGATCTGGCAAGACTTTTAATTTTTGGAATAGCCATGCTAGCCTCCTGGTGATGTGCAAGGAGAACAAAGGAAGGGGCTCACATGGTAGACAGTGAATGGGTGAGGTAAAGGTAAAGGGACCCCTGACCATTAGGTCCAGTCGTGACCGACTCTGGGGTTGTGGTGCTCATCTCGCTTTATTGCCCGAGGGAGCCGGCGTACAGCTTCCAGGTCATGTGGCCAGCATGACTAAGCCACTTCTGGCAAACCAGAGCAGCGCACGGAAACGCCGTTTACCTTCCCACCGGAGTGGTACCTATTTATCTACTTGCACTTTGACGTGCTTTCAAACTGCTAGGTTGGCAGGAGTAGGGAGCGAGCAATGGGAGCTCACCCCGTTGCGGGGATTCGAACCGCCGACCTTCTGATTGGCAAGTCCTAGGCTCTGTGGTTTAACCCACAGCGCCACCCGTGTCCCTGAATGGGTGAGGACCCTCCCTCAATTCACAGATAGTGAAAAGGAAAAACAACAACAACCAGAGATTTTGAGAGGGGAGCAGTGAGGAGACCTAGAAGTAAAACAGCTAGCTGGAGAGACACCCAGAGACCAATGTTTGATATCTATTTGACTCCAAGGCTGTAGTTATGGGAGAAACAAAACCCTTTTGGGGTGCTAATGCTGTGAACTCCTCCACTGCAGGCTCAGCTTATATACCGGTAGTTGTGTAAATAAACCACATAGCATGAAGACACCACGGTCTCTGCTCTGCGTAATTCCAAAAGGAAACACGAACCCTGGAAAAGCGCCTGGGACCCCCTGGAATCTCACACTATGTTCTTATGTTAAATGCTGGTCTACTTGTTTGTGTGTTTCTAAGGGCCAAACAAAACATGATGCTAAATGCTACACCTGAAGTGCCATGATTGATTTTTTAAAAAAATGTTAATAGCTCCTGTGTGATTAATACCTCCTCCCTGTTGACACAGTCTGAACAAAATCAGTTAAAATGCTGCCTGGTGGCAATTAACATTGAAAGCCAACCACCATGGCATACACACACACACACACACACACACACACACACACACACACACACATACCATGCCCTAAATGAATGTAAATCTTTGCACGAATAAAGGAGAGGTACATCTTGAAAAATTAACGGGAAAACCTGAAAGAAGAAAGCAGGCCAAATCTGTTCTTGAAAGGCTTGCAGATAGCATTCACAGGGAGATTTTGATCCTTGGAGAAGATGGCAAGCAGCCAGCCAGCTGCAGAAATGAGTACTTCCCTGGCTAATGATTTCAGACAACTGAAGCAGGGAAGTCATTGAACTAAGCCCCAGAATGGTTACCAATTCATAGATACACAAAGTACTTTGGACTTTTCTTGTTTTGGCAAAAAAACCCAACAACTTGGTGGCTGTTTTCCAGCCTATCCAGAACCTCCGTACAAATTCTGGGGTGGGATGGTTCACTAACAGAATGGATTAAGAGATCTACTCTTCTGTTTGTAGAGGGTTCCTGTTTCAGACAGATTGGACAGTCAAGGTGTTGGTTGAGTTTTGAGGTAAGCAAAGCCTATTAACTTGTCGTTTGGCGATGGGAGTGCTTCCAGACAGTGACTTAATATTGTACATGGGTCACTAAGATAATCACAAATGAGTCATTGCCAACAGGTGTTTTTAATACAGAATTAATGCCTGGAGAGGGTCAAGCTGGATTAAATTGGGAGGGAGATACAGGCTGGCATTTTGATGCCACTAACACCGTGTGAATGCTGCAAAAAGCTTGCGTGCATGAGACACACCAATCCACAACACAAACGCATCTGGAAGCATCCAGGGTGTGTTTAAAAGAAGAGAGTGGCTTGAATCTTAGCTATCCTTTTTGGAAGGAAGTTGGGTGGGTTACAGCTTAATAGAATTGTCAGTAGGATTGTAAGAAGACAAGCGCTGTTCTTCCTTAGAATAATGAACCTATACGTCTATTAAGTTTTACAAGAATGACATCAATGGCTGCTTAGGGGGGGGGGAAGCCCATGGCTCCCTAGAGGCAGAGAAATGAGGTCTCTAAAATGGAATACAAGTTACAATCTGGAACTAAGGTGTCCGGATGCAAAGGAGGACCAGCCTTGGGTCTGCAGCTGCTGTTGCTGAATGCCAGGTCGACACTGAGTAAGACCTCCTTCAGCCATGATCTGATGATGGATAAGGCCAATCTGGTCTGTATCACTGAGAGCTGGGTGGGTGAGCAGGGTGGAGTTGGTCTTACCCATCTGTTCCCACCTAGATACTCTGGGCAGCATCTGGGCAGACTTGAGGTCCAGGGAGGAGGAGTTGCTATAGTCTGTAGGGTTTTTGTCTTTCTCTTCAGGCTCTCTGTCCATTTGGGTGGGATCTTGAGTGTATGTTCCTAGCACTGGGCAATTGGGACAGATTAGGAATTCTGTTGGCTTACTGTGCGTCTTGCTGCCCAGCAGTTTCCCTGCCTGAACTGGTCTTAGAAGGGGTGTTGAGGACTCTCAGACTGCTGTTTCTGGGGAACGTCAACATCCATGCCAAGGAAACTGACTCTGGGGTGGCTCAGGACTTCATGGCTTCCTTGATGACCATGGTGCTGCCCCAACATGTCACTGGCCCAATGCATGTGGCAGGTTACACTCTGGACATTGTTTTCTCAGCTGAGCAGGAAGAGGGTGATCTGAAAATGTGCAATATTGACATCAGTCCGTTGTCAGGATCAGATCCCTTGACTGATTCAAGAACCTTGTCCACATCCTTTATCCTTACTAACTGAAACTCATCCAGCATAACAGGGAGGTGATTAATGCCGCCTTGAGAGAATGAATGGCTGTTAAAAGAATGGATTATGCTTAACTTTAAGTGAAAATGGCTGGCTGGGGTGCTGTGTGAGAATGTGGGGTGGCTATAACCACTTATAGGTTCCTGCCTGACCCACCCCTGGTATACAGCCCTTTTACATGCTGCAAATACGGACATCAAGGGGTGGGTGGCTTCCCCATCTCTCTTCTATTGCATGTCCTTTCCAGAAAGAGTCTCCTTCTTTTAGGATCCCTCAATACTAACCATAGTGTCTCCGTTAATTTCAACAGAGCAGTGCCAGTTTGGTTCAGACATTGTCACAGGCAAGGACACAGTCTCAGAAATCAGTGTAATGAACTCCAGGGCAGGCATGGCTTTGTTAATCATTACCCTTATGTTGTTATGTTAACCCTTTGAGTGTTGCAAACTGCTTTCCTAAGAGAACTTTGCTGCCCGATAACTCCAGAATAGGGACGCAGGTGGTGCTGTGGGTTAAACCACAGAGCCTAGGACTTGCTGATCAGAAGGTCGGCGGTTTGAATCCCCGTAACGGGGTGAGCTCCCGTTGCTCGGTCCCTGCTCCTGCCAACCTAGCAGTTCGAAAGCACATCAAAGTGCAAGTAGATAAATAGGTACCACTCCGGCGGGAAGGTAAATGGCGTTTCTGTGCGCTGCTCTGGTTCTCCAGAAGCAGCTTAGTCCCGGAAGCTGTACGCCGGCTCCCTCGGCCAATAAAGCGAGATGAGCACTGCAACCCCAGAGTCGGTCACAACTGGACCTAATGGTCAGAGGTCCCTTTACCCCTTTACCTTAACCTAACTCCAGAATAATAATAATAATAATTTATTATTTGTACCCAGCCCATCTGGCTGGGTTTCCCCAGCCACTCTGGGCGGCTTCCATAGAAACAAAAAGAACACACTAAAATATCATACATTAAAAACTTCCCTGAACAGGGCTGCCTTAAGATGTCTTCTGAATGTCAGGTAGTTGATGGGAGGGCGTTCCACAGGGTGGGCGCCACTACCAAAAAGGCCCTCTGCCTGGTTCCCTGTAGCTTTGCTTCTCGCAATGAGGGAACCGCCAGAAGGCCCTCAGCGCTGGACCTCAGCGTCCGGGCAGAACGATGGGGGTGGAGACGCTCCTTCAGGTATACTGGGCCGAGGCCGTTTAGGGCTTTAAAGGTCAACACCAGCACTTTGAATTGTGCTCAGAAACGTACTGGGAGTCTTTCAAGACCGGTGTTATGTGGTCTCAGTGGTCGCCCCCAGTCACCAGTCTAGCTGCCGCATTCTGGATTAGCTGTAGTTTCCGAGTCACCTTCAAAGGTAGCCCCATGTAGAGCACATTGCAGTAGTCCAAGCGGGAGGTAACTAGAGCATGCACCACTCTGGCGACACAGTCCGCAGGCAGGTAGGGTCTCAGCCTGCGTACCAGGTGGAGTTGGTAGACAGCTGCCCTGGATACAGAATTGACCTGCGCCTCCATGGACAGCTGTGAGTCCAAAATGACTTCCAGGCTGCGCACCTGGTCCTTCAGGGGCACAGTTACCCCATTCAGGACCAGGGAGTCCTCCACACCAGCCCGCCCCCTGTCCCCCAAGAACAGTACTTCTGTCTTGACAGGATTCAACTTCAATCCATTAGCCGCCATCCATCCTCCAACCGCCTCCAGGCACTCACACAGGACCTTCACCGCCTTCACTGGTTCTGATTTGAAAGAGAGGTAGAGCTGGGTATCATCCCCATACTGATAAACACCCAGCCCAAACCTCCTGATGATCTCTCCCAGCGGCTTCATATAGATGTTAAAAAGCATGGGGGAGAGGACAGAACCCTGAGGCACCCCACAAGTGAGGGCCCATAATGAATAATGAATAATGAAGCCTGGCTCCTTCATTAGGCGCCTTCAGGCACCAGGCAAACAACATTCCTTTTTAACCAGGTCTTTGGTTGAATTGATTTACATCCTATGCCCTTTCAAAATGTGTTGTTTTTTTTTTGGGGGGGTAGTTATTGGGTGGTGTTTGTTTTTGTTTTGATTGTGTATTTTGTGGTTTAATATTTTGCTTTTATTCTGCAAACCACCCTGAGACCTCTGGGTATAGAGTGGTATATAAATTCAATAAAATAAAATAAAAATAAACCTGGAATGCATAAAAACAACAAGAATTAAAAAACAACCCTGCCATGTTTTGCTTCCTCTTTTAAAAGAAATACCCAGTGAGCATGTGGCTCCTTTTGGCAGTCTTGCTGTTCTTTGTCATCCGATGGTACCTGGAAAGGCAGAAGGTGGAAAACCTCCGAGAGAAGTATGTCTTCATCACCGGCTGCGACTCCGGCTTTGGGAACCAGCTTGCCAGGCAGCTGGACGCTGAGGGGCTAAGGGTGTTGGCAGCCTGTTTTACACAGAAAGGGGCCGAAGAGCTGGAGAGGCTCACATCAGATCGGTTGAAAACCACCCTCCTGGATGTCACCAGCACAGAGAGCATTGTGGCAGCGACTGAGTGGGCGAAAGGGTGCGTCAGAGACAAAGGTACAGTGGCTGGCTTCCAGATATGAGCTTGAAGATAGTGTGATAGGAATTTTATGGTCTTAGATATAAGGTAATGTTCATAAGTGTACCAACCAAGCACGTACATAGATCAGCACAGGAAGACCAACCTGGAACCATTTTGATTCCTAAACTGAGCCAATGTTTTCTCTGCAAGGTCAAAGTGGGAAACCTCCCATTGTCTCTTTCCTCACAAATCCTGCCTTAAGGGCACATTTAAGCAGGAGAGATACAGCTATATAGCAATTTTAATTGTGTGCACAAACAGCAGTTGAAGTACAGTAATAGTTTCACACAAACAAGGGAAGATTCAAAAGAGCCATTTGTGGTATCCCATGGCAGCATAAATCCATATGTGGCTCCGCTTCAGGAGTCCTCTATAGGGACTGCATAGCCAGGTGTTTCCCTTAGCTTGCCTACATAGGAACATCTTCAATAACTTTTAAAGCTTCCTACCTATCTATTTTTGGCAATGCTCCATGTCCTCCCTCTAGCCAGCATTACCACCTGTTACTCTAGGCACGCAATCCCTGCATGCTGTGATACGTTGCACACATTTGATTCTGCATCTGGCGAGCAAACTGTTTTACTACAAACCACAGCTGTTTCAACCATTTTCCCTCTTACTCACTAAAGCACAGAAAAAGCATGCTGAAGAACAACACTTTGATACAGAAAGGCAGAATTTAAAAAGGCAACTCCCACAATCCTTGTCCATCACACATGGTGGGTGGTATTGGTGGGAGGTGGAGTCCAACACCATCGGCTTTCCCATCCCTGTCTTACAAAACCTTGTGAGTGCAGAATTTTTAGAACCCCCCCCCCCGAGCAACACATTTTGTTATGAGAAAATTAAATTTATTGGTGCTCCCAAGCTTTGCTTAGCCTGGGCCAGATGTTCAGCATCATTTTATCGTGTTTTTAATAGTCCTTTGGTTTCTGCCCAGAGTGGCTGCGGTATAAATAATACATTATCATTTAATTATCATTTAATTATCATTTAATTATTAATGATGATGATGATGATGGTGTTCTTACTCAAATACTAACTTGCTGCCTCTACTCCACAGGGCTCTGGGGCTTGGTGAACAATGCAGGGATTGTGGAAGCGATGGTACCCAATGAGTGGCTGGACAAAGATGCCTTTGTAAAAGTGCTAAATGTCAATCTGGTTGGACTGATTGACGTGACGCTACACATGTTGCCGCTGGTGAAGAAGGCCAGGGGAAGGGTTGTTAACGTGTCCAGCATCCTGGGGCGACTGGCTTTCTACGGAGGAGGCTACTGTCCATCTAAGTATGGGGTGGAGGCTTTCTCCGACTCTCTCAGGTAAGCTATCACTTCTGACATCAGAATTGTCAAAATGCAGTGCAGAGAGGGGCTAAATATCTCAGGCCCAGATCAAGAGGAGGAAGAAGGCAATCAATTTTGGGCTTTGCTGGCTGTTTCATCCCCCCCCCCACTCCACAGCTGGGGACAGTGAAGCTGAACAATTATGTATCCCATGCCATTTTTTTAATTATTAGCTTTTCTGCTAAGGAGTGAGGTTTTAAGAAGCACCTTTTGCAAAATTTTGGGCCGAAATGATGCCTACCTCTGCTCACTGGGTTAGCCTCGTCCCTGGAATGTGAGATAATTTTCTACGGACCTTGCAAAGGGTCCTTGACTAGCCAAGTAAGCTTTTGAGTTCAGCTGTTTACAATCACCTACCCTCGCTCCCAAAATTCACCCTCACTCACCATTTCCTTTACTTGCCAGACCCAGATTCAAACTAAATTAAATATTCAATTTCTTCCCATATAACCGTCGTCTGTTAGCCACAGTTGCAGGGGTAGCTGTATGAACCATGTCAAACCCATTGTTTCTTTCCAGGCGTGATCTCCGCCCTTTTGGGGTGAAAGTAGCCATGGTGGAGCCAGGCTATTTCCGAACAAACATGACTAACGTCCAGCACAGCATCAACGTCCTCGAGCAGCAATGGGTCCGCACCCCACAGGAAGTCAAAGATAGCTATGGACAGACCTACTATGAGAGATGTGAGTCCTCCCTGTGGTCTGTGGGGAGAGAACTGGGGCTGCCATTGAGATAAAGGTGGATGGAGAACCTAGCGCCCTTCAGATGTTGTTGGACTGCAACTCCCATCAGCCCAAGTCATCATAACCGATAGCTGGGGATAGTGGGAGTTGGAGTCCCACAACATTTTGGAGGGCCACAAGTCCTTGCATTTTCAAATCTCTGCCAGCAGAACTTCCCTGTCCATTCCCTGTCACATAGAGGAGGGAGAAAAGTTGTTTTCTGCTGCTCTAGAGAAGCAGACACGGAGCAATGGATCCAAACTACAAGAAAGAAGATTCCACCTAAACATTAGGAAGAACTTCCTGACAGTAAGAGCTGTTTGACAGTGGAATTTGCTGCCAAGGAGTGTGGTGGAGTCTCCTTCTTTGGAGGTCTTTAAGCAGAGGCTTGACAACCATATGTCAGGAGTGCTCTGATGGTGTTTCCTGCTTGGCAGGGGGTTGGACTCGATGGCCCTTGTGGTCTCTTCCAACTCTATGATTCTATGATTTGAAGGATGGGAGCTTTGCCCTTAATATTGGGTTGCATCCACACCATACATTCAAAGCATGTTTATACCACTTTAACGGTCATGGCTTCTCCCAAAGAATCCTGGGAATTGTAGTTTACCCCTTGCGGAACTATAACCCCCAGCAGCCTTAACAAACTACACTTCCCACGATTTGGGGAGGGGAGCCATGATTGTTAAAGTGGTATATATGTGATTTACAAGCATGGTGTCCTTGGCGCTGGAGAATCATTTTGAAGCCATTTGGGGCCTTCTGCCCTTTTCACAGTACAGTGGTACCTCCGGTTAAGAACTTAATTTGTTCTGGAGGTCCGTTCTTAACCTGAAACTGTCCTTAACCTGAGGTACCACTTTAGCTAATGGGGCCTCCTGCTGCTGCTGCTGTAGCGCCACCGCACAATTTTTGTTCTCACCCTGAAGCAAAGTTCTTAACCCGAGGTACTATTTCTGGGTTAGCAGAGTCCGTAACCTGAAGCGTCTGTAACCTGAGGTACCACTGTAGCCATCAGTCACAACTCAGGCACTCATTGGCTAAAACAGTGGAAGGTGGAAGCAAGTCATATCTCACAAAGGAATTTTGCTCTGTGTCATTTGTTCCAAAGGAGCTAGAGACTTAATATGTCTTTTTAAAATGAAATCTCAGAGTCTGCCCTGTGTCGGTTCTGGGTCCAGTAGTACAGAGGTGCCCCTTGTACTTACCCCCTTTGGTGGCCCTGATTCCTTTTGATGAGTCAGAATTGTCTCCTGACATAGGAAGGGAGGATAGACCCGATTCTGCAACAGCCTCATCTGCTGGCCGGTCTCTCTGATTTCTGCTGCTTGTCTCTATGATTTATGGTTAGCTCCCTAAGGGTTCTATCTTCCAGGTTGAAAACAAACTCCTTGGGGGAAAAGACCACCTGCCCTACTTCCTCCCTCAGACTTGGCAAAGTCCCAACTGCTCAAAGATTTGTTGATTTCTTTAATGGAACAGGGAATGTACCTTTCCAAATTCAGAAAGTGCTCTTTTTTGTGGGGGGGTGGTGGTGGTTGAGTGATTAGCACCAGTTCTTGTTGTTGATTTGAAAACTGTTCATATGCCACCCTGACTGTCGCACAGAGAACAGCTTCATATCCTGGTGTTTGTTTGCAGTGTTTTGGACCACAAATCTTCTCCTCTAACTCCCTCTCTTTTTCTTCTCAGGGCGCCAGTTGTTCAAAGAGGCCCTCATAACCCGATGTAGCACTAACCTCTACCTGGTCACTGACTGCATGGAGCATGCCTTGACGTCCCGGCACCCTCGCACACGCTACTCTGGAGGCTGGGACTCCCAGTTCTTCTTTGTTCCTCTCTCTTACATGCCCACAGCGTTGGCAGACCTTGTGCTGACCTGGTCTTGGCCCAAACCTGCTCAGGCCGTGTGAAGACAGCGACGTGAAAATAGTGGCTAGGGAAAGAAAAGGGGGGGATGGGGTAGCCAGATGCAAGAGAACAGAGACAAGGCTCCTACGCTTTCAATCGTTGTGTACAAAAGGGAATTTCAGCATGTGTGGTTTGTGTTGGTGAGCTGTGCATGTTGCACGTCCCTCTTCTATGTAACTATTCAAGGTTCAGGAGCCTTCTCTGCTTCTGCTGCTGGCCACAGGGCGCACAGCTTCTCTACATCTCACACCTTCCTGAGATTCTCACCTTTCTGAATTTTCTGATGGAGTTCTCCAAACCAATAACGTGTCTATAAGGGTCAGGAACAGAAACCAGTCAAATGAGGATGATCATTATTTGTTCACATCATTGTTGTTATCAAGTCACCGAATAATAGAACTGTAGACTTGGAAGGGACCCCAAGGGTCATCTAGTCCAACCCCCTGCAATGCAGAAACTCAACTAAAGCGTCCATGACAGACGGCTGTCCAACCTCTGCTTAAAACCCTCCGATGAAAGCGAGTCCACATCCCCCAAGGAAGCTTCTTAGAATGAATAAAGAAGAGGCATCCCCAAGTCTGCAAATGCCATGTAATCAATAACTTTTTTGGATCTGATGATTCCTTTACACTGACATGAATGTAAATTATGTAAGCTAAGTAACTTGTACTAAACAGCAGACAGCGAGGCAATTCATGTGTCTGGTGGAAGCCAAACTGCAGTAGAATGGAAGCAGCTGTCTTCCTCCCACTTAATAAAAGACAGAGAGAAACCAAAACTGACAGGTCTGTTCACTCCTAGCTTTTAGTGCGCCACTTTGTTTCCCTTCTGAAAAGCTTTTTGCCTTACTAACTGGATATTGGGTAGAAATTCAACAGGCACAACTCTGTCCCAGTCTGGAGGTGCATGGAGAAAAGGGCTGCCCCCAGTAATGTTCCGTCTGTTGCGTACGAAACACATGGCTTCTCAAGCTGCAATTCATGGAAGAGGCGTGTGGGAACCTCAGATGTAACCCTCAACTTCTCGTTTGTTTGTTTGTTTGTTTGTTTGTTTGTTTGTTTGTCTGTTTGTCTGTTTGTTTTATTCTGTGGCAGCCAGTCCTGACCTCACTGTAGAGACTGTGGTGAGGGGGGAAATTGGAAGTTTCTGCTTCTTCCATTCATCCCATTCCTCACACATAAAATTTGATCTTAATCTAATTAGTTCTTTGTTTTTAAAAAGCTTTCAGAATTTTCTAACATACATTCAGGATATATTCATAATAGATCATATACTGTACTACATTTGCAAACAAATTCCTTTTCCAATAATTAATAAAAGCTCATTGCTGTACAGTGGTACCTCGGGTTAAGAACTTAACGTTCTTAACCTGAAACTGTTCTTAACCTGAAGCACCACTTTAGCTAATGGGGCCTCTTGCTGCCGCTGCACCGCCGGAGCACGATTTCTGTTCTCATCCTGAAGCAAAGTTCTTAACCCGAGGTACTATTTCTGGGTTAACAGAGTCTGTAACCTGAAGCGTATGTAACCTGAGGTACCACTGTATTGTTGCCTGACTCCTTTGGACCCTATGTCATGAGGTAGTTTGGCAAAAGAAAAGAAAAGAAAAAAAGAATAGCATAGGCCATTTTATTTCCCTATTCTGTGATAGTAGTCACATTTTCTAATAAGGGACCACAATGGCCATCTAGTCCAACCCCCTGCAAAATAAGTCATGCCAGAGCAATCTGATGTCTTTTTTGGATGGAATTACAAACTTGTTGGATCAGGGGAATTCTGTGGACACAGTGCACCTTGATTTCAGTAAGGCTTTTGACAAAGTCCCCCATGACAGTCTCATGAGGAAGCTGGTAAAATGTGGGTTAAATGAGGTAACTGTTAGGTGGATTGACTGACCGAACCCAAAGATACTCATTAATGCAGGTATAGGCAAACTTGGCTCTCCAGATGTTTTGGGACTACAACGCCCATCATCCCTAGCTAACAGGACAAGTGGCCAGGGGTGATGGGAGTTGTAGTCCCAAAACATCTGGAGGGCTGAGTTTGCCTATGCCTGCATTAATGGTTCCTCATCACAGTGGGAAAAAGGGACCAGTGGGGTGCCACAGGGTTCTGTCCTGGGCCCGTTGTTGTTCAACGTCTTTATAAATGACTTGGATGAAGGATTTGAGGGGATGCTCATCACATTGGCAGAAGACACCAAACTGGGAGGGGTCGCTAATGCCGCGGGAGACAGAATCCGAATTCAAAATGACATGACATGAACACCCCAATAGATCTTATCTGAATAATTTTTATTAACAGACCAATTAAATCAAATCACATAAATTCCAAATTACAAAGCCGAATTTTAATTTTTTTGTTGGGGATACCCATATTTCAAGTTCCGAAAGGGATCCAATCCTCTTGTTGCTACTGCTTTAATGTCCACAAATAATGTTCACAATTCTATCCAATCCTTTCTTGTTGTTTTCCACTTCTCTTCTTGTTATTTTCATATATTTTTCCTTTCTTTTTGTCTTTGTGACCTCTGATAGTCTCCACAAGCGGGTTGAAACAAATTTGTAATCCTGTGTGGGTTTTTCCGTTCGTCCAAGGGTCATATTCAGACGGCTACCGTATTTCATCGATTCCATAAAGAAAAACACTCCTACCGTCTACTCATTAAATTTTTCACAGGTCTGTCACTCCGTTTCTCATTCCTGAGGAGGTTCTGCCAGGAATCCAATATGAAAACAAAGCTTCCTCCTCCCGATCATAAATCTTTCGACAGAACCTGCCAAGGTGGCGACTCCCTTTTTATTACTGCGCCATTCCAAGAGCCCTTGCTCTTTTCTCAATCTCCATAAGTCAAACTTTTGGTTAGCATTTCATCTCCACACAGTTTTTAATCATCCTGCTTAGGTCAGTTATGCAATGGTTCTTTCTTGGTTGGGGAGGGGTTATTGGTTAATCACATAGAAGAAAAGAAAAAAATGCCCCCCATCCAGTCCTGCTCCGGCATACTAAACCTTTGATGTATCTTCTTCATGTTATATTCCGTCAAATCCAACCCGTCGCTCCTTTTGCAGAGGTCACTTCAATTAGCAGTCTTCACTCCCGTTCTTCACTTGAAATATGTGCATTTGCTTCTTTTCTAATTGTTTATTTCAAGTTGCTGCAGCCAGTGCGCAATCAGAGACAGCGTCTGGAAGAGCCAGACCCACACAAGGGTTTTGTGCCTAGTGCCCTCACCCCCTTCTTTCGGAACCGGAGGTGATTTATGGCCACAGCAGGCAAGGCAGTGTTCCCCGTGTCCTTGGGGCAACAACGGAGGCTGCATACTCCCATATCAGCCTCTTAATTACCTCGTGTGAGCCGGAGAGATGGTATTGTCAGCCATCTTCCAATGCGCCCCTGGTGGCCCCCCTACCCCAATAGATCTTGCTCCCCGATTAGGTTTCTAGGGCAGCTCCAAAGCACAGCACAGATCAGACATGGATCTGTCTTTCTAGCTTCTCCTGCTTTCTATCTCAGCTACACCCCTGTTCTCTATCTACTGGCCAGGTGAGGAGGGGGGGGGGGAGGACACCATCACTTAGTTGTAGCTTTTGCAGGACGGCTCATTCTTTTGGGATAATGATCATGGTGCTTAAGTATCCAGCCATGGCCATTGTCTTACAATTGCCTAGACAAAGGGAATGGTTTGGAAAACTTGTTCTCACGCTTTCTACTCCCACTGATACAGAAGCCCAAGAACCGGAAGGGGCCGAGGGCATCATGCAGTCTGACCCCCTCAAACCTACATCAATATTCACTGGATTGATTTCTGTTCGGGTTAAGAACTTTGCTTCAGGATGAGAACTGAAATCATGCGGTGGCGGCGCAGTGGCAACAGGAGGCCCCATTAGCTAAAGTGGTGCTTCAGGTTAAGAACAGTTTCAGGTTAAGAACGGACCTCCGGAACAAATTAAGTTCTTAAACAGAGATACCACTGTATGTCACTATACAGTGGATGTTTTTGATGTCTATAAAAAACACTGGAGCGATCCTACCACAATTTATTTTCTTTAATAAATGTGAATACTCATTCACTATAAATGTGAATACTCATTACTATTAGCCCTCTTTGCTTCCACAAAAATAAAATTCCAATTTTCTTGATCAATCTTGGATTGAACCTTCCTATGTTTCAAAGTAATATCTAATTATGAATGGTGGATCTATAATTAGCTAAAGTGGTGCTTCAGGTTAAGAACAGTTTCAGGTTAAGAACAGACCTCCGGAACGAATTAAGTTCTTAAACAGAGATACCACTGTATGTCACTATATAGTGGATGTTTTTGATGTCTATAAAAAACACTGGAGCGATCCTACCACAATTTATTTTCTTTAATAAATGTGAATACTCATTCACTATAAATGTGAATACTCATTACTATTAGCCCTCTTTGCTTCCACGAAAATAAAATTCCAATTTTCTTGATCAATCTTGGATTGAACCTTCCTATGTTTCAAAGTAATATCTAATTATGAATGGTGGATCTATAATAGTAAGTTGCCTCTTGGTTCTTTACTTTGTTGTATTGTATGTTTTGATTATTCTATAGTTGCTATTTTAAAACAACAACAACCCTATATTGCTTGAGCTGGTTTAGGCCAAATGTGGCTCACCACGAAGTCAATGATGGACGTTGGAAAGTAAGAGAGAGGAAGGTAAAGGAGCTTTGCATCCCAGCCTGGAGAGTAGCGAGTGCGAGGGGAGCAGGATGTCAGGGCATGTTCTATGCAGTCGGTGACCAGGTGAAGGTTGTCGCTGCCAGCCTTTTGGAAAGATTCGCTTATTTTGCAACCTGTTTGTGAAGCAAAAGAAACATTATCCTTGCAACAGCCTAGGTGGCACCTAGAATCTTTCGGAAGCTGAAGGTGTAGATTAGCTACATAAAATGATGTACCAATGGTATCTAACTCCAGTGAAATTATTTAGACTGTATAAAGGTGTTTGAAATGTTTGTTGGAAGTGTGAAAAATATGCAGACCCATTTTGTCATGCTTGGTGGACTTGTAAAATTGCCAAGAAATATTGGATTCAAATACATACAATGATGCAAACATTTTAAAGTTTCACATTCAATTGCCATCGGAAGTTTTCCAGCTAGGAATAATGGATAGACAATTAGAAAAAGACTGCAGAACATTATTTCAATACATGATCACAGTGGCAATACTCTTCTATGCACAAAGATTGAAAGATTCACCATTATCTACCATGAGGGAATGGATGTAAAAAATATTGGATTTAGCTGAGATGGTAAAGTTGACGTATGTAATAAGAGACTAATCATTGTCACTATTTATTAAAGATTGGAAACGCCTTATACACTTTTTTGCATGAAAAAGAAAATGAACTTATGATATCTGGGTTTGAGGATTAATGGAAATATTGGTTTATAGAAAGTAGAATCATTGGGTGTCATCTTGGAGTGGATGTTTTGAATAATTTTCTATACATAGCTGCCACTATATATAGTTTCATTTAAAAAAAATTGAAAAAAGAAATTTCAGTCAGGGATGGCTCAGCTTGTCATTTTAGATTCTGTTTCTCACTTCTTCAACCTTTAAGTTCAGTTCTCCACATTTCAGTTTGTGGTTTGAAAATTCTCACAAAATTTTACCAGCATTTTAGTGCCAATTTCTCTTAATATTTTTATATGCAATTTTCCACAAGAGACACATTTTTGCAAGCAGTTTTCTCTAACACAGAGTATTCTTGTATGCTAGCTTCACTTTTGATACATACTTCCTACTAATGTATTGTTATAGATATAGCTAAGCCCTAGAAATTAATAAATACCAGGGTTTTGCTTAATTGGGATATGAATTAGACTTGGCGTGACTTTTGGGGGGAGTACAGAGTTGTTGAGGGGGCAGACACCAGGCTTGTGTAACAGTATGTATTTTTGTACACATTATTGTTTGGGGAAAGTGCATTACTAAATTTACATGAGTCTGAATTTTGGTTCATGTGTTGTTTTGTTAAGTGTGAACTAGGTAGCTTTCATACCAAACTGAGTTTCTCCCCCAGGTCTACTCACATTGCTCAAAGTACTTCCGCCCATAGCATTCCTTGAGGTCAGAAGGTAACCGGCTCCATATAGGTTCGTAGGACTCAGCTGATTTTGACAGTATGGCTGTCTTGAAAGTACCTGGTTCAACAATGCTGACTTTGATTCCAAAAGGATGGAGCTCTCTTCTGAACGAGGGAGGAAAAGTCAAGAAACATCATTTCCTACTGAAGACTAAAATATAGTGGGTTGTTTGACTGCTAGGAAAGGTCCCGGGCATGCAAAATTAGGCGCCTGGGGATTCTGGGGGAGCAGGGCTGCCAGGCCTGGCAGAGGGCAGAGTCAGCCAAGCTGGTGGCCTTGCGAGAGGGAGGGGTCCTCAGCAGGAGCGGGTGGGGTCTGCGCCAGGGTCACCCAGCCACCCAGGCCTGGCCTCTGCCTGCCTTCTTAGCTGGTTGCTCTACTCTCTCATCTTCCTTTTTCCTGGCATGTGCCTGAGTGCTGCACACCTTGGTCATGTGCCAATTAGGGGGTGTTCTTTTCTGGATGGAAGCTTAATTTTTGCAAATTTCTGCCGTGAGGGGTCTTAAAAGTATGCGTTTGGGTTTGGGAAATTCAAATCTGCTGTTACTGTTTTGATTTGGCAACATTTAGCTTGGTAAACCTACATTTGATTAAAAAGCACACCAGCTGCTCTCAGCAAATCGTAGAATTTTTATTTTGCCTTCTGAAAAGGTCAGGCAATGAATGCTTAATAATAATAATAATAATAATAATAATAATAATAATATAACTGCAAGTCCTTGGCAATCATTTTTAGTGATTTCTATGCAATTTCACACTTTTTACTTACCAATCAAAACTAAATGGTATCAACTGAAGCAAAATATCTTCTGAATTCCCAAGTCATGTTACAACTTTTTAGCACCCCCATTTTTTGAATTTGAAAGGTGAAAAATTGAACATGTCCTAATTGTGCCAAGCTCTCTGGCAGGGACCCTGCAGCCCCTTGATGGCCCTGTGTGGATTCCGGCAGAGACAACAAGGTGGTGCAGGCAGCAGCAGTGATGGAGGAGGAGGCAGCAAGCCCTTCTGTGACCCAGCCTGCCCCTTCTGGTGCCCCCTCCCAGATGATCTACTGTTCTGAAGATGCTGTCATCTCTCAAAACACAACCAACCATCTTTGAGAACCAGCCACAACGTCTCCGTCCACCCTCACCAAATGGTGGGGAGGTAGTTAGCACGATGGTTTGGCACCTGTGCTGCCAGGGCTGCATCCTCATCTGGGGGGCTGGCGGGGGCTGGCAGAGGTGATGGCCTCTCATCGGTGGTGGAGCAAATTCAATCAGATCTATGGAGTCCACGCACGCACCTTCCCCCTCCCATCTGATCTCAGGCTTGCATTTTGAAAAAACATATTTCCCCGCAGACCTGGAGATGAGCAAATGTATTTCAGGTCCAGTGTGGGCTGGATCCTTATCTCTCAGACAGTGCAAATGTCTGCTTTTTGATCTGTGATTTAAGGTTCAGCCCTTGACAGCAGCCTGATTTCCCACCACCTGTTTTTTATTCCCTACACTTGGAGAAACACCACGTCACTAAATCGAACCAAACCAAAAGTAAGCTACAGAGCTTGTTTTTACCTCAGGGTGTCAGAGAAGGCTTCCACACCAAACTTTGATGGGCAGTAACCGCCTCCAAAGCAGGCCAGGCATCCGTTCACACTGCACACATTGACCACCCTCCCTCTGGCTCTCCTCACCAGCGGCAGCATGTGTAGCGTCACGTCAATCAATCCTAGCAGGTTGACATTGATCACCTTTGCAAAGTCATCTTTGGTCAGCCATTCGTTGGGAGCTGATGGGACACCTATTCCCGCATTGTTCACCAAGCCCCAGAGCCCTGTCCAGGAAGAGACAGTTATTCTTTCCCAAAGGAAATGATATGTAATGAATTGAAATGATATATAATGAATTTTTAAAATGTTTAAAATAACTTTGATAAAGAAACCAGAAACCTTTTTATTAGGAATTGTAGGTACCAAGATCCCAAAGGAACAGAAAAGACTTTTTATGTATGCAACGACAGCCGCATGGATGTTACTTGCCCAGAGATGGAATGAAGACAAAGTCCTTACCAGAGAAGAATGGCAAACTAAGCTGTTGCCACTATGCCGAAAGGGCAAAACTGACCTGAAAGATCAGGAACCAAGAAGACCAAAACTTTAATAAAGAATGGGAAAAATTTACAGTTGACTTGAGACACCTCTGTAAACAGATGAAAACATTAGCAGGACTGCAATAACACTTGTAATGTAGAAATTATTATGGATAAAATGGAGTGACATAAAATTTGGATGAGGAAATAATATGCAGTTGAAAAGATTGATAATAAGACCCATGAAGCAGAAGGGGGAAGTCTGAAGATTCAGAGAAATCTCAAAATGTGGGTATGGATTTGGTATTGTTATAATCTTATAAAAATCAAATAAAAATTATTTCGGAAGAAGAAGAAGAAGAAGAAGAAGAAGAAGAAGAAGAAGAAGAAGAAGAAGAAGAAGAGGAGACAATTATTGTTCCAGGTTCCCACCTAGCATAACATTTGCATGTATGCTAGATTTTGGAAGTGTGGATGTAGCATTATTCTTGTGGTCTATATTTTGGTTGATATGTATTCTAGGATTTGTTAAAGTTGAAAAACAGCGAAGCACGGGATGGAGCAAGGGAGAAATTTCTGGAACAACATTGGGATATCAGCTCCGCCCAAGGCATGAAGAATAACAGCAACAACTGGGTGGGTGGGGAGACATAACATCTTACAAGGACTGGAAGAAACACCACAGGCAGAAGAATTGCCACACACAGGAAGAACAAGGATGTAGTCTGAGTTCCTCACTTGTAGTTTCATAAATCATTTAACGTGTCAACACGAATAGAAGTTATTAATATTGCAGTTGTTGCATAAGGGATTATTATTATGACTGGAATGTAATGGAAATTAATGAGATTTTGGAAGGCAGAAATAAAGAAAATAATAGAATCATCAAATTTAGCACACAGGGGGCCACTTTATCTAAATTATATAATTTGGCATTGGAACAATTGGTATTAATAATTGTATTATAAATTGGTATTGTTATAATGAGGCTATTATTGGATTGTAATTGAAAACCAATAAAAATGATTTTTTTTAAAAAAAAGTTGGATGGGCGGTTCATCATAATTTCTCCAACTACTATCAACAGGAAGCAATAAAATGGACAATATTTGTTAAGAGAAGAAGAAGAAGAGTTTGGATTTGATATCCCGCTTTATCACTACCCAAAGGAGTCTCAAAGCAGCTAACATTCTCCTTTCCATTCCTCCCCCACAACAAACACTCTGTGGGGTGAGTGGGGCTGAGAGACTTCAAAGAAGCAAGACTAGCCCAAGGTCACCCAGCAACTGTATGTGGAGGAGCGGAGACGCGAACCCGGTTCCCTAGATTACGAGACTACCGCTCTTAACCACTACACCACACTGGCTCTTTGTGAGGAAAGCTGTAATTAAAGGAAAGCAGTAATTAAAAACATGGGAGTCCTAAAGCTTCTATTCACATCACTCTTTCAAAAAACCAAAAACGGGTATCTGCAAATTGAGAAAGGCAACACAGAAAACACTGGACTGAAACAGACAATTTTGACCAACAAACGTTTATCTCTGGATATATATATATATATATATAGAGAGAGAGAGAGAGAGAGAGAGAGAGAGTTCAGTATGCGCCCCTGCTCTTGCATTTGATCTTAGTATTGCTGGAGAGCCAAGGTTTCCCCAGGGATTCACACAGTTTTAAAAGGAAGCCCAACCAGTGACCTCTGGGGGCCATTTTGGGAGGCCTTTACATGAAATTTAGCAAAGAGCATGAAGGCTTATCCAAAGTAGATCTGTTGGATAAAACTGATTCAGTTGACCTAGTGTACTTAGACTGCCGACTCCTGAATAAGATGAGCAGTCATGAAACTGGTTAAGAAGCAGGACACAGAGTAGAGGAATAAATGGAATATCTAGATGGGGAGATGTCCGAAGATCAGTGTTGGGACCTCACCCAATGAGCAGTATGCCAAGTGGGGATTTGAACCCAGGTCTCCCAGGTCCTAGTCTGAAACTCTAACCACTACACCACACTGCTTCTCATTCTCCAACAATGGAACTCATGGACGTCCAATGAATGTTGGAAGGTTCAGGAGATAGGGATGCCCACCCACTTGGATGGTTTTAAAAGTGGATTGGACAGCCAAGATGTCTATGCTCTGCCTCTACAGCTGGAAGCAGAAATACTTCCAAATACCGATGGCTGGAAAGCACAGGAAGGGAGAGTGCGCTTGATTGCTGCTTTCGAGAAGTCATCTGCTGGTAACTGAATGCTGGATGAGAAGAGACATTGGCCTGATCCAGAAGGTTATACCTTCCATATTCTCTGCTCTGGGCTCCCCAAACACATTTAAATCGGAAGCATCTTAAAAGATATTGCAATATAACTGCTCTGGTCCCTTCTTCTCCCAAGTATTTCCCCCCATCTACATTGCCTCCTTTCCCAGCTGCTATTAGGAGGAAAAATTCAATGTAGATCAGCCAAATGACTCCAGAGGCTTCTCCTACACTGCAAATGCTGGCTAATCAGTTTGAGGTCCTGTAGCTGCTTGTCAGTTAAAATTAAAATCTTGCAACACTGATTATGATATCTTGCATCTGTGCTTTTAGAATCAGGTTGATCAGTGGACATTATCAGACAGGAACATTTATCTTCATACAAAATGAAGTTTCACTGTGTGACTTCACAGAACAAGCTGCTGTCAAAGGCATAAAGCAATAATCTTTCAGGTTATTTGGCAATCCTAGCAGCTCTTGACAGAGGCTGAATTAAGGTGACCCAATGGAATTCCTTCCCCATTCATTGCCTTATCGATTTTAGTTGTTTCTAATACTTTTTAAAATGGTCATACTTTTTATTTTTGATATACAGTGGTACCTCGGGTTACATATGCTTCAGCTTATATATGCTTCAGGTAACAGACTCCACTTACCCAGAAATAGTACCTCGGGTTAAGAACTTCGCTGCAGGATGAGAACAGAAATTGTGCTCTGGCAGTGCAGCGGCAGCAGGAGGCCCCATTAGCTAAAGTGGTGCTTCAGGTTAAGAACAGTTTCAGCTTAAGAACGGATCTCCGGAACGAATTAGGTACTTAACACGAAGTACCACTGTATTGGGAGTCACTCAGACCATATTTTGTGGGAAAGTGGAGTAAACATAAGCAGATGATGATACAGATAATCCCTGGCCTGATCCAGAGCATGGAAACAACACAACAAAAAGCTACCTTTGTTCCCCACTTGTTCTTTCACCCACTCCGTCGCTGCCGCAACACTCTCTGTACTGGAGACATCCAGAATGGTGGTTTTCAAGCGCTCTGAGGTGACCTTCTTCAGCTGCTCTGCCCCCTTCTGGGTGGTACAGGTTGCCAACACCTGCAGACCCCGGGCATCCAGATGCCTGGCAAGGTGGTTCCCAAAGCCAGAGGAACAGCCCGTGATGAAGACATATTTCTCCATCAGGTTCTCCACTGTCTGTCTCTCCTGATACCACCGGCGAAGGAAGTAAAGCCCCAGCAGGGCAGCCAGGTAGAGCCACATGGCTGAAACCAGCAGGCAATAAGCTTGGAAGAGTGGGGACACACAGGGACCTAGCAAGCCTTGGAGAAACCAAATCCCAACCCCTGCTCCACCATGAATCTCGCTGCTCTATTTATCCTCCCTCGCAGTGTTATTGAGGGGAAGGAGGAATTTTCCATGAAGCAATGAGCTGCTTGGAGCTGAGGCAGGCTAAAAGAAGTATAAACAATATCTCTAGCTAGCTGCTTATTAACTGAACAGCTTAATAAATAGTATGATCCTATTTACATCTATAGACATAAACGACACTGAGCTCAAATATTGTGCAAGCTCAGCATCAGCATCCAACATGTCATATGCCTTATTTTGCCATCACTGCACCACTTGCTGAAGGTCCGATACCCAATTTGTTTTGTTTGTTAATTTTATTTTTCGAGTTTTAAGTGCATCTTCAGAAATAAAAACATGATTTGACTTCCCTCTTCCCCTTATATTTCACCTTCTGGTTTCATTTTTATCACTGCATTTCCCCTATAGTTCCTTATAATTGTTACTGACTAGTTTCCAAATTGGTTGGACAGTGTCCTCGAAGCTACAAACATGGATGATGGAATTGTGTGGGGAAACACATTGTTCCTGCCTGCATATTCTACTGAACTGTTTATTATTCTCTGGGTTTGCTCTGCCGTATGGTTTTTCCAGTAGTGATGTATGAAAGTGAAAGCTGGACCATAAAGAAGGCTGATCACTAAAGAATTGATGCTTTTGAATTATGGTGCTGGAGGAGACTCTTGAGAGTCCCGTGGACTGCAAGAAGATCAAACCTCTCCATTCTGAAGGAAATCAGCCCTGAGTGCTCACTGGAAGGACAGATCCTGAAGCTGAGGCTCCGATACTTTGGCCACCTCATGAGAAGAGAAGACTCCCTGGAAAAGACCCTGATGTTGGGAAAGATGGAGGGCACAAGGAGAAGGGGACGACAGAGGACGAGATGGTTGGATGGTGTTCTCGAAGCTACCAGCATGAGTTTGACCAAACTGCAGGAGGCAGCGGAAGACAGGAGTGCCTGGCGTGCTCTGGTCCATGGGGTCACGAAGAGTCGGACATGACTAAATGACTAAACAACAACTACAACAACAGTTACAAATAAGTTATTATTTAACTTCCTGTGTTGTTTTCTTCCTTCTAATGTAGTTAAATGTTTGCAAATATTTTTTAAATAATCCACGTATTTCTCCCATTCTTTAGTGATTCTTTATTTACCTGATTTTTAAACACATATGACATATTTTGTCATGTGATGAACTGGAGAATACAATGAGAGGTACAAGATCAAGAGTTGTTTTTCCGATTTAAGCAAATCAATTGTGCGCAACAGGAAATATAGCTCCACTTTTTGTTTTCTTTCTTGCGCTGTCTCTCTCCCTTTCTCCATTTATAAGAAGCCCATAAAAGTGTTATATTCAGAACATAAGAAAAATGTGTGTGTGTTTGTGTGTAGATGTGTGTACACACCACACACACACACACACACACACACACACACACACAAAAGGGCAAACGTACTTGTATTTTTCCT
The DNA here is from genome assembly GCF_965112155.1 of Podarcis liolepis. NCBI lineage: Eukaryota > Metazoa > Chordata > Lepidosauria > Squamata > Lacertidae > Podarcis > Podarcis liolepis. Next base: position 6,017,035 of record NC_139555.1, read on the forward strand.
CTTTTTTTCTGAATTTAATGAGCAAATATTCCATGCCCAGCCTCACTGGAAGGATCTACTCTACAAATGGCATTTGTTGTGTTTAAAGGATCACTCAAGTTCTGATAACATGGTGTGGTTGGTACAATATGATCCCATATAATCCTGAAATATTCTCCATTCTCCAAATGTTTTCTAGTTCAATACTCCTCTAACTCTTTCCGTCAGTTTTGCTAGTTGTACATATTCTAACATGAGTATCTGCCAATCTGTGATTGTTGGTATTGTTTCATTTTTCCACTTCCTCGCCACAAGAATTCTTGCTGCTGTGGTGGCATACATGAACAGTGGTCTTATGTCTTTCTTAATTTCTAATGGTAAAATGCCTAAAAGAAAGATCTGTTTTTTTTTTTAAAGTGTGTCTGAATAATTTCTTAAATTCATTATAGATATTATCCCAGAATCCCCTAATGATTGCACAAGTCCACCACATGTGGTAGTATGACCCCACATCTATTTTACATCTCCAGCAAGTCGGTGACCTTCCTTTATACATTTCCGCTAGTTTCAAGGGGGTATGATGCCATCTATATAACACCTTCATGATGTTCTCCCTAAGGTTACAGCATGCTGTGAATTTAATACCTACCTTCCACAATCTCTCCAACCCCAAACGTGGATCTTGGCATCCAGGGATACACACACACACACACACTGCACCAGTGTGATATTCTCATTGTTGCTTGCATTGCAATCTTCTTCCCCACAAGGGAGTTTTGGCAAAACCTTTGACTGTTCCATATTTTTTTATAAAAAGAGGGCCTAGAGCCCAAGAAAACCTGTATGGTCCTGTTCCTTTCCTACAAATGGCCTGTCTTGTCCCTCTTAACAAGCAGAATGCACAGAGGCAACAGAGGATGCAGGAAGGAGGGTAAGAGGCATTCCTGCCAGGCAAGGCTCCCTCCTCTTTGTAGCAAAAGCTTTTCACCCACCTGAAGAAATAAATTCCGTTCATAATTTCTTATTAATCAATACTCTTCTATGTTTTCTGGCCACGTATGTACAATTTATTACTGGAATGGGAATTGAAGGATAAGGAAGTAAAGGAGGTCATGATTAGGTGGGGCCAGGATTTCGGTTATGCACTCGAGATGGAACAGTGGGAAAGGTCGTGGAAACAAGACATCAAATTGACTGCCTGTTACATACAGAGCCATCTTTCCCATAGGGTTTTGTGGTGCGTCGCGCCAGGGCGGTGGCCTCTCAGGGGTGCCCCAGCGAGTGGGGGAGCTGCGCGGCTTTGCCGCCGGCCTCCCCTTTCCCTGCACGCCTGCACTTTTACTTTCAATTTTGTGGAACTGCGTAGATTGAAATTAAAAACTGTTAAGGGGAAAAGAAGCCAAATAGCAGCTTTCTTTTAGCAGGACCTGCAAATGTCCAGCATAGATAGACCTATTTAAAACTTTATAAAATAGCCGTACCTCCGAACACCTTGGGGAGAAGCTGTGTGGAGAGGAGAGTGTTAGAACTCCCCCCCCCCGCTCCCTTGTCTTTAAGTTGTTTTTTGGACTCCTGGGATTCTTCTTCTATAGTGAATAGCGACTGCGTGGAACTGTGTGGAATTAAGCCAGCAAGTGGCTCAAGATATTGCATTTTATTTTTTCTTCTTGGTTTTTATTGTGAGGTTTTTTCGGGAAAGCCTCAAAATCTGTGGATTAGCCAAACAAGTGGCCGAAGATGCCCAGCTCATTTATACTTCTTCTTAACAACGAAGTCTGGAACATATTGTTGTAAACTATTCCCTAAACATTCCTTAGATTTAACAGATGAAGGAGATAAGTAAAAGGATGCAAAGCTTGGAAGAAGGAATGAAACAGGCACAGCGAGAAATGAGAGAGTTGAAAAAGGAGTAAGAAAAGACCATAGGAGATGTGTCCGAAATAAGTAAGACGCAGGAAGACTTATGGGATGCTATTGCTTTAAATGAAACGAAGCAGAGAGAAATGAATTTGAGATTTAGAATGGTTCCATAAACACCAAGGGGGGGGGGATATCATGAGAAAATTGATCATTGAGATTGCACAATGGTTAAGTATGGAAGCTGAGGAGGTAGCAAATATAATTCAAAGTGCATTCGGGATCAAAACAAAAGCTACTAAAGGGAGTTCATGATGGCTGGGAGTTTGTTAAGAGGGAGATAGTAAAAGCACAACGTCAGGCAATACCAATGAGACGGAAACATGGAAGGTGCCTAAAGAAGCCAGGGTGGCTATCTAAAGAACTTTTAACTGAGTTAAGATGAAAAAAAGGATGTGTACAAAAAATGGAAAAGGGGGGAAACCACCAAAGAGGAATTCAAACAAATAGCCAGCACGTGTAGACACAAAGTCAGAAAAGCTAAAGCACAGAATGAACTCAGGCTTGCTAGAGAGGTTAAAAGCAACAAAAAAGGCTTTTATGGGTATGTCCGTAGCAAAAGGAAGAACAAAGAAACAGTGGGGTCACTCAGAGGAGAAGATGGTGAAATGCAAACAGGGGACACAGAAAGGGCTGAACTCCTCAATGCCTTCTTTGCCTCAGTCTTCTCCGATAAAGAAAACAATGCCCGACCTGAAGAATTTGGAGCAAATGATTCAGCAGAGGAAACACAGCCCAGAATAACTAAGGAGATAGTACAAGAATACTTGGCTAGTTTAGATGTATTCAAGTCTCCAGGGCCAGATGAACTGCATCCAAGAGTATTAAAAGAACTGGCAAATGTGATCTCAGAACCACTGGCAGTCATCTTTGAGAATTCCTGGAGAACAGGCGAAGTCCCGGCAGACTGGAGGAGGGCAAATGTTGTCCCTATTTTCAAAAAGGGGAAAAGAGAGGACCCAAATAATTACCGCCCAGTCAGTCTGACATCAATACCAGGGAAGATTCTGGAGCAGATCATTAAGCAAACAGTCTGTGAGCACCTAGAAAGGAATGCTGTGATCACCAATAGTCAGCATGGATTTCTGAAAAATAAGTCATGTCAGACTAACCTGATCTCGTTTTTTGACAGAATTACAAACCTGGTAGATGAAGGGAACACAGTGGATGTAGCCTACCTTGATTTCAGCAAGGCATTTGACAAGGTGCCCCATGATATTCTTATAAAGAAGCTGGTAAAATGTGGTCTTGACTATGTGGATTTGTAACTGGCTGACTGACCGAACCCAAAGGGTGCTCATCAATGGTTCCTCTTCATCCTGGAGAAGAGTGACTAGTGGGGTGCCACAGGGTTCTGTCTTGGGCCCGGTCTTATTCAACATCTTTATCAACGACTTGGATGATGGACTCAAGGGCATCCTGATCAAATTTGCAGATGACACCAAACTGGGAGGGGTGGCTAACACCCCAGAGGACAGGATCACACTTCAAAACGACCTTGACAGATTAGAGAACTGGGCAAAAACAAACAAGATGAATTTTAACAGGGAGAAATGTAAAGTATTGCACTTGGGCCAAAAAAATGAGAGGCACAAATACAGTGGTGCCCCGCAAGACGAATGCCTCTCAAGACGGAAAACCCGCTAGACGAAAGGGCTTTCCGTTTTGGAGGTGCTTCGCAAAACGAATTTCCTATGGGCTTGCTTCGCAAGACGACAATGTCTTGCGAGTTCCTGCGGGGTTTTTCCCCTTCCCCCCTTTTCTAAGCTGCTAAGCCGCTTATCAGCTGATCCGATCAGCCGATAAGCTTCTAAAAGCCGCTAAAAGCAGCTAATAGCGCTAATAGCGCTAATCCGCTAATCCGTGGTGCTTCACAATACGAAAAAACCGCTAGATGAAGAGAATCACAGAACAGATTCTTTTCGTCTTGCGAGGCACCACTGTACAAGATGGGTGACACCTGGCTTGAGAGCAGTATATGTGAAAAGGATCTAGGAGTCTTGGTTGACCACAAACTTGACATGAGCCAACAGTGTGACGCGGCAGCTAAAAAAGCCAATGCAATTCTGGGCTGCATCAATAGGAGTATAGCATCTAGATCAAGGGAAGTAATAGTGCCACTGTATTCTGCTCTGGTCAGACCTCACCTGGAGTACTGTGTCCAGTTCTGGGCACCACAGTTCAAAAAGGACACTGACAAACTGGAACATGTCCAGAGGAGGGCAACCAAAATGGTCAAAGGCCTGGAAACCATGCCTTATGAGGAACGGCTAAGGGAGCTGGGCATGTTTAGCCTGGAGAAGAGGAGGTTAAGGGGTGATATGATAGCCATGTTCAAATATATAAAAGGATGTCACATAGAGGAGGGAGAAAGGTTGTTTTCTGCTGCTCCAGAGAAGCGGACACGGAGCAATAGATCCAAACTACAAGAAAGAAGATTCCACCTAAACATTAGGAAGAACTTCCTGACAGTAAGAGCTGTTCGACAGTGGAATTTGCTGCCAAGGAGTGTGGTGGAGTCTCCTACTTTGGAGGTCTTTAAGCAGAGGCTTGACAACCATATGTCAGGAGTGCTCTGATGGTGTTTCCTGCTTGGCAGGGGGTTGGACTCAATGGCCCTTGTGGTCTCTTCCAACTCTATGATTCTATGATTCTATAAAGCTTAAAAATTCCCAGGTGATTGTTTGATCATAACTAAAGATAGAGAGATGAGGAATCTGATCCTGAAGAAAAACAGAGAACAAAGACTCTGTATTGATGGAACATTTATAATCATATTTAAGGACATCCCACTTCGTCTCCTGAAGAAATGCCAGCCTTACAAGACTGACACAAATACAGAGAAAAAACTATATTGAATTCAAATGAGAATTCCCATTTGAATTCAATATAGTTGAATTGGTGTGGGATGCAAGCAAAGCGTTGATGCAAGGGTTCTTCATACAACAAAATAGTATTAAGAAAAAGATAACAGAGAAGAAAAAAATGGAAATTTTAAATCAGATGATGAAAAATGAGAAAAAGCTAATTAAAAAAACCAAATGATGTCAAAGTTAACCAAAATATTAATATTTGTGGATGCAGAGAAAGCTTTTGATAATATATCTTGGGAATTTATGATAAATTTTTTAGAATTAATGGACATGGGACAATTGTTTATAAGAGGAATAAAAGCAATATATTCAAATCAAAAAGCGAATTTGATAGTAAATAATGTTATAACAGAATATATTGAAATTATGAAAGGTACAAGACAAGGGTGTCTATTGTTACCATTATTATTCATATCGGTACTGGAGGCCCTCCTAAAGAACATAAGGAAAACTGAAGAAATATTTATGTGCTACCAAAAATATTATTTTTGTTTCAATCAATTCCGATAATCAAAGGGGCAGCTATATTTAAGGAGTGGCAGGAAATAATTTCAAGATACATCTGGTAGGGGAAGAAACCAAGAATTAAATTTAAATTGTTAACTGATATTAGTAAAAGAGGGGGCTTTGCCTTGCCAGACTTGAAGTTATACTATGAAGCATCATGCCTCTATTGGTTGAAGGAATGTTGTTAGAAAATATTTTGAAGGATTTGATCATAGGTTTGGTTGGCACGCATATTTATGGTATGACAAAACAAAAGTGCCTAAAGGATTTGGAAACCACATATTCTGAAGATCTCTATATGAAATATGGGATAGGTATAAAAACCTATTAGAACGTAAAACACCATGGTAGTTGTCACTTTTGGAAGCAATGAGTGTAAAATAGATAAATATGAGTAAAAATTGGGCCACATATGAAAAGTTAGTAAGAGAAGAAGGAAATAGTTGGAAAATTAAACCTTATGAAGAGGTAAAAGAATATGTAAATGATTGGTTGCCCTATCGCCAAATTAATGAAATGTTTAAAAGTTAGATTGGCTGCAACCAGAGCCAGGGCCTTTTCAACACTGGCCCCGGCCTGATGGAACGCTCTGCCTCATGAGACCAGGGCCCTGCAGGATCTGATTTCTTCCCACAGGGCCTGTAAGACAGAGTTGTTCCGCCTGGCCTTTGGCTTGGAGCCAATTTGATTCCCTCCCTCCCTCTCTTTCTTTTTTCTTTTCCTTCTCCGCCTGCAATGAGGCTACATTTTAATATTTTAATGTTCCATTATTTTAATGTTGTATTTTATTTTTGTTTTTAAGTTGTAATCATTCATCTTGTTTTTATTATTGCTTGTAAGCCGCTCTGAGCCCGGCCTCGGCTGGGGAGGGTGGGGTATAAATAAAAAATTATTATTACTATTATTATTACTACTACTACTACTACTATTATTATTAAAGATTTAAAGAAAAATGGATTTGGTTATATTAAGTCAAAATTTGAAATGGGAATATTAAATAACAAATTTAAAACATTGTCAAAAATGTATAAATTGCTGTTGGAATGGCATTTGAAAGATGAAGAGGTTAAGTCGGTTATGATACATTGGGCCAAAGAATTTGGTTATAATATACAGCTAAAAGACTGGGAGAAATTATGGAAAGAAGGAACAAAATTTACTGCATGCAATGCTTTGAAGGAAAATGTAATGAAAATGATGTATAGATGGTATATTACACCAGTGAAATTAGCTAAAATGTATAAAATAAGCAATAAATGTTGGAAATGTAAGGAAAAGGAAGGCACTTTTTATCATCTGTGGTGGGAATGTAAGAAAGTGAAAGGTTTCTGAGAAATGGTTTATAATGAGATGAAAAAGATGTTTACATTTATAAAATAAACCAGAAGCATTTTTACTTGGTATTGTAGGCTCTGACATTAAAAGACAAGATAAAAAACTGTTTTTATATGCGACAACTACTGCAAGAATATTATTGGCACAGAAATGGAAGCAGGAAGAACTACTGGCGAAAGAGGAATGGCAGATGAAATTGATGGACTGCGCAGAATTGGATAAGATGACAGGGAGAATTCGAAACCAGCGGGACCAGAAATTCTTGAAAAATTGGAGTAAATATACGAGTTACCTGAAAGACAATTGTAACCAACTGACTACGCTTGTAGGACTACAAGAAGTTTTGTAAGGAGAACTATATGAAATATTGCAGAAAAGATTTATGAGAATGGACTTTAAGTTATGGATGATTAAAAGTAAAAGATAGGATAACAAATGTAAGATTAAGAGATGAGGTTTGAAAATCATTAGACGTGGTTGATGGAAGTCTCAGGCTAAAATAGCCAAAATGTTGTATAAAATGAGATGAGATGATATGTTCTGTTTGGAAAATATATGAAAAAACTAATAAAAATGTATATTTTTTTTAAAAAGAATTTGTTCAAACCTCTATTCTGACATATGTAGGAATAGAACAAAGATGTCCAATCATTTGTATGGTGGATGGGGAAAGACTTGGTAGGTCAGGCTTCCAGTAGACCTAGTAGACAAGCCTCCACCACATCCCATGTACCTAGAATGCCCCAGATCTTTTCTGTGAAGACGACAGATCCTAATCTTGCTGCACCCAAGTTTCTTAACTGGGGTCTGTTCATACATCATAAAGGTGTTCATAGGAATGTAACTTGCAAAAATTCAGAAGGATGAGTGTAGGGGACTGGAGGTTATGATGACCAACCAACCAACCAACCAACCAACCAACCAACCAACCAACCCACACCTTCCGTATTCTCTTAGCTTTCACCTCTCTCCCCCCACTTTGTGGTAGCCTGCCTAGGTTTTCCCATAATTTTGGGAGAGCCGGTGTGGTGTAGTGGTTAAGAGCGGTAGACTTGTAATCTGGTGAACCGGGTTTGCGTCTCCGCTCCTCCACATGCAGCTGCTGGGTGACCTTGGGCTAGTCACATTTCTTTGAAGTCTCTCAGCCCCACTCACCTCACAGAGTGTTAGTTGTGGGGGAGGAAGGGAAAGGAGAATGTTAGACGCTTTGAGACTCAGGTAGTGATAAAGTGGGATATCAAATCCAAACTCCTCCTCCTCCTCCTCCTCCTCTTCTTCCCCTTGAGTATATCGAACACAGTTCTCAGTCCATGTTGGGTCCAGTCTTCTGCCCCCCTTCCTTCTGGATTGTGGGTCTCACATCCCCAGACAATTTCTCCAGCTGTTTGAAACACAGGAGCCCAGCTGCTTCCTCTCTGGCACATGGGAAATCTCCTCCCTGGATATCCCCTGTCCCATGTTCCAACTCGAAATCTTGCCACCAGGCTTTATCTGGGGGCACTTCCTGTGGAAGCGGTTAAACGATCCCCTGTTTGAGTATATGCAGTGACAAGCGGGTTGCTAACTCATTTGAGTCCTATCAATAATCATACCTTCCTAGTTGATAATCCCTTTCTGTCCCTCTTAAAGAAAACACATAGGAATCTGAATCATATTAACATAAACTACTTTAGATTAGATTAGATTAGATAAATTTATTGTCATTGTCCGTATATACACAGTATACACAACAACGAAAATCAAACACCCACCCAAAGACCGGGTTCACATATACATTTGCACGTATCTCCGACACTCTCATCCTATTTAGACATAATCTATAAAACATAACATAATCCAGAATATAGCATGACCTATTAAAGGCATAACATAACCTAAAACCTATCTCATTCCTTCTTTACTTTCAGATTCATTCAGGTTGACAGAGTGGTTCCTGAAGGCAGGTTTAGGTTACATAACAGATAAACTATATACTAGATAGTAGTGAATCATGAGAAGACTGCAACCGAGCAGTTACCAGTTAGCAGCAACCGACCGACCAACCAACTGACAAAACTGCCTCCCACATAGAGGCAGTTAGTCCTCTTGGAATGTTGGACTTGACTGACAGCTTTATATCCCACACTGCCTTCAGAATCTCTGGGCCCACCCCACCCTCATGGTGCTCAGAATCCACCCCCTTTTCCTTACTCATGGAGCTAAACAAAGACATTATTTCCCCATTGACTCTGGGCGACCCTGGTTGTTGCTGCCAGAACTGAGACAGGGCCCCACGCATTTCCAAAAGGGAAGGTAGCCAGTCCTGGAGAAGGAAAACTCTGGTTCTCAACCTCCACTGCCTTGCAGCCAAACTCATTCATGAGAAAGTCATTGGGACACTGAGGTTAACCCTGAGGTAATATCATGATCCTGCCTTTAACTCAGTGTACTTTGGGGATCGACCAAAAGTATTAATTTGTTTACTGGAACTATAGGCCAGATGCCACATCAAACCAGTTTTTCAGTGGTGCATCTGTGTGGTGTAAGAGAAATGCTTACTGAGTAGGACATTACATTGCAACAGATAAATATTTTAATAGACTACTACTCTAGAATTTGTAATGCAATGAAATACATTGTATATATAAAGAAATAAAAGAAGCAATAAACTACAATTAAAAATCGCTGAGCACCCTACCATGGCACATTGAACTTGCTGCAACGGGTAGCAAAATGATTGAGTGGTCCAGCAAGACCTTCAGCAATTCTCAAGTGGTCCGTGGGAAGAAAAGTGTCAGAACCACTGGTTTAGAACTTCAGAAAAGAGAAACAACGGAACATCGTTCATAGTGCAAAGACTTCCTTGGTTCATTTGGAGAACTGACATGTTTCTTCAGAATATTCTACACGGCTTGTGCTGGTTTGGGCCAGACGCATCTCCACAGGAAATCAAGAATGGAGTCTGGCAAGTAAGAGAGAGGAACGTATAAGAGTTTGGCATCCCATCCTGGAGAGTAGCGGATGCGAGGGGAGCAGGAGGTCAGGGCATGTTCTATAGAGTCCGTGACCGGTTGCAAGTTGCTGCTGCTGGTGAAGGAGAAGAATTTCAATAATTTGAGACCTGTGATATAGGAAACAAGAGAAAAGTTAGTGGTACAAAAATATATATGCATTTATTTCTGCATTTATTTAATTTGTATGCTGCCCTATAACTTCACAGGAGATAACCTAAATATTTTGGGTTCTGAAAGGATATGTTAGCTTCTGGATTTCTCTGCCTAGGAGGTCTAAATCTAAGGAGGGGCATCGGGAACATATTCTGTTGCTTTAAGACGGAACCTTTAGCAGCAGCTGATTATTGTTGTTTAGTCGTGTCCGACTCTTCGTGGCCCCATGGACCAGAGCACGCCAGGCACTCCTGTCCTCCACTGCCTCCCGCAGTTTGGTCAAACTCATGCTGGTAGCTTCGAGAACACTGTCCAACCATCTCATCCTCTGTAATCCCCTTCTCCTTGTGCCCTCCATCTTTCCCAACATCAGGGTCTTTTCCAGGGAGTCTTCTCTTCTCATGAGGTGGCCAAAGTACTGGAGCCTCAGCTTCAGGGTCTGTCCTTCTAGTGAGCACTCAGGGCTGATTTCCTTCAGAATGGAGAGGTTTGATCTTCTTGCAGTCCATGGGACTCTCAAGAGTCTCCTCCAGCACCAGAATTAAAAACCTTTAACAATAGGTGATTAGACAGTGTCAATATGTATTTCAGTCAGTAAGTGGGGCTCAATGGTTGTACCTAGGTGAGGGTTGTCATACGCCGGGTTCAGGCCCGGGCAACCCACTAGCAGAGGAAGAAGTAGCACGATCCCGGTGGGGTGCCATCGCGGCTGCTCCCCCCTGCCACACCCCCAGGACACACGCCCTGCCCCAGCTTGCCCCCACCTGCTCTCCGCCTCCCCCCTCTGTGTCGGAGCATGAAGCTCTGCCACTGGGGCGACCCGGATCCTCTCCCTCTCTGCGGCTTTTAAAAAAAGCATAAACTGGTCTCTTTTCTTAGAGCTGCCTTTCAGGATCAAGCGGGTAGCGGACATTGTTTTGGTGTGGGTGTCTGTGCGTCTCTCTCCCCACTCCCTCGGTAATCTCTTCCCTTTTCTCCACTGGACTCGACCCTGTGTGTGCTTATGTGTGTATAACTGTCTCATTGTGTCTCCTCTCCATCTCCCACAACTGATTGTGCTTCCCTTTCCGTGCAGTAAACAAGGAGCCCAGAGCAGCACCCTGCTGGCCCCACCCGCCCAAGGTCCTTTGCTCCACAACCGCAGTGTTGGCTGGGTTGGTCTCCCACCAGGGCCATCTCTCTCTCTCCCTTCTATGTGTCTCCTTATGTATCATATATGCCAAATTGAATCAAAGATCAAACGACAGGCTAGGAATGGGTGTGATTTCATATCTCTCCAGATACAGACCTGAACGTGTCACATTAGCTAGGTTCTGCCCCCACTCCTAACTATAGTCAGCATTGTAAATAGACTTCATGCCCCCCCCCATCTCCATCAACCTCAGTCACTGAAAGGGCAAATGGTAAAAAAAATATATATTTAGGATATTGGCCAGTACAGTGTACAAAATTTAGCCTTGTATGTTTTTAAAGGGGGGGAGGGGGGAGATTACACACACACACACACACACACACACACACACACACGTGTCAGTGTGTCCATTGGAGGGGGGATGTAGGGGGGATGTATTAGCACATACTTTAACTGCAGGCTTTGCAGTTATAATAGCTGTGTGCTTTCACACATTGCAAACCAAACTGAATTGTTCCCCCCGCCCATTTCTACTCACTGCGCTCAAAGTAGCGCTGCCCATAGGCTTCCTTGATGTCAGAAGGGGCTTGGCTCCATGCATTCTTGTAGCTCTCTATCATGTTTGACTGAATATGTGTTTTGAAACAACCGGGTTCAATTATGCTGACTCGGACCCCGAAAGGATAAATCTCTCGCCTGAATTGAGGAGGAAAAATCAAGAAACACGTCTTGTTACTGAACCAGAATAATAAGGAAGATCATGATTTGGCTTCCATGGAATAGAACATCTTTCCTTAAAGAAGAAGAAGAAGAAGAAGAAGAAGAAGAAGAAGAAGAAGAAGAAGAAGAAGAAGAAGAGAGAGGGAGATGTGGTGAAATGCAGCTTCCTGTCTTCTTCTGTCTTGAGGCACCAGGGCATTGTCTATGACCCGGCATCAGACATATTCAGAGGCAGCCACCAGGAGGTTGGTGCTTACAACTCTTGCTGGTACATTAAATTGTTTCCTCAAAGAAAAGAGCTGACTTAGGTGTGCAAACCCCTGCTGATTACTTGGTAAGTCTCTGGTGCAGTCCACATGTCCCAGCACCTGCTCTTTATTCATTGCTGCCCTCTGCTTGAAACTTAGCTGGAGAAGCAGACATCCCACTAAAGCAAGGAGAAAGAGGAAGATACAGAACTATCATGTTTACCTCAGGATGTCAGAGAAGGCTTCCACGCCGTACTTGGATGTGGTATAGGGTACTGCAAAGCATGCCAATCGTCCCGCCATACTGGACATGTTGACCACCCTCCCTCTGGCTCTTCTCACCAGGGGCAGCATGTGTAGCGTCATGTCAATCATCCCAAGAAAGTTGACACCAATCATCCTTGCAACGCCATCTTTGGTCAGCCACTCACTGGGAGCTAATGGGGCACCAGTGCCTGCATTGTTCACCAAACCCCAGAGCCCTGTGTGAGAAGAAAAATTTATTCTTATTGTTCCAGGTTCTCTCCTGCCCTAATAATTGGATATATACAATTCTTTGGAAATGTGGGTATATCTGCATTCTTGTGAGTGCTGTGTGTGCGCGTGCTATGCACTATATGCCAAGGATGACGCTGTTAAGTCAAGGCACTCATCTTAGCTTCTCTCCCACACATCTTTTGCTCACTTAGTGCTTAGGATCCATGCACAGACACTCTTGCAACTTCAGTCATCGCCCTCTGTCAAATGAGCACAGCACTGAAGTGGAGGATAGTATGGAGCCCTGGGCATCAATTTGCACAGCAGCCACCTGATTTCTCTGCATGCTATCAGAGAATGGAGTCTGTAGTTTGGGCCTACGTTTTGCACAGGTTGGTTAGGAGATTTTATAGTGATTTTGCTATAAAATTAATAAGACATAATACGTGTAGAATATAGCATGCATGGAACACTGAGAGGGTGTTTATGAGAGGGTGATGAGAGGAATAACTAAGAAAGAGGGGTTTGTATCATTAATAAATGATTTATATCATTTATTAACAAAAGTACAATAATCTCCCTTCTTGTCTCAGTGTCAGCAGCCACTATGGAGAAGTTATATTAATGTTTAGATTGGATCAGGCAGCATTTCTGAAGAAAGGGCAGCACATATCTCCTCCTTCTGAGTCATTTTCCTGGTGTGGATTGCAGCTCCTCCCAGCTGCTCTTAGGAGGAAAAATTCAGAGTCCAGCATCACCTGCTTGTCAGTTAAAGTTACCATTTTGTACCATCACTTATGGCTTTTCATATATGTGCTTTAAAGAGCAGATTGATCAGTGGACATTATCAGGTGTCAATGTTTCTCTTCACACCAGAAGGAGCTTCACCTGCTGATGTCACAGAATAAGCTGCTGTCAAAGGCACAAAGCAAATGTCTTTCAGATCAGTTGGCAACCCTAGAAGCTTCTTATAAAGGTTGAATTAAGCTGATTGCATAGTTTTTTTTTTTTTTACTCACTGATATTTGGATTAATTGTTTCTAATAAGTTTTTTGAATATTACTCGTTCATTTGATATATTCGGAGTCACTTTGGCGACATTGTGTGGGAAAGTGGAATAAAGATACAGATGATACAGAAAATCCCTGGCCTGATTCTTCCAGAGGCACTGGCTAATCAGTTTGAGGTTCTGCAACTGCTTGCCAATTTAAATTTAAATTTTAAAAAAATTAATTAATTTTTTAAAATTAATATTAAAATCTTGCAGCATTGATTATGCTCTCTTGTATCTGTAGACATTATCAGATAGGAACATGTATCTTCATACAAAATGAAGTTTCACTGTGTAACTTCACAGAACAAGCTGCTGTCAAAGGCATAAAGCAATAATCTTTCAGGTTATTTGGCAATTTTAGCAGCTCTTGACAGAGGCTGAATTAAGGTGACCCCATGGAATTCCTTCCCCATTCATTGCCTTATCGATTTTAGTTGATCTTTAAGGTGCTACTGGAAGGAATTTTTTTATTTTGACTATGGCAGACCAACACGGCTACCTATCTACTACTGATTTTAGTTGTTTCTAATACTTTTTAAAATGGTCATACTTTTTCGTTTTGATATATTGGGAGTCGCTCTGGCTACATTTTGTGGGAAAGTGGAGTAAAGATAAGCAGATGATGATACAGATAATGCCTGGCCTGATCCAGAGCATGGAAACAACAGAACAAAAAACTACCTTTGTTCCCCACTTGATCTTTCACCCACTCCGTCGCTGCCGCCACACTCTCCTTACTGGTGACATCCAGAACGGTGGTTTTCAAGCGCTCTGAGGTGACCTTGTCCAGCTGCTCTGCCCCCTTCTGGGTGGTACAGGTTGCCAACACCCACAGACCCCGGGCATCCAGATGCCTGGCAAGGTGGTTCCCAAGGCCAGAGGAACAGCCCGTGATGAAGACATATTTCTCTGTCAGGTTCTCCACCGTCTGTCTCTCCTGGTACCATTGGTGAAGGAAGTAAAGCCCCAGCAGGGCAGCCAGGTAGAGCCACATGGCTGAAACCTGCAGGGAAGAAGCTTGCAAGAGTGGGGACACACAGGGACCTAGCAAGCCTTGGAGAAACCAAATCCCAACGCCTGCTCCACCATGAAGCTTGCTGCTCTATTTAGCCTTCCACGCAGTGTTATTGAGGGGAAGGAGGAATTTTGCATGAAGCAATGAGCTGCTTGGAGCAGAGGGAAGCCAAAACAAGTATAAATAATAGGTCTAGCTAGCTTTTTATTAACTGAACAGCTCAATAAAGAGGAACAGTATAAGCCTATCTACATCTATAAATATTGTACAAGCTCAGCATCAGCAGCCAACAGATCGTATGCCTTATTTTGCCATTATTGCACCACATATTGCACCAGACGGATCTGAACCAAAGAGAAGGGGCCATGCCAATGTCCTAGCAACACCCTCCCCCCGCTTAGGACGGCATGTTTGCCTCCTGTGATGTTACTTTGGAATCAACTCCAAAGGGTAATTAGTAGTCCTTTCCATCTCACTAATTTGTTGCGTGCTGGCAGGAGAAGGAGAGCTCCAACATTAAACTGTTTTGCTCCATCAATCGCCTCTTTAGGGGGAGGGGGCTGGGGGCACTGAACCCTCCAGGCTCTCCCTGGGCGAAGAGACCCTCCAAACTCGGCAAGCCTCCAAAGGGAATACTGACATCGGACAACATCTCGACATTGCTCCACCATCCACCCCTGCTGCCTTCCCATTGCCAACCCTCAATCCATCTTCCTCCTCCCTGCTCCCGCCTCCCGCTTCCTGCCTCACACTGGCTTCTCCTTCTGCCTTTCGTGTGTGTGTGTGTGTGTGTGTGTGTGTGTGTGTGTGTGTGTCTTTCGTGTTGGTTTTGGAGCTGTTACCTTTCTGGTGAAGAGCATGTTATGCTCTCTTGGGCTGCCTCGGGGCCGGGAGCGACAGGAATCGGGCCTGTGATCGATGGCTTGGACATATCTGCTGTATGGGGAAAATATAAAAATTTACTCGAACAGAAAACACCTTGGTAGCTTTCCCCATTAGAAGTGATATCTTTGAAAAAATTAAATGTGAGAAGTAATAGGGTGACATATAGAGAGCTGTTAACCGAGGTGGAACATCAGGTGAAACTGAAAGATTTTGAAGAGATAAGGGATTTATTAACAGACTGGTTACAGTTTCACCAATTAAATGATATCTTTTTTTAAAAGTAATATTTATTAGAATTTCGAATAATACAAAAGACAAAAAGAAAAGAAAAAAGAAAAAAAAAGAATTCATCCTTTACAGTCTAATTTTCAATAACCTTTTTCCGCGACTTCCCCTCACCTCCCCTTCTTGTATTCCAAATTCAAATATTTATCCCACAAGTTCTTATCTCTAATTTCTTAACCTTACTTTGTTATTTTGTTTATTTATATTTAATTTTTACCCTTAATTCATTATTGTATTTAATTCAGTTTCTATACCAACTTTTAACTTATGTACCTTACTCTTTTATTAAATGATATCTTTAAGACAGTCAAAAAGACAGACAAAAACAAAAAGACCTGTTAGAAAACAATTTGAAATTATTGTCGAAAATGTATAAATTGCTCTTGGAATGGTATGCAAAAGATGAACAGGTTAAATTTGTAATGATACACTGGGCAATGGATTTGGAGCATAATATTCAGGTTTCAGATTGGGAAAGGCTACGGAAAACAGATTTGAAATTCACAGCATGTTGTACACTGAAAAAAAATTATATGAAAATCATGTACCGGTGGTATTTGACTCCTAGCAAGTGAGCAAAAATGTAGAAAGCAAGTACAAATACCTGCTGGAAATGTAAAGAAAAAGAAGGTACCTTTTATCATATGTGGTGGTCATGTAAGGTAGTAAAAGCTTTCTGGGAAATGATATACAGTGGTACCTCGGGTTACAGACGCTTCAGGTTATATACACCTCAGGTTACAGACTCCGCTAACCCAGAAATAGTACCTTGGGTTAAGAACCTTGCTTCAGGATGAGAACAGAAATCGTGTGGTGGCGACGCGGCAGCAGCAGGAGGCCCCATTAGCTAAAGTGGTGCTTCAGGTTAAGAACAGTTTCAGGTTAAGAACGGACCTCTGGAACGAATTAAGCACGCAATCAGAGGTACCACTGTATAATAAATTGAAAAAATTGTTTAAAATAACTTTTATAAAAACAAACAAACCAGAAGCTTTTCTATTAGGAACTGTAGGCACCGATATTCTAAAGCAGGCATAGGCAAACTCGGCCCTCCAGATGTTTTTGAGACTACAATTCCCATCATCCCTGACCACTGGTCCTGTTAGCTTGGGATGATGGGAGTTGTAGTCCCAAAACAACTGGAGGGCCAAGTTTGCCCATGTCTGCTCTATACCATCTAGATGGATCACGGTCTTCAAGCATAGAGGCTGAAAAGGAATTTGATGTTGTTCTGTAATGTACTTTCAGCCAGGCCTTGGTTATAATGAGCCATGTGTTGGTTTCCATCAGATGAACCACGAAGGGACCATCCCCAGGCGGGCGATGGGACAAATATTTCTTGGCATCCTTAACTGGATGAGGGCCGGGCTCACATGCTGAGCAAGCTGAGACCCTCAACTCCCATGCCCAGGGGGTGCAGACTGTGACCGGGGCAAACCGGACTGGAATGCCTGCTGTATCATGCACCCATACTCCTAGGCCGACCCCTGGGACTGGCTGGGACTGGGATCCTAGAAGGCTGGAATTGGGAGAACAAGGCACCAGAGGAATCAAAAGCCTCGCTCCCTTCACTCGTGTCAGTAGGACCATGAGCCTCAAAAACAGTAGACAAGGTGGAAGGGCCAGGCTGTCTTGGATGCTTTAGCTGAGATTCCTGCATTGCAGGGGGTTAAACAAGATGACCCTTGGGTCCTTTCCAGCTGTATGATTCTATGAATGCCAGAGTCTTTCTTTTCAAAGATTGGGGAGATGCTCAACAATACAATATATAGACTTTGTAGCAGGTTTGCTTGCAAAGTGCTGTAAGACTGAAGATTTGAGGCTGGAACTTCACATTTTGTAGTACCTGACATAAAGTTGAATCCATGATTCTCCTGGACAGTTCAGGGATAGACTTTATTTTTAGAAAATGGAAGAAAGTATTTGTGCCCAACATGCTTAATGCATGCACAGTGGTACCTAGGGTTAAGTACTTAATTCGTTCCGGAGGTCCGTTCTTAACCTGAAACTGTTCCTAACCTGAAGCACCACTTTAGCTAATGGGGCCTCCTGCTGCCGCCGTGCCACCAGAGCACGATTTCTGTTCCTATCCTGTAGTAAAGTTCTTAACCCGAGGTAATATTTCTGGGTTAGCGGAGTCTGTAACCTGAAGCGTATGTAACCCAAGGTACCACTGTAACTCTTTAGCAATGCAGGAAGCATTGCATATATGCTAATATCTGATGACTTCCACTAAAGGCAGGTTTGATGCAAAAATGAAGCAGCAATTTCAATTACAGCAACTGAAAGATGAAGGGGAAAAAAATAGACGTGTCTGGTGGGGAGGGTGAGACTGATGGAGTCATTTTAGCTGAGGAAACCAACAAACACAACATTTCCCCACAATATGCAAGTATGTGCTTTAATGCTGGAAATAGCAATGCCCAAAGCAGGTCTATGCAGAAATCTGAAGGGCAACTCCGCTCACCCTTTCAGTGTGCCAGCGTTGTGAGGGGAGGTTGTAGTCTCCACCTACCCCTCCAATCCCATGGGTATCCTGTTAAGGGGATCCGGGGACAGTGGCCATGTCTGCGTGGCCAGGCGGGGCCAGGGCTGATGGCACTCCCCCAGATGGCGGTCCCTGCTGGGGTCATCCTATTTGATGTAAGTCTTAGGAACCCCTGCCTGGATTGATCTACGTGTTACTTCCGGTGGGCGGGCTGGAAGTATATTTTGACTGCCCCATGCCCAAGCCAAACCTCTTTCATCTGTACAGTGGTACTTCAGGTTACATATGCTTCAGGTTACATACACTTCAGGTTACAGACACCGCTAACCCCAAAATATTACCTCGGGTTAAGAACTTTGCTTCAGGATGAGAACAGTAATCGTGCTCTGGCGGTGCAACTTTATGTATTCCATAAAGTTGTGGCCTGTTTCAACCCAAACCAGTATTAGTGGTCTTTTATTTGTCTGGGGACTGGGGAGCACGATGCCTGGACCTGCAATAAACCTCTTTACTGAAGACAACATACCTTCAAAATGTAAGAGTAATTATGAAAAGGGGCTGTCTTTTCAGGGTTTCCTAGATAAACCTGTTTAAATTTTGTACGGCAGAAATCCTCTTCAGGGTTAATGCTAGCCCAGCCGTACCAAGGAGGAGAGTTACAACATTCAGAGGGAGGATTTCCAAGCATGTTCATAGTTCATGGCTGAATCCCGGGAATGGTAGAGTCCTCATGGAGTTGCAATTCCCAGCACCCTTAAGAAATTATGGCTCTTTATGGGAAGTCCTGCATCTTCTGGTTAGGAGGCTGTAGTGTGTAGGTGTGGAACATTTAGCTGATCAACCCAGACAGTCTGAGGGGTGATTTCATGGTGTGTCTGTGCAGGGAGTGGGGTTTTATGTTTCAAAATTCCCCCTTCATTGATGAATATCTCTGTGAATAAACAGAAAGCTCAGTAGATTGATCTTGGCGCAAAACAGAATGAGTGGGAAGGAGATGAGAGCGCCAGGTGCTACCAGCCTGGAGATGGTGAAAGTAGGAATGACGGCATCGTGCAGCTGTAGTCAACATTCCTTGGTTCTCCTAGAGATTCATGTCTGAAGTGTGTCTATGATCAGCAAAGAGCTTTGGCTGGTCTAGGCCTCCCATAAGCCACAATATAGTCTGCAAGTGAGGCTGGCAGGTACGAGAGGGGGATGAAGATGAATTTGGCATCCAGACCTGCAGTGTAGCGGCTGCGGGGGTAGCGGGAGGTCAGCGCATGCTGCATACAGTTCGTGACCAGGCAGAGGTCTGTATTCCTCCATTTACCGTTGAATAACGTCTGGGAAACTAGAGACGGAGGGGGGGAAAGAACAAAAAGAAATCATCCCTGCCTTGTAACTGACTGGGCACAGAGCCCTGGCATCTTCCACAACAGAACTGAAAGATCATATATATCGTATTTTTCACCCTATAGGATAGGACGCACTTTTCCCCCTCCAAAAATGAAGGGGAAATGTGTGTGTGTCCTATGGGGCAAATGCAGGCTTTCGCTGAAGCCTGGAGAGCGAGAGGGGTCGGTGCACACTGACCCCTCTCGCTCTCCAAGCTTCAGGAAGCCTTGGGCGCCTCCAAACCAGGTCGGGGGACAGCGGGAAGGAGCTTGTGGGGCTGGCAGCGGGGAGAAGCGCGCAGTGCGCCTTCCCTCTGTCTCCCAACCTGATCTGGAGGCCGGCAATGGGGAGAAGTGCGCTTCTCCCCGTCGCCAGCCCCACAAGCTGGGGGACAGCGGGGAGGTGCAGCACGCCTTCCTGCTGTCTCCCGACCAGGTTTGGGCTTCAGGCAGATATCCGCAAGGCGTGGGAGCCCGGCAGGAAGTCGCACCGGTCTCCCAAGGCTTGCGGAGAGCTGCCTGTTCTGGGGGCTGGGGTCGGGGGAAGCTAGGGCTTCCCCTGCCCCAGCCCCGCACCTGGGGGGGAAATAATTTTTTTTCTTTATTCCCCCCCCCCAAAAGAAACTAGGTGCGTCCTATGGGTCGGTGCCATATGAAGATATTGCTGCCAGATTTCTGAAGCAGCTGGACCTCAGTTCCAACTTTGCAAAGCTTTTGAGTTGTAAGGGTGGGGGAGTACTTATGAGGCTGAAAATGGCAGCCTGTGTCAAGTCCCCCTGGACCTACTGTGGAAGAATTGTGTATCCTGAGGAGATAGGTGGACTGGTTTGTACAATTCTTCCTTCTTGCTTATTGGTACCTTTGGGACTGGCAGTGGTTTTCGGTTTGCTTTATTGCAGTGTTTTTCAACCACTGTTCCGCGGCACACTAGTGTGCTGCGAGATGTTGCCTGGTGTGCTGCGAGATGTTGCCTGGAGGGAGGCGGGGGAGTCGGGTGGCGAGAGGCGGGGCGGCGGCGGCGAGGAGAGGCCGCCTAGCGCGGGGCTCTCGCCGCCTGCCTGCCTGGCTGCTTGCGAGCTCGGCGGGCAGCGCCTCCGTCCGCAGCGCCCGCCTCGCGGCTCTCATTCCCTGCCCCTGCCAAAGCTCACCCAGCCAAGCCGCGCTCTCCTTCCTGCCTCGCTTTGCTGCCTCCTCCCCCCCACCCCCAAAGCTTGGAGGTTCCCCGGCAAGGGGGAGGGAAAAAAATGGAAACTTACACTTTCGTGCGTCCCTCCCGGCGTGACGCTGCGCGCTGACGTCACGGGGCTGTAATGGTGGTGTGCCTCGAGATTTTTTTCATCAAACAAGTGTGCCTTTGCCCAAAAAAGGTTGGGAAACACTGCTTTATTGCTTGATTTACTGTTTGTGCTCAAGGTATAAGTAGCAGGAAGACGTGGCGGGCAAGCTTTTGGCTGAGTAGTACAGCTGCCAGGCATTAACTAAACTCCTTTCTGGAGAGTTTAGGTGCATCTTCACAGCAGGTACTCACTGCCATACCCTTCCTTGTAGGCTATATTTCTGCCTTCTTGCTTCACATTAGCCCACGTCTCCCTCACAATTTGAGTTCAGGGATCACAGATTCAGTTCTGCCTGCCCTGCCAGTTACTGATTAATTCATCTGCTTCTGAGTGTTAGCCATACCACCTGCCTCTTGCGCACTCGGCTTCTTTGGAACATGACATCTGCATGACACAGCAGATGTTTTTAGATAAATGTAGAAGGTGCAGGGGAAGAATGGCAGAATGACCCATCTGCTTTTCAGAATGTAAGAGCTTCTTAGTTCATGTAGCTCGCCTAACCCAGGTATGTGCCCCATGCAGTCCAGTGCAGACAATGCAGAATGTTATAGGAAATGACCTGAAATGTCAATGGCAACTTCCCCTCCGGTTTCAGAGACCATTCAGAAGAGAAAAAGAACGGGATGGGCAATGTCTCATGGTAGTGGGGCGGGTTCCAGACAGTTTCGGAAAATTCACCACACAGCACCACAGTGTTTGACCGTGCCAAAGTCTACCATCTTTTCATCAGCATCAAATAAAAAAGATATATGATGTATTTATGATAAGATATGAAATGATATGCTAATATGATAATATACATGCATGCATGTATCAGGACCCACCCTGCTGGGGGAGGCTGTAATTTGTTTTTAATTGTTTTTAATATCATATTTTGGACGCAGGTGGCGCTGTGGGTAAAAGCCTCAGCGCCTAGGGCTTGCCGATCGAAAGGTCGGCGGTTCGAATCCCTGCGGCGGGGTGCGCTCCCGTCGTTCGGTCCCAGCGCCTGCCAACCTAGCAGTTCGAAAGCACCTCCGGGTGCAAGTAGATAAATAGGGACCGCTTACCAGCGGGAAGGTAAACGGCGTTTCCGTGTGCAGCTCTGGTTCGCCAGAGCAGCGATGTCACGCTGGCCACGTGACCCGGAAGTGTCTTCGGACAGCGCTGGCCCACGGCCTCTTGAGTGAGATGGGCGCACAACCCTAGAGTCTGGCAAGACTGGCCCATATGGGCAGGGGTACCTTTACCTTTACCTTTAATATCATATTTTAAATTGCTGTGACCTGCCATGGGAACTAATGGGGAAAGGTGAGTAATAAAGCAAGTGTGTGTGTGTGTGTGTTATTGTTGGCATTGTCTGCTTCGGGAGACAATGGAGTGCATCTCCAGAGGTGAAATCAAACCACTGGAGAATCACAGGGCCTGAAGTGGCCTCTCTGGGGCACAAGCCTGAGCAGTGTGTATGGAGGTCCTGCGCTGCCCAGACAACAAGACTCCCCTCTTGGCCTCACTAATGTGGTCCAAAAGAAAGCAGAGCAAGATGATTGGCACCAGCTTGGCTGCAGGAGTTGCCAGATGGAGATGTACAAGGTGCTACCCAACCGTCTTAGGGACTCCACTCCAGATTTGTGTAGAGTTTACTCTTCAGACTTTTCTAGACGGGTCGCAGCAATTTAAAATTTAAAAAAAGTTTAAAACAAAAGCAGCGGGTATGGATTTGTCCATTTGTCCACGGGGTTTACTCCTGAAACCTCTTTCACAAATGAGAATAGCTGCAAGGTAGCGGGGGTTTAGGAGCAGAGTTTTCCTTCTCTCTCTCTCTCTCTCTCTCTCTCTCTATATATATATCCCTGAGTGGGGCAAGGAAAAGCAATTTCTATGTCTCTACTCACAGTTAGTCCAGTACTGCAGCCCATAGAGGTCTTTGATCTCAGCAGGCAACTTGTTCCATAAGTTGGCGAGGTTCGTTTTGTAAGTTTCATCAAATTCTGTTGCAAAGCTGCCTGGCTCTATGATGCTAACTTTGACCCCAAAAGGATGTAATTCACGCCTATGATGAAAACAAAAAAATTAAAGAGACAACATGATGACTCCTGAGCCCAGAGTCCGTATCTCTCCCTGTGCCCAACCTGCCAGTTACAGACGGATTTCTTACCCATTTTAATGACTGCTTTACCTTTCTTGGGGAGGATCAAAAGCAACAGAACTGCTAAATACAAATAGGTTTGTGAGCATGCATAAAAGAGACATGAAGATAGTTTCCTTTTAGGTTAAAAACAGTATGAATTAGGGTTTCTCAGGAGTGTAATCTCACATGCCATTCAAAGTGTCTCTTCCCTACCATAGCGGCAGTAAATGTAAAAGCAGAATGAATGATTTACCTGAGGCTGTCAGAAAATGCTTCCAAAGCAAATTTTGAAGGGCTGTAACCTCCTCCACTATAAGCAAACCTCCCGACCATGCTAGACACATTGACCAGCCTTCCTTGGGCTCTCCTGAGGAGGGGCAGCATGTGCAGCGTCACATCAATTGTTCCAAGCAGGTTCACATCCAGCACTCTCACAAAGTCCTCCTTGGTCAGCCACTCGTTGGGGGCCATTTGCCAGAGGATGCCTGCATTGTTCACTAAGCCCCAGAGACCTGCGGGAAAAGACTCATGGTCTCTCTTTGGAACACATTTTGGGTGGATAGTGCAAGAACCCGTCATCTCAAAGAGTGGCAAAACAGCAATAGCCATGGATGCACAGGTCAGATGCATCCTGGCAAAGCAGAGGCACTGTGGGTGAGGGGTTCCTGTGTCAGAGAAATTGGTCAGTTGTCCACCCTGGATGGGATTGCATTCCCCATGAAGGAGCAGGTTCACAGTTTGGGGTACTTCCGGTTCCAGCTCTGTCACTGGAAGCTCAGGTAGCCTCAGTGGCTAGAAGCTGCAGTTAGTGTGATTTGACAGCTATGAACATTCCTGGACCTGGAAAGCTTGGCCATAGGAATTCGTGCATGGGTTACCGTATTTTTCACTCTATAACACGCACCAGACCATAACACGCACGTAGTTTCTAGAGGAGGAAAATCCGTAGGCATGCCACCCGTAGACATTCCCTCCATAACACGCACAGACATTTCCCCTTACTTTTTAGGAGGAAAAAAGTGAGTGTTTTGGTGCAAAAAATACGGTACTTCAAGAGTGGATGATTACAATGTGCTCTGTGTGGGACTTCACTTGCACTTGGTCCAGAAGTTGCAGTTAGCTGCAGCATGGTTGCTGACAGGAGTGAGACATTGCCAGCACATAACATGTCTGCTCAGAGAACTCCACTGATTGCCAGGCAAATTTTTAGCAAATGAAGCCCTTAACTGCTTGGGATCAGTTTACCTGTGAGATCATCGTATCCTATATATGCCCAATTGACCACTTCAATCTGCAGAACTGGCACCGTTACATAATACCCATTCTGTAGGTGTAGGAAATTGAACTTTGAGTATGGCAGCACCTGAATGTAGGAACCCCCAGACCATGGGGATCAGGCAGGCACCTCCTAATTTTTGTGTGTGTTTAGACAAGCCTACCCATACATGTTGAATGTTGAAAGTCATAATCCATTTTTACCTTATTGCTGATTTTATTTTATTGAATGTTTTAGGTAGTTGTTTTTAATTGTTTCCACAGATCATTTTATTGTTTTACACTCTTTGTAAACCACTTTGAGTTTTTTGTTTTCTTTTACAACCCATCAGTGCTAGATTTTATGAAATGTAGACAAGGAAGGAAGGAAAGAAGGAAATGTTACCAGACTGGTGAGGAAGAGAAAGTGTGGGTTTCTTGGTTTCAGAAGCAGCCAAACATTGGATGCAACATACAGCCTATGATATCCATAAGAATAGAATACTCAATGAACTGTGTTCGGCCAAACCTTTTCTTCCTGCTTGCTCCTTCACCCACTCCGTCGCTGCCGCCACACTCTCTGGGCTGGTGACATCCAGAATGGTGGTTTTCAAGCGCTCTGAGGTGGCCTTGCCCAGCTGCTCTGCCCCCTTCTGCGTGAGACAGGCTGCCAGCACCCGCAGGCCCCGGGCATCCAGCTGCCTGGCAAGTAGGTTTCCAAAGCCAGAGTCACACCCCGTGATGAAGACATATTTCTCCGTCAGGTTCTCCACCGTCTGTCTCTCCTGGTACCATCGGCGAAGGAAGTAAAGCCCCAGCAGGGCAGCCAGGTAGAGCCACATGGCTGAAACCTGCAGGGAAGATAACAGACAGAGTATAAGGGCCAAAGGCACTCCTGGGCATCAACAGCAGGGCAGCTAAAATCTCCATGGAAAATATGAATCATGCAGAATGTTATAGTCAAGGACACATATGTGAGGAATCCCCAATTAGATTTCCCAATATCTTTCTTTATTTAGAAGTAGCATCAGGATCCACAGGCCTGTGTAGCTTTCAATCAAGGTCTCTATTGTGGAGTATCCATAATAAAAATGTATGGAAGGAAAGTGCTTAATGTCATGTAAATAAATGTTTCATAAAGGTGCTATGAGACTCACTCATTCAAAAAAAACCCTTCCCTTCTCTGCAGGTTAACATTGGAGCAGAATACTTAATCCACACATTTTTTAATGTTGGGTAGCTCACATACGCCAATGGGACCTCCTCTTCACTCTAAGCTCTCAAGAAGCATCTTCGTTCTTCCCTGGATCATGGATCAAGCAACTCTGATTGACACAGGAGAGACTCTTTAGGTTTGTAGGTCCAGATTACTGCCAGGGAAAGCATAACCCTCTGGCTGAGGGCTGGCCACCCTTTTCTCTCCACTCTTCATTCTGTGTTCACTTCAGCTCCCCCCCTGGATTTCCCCTGTCTGCTTTCCTCTCCCTCAGGCTTTGCGCATTCACTTGTGTCTGCACGCGTGCACACATTAAATTAAGCCAATACAGTGGTACCTCTAGATACGAACGGGATCCGTTCCGGAGCCCCATTTGCAACTAGAAGCAAACGTAACTAGTGATGGCATGTCTGCGCATGCACACGCCGCTTCTCGCCACTTCTGTGCATGTGCGTGACGTCATTTTGAGCGTCTGTGCATGCGCAAGCAGCGAAACCCGGAAGTAATGAGCTCCGTTACTTCTGGGTCACCGCGGAGCGCAACTCAAACGTGCTCAACACGAAGCGCATTCAACCCGAGGTATGACTGTACAAGATTAGGCAACACAGCCATTGAGCCATGACTGTATAAGATTAGGCAACACAGCCATTGAGCCATAGGTTCATCATCGCTGCCCTGAAAGGATGTGCTGGAGAACAAGCACAAACCTTGGTCCTTGCACAGATGCCAGAAGATGCCTTTAAACATAGCAATGGAAAATCAAAGACTGAACAAATATTTTTATGAGTTTCTTACCTCCTCTGTAGAACTTTCAACTGCTGGCAGTTGATGGGGTGTTGTTCCTGAACTTGGTGTCCTTTGTGTTACACAACCAATGCTTGGACTTTTTAAGCTTCAGTCCGGAAGTGTTGGAGGCCTTTTCCCATTGGCTGGGGGCATGTACCAGTTTCAGATTTCAGATTTCTTCTCTGCTTCTACCTCTGATGCCCTCTAGGTGTTACTAGGAGGGAACAGATCCTTCCAGTTAGGCTGGGCATGGAATATTTGATCATTAAATTCAGAAAAAAGAGGAAAAATACAAGTACGTTTGCCCTTGTGTGTGTGTGTGTGTGTGTGTGTGTGGTGCGTACACACATCTACACACAAACACACACACATTTTTCTTATGTTCTGAATATAAAAAGGCACTTTTATGGGCTTCTTATAAATGGAGAAAGAGAGAGAGAGAGAGAGTGCAAGAAAGATAGCAAAAAGTGGAGCTATATTTCCTGATGCGCACAATTGATTTGCTTAAATCGGAAAAACAACTCTTGATCTTGTACTTCTCATTATATTCTCCGGTTCATCATAGGACAAAATATGTCATATGTGTTTAAAAATCAGGTCAATAAAGAATCACTAAAGAATGGGGGAAATACGTGGATTATTTAAAAAATATTTGCAAACATTTAACTACATTAGCAGGAAGAACACAACACAAGAAGTTAAATAATAACTTATTTGGAAACTAGACAGTAACAATTATAAGGAACTATAGGGGAAATGCAGTGATAAAAAGTGAAACCAGAAGGGGAGGAGGGAAGTCAAATTATGTTTTTATTTCTGAAGATGTACTGCATTTCAGATCTTTTGCAAAACTGAAAACTTGAAAAATAAAATTAACAAACAAAACAAATTGGGGATTGGACCTTGAGCAAGTGCAATATGTGATGCAGTGATGGCAAAATAAGGCATATGACCTGTTGGATTCTAATGCTGGGCTTGCACAATATCTGAGCTTAGTGTTGCTTATGTCTAGATATTTATAGGATCATACTGTTCCTCTTCATTTGGTTGTTCAGTGAATAAGCAGGTAGCAAGAGCTATTGTTTATACTTGTTTTAGCTTGCCTCTGCTGCAAGCAGCTCATTGCTTCATTTCTCCTTCCCCTCAATAACACTGCGAGGGAGGCTAAATAGAGCAGCAAGCTTCATGGTGGAGCAGGGGTTGGGATTTGGTTTCTCCAAGGCTTGCTAGGTGCCTGTGTGCCCCCACTCTTGCAAGCTTCTTCCCTGCAGGTTTCAGCCATGTGGCTCTACCTGGCTGCCCTGCTGGGGCTTTACTTCCTTCGCCAATGGTACCAGGAGAGACAGATGGTGGAGAACCTGACAGAGAAATATGTCTTCATCACGGGCTGTTCCTCTGGCTTTGGGAACCACCTTGCCAGGCATCTGGATGCCCGGGGTCTGTGGGTGTTGGCAACCTGTACCACGCAGAAGGGGGCAGAGCAGCTGGACAAGGTCACCTCAGAGCGCTTGAAAACCACCGTTCTGGATGTCACCAGTAAGGAGAGTGTGGCGGCAGCGACAGAGTGGGTGAAAGATCAAGTGGGGAACAAAGGTAGTTTTTTGTTGTTTTGTTTCCATGCCCTCGATCAGGCCAGGCATTATTTGTATTATCATCTGCTTATCTTTCCCACAAAATGTGGCCTGAGTGACTCCCAATACAGTGGTACCTCGGGTTAAGTACTTAATTCGTTCCGGAGGTCCGTTCTTAACCTGAAACTATTCTTTTTTAAAAAAATAATATTTATTACTTTTCGAACAGTTTCAACACAACACTACAAAGAAAAAAAAGAAAAAAAGGACAATACAAATACAATACAAAAACACTACATACAAAAAAAACAAAAACAAACAAAAGCAATTTAAAAACACCTCAAACAATTTCAATATCTTATCTTTCATTCGCTTATTTCCAATGACCTCCTCACACCTCCTTTTTTGTATTCCACTTCTATTAATTGTTTCAGCAATTCCTTTCCATCTTCCTCTGTTTTCTATCCTATAATTATCTTAACACATTCTTACCTTATTTTTTCCTTTTTCTATTAATCTATTTATACTTAATTCCTTATAACATTTCTACTAAAGTCATATAACTTCATTCCAACATTCTTCTAACATTCATTAATTTTACAATATTTCTATAAATATTCTTTAAACTTTTTCCAGTCTTCTTCCCCCGACTCTTCTCCCTGGTCTCGGATCTTGCCAGTCATTTCCACCAATTCCATATAGTCCATCAACTTCATCTGCCATTATCCAACACTTCAGTACTTTCAAGAAGCAACCATTCTCTCAGCCAGCAAAAAGCAGATGGTTCACAACAAAGTTTAGGGGTCTGGCAGGGCAAGTCCACCTCCTTCTTTGGCATCCGTCAATATCTTAAATTTTACTCGAGGCTTCCTGCCCTGCCAAACAAATCTAGAGACGTCCCTCTGCCACCTCCTGAAACAATCCATCCCATCCAAAGCTTGCAATGTTTGAAACACAAGCAACATCGCCGACAACACAGCAACCCTCATCCCCACCACAGCAACTCGGCCCAACAATAACAACTTCAGATTTGTCCATATTTCCAAATCCCCGTTCTCTTCAATCCAACATCCTTCACAGTTATCCTTGAATAAATTCACATTTCTGGTGGTCATACTAACCCCCAAATACCTCTCTTTCTCAACCGATGTTAGTCCTGTCTCCTCCTGAAACTCTGTCAAGCTTTCCTTTTCCTCAGGTAGGGCTCTGATCCTCAAATTCATCTGTTTCTCTTTAAGTTCAATCATAACAAATGTCAGCTTATGTTCATCAAGTTGTCCTTGTATGGATGCGACTCTCTCTCTCTCCAGTTGTATTGCTTTACATTCAGCAGCAAGGGTTTTCTCCTTGACTTCATCCGCAGTTTGCCGTATCAGAGTAGATTCCTGTATCAATTTCTGGATGGTTTCTGTATTGGTATTCACCTATTGTCCCAGATTATTTAAACTTTCTACAATTAAGTCTATTTTAATATTTGCAGCATCCACTTTCACATTTATCACGTCTGTTTTCTTGTGAAGCTGTTCCAGCGAATCGTTTATTTTCACTAATACGACCGCTAAGGCCTCTTCTGTCGACATTCCGTCTGTTTTTTCCTTTCCATTTGCCATAACATTTAAGAGATTCAAGGTCAATCCCAGAGTCTCACAATTCTTTATCTTGCAGCTGGAAATTCCCCTAGCCCAGCTCCTGTAGAGCAACCAATTTCAAAAGCTTCCACTAGGGGAAAACAGTTTCTATTTGTACTAGTCAGTACTGTCCTCTTTTAAACAATGTTCCAATAATCCAAAGTTAGTTTGGATTCAGTTTTGGATTCAGTTAGTTTCAGTTTTCAGTTACTTTTACTCCTTTTTTTTTAAAGACAGCTGGAGACAGTAGAAACAATATATTCTCTTGTTTAGCTACCTGTCAATGAACGTTCTAAACGCTGTCAATGAACATTCCAAAAGGCATCGATCCTGCTAGCAGCCTGTTTCCAGGGTCTGAGCGGCGGTATTTTAACTCTCTTGACTCTCTCCTACAGGCATATTCAGTCCACCACTTCCCTTCCTCTTCTCCTGTCTCCAAAGTTAGTTAGTTCTTTGCCAATGGAGATTTAGCCTTTTTACAAAAGGCTTTCCAAGACTTCAGCTTGCAGGCTCATTGCTTTAGTTTATTTACAAAAGGGGAGGCAGACTTCCTGCATTGAACCTCCCCGTTTCAATGCCAAATTAAACGTTTAAAAATCCAATTCCCCCACTTCAGCTCTACTCACGGGTAATTACTTTAGAGTCAAATTGTCCACAGGAAAAAGTCAGTGCTCTCCGGCAACAGCTATGCGGCTTCGCTCCGTGGAAGAAGCAGATGATTCGAAGCACTGCGCCGCTCACCCCACGTCACTCCAGATTCCCGAAACTGGGTTTCCCCACGAGTAGGGGAGGCACAAAAGGTGCCCGCCGAATCCCACGTTCACAGGCTTCTCCCGCCTGTGATTTTTACGGGTCTCTGCCTTCGCCGTGGCGGTACAGACCCAAATTCCCACGGGGCAAATTCCTCCCGATCAGAGGAATTCCGCCATTGCCGGAGGCACCAACCCGGAAGTCCAACCTGAAACTATTCTCAACCTGAAGCACCACATTAGCTAATGGGGCCTCCTGCTGCTGCCGCGCTACCGGAGCACAATTTCTGTTCTCATCCTGCAGCGAAGTTCTTAACCCAAGGTACTATTTCTGGGTAAGTGGAGTCTGTAACCTGAAGTGTATGTAACCTGAAGCGTATGTAACCCGAAGTACCACTGTATATTAAAAATAAAATGTATGACCATTTTAAAAAGTATTAGAAACAGCTAAAATCAATAAGGCAATGAATGGGGAAGGAATTCCATGGGGTCACCTTAATTCAACCTCTGTCAAGAGCTACTAGGATTGCCAAATAACCTGAAAGACTATTGCTTTGTGCCTTTGACAGCAGCTTGTTCTGTGAAGTCACACAGTGAAACTTCATTTTGTTTTGATGTTCCTGTCTGATAATGTCCACTGATCAACCTGATTCTAAAAGCACAGATGCAAGATATCATAATCAGTGTTGCAAGATTTTAATTTTAGCTGACAAGCAGCTGCAGGACCTCAAACTGATTAGCCAGCATTTGCAGTGTAGGAGAAGCCTCTGGGGTCATTTGGCTGATCTACATTGAATTTTTCCTCCTAATAGCAGCTGGGAAAGGAGGCAATTTAGATGGGGGAAAATACTTGGGAGAAGAAGGGACCAGAGCAGTTATATTGCAATATCTTTTAAGATGCTTCCCATTTAAATGTGTTTGGGGAGCCCAGAGCAGAGAATATGGAAGGTATAACCTTCTGGATCAGGCCAATGTCTCTTCTCAGCCACCATTCAGTTACCAGCAGATGACTTCTCGAAAGCAGCAATCAAGCGTACTCTCCCTTCCTGTGCTTTCCAGCCATCGGTATTTGGAAGTATTTCTGCTTCCAGCTGTAGAGGCAGAGCATAGACATCTTGGCTGTGCAATCCACTTTTAAAACCATCCAAGTGGGTGGGCATCCCTATCTCCTGAACCTTCCAACATTCAACTTCATTGGATGTCCATGAGTTCCAGTGTTGGAGAATGAGAAGCAGTGTGGTGTAGTTCCCTGGGCCTTGGAGTTCCCTAACCTATTGGTATTGGGGGACTTCAACATCCATGCTGATGCCACTCCCTCCTCACAGGCTCTGGACCTGGCATCTTCCATGGCAACACTAGGGCTCTCCCAGTTTGTTTCGGGCCCCCCACATCAAGCAGGCCACACGCTGGATTTGATCTTTGGCGTTGGTATGTGATCATGTCTCCTTCGATGAAGGTGCCATGGTCTGATCACTACGCTCTGAAAGCCAGGATTGACTTTCCACCCCCACCCTGCTTAGGTGGCGAGCCGATTTGGGCTCGCCCGCAGAGGCTGATGGACCCTGAGAGATTCCGCCAAGCCTTGCGGGACCTTGCTCCCCCTGGCAACTCATTGACTGAGCTAGTTGAGGGCTGGAATATCCAGCTCCTGGCAGCCATTGATGAGATCGCACCTAAGCGCCCTCTGTGACCCCGCAGAAACCGGGCTCCCTGCTTTACCGAGGAGCTTCAGAAAATGAAGCGGGCCCTCAGACGGCTAGAGCGAGTATGGCGGGGTGCCCGTGACGGAACCTCAAGAACATCTTATAGGGTTTTTATGAAAACCTATGAGATGGCAGTGAAGGCCACTAAGAAGTCTTACTTCTCGGTCTCCATTGCATCCGCTATCTCTCGCCCAGCACAATTATTTAGTATAATCAGGTCTTTAACGTCCCTTGAAGGACAGCCAAATCTAAATAACAATTTGACACACAGCTGTGAGGCATTTGCGAGCTTTTTTGCGGAGAAGGTCCTGTTTCTCCTCCATGACCTCCCTGCCAATTTGGATACACTAAAGGAACTGGAGACCCCTTGACTTTCCTCGGGCCCAGTATTGGACCACTTTGACTGGATATCCCCAGCTGATGTGGACAGACTCCTTCGAGCTGGAAAGCCCACCACCTGTCCTCTCGACCCGTGCCCGTCTTGGCTGATTAGAGCATGTCCAGATGAGGTACGGCCCCCCCTGGGGGATATCATCAATTTATCCCTTGGCACCGGGATATTCCCAGGGGAATTGAAGGAGGCAGTGGTGCGCCCGCTCTTAAAGAAAACTTCATTAGATCCCTTAGATCTATCCAATTACCGCCCGGTTTCGAATCTTCCATTCCTGGGTAAGATGATTGAGAGAGAGGTTGCTGAACAGCTTGGCAGGTTTCTGGATGCAACATCGGCTCTGGATCCATTCCAGTCTGGCTTCCGCGCTGGTCATGGGACCGAGACGGCTCTGGTCGCCCTAACAGACGATCTCCGCAGGCAGCTGGATCGAGGTGGGTCGGGGCTGCTGATTCTTCTAGACCTGTCAGCAGCCTTCGACATGGTCGATCACGAACTCCTGGACCACCGCCTTGCCGACGTGGGGATCCAGGGCACAGTCCTTCAATGGCTGTGCTCGTTTCTCTCTGGTTGGGGACAGAGGGTGGCACTTGGGGGGGGGAATTGTCATCGCACCACTCCTTGGTGTGTGGAGTGCCTCAGGGTGCGATACTCTTCCCAATGCTTTTTAACATCTTTATGCGCCCCTTCGCCCAGCTTGTCTGGAGTTTTGGGCTG